>NC_136062.1:501357441-502557441 GCF_964261635.1 Lissotriton helveticus
TGTGCGGCATGTATGTGTCTAGTGGGGAAGTGCCACTTCTAGACATGGCTGTGTGTGTGCAGTGAGGGTGCTGGAGCGTGATTGGCTGGAGCTGGCTGGCATGCCAGGCTCCAGGAAGGCTGGATGGGTCTGCCCGGTGGTGAGTGGGAGATTAGCATGCTGATGGCTGGGGAGGAGTGTACCTGTGTCCTGAATGAGGCTGGGCTTTCCCCCACACAATGATGGCTCCGCCCCCCTGTGGTGTGTCTAACGACCCTAGCCCTGCCAGTGAATAGAGAGGGTGGTTGAGCCCATCAACAGTGCTCACAGACCAGCTGCGACTGGTTTCTCCCCCACCCTGCACCTACAGACAAAGGAATGTGGTGTATAAAAATGGGGCTGTGTCCCCACACAAACTGTTCTTTCCTGATCCTACTTGAGGGGGGCTGCTGCTGCTGCTGGGGCCAGGAGGAACCGCCACTTGGACTGCCTCCCTGCCTGGAGGGCCAGTGAGCTGGCCCCTGGCCCAGCCTTGCCCCCCCCTGCCTTGCTGCACTCCTGCTGGACCTTTATTTAACTTATAGCGCCTGGGAGTGCTTTGTTTTGGTTCTAGCGCTTAGGAGCGCTTTATTTGGATTGTAGCGCTTGGGAGCGCGACAATTGCTGTGCAGGTGCCCACCCTGCTCGTGGTTACCCTGGCGAGTGCCCACCTCGCTTATTTTTGAGTATTTTGTCCCCTGGCAGGTGCCCACCCTGCCAGGGACCTTGCTGACATTTTTCGATTTTACCTCGAGGGAGCCCACCCCTCGGTAAATTGATCCCCGCCTACGAGTGCCTGGAACGGGCCGCGGCGCAGCCCGCGACGACCCGGAAGTGGTTGGCCGGCCGGCCAATCCGAGCGCGGCCCGACGGAAGTCCCGCAGCCGCGACCCGGAAGTCAGGCAGGCCGGGGGCAGGACATAGAGGCAACCGGAAGCGGACGGGAGGCCACCCCGCGCTCCGGTGAGGGAAGAAGCCCGCAACCGGCACCTTCCACGGGGCTCCCAGGAGTGAGGGAGAGCCCCGTGGTGACCGGCCTGAAGGAGAGAGACCCCCGATGAGCGGGAGCTCTCGTGCAGAGCCGCCCGCCGCACCAAGCCGAGGAGCAGCCCCAGAGAGAAGAGCTGCAGCGTCCCGAGACCGGTGAGTGGGGCCGGTGCAGCGTAAAGGAGAGGGGGGCGTCGGGGCACATTGCCGGTGCCCGCCCCTCCCCTCCAGTGCGAGGGCCTGTGTGGTTGAGGCCCGTGGGGCCTCACTTTGCATTTGAGTCCCCCGAGGAGGGACTCCAACGAGACGGCCGCCTTTGGTGCTCGAGCCTGAAGGGCTCAGGGGGCATCTTTGTTTATGCAGAGCCCAGAGAGGCTCACAACCCCCGTTGTTGTTCCAGGGCCATTTGTTCTCTTGAGTCCCGGAGGGACTCCAACGGTCGCATTTTGTGTTTGAGCCTGAAAGGCTCAAGGGGGCATTTTTATTTACTGAGAGCCCACGAGGGGCTCAGGCGCCACCAGTATCTGTGAGAGCCCAGAGAGGCTCAGGGGCCATTTGTTTATTCAGAGCCCAGCGAGGCTCCAAAAAGGGGACAATCATTTCTGCAGAGCCTGTGAGGCTCCCCCATCGTGTTGGCCCCATTATTGTTCTTTCAGCTGCCCAGCACTTCGTGGGCAGCTGCCACGTTTAGGCCCCCTGACATTGGACACAGGGCGTCCTAGCCCTAGAGAGGCCAGTTGGCCTAGGGACAGTCACAGGTGGTGACTTAAGTGAGTTTGGCGCAATTGTTCATTTTCTGCACCTCTGAATGTGTTTTTATGCGTCATGTGCCTTGTTCCTGCACCTCTGAATGTATTGTTGATGCATCATGTGTTTTCCTTCCTTACACCGCTGAATGTATTGTTAATGCATCATGTGTTATGTACTTACACCCCTACAGGTATTGTGATACTTAGGTGGTTGTTTTTTCTCCTAGTGCAGGTGGTGCTAGTGAGGTCGTGGTTACCAGTGATTACTGGTTGTGTGCTATTTTGTGCTACAGAGATTTACATCCTATGTTCTAAGTGCTATTTCTAAAAGTGCTGATTCCTGACAGTGGTCCAGGTGGCCCTGTCTTGTACATATCCCCTGTAAATTCTGCCCTTGCCTCTGGCACATTGTAAAATGTGTGTTTTTATCTAATGTGTTTTGGTGTAATACAAAGGCTATTTTTATATAACCTTGTGTGGAGTTTCCTTTGTGGTGGGCCTTTGGGTGTTGTTGCTGGGGTGCGTGCGCAAATACTTAACTCACATTGCCTCCAAGTTTAGCCTTGCTGCTCGCGCCACGTTACCTAGAGGGCGAGCAGGGGTTATCTTGGCGTGTAACTCCCTTGCCCTGACTTAGGAGTGGTGGTCTCTGAATGACTTTGGCGCAAGCCCTGGCCAGCCCGGGATCCCATTTCTAACAGGGTGGCACAATACATGCTGCAGCCCCATGTAGGCCTAAGGTGCACCTATGCCCTGGGTACCTATGGTACACTATACAGGGGCTCATAAGGGTGCCCCAGTGTTAGAATTGGCGGTCTCTGGTTGGCGCAGTGCAGCACTGGCGACAAGCAGGGACCCTCTCCTCTAAGTCAGGGCCAAGGATTTCTCACAGAAATAACCCCTGCTCACCCTCTAGGTAGTGTGGCACAAGCAGTCTAGGCTAATCTCTGGAGCACATAGGGTTAAACATTTGCAGTATCACACACAATAACCACCAACCCACCACACAATGACACCAAACTGTATTTCTGTAAAAATATATCTTCTTTATATAGTTTTAAAGCAGGCTTGTAAATACAGTCTTTGTACCGTTCAAAAATGGTTTCAGTTACTTGTTCAGGTTTCCACAGTTCTTAATGAGCTCGTTATAATTCTTGAACCACTGTCACTGTGTGTAAAATGACCTTTCCCAGCTTAACTTAGACCCACAATGGTCCAGGCACCGTGTGCTGCGTGTGGACCCCTTTCGCTCCAGTGCGACTCGTTCGGGAAATCCAGCACGGCCCCGCTAAACCTCACGCATCTCGCGTGAGAAGCGTACGGCGCTGTGGAAGGGGGCGAGGCGTACTGGGCGCTGGAGCTGTGCGGTTCGTACCGAAGCCGGGAGACAGGATGGGGACGTCTCGCAGGTACGGCCGCACAGCGTATGGGCTTCAGGGGGGCTCAAGGGAGTGCGCGCCTCACGGACTTCGGGTCCTGAGCGCCGCGCACTTTGCACACAGTCCCAGTACCTCCTTGGGGGATTCGAAGGGCACAGCAGCGGGGGTCAGTTCGCCTCACGTCGCGATGCTTCTTGGGGGCAATGCGAGCTACGGCTCGGCAGACGTAGGCGCAGGGCTCTTCCAGAACGGGGCGTTGTGGGGCAAACAGACGTACCCGCAGCGTACGCTTCGACCCTGGAGGGGGAGCGGCTGCAGGCGGGGCTGATGGGGGTACGATTCGCAGAACAAGACGTACCAGCCAGTCTACGCCCCGCAGCACTTCACTTCACAGCTGCGGGGAGCGGGTCTCAGCGCGCGGGTCACGGAGGGCACAATTGCAGGCAGAGTCCATCTTTTCTGGGCAGCCTGCGACACGGGGATCAGTAGGCGGCGATGCTCGGACCGGACAGGTCCTCCTTCACGGTGTGAGCTACGGGTCAGAACGGGGGCAGTCACGGTGCTCGTACCAGCGAGGGGCTGGTCTTCACTTTGTAGCTGGCGCACGATCAGGCCACAGTCACGGTGTTCAGGGGACACAGAGGCACAAATTGGTAGAGAGCGTGGCGTAGAGGCACGATGCTCTCAGCTCTCCTTCACTCGGCGCTGCAGGGACAGACAGCCCACGCCAGCAGCAGCTTCCTTCAGGGGGGGTAGCGCCCATTGTTCCTGGGGCGCAGTTCAGGGGGCAAGTTCCACATCAAGCCCTTGGAGATCTTAGTAGAAGTTTGGCACAAGTTGAAAATAAAGTAAAGTCTCTAGTCTTTGTCCTTCTCTCCTTCTGCAGTAAGGCACCCACCACAGGCCAGTCTCTCAGGATTAGAGACAGGAGTCCTCCTTGTAGTTTTTCCAGGTCCTTCTCGTCGGGCAGAGTTTCTTCCTTGGCGCAAACAGGATCTGATTTACAAGGAGCAGGGCTCCTACTTTTATACAGCATTTTCTTTGTTCTTGCAGGCCAAGGGGTTCTCTGCATAACTTATTCAGTCTCTGAGCACTTCGTTGGGTGTACTCTGGTTTCTGCTTTCAGTGTGAGGGGCAGGCACATCAGACGCTCCACAGGAGGTGGAGCCAGCATTGTTTGGACAGGGGCAGCCAGGAGTACCTTGTTGACAGTGCTTCGCCCCTCCTGGGCCAGGTGTCAGCTGAGTCCTCAGTCGCTCCCCAGGGGGCGGAGCCAGCATTGTGGTGGCAGAGCGCAGCCCTATTCAGAGTCCAGGGGCACTTCCACCTCCCACCAAGGTATAATCCTGGCATTCACCACCTGTCATCCCCCAGCCCTGTCACTCACATAAACCAGACAGCCAGATACACATCCTGGCAGAGGCAGGCTGAAATGGTCAGGCAAGCAAATGCTAACTTTCTAAAAGGAGCATTTGCAAACACAGGATATTAAAATAAACTTTACTAAAACAAGTATTTTATTATTCTGAGTTCAGGCATACTAAACTTGACTTTCTACCATGTTCCCTGGGCCTGCTGGGATTATAGAGTGTAATAATTCCAGCAGCCCATCTTGGCCTAAGAGAACAGGTAGCCTTACAATAGTGAAAAACGAATTTGGCTGTAATTCACTATTAGGACATGCCACACACATCAGGGCAATCCTACCTTATGCTTACAATGCACCCTGCCCTTGGGCCTACCATAGGGGTGACTGACATGAAGTAAAAGGAAGGTTTAGGGACTGGCAAGTGTGTGCACTTGCCCAGCCAGCATGACAGTACAAGACGGCACGCAGGTTCTGCAATGGCAGACCCTAGACACATTTTAAAAGGCTGCTTCTGTGGGTGGCGCAACCAGCGCTGCAGGCCCACTAGCAGTATTGGCATTTACAAGCCCTGGCACTCCTGGTGCACTTTACTGGGGACTGACAGTAAATCCAATGAACCAATCATGAACATCAATCACAGTTACACTTTACCCAGGGAGAGCATATGCACTTTAGCACTAGTCAGCAGTGGTAAAGTGCCCAGAGCCATTAAACCAACAAAAACAGGTCAGAGAGAATATTGGAGGAAGGCAAAAAGTTCAGGGATGACCCTGCCAAGAGGGCCAGGTCCAACACAACCCCTTCCCAGCCAAAACGCAGGGTAGACCAATCACCACTGTGATGGACTTCCTGGCTTTGGGCGATAGAACATGGACCTGGCCCGCAACCGCAGGGGCACATTCCAGTTCTACGCCAATCTGAGCCTATTTCAAATCTTCTGTCCATACTCTCAGGGTCCACCCAGCTAATCCATGGGGCACCCTTCTCTTCCTCTGTGGACACCACCTGTGCAGCATCTAACCTTAACTTGCTCACAGTTGTGTCCCAACAGATAGTCATCAAATCACAGTGGCCACTGACAGTAGTCAGGGTGGAGACCCAGGCCTCATGCATCTCAGGGCTCTCAAACCTCGCTGGCCTCAGAGAGCGGGGGGCAGTAGCCCCAGGTGCTTGGCACCTTTTGTCCATTCTCTCTTCTATCAGTCCAGGTATGACATCCTGGCACTGACCCACCAGCCCCAGGCAGGCCTGTACCTGGCGGCTGGACCAAAGACGGGGGTGGCCTCCCCCACAATCGGTCCTCCTCCTTGGGGCTCTGTACCCGCCCACCTGGAGTGGTACCCCCTTCCAGAATTGTCAGGGCACCTGCGGCAGGTGACCTGCACAATTCGCCCACCAGTTTAGGGGTGCTATCCTGCAACTGGGGCACCAGGTCAGGGGGGACACCCTGCACCTGGCCCTCTATCCCAGGGTCTAAACCCTCTAGTTGAACCGGGGGCAGAGGCGGGGACTCCCTCCCTCTGCACCCCCTTCCAGAGTACTGCCCACTCCCAACTGGAGG
Source organism: Lissotriton helveticus (assembly GCF_964261635.1). Taxonomy (NCBI): domain Eukaryota; kingdom Metazoa; phylum Chordata; class Amphibia; order Caudata; family Salamandridae; genus Lissotriton; species Lissotriton helveticus. Next base: position 501,363,505 of record NC_136062.1, read on the forward strand.
GGTACCCCTAGAAGCGACATGGGCCAGGACACTGATTACAGTGTTCCTGCCCTCCAGGTCAGACAACCCCTGAACCTGGCTTCTCAACTCAGGGACCCAACCCTGCAGTTGAACACTTGCCTGGCGCACCAGGACTTCCCGGGGAGCACGCCTGCCCCCCCTGAGAGTGGCACATAGCTCATGTGCCCTGCGACAGTCTGCCTGGTGCAGACCTCCCAACCCCTGTCCCTCTGACAGTGTGGAAAGATCCCCCAGGACGGAAGTGGTGTCCCCCTGGTCATTCACTGGGGACGCAGCCCTGCTGGCTGGCCCCTGACCCACTGGTTCTTCCACTGGGGACTCTTTCCCCCTCTCGCCCCTCTTTCTGGACTTCTGCACCCTCCCAACTGGAGCGGTACTGCCAGACACCAGAACTACTGGAGCTCTGTTTACAGAGCCTCCACGTTCTCTAGCCACTGGGGGATCCCCCTCAGCGGGTGACTCATCCGGACACCCTAGGCTCCTGTTGGACCTGGGCCTCTTGGCAGGGTCATCCCTAAACTTTTTGCCTTCCTCCAATACTCTCTCTGACCTGTTTTTGTTGGTTTAATGACTCTGGGCACTTTGCCACTGCTGACCAGTGCTAAAGTGCATATGCTCTCCCTGTTGTAAAGTGTACATGTGATTGATGTCCATGATTGGTTCATTGGATTTACTGTTAGTCCCCAGTAAAGTGCACCAGGAGTGCCAGGGCTTGTGAATGCCAATACTGCTAGTGGGCCTGCAGCGCTGGTTGCGCCACCCACAGAAGCAGCCTTAAAATGTGTCTAGGGTCTGCCATTGCAGAACCTGCGTGCAGTCTGGTACTGTCATGCTAGCTGGGCAAGTGCACACACTTGCCAGCCCCTGAACCTTCCCTTAACTTCATATTAGTCACCCCTATGGTAGGCCTGAGGGCAGGGTGCATTGTAGTGTAAGGTAGAACATGCCCTGATGTGTGTGGCATGTTCTAATAGTGAATTACTACCAAAGTCGTTTTTCACTATTGTAAGGCTACCTGTTCCCTTCTAGGCCAGATGGGCTGCTGGAATTATTACACTCTATAATCCCAGCAGGCTCAGGGAACATGGTAGAAATTCATGTTTAGTATGCCTGAACTCAGAATAATAAAATACTTCTTTTAGTAAAGTTTATTTTAATATCCTGTGTTTGCAAATGCTACTTTTAGAAAGTTAGCATTTGCTTGCCTAACCATTTCAGCCCGCCTCTGCTTGGATGTGGATCTGACTGTCTGGTGTGTGTGAGTGACAGGGCTGGGAGTTGACAGGTAGTGAATAGCCAGATGACACCTTAGTGGGTGGTGGGAGTTTCCCCTGAATGATGCATCAGGCTGTGCCCCTGCCTCCACAATGCTGGCTCCGCCCTCCTGGGGAGCGACTGATGACTCAGCCTGCACCTGGCCCAGGAAGGACCGAAGCTTGTCAACAAAGTGCTCAGGCCACTCCTGCCCTCACAATGCCGGCTCCGCCCCCCTGGGGAGCGGCTGATGTGCCTGCACTCACACTGAATACAGAAGCCAGAAGTACCCACAACAAGTACTCAGAGACTGGAGCAGTTATGCAGAGGCCCCCCTGGCTTGCTAGAACAAAAGAAACTGGGTATAAAAGAAGGAGCCCTGCTCCTTGTAAATTAGATCCAGTTTGCGCAAAGAAGAAGCTCTGCCTGAAGAGAAGGACCCTGGAAGCTGCAAGGAGAAGTACTGACTCTGACCCCAAGAGACTGGCCTGTAGTGGGTGCCTTGCTGCTGAAGGAGAGCAGGAGAAGAAAGACTGAAAGACTTTGCTTTTATCCACTTTGTGCTAAAACTTTTACCAAGATCTCCAAGGGCTTGCTGTGAACTTGCCCCCTGACCAGCGCCCCAGGAACAGTGGGCGCTACCCTGTCCCCCTGGAAGAAGGAGCTGCTGTGAGCCAGCAACCTGATCGACACAGCTGCTGAAGGAAAGAGGAGCGCGCCGTGAAAGAATCCCTGCGCCCCTCCTACGAGGCCCTTGGCACCCCGTCCCGCCGAGCACCGCATCTGCTAACTGGCCGGCACCAGGTGACACCGAAAGGCCCAGCCTCGCTGGCCTAATCACCGTCCCTACCGCCTGCCTAACTGCGGAGCACCGCAAGAACGGACTTGGCCAAGTATCTGCTGTGACCTGAGAGGCTTGTGTGCGCCTCACGCTGCTACCCGGGGCTCTGCCCCCCTTTTCCAGGACCTGAGGTGTGACGCCGTCTAACCGACCCGCGCCGCAACGCCAACCTCCGAGCCAGAGCCGAGCCGCCGCTCGCTCCAACCTCGGGAGGAAGACACCGCGACGTGGACCACCGAGCCGGCCTGCACCCGACCCCTTCAAAAAGACAAAGGTACTGTTTCCCGTCCCGCGGTACGAGCCGCTGTCCCACCTCGCTCGCACCGCCATCTGCTTCAGCCGACTCCCCGGAGCCGCGCAGTGAGCACTCCCCGGGCCCCCGCTCTCTCCCCTGACAGCCGTGCAGCGCGCTCGTCAGGCTGCCAGTGACTCCCCGGCCGCCGATCCCGCTAGAGGCGTGAGATTGGGCAGACCGGGTCCGATCGCGGGCGCAGAGAGGCCCTGGCTGATTGAAATTCTTGCTGGAGGAACGTACCAGGACTAGGGAAGAGTCCGCAACCCTTTTTAAGCACCAGAACAATTCTTTTAACGCTGATACAAAGACTTGTGGCATAATCAAAGAGTAACTGGAACCATTTTCTTAAACTACGCAAAGACTGTATTTACAAGCCTGATCTAAAGATATATAAAGAAGATATTTTTACAAAAATACAGTCTAGTGTCATTGTGTGGTGGGTTGATGGTCGTTGTGTGTGATATTGCAAATGTTTAACCTGATGTACTCCAGAGTTTAGCCTAGACTGCTTGCGCCACACTACCTAAAGGGCGAGTAGGGGTTATTTCTGGGAGTAATCCTTTGCCCTGACTTAGAGGAGAGGGTCCCTGCTTGTCGCAAGTACCAACCTGCGCCAACCAGAGACCCCCAATTCTAACATTGGACGCAGCGGTGAGGATAGCGAATTTACATTTGCAGTGTTCATGCCTTAACTATTGACCATTGCACAGTGATGACAGTCCAGTAACTAAGCCACAGACTTTGTTTTTTTTGGATTTATGATTTGCGAGAAGAGATCTCCATGTGTTTTTGAAGTCATGCCTGTGTCAGTGAAAATGGAAAAGGCAGCATCCATTTCTTCTATTGACTGTGATTGGGAGAAACTAGAAAACTACACTGGGAAACAGCTCAGGAGCTTCTGCAAAAATTTGAACATTTCCATGACCGGACTCTCCAGAAGGGAGCAGTTCCAAAAGGCGCTGAGGGCCTGGGTCAAGGCAAGGAATGCCCCTGGAAAGGATTTTGAATTTGAGGATGCAGAACAGCAGCTGGAGGGACCCCTGACTCCAGAGTGTAGGGGTGCAACCTCCCCATTGGGTAGCAGTGTTTCTGGCCGAGGTCTGTCGCCAGAGGAGCTGGCGGACAGACAGGCAACCCGAGATCATGAATTGAAGTTGGCAGAGCTGGAAATAAATGGGCAACTGGAGCTAGAATCTAGGAGGTTAGCCCTGGAAGTAATGAAAATGGAGCTTGCGCATGACTTAAGAATGAGGAAACTTGACTTGGAGCTCGAGGCGCTTGAGGCCAGGAGGGCTTCAGCCCAGCAACAAGAAATGTGTGTAGCTCAGAGATTGAGCTTTGCTGAGTTGGAGGTGGAGTCCAGCTCAGATGGTGGCAGCAACATTCAGGTATCTAGTGCAGACAGCATAGCGCGCGCACCTAGAGATATGGCACCTGACTTGGAGGGGGTTAACATACACCAGGAGGTTCAAGGGCATGAGGTAGCTCCAGTAGTGCGCAGCGTCCCTGAAGGGAATAGGGTAGCTGGCGTAGGAGTTCATGGTCCTAGTGGTGGGAGGGATTCCCCCATGGTTGAGGTCCTGGTGGGTGAGTGTAAGGACCGCCCAGAAGAGTGTGGGTTGTGTGACAGAGACAGTTCGCTACTGTCTGGCCAGTCTCAGAAGAATGGTGTGGAGTATGTGTGTGAGGCGCTGGATGGTGAGGTGAAGGATAATTTGGTTAACCCTACTAGGGGGCTGTGTAATCCAATTGTGGGAGAGCATACTTTAAGTCCCAGTTTTCCAGAGCTATGCCAACACCTGTTTGAGAGTGAGTTCTCTGGCCCCAGGGAGCTCACATTGGAGGCAGACCTTGTGGTGGATTCCCGAGGGTCTGGAGAGGCATTGGGGTGTGATCCTGTGGGGAGTGTCTCAGGTATCTTCCAGCCCAGAGTGGTGGAAGTGGCGCAGAGTAGCCCAGCTAGGTCCTGTAGTAGTGAGATGGGTGTAGGGCCTCACGTCCTGTCCTTAAGGGGAAGGAGTGAGAATGGGTTTTGTCCCGGTAGTGCCCAACCTCAGTCTCAGAGCCTGGATGGTTCTTTAAGGGAACACCAGGTGGGGAGCCTAGGCTGTCCGGATGAGTCACCCGCTGAGGGGGATCCCCCAGTGGCTAGAGAACGTGGAGGCTCTGTAAACAGGGCTCCAGTAGTTCTGGTGACTGGCAGTACCACTCCAGTTGGGAGGGTGCAGAAGTCCAGAAAGAGGGGCGAGAGGGGGAAAAAGTCCCCAGTGGAAGAACCAGTGGGTCAGGGGCCAGCCAGCAGGGCTGCGTCCCCAGTGAATGACCAGGGGGATACCACTTCTGTCCTGGGGGATCTTCCCGCACTGTCAGAGGGACAGGGGTTGGGAGATCCGCGCCGGGCAGACTGTTGCACGACACATGAGCTATGTGCCACCCTCAGGGGGGGCAGGCGTGCTCCCCGGAAAGTCCTGGTGCGCCAGGCAAGTGTTCAACTGCAGGGTTGGGTCCCTGAGTTGAGAAGCCAGGGTCAGGTGTTGTCTGACCTGGAGGGCAGGGCCACTGTAATCAGTGTCCTGGCCCATGTCACTTCTAGGGGTACCACTCCAGTTGGGAGTGGGCAGTACTGTGGAAGGGGGTGCAGAGGGAGGGAGTCCTCGCCTCTGGCCCCGGTGCAGTTTGAGGGTTTAGACCCTAGGTTTAAGGGCCAGGTGCAGGGTGTCCCCCCTGACCTGGTGCCCCAGTTGCAGGATAGCACCCCTGAACTGGTGGGCGAATTGTGCAGGTCACCTGCCACAGGTGCCCTGACAATTCTGGAAGGGGGTACCACTCCAGGTGGGAGGGTACAGAGCCCCCAGGAGGAGGACCGGGTGTGGGAGAGGCCACCCCAGTCTTTAGTACAGCCGTCAGGTACAGACCTGAGGCTGGTGGGTCAGTGCCAGGATGGCATACCTGACCTGACAGGAGGGAGAGTGGACCAAGGGTGCCAAGCACCTGGGGCTAATGCCCCCCACTCTTTAAGGCCACAGAGGTTTGAGAGCCCTGAGAGGCGTAAGGCTTGGGTCTCATTCCTGACTACTGTCAGTGGCCACTGTGACATTTTTCTGTCTGCCTGTTGGGACACACCTGTGAGCGAATTAAGGTTCAAGGCTGCACAGGTGGTGTCCACAGGTGTAGAGAAGGGTTTCCCATGGATTGGCTTGGTGGACCCTGAGAGTATGAACAGAGGATTTGAAGGAGGTGCAGATTGGCGTAGAACTGGAATGTGCCCCTGCGGTTGCGGGCCAGGTCCAGGTTCTATCGCCCAAAGCAGGGAAGCCCATCACAGTGGTGATTGGTCTACCCTGCGTTTTGGCTGGAAGGGGGTTGTGTTGGACCTGGGCCTCTTGGCAGGGTCATCCCTAAACTTTTTGCCTTCCTCCAATACTCTCTCTGACCTGTTTTTGTTGGTTTAATGACTCTGGGCACTTTGCCACTGCTGACCAGTGCTAAAGTGCATATGCTCTCCCTGTTGTAAAGTGTACATGTGATTGATGTCCATGATTGGTTCATTGGATTTACTGTTAGTCCCTAGTAAAGTGCACCAGGAGTGCCAGGGCTTGTGAATGCCAATACTGCTAGTGGGCCTGCAGCGCTGGTTGCGCCACCCACAGAAGCAGCCTTAAAATGTGTCTAGGGTCTGCCATTGCAGAACCTGCGTGCAGTCTGGTACTGTCATGCTAGCTGGGCAAGTGCACACACTTGCCAGCCCCTGAACCTTCCCTTAACTTCATATTAGTCACCCCTATGGTAGGCCTGAGGGCAGGGTGCATTGTAGTGTAAGGTAGAACATGCCCTGATGTGTGTGGCATGTTCTAATAGTGAATTACTACCAAAGTCGTTTTTCACTATTGTAAGGCTACCTGTTCCCTTCTAGGCCAGATGGGCTGCTGGAATTATTACACTCTATAATCCCAGCAGGCTCAGGGAACATGGTAGAAATTCATGTTTAGTATGCCTGAACTCAGAATAATAAAATACTTCTTTTAGTAAAGTTTATTTTAATATCCTGTGTTTGCAAATGCTACTTTTAGAAAGTTAGCATTTGCTTGCCTAACCATTTCAGCCCGCCTCTGCTTGGATGTGGATCTGACTGTCTGGTGTGTGTGAGTGACAGGGCTGGGAGTTGACAGGTAGTGAATAGCCAGATGACACCTTAGTGGGTGGTGGGAGTTTCCCCTGAATGATGCATCAGGCTGTGCCCCTGCCTCCACAATGCTGGCTCCGCCCTCCTGGGGAGCGACTGATGACTCAGCCTGCACCTGGCCCAGGAAGGACCGAAGCTTGTCAACAAAGTGCTCAGGCCACTCCTGCCCTCACAATGCCGGCTCCGCCCCCCTGGGGAGCGGCTGATGTGCCTGCACTCACACTGAATACAGAAGCCAGAAGTACCCACAACAAGTACTCAGAGACTGGAGCAGTTATGCAGAGGCCCCCCTGGCTTGCTAGAACAAAAGAAACTGGGTATAAAAGAAGGAGCCCTGCTCCTTGTAAATTAGATCCAGTTTGCGCAAAGAAGAAGCTCTGCCTGAAGAGAAGGACCCTGGAAGCTGCAAGGAGAAGTACTGACTCTGACCCCAAGAGACTGGCCTGTAGTGGGTGCCTTGCTGCTGAAGGAGAGCAGGAGAAGAAAGACTGAAAGACTTTGCTTTTATCCACTTTGTGCTAAAACTTTTACCAAGATCTCCAAGGGCTTGCTGTGAACTTGCCCCCTGACCAGCGCCCCAGGAACAGTGGGCGCTACCCTGTCCCCCTGGAAGAAGGAGCTGCTGTGAGCCAGCAACCTGATCGACACAGCTGCTGAAGGAAAGAGGAGCGCGCCGTGAAAGAATCCCTGCGCCCCTCCTACGAGGCCCTTGGCACCCCGTCCCGCCGAGCACCGCATCTGCTAACTGGCCGGCACCAGGTGACACCGAAAGGCCCAGCCTCGCTGGCCTAATCACCGTCCCTACCGCCTGCCTAACTGCGGAGCACCGCAAGAACGGACTTGGCCAAGTATCTGCTGTGACCTGAGAGGCTTGTGTGCGCCTCACGCTGCTACCCGGGGCTCTGCCCCCCTTTTCCAGGACCTGAGGTGTGACGCCGTCTAACCGACCCGCGCCGCAACGCCAACCTCCGAGCCAGAGCCGAGCCGCCGCTCGCTCCAACCTCGGGAGGAAGACACCGCGACGTGGACCACCGAGCCGGCCTGCACCCGACCCCTTCAAAAAGACAAAGGTACTGTTTCCCGTCCCGCGGTACGAGCCGCTGTCCCACCTCGCTCGCACCGCCATCTGCTTCAGCCGACTCCCCGGAGCCGCGCAGTGAGCACTCCCCGGGCCCCCGCTCTCTCCCCTGACAGCCGTGCAGCGCGCTCGTCAGGCTGCCAGTGACTCCCCGGCCGCCGATCCCGTTAGAGGCGTGAGATTGGGCAGACCGGGTCCGATCGCGGGCGCAGAGAGGCCCTGGCTGATTGAAATTCTTGCTGGAGGAACGTACCAGGACTAGGGAAGAGTCCGCAACCCTTTTTAAGCACCAGAACAATTCTTTTAACGCTGATACAAAGACTTGTGGCATAATCAAAGAGTAACTGGAACCATTTTCTTAAACTACGCAAAGACTGTATTTACAAGCCTGATCTAAAGATATATAAAGAAGATATTTTTACAAAAATACAGTCTAGTGTCATTGTGTGGTGGGTTGATGGTCGTTGTGTGTGATATTGCAAATGTTTAACCTGATGTACTCCAGAGTTTAGCCTAGACTGCTTGCGCCACACTACCTAAAGGGCGAGTAGGGGTTATTTCTGGGAGTAATCTTTTGCCCTGACTTAGAGGAGAGGGTCCCTGCTTGTCGCAAGTACCAACCTGCGCCAACCAGAGACCCCCAATTCTAACAGCTCCCCACCTGGTGATCTCTTAAAGAACCATCCAGGCTCTGAGACTATGGTTGGGCACTACCGGGACAAAACAGATTCTCACTCCTTCCCCTTAAGGACAGGACGTGAGGCCCTACACCCCTCTCACTACTACAGGACCTAGCTGGGCTACTCTGCGCCACTTCCACCACTCTGGGCTGGAAGATACCTGAGCCACTCCCCACAGGATCACACCCCAATGCCTCTACAGACCCTCTGGAATCCACCACAAGGTCTGCCTCCAATGTGAGCTCCCTGGGGTCAGAGAACTCACTCTCAAACAGGTGTTGGCATAGCTTTGGAAAACTGGGACTTAAAGTATGCTCTCCCACAATTGGATTACACAGCCCCCTAGCAGGGTTAACCAAACTATCCTCCACCTCTCCATCCAGTGCCTTACACACATACTCCAAACCATCCTTCTGAGACTGGCCTGACAGTAGCGGACTGTCTCTGTCACACAACCCACACTCTTCTGGGCGGTCTTTACACTCACCCACCAGGACCTTAACCATGGGGGAATCCCTCCCACCACTAGGGCCATGAACTCCTACGCCAGCTACCCTATTCCCTTCAGGGACGCTGCGCACTACTGGAGCTACCTCATGCCCTTGAACCTCCTGGTGTAAGTTAACCCCCTCCAAGTCAGGTGCCATATCTCTAGGTGTGTGCACTATGCTCTCAGCACTGGTTACCTTAATGTTGCTGCCACCATCTGAGCTGGACTCCTCCTCTAACTCAGCAAAGCTCAATCTCTGAGCTACACACATTTCTTGTTGCTGGGCTGAAGCCCTCCTGGCCTCAAGCCCCTCGAGCTCCAAGTCCAGTTCCCTCATTCTTAAGTCATGCGCAATCTCCATTTTCATTTCTTCCAGGGCTAACTTCCTAGATTCTAGCTCCAGTTGGCATTTTAATGTCAGCTCCGCCAACTTCATTTCATGTATTCTGGCCTCCTTCCTGTCCGTCAACTCCTCTGGCGACAGGCCGCTACCAAAATCCATGATGCTTCTTGCTGGTTCAATTTCCATTCTGACTGATCCAGGCATGACTTCACAAACAAATGGGGATTCTCTCAGTAAAACATAAATCCAAAAAGAGTATGTGGCTTAGTTACTGGACTAAGCGATACAAAAGGGTATGATGGACGGAGCGTTTGAGCAAATCAAACACTCACCCCCAGTCAACTGATCTGGGTTTAATCCATCACCATTCTTTAGCTCACTCAGCCACCCCAGTTCAGACATGGCCATATGCAAATCAGTCTGACCCTGTGCCTTATGGGAACAGTCCAGCCCGAACTGCCAAGCCATGTCTTCCCTGGACCGGAAACAAGCATCCTGGGACCAGTTTCGGATTCATAATCCTCATCAGCCAGGCTATCTTGAATCCAGTGAACAAGTGAGCAAGGGACTCACGTCTGAGCATACCCTGCCACACTTAGGGCGAACAAAGCGATACAAAAGGGGATGATGGACGGAGCGATTGAGCAAATCAAACACTCACCCCCCGTCAACTGATCTGGGTTTAATCCATCACCATTCTTTAGCTCAGACGTGAGTCCCTTGCTCACTTGGCCACTGGATTCAAGATAGCCTGGCTGATGAGGATTATGAATCCGAAACTGGTCCCAGGATGCTTGTTTCCGGTCCATGGAAGACATGGCTTGGCAGTTCGGGCTGGACTGTTCCCATAAGGCACAGGGTCAGACTGATTTGCATATAGCCATGTCTGAAATGGGGTGGCTGAGTGGGCTAAAGAATGGTGATGGATTAAATCAGATCAGTTGACTGGGGGTGAGTGTTTGATTTGCTCAAACGCTCCGTCCATCATGCCCTTTTGTATCGCTTTGTTCGCCCTAAGTATGGCAGGGTATGCTCAGACGTGAGTCCCTTGCTCACTTGCCACTGGATTCAAGATAGCCTGGCGGATGAGGATTATGAATCCGAAACCTGTCCCAGGATGCTTGTTTCTGGTCCATGGAAGACATGGCTTGGCAGTTCGGGCTGGACTGTTCCCATAAGGCACAGGGTCAGACTGATTTGCATATAGCCATGCCTGAAATGGGGTGGCTGAGCGGGCTAAAGAATGGTGATGGATTAAACCCAGATCAGTTGACTGGGGGTGAGTGTTTGATTTGCTCAAACGCTCCGTCCATCATCCCCTTTTGTATCGCTTAGTTACTGGACTGTCATCACTGCGCAATGGTCAATAATCACTGTATGGACACTGCAAATGTAAATTCGTGATCCTCACCGTTGCGTCCAATGTTAGAATTGGGGGTCTCTGGTTGGCACAGTGCAGCACTGGCGACAAGCAGGGACCCTCTCCTCTAAGTCAGGGCCAAGGTTTTCTCACAGAAATAACCCCTGCTCACCCTCTAGGTAGTGTGGCGCAAGCAGTCTAGGCTAATCTCTGGAGCACATAGGGTTAAACATTTGCAGTATCACACACAATAACCCCCAACCCACCACACAATGACACCAAACTGTATTTCTGTAAAAATATATCTTCTTTATATAGATTTAAAGCAGGCTTGTAAATACAGTCTTTGTACCGTTCAAAAATGGTTTCAGTTACTTGTTCAGGTTGCCACAGTTCTTAATGAGCTCGTTATATTTCTTGAACCACTGTCACTGGGTGTAAAATGACCTTTCCCAGCTTAACTTAAACCCACAATGGTCCAGGCACCGTGTGCTGCGTGTGGACCCCTTTCGCTCCCTGTGGTACGCTTCGCAGCGCTTCAGTGCGACTCGTTCGGGAAATCCAGCGCGGCCCCGCTAAACCTCACGCATCTCGCGTGAGGAGCGTACGGCGCTGAGGAAGGGGGGCGAGCCGTACTGGGCGCTGGAGCTGTGCGGTTCGTACCGAAGCCGGGAGACAGGATGGGGACGTCTCGCAGGTACGGCCGCACAGCGTATGGGCTTCAGGGGGGCTCAAGGGAGTGCGCGCCTCACGGACTTCGGGTCCTGAGCGCCGCGCACTTTGCTCACAGTCCCAGTACCTCCTTGGGGGATTCGAAGGGCACAGCAGCGGGGGGTCAGTTCTCCTCACGTCGCGATGCTTCTTGGGGGCAATGCGAGCTACGGCTCGGCAGACGTAGGCGCAGGGCTCTTCCAGAACGGGGCGTTGTGGGGCAAACAGACGTACCCGCAGCATACGCTTCGACCCTGGAGGGGGAGCGGCTGCAGGTGGGGCTGATGGGGGTACGATTCGCACAACAAGACGTACCAGCCAGTCTACGCCCCGCAGCACTTCACTTCACAGCTGCGGGGAGCGGGTCTCAGCGCACGGGTCACGGAGGGCACAATTGCAGGCAGAGTCCGTCTTTGTTGGGCAGCCTGCGACACGGGGATCAGTAGGCAGCGATGCTCGGACCGGACAGGCCCTCCTTCACGGTGTGAGCTACGGCTCAGAACGGGGGCAGTCACGGTGCTCGTACCAGCGAGGGGCTGGTCTTCACTTTGTAGCTGGCGCACGATCAGGCCACAGTCACGGTGTTCAGGGGACACAGAGGCACAAATTGGTAGAGAGCGCGGCGTAGAAGCACGACGCTCTCAGCTCTCCTTCACTCGGCGCTGCAGGGACAGACAGTCCATGCCAGCAGCAGCTTCCTTCAGGGGGGGTAGCGCCCACTGTTCCTGGGGCGCAGTTCAGGGGGAAAGTTCCACAGCAAGCCCTTGGAGATCTTTGTAGAAGTTTGGCACAAGTTGAAAATAAAGTAAAGTCTCTAGTCTTTGTCCTTCTCTCCTTCTGCAGCAAGGCACCCACCACAGGCCAGTCTCTCAGGATTAGAGACAGGAGTCCTCCTTGTAGTTTTTCCAGGTCCTTCTCGTCGGGCAGAGTTTCTTCTTTGGCGCAAACAGGATCTGATTTACAAGGAGCAGGGCTCCTACTTTTATACAGCATTTTCTTTGTTCTTGCAGGCCAGGGGGGCCTCTGCATAACTTCTTTCAGTCTCTGAGCACTTGTTGGGTGTACTCTGGTTTCTGCTTTCAGTGTGAGGGGCAGGCACATCAGACGCTCCACAGGGAGGCGGAGCCAGCATTGTAGGGACAGGGGCAGCCAGGAGTACCTTGATGACAGTGCTTTGCCCTTCCTGGGCCAGGTGCAGGCTCAGAGTCATCAGTTGCTCCCCAGGGGGGCGGAGCCAGCATTGTGGTGGCAGAGCACAGCCTGATTAAGAGTCCAGGGGCACTCCTACCTCCCACTAAGGTGTAATCCTCGCATTCACCACCTGTCATTCCCCAGCCCTGTCACTCACACAACCCAGACAGTCAGATACACATCCAAGCAGAGGCGTGCTGAAATGGTTAGGCAAGCAAATGCTAACTTTCTAAAAGTAGCATTTGCAAACACAGGATATTAAAATAAACTTTACTAAAAGAAGTATTTTATTATTCTGAGTTCAGGCATACTAAACTTTATTTTCTACCATGTTCCCTGAGCCTGCTGGGATTATAGTGTGTAATAATTCCAGCAGCCCATCTGGCCTAAAGGGAACAGGTAGCCTTACAATAGTGAAAAACGAATTTGGCTGTAATTCGCTATTAGGACATGCCACACACTTCAGAGCATGTCCTACCTTATGCTTACAATGTACCCTGCCCTTGGGCCTACCATAGGGGTGACTAATATGAAGCTAAGGGAAGGTTTAGGGGCTGGCAAGTGGGTGCACTTGCCCAGCCAGCATGACAGTACCAGACTGTACGCAGGTTCTGACATGGCAGACCTTAGACACATTTTAAGGCTGCTTCTGTGGGTGGCGCAACCAGCGCTGCAGGCCCACTAGCAGTATTGGCATTCACAAGCCCTGGCACTCCTGGTGCACTTTACTGGGGACTGACAGTAAATCCAATGAACCAATCAGGTATACCAATCACAGTTATACTTTTCATAGGGAGCCCTTGCACTGCGGCACGGGTCGGCCGTGGCGCAGTGCCCTGAGTGGCGGACACCAGCAAAAACATCTGAGGCACATCAGCAAAAAGTGGAAGGGAAACTCACGCCAAGGTGCCAGGTCTAACAGTCCACATAAAAGGATGTATTTATCCTATTAGTGGAAGGGAATACATGAACACTAGAGCATGTATGATGTTAAAAGGAGAATGCATGGACCAGGTGTGTGCGATATAGGTAGAATGACCAGTCCAAGACGGCCACCGTATGATGAGTGTGGAGCATGCCTATTTCTCTTTCCATGGCCAGCAGCAGAGAGCCCAGGGAACAGAGCGCCCCTCTTGAGTTTTTATAACAGGAGGACAAAATGGGTGCCCAACAACACCACTTAAAGTCAAACAAAATGAGCGCCCTACAATGTCACCCCTATGGTAGGCCCAAGGGCAGGGTGCATTGTAAGCATAAGGTAGGACATGCTCTGAGGAGTGTGGCATGTCCTAATAGCGAATTACAGCCAAATTCGTTTTTCACTATTGTAAGGCTACCTGTTCCCTTTAGGGCAGATGGGCTGCTGGAATTATTACACACTATAATCCCAGCAGGCTCAGGGAACATGGTAGAAAATAAAGTTTAGTATGCCTGAACTCGGAATAATAAAATACTTCTTTTAGTAAAGTTTATTTTAATATCCTGTGTTTGCAAATGCTACTTTTAGAAAGTTAGCATTTGCTTGCCTAACCATTTCAGCCCGCCTCTGCTTGGATGTGTATCTGACTGTCTGGGTTGTGTGAGTGACAGGGCTGGGGGATGACAGGTGGTGAATGCGAGGATTACACCTTAGTGGGAGGTAGGAGTGCCCCTGGACTCTTAATCAGGCTGTGCTCTGCCACCACAATGCTGGCTCCGCCCCCCTGGGGAGCGACTGATGACTCTGAGCCTGCACCTGGCCCAGGAAGGGCGAAGCACTGTCATCAAGGTACTCCTGGCTGCCCCTGTCCCTACAATGCTGGCTCCGCCTCCCTGTGGAGCGTCTGATGTGCCTGCCCTCACACTGAAAGCAACAGCCCGAGTACACCCAACAAGTGCTCAGAGACTGAAAGGAATTATGCAGAGGCCCCCCTGGCCTGGAAAGACAAAGAAAATGGTGTATAAAAGTAGGAGCCCTGCTCCTTGTAAATTAGATCCTGTTTGCGCAAAGAAGAAGCTCTGCCTGAAGAGGAGGACCCTGGAAGCTGCATGGAGAAGTACTGACTCTGACCCCAAGAGACTGGCCTGTGGTGGGTGCCTTGCTGCTGAAGGAGAGCAGGAGAAGAAAGACTGAAAGACTTTGCTTTTATTCAACTTGTGCCAAACTTTTACCAAGATCTCCAAGGGCTTGCTGTGGAACTTGCCCCCTGAACTGCGCCCCAGGAACAGTGGACGCTACCCCCCCCCCCTGGAAAGAGAAGCTGCCGTGAGATCTGCATCTGCCTGGTAAACCCTCCTGAGGAAAAGCGGAGTGCGCTGTGATGAATCACTGCGCCCCCTGAGAGGCCCTTGGCACCCCCGTCCCGCCGAGCAATGCATCTGCTTCCTGGCAGGCCCCAGATAACATCGCCAGGACCAGCCTCGCTGGCCCCAGCACCGTGCCTGTCGCCTGCCTAACTGCGGACTGCAGCGCAAGACCGGACTCTGCCTTTTGCCCGCCTGTTCCTGAAGGAGAGAGTGCCTTGAAGCCCCAGCCGCCGCCGTTCGTGTGCAACAGCGGCGTGGGGAGAGAAGGAACACTCCCTGTGCTGTGCCAAGGCTTGTTTGTGCCTCACTTTGCTGCCCGGGGCGCCGCCCCCTCTTTCTGGGATCCGAGGCGCTGTGCCCTGCTGACCCGACCCGCAACGTCGACCTCCCGAGCCGAGCCGTCGCTCTCATCAGCCCAGCAGAGGAAGACACCGCGACCAGCCGACCCCTGCATGGTGACCTCGACCCCCTTCAAGGATCTCCCAAGGTACTGTGCCCCTCTGCTGCCCCCGGGAGCCCCGCAGCGTCTGCATCAGAGCTGCGGTGCGAGCGTCCTGCTTATGAAGCTCGCACCGCTCTGTGTCTCCCTCGGCTGCCCCCAGGAGCCTCACAGCTGTAAGCAGGCACCGCGGTACGAGCCGCCCCTTTCAGCGAGGCTCGCACCGCTCCTGGCCCCCCGACGGCCCCCTGACACTCCCCATGGCCGGCGCCCCCTCCGCAGCGAGTCCCACACTGCAGTGTGACTCATACTGAGAGCCAGACCCGGTCGTGCCCTTCGCCGCTCACGCGAGAAGCGTGAGCTTTGGCAGGCCGGGCCCGATTTTCTCGCAGGAGGTGCACAGAGGCGCTGGGAAGCACACAGAAGCGCTAAGGAGCACTGTACTTGGGGAAACTGGGCAGAAGGCCCCTAAGAACACATTTTAAAGACTATTTTGAAACGCTGAACAAAGAACTGTGGCAACCTAATTACAAGTAACTGGAACCATTTTTTTGTACAAAGACCGTATTTACAAGCCTGCTTTAAAAATATATAAAGAAGATATTTTTACAGAAATAGAGTTTTGTGTCATCGTGTGGGGGGTTGATGGTTATTGTGTGTGATACTGCAAATGTTTAACCCTATGTACTCCAGAGTTTAGCCTAGACTGCTTGCGCCACACTACCTAGAGGGTGAGCAGGGGTTATTTCTGGGAGTAATCCTTTGCCCTGACTTAGAGGAGAGGGTCCCTGCTTGTCGCCAGTGCTGCACTGCGCCAACCAGAGACCCCCAATTCTAACATTGGATGCAGCGGTAAGGATCACGAATTTACATTTGCAGTGTCCATGCAGTGATTGTTGACTCTAGCACAGTGATTACCATCCAGTAACTTAGCCACAGACTTTAAAAAATTTTTTTTTTTTTTTTGCTGGAAGAAGATCCCTTTTGTTTGAAGCCATGCCTGGCACCAACAGTGTAGAGAGGGCAGTATCTGTAGCCTCTGATGTGGTGGAATTGGAATGGGATGTGTCAAAACTGGACGACTACAAGAGAGATGAGCTATTGTACTTTCTAAAGAAATTCAAGGTACCACTCTCAGGGTGCAAGAACAAGGAGGATTACTACAAGGTCCTGAAAGCCTGGATTGAATCAAGGAATGCACCTGAAGATCAGGATCCACCTGAGGATCTTGTTGTACATGAAAGACCAGACAGCGTCCATAGCTTTGGCAGAGGCCTGTCGCCAGAGGAGCTGGCAGACAGACAGGCAACCAGGGATCATGAAATGAAGCTGGCAGAGTTAAAATTGAAGGGCCAACTGGAGCTTGAGAGCAAAAGAATGGCTCTGGAAGAGCGAAGAATCCAAGTGGATCATGAGATAAGACTGAGAGAGATGAGTCTAAAGGAGAAAAGTTTGGAGCATCCTCCCTCTGGTGGCAGCACAACGCCGGTGCAGGTAGATTCCAGGGTGTACATCCCCAAGGATGTAGTTAAGGAGTTCTTTAGAGTTCTGTGGAGAAGTGTGGCTCACTGGTTAGAGGCGGCAGACCTGTATGCAGAGAACGGCCCGGACCAGGGTTCGATTCCCGACGCGGCAGGGTCGTGGACCAGGGTCAGTGGACTCGATAATTCTCGCCTCGGTGCCTACTCTAGTCAGAAACCACACTCGGCAACTCTGGGCATCAGCTTGCCTCATCTTCACAACGGCCCCCCCAGACTGCCGGGGATGCTTGGTCGCACCTTAGAGATACCCATCAGGGACCATCTCTCAGGGTGAGCCAGGACGGGTTCCCCAGCGGTCGAAGCGTGGAGATACTCCTCTGGGAGTCGATTCCTAGCGCTATATAAACCCACAATTAAATTAAATTAAATTAAATTTAGGGGGGATGACATAGGACAGTGGTTTAGGGCTTATGAAGTAGCCATGTCCTCCCACCGTGTCCCTGACAAGGATTGGGGAGCGGGGTTGTGGGGAAGGTTCCTTAGCGAAGGGCGGGACACCCTGCTAGATCTGCCCACTGAAGAACAGCAGTCCTATCCCCGCATGAAAGAGGCCTTAATGACCAGGTATGGGCTTACCGCTGAAATGTACAGACAGAAGTTCAGGGAAAGTGTAAAGTGTCCTGGGAGTACATATGTGGAGTATGTGACTGGTTTTTGCAGATTGTTGGACCTGGCCCTCTTGGCAGGGTCATCCCTAAACTTTTTGCCTTCCTCCAATACTCTCTGACCTGTTTTTGTTGGTTTAATGACTCTGGGCACTTTACCACTGCTGACCAGTGCTAAAGTGCATATGCTCTCCCTGTACAAAATGTATATGTGATTGATATACCTGATTGGTTCATTGGATTTACTGTCAGTCCCCAGTAAAGTGCACCAGGAGTGCCAGGGCTTGTGAATGCCAATACTGCTAGTGGGCCTGCAGCTCTGGTTGCGCCACCCACAGAAGCAGCCTCATCTCCACTGTGCGGTGGCAAGAAGCAACACCGCAGGAGTGGTTCAGAACCTCGAGCCAGCCCCACAACCAGGATCTCAAGTGTGTGTGAGAGTGTTTATGTGAGAGTGTGTATATGTGTATATGTGTGATCATGTGTCTGTGTGTAAGCAGGTTTGTGTGAGAGTGTTTATGTGAGATCATGTGTCTATGTCTTAGCAGGTGTGTGTGAGTGAGTCAGTAACAGGTAGTGAGTGAGTGTTTATGTGAGAGTGTGTGTAGGAGAGCAGGGTCTGCTTCCTATGGTTACCCCCACTTTTTGCTGTGATTCTCTTTTTTTTCGACTTTAGTGTGGCTGTGGACCTGCTAATCAGGCCCACAGCCCAGCTGTTTTCTCTCTAAATTGATTCCATGCACTTTAGGTACATACCAGATTGGTTACTGGGTGTTGGACTTGGCCCTCTTGGCAGGGTCATCCCTGAACTTTTTGCCTTCCTCCAATACTCTCTGACCTGTTTTTGTTGGTTTAATGACTCTGGGCACTTTACCACTGCTGACCAGTGCTAAAGTGCATATGCTCTCCCTGTACAAAATGTATATGTGATTGATATACCTGATTGGTTCATTGGATTTACTGTCAGTCCCCAGTAAAGTGCACCAGGAGTGCCAGGGCTTGTGAATGCCAATACTGCTAGTGGGCTTGTAGCACTGGTTGCGCCACCCACAGAAGCAGCCTTGTAAAATGTGTCTAGGGTCTGCCATTGCAGAGCCTGCGTGCAGCCTGGTACTGTCATGCTGGCTGGGCAAGTGCACACACTTGCCAGCCCCTAAACCTTCCCTTAACTTCATATTAGTCACCCCTATGGTAGGCCTGAGGGCAGGGTGCATTGTAAGTGTAAGGTAGGACATGCCCTGATGTATGTGGCACAGGCGCGCAACACCCATTGGGCTCACCGGGCTTCAGCCCCCCCCGTCGCCTCCTCTGCCCGGGCTAAGATTACACGCACTGAAAGGATGCATGAAGGCTGCGCATCCGATCCGAGAATGATTTTTTTAAATGTTTCTGAGAGGCCCGGCAGCCCGAGCCGCCAGACAGCCTGCCTCTGAACCGTGTCAGTGAGTTAACCCCCTGCCCTCACCTCTTGTTTTCCTTTAGAGTGGCGCCGCGAGGTGAAATCCTTGCCTGAAGGCAGGGATTTCACCTAAACACTTGATGGTGTGTGAAGATGGGGTGTGAAGATGTGCACAGCAGGGGGAAAGGGCTGGCCAGTGCAGGTGACACTTTTCCTTTGTAAAGGAATTCCTGCTGGCGTCATAGCCCAGGGTGTGCTGTCTGTGCACTTGTATAGATGTGCATTCCATACAAGTGCACAGGCAGCAAACCCTGGGCTATGACGCCAGCAGAAATTAATTTACAAAGGAAAAGCATCACCTACACTGCCATCCCTTTCACCCTGCTGTCTGTGAAAGGGATGGAATACACATCCAAGGAGCTGCTCACCAGATAAATGGTGAACAGGGCCATGGATCTTTCTATTTTCGCATCCAAGGGCAGCAGCGAAGAAGCAGAGGGGACCCAGGCAAGGAGAATCCAGGAGACCTATCTACCCTGAGACCTTCGAGGGGCTGGATGCCAGGACACAGTGCTGCTGATCAGCCAGACTCCACAGGATAGCATCAGAAGAGCAAGCAGCAGTTTTTTATTTATGTAAGTTCCAGTAACTTTAATGCATTTTTCAGCACAGCATTACTTACTGCCTGCATATCTAGGTTACTGTGAATGTTGTTCTTGACTTACATACATAGAAACGTCAAAGAGGACAGTCCCCTCCAAATATGCAAATGTAGTGTAAGTTTGTAGTGTTCATTTTTTTTGGGGTGCTTGTGGGTAATTTTAGAGTTCAGGGTGGGTGTGGGTTTTAGGGTGCCAGTGAGTCATTTTATGGTTCAGGGTGGGTTACGGATTGGGGTGCCAGGGGGTAATTTTAGGGTTCTGAGCGGGTATGTGTTTTGGGATTCCAGGGGGCAATTTTAGGGTTCAGGGTGGGTATGGGTTTTGGGGTGCCAGGTGACATTTTAGGGTTCAGCGTGGGTATGTGTTTTGGTGTGCCAGTGGTAATTTTAAGATTCAGGGTGAGTATGGGTTTTGGGGGGCAAGGGTGTTATTTTAGGGATCACTGCAGGTATGGGTTTTGGGGTGCCAGGGGTAATTTTAGGGTTCAGGGTGGGTATGGGTTTTGGGGTGCCAGGGGTAATTTTAGGGTTCAGGGCGGGTATGGGTTTTGGGGCTCCAGGGGGGTGATTTTAGGGTTCATGGTGGTAATGGGTTTTGGGGCGCCAAGGGGTAATTTTAGGGTGTGGGGTGGATATGGGTTTTGGGGTGCCAGGAGGGGGGGATAATTTTAGGGATCGGTATGGGTTTTGGGGTGCCCGGGGTAATTTTAGGGTTCAGGGCGGGTATGGGTTTTAGGGTGTGAGAGGGTTAATTTTAGGGTTCAGCATGGGTATGTGTTTTGTGTGCCAGGGGTAATTTTAAGATTCAGGGTGAGTATGGGTTTTGGGGGCAAGGGTGTAATTTTAGGGATCACTGCGGGTATGGGTTTTGGGGTGCCAGGGGTAATGTTAGGGTTCAGGGTGTTTATGGGTTTTGGGGTGCCAGGGGTAATTTTAGGGTTCAGAGTGGGTGTGGGTTTTGGGGTGCCATGGGATTAATTTTAGGGTTCAGCGTGGGTATGTATTTATAATAGTGCCAGGGGTAATTTTAGGGTTTAGGGCAGGTGTGGGTTTTGGGATGTCAGGGGGCTATTTTAGGGTTCAGGGTGGGTATGGGTTATGGGGTGCCAGAGGGGAATGTATGGTTCAGCATGGGTATGGGTTTTGGGGTGCCTGGGGTAATTATAAGGTTCAGGGTGGGTATGGGTTTGGGGGGGAAGGGGGAATTTATGGTTCAGCATGGGTATGGTTTCTGGGGTGCCAGGGGTAATTTAAGGTTCAGGGCGGGTATGGGTTTTGGGGCTCCAGGGGGGTGATTTTAGGGTTCAGGGTGGTAATGGGTTTTGGGGCGCCAGGGGGGTAAATTCAGAGTTAAGGGTGGAAATGGGTTTTAGGGTGCCAGGAGTAATTTTGGGGTTCAGTGTGGGTATGGGTTTTGGGTTAATTTTAGGGTTCAGGGTGGGTATGGGTTTTGGGGTGCCAGGGGGGTAAATTCAGAGTTCAGGGTGGTAATGGGTTTTAGGGTGCCAGGAGTAATTTTGGGGTTCAGTGTGGGTATGGGTTTTGGGTTAATTTTAGGGTTTCATGGTAGGTATGGGCTTTGGGGTGCCAGGGGGGCAATTTTAGGGTTGGTATGAGTTGAAGGGTTGTAGGGTTTTAAGGAAATGTGGGTGTATATATATATATATATATATATATATATATATATATATATATATATATATGTATATATATATATATTTACTTTACTAAAAAAAATAAGCCATTTACAGGGATATATAAACCTATATACATATATATATGTAGCGTATATACTGTAACATAGTTATATTTTAAAACAAATCTTTTACCACGCATATGCTTTTGTTGTAAAGGCATGTGCGTGGTAAGAGTTTGCATTGTAATGGTATTGGGTTGTAACAGCACTTGAGTTGTTGAGTTATTACAACCGTGTTGCAAAGACATGCATTGTGATGGCATGTGTTGTACTGTCTTACATTCGTGCGATGCTGAAGCACTTATCCATGCATGTAGCAGGTTACACCTAGTGGGTGTGTGGTTGGAAGAGTGTTGTCTTTATTTAAGCCTCTGTGAAAAGCATCTCCATGCAGTTCATGATGAATACCAAGGTGCAGTTATTGAGCTATGGGAATCGGTGCTTAGTCGTGTGATTGATGAGGAAGTGTGCAAGATAGGAGACCATTTCTATAATATATTTTATGCTGCCAGCTCTCATTAGCTCTGCAGGTCCCTTTATTATGCTGGTGGTTTATTTCTTGTGTTCTGGATCCTGGCTCCTGCTTATGATGGGGGAAGCAGTAGATGGTTCAATCTGATCTTATGGATTCGCAAGAGTTAGCAGAACTAATATATGTCATAGTCTGGTAACTTCTTATGGATGTATGACGGTACAACGCGTACCGTTTCTACGCGTGCCTTTACAACGCGTCTTTAACAACGCAAGTCGTTACAACGACTTGCGCTGTTGGGCGTGGATAGTGAATAGTATAATTTACTATTCTAACACCAGTCCCCGTGGTTAGTAGGGAAGGTGTTGGAATAGTAAATATACTATTCAATATCCTTTAGCGCCCTCCAGCGCAAGTCGTGGTTATGACTTGCGTTGTAAAGGACGCGTCGTAAAAGCACTGCGGGGTAACGTCCGCGTTGAAAAGGATGTTCCCCACTTCTTATCTAGTACTACAGACCTGCACATTACGTAATAATCTAAAATTAAATTTAGTTCCGGAATACCTTTCCAAAAATAATAGTTGCACCATTATAGACTCAAATGGCTTGCCCAGTTTGTGATTAATTTTTCATCCCATAATAGATGCAGACACCTTTCAGTAACTTTAATTTCGGGTGTCAAGAAGTTTCCGCTAGCAGGTGCTCTTCGGTTTCAATAAGTTTCAGATTATTGATGAGGCCCAACACACACACTTTTTTTAAGCATGTCCAAAGTATGTTGATTGGCTCTTCGAATGTGAGATTTTCCTGCAGGTAATGCAGTGTATCAAAAATGCATGTCAAGCAGGCGGTGTATTTGAAAACACCATCTTGGTTACTCAAACGTTACTAGGGTTGGACTTTTACATGAGAGCGCAGAGCTCAGGCAATTAAGGGTTCCACGTGTGAGCCTCTATCCTGACTTGATACATGCAATCATATTGTGGTATTGAGCTATTTAGAGGGTATTTACGTTGCTTGCTGATGTGCACCACTCCTTAATATCGCAATTGTGAGAGCATAATATCCACATTTGGTAAACACACTTTTCAATGAACTCTGTAACCTGCTGGTACATCGGGTAGGTGTGTGTTATACGATCTGCTATCCTTTCATCCATCAATCCAACCATCCATCCTTTCTGATTTCAATGTACTCTGCCAACCTTACACCGATCCTTTTAGCCACCATCTCAGATATCTATTCACTCTACCATCCCTTCACCAACGCATCCATCCTCTCACATTTAGATTTACTATAGTTTCACCCTTGTATCCATCCATTCTGATTTCCTTTTACGCTGCCATAATTTTACCCATTTAATTGGGATTCACTTAACTTACACAAAGACCACTTATTGTGGTTTTGCGTGGTTTAGTAACTCCAGAGTAATGAGAGGCAGAGCATTGAGCTGCCTTGAGTTACCTTGCGTTGGGAAGTTGTTCCATGGGTGGAGCTAGGGCATTCCCACACATCTGTCAATGGATTTTGACACAATCCCACAGTTACTTCGGCCAGTACACCTGGGAATGCTTCCAAATGGTGCGCCTTCCAGGCCCAGGCGTTACTAGGGGAAATATCTTTATTTATCCTTGTTGCTTCCTTTTTCCATGTGAGCTGCATTCAGGTATTCCTTCCTTCTCAGTAAAATTCTTGCTCATAACGCAGGCACCGTTGCACCATGATGTCTGCATTGGCACTATGCAGCACCAGTTGAGGGAGACAGCAGAAATGTGTCATATTTTTGTAAATATGGCACATTTCTGCTCTCTGCCTTTGATGCAACACAGCACAACATGTTCCCTTGCCAAGTTGTGGTGCATGAAAGCTTAGTAAATCTGGGCCTAAATATTTGTGAGGCCTGTTCTTTCTGTAGGTAAGCGTACATTGAAAGCATAGAGGGCACAAGTCTTTGCGTCAAACATTAGAAACTGTAATCTTATAATTATGTATCCAGATGGTTTTGCATAATTGTTTGGGGCTGATTTGCATTGGACATTTTCATATTATAAGAAATTCCAGCCATTTCATTGAAGTTTTAGACATGTGGTAAGTGTGTGGTATCATAATTGTACAGAAAATCAGGCTACTTCTAGCTTGCTTCTTTAAAGAGTTTTAGGGTAATTTAGAGAGGTACTGGGTGTTTAACTTGTATTTCTTGGCTTTTTAATGTTGGTTTATTGTACAAAATTACAGTATTCTTTCCCCCGTAGTTTTGTAATAATTAAGTAAGTGACCTGAGGGCCTTTTTTATATTTCACTAGAGATCGCTATCCGCATACAGCAGGATGCCGAACACCAGAGGCTTTGGACCACAAAATGTTAAGCGGCGAAAGATAGAGGATTTTTTCACTCGTCAGCCAGCCGCTCAAGACCCTTTGACAGCATGTTCTGATTCAGGTGAAAAACCTGCCCTGCCAGCTTCCGGCTACACTCCTGAAGAACATTCAGCATTTCTTCATTCTGAGTCTCCTGCATATACAACCACTGGTATGCCAGCGACTAGTAGTCCATGTTTGGAAAAGTCAAAGAGTTCATCCATCTTAGATATAGGAGTATATATAGATGTCTCAAGACTCAGCACAGTTTCATCATCAATCCCAAATGAGTTACGCTACCAACTTTTGCACTCTTCCTGGACGCCAGAGACATCATACAAGTTTCCAGTTGTTCAAGAGGGAAATCAAGCACGTCGCTTTCAACATGAATGGTTGAAAACCTATCGCCCATGGCTTGCCTACAGTGCTAAACTTGAGGGGGCCTTATGCAAGATGTGTATACTCTTTGCCCGTAAAGAAGTTGGAAGAGGTTCTCATCAAGCTGTGGGGAAATTAGTGCTTCGGCCCATAACAAAATGGAAACATGCTCAAAGTGATTTTCGTTTCCATGCTTCTTCCTTGTATCACAAAGAGAGTATGACAGCGGCAGCTAACTTCTCATCTATTTTTGAAGGAAAGTCTGTTGCTGTTACAACTATGATCGAGAGCAACTGGAAGAAAACTATTTTGGAAAACAGAAAACGACTTGTGCCAATAGTGGAATCAGTACTCCATTGTGCAAAACAAGGTATAGCTCTTCGAGGACACAGAGACAGTGGACAACCTATTACTTCAAAGGAACCCGAAGAGAATGATGGCAATTTCCGTGCTGCTCTGCGCCTACGACTTCAAGCTGGTGATGAAGTTCTGGCATGGCATCTGGCAACGTGTCCCTCTAATGCAACTTATACAAGTTGGAAGATTCAGAATGATATCATCTCTGCTTGTAACATTCTAATGAGAAATAGAGTGGTGGAGCGCGCAAACAATGCAAGATTTTTTGCCATTTTAGCAGATGGAACAACTGACAGTGCCACTATCGAGCAACTTGTTCTAGTAATTCGTTTTATAGAAGGTACATCTGTGTATGAAGAATTCCTTGGCTTCGAAGAGCTTCAGGATGGAACAGGGGTTGAAATTGGAAAGAAAATTCTCACTTCCTTAGAAACCTATGGCCTGAATTTAGATCGTATACGTGGGCAAGCATACGATGGTTGTGCTGCAATGAAAAGTTCTGTTAAAGGTGCACAAGCGCTAGTTTTAGAGCGTGTGCCAAAGGCATTTTATGTACATTGTGGAAGTCATTCACTGAATCTTGTGATTGGACATTCATGTGAAATACGTCAAATCCGTAATTGTCTTTCAACACTTAAAGAAGTGTCTAATTTTGTAAGAGGCTCTGCAAAAAGGATGGCTGTCCTAAAGGCGAAATTTGCTACTTTGCCAGATACAAAAATGAAACTGTTAAGTGGTTTATGTGAGACACGGTGGGTTGAAAGGAATGCATCGGTTGTTCGTTTTGTTGATATGTACCCAGCTGTGGTTGACTCTTTGCTTGAGATCTCGGATTGGCAAGATCACAATGCCTCTTCCAAGGCTGAGCAATTTCTCGCAGTTGTTCAGTCCCATAACTTCATTGTTGCATTACACATCCTGGCACGATTTTCTGGGCTACTGCTTCCTGTTTCAGCTGCACTCCAAAATCCTAATACAGATATGTTGGAGTGCATAGGACAGATTGAAACAGTCAAGCAGGTGATTCAAGAAAGCAGAGACAAAGCTGAAGACGCATTTCATGAGATTTTCATTAAAGCCCAAACCACAGCAGGGGAACCTCTGACAATGCCACGCCTTACTGGCAGGCAGACACAACGGGCCAATTACAAGACTAGTGATCCTGAAGCTTACTTTAGGATTTCAATATTTTTACCATTTATAGACAATTTATTGTATGAATTGTCAGAAAGATTCAGCCAGCATGTGAAAAAGGCCTGTACAATGCAGTATCTGGTACCAAGATTTGTTACCCAAGAGTCTTTTAAAAATTTGAAGGATGCTCTTGACATATATGAGGACGATTTACCTGGTACACGCGAGGATCTTAAAAATGAATATGACATGTGGGTAATGACATGGCTGAAGGTACCTATTGAAGAAAGGCCAGGGAATATAATGGATACCTTAACTCATGCTCACATTGACTTCTATCCCAACATATACTGCCTGCTAAAATTATTTGCCACTTTGCCAGTGACAACCGCATCCCCAGAAAGGTGCTTCAGTTGTCTTCGCAGACTGAAAACCTATCTTCGGTCAACAATGGGGCAAGAACGACTCTCTGGACTTGCAATGATAAACATTTCACGTGCACATTGTCCTCCTATAGAAGCAATTGTTAATGAACTGGCGAAAAAGGGTCGTCGCCTTGAAATGGCATTGTGAAAATTGGTTATAATGTGTTCCTAAAGTGCTTTGTAGTAAAATATATTAAATTGGCCTTTTAATTCAGTACATTCTGTTCCTTTTTCATAAGAAAATAGCATATAAATGCATCAAATTAACAAAAATGTGTGCTTTAATTGTTGTCCAGTTTCAAAAGCAGAATTCACCACATTTTTTTCTCAGCTTGACCTGAGCATTAACCGATCCTGATTATCTGCCATTTTAGCTCCGCCCCATTGATTAACATTAGCCACGCCCCTTCATCTGCCATGTTAGCCCCCCCCGAAATTAAGACCTAGTTGCGCCCCTGATGTGGCATGTCCTAATAGTGAATTACTGCCAAATTCGTTTTTCACTATTGTAAGGCTACCAGTTCCCTTCTAGGCCAGATGGGCTGCTGGAATTATTACACTCTATAATCCCAGCAGGTTCAGGGAACATGGTAGAAATTAATGTTTAGTATGCCTGAACTCAGAATAATAAAATACTTCTTTTAGTAAAGTTTATTTTAATATCCTGTGTTTGCAAATGCTACTTTTAGAAAGCTAGCACTTGCTTGTCTAACCATTTCAGCCCGCCTCTGCTTTTGTGTGTATCTGACTGTCTGAGTTGTGTGAGTGACAGGGCTGGGAGTTGACAGGTGGTGAATAGCAGGATGACACCTTAGTGGGAGGTGGGAGTTTCCCTGAATGATGCATCAGGCTGTGCTCTGCCTCCACAATGCTGGCTCCGCCCCCCTGGGGAGCGACTGATGACTCAGCCTGCACCTGGCCCAGGAAGGACCGAAGCTTGTCAACAAAGTGCTCCTGGCTGCCCCTGTCCTCACAATGCTGGCTCCGCCCCCCTGGGGAGCGGCTGATGTGCCTGCCCTCACACTGAATGCAGAAGCAGAAGTACCCACCACAAGTTCTCAGGGACTGAGAGCAGTTATGCAAAGGCCCCCCTGGCCTGTGAGAACAAAAGAAACTGGGTATAAAAGTAGGAGCCCTGCTCCTTGTAAATTAGATCCTGTTTGCGCTACAGAAGAAACTCTGCCCGAAGAGAAGGACCTGGAAGGACTACAAGGAGGAGTGCTGTCTCTGGCCTGTGCCTGGTGCCTTGCTGCAGAAGGAGAGGAAAAGAAGAGACTACAAGAGACTTTTGCTTTTATTTGAACTTTGTGCCAAACTCTACTAAAGATCTCCAAGGGCTTGCTGTGGAACTTGCCCCCTGACCAGCGCCCCAGGAACAGTGGGCGCTATCCCCTGACAGAGGAACCGCTGTGAGACGCTGCTTTCCCTCTGCAAGCCTCTCCAGGAAAAGCGGAGCGCGCTGTGACCATCGCGCTCTTCAGCAACGCTCTGGGAGCTGCCCTCCCTCTGAACAATGTGACTGCTGCCTGCCTGGCCCAGAAACACCGTAAAGACCAGCCCAGCTGATCCGAGCACCGTGACTGGCCACGAGCCGCAGCTCGCAACGTGAAGAAAGGTGGTGCCCGGTGCCTGCTTGCACCCCTTTGTGTCTTGTGCCCTTGAACCCGCCTGCCGCTGTCTGAGGAGCAGCTGCGGCGTGTAGGACAAGAACGTCGCCTGGATTGACAGAGGCGTGCTTTGACGATCGCTGCCCTCTGCGTGTGCCCTCTTTGTCAGGAAAACCTCGAGGCGCTCTACTAGCGCGACCCGACCCGCGCCGCAACGCCAACCTCCGAGCCAGAGCCGAGCCGCCGCTCGCTCCAACGTCGGGAGGAAGACACCGCGACGCGGATCACCGCGCTGACCTGCGCCCAGGCTTCTTCATCCAACAAAGGTACTGTTTCCTGCCCCGCGGTGCGAGCATCTGTCCTGCCTCGCTCGCACCGCCCTCTGCCCCGCACAGCCCTCGGAGCCGCGTGTTGAGCGCTCCCAGGGCCCCCGCTCTCTCCCCCGCCAGCCGCGCACAGCCGTGCGGCTCGCACAGAGAGGCGGACTCTGACTCCCCGGCTGCCGCTCCCGCCCAAAGCGTGAGAGTGGGCAGACCGGGCCCACTTTTCCTACGCGGAGGAGCCCAGGGGCGCAGAGAGGCCCACGGACAGCCCGGGTAACCCTGGCTGATTAGAGACCGTGCCTGCAGGCCAGGAAAAGTACATTGAAGAGCCTGTAACCCCCTTTCTAACGACAAGTAAAGAACTGAACAAGAACTGTGGCATATATTTAAGAGTAACTGGAGCCTCGCAATTTAAAGTAACTCAACTGTATTTACAAGCCTGCTTTTAAAAGTATATAAAGAGAATATATTTTTACTACACTACAGTTTGGTGTCATTGTGTGGTGGGTTGGTTGTGATGGTATAATACTGCAAATGTTTAACCCCATGTGCCCCAGAGATTAGCCTAGACTGCTTGCGCCACACTACCTAGAGGGTAAGCAGAGGTTGTTCTTGAAGGTAACCCTTCGCCCTGACTTGGGAGAGAGAGTCCCTGCTTGTCGCCAGTGCTGCACTGCGCCAACCAGAGACTCCCCTTTCCAACACAGATCACTGGAAGGTTGGGTGACGGGTAGCAAAGTAAATGATTTTCAGGGGCTTTTTGATTTAATTGCATGGGAGCACTTGTCTGATCACTGTTTTCCTGAGCTACGCCAGCACCTGATTGATAGCAAGCTGTCCAACCCGAGGAAGCTTGCTGAGGAGGCGGACCGCTGGCTCAGCACCAGGGTCCACAAGGCTCCAGTGGGAGACTCCGCCAAGGGTGAACAGGGTCCCCAGCAGAAGAGTGGGGGGGACAGGGGTAAACAGAAAGGGTTCCCTAAAGGCCCCCAAAGTAATCCCCAAGGGAACCAGCAGAAAGGTTCTCAGCCTCCCCCACCCCCGAAGCAGAACGGGGCCCCGACAGGTAGACCTGTTCCAAAGGGGCCCTTCAATTGTTACAAGTGTGGTGACCCGGGGCACATTGCCAGTGACCCCAAGTGTCGCCTGTTTGGTAAAACAGCACCCACTCGTGCTCCCCCCGGCAAGTAACTAGCGTTAATTTGGGGGAAGAAGTAGTAGTCCCTGGGGGTGGAGATCCTGTCCAGATGACCCGAGTCTCACTAGGAGACAGTGAGATGGTCCATGAGAACTACCTGCCCTCTAACACTAAGAAATATGGGTAGGTGGTGACCATCAATGGTAAGAAAGCTGAGGCTCTTAGAGATACAGGAGCCAGCGTGACTGCAGTGAGGCAGCACCTGGTGTCTCAAGAGCAGGTTGTACCCGATGCCTACTGTAGGGTTATCAATGCTGATAATTCAGAGAGACAGTGTCCGATGGCTCAAGTTCCCTTCGAGTGGGGGGGGGGTCTCTGGTACTCTGCAGGTCTGTGTGAGGAAAACCATGCCTGTAGACTGTTTGCTAGGGAATGACTTGGAGGACTCCCCTTGGGAAAAGGTGGAGAAGACGACTCACTTGAGGATGGTGGGTCTGCCAGACTGGGCGTGCGTGACCACACAGTCAATGGCAGCCAGTAGGGGTGCTCAAGAGATCCTGGCCTGAAGGAGAGGCCCAGGAAACAGCGCAGGGGGCGCGGGAAACCGGCCCCTGAAGTTCCCATGGTCCAGGAGGAAGCAGACCTTGAGGGGGATGCCCTGGAGCCTACAGAGGAACAGATTGCTGAACTGGGGGACCTGCCCGAGCTGACCCATTGGCAGCAGGAAGGAGGACCCTCCAGGGAGGAATTCTGCAGGGAGCAGAAAGAATGCCCTTCTCTCGTGGGTATGCGGCAGCAGGCTGCAGACCAGGCCAATGGTGTTCAGGCCAAGACACATTATGTGTACTGGGAGAATGACCTCCTGTATTCAGAGCCTAAGGCTGCTGAACCTGGGTCAGCCCGTGTGCTGGTGGTACCCCGGAGGTTCAGAGCCTTCCTACTGGGGCTGGCTCATGATGTGCCGTTAGCAGGACATTTGGGGATGGACAAGACCTATGACAGGCTTGTCCCCCACTTTTACTGGCCCCAAATGCACAAGAGCTCAGACGCTCATTGTAGATCCTGTCAGACTTGCCAGGCAAGTGGTAAGAGTGGAGGGAAGAACAAGGCTCCCCTCCAACCATTCCCCGTCGTCAGTACCCCATTCCAGCGAGTGGGAATTGACATTGTGGGGCCTCTGGACCCCAAGACAGCCATGGGCAACAGGTTCATCCTGGTCTTGGTGGACCATGCCACCCGGTACCCTGAAGCCATCCCTCTGAGGACAGTGACGGCCCCCGTGGTGGGACGTGCACTGATGGGAGTTTTCTCACGAGTGGGATTCCCTCGAGAGGTGGTGAGTGACAGGGGGACCAACTTCATATCCAAGTATATGAAATCCCTTTGGCAAGAGTGTGGTGTAACCTACAAGTTCACCACCCCTTACCATCCCCAAGGAAATGAGTTGGTTGAGAGATTCAACCGAACCCTGAAAGGCATGATTATGGGCCTAGAAGGTCCAATGAGGCGTAAGTGGGACGTCCTCTTGCCATGCCTTCTGTTTGCATACCGTGAGGTGCCACAGAAGTCCCTAGGGTTCAGCCCCTTTGAACTACTGTATGGTCACCCAGTGAGAGGACCTCTGAGTTTGGTAAAGGAAGACTGGGAGCAATCTCCCAGGAAACCTCCCCAGAATGTATACAGTTACATGCTGGCCTTCAGAAACCAGACCAGGCGATTCAGGCAACTTGCTGAGGCAAACCTGGAAGCCAGCCAGGAGGAGATGAAGCGGTGGTACGACCAGAATGCCACTCTGGTGGAGCTTCTACCTGGACAAAAGGTGTGGGTCTTGGCCCCAGTGGAGCCTTGTGCACTTTAGGATAAGTGGACAGGTCAATTTGAGGTTGTGGAGCGCAAAAGTCCTGTCACCTTCTTGGTGGACATGCAGTCTCCCAGGAACCCTTTGAGGGTCCTACATGTTAACCGCCTTAAGCCCCACTTGGAGAGGTCCGAAGTGGGCATGTTGCTGGCAACTGATGATGGAATGGAGGAGGAGACCGAACCTCTTCCTGACCTCTTAGTGGCCTCTGAGAAAGATGGGTCAGTGGATGGAGTTAACCTCTCACCCACCCTGACGCCTGAGCAACAGGAAGACTGCCGCCAATTGCTGGGGCAGTTTCCAGATCTGTTCTCCCTGGTTCCTGGTGTCACAGATTGGTGCGTCCATGATGTGGACACAGGAGACAGCTTACCTGTGAAGCATAAGGCCTACAGAGTGACTGACAGGGTCAGGGCCTGCATCAAGGAGGAGGTCTCCAAGATGCTTGCCCTTAGGGTGGTTGAGTCCTCCAGCAGTCCTTGGTCCAGCCCCGTGGTCTTGGTCCCAAAGGCTGCTGCGCCGGGAGCCACACCTGAACTCCGGTTCTGTGTGGACTACTGAGGGCTCAATTCATTCACCAAGACTGACGCGCACCCTATCCCCAGAGCTGATGAGCTCATTGATCGGCTAGGGGCTGCCCGGTTCCTCAGCGCGTTTGATTTAACGTCTGGGTACTGGCAGATCGCCTTGACCGATGGGGCAAAGGAGAGGTCAGCATTCTCTACACCAGATGGGCATTTCCAGTTCCGGGTTATGCCATTTGGAATGAAGAATGCCCCTGCCACCTTTCAGAGGTTGGTCAACCAGGTGTTGGCTGGGCTGGATGAGTTCAGTGCCGCCTACCTGGATGACATCGCAGTGTTCAGTGGCACCTGGCCAGAACACCTGCAACACCTCTGGGAAGTGTTGACGGCCCTGCGCAAGGCAGGCCTCACAATCAAGGCAAGCAAGTGCCAGATTGGGCAGGGTTCAGTGGTGTACTTGGGACACCAAGTGGGGAGTGGCAAGGTGGCACCCTTGCAACCCAAAATTGAGACCATCCTGTCTTGGGAACCTCCCAAGACCCAGACTGCAGTGAGAGCCTTCCTGTGGCACACTGGGTATTACAGGAGGTTTGTCAAGGGCTATGGCACTATTGTGACCCCCTTGACAGAGCTGACTTCTAAGAAGCAGCCCAGGAATGGGATTTGGACTGACACCTGTCAGAAGGCTTTTGACACCCTGAAAACTGCCATGTGCACAGCGCCCTTGCTCTTGGCTCCTGATTTTTCCAAGGAATTTCTGGTACAAACAGACGCTTCAGAGCATGGTGTAGGGGCTGTTCTCTCACAAATGACTGAGGAGGGCTGGGACCAACCTGTAGCCTTCATCAGTAGGAGGTTACTTCCCCGGGAAAGTAGGTGGAGTGCAATAGAGCGAGAAGCATTTGCTGTGGTCTGGGCACTGAAGAAGCTAAGACCCTACTTCTTTGGGTCTCACTTCCGGGTTCAGACACACCACAGGCCCCTCAGATGGTTGATGCAGATGAGGGGTGAGAACCCAAAACTGTTGAGGTGGTCCATCTCCCTGCAGGGTATGGACTTCACAGTGGAACATCGCTCTGGCACAGATCACGCCAATGCTGACGGTCTGTCCAGGTTTTTCCGCCTTAGTGATGAGGAACTCCCTGGGGAAGGGTAGTTCCCCCCACATTTCAGCTGGAGGGGATACGTGTTAGACCTGGCACCTTGGCATGAGTTTCCCTTCCACTTTTTGCTGATGTGCCTCAGATGTTTTTGCTGGTGTCCGCCGCTCAGGGCACTGCGCCACGGCCAACCCGTGCCGCAGTGCAAGTGCTCCCTATGAAAAGTATAACTGTGATTGGTATACCTGATTGGTTCATTGGATTTATTGTCAGTCCCCAGTAAAGTGCACCAGGAGTGCCAGGGCTTGTGAATGCCAATACTGCTAGTGGGCCTGCAGCGCTGGTTGCGCCACCCACAGAAGCAGCCTTAAAATGTGTCTAGGGTCTGCCATGTCAGAACCTGCGTGCAGTCTGGTACTGTCATGCTGGCTGGGCAAGTGCACCCACTTGCCAGCCCCTAAACCTTCCCTTAACTTCATATTAGTCACCCCTATGGTAGGCCCAAGGGCAGGGTGCATTGTAAGCATAAGGTAGGACATGCTCTGAGGAGTGTGGCATGTCCTAATAGTGAATTACAGCCAAATTCGTTTTTCACTATTGTAAGGCTACCTGTTCCCTTTAGGCCAGATGGGCTGCTGGAATTATTACACACTATAATCGCAGCAGGCTCAGGGAACATGGTAGAAAATAAAGTTTAGTATGCCTGAACTCAGAATAATAAAATACTTCTTTTAGTAAAGTTTATTTTAATATCCTGTGTTTGCAAATGCTACTTTTAGAAAGTTAGCATTTGCTTGCCTAACCATTTCAGCCCGCCTCTGCTTGGATGTGTATCTGACTGTCTGGGTTGTGTGAGTAACAGGGCTGGGGGATGACAGGTGGTGAATGCGGGGATTACACCTTAGTGGGAGGTAGGAGTGCCCCTGGACTCTTAATCAGGCTGTGCTCTGCCACCACAATGCTGGCTCTGCCCCCCTGGGGAGCGACTGATGACTCAGCCTGCACCTGGCCCAGGAAGGGCGAAGCACTGTCATCAAGGTACTCCTGGCTGCCCCTGTCCCTACAATGCTGGCTCCGCCTCCCTGTGGAGCGTCTGATGTGCCTGCCCTCACACTGAAAGCAACAGCCAGAGTACACCCAACAAGTGCTCAGAGACTGAAAGGAATTATGCAGAGGCCCCCCTGGCCTGGAAAGAGAAAGAAAATGGTGTATAAAAGTAGGAGCCCTGCTCCTTGTAAATTAGATCCTGTTTGCGCAAAGAAGAAGCTCTGCCTGAAGAGGAGGACCCTGGAAGCTGCATGGAGAAGTACTGACTCTGACCCCAAGAGACTGGCCTGTGGTGGGTGCCTTGCTGCTGAAGGAGAGCAGGAGAAGAAAGACTGAAAGACTTTGCTTTTATTCAACTTGTGCCAAACTTTTACCAAGATCTCCAAGGGCTTGCTGTGGAACTTGCCCCCTGAACCGCGCCCCAGGAACAGTGGGCGCTACCCCCCCTGGAAAGAGAAGCTGCTGTGAGATCTGCATCTGCCTGGTAAACCCTCCTGAGGAAAAGCGGAGTGCGCTGTGAAGGAATCACTGCGCCCCCTGAGAGCCCCTTGGCACCCCCGTCCCGTCGAGCAACGCATCTGCTTCCTGGCAGGCCCCAGATAACATCGCCAGGACAAGCCTCGCTGGACCCAGCACCGTGCCTGTCGCCTGCCTAACTGCGGACTGCACCGCAAGACCGGACTCTGCCTTTTGCCCGCCTGTTCCTGAAGGAGAGAGTGCCTTGAAGCCCCAGCCGCCGCCGTTCGTGTGCAGCAGCGGCGTGGGGAGAGAAGGAGCACTCCCTGTGCTTTGCCAAGGCTTGTTTGTGCCTCACTTTGCTGCCCGGGGCGCCGCCCCCTCTTTCTGGGATCCGAGGCGCTGTGCCCTGCTGATCCGACCCGACCCGCAATGCCGACCTCCCGAGCCGAGCCGTCGCTCTCATCAGCCCAGCAGAGGAAGACACCGCGACGCGGGATTGCCAGCCGACCCCTGCATGGTGACCTCGACCCCCTTCAAGGATCTCCCAAGGTACTGTGCCCCTCTGCTGCCCCCGGGAGCCCCGCAGCGTCTGCATCAGAGCCGCGGTGCGAGCGTTCTGCTTCTGAAGCTCGCACCGCTCCGTGTCTCCCTCGGCTGCCCCCAGGAGCCTCACAGCTGTAAGCAGGCACCGCGGTACGAGCCGCCCCTTTCAGCGAGGCTCGCACCGCTCCTGGCCCCCCGACGGCCCCCTGACACTCCCCATGGCCGGCGCCCCCTCCGCAGCGAGTCCCACACTGCAGTGTGACTCATACTGAGAGCCAGACCCGGTCGTGCCCTTCGCCGCTCACGCGAGAAGCGTGAGCTTTGGCAGGCCGGGCCCGATTTTCTCGCAGGAGGTGCACAGAGGCGCTGGGAAGCACACAGAAGCGCTAAGGAGCACTGTACTTGGGGAAACTGGGCAGAAGGCCCCTAAGAACACATTTTAAAGACTATTTTGAAACGCTGAACAAAGAACTGTGGCAACCTAATTACAAGTAACTGGAACCATTTTTTTGTACAAAGACCGTATTTACAAGCCTGCTTTAAAAATATATAAAGAAGATATTTTTACAGAAATACAGTTTTGTGTCATTGTGTGGGGGGGTTGATGGTTATTGTGTGTGATACTGCAAATGTTTAACCCTATGTACTCCAGAGTTTAGCCTAGACTGCTTGCGCCACACTACCTAGCGGGTGAGCAGGGGTTATTTCTGGGAGTAATCCTTTGCCCTGAGAGGGTCCCTGCTTGTCGCCAGTGCTGCACTGCGCCAACCAGAGACCCCTAATTCTAACATGGACCATCCAGGATATCGAACACACTTGGTCTCAGAATTATCCTTCAAGGACTTGCACAAATTGCCCTGCGTTCACTACCTGCTGCCATCGAATACAATTCTCCACAGACGGTGGCCTTGTTTGAGCGGTTAGTATGCCCCAATAAAGCATAATTAGATGTGGTGATGTCCTTTAAGGTTGTGCGTGAAATGACTTGCCTAAACTGCCTACCGTATAAAGATTTAATTGCTACCCTTGAATTGCCTTCAAGTCTTTTCACTTTCCATTGTCTAAAATGGCTGGGGCCATAACCTGGAGCCATAAATCGCCTCCACTGCCCACCAGATGACCATGAGGCTACATTCCAACGCGGTCAGGGATCACCAAAACAGAGATAAGTCTCTCTCTTCACCACCAAGCAACATAGAAGCTGAACTCTCTCCTCCCCACTAAGCAACACAGAAGATGGACTAACTCGACTTGCCCCAGAGTAGAAAGGGAAACTAAACTCTCTAAATCACATCAACAACAGAGAAAGGACTACTACTCTTGTCTCTCTATATGCTATTTTGGCGGCAATCTTTGACTAGTCCTCCACTTTGGTGGCCATCTTAGACTAGTCATCCTCATCAACTGCCCATACCTAAGACTATCTTCAATTTTTCTTTTCTTTTCAGGCTTACAGCTCACACACTCACCCACGCACACCCCCCCTCTTCTACCTACACCTCTTCCACCATGGAACGCATGGGCAAGCACACATACAAAAATAACTACCCACCCGAGCTCTCCAAAAAAAACGCCAAACGCTTCAAACACAACTTCCTGAAGGCCCACCCTGAAACCCCGTACGTGGACACTTACTTTTCACTGATAAATGGAGCCACGAGCACCGATATCATCCTCGACACTCTACATAGAGCACAGTGGAGGAAAGCGCTCCTCTCCATTCTCACTATCTCCACCACCAGAAAATCCGCTCATGGCCTAACGCTTTCTATCACACCAACCTAAGTTTTCCCAGGCAGAGCCACCATCACCATCTACAACAACAGGACCATCCTATTCCAATCCACTGATAGGAACCTTGACCTACTCGACAACCTGTTCCCCACCTTTATAGAACACATCGCCAAACGGCGGACCTCCATTCCTAACACTTCAGGCTACACAACACCCTCCACTTCCTATCTTCAATCTAACTTGCCTAACCCATCACAACAGCTGAACGACACACACCTCTCCCATCCCCCCAGCGCTGTAGTCAGTCACCCGCCCGATGCAACCTCTCCTCACCCCTCATTCACTGGCCAAGAACACTCCCCCTCATACATCCTCCATACCCCCACCTTCCCTACCCCCCACTTCACACCTCCTACGAGTTTCGCAGAACACACCACCGCCCGGAACTTATCTCCCCCGCCCCGCGGCAGGTCCATCTCCCACCCTATCTCCCCCCCCCACTCTCACTCCCCACTACCCCACTCTCCCAACTAGACTCACAGAACACACCACCCCTCTTACCTTAACACCTCCTCCTCTCTCCCCCCCATTCTCAGCCCCCACTACCTTCCTTGCACCCCCACCGTCTCCAGCCTTCACTCATCCCTCAACTCACCTGCGCCGCCTCCCACCAGCGTCCTCACCTATCCCTCCAACCTCCCCCCTACTTCATCCACACCCCTCACCCACAAATTCTCTCACCCACCGAATGCCACCCCACTTACTATTACCGCAGAGCCCTGCACTAACGCTAGCATATCCCCCCCTACCCAGTTCCCTTTCCAGCTCCCTACTCAACCACTCGCCCACGACTCTCATCCCCAACACCATCCCCAATCCACCTCTGGACATGATTATATCCACCCTCCTACAAGTCAAAGAAGATCTCCACACCATCAAAGAACTTCTTTTCACACACCCCAGACAACCCCTACCTACCACCACTTCCTCACCCAACAAGCCCCCCACCCTCCCCACAGACCCTCTCAATCAATACTCCCCGCGTTGGCCCTCTATCCCCGCTCGCAATCACACCTACCGCCCCCGTCGCGCCCCCATCTCCCTTTCGGACCACGACTTATGCACCCTCCTTCGCTCATTTGGCCCAGGTCCCTTAAAACACACAACCACCACACACCTCCCCATACCCACAATTCTCACAAATCCCCTTAGGCCCCCCACTCTAAGCAACAGAAGTTCCGTCCCCAATAATCTCAGAAAAGTCACCCTCTCTCTAGAACACTCGACCACCCCTCTCACCCCCAGACTCAAATGCATCCTACTCAACTGCAGATCGGCCCGAGACACTCCTCCGACATCGCGGATCTCATCATAACAATGGATCTTGACCTAGCCATTCTGACTGAAACGTGGCTAACTGAAACTTCTACACCTATAATGGACATACTAGTCCCCCCCAACTACCACATCATTAGACTCGACAGGACTGGCAAGACGGGCGGGGGAATCGCATGCATTTTTAGGAGCAACCTCTCTATTTATTTATTTATTTATTTATTTTTTTATAAAGCGCGATAGTCACCCGGGGGTATCCCAGCGCTAAAGAACCATGAATTCACCAGGTCGAAGGGGGGGAACTGAAGCAGAAAAAAAAGGGGAGGGGGAGTACAGATTTAGGGAAAAAGATGGGTTTTTAACAGTTTCCTGAAGCGCAGGTATTGAGATTCAAGACGTAGATTACGGGGAAGTGAGTTCCAAAGGCGGGAGGCTTGTACTGAGAAACGTCTTCCTCCTGCTCGGGTTTTCCTGAATCTAGGGATGTTGGAGAAGTTTTCTGCATTGGAGCGGAGGGACCTAGAGTTCCTATAGGGAGTGATGATGTTACTGAGAACAGGAGGGCCTTGATTCTGCAGCGTTTTATGAACAAGACATAGGGCTTTGAATTTGACTCTCTCCCTTATGGGGAGCCAATGGAGGAGTTTAAGAGCGGGCTTGGCAGATGATCTGGCCGGGGTGTTAGTGATGATCCGGGCGGTCGTGTTCTGAATTATCTGTAGTTTGGTGAGGGTCGCTTCGGGGGCACCCATGTAAATCACATTGCTATAGTCCAGTCTCGATATAATGAGACCTTGGACTAAAAGTTTTTGGGATTTAGGGGGAAGAAGGGGCAGAACTTTCCTCAGAGATTTTAAAAGGCCGAAGCAGGTTCCTGCCACCTTCTTTGCTTGTGAGGTGAAGGAGAGATCGGAATCGATCCACACACCCAAACTTTTCACCTCTTTTTTTGGATCAGGGGGTGGACCCAAACAGGCTGGCCAGCTGTCCAGGGGAAGTGAGGCTCCTTCCGGGCCTAGTATAAGGACCTCGGTTTTTGTCCCGTTGAGTTTTAAGGCTGATCTGTTCATCCAATGATGGACCTGCGTAAGGCAGTTGAACAGATCAGCTTTCTGTTGCTTGGGATG
Source organism: Lissotriton helveticus (assembly GCF_964261635.1). Lineage (NCBI taxonomy): Eukaryota > Metazoa > Chordata > Amphibia > Caudata > Salamandridae > Lissotriton > Lissotriton helveticus. Next base: position 501,402,498 of record NC_136062.1, read on the forward strand.
GGACAGAGACACCACTAGTTGAGTGTCGTCAGCGTAGCTGACGACGCTCACTCCGAAAGGGATGATAACCTCCTCCAATGTGGACATATAGATATTAAATAAAGTGGGACTCAGGGAGGAGCCCTGAGGCACACCACATTGGAGGGGCATTTCGGAGGAGCGGGCGTTCTTTTCCCAGATCTGGTAGGACCGTTGGGCCAGGAAGGATGAAAGCCAGGATAGGGCTGTACCTTTCACTCCCACCCCAGCCAGTCTTTTGATAAGAAGTTGGTGGTCAACTGTATCGAACGCTGCACTAAGGTCGAGGAGGATCACTGCCACTGATCCTCCCCCATCCAATAGTGCTCTTGCCTCCTCTACAGCAGCCAAAAGGGCGATATCCGTGCCCTGTCCAGGTCGGAAACCTGTCTGGGAGCTTTTTAATTTATTATTGGCCTCTAGGAACTGAGAAAGTCTCCTATTGACCAATTTTTCTGCGACCTTGCTCACTCCCGGCAGTAGGGAGATAGGTCGGTAATTAGTTAGATTCTCGGGGTCCAGCGTAGGTTTCTTCAACAGGGCTTTAACCACCGCCTTCTTCCAGCTTGAGGGTACGGTTCCTTGTTGGAGTGAGGTGTTAATCAGGTGGGTAAGGGAAGGGATGATAGTGGGGGCTACCTCTTTAAGGATACGGAGGGGAGCAGGGTCGCTAGGGGAACCGCTCTTCATAGAGTTGAACACATTACTCACCTCGTCTACCGTGACCTGGCCCCACGTGGACAGGCAGGTGGTGGTGTGTGGACAAGTGATATTTTCCTCAGGGCTGGAGGGGGGGATAGATTCCAGAATTAGTCCAATTTTGTCGTGGAAGAAATTGGCTAGTTTCTGGCATTTCTCCAGATCGGCTTTAGGATCGGCCGTGGGTCCCGTTCCTTGTCCTTGGGGTTTAGACAGCTCTTTAAGGATTGCATATGCTTCCTTACTGGAGCAGCCTGCTTTCTCTATTCTCTCCTGAAAAAACATGCTTTTGGTTTTATGAATGGCAGTTTTATAGTTCAGGAGAGAAATAGAGTAGAGGTTCTTGTTGGTTGATGTTTTGTCGCGCCTCCAGGAGCGTTCGGTTTTTTTACACTCTTGACGTAGAGTTTTAAGCTCAGGAGTGTACCATAAAGCTGGTGGTATTCTTTTAGGTTGTTTCCGAGTGGTAGTTATCGGGAGCAATGTATCCAGAGAGGAAGTGATCCAGTTGCTGAATTGACTGTCAGCTATATTGGGATCAGATGAGAGCGCAGGGGTGGACTCTGCAAGAGAGGTGGCCCAAGTCTCCGGGGATAGTTTGCGCCATTGTCGGTCGGTGACTTGGATTTTTGGGATCGAAAGAGTGGAAGTGGGGATTTCCCAAGAAAAGGGTACCAAAAAGTGGTCAGTCCAGGGTAAGGTCACCGGTGGGTCAGTAATCATAGTTGCTATGTTGGTGAGGATCGGGTCCAATAGATGGCCTTTATCATGAGTGGGCTCTTTATTCACTAGACGGATGTCTAGAGATGTTAAGTCGCTCCTAATGTCCGATGCTGCTCGATCCGTGGGGTCCAAGAAATGAACATTCAGGTCACCTAGTATGAGGAAATTGGGGGCAGAGGAAGCTAGTTGTGAACTGGATTCAACAACAGCATTGATGAAATTACCCGGGGCCCCTGGTGGGCGGTAGATAAGAAGCCCTGCCAGGGTAAGGGCTGGGGCGACTTGGATGGAGAATTGGCCGCTCTCGCAGTCCTCAATACCAGCATTGGTCATACGGCAGGTAAATTGTTCCCTGTGGATTATGGCTATCCCGCCTCCTCTCCCTCTAGGTCTATTAAGTGCTTGACAGATATACCCGGTGGGAAGGGCCGTGACAACATCCGAGTCGGTATTGTCAGAAAGCCATGTTTCTGTTATGAACAAAAGGTCAAGCTCCTGGTTCTGAATTAGGAGGTTCATTTCGGTGGCATGTTTGGGGAGGGAACGGCAATTAAGAAGTCCTAGTCTCAGGACAATGGTGGGTGGTTTCAAGATAGAGGTCAGATTGCATTGTGAACAGGTCAAGAATGTCTTACCTGCAATCAGCGAGTGGTGGCAGGCTAAGGTATTCTTAGGTCGTAGGTTGTATAAGGTATCAGCTGTATACGTTATTCGATCCTGAGGGGTACCAGGCATAGTAACAGGGCCTAGGGCCTTCTGGGCCCGGACGGGCCCAGATGGGCTTGCCTTTGGCGCGCCTTCGGCGCGCTGACGGCGCGCCCGCTGCGCCCGTCCGCTGCGCGTCCGGAAGTTGCACATCTTAAATGTGCAAAGAAAGGGGCGGGTGGGCGTGGCCTGAAGTGGGCGTGGCCTCTCTCCCTCGCCGAGAATGGCGACAGGGAAGTTTGTTTGAAGCTTAACGTTGCAGCGAAGGAGTCGCTGTTTTGGTGACTGACAGCCCGCTTTAAGGAGAACGGGTGAGTGAGGTTCAATTAAAAGTACAAAGTATTTCGGCGCGTTAGTGACAACAAATACAATTTTAAAAAGTGGAGGTTTCTTCTCCCGGCTTCCGCCTCAGGAGCATTCAGGATTCTAAGAGAGTGTTGCGCTGAAGGCAGCGTTTAAGTACCGAGTGCGGCGGGTGGGCGTGGCCTGAAGTGGGCGTGGCCTCTCTCCCTCGCCGAGAATGGCGACAGGGAAGTTTGTTTGAAGCTTAACGTTGCAGCGAAGGAGTCGCTGTTTTGGTGACTGACAGCCCGCTTTAAGGAGAACGGGTGAGTGAGGTTCAATTAAAAGTACAAAGTATTTCGGCGCGTTAGTGACAACAAATACAATTTAAAAAAGTGGAGGTTTCTTCTCCCGGCTTCCGCCTCAGGAGCATTCAGGATTCTAAGAGAGTGTTGCGCTGAAGGCAGCGTTTAAGTACCGAGTGCGGCGGGTGGGCGTGGCCTGAAGTGGGCGTGGCCTCTCTCCCTCGCCGAGAATGGCGACAGGGAAGTTTGTTTGAAGCTTAACGTTGCAGCGAAGGAGTCGCTGTTTTGGTGACTGACAGCCCGCTTTAAGGAGAACGGGTGAGTGAGGTTCAATTAAAAGTACAAAGTATTTCGGCGCGTTAGTGACAACAAATACAATTTTAAAAAGTGGAGGTTTCTTCTCCCGGCTTCCGCCTCAGGAGCATTCAGGATTCTCTGTTACTAAAGTCACCTCCCCCTCCCTCACTTCCTGTGAACTCTTCTGCCTTGATATCTCCAGCGAGGGCAAACCCGTGTGCTCTTTACATGTCATCTACCACCTGCCCGGGGACAACCTCACCATCACCCAACAACTCATGGACACGATCTCATCCAACGCCGGTCGGCAGATCACTCAAATCTACCTGGCTGACTTCAATCTCCACTGGAACGATCAGAAAGCCGCAGTGGTGAATAGTCTCAAGACTTTCCTTAATGCACTTGACCTCACCCAAATATGCAACAGCCCGACACACGACAAAGGCTCGATCCTCGACCTTATCATCGCCAAAGAGGACTCTACCCAACTGGGGGCGATCCAACCCTGTGACTGGTCAGACCACCACATTATCACCTTCTTCATCAACGAAAAAGTTAAACTTAACCCGGCTCAACCCACCAAATCCAAGATCTGGAAAAGGGACATGAAGAATCTTAACCCCAACTCCTTGCCTTCCCACACCTGCAGTTTCCTCCTTCCCCCTTCGGGCGCCTCTGATGTTCAATCACTGACCGACCTCTACCTCGATTCTATGAACTCAATAATCAACGAAGCCGCCCCCCTGCAACTGAAGAGAGTCTCCACCAAGAACTCGAACCCTTGGTATGACGGTAGACTCAATGAAGACAGGCGTGCTATGCGAATGGCAGAGCGCACCTGGAGATCTGACCCCTCAGCACTGCACCTTAAAACGCTTAAGAACAAGAGAAAGGCCTACTTTAGGAAAATCAAGCGCTCGAAATCTGACTTCTTTAGCCTCCAGCTGGACCAAGGAAAAAAACGACCAAGAAAACTGTTCGAACTAGTCAAAACTCAAACCAAGATGCAACCCTTACAATCAAACAGCACAACAAGCGATATTCCACACTGTGAAGACTTTTCTGCTTTCTTTAAGCTAAAGACCGACAACATAAGAAGTGATCTCCTCAATGATGTAAGCCGATACTCAAGCCCCATCAGCATGACTACCACTCAACCTAAAAACAACGCATCATGGACGTCCTTCAACACCTACTCTGAAGAAGCAATTCTCAAACTGCTCGGCACCTTGAAGCCCTCTAATCACTTCACAGACCCCCTACCTGCTAATGCTGTAAAAGACTTCACCCCCCTGCTCCTCCCACTCTGGACTAAAATCATTAACAGCTCCCTTCAACAAGGACTCATCCCAGACTCCCTCAAGGTGGGGCAAGCCACGCCTATACTCAAGAAACCTACAGCTGACCCGGCTGACCTAAACAATTACCGCCCTATCACCAATATCCCCACCTTGGCCAAACTGCTGGAAAAATGCGTACAACTCCAACTGACAAAACACATTGATCAGTTTGACCTCCTCAACCCTCATCAATCAGGCTTCCGAGCGAAACACAGCACGGAAACGGCTATGACGCACATAATTGATGACGCCCTCCAAATCCTTGATCGCAATGATTCCTGCCTCCTCATCCTTCTTGATCTCTCCTCAGCGTTTGACACGGTCAAACATGAGAACCTACTGGAGCTGCTAAATACCAGAATGGGTTTATCCGGGACTGTTCTCAAATGGTTCACTACCTTCCTTCATAACCGGTCTCAGAAGTTCAAGAGCAACAACGTGCTGTCCTCACCTGTGCCTGTAACTTTAGGCGTCCCACAAGGATCTTCCCTTTCCCCCACATTGTTCAACCTCGTCATGGAACCACTCACCACCTTGCTTTAAGCATCGAATGTACACTTCCATATGTACGCCGATGACACTCAACTTTACCTCAAGCTGCAATCCCCGGAAGACATCAAACTTCTGAACTCCACACTCAGAAACACCCAATCTTGGTTGGCCGATAATCACCTGTTATGTTATGTTATGTTATGTTAAAATAAGTTTATATAGCGCACGGCTACTCTAGAAGAGTGTCCCGGCGCTTTCCACAGGCAGCTCAATACAGAATAACATAACACGGAAAAACAAAATACAAGAAACAGACAAAAAACCCACCAGAAAGAAACTAGAGATTAAAAAGCCAAGTCTTCAGGCTCTTCCTAAACTGAAGCAGATTGGGGGTACTGCGTAGTGTCAGTGGAAGAGAGTTCCACAACTGGGGTGCCTTGCAGCTGAAGGAGCGGCCCCCAGTGCGGGCCTTCCTCACACGCGGAACCACAGCTGTAAAAAGGGATTCGGACCGCAGTGAACGGGCTGGACGATAGAAGGCCAGCCTACGCCTTAGGTACCCAGCCCCTGAGCCAAACAGTGCTTTATGCATCAGCGTCAGGGATTTAAACATAATCCGCTTCCGGATGGGCAACCAGTGGAGCGTCTGCAGCAGCCCAGAAGCTCGTGCTCGCCTATGCAAGCCAAAGATGGCACGGGCAGCAGAATTTTGTGCCACCTGCAGGCGCTGGACTAGGTAGTCAGGGAGGCCAAGAAAGAGGGCGTTGGCATAATCCAACCTGGATCCGATAAGCGCCTGAACGGTAATCCGCCTATGCTCCGCAGAAAGCAGTGGAAGGAACTTGCGGAGCATTTTCAGAATGCCGAAACAGGTGCCGGCCAGACCAAGGACATGAGCTCTCAACGAAAGCTTGTTGTCCAGTTTAACACCAAGATTTTTGGCGACCAATGATGACTGTGCGGGAGGGCACATTTCAGACGGCCACCATAGCCGCCACTCAGGGTCGGTGACACAGCCGAAGAATAGAACCTCCGACTTACTGGAGTTGGCCTTCAGGCTGTTCCGCTGGAGCCAATCGAAGACCATGCCGAGACAGCCCCGAATACTCTCTCCATCGAATGCCAGATCTTTACCGCATGTGAAGAGGAGTTGCGTGTCGTCGGCGTAGGACACGATCTGGGCCCCATAAGCCTCCACCGCCGCCGCCAGAGGGGACATAAAGATGTTAAACAACGACGGGCTCAACACAGAACCCTGTGGAACCCCGACTTCCAAAGGCGGCATATCGGCGGAGCTCTGGGAAACCCAGACCGTCTGGCGGCGGCCTTCAAGAAAATATGTAAACCATTTGAACACCGTCCCCCTAATGCCGATGTCATAAAGCCTGGCGAGGAGCGCCTCATGGGGGACGGTGTCAAAGGCCGCCGACAGGTCCAACATGACTAACATGGCCTTGCCACCAACATCCAAGGTCTCCCTGATGATGCTGAAACTAAATGCTCTGAAAACTGAGTTCCTTCTGATCTCACCTCCTGCGAAAATTGCCATCACCCAAATCTGGCTCAATCACCTAACTGCGCTCAATGTCCAACCCACCATCGTGGAATCTGCGAAATCCTTAGGCATCACACTTGACGCCAGGCTCAACATGCAGCAGCACATTAGCAAAGCAACTAAAGGAGCTAATTTCCAAATCAACACTTTGAGGAAACTTAAACCCTTCTTCCCAGCTAAGGACTTCCAAACTGCTGTACAAGCCCTCGTCATCCCCCGCATAGACTACGGAATTGTGGCCCTCAGCGGACTCCCCCTATCAACAACCGCACCCCTAAGAGCCTCCTTGAACGCTGCCGCGAGACTCATCACTGGTTCAAGAAAACATTCGCATATATCCCCTGACTTAAAATCCCTGAACTGGCTGCCTTTTGAAGCCAGAATACAGTTGAAAATTGCCGTTATGACACACTTGGCCATACACCACAAGTCACCCAACTACCTCACTCAAAAGTTGACTATATCAGGAGGTTCGAGATCCAATAGAAGTACAAAAAATCTACTCCTGAAACCTCGTAGATTCCGGAAGGAAAAAACATACAAACGCTCTTTCTCAGGAATGGCACCCAGGATCTGGAATGCACTCCCTCCTGAAACCAGGCTTATCTCCTCCACTGCATGCTTTAAGAAAGAGGTAAAAGCCATCCTTATGGCCAAGTTCACCTGAACTCGACTGTTGCTGGATCAAAGACTTTCCACCGCTTTTGTATTATTGGTTACCTGATTGTTTATTGGTATTATATCTGTACATGACTGCTATCCTATTATGCTACTCACTTACTACCGACTACTATATTGTACCCAATAGTTTGTTTAATCACCCTCCTGTTGCCCCTACCCCTTGTTTCTGTAAAGCGCTCTGATATCTGCAAAGATCTTGTTCGCGCTATATAACACCTTAAAAATAAATAAATAAGTTATCATGGCCCATCCTCCTGTCTTTTTACCCCTAGATAGTCTGGCTCACACGGATCTTGGTCTACTCAAAGAAACCGGTGCGTTGTTAGCTAGTGTGATACAACTGCTCTCTCCACCTTCACCCCACGAATCTCTCCGTTAGCTGTCACACTGAACACTATTGACACATCCCCGTCCTCTCCCTTTACAAAAATGGAACCATCCTTATAAAAGCTTCAGATCACAATCTAGTGGTATTTGACAACTTTTTCCCCACCATCATGAATACAGTGGCTAACATCAAATACACCCCCTCCGGAGGGGCCGGCCCCCAGCGGGCCCCCAGTCACCGACCGCAAAGTATAGCTCCTACCTCCCTACCACCATCCTCTGACCTTACATTTGCTCCAAAGGGCCCCTTTCTAGCTACCTTAACTCATAATAACAATTCCCCCTCAATGTCGGATGGGAACGAGCCACGACAGCAAAGTCTTCATTCTTGTCTGCCTGCTCTCCCCCCTTCACTGTTAGCTAGCTCTAACTCCCCTAGGTCCACTGTTCACAACAGTGCCCCGATTCTCCTCATGATCCCTTCCCCCAGCCTAACCCGCAATCCCGACCAACTCCCACAGGCTTCTAGCGGTCTCTATACGTCTAACCCCTCTTCCCCTATCCTACCCATCCCCCAGAGCACCATTTCCTAAAGTCCCTTCCCTCTGGGCACATTCATTCGCCACCTGCCCTACTATCCCCCGCTTCTACTACCTCTCTACGTCTGCAGGGTCCCCTGAACCTAGCCTCCCAATCCTACTCCCAGACTTCATTGGAAGGCAGACCTAACAAGATACAACTCTGCCTCCAACAACTTAAGGCAGAGGTACGTAACCTATTACACATTACAGAGGAACTGTCAGCTAACTCCAGACTATGATGCTCTACTTTGAACAATCACCATCGCAGCTTACTCCCAGCTAACGGATGTTCCTGGCTCTCTTTCCCTCCCTCTATTCATCAGTCACTGTCCCACATCACCCACACACCCCATAGTTGGGCCTCCGCTCCTCACTCTAAAGACCCTTCTAGCCCCTCCAGATGTAGAGCCTCCCTGTCGGATAGTGATATTCATTCTCTCCTACTTTCATATGATCCGGCACTTTCCTCCACTATATCAAACTTGCAAAAAATTGAATCCATCCCCTCGGATCCCTTCAGGGAACCGAGGCCAAACATCAGAACTTTAAATGAGAACAACGTTACGAGAGTCACCACCACTCTACCTGCACCAACTGAAACCAACATAAGACTCAAATGCGCGCTCCTAAACTGTAGATCTGCAGTTAAACATGCTGCGGACATTGCCGACCTCATTCTTGCCCAGGATCTTGACCTTGTAATGTTGACGGGAACCTGGCTAAATGACTCAGCTGCTGCCATCCTGGACGTTTTAGTGCCTCCCAATTACGATGTCATTAGGTTAGACAGAGCAAGTGGAAAAAGTGGATGCATTGCTTGTTTACATCATAGCAATCTAATAGTGAAAGTACTACAATCGGACCCCTGCCGTCCTGTGAATACCTATGCATTGAATTGACTGGTAGCAAAAATCACTCATGTAAACTGCACTTGTTTTACCACCCGCCTCGTGACAACCTTCACAGAACAGATCATTGACATTATCTCGGCCAATGCTGATTTCCATGGCACTCAGATCTTCCTGGGAGATTTCAACCTTCACTGGATTGATGTGAATGATGGGATGGTTAATAGCCTTAAATCCTTCCTACTAGACTTCAACGTAATCCAAATCTGGGACAGCCCCAAGCATATCAACGGAGCTACCTTAGATCTTGTCATTGGTAAGCCCAACTCCAATCCTCCCGTGTGATTAGACAGACCATTATTGCCTCACCTTTTCCGCCCTGGAGTCGAGAAGAGCTAATAGAGCCCAGCCTAAGACCCCAAAACAGTTGAAAAGATGTCAATGGAACATCAACTTGCAAGATCTGACTGCTCTCTGCGATAACATCTTGCCCCCTACCTGACATGTCGGATGTCCGCGACCTTACGGCTCACTATAACCGCTCAATGTACTAGACTCGGTTGCACCACTACAGCTTAAAAGAATGTCCTCTAAACTCTCCAAACCTTGGTTCAATGATAGTCTTAATACCAAAAGAAGAAATTTAAGACTTGCAAGAAAGGCTGTGGCGATCCTATCCCTCCCCTGAACATCTCTACCATCTAAGATCCCTAAGAAGCATCTACAATAAACGCATCAGATGCTCGAAGGCCGCCTTTTTCAGAAATCAACTAGAGCAAGCAAATAAACACCCAAAAAAGCTGTTCGAACTCATCAAGTCCCAAGTGAACAGTCATCTTAATCTCTCGTCACTGGGTCAAGGGACACTGGCGAACTGCGAAGATTTCGCAGAGTTCTTTACGGATAAGACTATTAAGATATAAACTGAATTCCGCTCTGCCCTTGATCACCTGTTGATCAGTCCTTTGAACACCCTCCTTCCCCCCATGGTTGGATAGCACTGACCCTTCGCAGCCCTACCTCCCCAAAACAATGCATCCTGGAGTTTTTTCCCAACCTTGGATGAATGCACTATACACAAAATGCTGTCAACTTTGAAACCTTCCAATCAGTACAACGACCCCCTGCCATCGAACCTTTTCCCGGAAGTTAGAACCTCCTAACACTTTGGACTCTGATCGTCAATGCATCACTTCGACAAGGTGCTATTTCGGATTGCCTACAATCTGGTCTAGTTACCCCGATTCCAAAGAAACCATCTGCTGATCCCTCGGACATTCATACATTTCACCCAATCTCTAACGTTCCCACCTTGGCAAAGCTCCTGGAGAAAAGTGTGCTCGCCCAACTCTGTAACTACATCGATCATTTCCAACTCCTGGATCAATGCTAATCCGGTTTCCGCCCGCGCCATAGTACAGAATCTGCGTTAACTCACATTGTCAATGATGCGCTAAGAATGTTGGAACATAATGAGTCGTGCTTACTGATCCTCCTTGACCTTTTGTCAGCATTCATTACTGTCAAAAATGATAACCTAATTGACCTCCTGGAACACAGGATGGGGCTGTCTGGACCTGTAAACATGTTCTCCTCATTCTTCCATAACAGATCCCAAATCTTCAAGGTGAACCAATCCCTGTTCCATCCTGCGCCGGTCACTCTGGGGGTTCTTCAGGGCTCAGCACTTTCACCCATGCACTTCAACCTGTTCATGGAGCCTCTGACAGAAATTCCGAAATCATCAAGCATTCACTATCACATGAAGATCGCCTCCCCCCAGAGATCATTCAATCCCTCAACAGAGTCCTTCTGAAAACACACAGCTGGCTGACACGTAACCACTTGAAGTTAAATGCTCTCACAACGGAATTCCTCCTAATCACACCCCACAAGCAATCCCCGGTCATGGAAGAATGGTTGAATCCGCTAACTGCTCTTAACTGTAGACCTCACCTCGTTGATTCGGCAACCTCTCTGGGTATTATGTTAGACAAAAGTTTGAACATGCAGAAGCACATCATTTCCCTCACCAAAGGAGCGAACTTCCAACTCAGCATCCTAAGGAAGCTCAAACCCTCCCTCCCTGCCGATGACCTAAAGGTTGCATTACAAGCATTAGTGATCTCAAAGCTGGACTATGGTAGCGCAACGCTTTGCGGCCTGCCCAGAGTGAAGACGGCTCCTCTTAGGGTTGCCCTCAATACTGCTGCTAGGCTCATAACTGGCACTAAAAAATACAACCATATTTCTACGGATCTGCTGGCCCTGAACTGGCTTCCATATGAAGCTTGGATTCAGTTAAAAAATTGCATGCATGGCGCACAAAGCCATCCACTTCAAGACCCCGCTGTACCTCGCTCAGAAACTGGGGCTCTCATGTGGTTCGAGAGCCTCCAGAAACACTAGTACCTTATTGCTCAAACCACAAAAAATCAAGAAAAGAAAAACCTATTCAAGCATTCTCAGGTATCGCTCCGAGGATTTGGAACTCCCTCCCTACGAAGTCAGGGTGAACCCTTCCACTGCCCTATTCAAAAAAGAAGTCAAAAGGCTCCTGATGAAGAAATTTCTGCCTCAGTCTGGAAACTTTATTTGATTCTGAGGCCTCAGCAGTTGATTTTCGGCACAGCCGGCGGGGTCACGAGAATGCCGAACTTTATAAGACTGTGAATTGTTTTGCTTTGTTGGCTCTGTTTTGCTTGCCTTCTTGATGTTTAAACTGCAAAGCGCTCTGATACCCTCGGTGGCCATGTTCGCGCTATATAAAACTTTCTAAATAAATAAATAAAACAAACACACAAAAACATGATCACACGTATGAACACTCTCTCACATAATCACTCTCACTCACACACACCTGCTTGCACACAGACACATGATCACACATATGAACACCCTCTCACGTAAACTTTCACTCACACACACCTGCTTACAGACACATGATCACACATATGCACACTCTCTCACGTAAACACTCTCACGCACAAGCACACGTAAAAATGTTTTTAAATGAAGGTTGTATTTACCACAGCTGCCATCAAAGGGCAAAAAACTGGATAAAAAAAGGAATGGGGCACCTCTCCTGTGTTTTTGGCACTGATGTTACCACTTGTTAGGCAAAGGGACACAAAGGTAGCATCAGGGGTCACAAGGGGAGCGCCAGGGGTCACAGCTGCGACCCCTGGCAACCCCTAGATGACATCCATGGATAGGTATTGTTTAGAAGCAAATGAAAGACACAAATCTTCCCTTTAGAAAAACTTGTCATCTGACTGATGGTTAAATAACTTTAGCTTCTAGAATGATTTCAGTCCTTTGTAAAGCTCCCTTTGGTTCCATGCATGACACACGTACAGACAGACGAGCGCAGCAGTGTATATAGCGTTGCGTCTTTAATGCGGCTCCCTGGCAGGAATGCCGTGTCCACCTCTGTAGTAGGGTGATTAGGGGTCAGATGAGACGAGCTCTGCTGCTTGCAGTGGTCGAGCCCGGTCAGAGCTGTAGTCACCACAAGGCAAGGAGGGCAGCCCTGCACCAGGCCTTAGAGATGCGACAGGGAGATCAGTTGCCGGCTGCTCTTGAAGCCGACCGATGCTAGTGGTGGACCAGGAAACCCATCCTAAGAAAGCCATTCACCCGCACATGGAGCTAGATATGGTTATCATGAATCCATTGAGAGACACCACCGATGAGCCTGGCAGATGAAGGGTGGAGTTTGGGGCTTCACTGGAGAGCAGGAAAGGGGGAAGAGATATGAGGGGGCAGCAACAAAGAGACGGGTGACATGAAGGGAGGAATCAGCCGACCACGGAGAGAACAAGAAGACGCATGCGCTTTTATGGAGTGACTAGCAAGAGAGCAACAGGGAGAGAAAGAGTAGCTCGCAAGGAAGGAAACATGAACACACATGCACGCTCCTGGAACGCTTCAGGAAAAAGGAAAAAAAAGAGTTCCCAAACAGCAAGCAGTCGTAGAAGAAATGAAGACGTGCACACAGACTTCTAGTTTATTCTACTCTTAACATTTATTTTCCACAATTGTAGTTCCAAAATCATTTTAGAGAATGGGTTTATTGCAGAAGGACAATCTCAATCATGAAATACATTAAATCAAGCACATCGAGTGGACCGCCAAAGAATACTCAGTACCCTGGAAACATATCAGTTGTTTCATTGCATCTGCAGCAAGTTAAGTCTTCCTTATTTAGTAAAGAACCTTGACTCATGTAACAGAGACTTCTCCTTTTGATTAGTTTATTACATTTGTTCCTGCATACAAGAAACGTTCTTTTATTTCATTAACTTGTTACCACGTTTCGAGAACGGATTTCAAGCTATAAGTACTATGCCCATATTTTGCTTAACACTCTTCAAATCTGCAAATTAATGGCGCTTGATGTTTTCCACAGGACAAGTGTACAAAGTACAATCAAAATTAAAGATATGTTAGGGTAATTGGTGGTTACAAATGAATGTGGGCCTTTGCACAAGACAATTGTTGCACACATGCGCTCACAAAGAGTAAGAGACACATCCATTTCTGCTCATGGTAGTAGATTGTGTGAGTAAAGGATTCTCTGACGGGCATGTACTTGTATGGACCTGGTCACAGAAGGTAAAACTTTCTGTTGCTGGAACATCCGCAATCGCCAGGAGTCAAACATTGTATGCAATTCAGAGAGGACTCAGGAACTGGTGTCTTTTCTTTTTCACTTTCTTCAGTTGCTTTGGACTTCTCAGTGCTGGGACACTTCGTATAGGAGTAGCTATGAGCTTTATAAATCCCGTACTCAATCATTCCCTGTTGCTCAGACAATATGGAGTTGATTTATACTCTAACAGTAGCTTGGATCCATTTTTGCTTCATTCTTCGTACAGTCGTTCTATCAAAAAGGTGTGAAATGCCTGTATCGCTCTAGAGTAGATTCTGCACAGTTCTATGTACACATGACGTAATACATCTGGTACATAGCCAGCTGCCTGGGGTTAACATCATCGACTAATGTGTCAACACACTATTGAGTCTTACAATTCCTAATTCACATGAGATTGTTCACAGTTCCTCATATTTCAGCTTCACTTGTAAACATGTCATTTTTTGCTTTTTTGATCAGTTTCTTCCAACGTTACTTTTGCTCTTTGCCGTCAGGTGTGCTTCCGCACATGCTCATTGAGATGGTGTTTTTGAATGAAGCTCTTCTCACATTTGGTGCATTTGTAGGGCCTCTCTCCCGTGTGTATCCTCGTGTGCTCCTCCAGATAGTCTTTGCGATTGAATCTTTTGTGACAGAAGGTGCACACGTACGGCTTCTCACCGGAGTGTATCCTGTGGTGTGTGATCAGGTGGCTCTTGTAGATGAAGCTTTTCTCACATTCAGTGCATGCAAATGGTCTCGCTCTCACACTCACTCTCAGATGTCTGGTGGGGGCTCCCTTCAGACGCTGACCCTTTTCACCCTCATTACATGTGTATGCACTCTGATGTTGTTGGGTATTTAAAAGGCTCTTATGAAACTGGGAATTCATTGGAGTTCTTTCAGCTTTATTATATGCATCGGACATTTCCGAGTTGGGGCTCCGTTGATGTAAATTGAAATGAACCGGGTTGCTGAAATTGCTTTCACATTTGATAGCCGTGTCTGCTCTAAGAGGCTGATAGTTGTCTGCCCATGCCTGGGCTTTAGAGTTTACTTTGTTGTTAGAGCTCTGGAGTACACATGTATTGTTTATTCCTGCAAGAGCTTTACATGGCAGAGATGTTTCAGAATATTTGAAAGAATGGCCAACTTTGCTTCTCTTCATGCTTTCCTCACCTGTTGGATTTAAATGATTCATTCATTAGCAGGCTCTGTACCTCCACAGCGTATATTTATTTCAAAAGCTTACTTGAAAAGAAAGGATGTGGAACGACAGCACAATATTAATACCATGGACATTGTAACAAAACAGCAGCCGTGCATTGTGAAGCGGGCACCTTCGTGCCCTGAACACGTGTTCACACTCCTGTTAATGCCGCATCAACAATGATCTTTCAGCTAATGATGATTTTGCTCCTAAATATGTTTTTGATACTAAAAGAATGTCCACGCTCCTGCTGATGTTGCACCAAGAGGGATTTTGCACTTTCTCATGATTTCCCATCTCACTGTGATACCGCAGTGATGCTTAATGTGCACCAGGGTGAGTTTGACCTAAAAAATGATTTGCTCTCCTAAAGGTTGTCCACGCTCCTGGAGATGTGGCACCAGGGGGATTTTGTACCTCTGCGTGCCATCTGCCAATTGTGAGAGCATACTGGTGCACACCCTTTACAACTAATGTGACGTCTTCCTACCATATTTTCTATATATATTGTGGGGGCTATTCACAAAATGTATTTTGTAGTATGTTAAGTAGAACTACAATAGTACTACTAACGTACAACACAGTGCTATAAACATACCTACGTGCAGAGGTTTATGCCTCTCCTATCTTAAATGTGAAGAGATTTCTGGCCCAACTGCAAACATCTCCGCACATGTAAAACTACATTTGTTTAAGTAGTAAATGTGGTAGGAGTAGATGGAAAATAGGAATAATAACTATTAAAGTAGAGGGGTTAAGAGAGGTGTAAGGGGGGGTTTATGGGATGGTTAGGGAAGTGTAGGAAGGGTTTCTGTTGCAGTACCCCCCTCCCTCACTTTTCGCCTGGCTTTTGATACAACTTTTACTGTCACCAGTACCAGTGGTCTTTCCCTAAAAGTAAACCATAGTTGGCACCACCTCAGCTCACAGAGAAGTCCCTAAAAAAAATGTCCCTGGTACCGTACCTAAGGGCTGCTGCACGAATTGTGTCACCCTAAGGGGCCCCTCACCAAGCACATGCAGACTTCCATTGCAGGCTGCGTGTCTTGGTGCAGAAAAAACGGAAGACTTGACATGGCACAAGACACCTCTATAGCAGGCCTTAGCCCTAAGGTAAGGTCTGGTGGCTCAGTGGACTAATGCATCCACTGCAGGGGCCTGTGTTCGACCTCATGGTCATAGGTTCAAATCCTGGTGGGTCCACTCAGACTTTCATCCATCTGAGGTCGATAAAATGAGAAAATGAGTACCATTGAGTTGGGTAACAATAAACATCTGTTATTCAGCGCCTTTAGACCCATGGGTGATAAGTGCGCTAAGGCAGAGTGAACTATATCTCCTGTGAGGGCGTATCTGCATGAACAGATCTGCCCCTGCGATAGCCTAGTCGATTCATGGATATTGTGAGTGACCAGGGAAGCCATAGTAAGTACATGGGTTGGACACTCGTCATTATGAGTTTCCCAGCTCCTTGATGGCTTCACGGAAATATGGGATTTTTGGTACCAAAATTCTCAGCATAATCAAAATCAGAACTGATTCCAGTTTCAGATTTATGAAAAATTGTACACAGAGAACACATTAGAGGGGTCCCCTAAATCCTACCAATCCTTAGTGTGGTCATTGGCTGGCCTGAGCCAGCCTGCTACCACCAGACAGTGTTCTGACCTCATGGGGCGAGTGCCTGCGCGCTCAGAGGTCGAGAACAAAGCCATTCCTGGGTGGAGGTGTTCACACCTTCCCGGGGTCAGGAAGAGCCATCTGTGGCGGGGAGCTGCAGAGGCCTTGCCACCTTTGTAATATGAATCCAGCCTCTCCTGTTACAGGGAGCCGGCCCTCTTCCTCTCCTCACCCCCGTTTTGGTGAGAGGACAGGCAAGAAAACATAGAAAGAATAAGAGGTGTGCCCCCCTCTGCCATCACCACCCCTCAGGTGCTGGAGGCGAGGTGAAGCACACTTTTCCATGTTGAAGAAGGTGGGACTTATCCAATCAGGGCTGGGTCCATGTCCCATCCTACAGGAGGTGGGCATGACAGAGGGTGTAGACACCCCAGGTAAGGGGCCCACTGGCCCCAACCTGTTACTCACTTGTAACGCCCCTGAATCTAGTATTTAGGTGGCATCCCCAGGCCCTGAATTTCAGTTTGTGATGACCTAAGAAGAGCCGAACACGACAGAGTCACACCAGCAGAGAAGATCGAAGAAAGCAATTGAATTGGCCCCAGCTCTACCGGCCTGTCTGCAGCCCTCGAAGATCCTGTGCCAAAGGACGATCTGTCCTGCAGCCCAGTGACCTCCAAAGCCTTGGGAGATCTGCCTGCCTTCGACAAAGATCAGGACTCCTGAGAACAGCGGACCTGTTCACAAAGCACCTATCTTCAAAGCAAAGTTTTGGTGATGTGAAGGACCGTGAAGCCTGCCCTCGGTTACACTTCTGCACCGAACGCCTCCACCCGAGTCCAAGTGGCCCACTGGTTCCAGCAAGGTTTCCCAGTGTTCCAGTGCCCAAGTCCACTGTGAGCTGATCTCTCCTGGACTCCTCGATGTCGCCTGAAGCCTTTTCACAGAGACCCCCTCAACTGCGACCTGCTACAGTAAGCCATTTCCGACACCAAAAGGCACCCCTGCACCAATTAGTCTTGGCCCTTGGTGAAAAGGACAAAAGGTGTCCCTACAAACCCGAGCAACGCAACTTACCTGTCCTGTGGTTGGCTTTCTAGGTCCGGCCTCCTGCCTGAGCCTGCTGCCCTTGCTCGAGTTGGCCGTTCTCCATTGACTTGCATTCGGCAGCCTGCACTGACCCCTCTTCCGCTGGTGGTGTACTGTTGGTGCTAAACTGAATATCGCCTGATACCGACCTTAACTTTCGAAGACTGGCCTTGTAAGTCAATGTTAACCCTATGTATGCTGAATGTTTTCTTACTCCCATAGGTTAACATGGCAAAGTCTGAAAATTGCACTGTGCCCATTTTTGAAACTGAAAAGTATTTTTATTGAAAAACATATTTACCTATGACGAAATTCTGTGGTTCTGCAAAATAAAAATAACCAAGTATACTTTTTATAAATTGGTCTCTGGTTTATTCATTGCGTTTGTGTCTCATTTATTGCCGCTGTGTAAACAAGAAATGCTTAACGCAGCCCTCTAATGAGCCTAACCGGCGCCCACACTACCGCAAAAGAGAGCGTTAGTATTATCTACTCCAGCCTCTGTAAAGCTTCTGGGGACCCACTGGACTCTCTGCAAAATATACCTCTCTTTGGCATAGTATGCAGAGAGCCAGCTTTCATAGGAAGGATTTAAGGAGAGACGCACCCCCCCAGAAAAGAGTAAGCCCATTACTATTCACAAACTGCCCTTCTATAGCTCACTCAGGATAGCGTTGTACTCCAGCTCAGAGTAACATATAGGCAGGCACTACTCTGCAACAAACTCCCATAATAAATAATAGAAGTAGGGGTATAAAATAAAACCCCTCAGAAACTAATGTTAAAACGAATGAAACTATTTAAATGGTTTAAAAATATAAATAAATTACATTTAAGGTGGAAAAATTGTTGAACAATAAACATTATTCATTTATTTTTAAATATTGTAATAACGTTTTTACTGAAAAAAATAATGTGACATTATTTTACAAAAAAATCATTAAATTGCTATTAATTAATTCTATACATTACTTTTGATACTTTTAAGTACATAGTAAATGAAAACGATAATTTGAATTTAGGTGGGATTTTTTTAAAATAAACTCCAGAAAAACTATTTTATTTTAATGTAATATACTCAAAATAAATAAATTAAGTTATTAATACTGTAACATTTTATTACATTAGTCTACATTTGAAATACACATATAAAATTAATGAACATTAATAGTTAAGTTAAAAATATTTGATCTAATATTTGAAAAGGTTTCATAAACTTTTTAACTTTTCACTTTACTTTACCATACGGAGATCTTTGCCCCAATCGCAGGATCGCTAAGTGTCAGAATGTCAATAAGGTTGTAAAGAACAAGTTCCTTAACTTTGGCAATGCTCCGCTATGTAGCTATTCCTCAAACTGTGAATATCCCCGGACGCCAGTCTGGATCCAAAGACTCAAAAGCAGCGCTGCTGAGCGATGGTAGGGGGTGTCATGCGGCTTAGCGCTGACTTTGTTGCACTCAGGAAGAGACGAACGGATTATCATATACGCCAGGGAACCCCACAACGCGCTGATCGTCCACCCAATGGTCTTTGGTAAAATTGATGTAAAAGCTCAGTGCTCTTTTGGGGGGACGCAGTGGAGTCTCTCTTTCTCTTTTGAGGGAAGAAGCAAACAAAGAATACTGACAGCCTCCCAGCCTCCCTGACATGAAACGGAGCCGCCACCTCCCGCAAGAATGCAGCTCAAGGTCTTGACTTCAGGTTGTCTGTAAAAAAGGTGGTATAAGGCAGCGCACCGAGAGGGCCTAAAGCTCACCCGTGGGACATGCAGAAACCATCCCAACCAGAAAGTCCGTCTTTAAGGTTAAGAGACATAATGGATAACCATGCATTGGCTCCAAAGGGGTACACAATAGGGAAGTGAGACCCCAATTTAAGTCCCACAGTGACATCAACAAGGGTTTTAGCAAAAACACATCTTTCAAATCTTTAAGAAATGTCATCATAACAGGCGACTTGAACAAAGACGGTTGCCCCGGCAAATGTAATAAGGCAGAGAAAGTAACCTTTAGCAGTGCCCACAGCAAGTTCTTGCTGGGATAAAGCTAAAATGAACTACAAGACTTGAAAGTCCTTGATCTCTAACCCCGCGAGAGGTCCTTCAGCCTGACCAGACACGGAACGAAGCCTTGTGCTCTTCAATGAGGCCCTTACTGACACGCTCTTGGATACTTGGGCTCGACAATGTTCTGCCTTCTGATCAATCGCTGAGTCACACAAAACCATAGAGCAGCTCCAGGTGACTCTGAATGTTCAACCCAGCAGCTCTATTGTCCAACGCGAACCGTCACAGTTTTCAGACTATTCTTCCAGAGAGTCCAAACTTATAGAAATGTTTAGTAAGAAAAGGTTTTCATCAGCGAGACTTTTCTTGAGGTCAGTCAACACTAGCTGCTTGCTGGGACGATACCCCACTGCACTATGGGACATGGTTGGGGAGCTCTTATTGGCAGTTCCAGAAGTCTTTCGGGCTCCGTTGGGCCAAACCATTCTGTGTGGCCGTGATGTGGCTACGTTTGTCATTCAGTCAAGCCTGGATACCACTTATTGTCCTGGGGAGCTACTGGAACACGTGTGGTACTTCAGCACCACACGTGGAGGGGGTCCACAGACATCCCTCATGGACTTGCTTTTTGATAGATGCCTCCGGTTCAGCGAAAACTCAGAATCAGACCTGAAGCGTTTCAAATAGCCAAGTCAGAGTGATCCTTGGGTCTTACCGCACCAGTTCAGGAATCTCTCCAATTATTTTGCTCTTTTCAGGGATATGTCAGAGCCTCGGTGTAAAAGCTGCTCTAGGGCCTGCTGCTTGCGCAACATGCCCCTTCTCGAGGTTGGGCTGTGGCCCTAAGAGACCACATTTAGACCATCAGGGACAGTGTACAACTCATTCCCCTGCCCCTTTGGCAACAACCGCTAACCTCTTTAGAATGCCCTCAGTGGCACACCGTCACCCTGTAGGAGGCAAGCTCTACGCTCTCCCGTTCCTTTTCAACCCGCCGCACCAGCCACCTGCACAAGAGCAGCTTTAAGAAGACCACCTGTACAGTTTGCGCCAGGAGGTGAGGGCTGTTTTGGCCACAAGAGACCGAGACGGAAGTGGTGACTGGATGTTATTCACGGTATTTCCTTGTGCTGAAGAAGGACGGAAGCCTTCGTACTATTTTGATCTTGATATTCTCAACTCCTTCTTGTGAAAAGACAAATTCAAGATGCTCCCACTGCCCAAGTTCTATCTGCCCTGAATGCAAGAAACTGGATGGGGGCATTGGACCTGTAAGATGCCTATTTTCATATCCCTGTCTTTTAGGCCCACAGATGCTACCTGCGGTTTAAGGTAGACCACAAACATTTTCAGTTTGCCATGCTCCCTTTCAGCTTTGCCAGCGCCCCATGGTCGTAATCAAAGGTGATGGCGGTGTCGCTGTCCATCTTCGAAGGTCGGGATACCAGTCTTTCCCTACCTCAATGACTGGCTGCTGAAGGGAGACTCTCCACTGTCAGCCGTGGACCACATTCAAACAATGGTGAACCTCCTTACATTGCTGAGTTTCTCAATCAACTTTCCAAAGTCACCTCTGACCCCTTCATCAAAGCCATCCTGGATATGGTCTACTTATCCCTTCCCGCTGCTGCCTCTCCTGCCCGAGTTCTGAAAAAGATCAGTAACGACTGGGCCCAAGGCCTCTTAGTGACTCAGGGTTAGGCTAGGAGAGTGTGGTACTCGGAACGGCTGGGCTAGAGCATCTGTCCTCCATCTGTTCTCCACTCAAGCTGCAGCTCTGGAAGGACCTTCTGTCGCAGTGAAGGGTCCTGCTTTCTGTTCTGCGCAAACGGCACCTAAAGTCGCTAATCTTAGGAGGTGACATGCTCCCCTGCACACTGGTTTAGGATTAAGAAAACAATAGTTGAAAAACAACCTCTTCAAGGATTGACAAAAAGGAGCAGAGCTTCAGGTCTGTGTCTGAAGGGGCGGAAAGAAAGGAACAGACGCCAGCGCGCATGGGTGGCGCTTATATGTGGCTTCCTTTGTCACTTCTGGAGTGGAGCAAAGTCGGCGTGGAGCCACACGCCAGCTACCTGTGTGCAAGAGCAGGGCTTTTTGAGTTTCTGGATCCAGTCTGGTGTCACAAGGTGAGACGTCTGCAGTTAGAAGTATCCATCAGAAGTCACTATTAATAGTAACTTCATGGCTGTATTTGAATTTGTACTGACTCCACCGCTATTTTAGGGGGTGGAGACATGTTATGTTATGTTATGTTAATTATTTATTTATAGAGCGCTCGTACGCCCGCAGGCTTCATGGCGCTATTGAATCTTTAGAACACAACACAGCTTTGGGTACTTAAGCAGGAGTAAATCAAATCCTAGTTCAGTTGCAATAAGCTTGTCTAAAGAGCAGAGTTTTAAATGCCTGCCTAAAGTCAAGAAGATCCCCACTCTGTTTCAGGGTTAACGGCAGGGAGTTCCATAGGAAAGAGGCGAGATAATGGAAGCTACTGCCGCCCTGACGCTTTTTCCTTATCAGTAGCTCTTGTTGAGCGGATCGAAGGTTTCGTGGAGGGATGTATTTGCAAACTAAATTCCGAATAAATTTCGGACCTTTGCCCTGCAAAGCTTTAAAAATGATGCAGCCAGCTTTGAAACTAGCTCTCTGAGCCACTGGTAGCCAGTGGAGTTTTTCCAACCCTGATCTAATGGATTGCCATTCAGGTTGTTTAAAAATGAGCCTGGCTGCCTGATTTTGGGCATATTGCAGTCTCTTCAACTGCCCTACTGGAAGGCCAAGATACAGGCTATTGGAGAAATCAATCCGTGATAAAATTAAAGCAGCAATTGCCTGAATCAAGGCTGAGTGAGTTAAAAATTGAGATATTTTCTTTATCTTTCTCATTTGAAAGAAACACGTTGAAACTACCGTCCCTATATGATTTTTTAGTGAGGGTCACCCCTAAACTTTTAACTGTGTGGGACTTAATCGGTGGAATACCCACCGTGTAACTCTACCCTTTTGACTAACTTCACACTCGGAAATGGTGAACAGCCAAAAGTGGTCACTCAAAAGTGTAAAAGTAAACTTACACGTGTAGATTCACTCTGAGTATTTTTGCAACTATAGTTAATACTACACTCCTGCAGACTTTGCACAAAGGGGGATTTTGCACCTAAATAAGTTTTCAAACCTAAATGTATTTTTTAACCTAAAACTTTCTCAGTACACCTGCTGGTGTTCAAGCAAGGGTGATTTTCTACTTAAAGGTGTTTTTGCACCGATAAGTGATTCCTCAGTCCTGTTGCTGATGAACCAAGGGCGATGTTGCACCTAGTTGTTGTGAACCAAAATTGGATACTGAACACAACTGTGAATTCTGTTTTTAAAAGGGTAGAGCAGTTGGCCTAACGGCTAGGGCGGTCGACCTCGAATATGGGGAACTGGGTTCGAGTTTCGAAAACAACGCTCAACATCCTGTGATTCTGGGCAAATCACTTAATCTCCCCGCGCATAACAAAAATGAATGTGTCCTCATGTAATGCAACTGGTGCTATGAAAAGCGCTCTGATACCCGATTCAGGTCAAGTTTGCGCTATACAAAACTCTGTAAAAAAAAAAAAAAAAATTAAAAAATGTTTTTTTCCCACACTTCTGCTGGTGTCACATCAACAATGAATTTGCACCTCAATATGGTGCCAAACCAATGTGATGCCACATTGATGCGCACCTTTTACACATAATGTGAGATCTTATGGCAACACTTTGTCTCTATATTTAGTAATATTACTGTAACGGGGTGTACCGGAGGACTCAGGGACGTGACTCACACCAGCCGCCTACCAGTCCCAGAAACCCTCGGGACGGTCCGAAAGAAGGGGAGGAGAATGACATTGAACTTTTACCACCACCCCCTCTCTCTTCCCACACCACAGGACGTGGAGTCGAGTATTGCTGATACGACGGAAAGGGAATGGCCCTTTAATTCGTGGACAGAGAACGAGTGGGAGGAGCCGGCCAACGACGCATTCCCGTCAAAGGGAGGACCCCCGGAGACGCAGGTGTGCTTGTTCACCCGAAGGTTAGTGGAGAGGAGCAGTTGGCGTGCGGAAAGACAGGAGGCGAATACGGAGTACGGAGGAGAGGAAGTCGGAAGGAGAGGAACATCGGAGGGAGGATCGTTGTGTACAGAGGGAGACGGAGAGCGGCGAGAAACATCCAAGGCCGGGGAAGACACGGAGAAGAGTCGTCAGAACGAGGCAGCGTCGGCGTCTGCTGAGGACGGAGGAAAGCCAGGAGGCCACCGTTCCCACGAGCCGCCCGGCCACTCACCCAGGGGAGGTGCGTGGCTTGTACAGGTGCGTGAACGGTTGCGGGGTTGGGTCGGAGGTAGGAGTACTCTTGGTACTAAGCCACGGGGATCCTGAATCCCGGTACCCTTTTCCCTGTGCACTTTCCCCTTCACTCACCACTAGTGCACTGTTAGAAGTAGAGCACCGGTGACATCCCCTCACTCCCTTCCCCTGTACAACGTGACTGAACGGAAGTCTCACACAGCCCTTTTATTTTCTGTTTCCCTCATTGGGGAGCCCGAGCCCAGCAGCGACGGACTCCGAAGAGGAAGAGCCATCCCATAGAAGTCAGGAAGGGTTACGGAAGGAGAAGGACCGCCCACGGAGACGAAGCCGAAGCCGATCCCCACAGAGGCGTACCCCAGTCAGAAAGAGTTGTACCGACCATTTACTAGCCTCAATAAAGCCTCAGTTAACCCGAGCCCGGTTGTTGCCCATCAATGCTGCGTACCTACCCGCTCCAAGCGTAACAATTACATATAAATGTGAGACCACACTTCTGCTGAGCTCAAACCGATTTTGCACCCAATTGTGATCTTTGCTCCTGCAAGCGTTTCACACTCTACCTGATGCTGCCCTAATGGTGATTTTTACTCTTAAAAGTGTTTCCACCTTTTTGCTGACTTTATACCAAACTTAGTTTTGCTCGTAAAACTGTCTCAATGCTCCTTTAGTGTCACCAGAGCTGATTTGTACTGAATGTGATTACGCTCCTCAATGTATGGTTGCATGCGGTATTTCTAGGGTGCAAACCGACCAATAGATAGCTGAGCCTTTGTGATTTGGCTCCTGAATCTAATAACTAAACTCAACCAAAAACCATGTGTTATTTTGCACCCAAAAGTGAATCTGTACATTAAATAGATTTTTACATGTAAGGAAATACATGTTACATCAATACTTTAATGAACCATGCAACGTTTTACACCTTACTGTGCTGTCAGCCAAATGCGAAATCATAAGGACGCATGTCTTTTCATCTAATGTGACATTTTACGGTCACGTTTTCTCCTGCACGGAGTGACAGCCCACGGTTCTATATTATGGCTTCCGCCACTGCTTCCTAAGATCAATAGCCGACACGTGTTGCATGTGATCTTACTAGGGACGTCATGCATAAAACAAAGAGTTGCATGTCAGTTCGCTCCTCAGGATGCCTGTAACAGCACCTCAGAGACCCCACCCTCTCTTGGCCCATCCAAACCCTACCTCAAATGCCGGGCACGCTGAGCTCTGATGGTGAACTCAGAGGGCCCGATTCACAAAAGTAAACTGAGATGAAAGTCTAACTTTCCGACTTTTGGTATTGACAAAGGACATTTACTACTTGTTAATGCCCTTTGTGAATACTAAAAGTTGAACTTTACCACTTTCGGTATTCACAAAGGGCATTTACAAGTAGTAAATGCTCCTAGTGAATACCGAAAGTCGAAAAGTTTTGTCTTATTTTACCTTTGTGAATCTGGCCCAGAACCCTTAATCTTGGACCAATATTATCGTCTCAGACGGCTCTCCTAAAATGGACCTACTACTTATCTACTAAGTACATCACCTCCCGGATTGACAAAATATGCTTTTTATTTGGAGTTCACAGACGCCATTTTTTAACTCATAAAAGGATTCACTCAAGCAAAGAGTTTTGTAAGAGCCAATCCGCTCACTACAATGGAGAGTGGGCAGGAAGTGGGCAGCCCAGAATATGTGCTCAACCTTAAATGTATTTACAAAATCCTTGCTCACTCCTTGCCACCCTGGAAAAGGTCCAACATTCTATTCACCTATCAAGAAAATGGCTAAATCCTTTTCCACCCCAAAATTATTGGGGATGCAGGGAAACTGGGTTCTCCCTGTGGTGGAAAAAGATACAGGAGTCTCTGCGCCCCGGCCCTGCAGACTTTTGCGTAAGTGGAGATACATCTTGGAGCACAGGCTACAGCCAGGCTGAGACTCTGGGCAATGCTTGTGCACTCCCATAATCTACCCCCGTGCACGGTCAGAGACCCGCGGGTGTAGATTTATTTCAAATCTGAGAATCGGGCTTGACGTGCTGTTCTCAGCGCAGAGTCGAGGTAATGCTGGCATTGTGTGTCTCCAAGGTATCAGGGACGGGCAGCATTGTGCAGCTCTTTTATAGATGTTGCAGCTGTTTCACCAGGTATTGAGGTGAACCATAGTAGACGCCTCTGGAATAATCCACTCTGGGAAGAAGTAGCAGCGCCCCAACTCCCTCAATTGTGGGAATCATAAGAGGAAAACCATGCACCTTAAAGTCTTCAGCCAGTAGAAGGCGCTCCCAGCACTGCCTCCCGCAGAGCACTCCCTGCGCGGCTCCTGCTTTTTATTAAACTTCACTGCAGGAGTGAAGAGAAAGTCACCCATGGATTTCAGCCAAAGACCCATGCCGTGGAGAGGTTCATTTTAGCTCATGCATTGGATTCTTTTTTTCAGGCAATCAGCAAGGGTTACCTGGGATACGTTCAAAGCTGAGTGGACCTTTGCAGCAGGCTGGGTTGTCTCCAGTTACTTGACTGGGTGTAATGCCAGGTATCTGGCTAAGAACACCAAAATGGGGGAAAACATAGCTTTGAGGGGCGCCACAGCTCATTTCTTGGGGTGAAGCCAGGGGCGTGACGCAGGGCCCTGCCGCATGGGGAGGGCACCAACCCTTCAGAGGGCCCCTAACCTGTGAGGGGGCCCGGATTCAGCCCAAGGGCAATGAACATCTCTTAGATATGGTAGAGCCAGGAGCCCTGTCACTTTGATTACGTCACTGGATGAAGCTGCAAAGGTGGGACAGTAAATACATGTCTTCTACCGGCAACACGTGACATGCCCAATGGAGGAACGCAGCCCCATGGCATGGTGTACCTTGGGTGGCAGAGCCTGGTGGCTGAAGGCAATGAAGGCAGCGGCCATCAGTCTTTAAGTCAACCAGACTGATCGATACTCCCAGCGATACCCCGCACAACGATGGTCGGCATCTGGTCAGCGTGAGGCCGGGCATGGTATTGGATTCAATATCTTCTTACAATTGACACAATCAAATTTCCACAGCTGGTTTGTCTGGAAGCAGCCGGTCCATGGACTTGTTCAGGTTTATGCGGCGGCTTCACATTGGAAGGAAATGTTTCCACTCATCAGTAACACATTCATAGTACGATTGATTCTTTTTTTTCCGCAATAATTTAACTGAAGATTCTCTTAATATTCCTGTCACAGATGTTAAATGGTCAGGGTGGTGAATTGCTCCAGATAAATACCAGCCTCAAAGCATCTCAGCTCCCCCTTGTCCTGCAGAGCGCCCCAATTTATTTCCTCGTTACCTGTGTTTATTCAGTTTAAATTTAGCAAAGCCTCTGGGAGAGTCTCCGGCAGCGTTTTATGTTGTGTCGAGTACTCGCTGTACTCAAAAGTCTCCCTGGGGTCGTCTCACCGTCAGCTCTGGGGCTCTATAGATATCCATGCTTAGAGGGGGCTCTTTAGGGAACATGACAAAAGCCGGGGTGCACCAGGGGTGTATCCAACTGTTACAGTAGACATGACACGCCTCTATGGGTACTGTGACGTCTAACTTTAGTTTTATCTTCATTCCAAGCATTATTTACTTACTTGGGGGGTTAATTGCTACATTTCTTGGACTGCTCTCCTGTTGTTCCATGAAATAGGTCTCTGCCTCGTCTTTAATGTGGAATGAAACGACCTCGTAACCTGTTGAATACAAGTAAACATGGAGAGCGTTATTACACCATAGAACACCTGCATTCATCCCTGTGGCTGGCATCACTGGGACAATGTGGCACAGTGGGCGCGCCCATGCCAATTTTGAAACGTAATTGCGTGGCTTAAAACACAATATTTCTTAAAATGTATTTGTGTTAGAACAGCGTAAACATATGTTTTTCTTACTCTTGAGAGAGGAGACTTCTGAAGGGGAGGGATCACTGGTTCTATCAAAGACCCTCGTGCGGAGCTTTCGTGACCAGGAGGCAATGAGAGGTTACTCTCAGGACCTGGCGTAGTCAGTGGGAGGTTCTACTGGAGGGTTCGGCTTTTCTTGAGGAGTCCTAAAGTAGCCCCATAAATTAACCCCTGACATGGGACGGAAACCCCTCACCCTATAACTAGTGGCATGCCTCGTGGCTGGGTTCCTCCTCTCCATGGCCTGTGATCTACAGTCCATGGAGGGTCCATTAATTAAGGGGCGTTCAGTCTTGTATTCCACTGGTTACCAGAGTTGTATATCGCCAACTCAGTTAACAAGTGATGTCTTCCTTCGCATCACTTCCTGTTCAGTGAAGTCTCTAAATGTGTTGGGAATGAGGTCAATCCTTTTCATTCCTTATCGCCCTTGTACAAGATCCAAGAATTACTCCAAGCTCCTGGGGTCGGTTAACTGTGCCAATTCTGTCAGCATGCTTCTGACTGTAACGTGTGCCCCGTCTGGGTCATGGGCATTCATCAGGACTGGTCTTGTTCCCAACTTATCCCCAGATACAACCCCTGAGGAAGGTGCTTGAAACATAAGGCAGCTATTCAAAAACCTGAAAAGGCCTGACTGTGTGTTCGAAAGTCCATGGGTTTCACCGTAACTACTTGCCACCTCGCTGGAATGCAGGCCCAAAGAGGTATCTTCAGTCTGTACTCCACAGGTCCAATCCTGAAGGTGACCCGCGGCACGGATGTTGTGAAGCTTCCTAACGAGTTACCTGGCTCAAGGACCGGTCGAGTCACTAGGCAGGAGTCGACCCTTGGGTCACACACCAAAATGAGAGGGTGTATGAAGAGTCCGCACAAGACACAGCACAGAAGTATCCAACTCCTTGGAAACTGCTCTCAAACATGTGTGGGGAGAGATTCAGTCTCTCTGCGCGGACTCTTAGGTGCTTCTAGCCAAACTGGCCCCTCCTGATGGAAGCTTGTTCACACAATACACCTGTATCTTAGTTCTTGAAAGATCAGGACAGACAAGGGCCCTGGTTTAAATCGTGGCGTACGGAGTAAACCTATCCTCAGCATACAGAGATGTTATCTGCCTGGAGGGCATTCCTAGTCATTCGCAGGAATCACTGTCCTGACAGTTCCTGTCAATGTGTTAAAAGTTTGACAGACGCCTGTCAAAGATGACGCCAGCCTGTCAAACTTTGAACAATTTTTTGCTTTTTTTAAAAGTATGACATTGACGAGTGGTGTCATGTAAATGTTGAACAGGGTGGGGCTGAAGGAGGATTCTTGAGGGACTCTGCGGGGTCACGTCCTTGGACTCTGACGTGTCAGGGAGCATGAATTGCTGGGTTCTTCCTGTGATGAAAGCACATATCAATTCGAAGGCCGAACCTTGGATGTCTATTACGTGTAGAGTATTAATGAGGTTGGTGTGCGATACAGAATCAAACGCAGCTGAGAGGTTCAGCGGTCTGAGGGTGGCGGTTTCTCGTCAGTCCAGAAGGGTGCGGATCTCACCTGCAGTGCCGATGAATGTTGTCTCCATAATGTGGTTGCTTCGAAAGCCGAGATTAGGAGTGGTCGAGAAGATTGTGGGGTTCCAGGTGGTTGGTGAGTTGTTGGGTGATTGCCTTCTCAATCACCTTCGCTGGGTATGGTAGAAGGGAGCTGGGGTGCCAGATCCTAGTTAGTCGGGGTCTGTCTGCATTTTATTTAGGCGGGCCGTGACTGCAGCATGTTTCCAGTCCTTGGGGAAGGTTGCTGAATCAATGGACGAGTTGATGATGTGAAAAAGGAATATGCTGATCATAGGACCTCCTCGGTTGTAGATATGATGTGGACATGGGTCTGTGGAGGTCCGGAGTAGATGTTTTTCACGACTGAAGTGGTGTCTTCCTCTGTAGTGTTCTCCAGTTGGTTAGTGTCTGTCCAAGCTCGCTGTCGGTTGTTTTCCAAAGTTATTGACGATCTTTTCAATGTTGCTGTTGGAGAAGTTTGAGAGGTTGTCGCAGAATTCCTGGGAGGGGGCAATAGAGTTGGCTGAGGCTTCTGGGGTGGTGAATTCCTTGAGGATAGCAAAAATCTCTTTGCAGATGTTGGTGCGGGCTTTGATCCGTTCCGAGAGGGACCTTCCCTTGGTGTCTGTCAGGAGGTGGTGGTAGTGCCTGAGGGCAGCCTTGTAGGTTGATCTGGCATCTGTATCGTGGTTGGCTCTACATTTGCTTTCCTGTTGTTTGCCATATCCTTTGGAGTCCCAGGGTTTGACCATGTACCAGGGGCCTGTTTGTTGGGCTGCAGTGTTTGTGAGTTTTGATGGGTGCCAGAGCGTCAGCACACTTAGAGATCCAAGTTGGTGATGTCCTCGGCTAGGTTGTTGGGTTGATCTGTTTCTAGTTAGTTGCGCAAGTCAGTTTCCATTATTCGGTTCCAGCTGGCTTGGTTGATGTTGATGGCAGCTTTGGCTTGTGGTGTGGAGATGTTGAAATGGATGTTGTAGTTCAGTCCAAGTGATTGCTGAAGTGGAGTGGTAGTTGATGCTGTTGCTGGAAGCAAAGTATGCATCTAAAGTGTGTACTGCGTTGTGTGAGGGGTCCGTTACGAGCAGGGAAGCCCTCTGGTGCCAACCTCCCCTCGTGGAGAATGCGTAAACACTAAACGTGAGCGGTGCCATCAGGTACAGTGTTGCTTCAGTAGCAGCCACCACAGCTCACTGAGGGCCCTACCACCTCCCGTGGTGAAGGAACATACTTTAACACTTCAGAAGTGAGCTGTGCTGTCCAGCTGCAGCATTCCCTCCTGAATGGCATCACCCCATGGCCACACCATCTCCCCTACTTGAGGGGAATACTTCACTATCACACTGCATGCTTTCCTTCTCGGCCGCTGCTGTATCTGACCTGCTGGAGAATACTTTATGCACTAAAACTGAGCAGTGCAGTCCAGCTGCAGGTTTTCCCTTCCTGCGCTGCCAGCCCACCTGCTCCAGGCAGGATAATTCCTATGCCTCCCCTTACCTCCGCCCATCTGTCCTCCCTTCTCCTAACCTTTGACTTGTGGTCATCTTTTCTTCAAACACTTGACTTCAAACACTCTTAGAACCATGGAGGAAGTGGGGGGATTGTTGGAGGGAATTGGAAGGACTGCAGACAGGTAGTTCTGCTGCAGTATTGTGGCTACCTCACTTCTTTCCATCAAGGACACTGATTACCAGTTCAAAGGGTCACTGTGAACGAATGAATGAATGAAATGATTTTATAAAGTGTGCAATTACCCTAAGGTGTCTTAGCGTAACAACTTCAACTAAAGAAATGAGACGTATGCACCTGTGAACAACAATATACAAGTGAAAGACCCACACTGGAAATGGGGTGCGTGATGACATGAAGGGGCCACCCTACACAGCAGTGACCTGGCATCAATCCCCCTTGGGGGTTAAAGCTGCTAAGAGCCCTGGGCTCTGCATTACAAACAACTTCACTGCACTTGGGAGGTTTTCACTGGCGTGTGGTGAACGGACAGCTGTCAGTATTCCCAGGTAAAGACATGTCTCACTGGGGCATTTCAGAGACATGAACACTTACAATCTGCATTTACTACAGTACATGTGGGCCAAAGGGCTTCATATTACAGCGTCTGCGCGTGAGACGAGGAACAATATATTGACATTTGGGGCTGTACATCGGACCCTTACGGTGTCTGATCAAACCAATCACTGTTTTAGGACATGAACTGCCTGGGTGTGGAGGTCCTTGACTGCGTCATATAGTTTCTGAGTTCCTGAGCCATCACTGTCTTAGAGGACGCCTTGTGCTCGGCCCTTCTATCTAAACAGGGTGTGGGTCTATTTGTGAATAACTCAGCATCCAAGAGACTGTGACAACAGAGGACAACAACAGTCTCCTGGCAGAGGACCTCACAGTATCCGACAAGAGTCACCGGGGCTTCAGACACAGCCTGAGATTGCAAACATTTGAAACTCACTAAAAATAAAGTCAACATACCCGGCTTGCAGCCTGCGCCGCTCCCTCCGACGCCTGCACTGAAATCATCAATTGATACCAGCACCGGCTCTTCTTTCCTCTGACAAATCTCAGTGTTGAGAAAGGGAAATCCTGTAGATAAAGTGGAAGACTTGTCTGCTAGGATAAAACAGACATTTGTCACAGTTAAACTCTTAACAAATCCATTTTAAAACAAAAGCATCACCATTAAAGTTGAGTTGTGATCACTCTAAAGACGCGACCTAACAATGTTTAACAAGCACTAAAGACGCGACTTCGAACAATCGGAGCATCTTTACTGAACCTGGAAACAATGGCACTGCCATGATTCATTAAAAATAATCACGACTTAGCCACTGATTTAGAGTTTGGCGGCCAAGGTACTCTGGCCACCAAACCCTCGGCCCACCCATCTCACTTCGGTAAGAGCAGACCTTGATTATTCCGTCGACCGACCCACTGTCGGCTCCGACAATGGAATACTTCCTCCAATGGCCCAACAGAGCCTGCGCCATCAGAGGAAGGACATTTAGGGTGGAAAGGATAGTGGGAATTTTCCTTACAACAGTAAAAACCTGGTGGTTAGGGACAGGAAAAAAACACAATCATCGAAGAAGCCTATGCTCAGCTGGGTAGAGATAATCTAGGAGCCAGACCTGAGAAAACCACAGGTTAAGAATAATTCTGAAAAGGAAAACTCTAAGCAAGCACCCGATTTTTCCAAGAAGAAATGGGACATTAAACTAAAATATAAACAAAACAAGATGCAATCACAGGTTGGGTTTCCTCAAATGGGAAACCACTTACAAGAAGGAAAATGTTACTTACCCAGTAAGCATCTGTTCTTGGCATGTAGAGCTGTAGAGTCAATTGCTTTGCATACTCCTGCCATCTAGTGTTGGGTCCGGATGTTTACAAGTTGTTTTTCTTCAAAGACGTCTTTCCAGTCACGAGGTAGGTGACTCCTCCTTTCGGTGATAGTGCGCATGGGCATCGGCTCCATTGTTTGATTGTTTTCCCGCAGAGGATGAGAATGGAGTTAGTAAGTAAAGAATAGAGATGTCCATGCGTATGTATGTAGAATAATATAGAGAACTGCAAGAGGTACGGGTACCCGGGGAGGCGGGTGGGCGCATGTGAATCTTCAGCTCTACATGCCAAGATCAGATGCTTACTGGGTAAGTAACATTATCCGTTCGAGGCATGTGAGCTGTAGATCAAATGCTTTGCGTAGACTATACAGCAGTAATCTCCCAAAGCAGTGGCTAACCTGCAGTGGTTGCAGTTGTTTGAAACAGTGTTTTAAGTGCTGCCTGGCCTACATTAGCTTGTTGCCTCACTAACACATCTCCACAATAGTGTTTTGTGGATGTGTGCGGTGAAGACCATGTTGCTGCTTTACAGATGTCAGTTAAGGGAATATTCCCTAAGAAGGCCGTAGTAGCCCCTATTTTGCAAGTGGAATGCGCTCTAGAGGGTATTATCAAGGTTCTTTTCGCTTTCACATAACATGTCTGGATACATTTCACGATCCATCTTACAATGCCTGATGGGATTGCCTTTGCGTGGTGGCGAAAAAGCAACAGAAAGCTGGTTTGTTTTACGAAAATCTTTTGTTCTTTCAACATAATATAGAAAAGCTCTTCTAACATCTAGTGTGTGTAGAGCTTGTTCTGCTACAGAATCAGGTTGAGGAAAGAATACAGGTAGCTCATCAGATTGATTGATGTAAAAAGCAGAAGGAAAATGCTACTTACCAGTATGCATCTGTTCTTGGCATGTAGAGCTGTAGATTCGTATACTTGTGCATAGATCGCCATCTGGTGTTGGGCTCGGATGTTGTGGTTCTGAAAATTCTGGACTTGTGTAATAAACTTTGTCGTAGCATGACGATTTTTATATCAAAAGACCGAGAATGGCTAGTACACTATGTACACGCATTTTCGTCGTATTCGAGTGACGATTTCACCCCGAAATCGTCATTTTCGTCCTGAACCCTTGGCTTCCATTTTGTGTACGGCAGCCATTTTTTGAGTTGCCCTCACATAGGCTTATAACTACAGCCAAATTCGATATCAAAGGACACGTACACCTTAATTGACTTTTCTGTGACCTGGGCAAGCTGGAACCATTGCCCCAGGCCAAACCTGTTCGGTCAGTTCCTCTCCCAGTGGCCGAACAAGATAGCATCAAGGCACAACATGCCATAAACCCTTTTCATCGCACACACACCCTGCCTAATCTTGCTCACACCTGCCCCTGCTCTTTTCTCTCTCACTTGCTTTATGATGAGGAGGTGCCCGTTTTTATTGGGGGTCCACCGATATCTGATGGAAATGTTGGGCCTTGCCGGGTAATTTGTTGTGGGCTGGACAAACTGAAATGTGGGCTTGTCATCATGACTCTGCTTTTCATGACTTTTTCTTTGTAGTGAAAATATGTGAATGGTATACTGTAAATCTAAGAATGTTTGCCTG
Source organism: Lissotriton helveticus (assembly GCF_964261635.1). Lineage (NCBI taxonomy): Eukaryota > Metazoa > Chordata > Amphibia > Caudata > Salamandridae > Lissotriton > Lissotriton helveticus. The sequence goes on from NC_136062.1 coordinate 501,436,671, forward strand.
AAGCTTAATATTTTGTATAAAAAGAGAAGCCTGACTTTGTAAGATGGAGCAGTCTCCTGAGAATATACACACCGTGCTTGTTGTACTTCTAGGACGCCTGTTACTTGGTTGCAGCCAATAAATTCGATCTTTGACTTCACCTAGAAGACTCTGAGTTTCTGTGGTCTAAATCAGGAAAGTACTCGAGGTCTTTGGGTGTGTACCCTGACACCACTGGGTTACCGGTTCGGTACCGGTTCTGAAAAACCCAGTACCTCAGTTGGCGCCCAACGTGGGGCGATACCAGCGGTACTGGTCCAGCCAGAGGTTCGTGAGGAGCTTCGTGTGAAAATTCTGGAGGAAGGCCAACCACTTCATCGACCCCTGCATGTCGACGTGGTCCGAAAGTCTTTGCTGCGAGGTTCCCCGCTTCCCAACGGCTACAAAGGACTGCTGCCCTGGCTATCGCCCTGATGTGGACCCTTGATGATTGGTAGAGCGAAACGATAAGACGAGTCTTCTGGTGACGTCATCGATATCTCAGTTAAGTATAAGTGGATCGTCTCCCAGTCCTTAGTTGGTTCTTAGTTTTGGGTATCCCTCGGGATCACTTTGTTTGGAACTTGCAAGTGCCAAAGCCGAAGGACTCGTGTATTCACGAGAAATATCGTAATCGATAATCCTTTGAAGTTTGGAGCTAGACTAGAGAGCGAAGATGCCTGGTCTTAGCAGACTTGGACATTTGTTTTGTCTTGGTTGTAATAATAGGGATTCCCGATTGGAGGACTCGTGTCCGGTTCCTCCGATTGGAACTCCAACTTATGAATTGTATGTGAAACATGGAGTAGGCCCCATCACATACAATGAAGTGTGGATCAAATACACCAGAAAAGATGGTGTTTTAAAATGGCCCCAATATGGTAGCTTTGACACAGAAATCTTAGACAACCTCGAAGTTAAACTTTTTAAGAAGAAAGCCCGGCCGGCGATGTTTGACTCTTTCCGCCTATGGCGTAAGGAGGCCAAACAGAAGGAAATTAAATTAGCGAAGAAAAATAAGAGAGAAAGGGGTATTTCGATAATGCAAGCTGCTATGCAGTTTAAAGACAATGAAGAAGAACAGATGAGTGAGCAGTTGCACAGGCAACGTAAAATGGTCATCGATAAATGTTATCCAGTTTTGCCGCCTCTTCAGCAAGATGCAGCAAAAGAGCTTGAAAAAGATCCGTTAATGGCGCATTTGTTAAGTTCGCCACCCCCCTATGCGCAGAATGCTACAGCACCTCCGCAACCTTTAGTTGCGCAACCTGTGGTTGTTATGCCTCCTGTTCCTCCACAGCACCCACCAGCTACTCTTCAGCTTGCTCCTGCCCCTCCGGTGCAGCCTCCTCAAGGGCCACCGGCTTTTACATCTGCTCTTCCTATACTTCCTACAACTTTGACTACTATATCGACTACCACTCCTGGTATTCCTCCTGACACTGCCTCTGCATCTGCCTCGTCTCACCCTGCTTTCCCTCTTGTCTTTTCATCGACTTCTCCTTCTGTTCATCAGAGAGTGGCTAGTACTGTTACTAGTATTCTATATCCTTTCTTTGGAGCGGCAAGTCCGGCTCCTGTCTCTGAGCATAAACAGTTGCGTAGCCAACAGCCTGATTCTAGGGAGAAAGAAACGTTAAATCATTTGGCACATAGATGGATGATGGATGACTGACCCGACACTATATGATCTAGAATCTCTATGGGTGTCTTCCATCAGTGGGAAGCATCAAAGCAGAGATACGTTTTTGAAAAAATGTGTGTTTTTCTATGTGAAGATTTAGAGGAAAATGATTTGGACTCTAATCCGCCCGAGTTGAGCCATGTACGGTTCGAGTTTTCAAAAGGTGCAATTGTGGGTTCAGACGTTAGAAAAGCAGTTGCGGCGTTGTTGTCACTTAGGACTGAAGGTGTTTCCAAGTCGTTGTTTGAGTCTGATTCTTCTGTCAAAAAGAAGGGAAGACAATATCCCATGAGAGAAGTTCCCCCACAATGGAGAGAGGGTGACGCAAATGCTAATCCGGTTATTCTGCCACACTTTCAGCGTGTGTGGGTACATGTCCCGTGGAAGCGAGCTGAAGTTTTGGCCCTTAAACAGACATTGCCTGATCCCCGTAAGAATCCTGCAGGGTATTACAAGGATTTATCGCAGACTGCAGGTTCATGCATTATAAATTTAGCCGATATCGATATGTTATTTGGGAACGTTGTTCCACAGCCTTTATGGGGAAAGATTTGTCATACAGATCATGATCAGGAGTTAGGTGACTCATGGGCTAATATTACTGCTGCAGATGCCCTACAAATTGGTGGTGCTAAACCTGAACCTTTAGTAGCAGATCTCCCTGGTAGGATCATTGATTACATGAAAACTATAATGCCTGCGATGCGTGTAAATTGGGATAAGTTGTCTGCATGTAAGCAGAAGAAAGATGAAACGGTGTCTGATTTCTTCACCAGGTTTGAAGAAACGTTTGTCGACCACAGTGGTCAAGATATGAGCACAGAAGGTGGTCAGCGACTGTTCGTCGATAAATTTGTGCACAATCTGCTTCCCGAGTTGTGTAAAAAGTTGAAAGATTCAGAAAGTTCTTGGGCAGTTTCCTCTTCAGCACAAAAATTGGCTACTGCACAATATTATGAAAATCGAGATACGGATGAAAAAGATAGAGCAGAAAAGAAAACTAAAGAGTTGAAAACGAAGGTTTTGTTACAGCAAGCGTATCCACCACGTGGTGGTGGTGGCCAGAATAATGGTGGTCAGAGTAACTATCAGAATAATTATCAGCAGCCTCAACAGTTTCAAAGGCAAAGAGTAGAGTATACTCAGCCACGTATTCCTGTAGGTCCCAACCAGTGTTCGTATTGCAAGGAAGAAGGTCATTTTAAGTATAGTTGCCCTATTCTGTTACAGCGTGCGAATGGTGTTTCAAACACAAGAGGTAGAGGTGTTCAGCAAGCGCCTAGAGGTAGAGGACGTGGAAACGTCCCCCAGAACGCACGTCCCCTTCCACCTCAAAATTCTATGAATAGTTTTGATCAGCAGAATAACACGTCTGGTAGGACAGCTCAGTACTATGCTGATGATTACTATGCAGAAGATGAGAATATGGAAGGTAATGATTGCTAGGACAGCCATAGACAAAGAGAGGGAGTTGTTTCAGTTCCAGTAGATCAGAGTGGACCATACGTCGAGGTGATTACATCAGGTGTGTCAGAACCTTTTCTGTTGGATACTGGTGCTACAAAGAGTTCTATTATGCACTCAAAATTCCCTGGCGCACCTTTGTCTGGCGAAATGAATGTTTCTGTAGGTTTTTCTGGCGCCCCGGTTAGGAACCCGATTTCTAGTCCTATGTCTCTTTCTGTTGGTCCTTGTGAATTAGAAGCACCCCTTATTCTGACAACAGGTTGTGGTGAAAACTTGTTGGGATTGGATCTGTTAAAAAGATTGTATGCGACTTTGTACTGTTCTCCTTCGGGAGTACAAGTTACACTGGGTAAGAAAGTGGTTTCTCCAATGTATTTGTCAAGGGATAAACTTCCAACAGAATTGTCGTTTCTTCCTGATATTCTTTGGGCTACTGGTCCTAATGATGTGGGTCTTTTGGAAATACCACCATATGTTGTAACATTGAAAGCCAATGTTAAAATGCCACGCATTCCCCAATATAAAATCTCTAGTGAAGGTGAAAAAGCTTTGCTAGCGATCGTTTACGATCTGATTGAAAAAGATGTGATTGAAGAGACAAGAGGCAACGTTTGCAATAGTCCTGTTCTGCCTGTTTTGAAACGAACTGACCCTTCCCAGCCACCTGTTTACAGATTTGAGATTGATCTGAGAGAGGTGAATAAAATAGTTGTGCCACAATTTCCAGTTGTTCCTGATATCACTGCACTATTGACTATGATTCCAGCTTCTGCCACCTGGTTTTCAGTGATTGACTTGAAGAATGCTTTCTTCAGCATCCCGATTGCTGAGGAGAGCAGGGATATTTTTGGCTTCAGTTTAGGAGGACGAAGCTTCCGCTTTAAACGCGCTCCCCAGGGCTACTGTGAAAGTCCATCAATATATAGTCAAGCTTTAAAGACACAGCTTGATACGATTGTTTTACCTGAAGGTGCTACCCTTGTACAGTACGTCGATGATTTGCTTGTTGCTGCAGATACTGAGGAAATATGTAAGAAAGCCACGTTGTCATTGTTGCGTCATCTGTGTGATTTGCATCACAAGGTGTCACTTTCCAAATTGCAATATTGTCGACAAGAAGTGACCTACTTAGGTCATCTCTTATCAAAGGAGGGAAGGAAACTGACCCCAGAAAGAATTCAGGCAATAGCGAAATTGAGTGTGCCAAGAACACAGAGAGAAGTGCGTGCTTTCTTGGGTATTACATCATATTGCAGACAGTGGATACCGAATTTTTCCTTGTTGGCAAAACCTTTGGTGGCATTAACGTGTAAAGATACACCCAATCCCGTTCCATGGTCTGAAGAGTGTCAGAAAAGTTTTTCTGAATTGCGCACAGCATTATGTTCGGCTCCTGTGTTGGGTACCCCCAACTACAGTAAGCCCTTTACATTGTATGTCCATGAGAAAGAAGGTTGTGCATTGGCAGTGTTGACACAGTGTTTGGAGACAAGCAGCGTCCATGTGCATATTTTTCGTCGACTTTGGATCCGGTAGCTAAAGCATTGCCGAGTTGTTTAAGAGCAACAGCGGCAGCGGCTGTTTCTATTCGACAGTCTGCTGGTATAGTGATTAATAACACGCTAATTGTAATGGTCCCACATGCAGTAGACACGTTGTTAAACAGAACCAAGACACAGCACTTAACTAGTGCTCGATTGTCAGGTTACGAGTTGACATTGTTAACGAGTCATGTGCACATAAAAAGATGCAACACACTCAACCCAGCTACGTTGTTGCCAATTGTAGAGGAATTAGATGCTTCAGAACAGCATGATTGTTTTCTTAGAACAGAAGAAGAAACGAAAGGGAGAATAGATCTCCAAGACACTCCTCTTGCGAAGTGTGATGGTACATTGTGGGTGGATGGTTCATGTTTCAAGCTTCCGAATGGTGATACGACTGCAGCCTATGCTGTCACGACTTTGCATACAATTGTTGAAGCTGCACGTATTCCACATAATTCAGCTCAAGCAGCAGAATTGATTGCACTTACGAGAGCATGTGTGTTGTCGAAAGGAATGAAAGTGACCATCTAGACCGACAGCCAGTATGCGTTTGGAGTGGCTCACAGTTTTGGACGATTGTGGAAAGAACGTGGGTTCCTGACTTCGCATGGAGCTAAGATTCAGCATGGTCAGTTGGTGAATGAGCTTCTTGAATCACTGACCTTGCCTCTGCAAGTGGCGATTGTGAAATGTAGTGCTCACAAGAAGGTGACTGATGATGTTGGTCGTGGAAATGCATTTGCTGACGAAATCGCGAAAGAAACTGCAAGGAATGTAATGAGTCGAATGTATGTTGCAGGCCCTGCAAGATGGGTTGGTGATGTTGGAATGTGTGAAGACACGATAGAGAGTGTGAAGTCTATTCAAGCTGAGGCTACAGAGAAAGAGTTGAGCATGTGGAGAGAAAGTACGGGTAGAATGGATGCAAATGGTTGTTGGATTGAATTGTCAGAGCATCAGAGATGGTTGTTACCCGATGCGTACGTGCTTGCAGTGGTTACAATGGCTCATGGAATGGCTCACATCAGCGTGAAAGGGATTTGCAAGTTGTTGGCTCCAGTATGGCAAAATGCAGGAATTCCTAAGTGTGAAGAGAATGTGGTCAAGAATTGCATGGTGTGTCTGAAACACAATCCTGGTAGGGGAACCCCAACTCCAGCTGGTCATTTTGCGCCTCCTACGTATCCGTTTGAGGTTTTGCAGCTAGATTTCATCCACATGGAAAGGTGCAACAACTTAAAATACGTACTCGTTGTTGTTTTTGCCTTCTCAAGATGGGTAGAAGCATATCCCCTAAAGGACAATACTGCCTTATCCACAGCTAAAGCCCTTGTGAAAGAGTTCTTCCCCAGATTCGGAATGCCGAGAATGGTCTGGAGCGACAATGGGAGTGAATTTGTGGGTCGAGTGATGAAGAAAGTATGCGAAGGGCTAGGCATTCATCAGAAGTTTCACGCTGCAAATCACCCCCAATCAGCTGGACTAGTAGAATGCTACAATGGCACGCTTAAGTTAAAACTGGCCAAAATTCAAGCGAGCACAGGTCTTAAATGGCCTGACGCTCTCCCTTTAGCACTCCTATCAACCAGAATGACTGTGCATTCGCGAGTGGGACTTAGTCCATATGAGATCTTTTTTGGCCGCCCGGCCAACATATGGGGAGTGCCAAGGCCCACAAAGTTCAGTGAAATCGAACAGCCTGTTTTGCTTGATTATTTGTACGAATTGACGGCTAAATTGCGTGTTTTACACCAACAGGTCCATGACACCCTGCCTCCGGTCTCTAAAACTCCAGGTCATCCCATCGACCCTGGATCCTGGGTTCTCGTGAAGAACTTCCAGCGAACCAAGAACGACCAGCCCAGGTGGACCGGACCGCACCTCGTCCTTCTTTCCACAAGATCAGCTGTTCGAGTGGAAGGGAAGAAGCACTGGATCCACGGGGTCCATTGTAAAAGGGTACCTTTACCTCTGCCGTACGACCAGTGGGTCCAGAAGGGTGTCGCTGACTCAGACTGAAACCGTGCCACGTTTTCTGCCTTTCAGTGATGCACGTGTAAAAGGAACACCTACTGAACAAGAGAGTGATGAAATTTTGCAACCAGCTGTATCACCATCAGTTCGATTGGACACTACAGAACCTGAACTCCTTTTCCAAGATAATACAATACCAGGAAAACAACGATATAATCTGAGGCCGAGAAATACGAACTAATAAAAGTGTTTTTTTTTTCTTCCTCCAAGTACTATTTTTGAAAGCGCAGCTCTCCCATCTGAGAAACTTGCTTATTTTTGTTTTTTGAACCGCCATCCGGGTTCCGCTGCTAGGGCCGCGATTGCCCAAAGTCTTTGGGGTGCAGCTGACGACGTTAGGTCGGCAGTTCTGGTTGGTCCAAGGGAGTTGCCCTAGACTGACGGAAGCATTCCTTAGCAGAAACAACCTCCCATCGCGGGCAGCATTGTATAGAGGATGGAGTTTTTCGAGATGGAGAGACCTGCCAAGGAAATGAACTTTAAAGCCAAGATATGTAAAATGATGACAAAGAAAAGTTTTTTGATATTGTGCATTTTCATGTTATTCAGTGTGATGATATTTTTAATAGGATATGTTTTATTCTCTTTTCAAGTGACATTTGCAACTACTACATCGCCCATACCTCCTCCTTCTACCGTTTCCCCACACTCTTTTCAACCCCTTCCTGAACATGAATCCGCTAGGAGATTAGAGTTTATTAATAACTCCTTTGTTCAGCTCTTGCACCAACACCAACTTGTAATGAACACGACTAACTGTTGGGTGTGTGGTCTTATGCCTCACACAACGGATAAAGGTATCCCTTATCTGGTCCTGCCTTTCAGCTATAATGGTTCTGTGTGGGCATACAGAACAATGTTCATCTACGCACGTGAAGTCCACCCCCTACGTTCTGTAAAAGACAATCCTAAGAATAGTGCTCTAGTTAAGGGTATAGTAGATATGATTAAGGAAGATATGTCTTATGAAACTACCCCGGAAGATGAGACACTTGCATATATAGGATGGAACGTAACCGGATATGGAGCTACTCTGAGTGAGAAACAGCAAGCTAAGAGATCTTCCCCGATTTGGATTGTACCCCATCAGGGTCACCTGTGTCTGCAAGGTACTGGCAAGAATCCCAGAGCTCAGTTAGGGAAGAGTGTCTGTACTGAAACGTATGTTTTTGGGTCTCAGACTTCCCCTGCGTTCCTAGCAGCTAAGGGTACCTATTTCATCTGCCATGATAGAGCCTATACATGGTTGCCCCCTGACTTTTCGGGCTCATGTTTTGTTTCGTTCCTGTTACCTCCCACCTACACAGCAGCGGCAGATTACCACAAGACAAGGATAGTTAGAGGTGTCTTGAGTAAAGAAGACACTGCAGGACAAGAATTTGGGGACTTCGCAAAGGGTTTTCTGCCGTTCTGGGGACCCATGGTTAACAGCAGGAACATAAGGCAATTGACAAGGGTGGTTGAGTCCACCGTAATTGAAACTGCTGGTGCCCTTAGTAACTTGACTGCTGAGCTCCAGTCGGATCGTCTTATGACCCTTCAGAACAGGGTCGCATTAGATGTCATACTTGCAGACCGAGGTGGGGTATGTAAATTGATCCAATCGAGTTGCTGTGTTTAAATTCCAGATAACGCTCCAACAGTGTACCAGGCCATCTCCAAACTGCATAAGATTTCCGAATCTATTCATGTGGATAAAGGAGATTGGTCGTTAATGGGATGGTTCTGGGAACTGATATCCGCCTGGGGATGGAAAATTCTGATGGTCATTGGGATGGTATTAGCCATTCTTTTCCTGTTCTGTCTGTGCGTGCAGTGTGCTCCTGCAATATGTGGCCTCTGTGCTACATCATGTGTAAGGAAGCCTGTATCAAAAGACGAACTAAGTACTAGAATGATGTTACAGCAACATCTCAATGACTTTAGGAATATAGACCTGGACTCAGATTAGCATGAGGATAGGTTAATTGCCTATGTAAGGGCAAAAGGAGGGTTTGTGGTTCTGAAAATTCTGGACTTGTGTAATAAACTTTGTCGTAGCATGACGATTTTTATATCAAAAGACCGAGAATGGCTAGTACACTATGTACAAGCATTTTCGTCGTATTCGAGTGACGATTTCACCCCAAAATCGTCATTTTCGTCCTGAACCCTGGGCTTCCATTTTGTGTACAGCAGCCATTTTATGAGTTGCTCTCACATAGGCTTATAACTACAGCCAAATTCGATATCAAAGGACACGTACACCTTAATTGACTTTTCTGTGACCTGGGCAAGCTGGAACCATTGCCCCAGGCCAAACCTGTTCGGTCAGTTCCTCTCCCAGTGGCCGAACGAGATAGCATCAAGGCACAACATGCCATAAACCCTTTTCATCGCACACACACCCTGCCTAATCTTGCTCACACCTGCCCCTGCTCTTTTCTCTCTCACTTGCTTTATGATGAGGAGGGGCCCGTTTTTATTGGGGGTCCACCGATATCGGATGGAAATGTTGGGGCTTGCCGGGTAATTTGTTGTGGGCTGGACGAACTGAAATGTGGGCTTGTCATCATGACTCTGCTTTTTCTTTGTAGTGAAAATATGTGAATGGTATACTGTAAATCTAAGAATGTTTGCCTGAAGCTTAATATTTTGTATAAAAAGAGAAGCCTGACTTTGTAAAATGGAGCAGTCTCCTGAGAATATACACACCGTGCTTGTTGTACTTCTAGGACGCCTGTTACTTGGTTGCAGCCAATAAATTCGATCTTTGACTTCACCTAGAAGACTCTGAGTTTCTGTGGTCTAAATCAGGAAAGTACTCGAGGTCTTTGGGTGTGTACCCTGACACCACTGGGTTACCGGTTCGGTACCGGTTCTGAAAAACCCAGTACCTCAATGTTTGCACTTTGTTTTTGTCTTGGAAGAAGTCTTTGTAGTCACGAGGTAGTCGACTCCTCCATAGGACGATAGTGCGCATGGGCATGGGCATCAACTCCTTCTCCAGATTTGTTTTGTCTAAGATGTCAGGTGCCAAATTGAAAGGTTGAGTTGATTGGGACCTGGAAGCCTTATCGCTCCATGGTTCTGAGTGAAAAGCTTGGGTGAGAGGCGCAGTTTTTTATGAGGAACTACTGATAGTTTCAAGAGGGTTGTGAACCATGGCTGTCGGTCCCATGTTGGAGCAACCAGGATCATTGTGAGGGAATGCTGTTTGAGCTTCCGAACCACTAATGGAATTAGTGGGAAAGGTGGAAATGCGTAAGCAAATTTGCCTAACCAGTTCATCCACAGGGCATTGACTTTGGACAATGGGGGTGGATATCTGGGGGCGAAGCTTGGGCATTTTGTGTTTTGATGTGGGGTGAACAGATCTATATCTGGCTGTCCCCACATTTGAAAGAATGGAAGAAGAACTTGAGGATGAAGTTCCCATTCGTGGATCTGCTGTGTTTGACGGCTGAGCAGATCTGCAATCTGATTGTGTATCCCTGGGAGATGTTCTGCAAGGAGGTATATCTTTTGCGGAATAGCCCATCTCCATATGCTTTGAGCTAGGTGTGAAAGATCTAGAGAGTATGTTTCCCCTTGTTTCTGTATGAAGTACATTACTGTCATGTTGTCTGTACGGACCAGGACAGCTTTGCCTACCAGATGGAGTTGAAATGATTTTAGTGCCAGAAAAATTGCCAGTTGTTCCAGGTAATTTATGTGGTGTTGCCAAGGGGTCCATATACCCTGAATGGTTTGGTTTTGAAGATGAGCTCCCCAGCCGGAGAGCGATGCGTCTGCTGTCAGCACTATCTGTGGAACCGGGTCCAGGAACGGCCACCTCTTGGAAAGGTTTTGTGTGTTCCACCTCTGCATAGAGTGATTTGTGCGGCTGTCCACCAACACCAGATCTGTCAGCTGACCCTGAGCCTGGTTCCACTGATGTGCTAAACATTCCTGTAAGGGAAGCATTTGGAGTCTTGCGTAAGGGACAATGAGAATGCAAAAGGCCATCATCCTGATCAACTGCATGAACACTCGCGCTGGTAATGAGTGTTGAGGCTGAAATTTGGCTATTGGAGCTTGCATAGTGCTTATCCTGAGAGGGTTGGGATATGCTAAAGCTTCTGAAGTGTTTATCGTAGCTCCTAGGTATTGTTGTGTGTTGGACGGTTGGAGGTGGGATTTGGTAAGGTTCACCGTCAATCTCAAGTTGTGAAGCAACTGGATTGTCTTGTGTGTGTGTTGCACACAGCTGTTATGTGACTTGGCTTTTATGAGCCAGTCATCCAGATAAGGGAACACGTTAATGTGTTGTCTTCATAAGTGGGCCGCCACTACTGCGAGGCATTTGGTGAAGACTCTGGATGCTGTAGTCACCCCGAATGGGAGGACTTTGAATTGGTAGTGTTGACAGTCCACCACGTACCTCAGATGCTTCCTGTGAGTGGGGTGAATGGGAATAAGAAAGTAGGCGTCCTTGAGATCTAGCGTGGAGAGAAAGTCGCCTTGTTGAAGCAGTGGGAGCACCTGTTGGAGAGTGACCATGTGGAAGTGGTCTGACTGAATGTAGAGGTTTAACGGTGTGAGGTCCAGTATTGGCCCAAGAGAACCGTCCTTTTTTGGAATTAGAAAGTAAAGGGAGTAAACCCGTGTGCCTTGGTAAGGTAAGGGGATTGGTTCTATTGCATGTTTTTGTAATAGAGAGAGAACCTCTTGTTTTAGAAGACTGAGATGTTCTGAGGACATTTGATGTTGTCTGGGAGGGATATTTGGGGGAGTGGAGAGGAGTTCCAGGCAATAACCACACTGGATAATTTGTCTTACCCACATGTCTGAGGTGATTGATTTCCAGACAGATAGGAACTGTGAGAGACATACCCCGACAGGAGTGGGATGGTCGGGGGGAAGTGAAGGTAAGTCACTGTTTGGTGGTAGGGGAGTTGCGGGTATTGTTACCGTGACCTCTTCCCTTACCATTGTTGCCTCTGTACCCTCCACAAAAGTATCCTCTGGAGGAATTATTTTGGTTGGGTCTCTTATAGGAAGAAGAGGCGTGCTCCGAACCAATAGTTTTGCAGCTAGCCCTGTAAAAGGAGCGACAAAATGAACCTCTAGGGGAAGATAATTGCAAGGCTCCCATGGATTTGGCAGTTTCCGTATCCTTTTTCATATTCTCTAAAGATGTATCAACTGTAGGCCCAAAAAGATGCTGTGGGTCAAAAGGCTGATTAAGAATAGCGGACTGCACTTCCTGTTTGAATCCGGAGATTAGGAGTCAAGCGTGCCTGCGTACCAAAACGCTAGTGTTTATGGCATGGGATGCGGTATCGGCCGCGTCAAGCGCACATTTAATTGAGGTGTTAGTTATTAATTTTCCCTCCTGAATAAGGTCGTTAGTTTTTTCTTTGTATTGGCCCGGAAGGTGTTGCATGAGCTTTTCAAGCTCATCATAGTGAGCGCTGTCATACCTGGCCAACAAAGCTTGGGCATTGGCAATCCGACAATGATTTGCAGCCCGTGACGCGATACGTTTTCCAGATGCGTCTATCAGTTTGGATTCCTTATCAGGAGGAGGGGTGTCGCCTTTACTCTGTGAGTTTGCCCTCCTGCGTGCATTAGACACGACAAGAGAATCCGAAGGATCAGAATGTAATTGTACCCCGTGATATTAAGCAGCCCTATTATTTAGTTGCGCAAAACCAATATTGTCGTCTGGGTGTGATGGCCTAGATGGATAGATGCCTGGGTCATTATGTGGGTCGGGATCTGTGTTGTAGTCATCCCAAGGGTCTACGTTGTGTGGGATGGTATATGCATCATCATCCCCATCTGGATCTACATTCCCACCCCCGATTGGTATAATCATCGTCATCCTCTTGTGGTTGAGGTGAAAAAGTATGTTGTGGGGAGTGTTCTGGAGAAATTAAGAGATTTGGATCAGCTGGAGGAAGAGAAGGAGGTGGATAAGTGTTAGTGGCCATTCCCTTTCGTTTCTTGGATATTTCATATTCCTCTGAAGTGTCCAGTTTCCGAAGTGCGAAGACTTAGGGTCAGACTGTTCTTTAGACCAAGTCTCCAAGGCTTTCTGTTGGGTCTTTGACTCCTTAGGTGTTGGCGTAGGGGTTTGTTTTTGGGCTCTTAAGGCATGTTCGGCTCCGAAGGTTTTTCGGTTCCGAATGTTTGTCCTTGGTTTGTTTCAACTCCGAGGGCTTCGCTGTCGAGGCTGTTGTTGGTGCAGATGAAGAAGGGCGTGGCACATCTTTGGCCTTGTGCTTCTGTGCCGAAGTTGACTTTTCGGCACCAGAATGGGGCTGGCTCGAGCCTGAGTCGGTAGGCTTGTCTTTAGGTTTCATAGCGGGGGCCGAGGGCAGGCGTCTGAGACATGTTGCAGGTGTCGACCTGAGCCCGAGGGTGAAGGTGTTACCGGAGCCTTAGATTTGTTTTTTGGTAGAGGGGTTTCGGTATTCACGCACCGCTGAGCCGGGGTGATTGTCTCCTCTTCGACGTCGGAGTCGTCCGCCTCGGAGACAGAGAAGTCTTCTTCATCACCTTGTTGTTCTGCCTGGACATTGGGATCTGCATCGAAGATGTCTGGAATCGAGCTGCTTCACGAGACATTACGTGACGTCGAGCCCGATGGTCACGGATGGTTTTCTTTGACCTGAACGATGAACAGGCCTCACAGTTCTGGTCGTGCTCCAGGGAGTGGCAGAGATTACAAACCTCGTGCAAGTCTGTGTGTGGGAACTAAGCACGACACCCGGGGCACTTTTTGAAAGGAGTCCTTTCCGTTGACTGCTGACGTGGTCGGTGCGGATAGGCCCAACGGCCTGCATTGATGATCGAGGTCGAGGAGTTTGTTTTAAAGATACGAGTCAAAAAAGGGAAACGCGATCGAGACAATACCATCGAGTGGAGAGGGATTGTGTGTCGAAGGGAGATTCGAAACCGATATCGACCCGGAGCGCAGCAAATCACATCCGAACCTGATGGCGAAAAAAAAACATTCTGGAGATGGAGTCGATGCCCATGTGCACTAATGTCCTAAGGAGGAGTCACCTACCTCGTGACTACAAAGACTTCTTCCAAGACAAAAACAAAGTGCAAACATCCGAACCCAACACCAGATGGCGATCTATGCACAAGTATACAAATCTACAGCTCATATGTCTCGAACGCCACTATATATAGAAATTTGGGATAGGTTTGAAGAACCACCGTGTCTTTGTGAAGGTGAGAGAAAGCCTCTTGTATAGTTAGTGCCTGGAGTTCGCCAACTCCCCTCAGGAAAGTGACACCAATAAGAAAAGCAACCCTCCATGAGAAGAATTGTAATCAACACCTGTGTATTGGTTCAAAAGGTGGACCTATTAGCCTTATAAGGACTATGTTCAAGTTCCATATTGGTGCAGGTGGAACTCTTGGCGGTGTTACTCTCTTTAGTCCTTCCATAAAGGCTTTAATCAGTAGTACTCTGAACAGAGATAAGTGTTGTCTGTTTTGTAAGTATGCAGCTACGGCTGCTAGATGTAAGTGAATGGATGTATAAGCTAATCCAGATTGTTACAAGTGTAAAAGATAACATATAACGTTTTGTACTGAAGCATCAAGGGGATTGATATTGTTATTGTTACAGTATATAACAAAACGTTTCCACTTTGCTGCATAACACACCCTAGTAGTAGGTCTCCTAGCCTTCTTTACGATGTTCATACAGTCTGGTTGTAATTGTAAATAACCAAACTCTATGACTTCAGGAGCTAGCTCACCAGGTTGAGTTACTTGGGATTTGGATGCCTGATTCCTCCATGGCTCTGAGTGAGGAGACTGGAGTTAAGATGTAGCTTTTGGTGTGGAACTACTGACAGCTCCAGTAGGGTGGAAACCAAGGTTGCCGTGTCCATGTGGGAGCTACGAGAATACGTTTGAGGGATGATTGTTTGAGCTTCCGAACTACCAGCGGAATGAGGGGGAGAGGCGGAAAAGCGTAGGCAAATATCCCTGACCAGTTCATCCATAGGGCATTGCCCTTGGAGAGCGGGTGTGGGAACCTCGAGGCAAAGCTTGGACATTTTGCATTTTGATCTGTGGCGAACAGATCTATGTGAGGAAATCCCCATTCCTGAAAGAAGGGAAGAAGGATTCGGGGATGAAGTTCCCACTCAAGAATTTGCGGCCTTTGTCTGCTCAGAAGGTCTGCAATCTGATTGTTTACTCCTGGAAGGTGTTCTGCTAGGAAATACATTTTGTGATGTATGGGCCACTTCCAAATGGCTTGTGCTAGGCGTGACAGTTGGAGAGAGTGTCTCCCCCCGTTGTTGTACGTAATACATAACTGTCATGTTGCTGTACAGACTAGGACAGTGTTGGGTATTAGGTGAGTTACCGTCAAGCAAAGAAAGGGCCTTGAATGTGATGCCACCAGAGTAGGTGATACCGCTTTAGTGACACCGCAGAGGGCATCTACACGCAGGATGGCATAATAACAAAATGAACTTCACACTCATACAGAAAAGGGTCAATGTAACACCACACAGTGGCTGCACTGTGTGGTGCACTGCACAGCTAAAGAGCCTTTGTCCCAGTGGGAGTCGTGGCCTCTGTGTCTGAAGGGGCAGCAGAAGCTCATGAAACCACTCAATGTGAAGGTATCCACATGCATCGGACTAGACCAGTACAAAGCTGCCAGAACCGAGGGAGGGCCAGCGTAGAGTGGACGCTCGTCTCTATGCTCACCTGTACTCAGACGCTCCTCTCTCCCCAGCCCTTCCGACTCCTGCAAGTTGTTCATGTGAAGCAATTCCCTCTTATTCATCCTGAGATCTTCTGAGTCGTCCACTGTTGCAACTGTTATATAAAAACAAAAAGACAAGGTTTACAACGGCGCTCAAATGTTTTATTTGTGTCCCCTATGTCACTTGAAAGGGGTCATTTAGACCCCAGCAGGGAACCCTGAGCTGTCTGCGGTGCCTGAGCCGCCTGTGGTGCCTGATCCCCACAGTTTGTGGTGGCGGAGCCGTCTGTGGTCCCTGAGCCATCTGTGGTTCCTAAGCCTCCTGTGGGGGCTGGTCCGCCTGCGGTGCCTGAGCCATCTGTGGTTCCTGAGCCGCCTGCGGTGCCTGAGCCGCATGTGCTGGCAGAGCCGTTTGTGGTCCCTGAGCTGTCTCTGGTGCCTGAGCCACCTGCGGTGCCTGAGTCGCCTGTGGTCACTGAGCCATCTCTGGTACCTGAGCTGCCTGCGGTGCCTGAGCCGCCTGCGGTACCTGACCTGTCTGTGGTGCCTGAGCCGCCTGTGGTGCCTGAGCCGTCTGGTGCGTGAGCCGCCTGTGGTACCTGAGCCGCCTGTTGTGCCTGAGCCACCTGCGGTACCTGAGCCATTTGTGGTTGCTGAGTCACCTGTGGTCCCTGTGATGGCGGAGCTGCCTGTGGGGGCTGGTCCACCTGTGGTGCCTGAGCCATCTGTGGTGCCTGAGCCGCCTGTGGTGCGCGAGCCGCCTGTGTTGCCTGAGCCGCCTGTGGTGCCTGAGCCGCATGTGGTGCCTGAGCCACCTGTGGTGCCTGAGCCGTCTGTGGTGCCTGAGCCGCCTATGGTGCGTGAGCCGCCTGTGGTGCCTGAGCTGCCAGTGGGGGCTGAGCCGCCTGTGGTGCCTGAGCCGCCTGTGGTGCCTGAGCCGCCTGTGGTGCCTGAGCCGCCTGAGCCGCCTGTGGTGCCTGAGCCGTCTGTGGTGCCTGAGCCATCTGTGGTGCCTGAGCCGCCCACCCTTTGTTTGGTACTCCAGTGAAACAGAAGAGTATTTTCACTGACAGTGCTCCGGCTGGTGCAGCGGACTACATTTGGTAAAAAACGAATGTAATGGCGGTGAACATGCCATGGCGGCCCGCTCTGCAAAGTGTCAACCCCCAAAGTAGGGCTTAATTTTGGGGAATTCAATGAACGGGTTTCTTGCGATGTTCACCCAGGGCCTGGCTTCTAGCATGAGGATCACTGGTCTTGTGCAGGGTGGACTGCCATATCGTAGGCTTTCGAGGGTGGAGCCCGCTGAGGGTCACCCTCACAGACCGAGTGTGTTTCAGGCGTGAATGTGTTTCAGGCGTGTTGGACTTGGCCCTTCTGGCAGGTTCACCCCTAAACATTTTGCTTTTAATGGTGACCTGGTGATGGTGATTTGTGGGTTCTGCGCACTTTCACTGTGTCCCAGTGGAAAGTGTGTGCGCACTCTGAGTGGGTGGAGTAAGGTTGGCCTGCCCTCCCATAGGAATGCATGGGGAATGTATGTGTCCCTGGTAGTTCCTGATGCGTGGGGTGTACAGGCTCGAGTCTGGTATGTGCAGACTTGTGTGATTGAATGCTGCGAAATGATGTATGCGGCGTGTATGTGTCTAGTGTGGAAGTGCCACTTCTAGACATGGCTGTGTGTGTGCTGTGAGAGTGCTGGCGTGTGATTGGCTGGAGCTGGCTGGGACGCCACGCTCCATGAGTCATGATGGGTCTGCCCGGTGGGGAGTGTGGAGATTAGCATGCTGATGGCTGGGGAGGAGTGCACCTGTGTCCTGAATGGGGCTGGGCTTTCCCCACACAATGCTGGCTCCGCCCCCTGTGGTGCGTCTAACGACCCTAGCCTCCCTAGTGAATGAAAAGGGTGGTTGAGCCCATCAAGGGTGCTCCAAAACCAGCTGCGACTGGTTTCTCCCCCACCCTGCACCTACAGACAAAGGGTTTTGCAGTATAAGAAGGGGCTGTGTCCCCATGAATGTTGTTCTTTGCTGATCCTGTCTGAGGGGGCTGCTGCTGTTGCTGGGCAGGAGGACCGCCACTTGGTCGGAAGTACTAAGGACTACCTTACCTCCCACTAACCCTGATATCACTACACCGAACCCAGAGTTTAACCAGTGGATAGAGCACTCACTGGACACTATCCTCCCTATGAAATCTGTAACCCAAAAAAGAGGATCAATCAATCATCCCTGGTTTAGCCCAGAGCTCCGAAAACTCAAACAGAGCTGTAAAAAAGAGGAGAGACAATGGAGAACAAACTTTGATCCTGAGATAAAAACTAAATACAGGGCTTCTATCAAAGCCTATAAATCTGCGTTAAAGGCAGCTAAAACAGCTTTTTACGCAGAGAAAATCATTGCATCTCCCAATTCACCGAAAGAGATTTTTAGAATTGTCAAAACTCTGTTGAAACCCCGACCCCAGTCTTGCCCCAAATGCATCAGGGTCCCGTTGTGAAGAACTTGCACTTTTCTTCCATACTAAAATTCAAAAAAAATTCCTGGGTCTCCCACCCATTTCCATCCCCGAATCACCATCGTCAACTAAACCTCCCTCCCAAGGCTCTACTCCTGAACTCTCCTCCTTCACCCCGCTCACTGAGGAATTGTTACCCCCCCTCCTCAATACAATAAAAAGTGGCTCGCCGCTTGACTCTGCTCCAATTCACATTCTGAAATCAGTCCTGCCCATCATCGCCACTCCAGTCATCAATCTGATCAACTCCTCGATTGAAGCAGGCATAGTGCCACGGGACTGGAAAATGGCCATGGTCAAACCATTGTTAAAAAAAACTACCCTGGACCCCGGAGACCTATCCAACTACCGTCCCATCTCCCTTCTCCCGGGTATCAGTAAACTGACAGAAAGATTG
Source organism: Lissotriton helveticus (assembly GCF_964261635.1). Classification (NCBI taxonomy): domain Eukaryota; kingdom Metazoa; phylum Chordata; class Amphibia; order Caudata; family Salamandridae; genus Lissotriton; species Lissotriton helveticus. The sequence goes on from NC_136062.1 coordinate 501,455,045, forward strand.
GTCAACCGCCAACTGTCCTCATTTTTGGAAGCCTTTAATCTACTCCATCCTTCTCAAACAGGCTTCCGCCCTGGACAAGGGACGGAGACGGCACTTCTTGAGGTGGTTGAAGAGTCTAGGAGGATCCTGGACACAGGTGGCAATGTGGCCATCATCCTCCTAGACCTCAGTGCCGCCTTCGATACGGTAAATCACCGTATCCTTTTAGCCCGTCTAAACAAAATCGGAGTCTCGGGAAAAGCCCTTGCATGGCTTCAATCTTTCCTTCAGAAAAGGTATTTTAAGGTATTTGAAGGGGATTGCCATTCATCGCCGATACCCTTGCAGTGTGGGGTTCCACAGGGCTCCTCCCTGAGCCCCACACTTTTTAATGTGTACATGTCCCCCCTAGCAGAGATAGTGGCCCCCTACGGAATTGAATTAATCAGCTATGCTGATGACACTCAGCTTGTGGTCTCTCTGAACCAGGCAGACCTGTCCCACACGAGTCTGAGTGACTGTCTTGAGGAGGTAGCAAAGTGGATGGGCAAGTCTCAGCTCAAACTTAACGAGAAGACTGAACTGATGTTACTGGGCAAGAAGGCATCATTTAATTCCCCCACGCTATGGCCCCCTTCTATGGGTGCTGGTCCTACTCCAAGAAGCGTGATCAAGAGTTTAGGATTCTGGTTGGATGATGATCTTTCATTTAAAGTACAAGCCAGGAAAACTGCGGCCACCTGTTTCGGCTTGTTAAAATCCATAAGCAAAATCCTGCCTCAACTGCTGGATAGAGCCAAAAAGATCCTAGTTCAAGCCTTGATTTTATCTAGGCTTGACTACGGTAATGCGCTCTATCTGGGAGCCCCGGCCTCTGTGATCTGTAAACTTCAGGTAGTCCAAAATTCAGCAGCTAGACTGCTGACGAGCACCAACCATCGCTCCTCAGCCAAGCCAGCGCTAAGATCACTTCATTGGCTACCGATCAAAGAACGGGTACACTTCAGGGCCCTCTGTATTGCCCATAAAAATCTCCAAGGCAAAGGCCCCCCGATCCTTACTAACCTGATCAAACCATATAAAATGTCCAGAAACCTGCGCTCCAACGATCTCAATCTGGCAAAAGTCAACAGAATCAATAAGGCTCGCTCTGGTGGCCGCCTCTTTTCTTATAATACCTCAAAGTTATGGAACTCCCTGCCCCTCCCCCTTCGCCAGGAATCCAATCATCTTTCATTCCGCAAGAAAATAAAAACATGGCTTTTCCCCGGAAACTAACCAACAATTAGATCCCTTCTTTCATTCTCGGACCTTCTACCGCCGCAGCTTCAAGCGCTGGGATGCCTCCGGGTAGCCATGCGCTATAAAAGAATCATTTTCATTTCATTCATTCATTTCACTTGGATTGCCTCCCTGCCTGGAGGCCCAGTGAGCTGGTCCTGGGCCCAGCCTAGCCCCCTGCCTACCTAAGGACTTTGCTGGACTTTTTGTTCACCCTTCAAGCGCTTGGAAGCGCTGTATTTTGTGCCCTAGCGATTGGGAGCGCTTATTTCTGCTGCTAGCGCTTAGGAGCGCTCTATTTTACTTATAGCGCTTGAGAGCGCTGTACTTTCCTTCTAAGCGCCTGGGAGCGCTTTCATGTCCTTTTAGCGCAAGCAGTGCTCTATTTTTGTTGATAGCGGCTAAGGAGCGCCTTCACCCCCTCTGCCGGTGCCCACCCGACATTTCTAAACCCCGTGGCTGCGAAGGAATTGCCGCCGCCGCCCGGCCGGAAGTCAGGCAGGCCGGGGGCGGGACGAGCGGGACAACAGGAAGCTGACGGGAGCCCACCCCGTGCTCCTGCACCAGAAGAGGAAGCCGGAAGCTGCCTGCCGGGGCTCCCATGTGAAGGGAGAGCCTCGGGGAGAGAGAGAGAGAAGAGCCAGCGCGACCGGAGGAGACAAGAGGGAGTCCCCCGGCCGCCAGCAGAGGAGAGTGCTGCCCCCTCCCCCCCCCGGAAGAGCCCGGTAAGGAGAGGGCCTCAGGGTGGGTTTCTGCTGTCCCCGGAGCGGCCCCACTGGATACCGGGCCGCTCCCTCGAGGCTCCACCCCAGTCTGTCCCCAGAGCCCCGAGAGGCTCAAACCGCACCATTTCCTCTTCAAGTCCCCAGGAGGGGGACTCCAGCAGGCAGGGCCATTTGTTGTCAGAGCCCCGAGAGGCTCGGTGCCCCATGTGTTGAGGAGCCCCGGGAGGCTCCAGGCGGTGCTGCATTGGTCACGGGTCCCCACCGACCTCTGGGAGCCCCGAGGGGCCCAAGAAGGCGCCATTTGTCTTGAGAGCCCAGAGAGGCTCACAGCCCATATTTAGTTACGAGCCCTGAGAGGCTCAGGAGGGCCATTCTGTTTGGTTAGAGCCACGAGGCTCTTGGGGGACACAAGTGCTTTGCAGAGCCTGGGAGGCTCCAACGTTGTCCCCACCATCATTGCTTTACAGCTGCCCAGTACTTCGTGGGCAGCTGCCACGTTTAGGCCCCTGACATTGGGACAGTTCTGGTGTTCCTGCCTACATGTGATTTTTGCGCAAATGTGTTCTTACAGCTCTGAATGTTTTTAGGCATCATGTGTTTTCCTTCCTTACACCTCTGAATGTATATTATGCATCATGTGTTATGTGCTTATACCCCTACAGGTATTGTGATACTTAGGTGGTTTTTCTCCTAGTGCAGGTGGTGCTAGTGAGGTCTTGGTTCCCTGCGCAATATTCTCCTAAGGTGGTTAGGGTTGCGTAGGTGGTACTTACCTGGTTACCAGTAGTTACTGGTTGTGTGCTAAAGTCATTTACATTCTATGTGCTAAGTTCTAAAAGTGCTGATTCCTGACAGTGGTCCAGGTGGCCCTGTCTTGTACATATCCCCTGTAAATTCTGCCCGTGCCTGTTGGCACATTGTAAAGTGTGTGTTTTTATCTAATGTGTTTTGGTGTAATACAAAGGGTATTTTTATATATAACCTTATGTGGAGTTTCCTTTGTGGTGGGCCTTGGGTGTTGTTGCTGGGGTGCGTGCGCAAACACTTAACTCACATCGCCTCCAAGTTTAGCCTTACTGCTCGTGCTACGTTACCAAGGGGGTGAGCAGGGGTTATCTTGGCGTGTAACTCCCTTGCCCTGACGTGGAAGTGGTGGTCTCTGACTGACTTTGGCGCAAGCCCTGGCAAGCCATGGATCCCATTTCTAACATTGGCTGGCAGCGGTTGGGATAAGGATTTGTGTTTGCGTTGTACCACAGTGGCAACTGGCCGCACTACAAAACTCCACATGTTGGGGATTATTGTTTTTTAAGGTCCATTATTTTCTTCTCCTAAAGGTATCATTGTGTCATTGTGTCCAGTACATTTGTCCCCCGCCCTGCGCCCAGAGTCGGTACCTGTGTCACGTGTGGTCAGGTTGAGGAATCAGGGGTGGTAGAAACTGCCTTACCAGTCCGAGGGGAGGGTTATGTGTGGATGAATGGTGTGTTGCACTAGACAAGTGAGGGTGAGTTCTCTAGGATAGAGAGCTTGCTGAACCCTTTGTGAATTGTGTACTCCTGTGTTAAGCTCAGACCCCTAGGTTCCCTGTGTAATCTTGTCTCTGTAACGTCCTGCCAAGATGGAGCCTGTTTTTGATCTCAGTGATCTAGTTTGGTACAGTATGGGAGAGTTGGTAAGGTTCTGTAGAGAGAGAGACATAGGGGTGGATGGGTCAGATACTAAGTACGAACTTAGGAACCACCTGGTCCAATGGTGTAAGGAACAAAGGGATCTTGAGCGCAGTGAGGAAAGGGCCTGGGCCTCACACCATGAGGGTGGTGGGTCTGAGGGGAGCCCTGAAGAGTCTGAAGAGGAGGAAGAAAATGACAGTACAGGGACGCCAGCAGAGAGTGAAGACCCCATAGATAGGGAGTCCCTTGCTGGGTCCAGTGTAGGAGGCAGTGCCTCATCCCTTTCCCTGTATCCAGAGGAGTGGGAAGATAGGAGGAGAGAAAGGGAGCACCAGCTGGCTTTAGAGAAGCTCAGGTTAGAGCATGCCCAGGCTATGGCACAGCTGGGCGTTAGAAAGCAACAGCTAGAGACTCAGAGGGTCTTAGCGCAGGAGAGGATAGAGGAGGCTGAGAGGGCCTCCACCAGAGGCAAAGTAGCTCTGGAGGGTAGACTATCCCCTGCGCGCAGTTTTAATTTTCTGGATTCCCGGGGAGGGTTGAGTCCAGTGGTGGCAGCTATAGAGAGCCCAGTGCAGGAAGTCCCATTCCCAGTTCCCAGAGTCTGGTACCTGTTCCCCCAGAGGAGGAGTTAAGGCTGAAATTCTGGGGCAGTAGGAAACTGTCTCACCAGTCTTGGGAAGAGTTTGTGGATGAATGTCAAGGTGCACTGGCTGATTGGTTAGCGGTTCACATGGAAGCTGAGTTTACCAAGCTATTTGATCTGGTTCTAAGAGAGCAGGTGCTCAGTAGTTGTTTGCCTGGGTTGCGCCAACACCTGTTGGAATGTGGGTTGACTGATCCAGACAGCCTTGCAGAGGAAGCAGAACGCTGGGAAAGTGCTAGAGGTTCTCTAGAGTCATTAGGGAGTGATTCCAAAAGTAGTGGTTCAGGTATCTTCCAGCCCAGCGTGGTGGAAGAGGCTCAGTGTAGCCCAGCTAGATCCCAGGATAGCGAGGAGGGTGTTGGCGCTCACTCCTGGCTCAGTGGAGCAGGAGTGAGAGGGAGACCGAGGCTCCCCAGACGCACGAAGCCCTGCCTCAGGACTTGGATGGTTTCTTGAGGGAACACCAGGTTGGGGACCTAGGCTGTCCTGTTAGTCCAGATCTCCTAGTGAGTAGAGGACCTGAAGCGTCTGTAAACAGAGCTCCTGTGGTTCTAGAGTCTGGCAGTACCGCTCCGGTAGGGAGGGTACGGGAGTCCAGCGTGAGGAGTGATTGGGGGATGAGTTTCCCAGTGGATGCACCAGTGGACCAGGGACTAGCCAGTTGGGCTAGATCTTCTTGGGGGGACCCGGGTGGCGCCACTTCTGGTCTGGGGGATCTTCACGCACTGTCAGGTGGACAGGGGACCGGAGATCTGCGCCAGACAGACAGTCACACAACATATGTGTCATTTTTTAGCCTCAGGGGGATGGTGTGTGAATCCCCAGAAGTCCTGGAGTGCCAGGCAATTGTTCCACCAAAGGTTTTAGACCAGAGGTTGGGAGGCCAGGTTCAGGATCAGCCTGACCTGAAGGGTAGGACGACTGTAACCAGTGTCCTGACCGGTTCTTCTTCCAGAGGAACCTCTCCAGTTGGGAGAGGGCAGACCTCTGGAGGGGGGTGCAGAGGGTGGGAGAGCCCACCTCTGACCCTGGTGCAACCTGAGGGGTTAAACCCTGGGTTGGAATGGCGTTCTAGGTGTACCCCTCGCCGGAGGAAGAGGAACCCTAGGAGAAGAGGTAGGGGGAGGAGAGCCTTCCCTTAGACTCTTGGTCCGCCTGAGGGTGTAGACCCTAGGCTGGAGAACCAGTGGTAGTCTAGTCCTGTCTTGCAGACAGGGAGAGTGGAGAATGGCTACTATGTGCCAAGGGTTACTACCCCCCACTCTGTGAATAGGCAAGGACCGGTGGCACCTGGGTGGCCCAGGGCCTGGTCCTGGCCGCGGACAGCTCGGGAGTACCAGTGGGGAAGCCTAGATGGTCCAGACAGTGGTTTTAGAAGGAATCCCATGGGTTCACCGTGGCGTAGAACAGGAGGGTGTCCCTGCATTTGCGGGCCCGCGTCCGTGTTCTATCGCCCCAAGCAGGGAAGTCCATCACGGTGGTGATTGGTCTCCCCTGCGTTTTGGCTGGAAGGGGGTTGTGTTGGACTTGGCCCTTCTGGCAGGTTCACCCCTAAACTTTTTGCTTTTAATGGTGACCTGGTGATTTGTGGGTTCTGCGCACTTTCACTGTGTCCCAGTGGAAAGTGCGTGCGCACTCTCAGTGCGTGGTGTAAGGTTGGCCTGCCCTCCCAAAGGAATGCATGGGGAATGTATGTGTCCCTGGTAGTTCCTGATGCGTGGGGTGTACAGGCTCGAGTCTGGTATGTGCGGACTTGTGTGATTGAATGCTGCGAAATGATGTATGCGGCGTGTATGTGTCTAGTGTGGAAGTGCCACTTCTAGACATGGCTGTGTGTGTGCTGTGAGAGTTCTGGTGTGTGATTGGCTGTAGCTGGCTGGGACGCCAGGCTCCATGAGTCACGATGGGTCTGCCCGGTGGTGAGTGTGGAGATTAGCATGCTGATGGCTGGGGAGGAGTGCACCTGTGTCCTGAATGGGCCTGGGCTTTCCCCACACAATGCTGGCTCCGCCCCCTGTGGTGTGTCTAACGACCCTAGCCTCCCTAGTGAATGAAAAGGGTGGTTGAGCCCATCAAGGGTGCTCCAAAACCAGCTGCGACTGGTTTCTCCCCCACCCTGCACCTACAGACAAAGGGTTTTGCAGTATAAGAAGGGGCTCTGTCCCCATGAATGTTGCTCTTTGCTGATCCTGTCTGAGGGGGCTGCTGCTGTTGCTGGGCAGGAGTATCGCCACTTGGACTGCCTCCCTGCCTGGAGGCCCAGTGAGCTGGCTCTGGGCCCAGCCTTGCCCCCTGCCTACCTAAGGACTTTTTGTTCACCCTTCAAGCGCTTGGAAGCGCTGTATTTTGTGCCCTAGCGATTGGGAGCGCTTATTTCTGCTGCTAGCGCTTAGGAGCGCTCTATTTTACTTACAGCGCTTGAGAGTGCTGTACTTTCCTTCTAAGCGCCTGGGAGCGCTTTCATGTCCTTTTAGCGCAAGGAGCGCTCTATTTTTGTTGATAGCGCTAAGGAGCGCCTTCACCCCCTCTGCCGGTGCCCACCCTGCATTTCTAAACCCCGTGGCTGCGAAGGAATTGCCGCCGCCGCCCGGCCGGAAGTCAGGCAGGCCGGGGGCGGGACCAGCGGGACAACAGGAAGCTGACGGGAGCCCACCCCGTGCTCCTGCACCAGAAGAGGAAGCCAGAAGCTGCCTGCCGGGGCTCCCATGTGAAGGGAGAGCCTCGGAGAGAGAGAGAGAGAGAAGAGCCAGCACGACCGGAGGAGCCAAGAGGGAGTCCCCCGGCTGCCAGCAGAGGAGAGTGCTGCCCCTCCCCCTCACCCCCCCCGGAAGAGCCCGGTAAGGAGAGGGCCTCGGGGTAGGTTTCTGCTGTCCCCGGAGCGGCCCCGCTGGATACCGGGCCGCTCCCTCGAGGCTCCACCCCAGTCTGTCCCCAGAGCCCCGAGAGGCTCAAACCGCACCATTTCCTCTTCAAGTCCCCAGGAGGGGGACTCCAGCAGGCGGGGCCGTTTGTTGTCAGAGCCCCGAGAGGCTCAGTGCCCCATGTGTTGAGGAGCCCCGGGAGGCTCCAGGCGGTGCTGCATTGGTCACGGGTCCCCACCAACCTCTGGGAGCCCCGAGGGGCCCAAGAAGGCGCCATTTGTCTTGAGAGCCCAGAGAGGCTTACAGCCCATATTTAGTTACGAGCCCTGAGAGGCTCAGGAGGGCCATTCTGTTTGGTTAGAGCCACGAGGCTCTTGAGGGACACAAGTGCTTTGCAGAGCCTGGGAGGCTCCAACGTTGTCCCCACCATCATTGCTTTACAGCTGCCCAGCACTTCGTGGGCAGCTGCCACGTTTAGGCCCCTGACATTGGGAAAGTTCTGGTGTTCCTGCCTAAATGTGATTTTTGCGCAATTGTGTTCTTACACCTCTGAATGTTTTTAGGCATCATGTGTTTTCCTTCCTTACACCTCTGAATGTATGTTATGCATCATGTGTTATGTGCTTATACCCCTACAGGTATTGTGATACTTAGGTGGTTTTTCTCCTAGTGCAGGTGGTGCTAGTGAGGTCCTGGTTCCCTGCGCAATATTCTCCTAAGGTGGTTAGGGTTGCGTAGGTGGTACTTACCTGGTTACCAGTAGTTACTGGTTGTGTGCTAAAGTCATTTACATTCTATGTGCTAAGTTCTAAAAGTGCTGATTCCTGACAGTGGTCCAGGTGGCCCTGTCTTGTACATATCCCCTGTAAATTCTGCCCGTGCCTGTTGGCACATTGTAAAGTGTGTGTTTTTATCTAATGTGTTTTGGTGTAATACAAAGGCTATTTTTATATATAACCTTATGTGGAGTTTCCTTTGTGGTGGGCCGTGGGTGTTGTTGCTGGAGTGCGTGCGCAAACACTTAACTCACATCGCCTCCAAGTTTAGCCTTACTGCTCGTGCTACGTTACCAAGGGGGTGAGCAGGGGTTATCTTGGCGTGTAACTCCCTTGCCCTGACGTGGAAGTGGTGGTCTCTGACTGACTTTGGCGCAAGCCCTGGCCAGCCAGGGATCCCATTTCTAACATTGGCTGGCAGCGGTGGGGATAAGGATTTGTGTTTGCGTTGTACCACAGTGGCAACTGGCCGCACTACAAAACTCGACATGTTGGGGATTATTGTTTTTTAAGGTCCATTATTTTCTTCTCCTAAAGGTATCATAGTGTCATTGTGTCCAGTACATTTGTCCCCCGCCCTGCGCCCAGAGTCGGTACCTGTGTCACGTGTGGTCAGGTTGAGGAATCAGGGGTGGTAGAAACTGCCTTACCAGTCCGAGGGGAGGGTTGTGTGTGGATGAATGGTGTGTTGCACTAGACAAGTGAGGTTGAGTTCTCTAGGATAGAGAGCTTACTGAACCCTTTGTCAATTGTGTACTCCTGTGTTAAGCTCAGACCCCTAGGTACCCTGTGTAATCTTGTCTCTAGAACGTCCTGCCAAGATGGAGCCTGTTTTTGATCTCAGTGATCTAGTTTGGTACAGTATGGGAGAGTTAGTAAGGTTCTGTAGAGAGAGAGACATAGGGGTGGATGGGTCAGATACTAAGTACGAACTTAGGAACCACCTGGTCCAATGGTGTAAGGAACAAAGGGATCTTGAGCGCAGTGAGGAAAGGGCCTGGGCCTCACACCATGAGGGTGGTGGGTCTGAGGGGAGCCCTGAAGAGTCTGAAGAGGAGGAAGAAAATGACAGTACAGGGACGCCAGCAGAGAGTGAAGACCCCATAGATAGGGAGTCCCTTGCTGGGTCCAGTGTAGGAGGCAGTGCCTCATCCCTTTCCCTGTATCCAGAGGAGTGGGAAGATAGGAGGAGAGAAAGGGAGCACCAGCTGGCTTTAGAGAAGCTCAGGTTAGAGCATGCCCAGGCTATGGCACAGCTGGGCGTTAGAAAGCAACAGCTAGAGACTCAGAGGGTCTTAGCGCAGGAGAGGATAGAGGAGGCTGAGAGGGCCTCCACCAGAGGCAAAGTAGCTCTGGAGGGTAGACTATCCCCTGCGCGCAGTTTTAATTTTCTGGATTCCCGGGGAGGGTTGAGTCCAGTGGTGGCAGCTATAGAGAGCCCAGTGCAGGAAGTCCCATTCCCAGTTCCCAGAGTCTGGTACCTGTTCCCCCAGAGGAGGAGTTAAGGCTGAAATTCTGGGGCAGTAGGAAACTGTCTCACCAGTCTTGGGAAGAGTTTGTGGATGAATGTCAAGGTGCACTGGCTGATTGGTTAGAGGTTCACATGGAAGCTGAGTTTACCAAGCTATTTGATCTGGTTCTAAGAGAGCAGGTGCTCAGTAGTTGTTTGCCTGGGTTGCGCCAACACCTGTTGGAATGTGGGTTGACTGATCCAGACAGCCTTGCAGAGGAAGCAGAGCGCTGAGAAAGTGCTAGAGGTTCTCTAGAGTCATTAGGGAGTGATTCCAAAAGTAGTGGTTCAGGTATCTTCCAGCCCAGCGTGGTGGAAGAGGCTCAGTGTAGCCCAGCTAGGTCCCAGGATAGCGAGGAGGGTGTAGGCGCTCACTGCCTGGCTCAGTGGAGCAGGAGTGAGAGGGAGACCGAGGCTCCCCAGACGCACAAAGCCCTGCCTCAGGACTTGGATGGTTTCTTGAGGGAACACCAGGTTGGGGACCTAGGCTGTCCTGTTAGTCCATTTGAGGAAGATCTCCTAGTGAGTAGAGGACCTGAAGCGTCTGTAAACAGAGCTCCTGTGGTTCTAGAGTCTGACAGTACCGCTCCGGTAGGGAGGGTACAGGAGTCCAGCATGAGGAGTGATTGGGGGACGAGTTTCCCAGTGGATGCACCAGTGGACCAGGGACTAGCCAGTTGGGCTAGATCTTCTTGGGGGGACCCGGGTGGCGCCACTTCTGGTCTGGGGGATCTTCACGCACTGTCAGGTGGACAGGGGACGGGAGATCTGCGCCAGACAGACAGTCACACAACATATGTGTCATTTGTTAGCCTCAGGGGGATGGTGTGTGAATCCCCAGAAGTCCTGGAGTGCCAGGCAATTGTTCCACCAAAGGTTTTAGACCAGAGGTTGGGAGGCCAGGTTCAGGATCAGCCTGAACAGAAGGGTAGGACGACTGTAACCAGTGTCCTGACCGGTTCTTCTTTCAGAGGAACCTCTCCAGTTGGGAGAGGGCAGACCTCTGGAGGGGGGTGCAGAGGGTGGGAGAGCCCACCTCTGACCCTGGTGCAACCTGAGGGGTTAAACCCTGGGTTGGAATGGCGTTCTAGGTGTACCCCTCGCCGGAGGAAGAGGAACCCTAGGAGAAGAGGTAGGGGGAGGAGAGCCTTCCCTTAGACTCCTGGTCCGCCTGAGGGTGTAGACCCTAGCCTGGAGAACCAGTGGCAGTCTAGTCCTGTCTTGCAGACAGGGAGAGTGGAGAATGGCTACTATGTGCCAGGGGTTACTACCCCCCACTCTGTGAATAGGCAAGGACCGGTGGCACCTGGGTGGCCCAGGGCCTGGTCCTGGCCGCGGACAGCTCGGGAGTACCAGTGGGGTAGCCTAGTTGGTCCTGACAGTGGTTTTAGAAGGAATCCCATGGGTTCACCGTGGCGTAGAACAGGAGGGTGTCCCTGCATTTACGGGCTTGCGTCCGTGTTCTATCGCCCCAAGCAGGGAAGTCCATCACGGTGGTGATTGGTCTCCCCTGCGTTTTGGCTGGAAGGGGGTTGTGTTGGACTTGGCCCTTCTGGCAGGTTCACCCCTAAACTTTTTGCTTTTAATGGTGACCTGGTGATGGTGATTTGTGGGTTCTGCGCACTTTCACTGTGTCCCAGTGGAAAGTGCGTGCGCACTCTCAGTGCGTGGAGTAAGGTTGGCCTGCCCTCCCAAAGGAATGCATGGGGAATGTATGTGTCCCTGGTAGTTCCTGATGCGTGGGGTGTACAGGCTCGAGTCTGGTATGTGCGGACTTGTGTGATTGAATGCTGCGAAATGATGTATGCGGCGTGTATGTGTCTAGTGTGGAAGTGCCACTTCTAGACATGGCTGTGTGTGTGCTGTGAGAGTTCTGGCGTGTGATTGGCTGGAGCTGGCTGGGACGCCAGGATCCATGAGTCATGATGGGTCTGCCCGGTGGTGAGTGTGGAGATTAGCATGCTGATGGCTGGGGAGGAGTGCACCTGTGTCCTGAATGGGCCTGGGCTTTCCGCACACAATGCTGGCTCCGCCCCCTGTGGTGTGTCTAACGACCCTAGCCTCCCTAGTGAATGAAAAGGGTGGTTGAGCCCATCAAGGGTGCTCCAAAACCAGCTGCGACTGGTTTCTCCCCCACCCTGCACCTACAGACAAAGGGTTTTGCAGTATAAGAAGGGGCTGTGTCCCCATGAATGTTGTTCTTTGCTGATCCTGTCTGAGGGGGCTGCTGCTGTTGCTGGGCAGGAGTACCGCCACTTGGACTGCCTCCCTGCCTGGAGGCCCAGTGAGCTGGCTCTGGGCCCAGCCTTGCCCCCTGCCTACCTAAGGACGTTGCTGGACTTTTTGTTCACCCTTCAAGCGCTTGGAAGCGCTGTATTTTGTGCCCTAGCGCTTGGGAGCGCTTATTTCTGCTGCTAGCGCTTAGGAGGGCTCTATTTTACTTATAGCGCTTGAGAGCGCTGTACTTTCCTTCTAAGCGCCTGGGAGCGCTTTCATGTCCTTTTAGCGCAAGGAGCGCTCTATTTTTGTTGATAGCGCTAAGGAGCGCCTTCACCCCCTCTGCCGGTGCCCACCCAGCATTTCTAAACCCCGTGGCTGCGAAGGAATTGCCGCCGCCGCCCGGCCGGAAGTCAGGCAGGCCGGGGGGCGGGACGAGCGGGACAACAGGAAGCTGACGGGAGCCCACCCCGTGCTCCTGCACCAGAAGAGGAAGCCAGAAGCTGCCTGCCGGGGCTCCCATGTGAAGGGAGAGCCTCGGAGAGAGAGAGAGAGAGAAGAGCCAGCGCGACCGGAGGAGCCAAGAGGGAGTCCCCCGGCCGCCAGCAGAGGAGAGTGCTGCCCCCTCCCCCCCCGGAAGAGCCCGGTAAGGAGAGGGCCTCGGGGTGGGTTTCTGCTGTCCCCGGAGCGGCCCCACTGGATACCGGGCCGCTCCCTCGAGGCTCCACCCCAGTCTGTCCCCAGAGCCCCGAGAGGCTCAAACCGCACCATTTCCTCTTCAAGTCCCCAGGAGGGGGACTCCAGCAGGCGGGGCCATTTGTTGTCAGAGCCCCGAGAGGCTCGGTGCCCCATGTGTTGAGGAGCCCCGGGAGGCTCCAGGCGGTGCTGCATTGGTCACGGGTCCCCACCGACCTCTGGGAGCCCCGAGGGGCCCAAGAAGGCGCCATTTGTCTTGAGAGCCCAGAGAGGCTCACAGCCCATATTTAGTTACGAGCCCTGAGAGGCTCAGGAGGGCCATTCTGTTTGGTTAGAGCCACGAGGCTCTTGGGGGACACAAGTGCTTTGCAGAGCCTGGGAGGCTCCAACGTTGTCCCCACCATCATTGCTTTACAGCTGCCCAGCACTTCGTGGGCAGCTGCCACGTTTAGGCCCCTGACATTGGGAAAGTTCTGGTGTTCCTGCCTAAATGTGATTTTTGCGCAATTGTGTTCTTACACCTCTGAATGTTTTTAGGCATCATGTGTTTTCCTTCCTTACACCTCTGAATGTATGTTATGCATCATGTGTTATGTGCTTATACCCCTACAGGTATTGTGATACTTAGGTGGTTTTTCTCCTAGTGCAGGTGGTGCTAGTGAGGTCCTGGTTCCCTGCGCAATATTCTCCTAAGGTGGTTAGGCTTGCGTAGGTGGTACTTACCTGGTTACCAGTAGTTACTGGTTGTGTGCTAAAGTCATTTACATTCTATGTGCTAAGTTCTAAAAGTGCTGATTCCTGACAGTGGTCCAGGTGGCCCTGTCTTGTACATATCCCCTGTAAATTCTGCCCGTGCCTGTTGGCACATTGTAAAGTGTGTGTTTTTATCTAATGTGTTTTGGTGTAATACAAAGGCTATTTTTATATATAATCTTGTGTGGAGTTTCCTTTGTGGTGGGCCTTGGGTGTTGTTGCTGGGGTGCGTGCGCAAACACTTAACTCACATCTCCTCCAAGTTTAGCCTTACTGCTCGTGCTACGTTACCAAGGGGGTGAGCAGGGGTTATCTTGGCGTGTAACTCCCTTGCCCTGACGTGGACGTGGTGGTCTCTGACTGACTTTGGCGCAAGCCCTGGCCAGCCAGGGATCCCATTTCTAACAAGGCGTGAATGTGTTTCAGGCGGGAGTGTGTTTCAGGCGGGAGTGTGTTTCAGGCGGGAGTGTGTTTCAGGCGTGAGTGTGTTTCAGGCGGGAGTGTGTTTCAGGCGTGAGTGTGTTTCAGGCGTGAGTGTGTTTCAGGCGTGAGTGTGTTTCAGGCGTGAGTGTGTTTCAGGCGTGAATGTGTTTGAGGCGTGAATGTGTTTCAGGTGTGAATGTGTTTCAGGAATGAGTGTGTTTCAGGCGTGAATGTGTTTCAGGCGGGAGTGTGTTTCAGGCGGGAGTGTGTTTCAGGCGGGAGTGTGTTTCAGGCGGGAGTGTGTTTCAGGCGTGAATGTGTTTCAGGCGTGAATGTGTTTCAGGCGGGAGTGTGTTTCAGGCGTGAGTGTGTTTCAGGCGTGAGTGTGTTTCAGGCGTGAGTGTGTTTCAGGCGTGAATGTGTTTCAGGCGGAAGTGTGTTTCAGGCGGGAGTGTGTTTCAGGCGGGAGTGTGTTTCAGGCGTGAGTGTGTTTCAGGCATGAGTGTTTCAGTCATGAGTGTATTTCAGGTGTGTGTGTGTGTTTCAGGCATGAGTGTGTTTCAGGTATGAATGTGTTTCAGGTGTGAGTGTGTTTCAGGCGTGAGTGTGTTTCAGGAGTGAGTGTGAGCATCTGCCTGTTGCACATGTCTACCTGTGTGAGCGTCTGCCAGGTGCACATGTGTATCGGTGTAAGTGTACGCCCGTTGCACATGTCTACCTGTGTGAGCACCTGCCTGGTGCACATGTGTATCTGTCCGAGTCTCTGCTCGCTGTACATGTGTATCTGTGAAAGAGTCCATAAGGTGCACTTGTATCTTTATCTGTGTCTGCCAGGTGCACATGTGAATCTGTCTGAGTGTCTGCCCTGTGCACATGTGTATCTGTCTGAGTGTCTGTTCGGTGCACATGTGTTTCAGGCGTGAGTGTGTTTCAGGGATGAGTGTTTCAGTCATGAGTGTATTTCAGGTGTGTGTGTGTTTCAGGTGTGAGTGTGTTTCAGGTGTGAGTGTGTTTCAGGCATGAATGTGTTTCAGGCGTGAGTGTGTTTCAGGCGTGAGTGTGTTTCAGGTGTGAGTGTGTTTCAGGCGTGAGAGTGTTTCAGGCGTGAGTGTGTTTCAGGAGTGAGTGTGAGCATCTGCCCATTGCACATGTCTACCTGTGTGAGCACCTGCCTGGTGCACATGTGTATCTGTCCGAGTCTCTGCTCGCTGTACATGTGTATCTGTGAAAGAATCCATAAGGTGCACATGTGTATCTGTCTGAGTGTCTGCCCGGTGCACATGTGTATCTGTCTGAGTGTCCATCTGGTGCACATGTGTATCTGTCTGAGTGTCTGCCCGGCACACATGTGTATCTGTCTGAGTGTCTGCCCGGTGCACATTTGTATCTGTCGGAGTGTCCGCCCAGTGCACATGTGTAATCTGTGTGAGAGTCCGCCAGGTACACATGTGTATCTGGGTGAGTATCCGCCAAGTGCACATGTGTATGTGTCTGAGTGTCCCCCCGGGGCACAAGTGTATCATTCTAAGTCTGCCAGGTGCACATGTGTGTCAGTGTGAGTGTTTGCCTGGTGCACATGTGGATCTGGGTGAGTATCTGCTTGGTTTACATGTGTATCTGACTAAGTGTCTGCCAGGTGCACATGTGTATCAGTGTGAGTGTCTCTGCCAGGTGCACATGTGTAGCTGTCCGAGTGTCTGTCAGGTGCACATGTGTATCAGTGTGAGTGTACATCAGGTGCACATGTGTATCAGTGTGAGTGTATGTCAGGTGCACATGTGTATCTGTGTGAGTGTCCACTCAGTGCACATATGAATCTCTCCAAATGTCTGTCAGGTGCACATGTGTATCTGTCTGAGTGTCTGTCAGGTGCACATCTGCATCAGTGTGAGTGTACGTCAGGTGTACATGTATATATGCGTGATTGTCTGCCCCGTGCACATATGAATCCGTCTGAGTGTCTATCAGGAGCACATGTGAATCTATCAGAGTGTTCGCCTGGTGCACATGCATACCTGTCTGAGTGTCTGCTAGGTGCACGTGTGTCTGTGCGAGCGTCCATCTGGTGCACATGTGTATCTGTCTGAGTCCATCTGATGCGCATGTGTCCGATTGTCTGTCACGTACACAAGTGTATCTGTGTGAGTGGCCGCCCGCTGCACAGATGAATCTGTCCGAGTACATCAGGTGCACATTTGTATCTGTCCAAGTGTCTGTCAGGTGATCATGTGTATCTGTGGAGTGTCCGCCCGGTGCACATATGAATCTGTCCAAGTGTACACCAAGTACACATGTGTATCTGTGTGAGTGTCTATCAGGTGCACATGTGTATCTGTCTGAGTGTCTGCCAGGTGCACATGTTTATAAGTGCGAGTGTCTGTCTGGTGCACATATGTATCTGTACAAGTGTCTGCCAGGTGCACATGTGTATAAGTGCGAGTGTCTGTCTGGTGCACATATGTATCTATCCGAGTGTCTGTGTGGTGCACATGTGTATCTGTCCTTGTGTCTGTCAGGTGCACATGTGTATCTTTGTGAGTGTCTGTCTGGTGCACATGTGTATCTGTGCGAGTGACCTTCGGGTGCACATGTGAATCTGTCCGAGTATCCTTCTGGTGCACATGTGAATCTGTCCGAGTGTCCTTCTGGTGCACATGTGTATCTGTGCGAGTATCCGTCTGGTGCACATGTGTATCTGTGCGAGTGTCCGTCTGGTGCACATGTGTATCTGTGCGAGTGTCCTTCTGGTGCACATGTGAATCTGTCCGAGTGTCCTTCTGGTGCACATGTGAATCTGTCCGAGTGTCCTTCTGGTGCACATGTGAATCTGTCCGAGTGTCCGTCTGGTGCACATGTGTATCTGTGCGAGTGTCCTTCGGGTGCACATGTGTATCTGTCGGAGTGTCCGTCTGGTGCACATGTGTATCTGTGTGAGTGTCCGTCTGGTGCACATGTGAATCTGTCCGAGTGTCCGTCTGGTACACATGTGTATCTGTGTGAGTGTCCGTCTGGTGCACATGTGAATCTGTCCGAGTGTCCTTCTGTATCTATCCGAGTGTCTGTGTGGTGCACATGTGTATCTGTCCTAGTGTCTGTCAGGTGCACATGTGTATCTGTGTGAGTGTCTGTCTGGTGCACATATGTATCTGTGCGAGTGTCCTTCTGGTGCACATGTGTATCTGTGCGAGTGTCCGTCTGGTGCACATGTGTATCTGTGCGAGTGTCCGTCTGGTGCACATGTGTATCTGTGCGAGTGTCCTTCTGGTGCACATGTGAATCTGTCCGAGTGTCCGTCTGGTACACATGTGTATCTGTGTGAGTGTCCGTCTGGTGCACATGTGAATCTGTCCGAGTGTCCTTCTGTATCTATCCGAGTGTCTGTGTGGTGCACATGTGTATCTGTCCTAGTGTCTGTCAGGTGCACATGTGTATCTGTGTGAGTGTCTGTCTGGTGCACATATGTATCTGTGCGAGTGTCCTTCTGGTGCACATGTGTATCTGTGCGAGTGTCCGTCTGGTGCACATGTGTATCTGTGCGAGTGTCCGTCTGGTGCACATGTGTATCTGTGCGAGTGTCCTTCTGGTGCACATGTGAATCTGTCCGAGTGTCCTTCTGGTACACATGTGTATCCGTCTGAGTGTCCTTCTGGTGCACATGTGTATCTGTGTGAGTGTCCTTCTGGTGCACATGTGAATCTGTCCGATTGTCCTTCTGGTGCACATGTGAATGGCGTTGTAGTTCTCCATGACATGTAGCGCCAATCCTGGAGCCCATCGCTTTGCCCGGCAGGAGCGGGAGAGAACTTACCTGCATACCGGGGCCACAGCAGGACGATACAGCACTTCGCCGCCACCGCCAGGAGTCACCGGACGCCGAGACTCGCGCCGCCGCCCCGGGACTACAATTCCCGGCAGGCTCAGCGGCGACGCGCTCCATAGACGTCCCACCAGCGCCAGGAGGCGCATTTAAACAGCGTTTTGCCCGGCAGGAGCGGGAGAGAACTTACCTGCATACCGGGGCCACAGCAGGACGACACAGCACTTCGCCGCCACCGCCAGGAGTCACCGGACGCCGAGACCCGCGCCGCCGCCACGGGACTACAATTCCCGGCAGGCTCAGCGGCGGCGCGCTCCATAGACGTCCCACCAGCGCCGGGAGGCGCATTTAAACAGCGCTTTGCCCCGCGTCGCGGGACAAGCCGGGCGGGCCCGTTTAAGCCTGTTCAAGACAGGACAAGAACGGGACGGGCCACCCCACTAACACCTGGAGCTCTAGAATAACAAGGTTAGTGCTTCAATATATATCATTGGGCAGAAATATTTGATTGTGCAGCAACACTAGCCTCCCACCAGTTGTAACCAAACATGGCTGCCACGCCCGAAGAGGGGACAGTCGGAAGGAAATCCACTGGGGGCACACTAATGGGCACTTTAGATAACTTTCTTATTAGAGTTTCATCAGCCCTGGCAAAGGACAGAGAGCTCATTGAGAAAAGGCTCTCCCTTGACATTGCCTTTGATAAAAGATCTTCCCTGGGCACCCTGGCGAGGAGCAGATCGCCACAGAGTCATCATGCTGACATAGAGGGGACGCTTCCGCCATCGGGAGTGGAGGTGAGATCCCTATCGCCCCAGCCAGTAATTATCTTTGATACATGCGAGGCCTCGCTTAATAGCAACAGCTCCGAAGGGAATGTAAACAGAGCCCCAACACTTAATATAAGAACACGCTCAGCATGCCAAGCAAAACAAGAAACGGCACGACAGACTGGGGGTGCACCGGCAAAAAGAAAGCGACCAGGGTCACAACCACATACAGGGGGAAGGAAGGCAAAAAGCGCGAAAAACTCTGCTACTAAAGAGGACTCGGTGGTAATTCCACCACACAGCCCTAAGCAGCCTGGTCCCCATGGTAAAGATGGCCATAATATGAATCCGATCTCTGAGGGGGTGGAACCTTACCCAGATTTGGGCCCTCAGTTTTGGAAAAAACTGGAGGGCACTAATAAGAAGATATGCCATCCAATCCATGATCGCTTGGACTCAATAGAAAATAGACTGGTATGTCTTGAATTTTCATTCTCACAAGCCCAAAAGAAGGCAGGACTGAGGAACAGTATCACTGCTGCTCGCCCGATAACATCAACTGTGCATAATACAACTGATCTTAGCTCTAGTGGTACGATAATTGAGGGGGACAAAGCAAGCCAGCCTAGTAAAGGGGTGCCACCTGCTATCGCTCAGCCTCCGGTGCCGGCAGGGGATGGGACTATAGCACATACTAATAGATGCCCCCAGGCTAAGAATGTAACTAAAGCCTTACCCCCGGTTCCAAATAAAGTAGGGGCTGAGTCATCGTTGGTAGGGAATAATGGAACAACTCAGGGCAATGGTAGAAGGATGGAGGCTAGACAACAAAATCTGCCCCACCTATCCCCGGTATATGATGACGCCCAACTACCTTACATTGATCTCCTTCCCCAATCAGCCCCTTTTGTAGTAGTGTTGGTTGGGGTCCCGCCAGTTGCTCAGGGGAAGCAGGAATCCTATCTTGATCTAAAACATAAGTGTATTTTTTGGCTTAATAAGTTCCGCCCATTGCCAACCAATATGCGAGCTGAGATCATGGGTGTTACAAGAGTCAATTGGATTGGAAGAGGATGTAAGACTGTTGCAGGGGACTGTATTATTATTAATTTTAGAAATTACAGATGTGTTAATCACATTTGTAATTGGCCTTGTAATGATCATTCCCCTGGGATTCAGGCTCTTCCCCTGTCTTACTTCTATGGCCCTCCAGTTCCCTCCGAGAGGGATATTTTCCAGCAGGGTACCACCCCAACCTACTGCCCACTGGGGAATGTAAGGCTGTTCAAGAGATTCGAGGCTCTCTCTGGGCTGGCGGATTGCGACTGACATCATGCATATCTAAGTCCCGCCTTATGTAGTACAGTAGAGAGGAACAGGGACGAGGGAGAACTGAACCTGAGCCTAAACGTAGTGCCTACTCAGGGGAACAGCGTAGTGAGGGAGGGCAATGCTGGTTATAATGTTACAGCCACTGCTAATACTGTGTTACACAATGAATCTTATTCCCTGGAATGCCAGAACATTGTATATCATAGGTCAAGTGATGATCCTACGGGGGGCGACTTGATTTCAGTTTCCAAAGAGCCAGTGTGCTACACCTCCTTCATCTCATAGAATGTGGCAGGAATAGGGACTAAATTCATTTCGCCTGATTGGCAGGAATTTATTGATTATTTTGACATATGCCTGTTCCAAGAGTTGTGGGCAACTGATGCTATATATAAAGTGGGATACTTGAATTTCTTTGTCCCAGCAGTCAAAAAAAGTCATGGTCGCCCTATGGGGGGCTTAGTCATATGGGTTAGACAGAGTCTTAAATGTCACATTCAGCAGCTTCCTGTGACGAGAAGTGACATCTTAGTTATTAGACTTAGATTCCCAAATGACTTAAGAATTGATATTTATAATGTATATGCAAGGGGGCTTCCAGGCGGCAAGAAATCTGATGTGGTTACAAAGTTAGAAACATTGTTACAGGCTACTCCCCCCAACATACTGCCATTAATCGCGGGGGACTTTAATACTAGGTTTGAGCCCCTTGGTCTGGATGATACTTACTTAACAGAGGAGGAGGACCTCATGTGGGGAATTCCACAACTGGGCATTAATCCTATTAAAAAATGGACAGAGGCCGCGATACAGATGAAGGGCCTCTGTATGGGGAATCAGCTAAGGGCTGCTAATGGGCGCACATTGTCAGACAAAATGGGAAAGGAAACTTTTGACAATGGTGTAAGGGCAAGTAACATTGATTATTTGCTTGTCCCGCTTAAGTTGTGGAGTACTCTCCTAGATATGGAGGTGGTTGCTCGTGTCGAGAGTGACCACAACCCTCTTTCGGCATCGTTTCATTTGGGACTTCATAAAACGAATGAGGTTCCTGGAGGATCAATTTTGCCTGATTTGGTATTGTCAAACGATGAGTGCCACCTTAAGTGGTGCCAGGTTGTGGGGCATCAGGAAATTATTTCTGATATTAGTGAGGATCTGGAGGGAGCACTAGCAGCTATTGAGGAGGCCACTTTGCTTGGCCCTTCGCATCAACCCCTGACGGAGATTCATAATAGCCTGTTTGCTAAATTAAAAAAATACTTTTGCAAATCTAACTTTAGCAAACCTAATATAGGCGGCAGATCCCAGACTAGAAAAGAAGAAAGCTGGTATAATGACCTCTGCCGCCAAGCTAGGGGAGAACTAGGCCTTGCTTTAAAGACTAAAGAAAATAAAGCTCGCCCGCACAAGTTATAGACAAACGCCATATGTAGCAAAAAAGGAATGGGAACATAACTGGTGGCAAGATCTCAAAACGGCATGTAAATCTAAAAACCCCAAATTCTTTTGGAATATTTTTAAATGGGACAGGGGGGGCACAGAGAGAGCCCTCAAAATAACGTTGACCAAAACTCATGGGTTGAGTATTTTAGCCCCCAATATGCTAGCAGTGTAGCTGATAGTAGCGAGGGATGTGGTTGTTCATGCCTTTTATAAAGAAGCCACTTTCACCTTAGGCGAAGTGGACAGGGCACTAGACCTAGTTAATGAGGGTCGTGCTACAGGCATGGACTGTGTGCCCGCAGACGTATTTTTGAATAACAGAGCCCGCTGGAGGATGTATATCCTGTATGTGGCAAATGCCATAGCACAAGGGATGGAGGTACCCCAATCATGGAAATGTGCAGAGATAGTGCCAGTGTATAAAAAAGGGGATAAGTCGTCAGCAGCTAATTATAGACCGATAAGTCTGATCGACTCGATCCAAAAGATTGTGGGCCGACTTGTATTGGGCAAAATCCAGTCCTGGATGGATGATGATAACATTCTTAGTCACCTCCAGGCTGGCTTTCGCCCGAAAACAAGCACTATAGACCAGGTCTTTAGGTTTATCATGTTATACTGGCGTACGGTGATCTTGGAGAAAGGCACATTGTACGCGGTCTTTGTTGACCTAAGGGCGGCTTTCGATCTTGTTCCGCGTAAAATCTTGTGGCAAGTCTTTGCAGGGCTGGGGATGGCGCCTGAATTGTTAAGCCTAATCGTCGGCTTGTGATGGGGACTAGGAATTCTCGTGCTTCTGGAAACGCATCTGCATTTTAAAGAGACACCGTATGGGACAAACAAAGTGCAACAAAAACTATTCAAAAATGTGGCGTCCCTCCCACAGCTTGAATGAAGAATAAGCCATATTTAGAGATTGTGACAAGTCGTCCTCTGCCTTGTTTTGCCCTTGTGTATATCTTACAGCAATCAGCTGCCCAGACCCCTTTAACAAAAGAAATATGAAACTGCTCCTCTGACTACTGCAAATCTCCAGATAACCAATGATCGTGTTGCTGTGTGCTGTAATCCAGTAGGAACACCTCTATGAGACATGTACCCACGTTTCTTAGAAAGATTCGCATTCCAGGTTTAGAGATCCTCTACCGCACTGTATCTGACTGGTCCTGAAGAAGGTGGTCCTTACTGCTGGTTTTCCACCGAAACGCGTCGACCAATCCCCTTCCTTTTAAATCTAATGACTTTGGTCACTAATTGGACAACAGATTCAACGTTATAGGATACTTTATGGTTGCTTTTGTGATGGGATGTATGTTTAGGAAGTATGTATGAGTATGTGTGTGTGGCTCTTTACCTGGTTGTGCACATTTAATTGATTTTGTTTTTTATATGAATTTGAATAATTAAGGACATATATTTATAGCTCCATTGTGTTAAAAAAAAAAATTCCCTTGGAGTTTTGTTTGAATAATGTATATTTTTATAACTGTTGCATTTGAAAAACATGATATAATGGAAAAAAAAGGCTTTTTTACAGAAAAATGAAATAAAATGAGTAAAAATTCACATTTTGTGTAGACATTGTTGGTGTATGCCCTGTGTTTGAGAGGTAACTCCCGTGATAAAAGTATTTATAGGTCAAGAGGGAGCTCTTTCAGTTGCCTAATCGTCCGCCTACATGAGGATACATTTGCCCGGGTTCGGTGGGGTCGTCAGGGAGAGGTAACGGAAACCTTCCCGGTTGAGCGAGGAGTGAGACAAGGTTGTGTCATGGCACCGACCTTGTTCTCGCTCTTCGTGAACGGGGTGGCTGAGTTCCTCTCCCTGATCCCGACTGATGCCCCGGCTATGTGTGGTGAGCGGGTCCCGATCCTCATGTTCGCCGACGATACATTGATTATGTCAAAAACGCCAAGTGGGCTACAGCGCGCTTTAAAGCGCTTTGAAATTTTTTGTCTAAAGAGAGGTCTTGAAATAAACACGGCAAAAACCAAGTTTATGGTCCTTAACGGCCGTATACCATCTGGGCCTGCTAAACCCTTCAGAGGAGCGATGTACATGAATGGCGCCCCGCTAGAGCGGGTTGACGCCTTCACCTATCTGGGGGTCACACTCCAGAGAGATCTGGGGTGGACCAGCCAATTAGATATTGCAGGATTAAAACATCGCCAACAGGCTGGCATTCTTTTGAAAAAGTTCAGCTTATCAACAACAAAGCCCATTAGCCCACTATTGGAAATCTATAGGATGAAGGTGCTAAGCTCGAGATTGTATGGTGCCGAGCTATGGGGTTTTCAGAATTTGTACTCCTCTAACACCTCTAATGTGGGATCTTGGACATAAAGCGGTCCAGGACCTTGCCTCTCTACGGCCCTTGCTGTACTGGCGACGACTGTGGACCACAGAGGAACTCCAACATTATGCACAGGGTTTAAGGGAGATTATGACAAAAGATGGCTGCCAAAAAATCCACTGGCTGAAGTCCATCCGTCCCTACTAATTAGGTTGGGATTGAGAGAGCTATGGGACGATCCGATAAATGCTGCATTCCCTTCCAAGAAACTTCTGAAAATAAGCTATTGGGAGATGGTAAATGCAGAAGTATGTTTAAGGGGTTTTTCTTCACACCTAACAGGCCGTTTCCTAGAGTTTAAGGCCCAACCAAAACTGGAACTGTATTGGGATGCCATAGAGAAAAATCAGGATCGCAAACTCTATTTCCAATTTAGAGTAGGCTCCCTTCCAGTTAGGTCTTTTACAGCCAATTGGGCAGGGAAAAACGGTAAGGATAAATGCCCTAAGTGTGGTAAGGAACGAGAAACAATAAGTCATTTCCTCTTCTTTTGCCCCTTATATTCTGCACCTAGAGCCATGTGGGTTAAGCCTATCTGCAGAGTGATTGGCACACGCAGGTATGCAGAGGCCTTAAGAATTTTATGTACTGACCCCTGCCCTTTAATTGCTACTGCTATGGCTAAATTCTTGAAATGGGCTTGGGTAATCCGTATGCGCCTTATTGCGGAAGGACTCTGATTATTGATGACTATTGACTATTGTAGACTGTGTGTAAATATGTGGGCCTACTCAATTTGTGTAACTTATGTGCAATACTCCCTGTACTGTTAAAAATGATGGATTTTGTTTTATGATTTTAGATTTTATGTATTTAAAATAATTGATATTCGGCAATTGTCTATAGTAGTTTAATTCACTCTTAGATATTTATTGAATTGTTTTTATTGGAATTTTATACTGAAAAACTGTGGTTTTATGTATGTTTTATGTACGCTTTTATGACTTAATTGTCGAATAAAGTATGAAAATGGTATCTGTGCGAGTGTCCATCTGGTGCACATGTGAATCTGTCCGAGTGTCCTTCTGGTGCACATGTGAATCTGTCCGAGTGTCCGTCTGGTGCACATGTGTATCTGTGTGAGTGTCTGTCTGGTGCACATGTGTAACTGGGCGAGTGTCCGTCTGGTGCACATGTGTCTCTGTCCGAGTGTCCTTCTGGTGCACATGTGTATCTGTCTGAGTGTCCGTCTGGTGCAATGCTGTACTTTTACTCACGTGGTACACACGTCCCCCTTTGTCTGCCTTCGTGCTGCTCGTTGTCCAAGGCCCAATGTTCTTCCATTTCTTTGGCTTTGCAGATGCTGGCTGTGATGAGGGGGCCTGGTATTACAAGGAAGCAAAAAAAACAATATTTGCAGAGGTTATTGTGTCCCAATAGCAAGCAGCAGAGTGATCGAGAGCCCGATGTAAGAGGACAGCAATGACACATGCACAAGGGATCAGGGATCAGGTGGATCATACAGCAACATGGAAACACACAATTCAAAAGCTGGAGCAGGGGTCTGCAGAGTCAACTATTAGGGACAGTCAAAGTGACGCCAGATAAGTAAATCACTGGCCGCCACACTCCAGCAAGTGTCCTCCATATCACTGACCGAATAAGAACGAGTTTAAAAACCCTCAAGTCTTGTGCACATTCACTTCGACCACTTGGATCCATCACCCAAAGGGACGCAGTTCACAGGCAGAAACCGTCGCTGTGGGGTTTTGTTATGGGAAGCGTTTGATGATAGTTTGGTCGATGTCAGGTGTATTACCATCAGATGTCCTTGAAAGAAAATCCCATCATGATGCGACATCAAAAGACGAGTTTTGTGTTGTAAGTGATAGACTTAAAAAAGCCAGAAACGTTGCTGCATCTTTATGAATTCCTAGGTATGCGATCTTATTTATTGAACAAAAATAGGTGTAAAGTCAAGAACAGGTTATCATGACAGCAAAGTGAAGCAAGTGAGCGCGCAGGGGCGATCAATTGATAACACTGTGTTTGTACGAAAGGAAAAGGCATCCACACATCCCAGCATGTCTAAACAAAAGTGCCATAATCAACAATTAAAATATCATAAATATATTAAATATCACACACTGACTCTGAATTGAAAGTGACACATCACGCCACATCTGCAGCCGCGGCCCGTGAAGGTCAGAGCGGTGGGCCTTGTTGGGGCGGGTTTCGGCAGGCGACCAGGAGGGAAAATTAAATAAACAATGAATTTTCCCTCGTCATCTGTAGAAATCCCCCCCTCACCCGGCCACACTGGACTTACCTGGACGTGCCGCGGCCACATCTGCCGACTAATGAAAGTACCACTTGATGCCCCATTACCAACATCTAAAGAGCACACCTGGGGCTCTGAAAATCTATGAAAGGCAAATGCATTGATGGACAGACCATCAGAGCAAAGATAAAATATGAAAAACATAAGAAAGACAATAGCTAATGGGAGATGATGAAAAACGTACTTTCTCTCAGTACTTCTTATTGCATTTTTTACAGAATTGATGGAAGTGAGGTCTTCCAAATGGCTGAAGATGTCTGTAGATATACCTTAAAGGGTACACACACCTAGTTGTAGAGTGGCCCTGGCAGGGTTAAAAGAAATTAGAGCAATGATTGCATATGGCGTATAATTGCCGGAAAATCAGGTTTTATCGTTGACATGTTTTGGCCAGTTTTGTATGGCCCAATGGGTCAGTGCCATTCATCAGGACAAACAGGTCTCTTCGTTTGTTTTAAATCTGACCTATAACTCCAAGATTCTAGTGTCAGGACAAAATGACATATAACATAAATATGTTAAGACATGCAGAACAAAAATAGTATGGCACTCGCTTAGTAACGGTTCAGGAATCCTCCTAAGGTATAAGAGAAAACAATGAGCCACATTTAGACATAAGTACCAACAAGATCTGGGTCTGGAGAGGGACATACATCATGCACATTGTTTTAGCACAGAAACTGGGGAGGTGTGGCACGGCACAGAAAAAGTGAGACATGGTGTAAACATATAGAATTTCACAAACCTCTTGATGCTTACACTATACGTGAGGTGCACAGGAAACCAGGACCTCAGTGAATTGTGGTGAATTGTGGTGGACCAAAAAACTCACCACAGAACCCCGAACTCCTATCCGACTAGCATCAGTGTCTCATTCGTTCTCCCTCCGAGATCGAAGCTACCAATGATTAGACAACCCAGAACATGCGACTCAGGGTACTCGCAGGAATGGTGGGAATCAAGAACATTATTTAGTTTTATTCTCATAGCAGTCCACAACGGGAGTAATCAGACACTGAAAAGTTTAAAATGTTTATTTTTAACTACGTGCTCTAAGATGCAGTATTTTGGCTATCATAAGCAGGCAAATGATCAGAAATAAAACAGTCAGCATTGTTACAATTCCATAAAACACAAAAGGAGAAATCATGTTACAATGATAGTGGAAACAGATCCTATAGCGCCTTGTGTACCACCCTCTCCTGCTAGGAACTAAGTTTTATAACAATAATAGAAGGTCTCTTAGGCTTAAATGGGGAATCCCATATCTCCAAGATTAGCAGAGGTGAATCACATCTCAGGATCAGCAAAGCTCTCGTTCTCTGGAAACGATAGTCTTCCAAGTGCCCGAATCATGCATGCAGTGTAATATTAAAGCACTGAGATTTCAGTTGAGTGCAGCTGTGTGCGCGTTATGCGTGGGCCGATCAACCTGAATCACAGCATTCATTGTTATTCTGACCTTGAAGACTTCTGCACGCAGTGTACAGACTAAGGTTGCGCTGTAAGTCTAGGGATGTGAAAAACAGGCCGTTCTCATGTGAAGAAAATCAAGCAGTTTAACTCACAACAACAGCTACCAACAGTGCCGCGTGCAAAAAGCTGTAAAGTGACAAAATGGTGTTTAACTTCTAAAACGCTCATGCTAACATAGCAATGTGTGCAAGTAGAGCCCTGCCCTCACTACACCTGGTAACTGTCACACATGGTTAAGATTATTCTTTAACCAATATGGCTCAGTCTATAACTAGATACTTGTTATTATTATTATTGTGCTTTATGCTGTGAAAGCAAAAATATTTTTGCTGGGGTGCAACAACTAACTAGAGCTGTCAACTCTAGTGATTAGTCAGTCTATAACTAGGCCATTTTGAATGGTATCCAATTCAGAGTAAAAGAGTAAAATTTGCAGAGTTGCATACATAGTCACCCCATAATCACATGTCGCATCATGTGTTGATGCCGTACTTTTGAAGTGGGCGACGGAAGTACATGACCAGGAGCCATGCCTGTCTGATGTCGCCGCTTGGATGGACCTTAATTATTTAAAACTTAATACTGACAAGACTGAGGTCTTAGTATTGGGCAGACACTTGAACACATGGTCCAATGCGTGGTGGCCACACAACTACGGTCCCTTACCATCCCCAAGCCCACGGTTAAAAATCTGGGCATCTGGTTTCAGAAAAAACCTTCTTTTGATGCCCGGATCAAAGCCCTTCATCTTCTTCTTTAAACTGGCCAAAAATCAGTAGTCCGAGTAATGGTTACATCCAGGTTAGACTACTACAATATTTTGTATTTGAGTATCTCTCAATCGCGTCTGAATAGACTTCAACGTGTGCAGAACGTGGCCGCTCGGACACTGCTCGGGCTCTCGAGACGGGCCTCTCTTAGTATTGCACTGAAGAAACTCCAATGGTTGCCAGTAAAACAGAGAATTGTCTTTAAGGCTCTCTGCTATTGTTACAAAGCACTTTCCGGCCATGGCTCTACCTATGTGCAGGACACGATCATTCTTATATGCCAAATAGAACACTCAGATTGGCTGTGGTGAAACTGGCCTCCGTACCCAGAGCTAGGAAAGCTAGAGTTGGTGGTTGTGCTTTCAGGCACTTGGCTTCGAAGATTGGGAATTCTCTACCTGTGGAAATTCGGCTTCATCTGACTCAATTTTCAGAAAAAAACTGAAAACTTGGCTTTTTGGCTCTCGTTAGGTGCTTCTGTTTTGCTTAATGTTTGGTACTTAGCTTCCTAATGCTGGGACACTTCAAGTGAAGTAATAGTGCGCTATACAAATGGCAATATTACATATTGAATCGTCCTTTTGTAAGATGTAACCCACATTATGCTCCCCCAAAATCCCCATGTTTAGAAAATGACCCTCACTTATAGAGTAAGCATCGTGATATCTGTCATACACTATCTGTTTGCGCTGTGCATAAGATTTTTAAAAAACCCAGAGACCTATATGTCCTGATGAAGGCTGCTAATCTTTTGGGGCATACAGAGTTTGCCGAAACATTTTGACAATAAAACCTGATGGTCGGGTGATTACACTCCAGTTACCAACGTTGTTCTAATTTCTTTTAACTCTGTCAGGGCAGCCCTACTAAACTCACTGATGTGGTTATTGCACAATACTGTTTATCTTTTTTATCTGTGGCGATTTGATATTACACAAAAACCCCCCTCACTGCCACCTAGTTGTTGAGCCCATCCAGACACCAGCATTTATTTATTTATTTATTTTTTATTTATTATTTAGGCTTGTAGAGCGCGACAGCTACCCGTAAGGGTCTCCCGCCGCTAAAATACTGCAACTAACAAGAGATGGTTTGGCCAATTAGTTATAGGTCGAAAAGCCAGGTCTTAACGGCTTTACGAAAACAAATAAGGCTGTCCTCAGACCGGATGGCCAAAGGAAGGGAGTTCCAGAACTTGGGTCCTAAGTAAGAAAAGGAGCGACCTCCCATTCTGGAGAGCTTGATCCTGGGAACTGAGAAAAGGCATTGGGAGGAAGAGCGGAGAGAACGGGAAGGTGAATAAGATTTTACTAGGGTCTGTAAATAACTAGGTGCCACCTTGTGCTTGATCTTGTGCATGTAGGTGAGAACCTTAAACTTCACCCGGTTTTCAACCTTCAACCAGTGAAGATCACGGAGGCGGCTGGATATGTGGTCGGTTTTGCGGCAACCACTAGGAAAACGCGCTGCAGCATTTTGGACTAGTTGCAGGCGTCGAGTGACAGCCTTGGCCGCCCCCAGGTAGAGTATGTTGCCATAGTCCAACCGGGAGGTGACCAAGGCACTCACCACCGTCCTCCTTGTGTCATCAGGCAACATCCACAGGATCTTACGAAGCCAATGTACGATGGTGAAACATATGGCTGATACTTTACTGACTTGACACTGCATTGTCAGGCCCCTGTCAATGGCAACGCCTACATTTCGTACCTGTTCCACTGGTACAGGAAGGGGACCTAGGTTTGCTGGCCAGTGTCTAGAGGTCCACAGGTTAGGCTTCTGTCCTAGGACAAGGACCTCCGTCTTCTCGCCATTCAGCTTGAGAAGGTTGTAATTCATCCATTTTGCTATTTCTCCAAGACCAAACTGAAGGCGGGAGGAGGAGGCCTCACCACTGTTCGTAAGCGAAAAGATAACCTGGGAGTCGTCGGCGTATGTGAATAACGTGAGACCGACGTTATCAGCTATATGAGCCAGAGGGGTAACATATAGATTAAAAAGTAGGGGACTAAGGATAGAACCCTGAGGGACACCATGGGACTGTGAGTAGGTATTGGAGGTGGCGGAGCGGGAGAAAATTTGAAAGGTGCGCTTGGAAAGAAAGGAGGCCAGCCAGTCCAAAGCCAGTCCTTCCACGCCCATGGTGGCTAAGGCGTCAAGAAGGATTTTGTGTTGTATGGTGTCGAACGCCGCGCTGAGATCAAGTGGTATCAGCGCGGCCGTTTCACCTTTGTCAAGCAGAGACCGTAGGTTCTCTGTAACGCCCAGGAGAGTGGTCTCCGCCGAGAAACCCGGCCAGAAACCTGACTGCGAGGGATGAAGTAAGTTGTTGGAGCTCACATACTGAGTAAGATGAAGATGGATGTGACGCTCCAGGACCTTGGAAAAAGCAGGTAACAATGAGATGGGACGGTAGTTGACAAGAAGCTCAGGATCGGCAGTTGGCTTTTTTAAAAGTGGCGTGACCATTGCATGTTTCCAGATGGCAGGAATCGTGGCAGTCTTTAGTGATAAATTCAGAATGGAACAGATTTTAGACAAATGCGGAGGATCGAGTGCCCTAAGTACAGGAATAGGGAGGGGATCCAAAGGGGAACCAGATTTTACATTACAGAGCAATTCCTGAAGACCCTCAGGCTGTAATTCAGGCCAAGCTAGGAGTGAATGGAGGTCTCGGGCCGGGGTGCTTTCTCTACTAGAGCGGGTTGGACTATGGTCTTGTAATTAGAGTTACAGGTGGAGATGTCCTGATGCATCTTCTCCACCTGCTTAGGAAAAACTGGGCAATTTCATCGCATTTTCTGTCTGTCAAAGGAGGAGTTTTAGCTAATGTGGAAGAGCCTGCGAGATTTTTCACTAAGCTGAACAAGACTTTGGAATTGTCGATGGCATCTGTTATGGATTTTGCCACAAAGTTGGCCCTAGTAGAGGCGCATGCTTTGTGGTAAGATTTTAAAGTGAATCTGTAGGTCTGGGCTGCATGCTGAGAATAATCTTTGCGCCAAAAGCGCTCAAGCTTCTTACACCGAGACTTCTCAACTTTTAATGCCTCGGTGTACCAAGGAGCGGGCATCTTGTGAGATACATCCTGCTTTAGAGAAGCAGGGAGGACGGTGTCAATGGCATTTTTTAGCCAGAAGTCGATCAGCATAGCAGAAGTTTCCACATCAGCTAGTGTGGACAGTTCCAAAGGGAGGTGGGAGGCAAGAACTTTATTCAGAGAACCGATGTCCAATTTCCTCCATGCCCTGCTCCTTTCCGCAAAGTTGCCTCTGTGCAGAACTGCGGTGGTCAAAGCCGAAATTCTATAATTGACTAGATAGTGATCTGACCAAAGGACGGGCAAGGCCGGAAGACATTGTAGATCCGGCAGATTGGAGAAAATGGGGTCTAAGAGATGTCCACCTTTGTGTGTGGGCACATGATTATGTAAAATAACATTCATCGCATGGAGGCCGGTGATCAAGGTTCTAACTACACTATTGCTAAGGTCATCCAAATGAATATTAAGGTCACCCACAACTAGAAGTGTAGTAACGTTAGGCAGCAGGGAGGCAATGAGCTCAGACAGGTGAGTGACCCAGTCATTGACTAGCCCTGGTGAGCGGTAGATAAGAATGCCATTTAGGGAGATTTTGGGCTGAAGGACAAGTCTAAAAGATGCGGCTTTGCAGTTTTGTAAATTAATACGGTCTAAAAAACATTGATACACGTTTTAAAAAATAATAGCAATGCCCCCACCAATTTTGGCCACCCTATCACACCTGACCATGGCGTAGTTAGTCGGAAGTGCTTCTGCGACATCCGGGCCCTAGCCTTCATGGAGCCACGACTCCGTAACGAAGAGGGCATCCAGTTGTTCGTCATTTAGAAGGTCAAAGATCTCACGTCTGTGCTTGGGTACAGAGCGACAGTTCATGCTGAGAAAATTATATACTGTTTTTGAAACAGTCAGCAGTTGAGGTGTACAACTATGACAAAGTTGGGGAACCTCGAGTGACAGAGAGCAATTAGAGCAAGACTGTGAGGACTTAGTTGTTAGACTGAACGTAGAACAGTCTGCATGGCGATAGGGCCTATAAGCTCGCAGTGAGCTGGCACAGTAGGTGAGTCTAGGAAATGGCTTGGTAATTTGGCCAGGGGGTATGGCCCCTGGGCCCATTTGGGCGCGGACGGGTGCTGACGGGCACGCCTTTGGCGCGCCCGCTCGCCCGCCCGCTGTGTTTTGAATGTGCGTGAGCCCGATGATGAAGCATGCCACAAATTGTGGGTGATGGAAGTTTTTTCCCACAGAATTTGCTGCTCGACCCATGTGAGCCAATTCATTCATTGATTATCCATCTTCCATTTGAGTGTGAAGTGAATTTTTGGAGGATGGAACAGTGAGTGACCTATACCTTCCTATCCTCTTGTGTATAAAGATACCCTCTCCTCCATCCCTACCACGACAACCAATGTCACAAATGTATCTAAAGGATTTAACACCTTCGCTGCAGTGGCTATTCCGCCGCAGCACTAAGGGGGCGGGGGCCGCGCGGCGCTCACACGCTGGTGACGGAACCGCTCCGGTTCCGTCATGGCCCCGCCCGCTCAATAGAACACGCCGCGCAGGTGCGAAATCAGCGTCGCGCAGGCGCGTCGGGCAGGCCATGACGGAACCGCTCCGTCATCAGCACAGCGCCACCGGAGCGGTTCCGTCATCAGCATCGATGTGGTTAAGGGATCTAAAGTTTGGTTCTGTTTTTATATCTCAAGAAACGATTCTACTGAACCACTTTAGTGGGCAAGGAAACTGGGACAGGGTCACATCACAAAGGACATTCTCCAGACCCAACAAAACAATATAGTTAGGAGTCCATTTAAAGTATGGCGGTCTAGCTTTGGGGTTATGGACGTTATGTAGCACATCTTTTTAAACACCTTTATGTTGCCATTTTTCCACTGGACTTCCTTTTTGTACGTTTTTCACATTTTTATCGAAATTATTTACAAAAATGGAACAAATCAAATTCCACCCATGTAGCCAAAACAGCTATCAAAATCATTGCAGATACAAACCCCGCTTCCAAGGTGATCAGCCATGGGTGTCAACAATTACACTGGACCATCGAGGCAAGCGCAAAAATAGTGTGCTCAGCCCTCAACACTGGAGTTTTACTCAGTACCAGATAACTTCAGCGACCGTCAAGTGATCCATGGTTCATAATGCAATGTGAGATATATGTTCCGAACAGCATTAACATGTTGACTTTAGACTTTGGAGCGGGCTCTGACTGTAGCAAAAGATGCGCCCAGAAGAGGCCCCAGATATCCTTGGGACTGTATCGAGCAGGCATCAGCTCCCAGTTAACGAAAGCAGAAAAAGGCCAGGGAGGGTTTTTAAAGACCCTTAAGTTACAACTCGC
Organism: Lissotriton helveticus; assembly: GCF_964261635.1. Classification (NCBI taxonomy): domain Eukaryota; kingdom Metazoa; phylum Chordata; class Amphibia; order Caudata; family Salamandridae; genus Lissotriton; species Lissotriton helveticus. The sequence goes on from NC_136062.1 coordinate 501,488,232, forward strand.
AAAAACCTAATGTCCAACCCCAGAAGTATGCAGGGTCTGAACATAGAGGTGGCAGAATGTTACCAACTCTGTCTTTTTTTGGCTCCAGGGATTTCTTATCGAAGGACGAGAACCGCCAAGGACTCTTGGCAAGTTTCATCAAAGGGTTCATGGCTTTAAGGTGTGGGCTACGACTCCCCTGCAGAAGAGGAGTTCCTTGGATGGGTAATACCTATGTGGGCGGGTGGTGTGGTTGTAGGGCGCAGAGTGCAATAATGAATTGTTTATGGAGTGGAAACAAGCTCTATGATAAAGCATAGAAAGTTATCGTCCTTTTAGGGAAATACATTTGTGGAGCCAAAGAAGGCAGAGTTGGTATCATTCTGCACCTGTATTTTCAGGCTCGGAGGACCCCTGGTGCTGTACATCCGTTCCCAGTAATAATCCAATTGTTCATTGCAATACCTGGAGAGAGGCCTAATTACAAACAGCATTGTGTAGTATGTCTAGTAGTACCTCGATAGTGGCACTAATGAACTACAAAATTATATTCACATACCTACATGTGGAGGTCTACGCCTTTAATTCACTTATCTTTCTGTGCGGATATCTTCTCACACATAAGTATTCCTTTTGGTAGTAAATGTGGGATAACAGAGGGGCATGGCTGAGAAATGGGGAATACTTACTACTACTACTTTGGTATTCAGGGCACAGCACATGTCTGGCTCTCCTCTTTTCTTCAAGGGAGGACACAGAGAGTGCAGCTTGGTGACCTGCTTTCCACCACAACATCGATCACCTGCGGAGTGCCGCAAGGGTCTGCTCTGTCACCCCTTTTATTTAATATCTATCTACAGCCTTTGATTCAGCTGCTAAATCAAATGGACTGCCAGGTGTACAATTACGCGGATGGCACCCAGATCATCATCCAACTGGACGATGGTCGGGATGCTTTCGCAAGATTGCAAAACATCTTGAAGCACACAGCCAATTGGATGTCCTTGAACTCTTTAAAGATCAGCCCTGATAAGACCGAGGTGTTGCCAATCACCATCGCTGGCAACCCATGGAACGATCAATTTTGGCCAAGGGAACTAGGGTCACCCTCGGAACCGGCGGCCGTTGTTAAGAGCCTGGGCATTCATGTGGATGGGAAGCTGTCCATGCAGAAACAAGTTGTGGCTGTGGTGGGTACTTGTGTCGGCCTTCTTCGACAACTGAGGAAAGTTTCCTCGTTGTTGTCCTTTTCCACCCTGAGGCGTGCGGTTTCTGCCACAATTTTAGCCAGGTTAGACTACGGCAACTCGCTGTACATAGGGCTGCCGCAAAAACTTTTGAATAAGATGCAAGTTGTCATGAATGACGCGGCAAGACTTATTTTTAAAAAACCGAGGAACACGCATGCATCCCCCCTCATGCAAGAACTGCACTGGCTGCCAGTCAAGCAGAGGGTGATGTTTAAAGGGTTGTGCATTGTGCACAAAGCCCTCTATGGCAGGGCGCCGAGCTATTTGAAATCTCGCCTGACTCCTTACAGGCCAGGGAGGGCGTTACGATCTGCAGAAGCTACCCTCCTCACTCAACCACGCTGCAGACTGGCTACCGTTGGTGGTCGCGCCTTTTCCTCTACTCTTCCTGCTTCTTGGAATAAACTGCCAATGGAACTGCGGAAGGAAACCAATCTGATGTCCTTCCGAAAGAAATTAAAAACAGTGCTTTTTCAGCAAGCGTGGGGTTGTCTGTAATTTATGACTAGCTGCTCTTCTGTACTCGTATGTGTGGATCCTGACAAAGCGCTTAGAGACCCCCGGGTTATAACGCGCTATATAAATCAAATAAATAAATAAATAAATCCCAATGCATTTCGGGATTAACCCCTCATCAGGGGGATAATTGTTCTGAAAAGAAAAAATCAATATCAAGAGCTGAATGCCTCCAGTGTCGTGTGCACATGAAATCACTCTATGGGTGCCACGATGTTGAAAAGGATGTAAAGCAACACGAAAAAAGACGTGGTGTCTCAAAGGGTGTAAAACGACCATTGGTGTAATCGCCTGTATCCATTGGAGTGCAAGGATAAAACTTAAATCAATGTCATCACGAGTGTAAGTGATGAAAACAATGAAAACGATGTGGAGAGTGATCTATACCACCACACATATATATGTCACTCTCCACATTGTTTTCCTCGTACTCACTCACTTTGTCCCTATTGAAAAACTACCTAAGGCTAAGAAACTCACATAAATATTCATACAACACATAGTGTGGCTACATGGATTACCATCAGTGATTGTTTCTGACAGGGGCCACCAGTTTGTGTCCAAGTTCTGGCAGGGCATGTGTAAGGCCTTACACATAGACTACCGCCTTTCTTCAGCCTATCACCCCCGAACTGATGGGCAAACCGAAAGAACCAATCAGACTCTAGAACAATTCCTGCAGTGTCTATTGAGTACTGTTACTAGTGATTGGGTACAAGCCTTTCCCTTAGCCGAGTTTGACTACAATAATACAACACATTCAGCCTCCCTTTTTCTTTTCTTATGGATATCACCCTCTTTTCTTACCCCTTCACCTTCCTTCCACTATATCAGAGATACCTGCTGTCACAGAACATGACACAAAACTCACCTCAATATGGAACCAAGCTAAAGACAAGCTACAAGAGGCAAAGGAGCACATGAAAGTACAGGCCGACAAACATAGACGCCCTGCACCTACATATGTAGTGGGAGACCAAATGTGGTTAGCTACCAAAACCCTCAGGTTAGTGGGACCCAGGAAATTACAACACTGATATATAGGGCAAATAAGGTGTTACAAATCATTAATCCAGTAGCCATCAAACTAGAATTACCCCCCGAAATCTAAATACACCCCGTTTTTCATATTTCTCTGCTCAAAAAATATGAACCTGTTTCCTGTCCACAACCACCCCCTCCCCCCATTCGCATAGATGGAGAACTGGAATTCGAAGTCCGGTGAATAGTCGATTCCCACAGATATAGGGGTAAATTGCAATATGTAATAGATTGGGTGGGGTATACTCAAGAAGACAGGACTTGGGAACCCGCTGACCAAGTGCATGCACCCCTGTTGGCAAGGAGATTTCATGTCTTGCACCCTTCCAAACCCCAACCTGTGAATAGACACTTGGGGGGGAGAACTGTTACCCGTCAGGCTTCCTGCACCCTGTCCCTGTTTCTGGTCGGCACACTACCTCTCCCCTAATGCACTGTGTTGGAGATAGGGTTGTGTGCCGTACCATGCTGCATTGCTTGAAAGCTTTAATAGGAAGCCCGGTCCTGAGCTCTGTGCTTGGCTTACTGTTCCTGGTGGATCACGCCCTCTTGGATCGAGAGTGACCGAGCAAACGTTTTCCTGCCCAGTTGACCCTTCTCTGGAGTGTTGTTGCTTCCCCCCCTGTATTGGATCATTATTAGCTGGATACCTGATTGAATGTCGTAGGGACCTGGGCTCTTCTACGCATCTCAGCTGCAGCGTTTCTGGCTCCACCTGATCTGCAGTTAGGACGCGCCGAGCACTCGCTCTTCCCTCTCAGCTGGTATCCTGATGCTAAGTGCTTAGAGTGGATTCCTTCGGTGTCCCCCTTTTTTGGATCTACGCGCTGGCAGCTTTCTTCCTGCAGCCGCAAGGACGTGCTGCATTTTACTACACCGCTGTCAGGGCATTCACTCCCCTTCCCTGAGAACTGCATCACGGTGAAACCTAACGCCGGATCGTCACCTTGGTTTCCTGATTTGGGGGAGGTTTTATCTTTGTTATTTCTGCACTAGCATGAAACGCTTTAGTGCGTGATACTTTTATTTTTGAGCACAGTCTGTGGCACACCTACCAAAACTACAAGAAGGTACTACTGCCATTTTTTTGCTTTGTTCTATTTCACTCAACTTTATAGACAAAAGATACTTAGCTGAAAAGTGACTTTTGGAGCCTGTTTATTTTTTACTAAGCGCAGTCAGTTTTTGCAAGATAGGCAGGCGTATGCCTTCGCCTTATGTTTGACGCCTTATTTTCCTTTTGGCCGTTTACTGGCCCATTGACAGACCTTTTGTATTAAACAGAACCCATTTGCTTTCACTTGTAAGTATGAGATGATACAAGCCTTCTGATTTATCCCTGTATCTCTCTTGTTAAAGGTAAAGGCAAATTTGGTTAACCCTCTGTCACTGCACCTTTTCTCTCTTTGTTATTTTCATGTTATACAGTTCTTTGGACAGAAACTCCTGATCCTCACTCTATTGATTTGCGGCGCTGCTGATGGTCATCCTGGTGGTCCTGTGATAGTCGCTTCTCTCCTAGGGGTATTAGGCACCACTCTGGTATCCTTTTCCTTGACCGAAGGTGACTATACCTCAAGGGAGAGTTGGGGCCTGTCTTCGCTCCCGAGGATACTGGTTTTCGCTGCTCTAGTGGGAGTAGTCCTGACATATTGACGTCACCACGTGACCTCCTATTGCTCGGGGTCATCGAGGTCTGCATACACATGTGCAGTACAGCGATCGTCACTTTCTCGTGGCAGGATGGGCGTGAGACCCTATGCGCTCGACGCTAAGCGCATGCCACAAGTGACACTTCAACACATTCAATAACCTCGATTAAAATGGTTGAAATAGACCAAAACAAAAACGTTTTTCACTCGGAACACAAGTCCCTGCTTCTTTTGAGATGCCAATTCATAGAGCGGTGTGCAGCGCTCTCACCTCTGGTGCATACTGCATCGTACATAGTCTCCAAAGTACTTCACACTCCAAAACAGCTAACCTGGTCCAAAGAAGCTGCAGGGTTCACAAAATCCATTCATCGACAACATTGTAGTATGTTACACACACTGCAGGAGACCGTGGACGTAAAGCTGAGATGTTTATTCGTACTTGTACTCCATAACACAGCACCAGGAGCAACTGCCAGCCTGGAGGAGAACATTGTGTGTTCCACCACTGGCTCACAGACACTAGCAGACTACTACATGCATGTATCCCTGCTCGTACAGTGGTACCTCTTCGGAAAGTGAGCCTACGATGTTTCGTGACACAACCACGAGTTATATTATCGGTCACTAGGAGCTGTTAGTGTCTATTCACAAATCTACTCAAAATGCGGCTAAGTTTACCTACACCATAACCATATGAGGTGATAAATCTTAAACCTCATTTTCCTTCTGTTTTGTTAGTATGGAGGGTAGAACTTCCATCTACAGTTTCAACTCTCCTCCTGGCTCTGCAGATCGTCTCCATGTCATCTGTATTTCATGAGAATGTCTTGATACGTTTTCAGTTCTATTCCCCGGCAGGTTTCTTCGTTCCTCGAACATGCTTCTAGCGTCTGATCCCAGGTTTGGTCTGAAACATAATGGAGGTAGCTCTCTGACCTACCTTGCAGCAACATACTGCAATTCCCTTCGTCTGGATCTGCGTAGTCTTAAGAATCCTTCTCAGTTTACAAAAAAACTCCTACATTTCCTGTTCACTTAACCTGTTTCTAGTTCATCTACGCTTTGGTTCCCTGTGACTCTTGGGCTTGCGTCGGGACACTCTATTGAGTAGCTGTACGCGCTACAAATCCATAACATAACATATGTGAGATTGACAGGGTTCATTTTTTCAGGATGATATGTTAGTTTATGGTGGCTCACGTGCAGTGCTAGACAAAAGAGTTAAGAAGGTACTTACCATGTTAAAGTGAAGATTGGCTTCAAGAACAGGAAAGTTAAATTTAGCAAAGAATTAGATAAGTTATTAAGAGCACTGGTTCTCCAGGGATGAAGTTAATTCTAAAGGAGAACTGGTCGGTTTCATAGACAAAAGGCTAAGACAAGACAAGATGGAGGATTGTTCACCTTCTCAGGGGTAGCTGAGTTCTGCCAGAGACCCTGCTGGCAAGACAGAAGCAACGAAGAATCGACTCAGAAGGAGTTTGATTATTTTGGCCCACTGTATGGGAGGAAGCATTTCAAGTTGTGGCAGATGCTTTATCTCAGGCTCCTGGTCTGTGCACCTTAGTTCCCAGAGTCCAATGCCGCAACACTACTGATGCAAGTATGAAGGTTTAGGAGCAGATTTGATGTAGCAGGTTAATGAAAGTGCCAGTACGATTGCTTTTGCATCATTGGCTTTGGAGTCTGAAAATGTATTCCAGGATTGAAAGGAGAGCTCTGGCTGTTAATTGGGCAGTTAAGAAGTTAAAGCATTTCATATAGGGCCTGGATTTTGAAGCGACGACTGACTGTAAACCGTTGAAAGAAATATTTGAGGAAAAAGTACTGTATCTTGTTTAATCTAAAATACATAAATGAGCCATTGATTTTCACCTTTTGATTTCCAGGTGAGCTGCACCTCAGGTGCAGAACATAAAATGACATACCGTCTGTCATGATTTTTTGGAGAAGAGTTGAAACATAAAGCAGTTGGAAGAGAATTTAATGTATTGAGATATAAGAATGTGTACTCTGAGTGAAGGTGCTGTGTCGCAGGAGAAGTGGGAGACAGAAATGAGTAAAGAGCTGGAGTTTCAGGAGTTGTGCAACAACTTGAGAAATGGACGGAAAAACCACAGGGAAGGCTTTCTGGCAAGCTAAAAATGAATTGTCTGAACAAGGAGTGCTGCTTTATAGATGTACAAGATTGTTCCCCTATAAACAACCAAGAAAGGCTTAACTGTTTGACTCATTTGGGGCTCTTGGGAATTTATAAGGCCATAGAAAGATCACATACTGGTGTCTGGTGGCATTGGATATATTTCGTAGTTGAAAAGGAAATGAGAGTTTATTCGCTTTGCTTGAGGTAATAAAATGCAGAAGATTTCCATTGTGTCCATGGGGTTTGATAATCTGCGTCCCATTCATGGGGCAAAAGGTCACAAATGTGCGGTATTCTAGATGGCTATGTACTCTATGTGGCCAGAGGTGTTATCGGTGTGAGCGATTTGCACAGTGCTACTCCGCGGTGTGTTGGCTGTCTGGCGCCAGAGAGCTGCAGCACTGGTTTCGAGGGCTCAGAAGATGCCGCACGAAGCCTGCAGCTGTGGCCTGCTATAGTCTTGCATCTGGGCCAGGTTCGTCTTGTGCTGTCGTGGCTGCTCCTTCCCTCTTCAACTCCAAACGGCAATGACCTGCCAGCAGGTTTGCAGCTGCCTTTTAAGACAACTCTATCAATAAATCAATCAATCATACCATTTGTATAGCGCGCTACTCACCCGGAAGGGTCTCGAGGCGCTTTGGGGAGGGGTCCGCTACTGCTCGAAGAGCCAGGTCTTGAGTTGTTTCCTGAAGGCGAGATGGTCCTGTGTCAGCCGGAGTTGGATGGGGAGGGAGTTCCATGTCTTGGCTGCCAGGTAGGAGAAGGATCTTCCTCCGGCGGTGGCTCTTCGGATGCGTGGTACGGCGGCGAGGGCGAGGCTTGTAGAGCGTAGCTGCCGGGTGGGCGTGTAGAAGGTCAGGTGGCCGTTGAGGTACTTGGGGCCCAGGTCGTGGAGAGACTTGTGTGCGTGGGTAAGGAGCCTGAACGTGATCCTTTTGCTGACGGGGAGCCAGTGCAGGTCCCTCAGGTGGCCGGAGATGTGGCTGCGTCGGGGGATGTCCAGGATGAGTCGGGCGGAGGCGTTCTGTATGCGCTGGAGTCTTTTCTGTAGTATGGCTGTGGTTCCCGTAGTCCAGTCGGCTGGTGACGAGGGCCTGGGTGACCGTTTCCTGGTTTCAGTCGGGATCCATCGGAAGATCTTTCGGAGCATACGCAGGGTGTTGAAACACGATGAGGAGACGGCGTTGACTTGTCTGGTCATCGAGAGGGAAGAGTCCAGGATGAAGCCCAGGTTGCGTGCGTGGTCGGTTGGCTTGGGGGCGGTGCCCAGGGCGGGGGGCCACCAGGAGTCGTCCCAGGCGGAGGGCGATGGTCCCAGGATGAGGACTTCCGTCTTGTCTGAGTTCAGTTTCAGGCGGCTGTTCTTCATCCATTCGGCGACGTTTTTCATCCCTTCGTGCAGGCTCGTTCTGGCGGTGGCGGGGTCTCTGGTGAGGGAGAGGATCAGTTGGGTGTCGTCGGCATAGGAGATGATGTTGAGGTTGTGCTGGCGTGCGATGGATGCAAGTGGTCTCATGTAGACGTTGAATATATTGGGGCTGAGTGATGATCCTTGTGGTACGCCGCAGATGACTTCGGTGGCCTCGGATCGGAACGGGGGGAGGCGGACTCTCTGTGTTCTCCCGGCGAGGAACGAGATGATCCACTCCAGTGCCTTCTCTTGGATCCCGATGTTGTTGAGGCGTTGGACTAGAGTGCGGTGGCAGATAGTGTCGAACGCTGCAGAGAGGTCCAGGAGGATGAGGGCCGCTGTTTCCCAGTTGTCGAGCAGGGTTCTGATGTCGTCGGTGGCTGCGATCAGGGCGGTCTCGGTGCTGTGGTTGGCTCGGAAACCGGACTGCGAGGGGTCGAGGGATCCGTTCGTCTCGAGGAAGGCTGCGAGCTGTCTGTTGACGGTCTTCTCGATGACTTTGGCAGGAAAAGGGAGGAGCGTGATGGGGCGGAAGTTCTTGAGGTCGGTGGGGTCCGCTGTTGGTTTCTTCAGTAGGGCGTTGAGCTCGTCATGCTTCCAGCTCTCCGGGAAGGTGGCGGTGTTGAAGGAGGTGTTGATGACGTCCCGGAGTTGGGGTGCGATGATGGAGTCGGCCTTGTTGAAGATGTGGTGGGGGCAGGGGTCGGTTGGAGATCCGGAGTGGATGGTGTTAATCGTGCGGGCTGTGTCTTCGGTGGTCACCGTGGTCCAGGTGCGGAGGGTGGCGGTGGGGCACGTTGGTTCGACGGTTGGGTGCGTGGGTGGGGCGTCAAAGCTGTTGTGGATGTCGGCGATCTTGCGGTGGAAGAACGAGGCGAGAGAGTCGCAGAGATCCTGTGAAGGAGTGATGCCGTTGTTGCCGGTGCTGGGGTTGGAGAACTCCTTGACGATGCTGAAGAGCTCCTTGCTGTCGTGGGCGTTGTTGTCCAGTCGTTCTTTCAGTGATTTCTTCTTGGTAGTGCGGATGAGCTGGTGGTGCTTGCGGGTGGCGTCTTTGAGGGTGGTCATGTTGTCTGTGGTCTGGTCGAGGAGCCAGGCTTTCTCGAGGGTGCGGCAGTTCTTCTTGGAGTCCTTGAGTTCTTCGGTGAACCAGGAGGCCTTCTTGCTTCTGGGTCTGCTAGGAGGGTTCTTCAGTGGTGCGAGGTCGTCGGCGCAGGCGGTCAGCCACTGCGTGAAGTTGCGGGCTGCTTCGTTGGGGTCTGTTGTGCTGGCGGGTGGGTTCTGGCTGAGGCAGGTGGTGAGCTGGTCGGCGGTGATCTTGCTCCAACTTCTGTGAGGAGCCTGTTGCGGGTGGCGGTTGGTCGTAGTTCTTCTGAAGCTGAAGTGGACGCAGCTATGGTCGTTCCAGTGAAGTCCGGTGGAGTGGCTGAAGGTGATGTGCTTGCTGGATGAGAAGACGGGGTCAAGCGTGTGGCCGGCGTAGTGGGTGGGGGTGTTGACCAGTTGCTTGAGTCCGAGGTTGGCGAGGTTGGCCAGCAGGGCGGCGGTGTTGCGGTCCTTGTTGTTCTCCAGGTGGAAGTTGAGGTCACCTAGGAGGATGTAGTCAGCAGAGCGGAGGGCGTGCGGGCTGATGAAGTCCGTGATGTCGTCGCTGAATTGTGTACGTGGTCCCGGGGGCCTGTAGACGAGGGTGCCTCTGAGGGTCGTTTTTGTGTCGGTGTGTATCTGGAAGTGGAGATACTCGGCGGCGGTGAAGGTGTCGTTGGAGTCGGTTGTGATGCGGATGGTGTTCTTGTGTACGATGGCGATGCCTCCTCCAGTCTGGTTGACGCGGTATCTCCGGATGGTCTTGTAGCCGTCTGGGATGGCGATGGCGATGTCGGGCGCTGAGGAGGCGTTCATCCAGGTTTCCGTGAGGAAGGCGACGTCCGGTGAGGTTGTGTCGAGTAGGTCCCAAAGTTCGATGGCCTGTCTGTGGATGGAGCGGGTGTTGAGCAGGATGCACTTGAGGTGGCTGTTGTTGGTGCTCGGCTTGGTGGCTGCGGTGCAGGTCCGGAGGCAGGTGAACTTGCAGGCTTGACAGGTGAAGGGTCCTAGGGTGCGTCTCGGGGTCGCTCGGTGGCAGGCTCTTGGTCGGTCGGGTTTGAGTGCGATGAGGGTGGCGGCGTCGTAGGTCCGTCGGGGGCCAGGGGTCCTGGCGCTGGGCGCGGTCCAGGCGCGGACGGGCGCAGACGGGCTTGCCTCCGGCGCACCCGCTGCGCGTCAACGCTGCGCGTGCGTGGGGGTGTCATAAGAAGGGAGCCGGAAGGGAGGGTCCGCTGGGTGGCGGGAGCGTGGGAGCCAATCGGCTGGCTGGGGGGCAGGGCCGCAGGGACACAGCGGTGGGAAAATCGAGTGCGGGCTGGCGGGCGGCTCAGCGGCGGCTGGGGCGCCTGTAGGAAGATGCGGTCGGCGTAGGAGAAGTCAGCGGCAAACCAGGTAGCAGGAGGCAGGAGGAGCGTGAGGGCGACCAGGCCTATGAAGGCGCAGTGGTCGCTCCAGAGATGGTGGCAGGGTCCCCTTAAGAAGGGAGCCGGGAGGGAGGGTCCGCTGGGTGGCGGGAGCGTGGGAGCCAATCGGCTGGCTGGGGGGCGGGGCTCTCAGGGAGGCAGCGGCGGGAAAATCGAGTGCGGGCTGGCGGGCGGCTCAGCGGCGGCTGGGGCGCCTGTAGGAAGATGCGGTCGGCGTAGGAGAAGTCAGCGGCAAACCAGGTAGCAGGAGGCAGGAGGAGCGTGGGGGCGACCAGGCCTATGAAGGCGCAGTGGTCGCTGCAGGTAGTCCACTTTAGGTCTTCTTTCTCGAAATGTTCCCTTGGTTTCTTCCTGATTTTCCCAGTCCATTATGTTTCCTGTCTTGTGGTGTTCCATGAGCCTTACACTGGTTACCGATTCAAGCTAGAATCCAGTTTAAGATACTCTGCTTAGCGTTTAAAATCTTGAAAGGTACCAGCCCTGAGTTACTCCGCCCATTCTTAACTCCGTATATTCCTCAGCGTAACTTGCGTTCCTTAGGTCAACATCTGGTAAACATACCTAAGTTCAGACTCTGCCGTGTTGGAGGTCGTTCCTTCCGACTGTTGGCAGCCAAACTGTGGAATTCCTTGCCTGTATCTATTCGTAGCATCGATGAGCTTCTCCCTTTTCGGAAAGCCATTAAGACTTTTCTTTTCCCTCTGACTTAGGTCCTTTTCTCTTGCAGTTTCCTTTTCTGGTTCAATGATACGGTTAGCGCCGGGACGCCCCTTGGCTGGAGGCAGCTGCGCGCTCAAACAAATCATTAACATAACATAACATAACATTTCCTTTTCCTGTTCTTTTACTATTTAAAGTTATAAGTCTGGTTGGAGGGTGCATCGCAACGGATCTGCGTTCCTTGCTCGATTCCTCGATCCCTCCTCTTGCTGATCCTGATTCTTCACTCCTGGGACTTCCTCGCCTGGGTTTCTTCAACACTGTGAAGATTTAATCAACAAGAAGGTTCTTTACACTTTAGGCCCTTTCCTCCTGAGAAGGTGACAGCTTCTCGAGAACACTTGCCTATCACATATTCGAGTGTGTGGTGACATCATGGCTTCTGAAAATTGCCGCCCTTACCTTGGACAGAGAAAGACCCGGATCTGGATTATGGGGAGGCGTCCAGCCCTGAACACACAGCTATTGTTATATAGTTCATATTTTCTTCACTAGTAGAAATACTACATTCGGTTCAATCGAACAGAGAATCTAGTGGCAATTTGACTGCCTCCCATTACAAAATTGATGAGATAATTGTTTTCATACACTTTCAAAAATTCTTAGAGAAAATTCAACCAAAGACACACGATTATGTTTGCCGTTTGAATCATGTGACGGAGAAGGCTCTGTTTGCCACATCACTCAATCAGGGATTTGTGAAGTGCGCTACTCACTGTGAGGGTCTCAAGGCGCTGGGGGGGGGGGGAAACGGGGGGGGAGTGCCTCTGGATCAGTCGAAGTGCCAGGTTTTGAGGCTCTTCCTGAAGGTGTGCAGCATAGGGGAGCGTCTGATGTTGACTGGGAGCTCGTGCGACGTAGGAGAAGGCTCTGCTGCCTGCTCTGGTTCTGCGGATGCGTGGGGTCTCTGCCAGGGAGAGATCGGCAGAGCGGAGGTTACTTTTGTGTACGTGGAAGGAGATTTTTTTGTTGAGTTATTTGGGTCCGATGTTGTGGAGGGATTTGTAGGCGTGGGTGAGTAGCTTGAAGGTTACTCTCTTCCCGATGGGGAGCCAGTGGCGGTCTCGTAGGTGTTGGGTCATGTGCTCGTGTTGAGGGGTTCCGAGGACGAGTCTGGCAGAGGTGTCCTGGATGGTTTGGAGCTTGCGTTGCTCAATCCATCAATCAGGAATTTATAGAGCTCTTGAAATACAGACTCTTAAAACGATGGGACTCTCACCCTGCATTCTGTTCTTGCCACGTCTCACACTTTAGACATGGTCTGTAATGGGCACTTCTGGTCGGCCTTTAGACAGCAGAGAAGATGTCCAACTGAGCCTTGACCTAGCAAATGGTGTAACTACCAGGACCAAACAGGCCTCCTTGACTGTTTCTCATTCTCCTATAACTTGTTCTGCTTCACAGACCTCTCTTCTCTCCCCTCTGCTTTTTAATGTCTTACCCACGTCACTGGTCTGCCTCATAGCAGCTGCAGTTTAAACGCAGTTTACCAGCAATCATGCACTAGTTGGCAGCTCGCTCGACTGAAGCCAAACAACAATAACCTGATTCACTGCACCGGGCTAACCACTCTTACATCTCACCCCTAACGTTGTTTGCACCAACATTTCTGACTTTTAAGCCATTCACAATATGGGATTTGTATTTTACTCCGGTGTTCATTAAAATCTCAGTTTGATTAAGTGAGACTGATATACAAAGGCCTTTCCTGCTCTTATTTTCACCTGAAGCAGAAGGGTCACTGCTGTGTGTCCTTTTTCTCACCTTTATGAACATGATCCTGCCTTCGCCTCCCAGCATTCACTGCGCTGACTGCCAGACTCTCTTTTAAAATCACTTGTCTCTTTCAATAAACTCTTCATCTGGATAGACATCACCGTCATCTAGACTCAGTTCCCCCCCAGGGCATACAGGGCCGGACTGGGAACCCAAAGCAGCCCTATCCCTCTGACCAGCCCCTGGGGAAGCACGGTACGACCCTGGAGGCTGGATACGCCGCTTGCTGATTTTGATACTGGGGGCTGATATTGAAGCAGATGTTGCAAAATCGACTCCCAGTAACAAATCTGCCACACTGCTGCAAAACTGGCCCCAACCATTCCAGCCTCCTAGGATAAACGCCTAATGCCAGGTCTGGGGCTCCTTCCTTCTCACGTACAGTCTTGTGGACGACATTTCTAAAACCGACGAGCTACTCCATGGAATTCGTTGCCCTTTCCAAGAAAGCTGAAACCAATCACCCTGCTGTTTGCGAACTAATAAGCATAAGATGCCACCGCGTAGACCCTGCTTATTTAATCAGCGACACAATGCGCAGTTTCAAGACAGCTGCAGTGCATCCTATGGAAATACTAGACTCAGCCACTATGTTGGGTGAATGATTTGTCATTATGTTAGTTTTATCTCTGGAGCAAAAATTATTTAACATAATTCACAGATTTAAAATGAAAGCAAAATCTAGAAAGTAAAATATAACAGGCACACATAGATAAATAATATATCATGAAACCTGCAGAAGGAGGAAAACTTTGAACTTTACCCAGTGAGAGCAAAGCTTGGTGAATCTCCTTCATGACATTGCTGTAAAGTTCCTTCTGCCAGTCCTGCAGAAGCCTCCACTCCTCTTCCGAAAAATAAGTAGAAACATCATGGAAGGTCACGTGCGCCTGAAACAGAAAGGGGTACAAGTGTTGATATGCACAGCGGTGGTTATAAAGACTAACGCAACTCAAAACTGGGTATTGTTTTCATAATGTCCTTCTCCCCTGCACCCTACTCCTTTCCTTCCCCAGTAGCAACCCTGCTGGTTCCATAGCAAGGAGGGAATTCAGGCATTGAGGTGGGAGAGCCTACACCCAGACCACATGGTTTATTTTGTATACAGCTTCTGCTGTTTGTTTACTTATCTGTAAACAATTTAGCAAGGGAAAGTAACCCAAGCATCACCTGGTGGGAACGCAGGCCTCCTCGCTCTGGGTGCAAACAGGACCCTGAGTGTGCTTTTCTATAGACATTCATAGACCAGAATAAAGCGCATGTGTCGGGCGCCTCTCAACGAGGACAAACTGAGGGCGGTCAAACTACTAAACCCTGTCCCAGCTCGTGCCCACCTCAAGATGGAAAAAGATGGGCATTGTGATCATTAAGTGGGGACCTTGAAATAATTCTGGTCACATGTGTTGCTTTTCTAGCAACTTATCATGTTGCGATACCTGTGCTTACGTGGGCCCAGCCTCGAGTTCCCCACTCTTGTTTTTTCTGGTTGTTCTTGGATTTCCGTAGCCGCTTGGCCTTCAGTCCTCCAATCTTCAAACTCCTATAACTTACCTCGGTGTCTGTATCTACAGAAGAGCGCTGTGACCAGGCTTTGGGTGATACATTACTCTACATAGCTGCTTTTACATACTTTTATTTAAACTTTATTTAAAGCATTGGTAATGTTACACACATTATGCAGAACGATGACTTGTGCGACATAGCACGTACATCATAGGCACTGTTGCAATTTATATCATTACACTCACGGGACACAGTGAGAAAAAGAAGAGTATTTGCAGAATCTCAGAAAGGGCTCCACCCCTCCCTCCCCGCGAGGGCCCAGGGGGGTCCCCTCGGTGCCCTCTCCAGTTTTCATCCAGGGTGCAATACACATCATTTCAGAGGGGCTGTCAGAGGGGATAGCAGAGGGGGGCTCTGAAAGCCGGAGATAGGTGGTGAAAGGCTCCCATATATCATGAGGGCGAGACCTCAGTGGCATCAGTTCCCAGTAGTTGGTCAATTGCTCGTGACAATATGCAACGTCCTTGAGCCATTGTCAGCCCTGTGGTGCCCTGGGGCGCCCCCAGTTCATTGCAACTCTGCGCTTTGCTAGATGTAGCATCAGTGTGACAAGTTTCCGGGCGCCGCGGTCCACACCCGCCACATTGCCAATAGTGGGGGGGGGGGAGGTCTAGTGGTGTGTCTATGATTTTCCCAATGGTGTAAAATATCTCTCCCCAGTTGGTAGCGATAGCGGGCATTGCCAGGCAAGGTGGAGGAAATCCGCCCTCAGCATAGGGCAGCGTGCACAGTGAGAACCTGGATATAGCCCATGCAATGTGTTTGAGCGGTTTGAGCTGAGGTTCAGTATATGCGGTGCAAGAATTTGAAATGGATGAGGCGTAAGCTGTAATTAGGGGACAGAAACTCGAGTTGGCCACAGCAGAATGTCCACTGCTTGTCTGTAAGAGGAGGTCATTTCCCCAAGCTTCCGGAAAGGTGTGTCTGTCACAGGCCCTGAGGCGGTGCATATGGTTGTACAGAGATGTAATGAGTTGCTTGCAGAGCTGGTTTTGTAAATGTATTCTAGCGCTGTAAGTGTTTGCGGGGCCTGGGAATGTATCAAATACTGTCCGGCTAGTTGCACGTAATTGATAGTACAGAAGAGTGTCCAGGGGAGCGCTTGTGACAGGATTCAGGGCAGGGGGTCAAGGAACTGATCATTTGGGTAGAAATCTGCAAAAGTGTGGATGCCAAGCTTACTAGCACGAGCCCAGGCACCGCCTTCTTCCATCTGCGGCAGCTTTGGGTGTTTCGCCACAGGAATCGACGGGGCATTGACGCACACGTGTCCCATGCGTCGCGACAACCCCATCCATGCCCACCTCAAGCACTGTCGAGTATCTATTTCGAGGCCCGGCCGCTTGAACGGAAGAAATAGGGCTGTCGAGATCGGGCACGGGCAGATTTTGTCTATTTCCACCGCAACATGTGGTTGGAAGGGTGTGGGATGTGTCCAATAGTGTAAAAAGTGTGCTTGGGCGCATAACGTATACAGCTGTAAATCTGGCGCCTCCATTCCGCCTTGTGCTTGTGGCAACGTTAAGCGATCGTATTTCACATGAGGTTGCTTCTCTGCCCAGATTAGTGCTATAAGATTAGACCGAAGTCTCTTAAAAAAAGCTTGCGTGATTAGTATAAGCATGCTCACGAACAAATAAAGAACTCGGGTAGAATCACAATTTTTGCAATGGCGATTCGTCCCGCCAGAGATATGGGAATTTTATCCTTAAGCCAGATCACTACGTTGCCAAAGTTGTCCCTCCAAACGTTCTCTGTGTCATTACATACATGGATACCCAAGTACTTAACAGGGCCACTTGCCCATTGGAGTGGGTATTCCATGGAAAATGAAGCTGTAGCCTCTGTTAGAAGTAGCGTGTACTTAGCCTAGTTAATTTGAATTCCCGACATGTCACCAAAGCGTATATTTCGCAAATTAGTGGCAAGGGATTGTGTTCGGGGTGGATTACGTAAGGTGATGTCATCCGCAAAGAGGGACACGACTAGGCCTGTGAAAAAAAATTACAACCTACTACTAAATGGAATGCAGTACAGAAGAATGTCAGCAGCCAATAGTGGGACCAAGTCTTCTTCTGCGCATGCCAAATCAGAACAGCACCAAGTTCTATTTAATCATTGTCACTCAGCCGTGCATCAGAAAGGGCCTGAGAAGACGCTCCCTGTGAGTTCTTAGGTTGTATCTGTTTCTTGGCGAACTTGAGGGCCTTTTTAGGATCTGTGAAGTGATATATTTTCCCATCCTGTGATACTCGTATCTTGACAGGGTCAATCATGGCGTATTTCAGGTTGGCTTGCTGTAGGAGTTTTTTGGGTGGCTGAAAATCGCGTCTTGCTAACTGCACCACCACTTGAAGTCCGGAAAAAAGGATAGATTATCACTTTGTACTGAATCTGGCCTCTCTCTCTTGCCGCACGGAGGACTGTGTCTCGGCCCTAGTAGTTTAACAAACCAGCTACTATAGGGTGAGGTGGTGTCCCCGGGGCGGCCGCGGACCCAGGGTTCTATGGGCCCTCTCTATGAAGACTAGAGATAGTTGAGGTCCAAAGAGATCTAGCAACATTGTCTCTATGAAGTCATCCATTTTTGGAATGGCTGTTGACTCCAATATTCCGGAGGTTATTTCTCCTTGATCGGGCCTCGAGGTCCTCATTCTTTTACTTGATCAGATCTAGGACTTTATCCATGTATAGGAGATGTTCGGATGTGGTGGTCTGGCTATCTTCCGCCCCGCTCATGCGTGTTCCTAAATGTTCTAAGCAGGAGTCATGAACGTCGACTCTGTGTTTCACCTAGTCCTGGCACGCAGTGAGCAGGTCTAGCTTTGCGACAATATTTTTCAAACTGGACCTTACCTCTAGCAGGATCTCTTTAAGGTCCAGATCCTGGTCGTTAATTCCTCCCGGAGGACAGGTGGCGGTGCCTTTTTCTGCCTCAGAGTCCATCTGTCTGGCACTGTTCTTCTCGAAGGAGAGTTTTGATTGCCTTTCCTCTGGTTTGCCCATGGTCTTTGGTAGATGAAGTGCAGTGAGCGTGCACAAGGAGGAGGAGAGGGGTGTCCGATGTGTGCCACGCCTCACCTGTGCTCAAGTGGCTAAATTTGCTGTACAATGCCAATGACTCTCTGGATCGTCTCTGCAACGCTTTTGCCTGGCAGCTTTTTGGACCCCTCGACTCCACAGGGGTGGATCGGGTGCTTTCCGCTTTACTGATGTGGTGTGGCCTAATGTTCAAGGGTCCGGGTTGAGGGGGAAATAGTCCTGCTCCTTGTTCTGTGGTTGCTTGTGTGATGCCCCCCCCCCCTCAGCCACTCACCAATTTTTTGCATGGGCTATGGCATAGAGACCCACCCGATCTCGGCGCTGGCCTTCCGCGTGCAGTTGCTGGTGTCTTTTGTGTGTCCTATGAACTTTGCTTTTTCCCTACTGATGAGTGAAGAATCACGAAACACGTGTCTAGGGATACGAACTGAAACTGAGAATACAGCACTGGCTACGAACATTTTTGAATTGAGCGAGAAATAATGAACTTCATGATCCATCATGCTAAGAGGTAATTTCGTTGGGGCGTGTCTGGTGCGCTCCCCACCCCTTGAACTGTTTAAATTTTGTGAGCTGACGAGCTCGGGAGCCTGCACCTTCATGCTGTGAGTGGAACTGGTCCTGAGAGACAAGGCAGCACGCACCACAACCTATGAACTTTGCTTTTTCCCTACTGATGAGTGAAGAATCACGAAACACGTGTCTAGGGATACGAACTGAAACTGAGAATACAGCACTGGCTACGAACATTTTTGAATTGAGCGAGAAATAATGAACTTCATGATCCATCATGCTAAGAGGTAATTTCGTTGGGGCGTGTCTGGTGCGCTCCCCACCCCTTGAACTGTTTAAATTTTGTGAGCTGACGAGCTCGGGAGCCTGCACCTTCATGCTGTGAGTGGAACTGGTCCTGAGAGACAAGGCAGCACGCACCACAACCTATGAACTTTGCTTTTTCCCTACTGATGAGTGAAGAATCACGAAACACGTGTCTAGGGATACGAACTGAAACTGAGAATACAGCACTGGCTACGAACATTTTTGAATTGAGCGAGAAATAATGAACTTCATGATTCATCATGCTAAGAGGTAATTTCGTTGGGGCGTGTCTGGTGCGCTCCCCACCCCTTGAACTGTTTAAATTTTGTGAGCTGACGAGCTCGGGAGCCTGCACCTTCATGCTGTGAGTGGAACTGGTCCTGAGAGACAAGGCAGCACGCACCACAACCTATGAACTTTGCTTTTTCCCTACTGATGAGTGAAGAATCACGAAACACGTGTCTAGGGATACGAACTGAAACTGAGAATACAGCACTGGCTACGAACATTTTTGAATTGAGCGAGAAATAATGAACTTCATGATCCATCATGCTAAGAGGTAATTTCGTTGGGGCGTGTCTGGTGCGCTCCCCACCCCTTGAACTGTTTAAATTTTGTGAGCTGACGAGCTCGGGAGCCTGCACCTTCATGCTGTGAGTGGAACTGGTCCTGAGAGACAAGGCAGCACGCACCACAACCTATGAACTTTGCTTTTTCCCTACTGATGAGTGAAGAATCACGAAACACGTGTCTAGGGATACGAACTGAAACTGAGAATACAGCACTGGCTACGAACATTTTTGAATTGAGCGAGAAATAATGAACTTCATGATCCATCATGCTAAGAGGTAATTTCGTTGGGGCGTGTCTGGTGCGCTCCCCACCCCTTGAACTGTTTAAATTTTGTGAGCTGACGAGCTCGGGAGCCTGCACCTTCATGCTGTGAGTGGAACTGGTCCTGAGAGACAAGGCAGCACGCACCACAACCTATGAACTTTGCTTTTTCCCTACTGATGAGTGAAGAATCACGAAACACGTGTCTAGGGATACGAACTGAAACTGAGAATACAGCACTGGCTACGAACATTTTTGAATTGAGCGAGAAATAATGAACTTCATGATCCATCATGCTAAGAGGTAATTTCGTTGGGGCGTGTCTGGTGCGCTCCCCACCCCTTGAACTGTTTAAATTTTGTGAGCTGACGAGCTCGGGAGCCTGCACCTTCATGCTGTGAGTGGAACTGGTCCTGAGAGACAAGGCAGCACGCACCACAACCTATGAACTTTGCTTTTTCCCTACTGATGAGTGAAGAATCACGAAACACGTGTCTAGGGATACGAACTGAAACTGAGAATACAGCACTGGCTACGAACATTTTTGAATTGAGCGAGAAATAATGAACTTCATGATCCATCATGCTAAGAGGTAATTTCGTTGGGGCGTGTCTGGTGCGCTCCCCACCCCTTGAACTGTTTAAATTTTGTGAGCTGACGAGCTCGGGAGCCTGCACCTTCATGCTGTGAGTGGAACTGGTCCTGAGAGACAAGGCAGCACGCACCACAACCTATGAACTTTGCTTTTTCCCTACTGATGAGTGAAGAATCACGAAACACGTGTCTAGGGATACGAACTGAAACTGAGAATACAGCACTGGCTACGAACATTTTTGAATTGAGCGAGAAATAATGAACTTCATGATCCATCATGCTAAGAGGTAATTTCGTTGGGGCGTGTCTGGTGCGCTCCCCACCCCTTGAACTGTTTAAATTTTGTGAGCTGACGTGCTCGGGAGCCTGCACCTTCATGCTGTGAGTGGAACTGGTCCTGAGAGACAAGGCAGCACGCACCACAACCTATGAACTTTGCTTTTTCCCTACTGATGAGTGAAGAATCACGAAACACGTGTCTAGGGATACGAACTGAAACTGAGAATACAGCACTGGTGTGGCACTTCGGGGTCGCCCGGGGCTTGGACCTTAGGTAAGAGAGGGGACGGGGCTGCTGCGTTGGGTAATACCCCCTCAAGGAGACTCACAGACACCGGGGTTCTGGGTAACGCTGGCTTTATTAACTTAAAAGTGCGTTTGCGGTTTAGGGTTTTCCGGTAATAGGGAAGTGCTGACTCTGCCTCTTCCGTCAGTCTTTGTAGGCGTTTCTCCGATGCTGTTTTCCTCTCGTCCCGGTGTCTTCTGGGACTGGGAGTCCGGTCCTTCTCCTCCACGGTGTCGAGCCGTCTCGTCAGGGGGTAAAGGAAAAACAACAACAGTGCTTTAGGATCCTGGTCGGACCGTTATCACAGGGAAAGGGAGTGAGGACTCACACGTGCACAACTCGGTTCTAGGGTGCTGGGTAGTGAGGGTGGGGTAGTGCATAGGATGTGAGTATTGTACGGCTACGGTGGTTTCGCCCACTTAAAGCCCGCCCAGCCCGCAAGCCGTGACCGTACCTCTGGTAGCCACACTTCCCTCGATGAAGTGTGGCTGGGCGAAGAGCCTTCCTGATGGCCTCCTGGCTTTCCCCGTCGTCGTCTCTCCTCCAGTCCCGACTCGTCCTCCTGCCTCGTCTCCTCTCCTGCTTCCTGCCTCCGATGTTCTCTCTTCTCCTCTCCTGCCTCCTGCCTCCGATGTTCTCTCGTCTCCTCTCCTGCCTCCTGCCTCCGATGTTCTCTCGTCTCCTCTCCTGCCTCCGATGTTCTCTCGTCTCCTCTCCTGCCTCCTGCCTCCGATGTTCTCTCGTCTCCTCTCCTGCCTCCTCTTCTTTCCGCCGTTCCCGCCTCTCCTCCGTCGCCGTCCTCAATCTCCGCTCGTCCTCTTCTCCTCTTCTCTCTCCGTCGCTCTCACTTCCGCCTCCTCCGAGTGCATAACACACCTGAGTGTGTTCCGGGGCGTCCTTTACCTGAGTCGAGGGGGCGTGTCCAGTGACGATGTCTTTGTCCAGCTCCGCCCAGTTAAAGTAACAGGGTCCACCTGTATCGTCCGAGTCCGAGTCGTCCTGTTCCTCAGCTCCCCGCCAGGCCCCTGTATGCTGTTCAAAGAGAGGTGAGACAGGTAAGCCGGGTGGCCCCGCGTCCACCCCGTCACACACCTCCCCCCTAAGATTCTCCCGATCGGGGAGAGGATACCTGGACAGAAAATCCGCACCAACATTTTCCTTCCCCTTTTTGTGCATGACTTTGAATGAAAAGGGCTGCAATGATAGGAACCATCTCATGACTCGGGGGTTATTGGATGCGTTGCGGCTCATCCATAGTAGAGGGGCATGGTCGGTGAACAAGCTAAATGTGTGTCCCTCCAGATAATACCGTAGTTTATCCACTGCCCACTTGATCGCCAGGCATTCTTTTTCGATCGTGGGGTATCTCACCTCCCTGGGGAACAATTTTCGGCTAATGAACAAGATGGGGTGGTCGTGCCCTTCCTCTGAAACCTGTGACAATACAGCCCCGATCCCGAAGTCGGAGGCGTCTGTGTGCAATACGAAGGGTCTGGTAAAGTCAGGAGAGGCTAGCACTGGACGGGATGTTATCGTTTTCTTGAGGGACAAGAACGCCTTTCTCATCTCAGGGGTGGGATTCAGAAACTCGATTTTTGGAGTTTGTTTCCTCAAGGTATCTGTGAGGGGGGCTGCTATGGCTGAGAATGAGGGAATGAACCGTCGATAGTACCCCACCAACCCCAGGAAGGCCCTCATGTCTCGGAGATTGGTGGGGAACGGGGTGTCTGCAATAGCTCGGACCTTCTCATCTTGTGGCTCTATGAGTCCGTGACCCAACACGTATCCGAGGTATTTTACCTTTTGAAATCCGATCCTCGATTTCTTCGAATTAACGTGAAGACCGGCTTTGATTAGTTGAAGCAGGACGGTTTCCAGATGTTGTAGGTGTGTCTCCCAGTCGGGGCTGAAGATTATGATGTCGTCCAAGTATGCTGAACTGTAGGCCTGATGTTCCCGGAGCACCTCATTCATCAGCCTTTGAAATGTTGCTGGGGCTCCGTGCAATCCGAAAGGGAGTACGGTAAATTCGTACAAACCGTCGGGGGTAGAAAACGCTGTTTTCTTGCGGTCTTCTTCGCGTAATGGCACCACGAGGGCAAAAACAGAGCAGTCTTGGCTGTTCATCGTTCGAAATGCTATACGGTAGACACCCCAGGAGCCTACTAGACATGACAAAAGAGTATTGGGAAGCCGAACCCACAAGAGGCACGAAAACGCTGCTTGAATACAGCCAGGCTCTCAGAAACCAGATAGGAAAGATAAGGGAACTGGCTTATTCACAACTGGAGAAGAGTCAAACCAAGCAAAAATCCCACTATGACAAGGGGAAGAAGTGGAGGAAGCTCGAGGTGCACGATTGGGCCTTGGTGTTGTTACCCTCAACCACGAAGAAATTTCAAACGGAGTGGCAGGGGCCCTATCAAGTTCTGGAAACCATCGGGAACACCACCTACCGGCTACGCCTACCCGGACGGAAGAGTCAAATTTTCCACATAAACGTCCTGAAAAAGTGGTTAGGGGTGCCTCCCCTCACCGCCTACACGAGCCCGGACAAAGACCACCAGAATGACGATACGATACACGACCTTGTCATCAACGATGAGATATACCAAGAACAACGAGAAGGACTACAAAAGGTCCTACACCGATGTGCAGGCGTCTTCTCGGACCTACCCGGTTCCACTAACCTGGCTGAACACCGGATTGAGACCCAGAAAGGGATCATCGTCAAACAACGACCATATCGAATACCGGCGGCCAAACGGGAAGCTATCAGCAGGGAGGTGAAAGAAATGATCCGCCTAGGAGTCGTCCGTCCATCAAAAAGCGAATGGTCATCCCCAATCGTGATGCTGCCGAAACCAGACGGGAGTAGCAGGTTCTGTATGGACTTCCGGGCCCTCAACGCGGTATCATCCTTCGATGCCTACCCCATACCAAGGATCGATGAGTTAATTGAGAAATTGGGGGAAGCTAGATTCATCAGTACCCTGGACCTGACCAAAGGGTACTGGCATAACGTAGAGTGCCAGGGGAAGCAAACGGTCCCAGTCGGTCTGGTTAGCGGCCAACATTTTCTTTAATATGCTTTTTAGTGTTCCGTTATAGCGCTCCACAAGCCCGTCTGTCTGGGGATGATAGATCGATGTTTTGATTTGATGTAGGTCTAGCATGTGGCACACCTCTTTCATAACCCGTGACATAAACGGAGTGCCCTGGTCAGTGAGTATCTCCTTCGGGAATCCCACCCGAGAGAACAATTCCAGGAACTTCTCCGCGATGTTTTTGGAGGTGGGTGATTTGAGTGGTAAAAGCCTCGGGATATCTGGTGGCGTAGTCCACAATGACCAGGGCGTATTGGTTTCCTCTGCCGGTCTTTGGGAGGGGCCCGATGAGATCCATCGCCACTCTCTCGAACGGGGTCCCTATGATCGGTAGTGGTTGCAGTGGAGCAGCCGGGGGTCTGTGCACGTTTTTGCGTTGGCACACGTCGCAGGTCTGGCAGTGGCTCTTGATGTCCTGATAGACCCCTGGCCAATAGAAATTCTTTAAGATGTTCTGCGTGGTTTTCTCACTGCCTATGTGTCCCGCTAATAGATGTGTGTGGGCATAGAACATAACCTGTTCTCTGAAGCATACCGGGACAAGGAGCTGCTTGGGATCATCTTGCTTCCCCTGCCTGTATAGCAAGTCGTCCTGTATCAAGAATCGGGGGTATCTGGGATTGGGATTATCCTGTTCTGCATGAGCTTGTTCCCAGGCGTTAAACAAGGTGGAGTCATTGGCTTGGGCGAACTGAAAGCTTCTGTCGCCCTCCCAGGGATCAGGGGCTATGAGTACAGGCTCTGGTTGTACTCCCCCTCTTTTCAAGGTCTCAGAAAAAAGATCCAGGAAGTGTGGGTTGTCTGTTCCTAATATGAGCTCTTCCGGTAAGCTGTCCAACAACCCAACCTTCACCACTGTCTTCCGCCCCCCTTCCAACTCTAAGGGGACACAAGCTACCCGGTAGCTCTTCACGTCCCCATGGACGCACTTTATATGTACTAGGGACTCTGGTATTATCTGGGAAACACACACAAACCTACCCTGCATCACCGACTGTTTGCACCCCGAGTCCAACAGAGCCTTGATGCTCCTGCCATTCACCAGGACACTCACGTGGTATGCCCCTCCCAGCTCCGCTGAAAACATCACCGGTCTGGGTAGATAGCCAACCTCCATGGGTTCTTCCTGTGTCCTCTTCTTGGGGCAAAACCGAGCAATGTGGCCCCAGGTGCCGCAATCGAAACATTGAGGGCCTCTTAATGGGGTCAATTCTGGATGCACCGGTCTAGGTGCAGGTAGCCCAGGAGGGGGTCGGGGTTTCCTGTCGACACGATGCGGGGGTCTAGGGTTCCTTTCAGGTTCCATGGGGTATAGCCGGGGTTGGGCCCTTGAAAATGTCGAGGCCATTTCTATGGCTTGCGCGGTGGTCAGGTTAGAGTGTTGCCTTAACCACCGTTGGGTCCCGAATGGTAGAGCCTCTAGATATTGCTCTAAGTATATTTTGTCCATGATAGCCTCCTTGTTGCTCTGTGCGGGGGTTAGCCACTTATCGGCGGCTGCCTTTAGGCGAAAGAAGAGAGTCTTAGGGTTCTCGCCGGGGTTTCCTCGTTCCTTACGGAAGCGGACGCGATATGCCTCTGCGTCTAACCCTAGGTGATCGAGGATGATGACCTTTATCTGGGCATAGGGCGTCTGTCCGTTTCCATTGGCCACCTGGTACGCGGCCTGGGCTTCGCCTGTCAGCAGAGGTGCCAAAAAAAATGGCCATTTCTCCAAGGGCCATCCGCATGCGAGGGCTACCCTCTCAAAATTTACAAGGAAGGCATCCGGGTCCTCTCCCGCTATATATTTTTGAAGGGATATACCGGAGGGGGTGGGGGTTGCTCTTACTTCCCGCACTGGATTGCCGGCTTGATCAATCCTTAGCGGCTGCAGCTCCCCCAGGGTCTTTGTTACGGAGTCTCTGAGTACGTCTCTGTCCGCTTGTGCTGTGGCTATCTGCTGTTCGATTGCCCACCCCAACTGCTCTTGTCCCTTCACTAACCGTTGCAGTAGTTCCTCCATCGTCGTGTCCCAGATGGCTATCGCACTACCCGCATTCTCCACCACTTGTGGCACTTCGGGGTCGCCCGGGGCTTGGACCTTAGGTAAGAGAGGGGACGGGGCTGCTGCGTTGGGTAATACCCCCTCAAGGAGACTCACAGACACCGGGGTTCTGGGTAACGCTGGCTTTATTAACTTAAAAGTGCGTTTGCGGTTTAGGGTTTTCCGGTAATAGGGAAGTGCTGACTCTGCCTCTTCCGTCAGTCTTTGTAGGCGTTTCTCCGATGCTGTTTTCCTCTCGTCCCGGTGTCTTCTGGAACTGGGAGTCCGGTCCTTCTCCTCCACGGTGTCGAGCCGTCTCGTCAGGGGGTAAAGGAAAAACAACAACAGTGCTTTAGGATCCTGGTCGGACCGTTATCACAGGGAAAGGGAGTGAGGACTCACACGTGCACAACTCGGTTCTAGGGTGCTGGGTAGTGAGGGTGGGGTAGTGCATAGGATGTGAGTATTGTACGGCTACGGTGGTTTCGCCCACTTAAAGCCCGCCCAGCCCGCAAGCCGTGACCGTACCTCTGGTAGCCACACTTCCCTCGATGAAGTGTGGCTGGGCGAAGAGCCTTCCTGATGGCCTCCTGGCTTTCCCCGTCGTCGTCTCTCCTCCAGTCCCGACTCGTCCTCCTGCCTCGTCTCCTCTCCTGCTTCCTGCCTCCGATGTTCTCTCTTCTCCTCTCCTGCCTCCTGCCTCCGATGTTCTCTCGTCTCCTCTCCTGCCTCCTGCCTCCGATGTTCTCTCGTCTCCTCTCCTGCCTCCTGCCTCCGATGTTCTCTCGTCTCCTCTCCTGCCTCCTGCCTCCGATGTTCTCTCGTCTCCTCTCCTGCCTCCTCTTCTTTCCGCCGTTCCCGCCTCTCCTCCGTCGCCGTCCTCAATCTCCGCTCGTCCTCTTCTCCTCTTCTCTCTCCGTCGCTCTCACTTCCGCCTCCTCCGAGTGCATAACACACCTGAGTGTGTTCCGGGGCGTCCTTTACCTGAGTCGAGGGGGCGTGTCCAGTGACGATGTCTTTGTCCAGCTCCGCCCAGTTAAAGTAACAGGGTCCACCTGTATCGTCCGAGTCCGAGTCGTCCTGTTCCTCAGCTCCCCGCCAGGCCCCTGTATGCTGTTCAAAGAGAGGTGAGACAGGTAAGCCGGGTGGCCCCGCGTCCACCCCGTCACACACCTCCCCCCTAAGATTCTCCCGATCGGGGAGAGGATACCTGGACAGAAAATCCGCACCAACATTTTCCTTCCCCTTTTTGTGCATGACTTTGAATGAAAAGGGCTGCAATGATAGGAACCATCTCATGACTCGGGGGTTATTGGATGCGTTGCGGCTCATCCATAGTAGAGGGGCATGGTCGGTGAACAAGCTAAATGTGTGTCCCTCCAGATAATACCGTAGTTTATCCACTGCCCACTTGATCGCCAGGCATTCTTTTTCGATCGTGGGGTATCTCACCTCCCTGGGGAACAATTTTCGGCTAATGAACAAGATGGGGTGGTCGTGCCCTTCCTCTGAAACCTGTGACAATACAGCCCCGATCCCGAAGTCGGAGGCGTCTGTGTGCAATACGAAGGGTCTGGTAAAGTCAGGAGAGGCTAGCACTGGACGGGATGTTATCGTTTTCTTGAGGGACAAGAACGCCTTTCTCATCTCAGGGGTGGGATTCAGAAACTCGATTTTTGGAGTTTGTTTCCTCAAGGTATCTGTGAGGGGGGCTGCTATGGCTGAGAATGAGGGAATGAACCGTCGATAGTACCCCACCAACCCCAGGAAGGCCCTCATGTCTCGGAGATTGGTGGGGAACGGGGTGTCTGCAATAGCTCGGACCTTCTCATCTTGTGGCTCTATGAGTCCGTGACCCAACACGTATCCGAGGTATTTTACCTTTTGAAATCCGATCCTCGATTTCTTCGAATTAACGTGAAGACCGGCTTTGATTAGTTGAAGCAGGACGGTTTCCAGATGTTGTAGGTGTGTCTCCCAGTCGGGGCTGAAGATTATGATGTCGTCCAAGTATGCTGAACTGTAGGCCTGATGTTCCCGGAGCACCTCATTCATCAGCCTTTGAAATGTTGCTGGGGCTCCGTGCAATCCGAAAGGGAGTACGGTAAATTCGTACAAACCGTCGGGGGTAGAAAACGCTGTTTTCTTGCGGTCTTCTTCGCGTAATGGCACCACGAGGGCAAAAACAGAGCAGTCTTGGCTGTTCATCGTTCGAAATGCTATACGGTAGACACCCCAGGAGCCTACTAGACATGACAAAAGAGTATTGGGAAGCCGAACCCACAAGAGGCACGAAAACGCTGCTTGAATACAGCCAGGCTCTCAGAAACCAGATAGGAAAGATAAGGGAACTGGCTTATTCACAACTGGAGAAGAGTCAAACCAAGCAAAAATCCCACTATGACAAGGGGAAGAAGTGGAGGAAGCTCGAGGTGCACGATTGGGCCTTGGTGTTGTTACCCTCAACCACGAAGAAATTTCAAACGGAGTGGCAGGGGCCCTATCAAGTTCTGGAAACCATCGGGAACACCACCTACCGGCTACGCCTACCCGGACGGAAGAGTCAAATTTTCCACATAAACGTCCTGAAAAAGTGGTTAGGGGTGCCTCCCCTCACCGCCTACACGAGCCCGGACAAAGACCACCAGAATGACGATACGATACACGACCTTGTCATCAACGATGAGATATACCAAGAACAACGAGAAGGACTACAAAAGGTCCTACACCGATGTGCAGGCGTCTTCTCGGACCTACCCGGTTCCACTAACCTGGCTGAACACCGGATTGAGACCCAGAAAGGGATCATCGTCAAACAACGACCATATCGAATACCGGCGGCCAAACGGGAAGCTATCAGCAGGGAGGTGAAAGAAATGATCCGCCTAGGAGTCGTCCGTCCATCAAAAAGCGAATGGTCATCCCCAATCGTGATGGTGCCGAAACCAGACGGGAGTAGCAGGTTCTGTATGGACTTCTGGGCCCTCAACGCGGTATCATCCTTCGATGCCTACCCCATACCAAGGATCGATGAGTTAATTGAGAAATTGGGGGAAGCTAGATTCATCAGTACCCTGGACCTGACCAAAGGGTACTGGCATAACGTAGAGTGCCAGGGGAAGCAAACGGTCCCAGTCGGTCTGGTTAGCGGCCAACATTTTCTTTAATATGCTTTTTAGTGTTCCGTTATAGCGCTCCACAAGCCCGTCTGTCTGGGGATGATAGATCGATGTTTTGATTTGATGTAGGTCTAGCATGTGGCACACCTCTTTCATAACCCGTGACATAAACGGAGTGCCCTGGTCAGTGAGTATCTCCTTCGGGAATCCCACCCGAGAGAACAATTCCAGGAACTTCTCCGCGATGTTTTTGGAGGTGGGTGATTTGAGTGGTAAAAGCCTCGGGATATCTGGTGGCGTAGTCCACAATGACCAGGGCGTATTGGTTTCCTCTGCCGGTCTTTGGGAGGGGCCCGATGAGATCCATCGCCACTCTCTCGAACGGGGTCCCTATGATCGGTAGTGGTTGCAGTGGAGCAGCCGGGGGTCTGTGCACGTTTTTGCGTTGGCACACGTCGCAGGTCTGGCAGTGGCTCTTGATGTCCTGATAGACCCCTGGCCAATAGAAATTCTTTAAGATGTTCTGCGTGGTTTTCTCACTGCCTATGTGTCCCGCTAATAGATGTGTGTGGGCATAGAACATAACCTGTTCTCTGAAGCATACCGGGACAAGGAGCTGCTTGGGATCATCTTGCTTCCCCTGCCTGTATAGCAAGTCGTCCTGTATCAAGAATCGGGGGTATCTGGGATTGGGATTATCCTGTTCTGCATGAGCTTGTTCCCAGGCGTTAAACAAGGTGGAGTCATTGGCTTGGGCGAACTGAAAGCTTCTGTCGCCCTCCCAGGGATCAGGGGCTATGAGTACAGGCTCTGGTTGTACTCCCCCTCTTTTCAAGGTCTCAGAAAAAAGATCCAGGAAGTGTGGGTTGTCTGTTCCTAATATGAGCTCTTCCGGTAAGCTGTCCAACAACCCAACCTTCACCACTGTCTTCCGCCCCCCTTCCAACTCTAAGGGGACACAAGCTACCCGGTAGCTCTTCACGTCCCCATGGACGCACTTTATATGTACTAGGGACTCTGGTATTATCTGGGAAACACACACAAACCTACCCTGCATCACCGACTGTTTGCACCCCGAGTCCAACAGAGCCTTGATGCTCCTGCCATTCACCAGGACACTCACGTGGTATGCTCCTCCCAGCTCCGCTGAAAACATCACCGGTCTGGGTAGATAGCCAACCTCCATGGGTTCTTCCTGTGTCCTCTTCTTGGGGCAAAACCGAGCAATGTGGCCCCAGGTGCCGCAATCGAAACATTGAGGGCCTCTTAATGGGGTCAATTCTGGATGCACCGGTCTAGGTGCAGGTAGCCCAGGAGGGGGTCGGGGTTTCCTGTCGACACGATGCGGGGGTCTAGGGTTCCTTTCAGGTTCCATGGGGTATAGCCGGGGTTGGGCCCTTGAAAATGTCGAGGCCATTTCTATGGCTTGCGCGGTGGTCAGGTTAGAGTGTTGCCTTAACCACCGTTGGGTCCCGAATGGTAGAGCCTCTAGATATTGCTCTAAGTATATTTTGTCCATGATAGCCTCCTTGTTGCTCTGTGCGGGGGTTAGCCACTTATCGGCGGCTGCCTTTAGGCGAAAGAAGAGAGTCTTAGGGTTCTCGCCGGGGTTTCCTCGTTCCTTACGGAAGCGGACGCGATATGCCTCTGCGTCTAACCCTAGGTGATCGAGGATGATGACCTTTATCTGGGCATAGGGCGTCTGTCCGTTTCCATTGGCCACCTGGTACGCGGCCTGGGCTTCGCCTGTCAGCAGAGGTGCCAAAAAAAATGGCCATTTCTCCAAGGGCCATCCGCATGCGAGGGCTACCCTCTCAAAATTTACAAGGAAGGCATCCGGGTCCTCTCCCGCTATATATTTTTGAAGGGATATACCGGAGGGGGTGGGGGTTGCTCTTACTTCCCGCACTGGATTGCCGGCTTGATCAATCCTTAGCGGCTGCAGCTCCCCCAGGGTCTTTGTTACGGAGTCTCTGAGTACGTCTCTGTCCGCTTGTGCTGTGGCTATCTGCTGTTCGATTGCCCACCCCAACTGCTCTTGTCCCTTCACTAACCGTTGCAGTAGTTCCTCCATCGTCGTGTCCCAGATGGCTATCGCACTACCCGCATTCTCCACCACTTGTGGCACTTCGGGGTCGCCCGGGGCTTGGACCTTAGGTAAGAGAGGGGACGGGGCTGCTGCGTTGGGTAATACCCCCTCAAGGAGACTCACAGACACCGGGGTTCTGGGTAACGCTGGCTTTATTAACTTAAAAGTGCGTTTGCGGTTTAGGGTTTTCCGGTAATAGGGAAGTGCTGACTCTGCCTCTTCCGTCAGTCTTTGTAGGCGTTTCTCCGATGCTGTTTTCCTCTCGTCCCGGTGTCTTCTGGGACTGGGAGTCTGGTCCTTCTCCTCCACGGTGTCGAGCCGTCTCGTCAGGGGGTAAAGGAAAAACAACAACAGTGCTTTAGGATCCTGGTCGGACCGTTATCACAGGGAAAGGGAGTGAGGACTCACACGTGCACAACTCGGTTCTAGGGTGCTGGGTAGTGAGGGTGGGGTAGTGCATAGGATGTGAGTATTGTACGGCTACGGTGGTTTCGCCCACTTAAAGCCCGCCCAGCCCGCAAGCCGTGACCGTACCTCTGGTAGCCACACTTCCCTCGATGAAGTGTGGCTGGGCGAAGAGCCTTCCTGATGGCCTCCTGGCTTTCCCCGTCGTCGTCTCTCCTCCAGTCCCGACTCGTCCTCCTGCCTCGTCTCCTCTCCTGCTTCCTGCCTCCGATGTTCTCTCTTCTCCTCTCCTGCCTCCTGCCTCCGATGTTCTCTCGTCTCCTCTCCTGCCTCCTGCCTCCGATGTTCTCTCGTCTCCTCTCCTGCCTCCTGCCTCCGATGTTCTCTCGTCTCCTCTCCTGCCTCCTGCCTCCGATGTTCTCTCGTCTCCTCTCCTGCCTCCTCTTCTTTCCGCCGTTCCCGCCTCTCCTCCGTCGCCGTCCTCAATCTCCGCTCGTCCTCTTCTCCTCTTCTCTCTCCGTCGCTCTCACTTCCGCCTCCTCCGAGTGCATAACACACCTGAGTGTGTTCCGGGGCGTCCTTTACCTGAGTCGAGGGGGCGTGTCCAGTGACGATGTCTTTGTCCAGCTCCGCCCAGTTAAAGTAACAGGGTCCACCTGTATCGTCCGAGTCCGAGTCGTCCTGTTCCTCAGCTCCCCGCCAGGCCCCTGTATGCTGTTCAAAGAGAGGTGAGACAGGTAAGCCGGGTGGCCCCGCGTCCACCCCGTCACACATGGCTACGAACATTTTTGAATTGAGCGAGAAATAATGAACTTCATGATCCATCATGCTAAGAGGTAATTTCGTTGGGGCGTGTCTGGTGCGCTCCCCACCCCTTGAACTGTTTAAATTTTGTGAGCTGACGAGCTCGGGAGCCTGCACCTTCATGCTGTGAGTGGAACTGGTCCTGAGAGACAAGGCAGCACGCACCACAACCTATGAACTTTGCTTTTTCCCTACTGATGAGTGAAGAATCACGAAACACGTGTCTAGGGATACGAACTGAAACTGAGAATACAGCACTGGCTACGAACATTTTTGAATTGAGCGAGAAATAATGAACTTCATGATCCATCATGCTAAGAGGTAATTTCGTTGGGGCGTGTCTGGTGCGCTCCCCACCCCTTGAACTGTTTAAATTTTGTGAGCTGACGAGCTCGGGAGCCTGCACCTTCATGCTGTGAGTGGAACTGGTCCTGAGAGACAAGGCAGCACGCACCACAACCTATGAACTTTGCTTTTTCCCTACTGATGAGTGAAGAATCACGAAACACGTGTCTAGGGATACGAACTGAAACTGAGAATACAGCACTGGCTACGAACATTTTTTAATTGAGCGAGAAATAATGAACTTCATGATCCATCATGCTAAGAGGTAATTTCGTTGGGGCGTGTCTGGTGCGCTCCCCACCCTTTGAACTGTTTAAATTTTGTGAGCTGACGAGCTCGGGAGCCTGCACCTTCATGCTGTGAGTGGAACTGGTCCTGAGAGACAAGGCAGCACGCACCACAACCTATGAACTTTGCTTTTTCCCTACTGATGAGTGAAGAATCACGAAACACGTGTCTAGGGATACGAACTGAAACTGAGAATACAGCACTGGCTACGAACATTTTTGAATTGAGCGAGAAATAATGAACTTCATGATCCATCATGCTAAGAGGTAATTTCGTTGGGGCGTGTCTGGTGCGCTCCCCACCCCTTGAACTGTTTAAATTTTGTGAGCTGACGAGCTCGGGAGCCTGCACCTTCATGCTGTGAGTGGAACTGGTCCTGAGAGACAAGGCAGCACGCACCACAACCTATGAACTTTGCTTTTTCCCTACTGATGAGTGAAGAATCACGAAACACGTGTCTAGGGATACGAACTGAAACTGAGAATACAGCACTGGCTACGAACATTTTTGAATTGAGCGAGAAATAATGAACTTCATGATCCATCATGCTAAGAGGTAATTTCGTTGGGGCGTGTCTGGTGCGCTCCCCACCCCTTGAACTGTTTAAATTTTGTGAGCTGACGAGCTCGGGAGCCTGCACCTTCATGCTGTGAGTGGAACTGGTCCTGAGAGACAAGGCAGCACGCACCACAACCTATGAACTTTGCTTTTTCCCTACTGATGAGTGAAGAATCACGAAACACGTGTCTAGGGATACGAACTGAAACTGAGAATACAGCACTGGCTACGAACATTTTTGAATTGAGCGAGAAATAATGAACTTCATGATCCATCATGCTAAGAGGTAATTTCGTTGGGGCGTGTCTGGTGCGCTCCCCACCCCTTGAACTGTTTAAATTTTGTGAGCTGACGAGCTCGGGAGCCTGCACCTTCATGCTGTGAGTGGAACTGGTCCTGAGAGACAAGGCAGCACGCACCACAACCTATGAACTTTGCTTTTTCACTACTGATGAGTGAAGAATCACGAAACACGTGTCTAGGGATACGAACTGAAACTGAGAATACAGCACTGGCTACGAACATTTTTGAATTGAGCGAGAAATAATGAACTTCATGATCCATCATGCTAAGAGGTAATTTGGTTGGGGCGTGTCTGGTGCGCTCCCCACCCCTTGAACTGTTTAAATTTTGTGAGCTGACGAGCTCGGGAGCCTGCACCTTCATGCTGTGAGTGGAACTGGTCCTGAGAGACAAGGCAGCACGCACCACAACCTATGAACTTTGCTTTTTCCCTACTGATGAGTGAAGAATCACGAAACACGTGTCTAGGGATACGAACTGAAACTGAGAATACAGCACTGGCTACGAACATTTTTGAATTGAGCGAGAAATAATGAACTTCATGATCCATCATGCTAAGAGGTAATTTCGTTGGGGCGTGTCTGGTGCGCTCCCCACCCTTTGAACTGTTTAAATTTTGTGAGCTGACGAGCTCGGGAGCCTGCACCTTCATGCTGTGAGTGGAACTGGTCCTGAGAGACAAGGCAGCACGCACCACAACCTATGAACTTTGCTTTTTCCCTACTGATGAGTGAAGAATCACGAAACACGTGTCTAGGGATACGAACTGAAACTGAGAATACAGCACTGGCTACGAACATTTTTGAATTGAGCGAGAAATAATGAACTTCATGATCCATCATGCTAAGAGGTAATTTCGTTGGGGCGTGTCTGGTGCGCTCCCCACCCCTTGAACTGTTTAAATTTTGTGAGCTGACGAGCTTGGGAGCCTGCACCTTCATGCTGTGAGTGGAACTGGTCCTGAGAGACAAGGCAGCACGCACCACAACCTATGAACTTTGCTTTTTCCCTACTGATGAGTGAAGAATCACGAAACACGTGTCTAGGGATACGAACTGAAACTGAGAATACAGCACTGGCTACGAACATTTTTGAATTGAGCGAGAAATAATGAACTTCATGATCCATCATGCTAAGAGGTAATTTCGTTGGGGCGTGTCTGGTGCGCTCCCCACCCTTTGAACTGTTTAAATTTTGTGAGCTGACGAGCTCGGGAGCCTGCACCTTCATGCTGTGAGTGGAACTGGTCCTGAGAGACAAGGCAGCACGCACCACAACCTATGAACTTTGCTTTATCCCTACTGATGAGTGAAGAATCATGAAACACGTGTCTAGGGATACGAACTGAAACTGAGAATACAGCACTGGCTACGAACATTTTTGAATTGAGCGAGAAATAATGAACTTCATGATCCATCATGCTAAGAGGTAATTTCGTTGGGGTGTGTCTGGTGCGCTCCCCACCCTTTGAACTGTTTAAATTTTGTGAGCTGACGAGCTCGGGAGCCTGCACCTTCATGCTGTGAGTGGAACTGGTCCTGAGAGACAAGGCAGCACGCACCACAACCTATGAACTTTGCTTTTTCCCTACTGATGAGTGAAGAATCACGAAACACGTGTCTAGGGATACGAACTGAAACTGAGAATACAGCACTGGCTACGAACATTTTTGAATTGAGCGAGAAATAATGAACTTCATGATCCATCATGCTAAGAGGTAATTTCGTTGGGGAGTGTCTGGTGCGCTCCCCACCCCTTGAACTGTTTAAATTTTGTGAGCTGACGAGCTCGGGAGCCTGCACCTTCATGCTGTGAGTGGAACTGGTCCTGAGAGACAAGGCAGCACGCACCACAACCTATGAACTTTGCTTTTTCCCTACTGATGAGTGAAGAATCACGAAACACGTGTCTAGGGATACGAACTGAAACTGAGAATACAGCACTGGCTACGAACATTTTTGAATTGAGCGAGAAATAATGAACTTCATGATCCATCATGCTAAGAGGTAATTTCGTTGGGGCGTGTCTGGTGCGCTCCCCACCCCTTGAACTGTTTAAATTTTGTGAGCTGACGAGCTCGGGAGCCTGCACCTTCATGCTGTGAGTGGAACTGGTCCTGAGAGACAAGGCAGCACGCACCACAACCTATGAACTTTGCTTTTTCCCTACTGATGAGTGAAGAATCACGAAACACGTGTCTAGGGATACGAACTGAAACTGAGAATACAGCACTGGCTACGAACATTTTTGAATTGAGCGAGAAATAATGAACTTCATGATCCATCATGCTAAGAGGTAATTTCGTTGGGGCGTGTCTGGTGCGCTCCCCACCCTTTGAACTGTTTAAATTTTGTGAGCTGACGAGCTCGGGAGCCTGCACCTTCATGCTGTGAGTGGAACTGGTCCTGAGAGACAAGGCAGCACGCACCACAACCTATGAACTTTGCTTTTTCCCTACTGATGAGTGAAGAATCACGAAACACGTGTCTAGGGATACGAACTGAAACTGAGAATACAGCACTGGCTACGAAAATTTTTGAATTGAGCGAGAAATAATGAACTTCATGATCCATCATGCTAAGAGGTAATTTCGTTGGGGCGTGTCTGGTGCGCTCCCCACCCCTTGAACTGTTTAAATTTTGTGAGCTGACGAGCTCGGGAGCCTGCACCTTCATGCTGTGAGTGGAACTGGTCCTGAGAGACAAGGCAGCACGCACCACAACCTATGAACTTTGCTTTTTCCCTACTGATGAGTGAAGAATCACGAAACACGTGTCTAGGGTTACGAACTGAAACTGAGAATACAGCACTGGCTACGAACATTTTTGAATTGAGCGAGAAATAATGAACTTCATGATCCATCATGCTAAGAGGTAATTTCGTTGGGGCGTGTCTGGTGCGCTCCCCACCCCTTGAACTGTTTAAATTTTGTGAGCTGACGAGCTCGGGAGCCTGCACCTTCATGCTGTGAGTGGAACTGGTCCTGAGAGACAAGGCAGCACGTACCACAACCTATGAACTTTGCTTTTTCCCTACTGATGAGTGAAGAATCACGAAACACGTGTCTAGGGATACGAACTGAAACTGAGAATACAGCACTGGCTACGAACATTTTTGAATTGAGCGAGAAATAATGAACTTCATGATCCATCATGCTAAGAGGTAATTTCGTTGGGGCGTGTCTGGTGCGCTCCCCACCCCTTGAACTGTTTAAATTTTGTGAGCTGACGAGCTCGGGAGCCTGCACCTTCATGCTGTGAGTGGAACTGGTCCTGAGAGACAAGGCAGCACGCACCACAACCTATGAACTTTGCTTTTTCCCTACTGATGAGTGAAGAATCACGAAACACGTGTCTAGGGATACGAACTGAAACTGAGAATACAGCACTGGCTACGAACATTTTTGAATTGAGCGAGAAATAATGAACTTCATGATCCATCATGCTAAGAGGTAATTTCGTTGGGGCGTGTCTGGTGCGCTCCCCACCCCTTGAACTGTTTAAATTTTGTGAGCTGACGAGCTCGGGAGCCTGCACCTTCATGCTGTGAGTGGAACTGGTCCTGAGAGACAAGGCAGCACGCACCACAACCTATGAACTTTGCTTTTTCCCTACTGATGAGTGAAGAATCACGAAACACGTGTCTAGGGATACGAACTGAAACTGAGAATACAGCACTGGCTACGAACATTTTTGAATTGAGCGAGAAATAATGAACTTCATGATCCATCATGCTAAGAGGTAATTTCGTTGGGGCGTGTCTGGTGCGCTCCCCACCCCTTGAACTGTTTAAATTTTGTGAGCTGACGAGCTCGGGAGCCTGTACCTTCATGCTGTGAGTGGAACTGGTCCTGAGAGACAAGGCAGCACGCACCACAACCTATGAACTTTGCTTTTTCCCTACTGATGAGTGAAGAATCACGAAACACGTGTCTAGGGATACGAACTGAAACTGAGAATACAGCACTGGCTACGAACATTTTTGAATTGAGCGAGAAATAATGAACTTCATGATCCATCATGCTAAGAGGTAATTTCGTTGGGGCGTGTCTGGTGTGCTCCCCACCCCTTGAACTGTTTAAATTTTGTGAGCTGACGAGCTCGGGAGCCTGCACCTTCATGCTGTGAGTGGAACTGGTCCTGAGAGACAAGGCAGCACGCACCACAACCTATGAACTTTGCTTTTTCCCTACTGATGAGTGAAGAATCACGAAACACGTGTCTAGGGATACGAACTGAAACTGAGAATACAGCACTGGCTACGAACATTTTTGAATTGAGCGAGAAATAATGAACTTCATGATCCATCATGCTAAGAGGTAATTTCGTTGGGGCGTGTCTGGTGCGCTCCCCACCCCTTGAACTGTTTAAATTTTGTGAGCTGACGAGCTCGGGAGCCTGCACCTTCATGCTGTGAGTGGAACTGGTCCTGAGAGACAAGGCAGCACGCACCACAACCTATGAACTTTGCTTTTTCCCTACTGATGAGTGAAGAATCACGAAACACGTGTCTAGGGATACGAACTGAAACTGAGAATACAGCACTGGCTACGAACATTTTTGAATTGAGCGAGAAATAATGAACTTCATGATCCATCATGCTAAGAGGTAATTTCGTTGGGGCGTGTCTGGTGCGCTCCCCACCCCTTGAACTGTTTAAATTTTGTGAGCTGACGAGCTCGGGAGCCTGCACCTTCATGCTGTGAGTGGAACTGGTCCTGAGAGACAAGGCAGCACGCACCACAACCTATGAACTTTGCTTTTTCCCTACTGATGAGTGAAGAATCACGAAACACGTGTCTAGGGATACGAACTGAAACTGAGAATACAGCACTGGCTACGAACATTTTTGAATTGAGCGAGAAATAATGAACTTCATGATCCATCATGCTAAGAGGTAATTTCGTTGGGGCGTGTCTGGTGCGCTCCCCACCCCTTGAACTGTTTAAATTTTGTGAGCTGACGAGCTCGGGAGCCTGCACCTTCATGCTGTGAGTGGAACTGGTCCTGAGAGACAAGGCAGCACGCACCACAACCTATGAACTTTGCTTTTTCCCTACTGATGAGTGAAGAATCACGAAACACGTGTCTAGGGATACGAACTGAAACTGAGAATACAGCACTGGCTACGAACATTTTTGAATTGAGCGAGAAATAATGAACTTCATGATCCATCATGCTAAGAGGTAATTTTGTTGGGGCGTGTCTGGTGCGCTCCCCACCCCTTGAACTGTTTAAATTTTGTGAGCTGACGAGCTCGGGAGCCTGCACCTTCATGCTGTGAGTGGAACTGGTACTGAGAGACAAGGCAGCACGCACCACAACCTATGAACTTTGCTTTTTCCCTACTGATGAGTGAAGAATCACGAAACACGTGTCTAGGGATACGAACTGAAACTGAGAATACAGCACTGGCTACGAACATTTTTGAATTGAGCGAGAAATAATGAACTTCATGATCCATCATGCTAAGAGGTAATTTCGTTGGGGCGTGTCTGGTGCGCTCCCCACCCCTTGAACAGCATGCCTCGTTGGGCTTGCTCATTTCAGCATCGCCATGCGGCCCCCTCCCAGGGTGTCAAGCGCCTTCAGGCAGAGCAGGTAGGCATTCTCCAGGTCCAGCCCAGACTGAAACCAGCCTCTGGACCGCTTTCTGGTCCACGCCACCACGGGCCATGTCACGGGCTCACCTTGCTCCGGCCAGCAGGCTCGTTCACAGGCCCTCACTCGTGCCCATTCTGGCGCCCTTTGTGCGTTGGGTGCTGTTGGGGAAGCTCAGTAGACCGCTCAACCCCCAGTGCTCACGCAGGCCACCCTACCTTGAGCGCCAGGGTCAAGCACTCCGCGTATGGAGCCCGCCGCCATGCCCCAAGGCGTCACATTCCGGACGGTGCTGGGTAGATGGGGTGGGGA
The DNA here is from genome assembly GCF_964261635.1 of Lissotriton helveticus. NCBI lineage: Eukaryota > Metazoa > Chordata > Amphibia > Caudata > Salamandridae > Lissotriton > Lissotriton helveticus. Next base: position 501,527,606 of record NC_136062.1, read on the forward strand.
GTGGGTAGAGCCCCAACGCATCAACGGTGAGTGTCTTCTTCATTGGTTGTGTAGCCTCCGGGGGCTTCAGTGAGGGGCAGCCCCCATCCTGCGACGGGCACCGCGCAGGAACCGAAGGTCTGCAGCTGGTAGGCCTCACAAGGCCGCCGCCGTCGCCCGCAGTTCAAGCTCGATGTCCACACATACGGCGATCCCACCTTCATTTTAGCTTCGCTGGTGGGGCCCCTGCATTCCGCGCTCACTTTTGAGGCTGGATGGGCTCCTGAAGTGTTGGTTTTCTCGATGATTTTGAGCTCGGTCAGCAGACCTCACACTCTATGCGGCCATCTTGCAACGCGGTGTAGCCAGGCCCCCCCCATGGTTTTACATAATTCATCGTCAATCACATTTTGTGTCAAATAGCCCAAATATCATCTTGGTCTTTACTACAAAATGATTGTTTTTGGTATATTTTTTTAATACGTTTTTCTTTACCAGAAAGTACATGTTGATCATCTTGATGAAGGGACACTGTCCCAAACTGCACTGAGAAATTTACTAATCAAAAATATTTTGCTTAATACACTGAAAACATATTAAATGTATTCAACAGAAAGGATTTACTGGAAGACCATGGAATCTAGTGTCGGAAATTACAACGGATTGCTATTCTATAGGTATGCAATGTGTATATCGTTCAGCAAGCCAACAGTCTTCGAGGCACATCACTTAATCACTTTGTAGCCGAAATTGTAATTTTTGTGAAATGTTAAACCATTGACATTCCATCGCTGCCCGTTTTTGCTTGTGCTATATAACATGTCCATAAATGCAAGCATGGAGTTCTTAAACGTTAAAATACTGCCGAAAGGATTGAACGAAGGATTGTTATCAGTGGTAAGATGAACGAATTACAAAAGATAAAAGGAAATGGATGAAATCTAAGGGGTAGTGAGTGAGTGAACGTGGAGTAAAATCTTTATGTAATTGCCTGGAAGAGGTGACACCGCGTGCACAAATAGGGGGATTTAGAGAAGACGAATGTGATTAACAGAGAGATTTCTAAATTAAGTATGGTTATAAGATAACAAAGTAGGGACTGATGAAAGGAACGAATTTCACCCTCATTTCATGATTAAATAAAAGGAGCAATAAATTCCTGACTTGTGTAGTGCATACATGTATGTATGAATGTTCATATTCATGAATGTGTGTATGCATGTATGTACATATGTATGTATGTACATATGCATGTATGTACGTATGCATGCATGTACGTTTGCATGCATTTATGTACGTATGCTTATATGCATGTACATGCGCATGTCATGTATGTATATACACATATGAATGTATGTATGTACGTATATATGTACGTACATATGCATGTGTATACGTCTGCATGAATGTATGTATGTTTGTATATAGGTACTTATATATGTATGTATATATGTATGTATATGTATATGAGCGACCCGTTACCCCACCAGGTAGGTCGCTCCCCTCCGCACAGCACCGCCTGTGTCTCCCTGCCCCAGCTGCCGCTGCTGAGGAAGTACGAGGCCCTCCACCACCCGCAGGCTACCACCTGCGCCTCATCCCTGGTGGCCAGTGGTAGGCCGTAGGTAGGTTTGTTCATCCTCCGCTTTATTGCTTTTATTGTATTGCCTGTATTTTCATTGTTGTATCTGTGACTGCTGTTGTCTGTCTTCCCCCGCTGCCTGTACGTGGTCCGTGCCCCTTTTTCTTCCCTCTGTTCCTCTCGCTGTCCCCATGCTCTCTCTGCCCGGTCTTTCCTTCTGTTCCCCTCGCTGCCCCCATGCCTCTCTGCCCGTTCTGCCCTCTGTTTCACTCATTTTTCCTTAGTTTTTTGTGCCTTTCTGCCCTTTGTTCCACTCGTTTTTTGTGCTTTTCTGCCCTCTGTTCCACTCGTTCCCTCGTTTTTTGTGCCTTTCTGCCCTCTGTTCCACTCATTTTCCCTAGTTTTTTGTGCCTTTCCGCCATCTGTTCCTCTTGTTTTTCCCTAGTTTTTTGTGCCTTTCTGCCTTCTGTTCCACTCGTTTTCCCTTGTTTTTTGTGCCCTCTGTGCCACTCGTTTTTCCCTTGTTTTTTTGTGCCTTTCTGCCCTCTGTTCCATTCGTTTTTCCCTAGTTTTTTTGTGCCTTTCTGCCCTCTGTTCCACTCGTTTTTCCCTCGTTTTTTGTGCCTTTCTGCCCTCTGTTCCACTCGTTTTTCCCTCGTTTTGTGCCCTTCTGCCCTCCGTTCCACTTGTTTTTTGTGCCCTTTTGCCCTCTGTGCCACTTGTTTTCCCTCGTTTCTGTGCCCCTTTTGCCTTCTGTTCCACTCGGTTTTTGTGCCCTTTTGCCTTCTCTACCACTCGTTTTACCCTCAATTTTTGTGCCCCTTTTCCTTCTGTTACCATCGTTGTCCCTCACCGCCCTCGCCGCTGCGTCCCCGCCCCCCTGACTGCCCACTGCCCATTCGCTATCCCCGCCTCCCAGCTACTCCTCCCTCCCACCTCCCCATATATGCCAGCCGCTGCGGGCCGCGCCGCTGGCGCGCAGAAGGTGCGCATCAGGCAAGCCCATCTGCGCCCGTCCGCGCCTGGACCGCGCACAGCGCCAGAACCCCTGGCCCCCGCACCCGCCATGACGACCGCTGCCACTACGACGCCAGCACTCTGTACGCTCTCAACTCCGGACAGACACCTGCTTCAAGGCCGCCCCAAAACGCACACACGGCCCCTTCACCTGCCGGAACTGCAGCTACACCAGCCTCAGAGCCGACGAACCACCCGCCAAGAAAGACCCCAACCACCTCCGATGCATACTACTGAACACCGGCTCCGCACGCAAACATGCCGTCGAGCTCTGGGACCTGCTCGACACAACATCCCCGGACGATGCCTTCCTGACAGAGACCTGGTTTAACGATTCCTCCGCACCTGACATCGCCATAGCCATCCCAGACGGCTTCAAGATCACCCGCAGAGACCGCACCAACGGAGTCGGAGGAGGGATCGCCATCGTCCACAAGAACAGCATCAGGATCTCGACTAGCACCGACGACGGGCTCAACACCGCCGAAAACATGCATTTCCAGATCCACACAGACCCTAATTCCACCTTTATAGGAAGCCTTGTCTACCGACCCCCCGGACCCTGCCCCAGTTCAGCGACTCCATCGCTGACTTGATCAGCACGCACGCCCTGACCTTCACCAACTGCATCCTCCTCGGAGACCTGAACTTTAACCTTGAGAACAACAACGACAACAACTCCACAACCCCGATCGATAACCTCACCAACCTCGGACTGAAGCAACTTGTCACAACGCCCACCCACTCCGCCGGCCACGCGCTCGACCCAGTCTTCTCCTCAAGCCCGTACGTCTCAATCAGCCACACCACGGAACTCCCCTGGACCGGCCACCGCTGGATCCACTTCGCCTTCCAGAAACCCACCACACACCACCGCACTCAAAAGATCCCCCATTGCTGCTGGAGCAAAATCACCGAAGACCAACTACACGCAAACCTCGCTCTCAGCCCACCCACAGAACCCTCAAACACCGACGATGCTGCCCACAGCCTCAGACGCTGGATCGAGGACTGCGCCAACAACCTCGCCCCACTGAAGAAACCCCCCCCCACAGAGACACCAGCAAGAGGGCCAGCTGGTTAACCCTAGAACTCATAGTCTCCAAGCAAGCCTGCCGGAAACTAGAGAAGAAATGGCACAGTGAACAAACTCCGAACAGCCACGCAGCACACAAGGACACCATCCGCAACCACCGCCACCTCATCAGGGCAGCCAAGAGGACCTCCTTCAAAGACCGCCTCGACGACAACACACACAATAGCAAGGAGCTCTTCTACATCGTGAAGGAACTCTCCAACCCCAGCTCTAACACCAATGACATCCCGCCGTCGCAAGCCCTGTGCGACTCCCTCACCACCTTCTTCCACCACAAGATAGCAGACATCCACGACAGCTTCAACACCCAGACAGCCCCAACAGACAGCCACACAACAGATCCTCCGTACACCATCGACCACGACCCCCTGCTAGCCTGGGCCAGCGTAAGCATTGATGACACTATCAAGACCATGCGCTCAATCCACTCCGGTCTCCGGCGGACCCATTCCCGCACCACGTCATCGGGTTCTTTATGGTTTAGGTCCCATCTATTTGCAAAAGAGATTCGCCTTTCATACCCCAGGGAGACAGCTGCGCTCTTCTGCTCAGCTGTTGATGCGGACCCCGAGGTTTAAGCGTCAGCGTCTTCATGGAAACTCTTATCTGCGCAGAGCAGGTTTAGCCTGGAACATTCTGCCCCCGGCCCTGCGTAGCATTCAAGACCCACTGCTGTTCAAAAAGAAACTAAAAACGTTGCTCTTTTAATTTGGATTAGTGTGCATCCCTTTCTTTTCTGAAGTAAGCGCCGGGATACTATTGAGTAGCTGTGCGCTCTATAAATCAAATATAACATAACATAACATCTTCAACAGAGCAAGCAGCACCATCGCACCCTACCTGCACAACATCATCAATCTCTCCCTCGAGACCGCGACCTTCCTAGAGATCTGGAAACACGCCGAGATCAACGCCCTACTCAAAAAACCTAAGGTAGACCCAAGAGACCTCAAGAACTTCCGGCCCATCTCTCTGCTCTGCTTCCCGGCCAAGGTCATCGAGAAAACCGTCAACAGACAGCTAACCCGATACCTCAAAGAAAACAGAATCCTGGACCCTTCCCAGTCAGGGTTCTGCAGCAACCACAGCACCGAGATTGCCCTCATCGCCGCCACCGACGACATCAGGACCCTGCTGGACAACGGCGAGACCGCAGCACTCATCCTCCTAGACCTCTCTGCCGCCTTCGACACCGTCTGCCACCGCATACTACGCGCACGCCTCCATGCCGCAGGGATCCGAGACAAGTCTCTGGATTGGACCACCTCCTTCCTCTCCGGCAGAACCCAGAGCATCCGCCTGCCCCCATTCCGTTCCAAAACCTCCGAGATCATCTGCGGCGTACCCCAGGGATCCTCCTTCAGCCCGAGGCTGTTCAACATTTACATGGCCCTGCTCGCACACGTAGCCCGACAGCATGACCTCAACATAATCTCCTACGCCAAGGAAACTCAGATGATCCTCTCCCTCACCAAGGACCCATCACAGCCAAAGCCAACCTCCACGAAGGAAGACCGTCGCCGACTGGATGAAGACCAGCCCTCTGAAGCTGAACTCGGACAAGACGGAGTTCCTCATCCTCGGCTCCAACCCTTTAGCCTGGGACAACTCCTAGTGGCCGACGGCACTGGGGGCAACCCCGACACCCACCGACCACGCACGCAACCTGGGAATCATCCTCGACTCAATGCTCTCAATGACCAAGCAAGTCAACGCTGTCTCCTCCTCCTGCTTCAACACCCTTCGCACGCTCCACAAGATCTACAGATGGATCCCGACAGATCCAAGAAAGACAGTCACCCAGGCCCTCGTCAGCAGCAGACTCGACCACGGAAACGCCCTCTACGCGGGAACCCCGACCAAGCTCATCAAACGACTACAACGCATCTAAAACGCCTCGGCACGACTGATCCTTGACGTACCACGCCACGGCCACATCACCCCCCACCTGAGAAACCTGCACTGGCTCCCCATCAAAAAGAGGATATCCTTCAAGCTCCTCACCCACGTACACAAGGCACCCCAGAAGACCGGCCAAGCCTACCTCAACAGACGGCTCTCCTTCATCCCCAACCGCCAGCTACGCTCCACCGACCTCTCACTCGCCACCGTCCCACGCACCCGAAGAACAACCACCGGTGGGAGATCCTTCTCCCACCTCGCCTCCAAGACATGGAACACCCTCCCACTGAGCCTACGACAGACCCAAGACCTGCTGACCTTCAGGAGGATACTCAAGACCTGGCTGCTGATCAGTAGTGGCCCCCCAGCACCTTGAGACCCTCGCGGGTATGTAGTGCGCTTTACAAATGATTGATTGATTGATTGATTGATTGTACATATGCATGCATGTATGTATGTATGAATGCATGTATGTACATATGCATGTATGTTTGTATGTACTTACTTATATATGTATGTACATATGCATGCATGTATGTTTGCATGTATGTATGTTTGAATGCATGTACGCACGAATGCATGCATGTATATGGTATTTCTGTAGCTCAGACTGAGCCAAACGTCAGCGGAGTGCTGCACAGGGCGAAAGATAAGCCTAAGGTCAACAAGTGATCAAAGAGGTCGCCAGGTTAAGGATGGTCAATGCATGTGCTGCAGTGTTCTTTAAAAAAGTTACTAAAAATAGACGGTAACCTACATTGGAGCAGAGTTGGGCAGTCCTGATGGACACTGGGATGTTGGTCCAGATCCTGGGTGTACAGATGTTGAGGTGGTCCTGATGGACAGGGGGATGTTAGTCCAGATCCTGGCTGTACAGATGTTGAGGTGGTCCTGATGGACAGGGGGATGTTAGTCCAGATCCTGGCTGTACAGATGTTGAGGTGGTCCTGATGGACAGGGGGATGTTAGTCCAGATCCTGGCTGTACAGATGTTGAGGTGGTCCTATGGACAGGGGGATGTTAGTCCAGATCCTGGCTGTACAGAGGTTGAGGTGGTCCTGATGGATCCGGGGATGTTGGTCCAGATCATTGGTGTACAGATGTTGAGGTTGTCGTGATGGACACAGGGATGTTGGTCCAGATCCTGGGTGTACAGATGTTGAGGTGGTTCTGATGGATCCGGGGATGTTTGTCCATATCCTGGGTATACAGATGTTGAGGTCTCCTGATGGTCACAGGGATGTTGGTCCTGTTTCTGGGTGTACAGATGTTGAGGTGGTCCTGATGGACATGGGGATGTTGTTCCAGATCCTGGTTGTACAGATGTTGAAATGGTCCTGATGGACAGGCAGTTGTTAGTCCAGATCCTGGGTGTACAGATGTTGAGGTGGTCCTGATGGACACAGGATGTTTGTCCCTATCCTGGGTGCACAGATGCTGAGGTGGTCGTGATGGACCCAGGGATGTTGGTCCCAATCCTGGGTGTACAGATGCTGCAGTGATCCTGATAGACACAGGATGTTGGTCCTGTTTCGGGGTGTACAGATGTTGAGGTGGTCCTGATGGACACAGGGATGGGGTCCAGATCCTGGGTGTACAGATGCTGCAGTGATCCTGATGGACACGGGGATGTTGGTTCTGTTTCTTGGTGTACAGATGTTGAAGTGGTCCTGATGGACACGGGGATGTTGTTCCAGATCCTGGGTGTACAGATGTTGAGGTTGTCCTGATGGACAGGGGGATGTTAGTCCAGATCCTGGGTGTACAGATGTTGAGGTGGTCCTGATGGACACGGAGATGTTGGTACAGATCCTGGATGCACAGATGTTGAGGTGGTCTTGATGGATCCGGGGAATGTTGGTCCATATCCTGTGTGCACAGATGTTGAGGTGGTCCTGATGGACACGGGGATGTTGGTCCAGATCCTGGGTGTACAGATGTTGAGGTGGTCATGATGGACACAGGGGTGTTGATCCAGGTCCTGGGTGTACAGATGCTGCAGTGATCCTGATGGACACGGGGATGTTAGTCCAGATCCTGAGTGTACAGATGTTGAGGTGGTCCTGATGGATCCGGGGATGTTGGTCCAGATCCTGGGTGTACAGATGTTGAGGTGGTCCTGATGGATCCAGGGATGTTGGTCCAGATCCTGGGTGTACGGGTGTTGAGGTGGTCCTGATGGATCCGGGGATGTTGGTCCAGATCCTGGGTGTACAGGTGTTGAGGTGGTCCTGATGGATCCGGGGATGTTGGTCCGGATCCTGGGTGTACAGATGGATCCCGACAGATACAAGAAAGACAGTCACCCAGGCCCTCGTCAGCAGCAGACTCGACCACGGAAACGCCCTCTACGCGGGAACCCCGACCAAGTTCATCAAACGACTACAACGCATCTAAAACGCCTCGGCACGACTGATCCTCGACGTACCACGCCACGGCCACATCACCCCCCACCTGAGAAACCTGCACTGGCTCCCCATCAAAAAGAGGATATCCTTCAAGCTCCTCACCCACGTACACAAGGCACCCCAGAAGACCGGCCAAGCCTACCTCAACAGACGGCTCTCCTTCATCCCCAACCGCCAGCTACGCTCCACCGACCTCTCACTCGCCACCGTCCCACGCACCCGAAGAACAACCACCGGTGGGAGATCCTTCTCCCACCTCGCCTCCAAGACATGGAACACCCTCCCACTGAGCCTACGACAGACCCAAGACCTGCTGACCTTCAGGAGGATACTCAAGACCTGGCTGCTGATCAGTAGTGGCCCCCCAGCACCTTGAGACCCTCGCGGGTATGTAGTGCGCTTTACAAATGATTGATTGATTGATTGATTGATTGTACATATGCATGCATGTATGTATGTATGAATGCATGTATGTACATATGCATGTATGTTTGTATGTACTTACTTATATATGTATGTACATATGCATGCATGTATGTTTGCATGTATGTATGTTTGAATGCATGTACGCACGAATGCATGCATGTATATGGTATTTCTGTAGCTCAGACTGAGCCAAACGTCAGCGGAGTGCTGCACAGGGCGAAAGATAAGCCTAAGGTCAACAAGTGATCAAAGAGGTCGCCAGGTTAAGGATGGTCAATGCATGTGCTGCAGTGTTCTTTAAAAAAGTTACTAAAAATAGACGGTAACCTACATTGGAGCAGAGTTGGGCAGTCCTGATGGACGCTGGGATGTTGGTCCAGATCCTGGGTGTACAGATGTTGAGGTGGTCCTGATGGACAGGGGGATGTTAGTCCAGATCCTGGCTGTACAGATGTTGAGGTGGTCCTGATGGACAGGGGGATGTTAGTCCAGATCCTGGCTGTACAGATGTTGAGGTGGTCCTGATGGACAGGGGGATGTTAGTCCAGATCCTGGCTGTACAGATGTTGAGGTGGTCCTATGGACAGGGGGATGTTAGTCCAGATCCTGGCTGTACAGAGGTTGAGGTGGTCCTGATGGATCCGGGGATGTTGGTCCAGATCATTGGTGTACAGATGTTGAGGTTGTCGTGATGGACACAGGGATGTTGGTCCAGATCCTGGGTGTACAGATGTTGAGGTGGTTCTGATGGATCCGGGGATGTTTGTCCATATCCTGGGTATACAGATGTTGAGGTCTCCTGATGGTCACAGGGATGTTGGTCCTGTTTCTGGGTGTACAGATGTTGAGGTGGTCCTGATGGACATGGGGATGTTGTTCCAGATCCTGGTTGTACAGATGTTGAAATGGTCCTGATGGACAGGCAGTTGTTAGTCCAGATCCTGGGTGTACAGATGTTGAGGTGGTCCTGATGGACACAGGGATGTTTGTCCCGATCCTGGGTGCACAGATGCTGAGGTGGTCGTGATGGACCCAGGGATGTTGGTCCCAATCCTGGGTGTACAGGTGCTGCAGTGATCCTGATAGACACGGGATGTTGGTCCTGTTTCGGGGTGTACAGATGTTGAGGTGGTCCTGATGGACACAGGGATGGGGTCCAGATCCTGGGTGTACAGATGCTGCAGTGATCCTGATGGACACGGGGATGTTGGTTCTGTTTCTTGGTGTACAGATGTTGAAGTGGTCCTGATGGACACGGGGATGTTGGTCCATATCCTGGGTGTACAGATGTTGAGGTGGTCCTGATGGAAAGAGTGATGTTGTTCCAGATCCTGGGTGTACAGATGTTGAGGTTGTCCTGATGGACAGGGGGATGTTAGTCCAGATCCTGGGTGTACAGATGTTGAGGTGGTCCTGATGGACACGGGGATGTTGGTACAGATCCTGGATGCACAGATGTTGAGGTGGTCTTGATGGATCCGGGGAATGTTGGTCCATATCCTGTGTGCACAGATGTTGAGGTGGTACTGATGGACACGGGGATGTTGGTCCAGATCCTGGGTGTACAGATGTTGAGGTGGTCATGATGGACAACGGGGTGTTGATCCAGATCCTGGGTGTACAGATGCTGCAGTGATCCTGATGGACACGGGGATGTTAGTCCAGATCCTGAGTGTACAGATGTTGAGGTGGTCCTGATGGATCTGGGGATGTTGGTCCAGATCCTGGGTGTACAGATGTTGAGGTGGTCCTGATGGATCCAGGGATGTTGGTCCAGATCCTGGGTGTACGGGTGTTGAGGTGGTCCTGATGGATCCAGGGATGTTGGTCCAGATCCTGGGTGTACGGGTGTTGAGGTGGTCCTGATGGATCCGGGGATGTTGGTCCAGATCCTGGGTGTACAGGTGTTGAGGTGGTCCTGATGGATCCGGGGATGTTGGTCCGGATCCTGGGTGTACAGATGGATCCCGACAGATACAAGAAAGACAGTCACCCAGGCCCTCGTCAGCAGCAGACTCGACCACGGAAACGCCCTCTACGCGGGAACCCCGACCAAGCTCATCAAACGACTACAACGCATCTAAAACGCCTCGGCACGACTGATCCTCGACGTACCACGCCACGGCCACATCACCCCCCACCTGAGAAACCTGCACTGGCTCCCCATCAAAAAGAGGATATCCTTCAAGCTCCTCACCCACGTACACAAGGCACTCCAGAAGACCGGCCAAGCCTACCTCAACAGACGGCTCTCCTTCATCCCCAACCGCCAGCTACGCTCCACCGACCTCTCACTCGCCACCGTCCCACGCACCCGAAGAACAACCACCGGTGGGAGACCCTTCTCCCACCTCGCCTCCAAGACATGGAACACCCTCCCACTGAGCCTACGACAGACCCAAGACCTGCTGACCTTCAGGAGGATACTCAAGACCTGGCTGCTGATCAGTAGTGGCCCCCCAGCACCTTGAGACCCTCGCGGGTATGTAGTGCGCTTTACAAATGATTGATTGATTGATTGTACATATGCATGCATGTATGTATGTATGTATGAATGCATGTACGTACATATGCATGTATGTTTGTATGTACTTACTTATATATGTATGTACATATGCATGCATGTATGTTTGCATGTATGTATGTTTGAATGCATGTACGCACGAATGCATGCATGTATATGGTATTTCTGTAGCTCAGACTGAGCCAAACGTCAGCGGAGTGCTGCACAGGGCGAAAGATAAGCCTAAGGTCAACAAGTGATCAAAGAGGTCGCCGGGTTAAGGATGGTCAATGCATGTGCTGCAGTGTTCTTTAAAAAAGTTACTAAAAATAGACGGTAACCTACATTGGAGCAGAGTTGGGCAGTCCTGATGGACGCTGGGATGTTGGTCCAGATCCTGGGTGTACAGATGTTGAGGTGACCCTGATGGACAGGGGGATGTTAGTCCAGATCCTGGCTGTACAGAGGTTGAGGTGGTCCTGATGGATCCGGGGATGTTGGTCCAGATCCTTGGTGTACAGATGTTGAGGTGACCCTGATGGACAGGGGGATGTTAGTCCAGATCCTGGCTGTACAGAGGTTGAGGTGGTCCTGATGGATCCGGGGATGTTGGTCCAGATCCTTGGTGTACAGATGTTGAGGTTGTCGTGATGGACACAGGGATGTTGGTCCAGATCCTGGGTGTACAGATGTTGAGGTTGTCCTGATAGATCCGGGGATGTTGGTCCAGATCCTGGGTGTACAGATGTTGAGGTGGTTCTGATGGATCCGGGGATGTTTGTCCATATCCTGGGTATACAGATGTTGAGGTCTCCTGATGGTCACAGGGATGTTGGTCCTGTTTCTGGGTGTACAGATGTTGAGGTGGTCCTGATGGACATGGGGATGTTGTTCCAGATCCTGGTTGTACAGATGTTGAGGTGGTCCTGATGGACACGGGGATGTGGTCCAGATCCTGGTTGTACAGATGCTGCAGTGATCCTGATGGACACGGGATGTTGGTCCATATCCTGGGTGTACAGATGTTGAGGTGGTCCTGATGGAAAGACTGATGTTGTTCCAGATCCCGGGTGTACAGATGTTGAGGTTGTCCTGGTGGACAGGGGGATGTTAGTCCAGAACCTGGGTGTACAGATGTTGAAGTGGTCCTGATGGACACGTGGATGTTGGTCCAGATCCTGGATGCACAGGTGTTGAGGTGGTCTTGATGGATCCGGGGATGTTGGTCCATATCCTAGGTGTACAGATGTTGAGGTGGTCCTGATGGACACAGGGATGTTGGTCCAGATTCTGGGTGTACAGATGTTGGGGTGGTCCTGATGGACAAGGGATGTTGGTCCATATCTTGGGTGTACAGATGTTGAAGAGGTCCTGATGGACAGGCAGGTGTTAGTCCAGATCCTGGGTGTACAGATGTTGAGGTGGTCCTGATGGATCCGGGGATGTTTGTCCAGATTCTGGGTGTACAGATGTTGAGGTGGTCCTGATGGACGCAGGGATGTTTGTCCCGATCCTGGGTGCACAGATGCTGAGGTGGTCGTGATGGACCCAGGGATGTTGGTCCCAATCCTGGGTGTACAGACGCTGCAGTGATCCTGATGGACAAGAGATGTTGGTCCATATCCTGGGTGTACAGATGTTGAAATGGTCCTGATGGACAGGCAGTTGTTAGTCCAGATCCTGGGTGTACAGATGTTGAGGTGGTCCTGATGGACACAGGGATGTTTGTCCCGATCCTGGGTGCACAGATGCTGAGGTGGTCGTGATGGACCCAGGGATGTTGGTCCCAATCCTGGGTGTACAGATGCTGCAGTGATCCTGATAGACACGGGATGTTGGTCCTGTTTTGGGGTGTACAGATGTTGAGGTGGTCCTGATGGACACAGGGATGGGGTCCAGATCCTGGGTGTACAGATGCTGCAGTGATCCTGATGGACACGGGGATGTTGGTTCTGTTTCTTGGTGTACAGATGTTGAAGTGGTCCTGATGGACACGGGGATGTTGGTCCATATCCTGGGTGTACAGATGTTGAGGTGGTCCTGATGGAAAGAGTGATGTTGTTCCAGATCCTGGGTGTACAGATGTTGAGGTTGTCCTGATGGACAGGGGGATGTTAGTCCAGATCCTGGGTGTACAGATGTTGAGGTGGTCCTGATGGACACGGGGATGTTGGTACAGATCCTGGATGCACAGATGTTGAGGTGGTCTTGATGGATCCGGGGAATGTTGGTCCATATCCTGTGTGCACAGATGTTGAGGTGGTCCTGATGGACACGGGGATGTTGGTCCAGATCCTGGGTGTACAGATGTTGAGGTGGTCATGATGGACACAGGGGTGTTGATCCAGATCCTGGTGTACAGATGCTGCAGTGATCCTGATGGACACGGGGATGTTAGTCCAGATCCTGAGTGTACAGATGTTGAGGTGGTCCTGATGGATCCGGGGATGTTGGTCCAGATCCTGGGTGTACAGATGTTGAGGTGGTCCTGATGGATCCAGGGATGTTGGTCCAGATCCTGGGTGTACAGGTGTTGAGGTGGTCCTGATGGATCCGGGGATGTTGGTCCAGATCCTGGGTGTACAGGTGTTGAGGTGGTCCTGATGGATCCGGGATGTTGGTCCAGATCCTGGGTGTGCAGGTGTTGAGGTGGTCCTGATGGATCCGGGGATGTTGGTCCAGATCCTGGGTGTACAGGTGTTGAGGTGGTCCTGATGGATCCGGGGATGTTGGTCCAGATCCTGGGTGTACAGATGTTGAGGTGGTCATGATGGACACAGCGGTGTTGATCCAGATCCTGGGTGTACAGATGCTGCAGTGATCCTGATGGACACGGGGATGTTAGTCCAGATCCTGGGTGTACAGATGTTGAGGTGGTCCTGATGAACAGGGGGATGTTAGTCCAGATCCTGGGTGTACAGATGTTGAGGTGGTCCTGATGGATCCGGGGATGTTGGTCCAGATCCTGGGTGTACAGATGTTGAGGTGGTCCTGATGGACAGGGGGATGTTAGTCCAGATCCTGGGTGTACAGATGTTGAGGTGGTCCTGATGGATCCGGGGATGTTGGTCCAGATCCTGGGTGTACAGGTGTTGAGGTGGTCCTGATGGATCCGGGGATGTTGGTCCAGATCCTGGGTGTACAGGTGTTGAGGTGGTCCTGATGGATCCGGGGATGTTGGTCCAGATCCTGGGTGTACAGGTGTTGAGGTGGTCCTGATGGATCCGGGGATGTTGGTCCAGATCCTGGGTGCACAGATGCTGAGGTGGTCCTGATGGGTCCGGGGATGTTGGCCCATATCCTAGGTGCACAGATCTTGAGGTGGTCCTGATGGGTCCGGGGATGTTGGCCCATATCCTGGGTGCACAGATCTTGAGGTGGTCCTGATGGGTCCGGGGATGTTGGCCCATATCCTGGGTGCACAGATCTTGAGGTGGTCTTGATGGACACGGGATGTTGGTCCAGCTCCTGGGTGTACAGATGCTGCAGTGATCCTGATGGACACGGGGATGTTAGTCCAGATCCTGGGTGTACGGGTGTTGAGGTGGTCCTGATGGATCCGGGGATGTTAGTCCAGATCCTGGGTGGACAGGTGTTGAGGTAGTCCTGATGGATCCGGGGATGTTGGTCCAGATCCTGGGTGTACAGATGTTGAGGTGGTCCTATGGACAGGGGGATGTTAGTCCAGATCCTGGGTGTACAGATGTTGAGGTGGTCCTGATGGATCCGGGGATGTTGGTCCAGATCCTGGGTGTACAGGTGTTGAGGTGGTCCTGATGGATCTGGGGATGTTAGTCCAGATCCTGGGTGTACAGATGTTGAGGTGGTCCTAATGGATCCGGGGATGTTGGTCCAGATCCTGGGTGTACAGATGTTGAGGTGGTCCTGATGGAAAGAGTGATGTTGTTCCAGATCCTGGGTGTACAGATGTTGAGGTTGTCCTGATGGACAGGGGGATGTTAGTCCAGATCCTGGGTGTACAGATGTTGAGGTGGTCCTGATGGACACGGGGATGTTGGTACAGATCCTGGATGCACAGATGTTGAGGTGGTCTTGATGGATCCGGGGAATGTTGGTCCATATCCTGTGTGCACAGATGTTGAGGTGGTCCTGATGGACACGGGGATGTTGGTCCAGATCCTGGGTGTACAGATGTTGAGGTGGTCATGATGGACACAGGGGTGTTGATCCAGATCCTGGTGTACAGATGCTGCAGTGATCCTGATGGACACGGGGATGTTAGTCCAGATCCTGAGTGTACAGATGTTGAGGTGGTCCTGATGGATCCGGGGATGTTGGTCCAGATCCTGGGTGTACAGATGTTGAGGTGGTCCTGATGGATCCAGGGATGTTGGTCCAGATCCTGGGTGTACAGGTGTTGAGGTGGTCCTGATGGATCCGGGGATGTTGGTCCAGATCCTGGGTGTACAGGTGTTGAGGTGGTCCTGATGGATCCGGGATGTTGGTCCAGATCCTGGGTGTGCAGGTGTTGAGGTGGTCCTGATGGATCCGGGGATATTGGTCCAGATCCTGGGTGTACAGATGTTGAGGTGGTCATGATGGACACAGCGGTGTTGATCCAGATCCTGGGTGTACAGATGCTGCAGTGATCCTGATGGACACGGGGATGTTAGTCCAGATCCTGGGTGTACAGATGTTGAGGTGGTCCTGATGGATCCGGGGATGTTGGTCCAGATCCTGGGTGTACAGATGTTGAGGTGGTCCTGATGGACAGGGGGATGTTAGTCCAGATCCTGGGTGTACAGATGTTGAGGTGGTCCTGATGGATCCGGGGATGTTGGTCCAGATCCTGGGTGTACAGGTGTTGAGGTGGTCCTGATGGATCCGGGGATGTTGGTCCAGATCCTGGGTGTACAGGTGTTGAGGTGGTCCTGATGGATCCGGGGATGTTGGTCCAGATCCTGGGTGCACAGATGCTGAGGTGGTCCTGATGGGTCCGGGGATGTTGGCCCATATCCTAGGTGCACAGATCTTGAGGTGGTCCTGATGGGTCCGGGGATGTTGGCCCATATCCTGGGTGCACAGATCTTGAGGTGGTCCTGATGGGTCCGGGGATGTTGGCCCATATCCTGGGTGCACAGATCTTGAGGTGGTCCTGATGGGTCCGGGGATGTTGGCCCATATCCTGGGTGCACAGATCTTGAGGTGGTCTTGATGGACACGGGATGTTGGTCCAGCTCCTGGGTGTACAGATGCTGCAGTGATCCTGATGGACACGGGGATGTTAGTCCAGATCCTGGGTGTACAGGTGTTGAGGTGGTCCTGATGGATCCGGGGATGTTGGTCCAGATCCTGGGTGTACAGATGTTGAGGTGGTCCTATGGACAGGGGGATGTTAGTCCAGATCCTGGGTGTACAGATGTTGAGGTGGTCCTATGGACAGGGGGATGTTAGTCCAGATCCTGGGTGTACAGATGTTGAGGTGGTCCTGATGGATCCGGGGATGTTGGTCCAGATCCTGGGTGTACAGATGTTGAGGTGGTCCTATGGACAGGGGGATGTTAGTCCAGATCCTGGGTGTACAGATGTTGAGGTGGTCCTATGGACAGGGGGATGTTAGTCCAGATCCTGGGTGTACAGATGTTGAGGTGGTCCTATGGACAGGGGGATGTTAGTCCAGATCCTGGGTGTACAGATGTTGAGGTGGTCCTGATGGATCCGGGGATGTTAGTCCAGATCCTGGGTGTACAGATGTTGAGGTCTCCTGATGGACACGGGGGATGTTGACCCATATCCTGGGTGCACAGATGTTGAGGTGGTCCTGATGGATCCGGGGATGTTGGTCCAGATCCTGGGTGTACAGATGTTGAGGTCTCCTGATGGACACGGGGGATGTTGACCCATATCCTGGGTGCACAGATGTTGAGGTGGTCCTGATGGGTCCGGGGATGTTGGTCCATATCCTGGACGGGGATAGGTAGGAGCTAAGCTCCAGATCTGTGCCTTTGGGTGTTTAAAAAAAAGAAACATTCAAAAAAGTTTCTTTCTGTAACAAAGAAGCTTTGACAGTAGTAGGCACAGAGATGTGCACTGATATGCATTGTTCGCCACTGTCAGATTACCTGAAAAACCGAGGTATATTATCATACACTGGAAAGTGGTCAACTGTTTCTTGACAAGGGTCTTGCTACTGGTAACAGTATACCTGGTGAGAAATGCCACCCCATATTCCAGAGGTCCAAGAAAGCACTGCCTTAGAAATACAATAACGAGCTGGAAGGGATAAGCTAGTGGCAGTTGTTCTAAATAACTGCTCTTCACTGGAGTCATGCGTTAAACTCTGTGTGTTTGTAGTTATGCAGACCTATAAAAGTACTACTTCTGAACTGTTTTTAAATGATTAAACTAGATCCCGTGGTACATAATTGTACGGCAGGCAAGGGATCTGTGCAGTAACAACAGTTGTACACGAGGGCTTACTGTAATGTACACCGCTACTAGATGCATGCTGTGATTAATACTGAGTGATGCACATTTAAATAATTTCTTATTGGGGGCATTAAAGCGAGTGCCTGTTCACGAGGCTCGGTTTATAAACCAAACAACCGGTTGAGCAGGCCTGGCTAGTGGCGACAAAAGAAGCAGTGGAACTATTATCAGCAGGGAAGATATGCAACATAGATGTAGATGCCTGAAAGATCATTAGAAGTGACACTCCAAAATCTTCTATAATGGTAAGAAAAGTACTGGAAGTGATGAATATTGATTTACATAGAGGTGGAACTAGGTAAAATTAGAACATTATTATAACGGAATGGTATTATCATTTTATTTTTTACTCCTGCTGCAGCCCACAATCTTCTGCCTCCCCCCCACACGCCCACCCACCCGCGGGCACTCCCGACCGCCCTTAAACCAGTAACACGCAAAACAAGTCAATGAAATTAACTTGCTCATTAAACAAAATCAGCATGTGCTGATTTCACCACAGGTGAAGATGCCTGAAAGCCCTGTAGAAGTGATCTCCAAAATCTATTGTAAAGGTAAGAAAATAAATGAAACTGGTGAAAATGTTCTAAATAGCGGTGGAACTATGTGAAATTAAAACCCGGAGTTCCGATTACTTGTTTTACATCGCCTGGGGCCAGCAGCAGTCGATGGTGGGCTGATAAGTGATACGGTATCCTCCAGAAATGTGACCGGCAGAAGAACAAGGACGGGGCCCGAGGTGGGGTGAAAGGGGCAGCACACGGAAAAACAGTGGATGTGTAAGAGGGGAAACCACTAACAGACAAAACAAGTCAACGAAAGTAACGTGATGATGAAACAAAAGTTGAGCGTGCTGAGTGGGCAACCTAATTAAAACGTTTATAAAACTTCTGACCTACATGGAATAATATCAAAGGGCCAGATGTACGACCCTTTTTAGTGGCCGCAAACGGGAGATCCTCCCGTTTACGACTGCAAAAAAGGACAATGGCATGTACAAATGCTATTTTGTGAATCAGTAACTTGCAAAATAGCATTTGCGACTCTCACTTTTAGAAAGGGGCGTCCCTTCCTAATACTGATTCTGAATGACATGTACAATTGTTTTGCGACTGCATTTGCGGCAGCAAAACACTTGCAGTTTACCACCTACTTAAAGTAGGTGGTAAACCACTCTCAGACAGAAAGGGGTACCTTCCCCTTTGTGAGTTTGTGAGGAAATATTTTTTAGGAGCAGGCAGTGGTCCCAAGGACCACTGCCTGCCCTTAAACAAGCATTTACAATGCAATGGTCTCGGCATCATTAAAGGTAGAGCTATTGGCATTGCTCATGACATTTTTTTTTCTTTAAATCATAAATAAATGGCATTGTCATTTACATTGTCAATACACACCACTCTGCACTCCACTGCACTCACCTGCACTGCACTCAACTGCCCTCACCTGCACTGCACTCAACTGCACTGACCTGCACTGCACTGACCTGCACTACACTCACCTGCACTGCACTGCACTCACCTGCACTGCACTCACCTGCACTGCACTGCACTCACCTGCACTCACCTGTACTGCACTGCACTCACCTGCACTGCACTGCACTCACCTGCACTGCACTCACCTGCACTGCACTCACCTGCACTGCACTCACCTGCACTCACCTGCACTGCACTCACCTGCACTGCACTGCACTCACCTGCACTGCACTGCACTCACCTGCACTGCACTCACCTGCACTGCACTCACCTGCACTGCACTCACCTGCACTGCACTGCACTCACCTGCACTGCACTGCACTCACCTGCACTGCACTCACCTGCACTGCACTGCACTGACCTGCACTGCACTCACATGCACTGCACTGCACTCACCTGCACTGCAATCACCTGCACTGCACTCACCTGCACTGCACTCACCTGCACTGCACTGCACTCACCTGCACTGCACTGCACTCACCTGCACTGCACTGCACTGCACTCACCTGCACTGCACTCACCTGCACTGCACTGCACTCACCTGCACTGCACTCACCTGCACTGCACTCACCTGCACTGCACTCACCTGCACTGCACTGCACTCACCTGCACTGCACTGCACTCACCTGCACTGCACTGCACTCACCTGCACTCCACTGCACTGCACTCACCTGCACTGCACTGCACTGCACTCACCTGCACTGCACTCACCTGCACTACACTCACCTGCACTGCACTATACTCACCTGCACTGCACTGCACTGCACTCACCTGCACTGACCTGCACCACACTCACCTGCACTGCACTCACCTGCACTGCACTGCACTCACCTGCACTGCACTGCACTCACCTGCACTCACCTGCACTGCACTCACCTGCACTGCACTGCACTCACCTGCACTGCACTCACCTGCACTGCACTCCACTGCACTCACCTGCACTGCACTCGCCTGCACTGCACTCGCCTGCACTGCACTCACCTGCACTGCACTCACCTGCACTGCACTGCACTCACCTGCACTGCACTCACCTACACTGCACTCACCTGCACTGCACTCACCTGCACTGCACTCACCTGCACTCCAATGCACTCGCATGCACTCCACTGCACTGCACTGCACTCACCTGCACTGCACGCGCCTGCACTCCACTGCACTGCACTCACCTGCACTGCACTGCACTCACCTGCACTGCACTCACCTGCACTGCACTCACCTGCACTGCACTGCACTCACCTGCACTGCACTCACCTGCACTGCACTCACCTGCACTGCACTGCACTCACCTGCACTCCACTGCACTGCACTCACCTGCACTGCACTGCACTGCACTGACCTGCACTGCACTCACCTGCACTGCACTGCACTGACCTGCACTGCACTGCACTCACCTGCACTGCACTGCACTCACCTGCACTGCACTGCACTGACCTGCACTGCACTGCACTCACCTGCACTGCACTGCACTCACCTGCACTGCACTGCACTCACCTGCACTGCACTCACCTGCACTGCACTGCACTCGCCTGCACTGCACGCACTGCACTCGCCTGCACTGCACTCGCCTGCACTGCACTCGCCTGCACTGCACTGCACTCACCTGCACTGCACTGCACTGCACTCACCTGCACTGCACTGCACTCACCTGCACTCACCTGCACTGCACTCACCTGCACTGCACTCACCTGCACTGCACTGCACTCACCTGCACGGCACTCACCTGCACTGCACTGCACTCACTTGCACTGCACTCACCTGCACTGCACTGCACTCACCTGCACTGCACTGCACTCACCTGCACTGCACTCACCTGCACTGCACTGCACTCACCTGCACTCCACTGCACTCACCTGCACTCCACTGCACTCACCTGCACTGCACTCACCTGCACTGCACTCACCTGCACTGCACTGCACATACCTGCACTGCACTGCACATACCTGCACTGCACTGCACATACCTGCACTGCACTGCACATACCTGCACTGCACTGCACATACCTGCACTGCACTGCACATACCTGCACTGCACTGCACATACCTGCACTGCACTGCACATACCTGCACTGCACTCACTACTCTGCACTCACTACTCTGCACTCACTACTCTGCACGCACTACTCTGCACGCACTACTCTGCACTCACTACTCTGCACTCACTACTCTGCATTCACTACTCTGCACTCTGCACTCTGCACTCACTACTCTGCACTCTGCACTCTGCACTCACTACTCTGCACTCTGCACTCTGCACTCACTACTCTGCACTCTGCACTCACTACTCTGCACTCTGCACTCACTACTCTGCACTCTGCACTCACTACTCGGCACTCTGCACTCACTACTCGGCACTCACCACTCTGCACTCACCACTCTGCACTCACTACTCTGCACTCACTACTCTGCACTCACTACTCTGCACTCACTACTCTGCACTCACTACTCTGCACTCACTACTCTGCACTCACTACTCTGCGCACTCACTACTCTGCACTCACTACTCTGCACTCACTACTCTGCACTCACTACTCTGCACTCACTACTCTGCACTCACTACTCTGCACTCACTACTCACTACTCTGCACTCACTACTCACTACTCACTACTCTGCACTCACTACTCACTACTCACTACTCTGCACTCACTACTCTGCGCACTCACTACTCTGCACTCACTACTCTGCACTCACTACTAACTACTCTGCACTCACTACTCTGCACTCTGCACTCACTACTCACTACTCTGCACTCACTACTCACTACTCACTACTCTGCACTCACTACTCTGCACTCACTACTCTGCACTCACCACTCTGCACTCACCACTCTGCACTCACCACTCTGCACTCACCACTCTGCACTCACCACTCTGCACTCACTACTCTGCACTCACCACTCTGCACTCACTACTCTGCACTCACTACTCTGCACTCACTACTCTGCACTCACTACTCTGCACTCACTACTCTGCACTCACTACTAACTACTCTGCACTCACTACTCTGCACTCTGCACTCAATACTCACTACTCTGCACTCACTACTCTGCACTCTGCACTCACTACTCACTACTCTGCACTCTGCACTCACTACTCTGCACTCTGCACTCACTACTCACTACTCTGCACTCACTACTCACTACTCTGCACTCACTACTCACTACTCTGTGCACTCACTACTCTGCACTCACTACTCTGCACTCACTACTCTGCACTCACTACTCTGCACTCACTACTCTGCACTCACTACTCTGCACTCACTACTCTGCACTCACTACTCTGCACTCTGCACTCACTACTCACTACTCTGCACACTACACTCACTACTCTGCACTCTGCACTCACTACTCACTACTCTGCACACTACACTCACTACTCTGCACTCTGCACTCACTACTCACTACTCTGCACTCACTACTCACTACTCTGCACTCACTACTCACTACTCTGCACTCACTACTCACTACTCTGCACTCACTACTCACTACTCTGCACTCACTACTCTGCGCACTCACTACTCTGCACTCACTACTCTGCACTCACTACTCTGCACTCACTACTCTGCACTCACTACTCTGCACTCACTACTCTGCACTCACTACTCTGCACTCACTACTCTGCACTCTGCACTCACTACTCTGCACTCTGCACTCACTACTCTGCACTCTGCACTCACTACTCTGCACTCTGCACTCACTACTCTGCACTCTGCACTCACTACTCTGCACTCTGCACTCACTACTCGCCACTCACCACTCTGCACTCACCACTCTGCACTCACTACTCTGCACTCACTACTCTGCACTCACTACTCTGCACTCACTACTCTGCACTCACTACTCTGCGCACTCACTACTCTGCGCACTCACTACTCTGCACTCACTACTCTGCACTCACTACTCTGCACTCACTACTCTGCACTCACTACTCACTACTCTGCACTCACTACTCACTACTCACTACTCTGCACTCACTACTCACTACTCACTACTCTGCACTCACTACTCTGCGCACTCACTACTCTGCACTCACTACTCTGCACTCACTACTAACTACTCTGCACTCACTACTCTGCACTCTGCACTCACTACTCACTACTCTGCACTCTGCACTCACTACTCTGCACTCTGCACTCACTACTCACTACTCTGCACTCACTACTCACTACTCTGCACTCACTACTCACTACTCTGTGCACTCACTACTCTGCACTCACTACTCTGCACTCACTACTCTGCACTCACTACTCTGCACTCACTACTCTGCACTCACTACTCTGCACTCTGCACTCACTACTCACTACTCTGCACACTACACTCACTACTCACTACTCTGCACTCACTACTCACTACTCTGCACTCACTACTCACTACTCTGCACTCACTACTCACTACTCTGCACTCACTACTCACTACTCTGCGCACTCACTACTCTGCGCACTCACTACTCTGCACTCACTACTCTGCACTCACTACTCTGCACTCACTACTCTGCACTCACTACTCTGCACTCACTACTCTGCACTCTGCACTCACTACTCACTACTCTGCACACTACACTCACTACTCTGCACTCTGCACTCACTACTCACTACTCTGCACTCACTACTCACTACTCTGCACTCACTACTCACTACTCTGCGCACTCACTACTCTGCACTCACTACTCTGCACTCACTACTCTGCACTCACTACTCTGCACTCACTACTCTGCACTCACTACTCTGCACTCTGCACTCACTACTCTGCACTCACTACTCTGCACTCACCACTCTGCACTCACCACTCTGCACTCACCACTCTGCACTCACCACTCTGCACTCACCACTCTGCACTCACTACTCTGCACTCACTACTCTGCACTCACTACTCTGCACTCACTACTCTGCACTCACTACTCTGCGCACTCACTACTCTGCGCACTCACTACTCTGCGCACTCACTACTCTGCGCACTCACTACTCTGCACTCACTACTCTGCACTCTGCACTCTGCACTCACTACTCTGCACTCTGCACTCACTACTCTGCACTCACCACTCTGCACTCACCACTCTGCACTCACCACTCTGCACTCACCACTCTGCACTCACCACTCTGCACTCACCACTCTGCACTCACTACTCTGCACTCACTACTCTGCACTCACTACTCTGCACTCACTACTCTGCACTCACTACTCTGCGCACTCACTACTCTGCGCACTCACTACTCTGCACTCACTACTCTGCACTCTGCACTCTGCACTCACTACTCTGCACTCACTACTCACTACTCTGCACTCACTACTCACTACTCTGCACTCACTACTCACTACTCTGCACTCACTACTCACTACTCACTACTCTGCACTCACTACTCTGCGCACTCACTACTCTGCACTCACTACTCTGCACTCACTACTCTGCACTCTGCACTCACTACTCACTACTCTGCACTCACTACTCACTACTCTGCACTCACTACTCACTACTCACTACTCTGCGCACTCACTACTCTGCACTCACTACTCTGCACTCACTACTCTGCACTCACTACTCTGCACTCACTACTCTGCACTCACTACTCTGCACTCACTACTCACTACTCACTACTCTGCGCACTCACTACTCTGCACTCACTACTCTGCACTCACTACTCTGCACTCACTACTCTGCACTCACTACTCTGCACTCACTACTCTGCACTCACTACTCTGCACTCACTACTCTGCGCACTCACTACTCTGCGCACTCACTACTCTGCACTCACTACTCTGCACTCACTACTCACTACTCTGCACTCACTACTCACTACTCTGCACTCACTACTCACTACTCTGCGCACTCACTACTCTGCACTCACTACTCTGCACTCACTACTCTGCACTCACTACTCTGCACTCACTACTCTGCACTCACTACTCTGCACTCTGCACTCACTACTCACTACTCTGCACACTACACTCACTACTCACTACTCTGCACTCACTACTCACTACTCTGCACTCACTACTCACTACTCTGCACTCACTACTCACTACTCTGCACTCACTACTCACTACTCTGCGCACTCACTACTCTGCGCACTCACTACTCTGCACTCACTACTCTGCACTCACTACTCTGCACTCACTACTCTGCACTCACTACTCTGCACTCACTACTCTGCACTCTGCACTCACTACTCACTACTCTGCACACTACACTCACTACTCTGCACTCTGCACTCACTACTCACTACTCTGCACTCACTACTCACTACTCTGCACTCACTACTCACTACTCTGCGCACTCACTACTCTGCACTCACTACTCTGCACTCACTACTCTGCACTCACTACTCTGCACTCACTACTCTGCAC
Organism: Lissotriton helveticus; assembly: GCF_964261635.1. Taxonomy (NCBI): domain Eukaryota; kingdom Metazoa; phylum Chordata; class Amphibia; order Caudata; family Salamandridae; genus Lissotriton; species Lissotriton helveticus. The sequence continues at coordinate 501,552,778 of NC_136062.1, forward strand.
TCACTACTCTGCACTCACTACTCTGCACTCACTACTCTGCACTCTGCACTCACTACTCTGCACTCACCACTCTGCACTCACCACTCTGCACTCACCACTCTGCACTCACCACTCTGCACTCACCACTCTGCACTCACCACTCTGCACTCACTACTCTGCACTCACTACTCTGCACTCACTACTCTGCACTCACTACTCTGCACTCACTACTCTGCGCACTCACTACTCTGCGCACTCACTACTCTGCGCACTCACTACTCTGCGCACTCACTACTCTGCACTCACTACTCTGCACTCTGCACTCTGCACTCACTACTCTGCACTCACTACTCACTACTCTGCACTCACTACTCACTACTCTGCACTCACTACTCACTACTCTGCACTCACTACTCACTACTCACTACTCTGCACTCACTACTCTGCGCACTCACTACTCTGCACTCACTACTCTGCACTCACTACTCTGCACTCTGCACTCACTACTCTTTACTCTGCACTCACTACTCACTACTCTGCACTCACTACTCACTACTCACTACTCTGCGCACTCACTACTCTGCACTCACTACTCTGCACTCACTACTCTGCACTCACTACTCTGCACTCACTACTCTGCACTCACTACTCTGCACTCACTACTCACTACTCTGCGCACTCACTACTCTGCACTCACTACTCTGCACTCACTACTCTGCACTCACTACTCTGCACTCACTACTCTGCACTCACTACTCTGCGCACTCACTACTCTGCGCACTCACTACTCTGCACTCACTACTCTGCACTCACTACTCACTACTCTGCACTCACTACTCTGCACTCTGCACTCACTACTCACTACTCTGCACACTACACTCACTACTCTGCACTCTGCACTCACTACTCACTACTCTGCACTCACTACTCACTACTCTGCACTCACTACTCACTACTCTGCACTCACTACTCACTACTCTGCACTCACTACTCACTACTCTGCACTCACTACTCACTACTCACTACTCTGCGCACTCACTACTCTGCACTCACTACTCTGCACTCACTACTCTGCACTCACTACTCTGCACTCACTACTCTGCACTCACTACTCTGCACTCTGCACTCACTACTCTGCACTCACCACTCTGCACTCACCACTCTGCACTCACCACTCTGCACTCACCACTCTGCACTCACCACTCTGCACTCACCACTCTGCACTCACTACTCTGCACTCACTACTCTGCACTCACTACTCTGCGCACTCACTACTCTGCGCACTCACTACTCTGCGCACTCACTACTCTGCACTCACTACTCTGCACTCTGCACTCACTACTCTGCACTCACTACTCACTACTCTGCACTCACTACTCACTACTCTGCACTCACTACTCTGCACTCACTACTCACTACTCACTACTCTGCACTCACTACTCTGCGCACTCACTACTCTGCACTCACTACTCTGCACTCACTACTCTGCACTCACTACTCTGCACTCTGCACTCACTACTCACTACTCTGCACTCACTACTCACTACTCTGCACTCACTACTCACTACTCTGCGCACTCACTACTCTGCACTCTGCACTCACTACTCTGCACTCTGCACTCTGCACTCAGCACTCATGTAGGAAGGGGGAGTCTCTGGTTGGCGCAGTGCAACACTGGCGACAAGCAGGGCCTCTCTCTTCCTCGTCAGGGCTGAGGGTTACCTTCAAGACAACCTCTGCTTACCCTCTAGGTAGTGTGGCTTAAGCAGTCTTAGGCTAATCTCTGGGGCATGTAGGGTTAAACATTTGCAATATTACACCATCACCACCAACCCACCACACAATGACACCAAACTGTATTTGTAAAAATATATGTTCTTTATATAAATTTCAAGCAGGCTTGTAAATACAGTCTTGGTTCACGTTTTAAAGGCAGGTTCCAGTTACTCTTTAACAAAATGCCACAGTTCTGGTTCAGCTCTTAATAGTCTTATCCTTCTTTCTCAGAAAGGGGGGGGTTTCAGGCTCTTCAATGTACTTTCTCTGTCCTTCAGACACGGAGTCTAACCATCCAGGGTTACTGTTGGACGGACCGGGAGGGTCGGCCGAGGACAAGGGGAGAGGTCTCCGGGGAGAGCCGTCTCCAGCGAACCGTACAGACGAGTAACTTCCCCCCCACAGACGGACACCACACAATGATAAAGTTCAACGATACTTTATAGGCAATTCTTTAAGTACGGTAGAATGGTACAAGGAGGTCTGGACTCAGGGGTCCCCTCTATTCTGGTCTCTGTTTGGGAAAAGGGTAGCGGGACAGTCTTGTTACCAAAAAGATGGAAATAGCTCTCAATCCTCGAGCTCGGTGGTGTAGATGAACGGGCCGCGGCGGAGCCAGCGGGTCCCGAGATGGATGAAGGAAGACGACGGTCCGCGGCAGAGCCAGCAGGTCCCGATGAAGGTGGTGGTTACAAACGGTCCGCGGCCACGCCAGCAGGTCCCGACGACGATGAAGGATAGGGTGGTTCCCAAAGCCGCGGCAGCGCCAGCAGGCAGGACGAGGGTGCACAAGACAGAGCTACGGCAGCGCCAGTAGTCCGTCAAGGATGAGTTCTTCTTTGCGTCTCTCGACTCCAAGATACAACTCCCGTCCTGCTCTGGAGCTGCCCCAGTTATAGGGCTGGTGTGCTTTGATGTCAGGACCCTCGCACTTGGAGGTCGGGAGGTCCGGGATGAGGGGGTTCAGACACCCAGCAGGGGGGTGGAGCCAGCGCCCGGGGAGGCGATGGGCGAGCGGCACTTGGCGGGGGAGAGCCATCGACACCTCTTGCTCCCATTGACTGACCAAGTAGCCCGCTCACCTCCTGGGTGGATGTTGGTGCCGGAATGTCTGAGGCCTGGCCAGGCCCAGGGTTGAGGTCGATCGGGGGCCAGGCGGCCTCGTGGTGGAGTGTCCAAGATGGCGTCCAGGATGGGCGCGCAGGCCGGTAGTGGGTCGGCCTACGCGGTCAACAGGTTCGAGTGTAGGGGTCCCTGCGGGGACGGTGGACGTGCAATGGTGGTGTGTGGTACTTGCGTGGCTGGTTCGGGCCTGGTTGGGCCGGGGGAGAGCGGCCCTTCATGTGGCCTGTCCAACATGCGTCCCCCCCAGCTGAAGGCGGGGAGAGTTACCCATTCTCTTGGGGACTCTTCTCGTCGAGGCGGAAGAACCGGGACAGGCCATCTGCGTTGGCGTGATCTGGCCCAGGCCGATGTTCAACTGTGAAGTCCATCCCTTGTAGGGAGATGGACCAGCGTAGTAACTTCGGGTTTTCCCCCCGCATCTGCATCAGCCACTGCAGGGGTCGGTGGTCGGTCTGTACCCGAAAGGGTGTGCCAAAAAGGTAGGGCCGGAGCTTCTTGAGGGCCCATACCACCGCGAAGGCCTCCCTCTCTATGGTGCTCCAGCGTTGTTCCCGTGGTAGGAGTCGCCGGCTGATGAAGGCCACCGGCTGATCACGGCCCTCGGTGTTCACTTGAGACAGGACTGCCCCAATGCCATGGTCGGAGGCATCCGTCTGGACGATGAACTCCCGGCTGTAGTCGGGGGCCTGGAGCACAGGGGCGGAGCACATGGCGGCTTTCAATTGTTCAAATGCAGCTTGACACTCTGGGGTCCAGTTGACGTTCTGGGGCTGATTTTTTGACGTGAGCTCTGTGAGGGGCCTCACGATAGTACCATAGTCTTTCACGAACCTTCGGTAATAGCCCGTGAGGCCCAGGAAGGCTCGTACCTCGGTCTGGGTAATGGGGGGCTGCCAGGACTGGATGGCGGCAATTTTTAGCTGCAGAGGGGCCACCAGGCCGCTTCCCACCTGGTGCCCGAGGTAGGTTACAGACCCTTGCCCAATTTGACATTTGCTGGCCTTGATCGTGAGGCCAGCTTGCTGGAGGGCGTGCAGCACTGCTCGGAGGTGGTGGAGGTGCTCGGACCACTGGTTGCTGTATACAGCGATGTCGTCTAAGTAGGCGGCGCTGAATCCTTCGAGCCCCGCCAGGACCTGATTGACGAGCCGTTGGAATGTTGCTGGGGCATTCTTCATGCCGAAGGGCATGACTGTGAAATGGTAATGGCCATCGGGAGTGGAAAAGGCAGAACGTTCTTGTGCCCGGGGTGTGAGGCCGATTTGCCAGTAGCCCGCCGTCAGGTCGAAGATACTGAGGTAGCGGGCAGCTCCCATGCGGTCGATTAGTTCATCTGCCCGGGGGATGGGATGTGCGTCTGTCCTGGTGACCGCATTCAAGCCCCGGTAGTCGACGCAGAACCGGAGTTCTGGTGTGGTGCCGGGGGCAGCTGCTTTGGGGACCAGTACTACCGGGCTGGCCCAGGGGCTGTCTGAGGGCTCGATGACCCCGAGCGTGAGCATTTTGGCTACTTCCTCCTGGATGCAGGCCCGTACCCGATCTGGCACGCGGTAGGCCCGGTGGCGGATAGGGGGGCTGTCCCCAGTGTCCACATCGTGCGTACACCAGGAAGTGACACCTGGGGTGAGGGAGAACAGGCTGGCGAATTGTGACAGGAGCACTTGGCACTCCTGGTGTTGCTCTCGGGTGAGGGCCTCTGAGAGTCGGACCCCATCTACGGAACCGTCTTTCTCCCGCGTTCGTAGGAGGTCCGGGAGGGGCTCGGAGTCCTCTTCAGCCCCATTGTCTGTGGCCATCAGGAGGCTGAGTTCTGTCCGTACAAAGTGCGGTTTCAGTCTGTTAGCGTGGAGGACCCGGAGGGGGTTCCGGGAAGATTCCAAGTCGATGAGATAGGTAGCCGGACCCTTGCGCTCGACCACTTTGAAGGGCCCTGTCCACTTGTCTTGTAGGGCGCAGGGTTCGGTGGGGGACATCACCCATACCTGTTGCCCAGGTTCAAATTCGATGGAGGAGGCATTCCGGTCATACCACCTTTTCATGTCCTCCTGACTGGCCTCTAGGTTGGCTTTTGCTAGTTCTCGGAATCGCCGGGTCTGGTTGCGGAGTGTTAGGAGGTAGCGGAAAACATCTGGTGGGTTCTTTAGAGGGGGCATCTCCCAGCCTTCCTTAACTAGGCTGAGCGGCCCGCGTACGGGGTGTCCATATAGCAGTTCAAATGGGCTGAAGCCCAGGGACTTCTGGGGAACCTCTCGATATGCGAAGAGGAGGCACGGCAGCAGCACATCCCACTGGCGACGGAGGGGCTCTTCCAACCCCCCGATCATCCCTTTGAGCGTGCGGTTGAACCGCTCAACGAGTCCGTTTCCTTGAGGGTGATAGGGGGTCGTGAACCGGTAGGTAACCCCGCACTGTTGCCAGAGAGATTTCATATATTTCGAAATAAAGTTCGTGCCTCTGTCACTGACGACCTCCCGGGGGAAGCCCACCCGGGAGAAGATCCCCATCAGAGCCCGGCCGACTACCGGGGCTGTCACAGTCCGCAGGGGAACAGCCTCCGGGTAGCGGGTGGCGTGGTCCACTAGCACCAGGATGAATCGATGGCCTTGTTTTGTGCGCGGGTCCAGGGGCCCTACGATATCGATTCCGACCCTCTCGAACGGGGTGGTGACCACGGGAAAAGGTTGCAGGGGGGCTTTCAGTTTGCGGCCGCTCTTCCCACTGGCTTGGCACGTGGGGCAAGATCGGCAATGCTGGTGTACATTGTCCCTCATTTTGGGCCAGAAGAAGTGGGTCACCAGGCGGCTATAGGTTTTGTCTTGACCCAAGTGTCCTGCCAGGGGGACATCGTGGGCCAGGTTTAGCAGAAAGTCTCTAAAACGGAGGGGTACCACTAGGACTCGACTGGCCCCCAGCTCCGCGATTCTTTGCTCACTGTACAGCAGATCATTGTCCCAGTAGACCCAGTGAGTTCCGGAGGTATCCCCTGCGCTTTGGGCTAGCGCTTGCTGGCGGAGTCCCTCGAGGGAGGGACAGGTCTTTTGTTCTTGGCGAAATTGTTCTTGCGTGGGCCCCCCCTCTTGAGGCCACTGGTCGAGGTTAGCGAGGTCTGGAGGTTGAGCTGGTTCGGGGGGGACGTCACGGTCGGTGGTTTCGGCGGGGGCGACCGGAGGCGGTGGCGCCGGCCATTCGAGTTCCTCTGGGCGGGTGTTGGCACGGGCGGTCATGGACCGGGTGGTGACGCACGCCCAGTCCGGGACGCCCAGCATCCCCAGGTGCTCTTTTCGTTCGACTGCTGCCCATGGAGAGCTTTCCAGGTCATTACCCAGGAGGCAGTCTACGGGGGCATCATCTCGGACCGTCACCTTCAACATGCCGGAGACCCCTCCCCATTCGAAGGGGACGCAGGCCATCCGACACAGACTTTCTGAGTTATCGGCTGAACGTACAGGGCAGAGAATGTTTGGTAAGTATTGTTCGGGGGTCACCAAGTGACAGCGGACGGCTGTTACACTGGCCCCAGTGTCACGAAGGGCTTCAGCCCGGCGTCCATTGATGCCCACCCATTGGCTGTACTTCTGGGTATTAGCGGGTAGGGGGACCCGCGGGACCATGTCTCTCCCCCCTAGGCAGGCGAGAGCCATGGCGGCTGGCTCCCATTCTTGGTGTTCCTGTTCAGATTCTTCTTGTTCCTCTGAGATCTGTTCCTCCCCCAGAGCAGCAGCGGCTACTTGGCGGGGTCTTGGGCTCTGGTACTGGGGGCAGTTTGGGTCGTTTGCATAGTGTCCGACTCGTTGGCATCGATGGCAGGTAACATTGGCTCGATGTCCCGGTCGCGCTGGGGTGCTGCCCCGGTTGGCCGGGGGGGTGGTGCTGGTAGTGGGGGTGACCGGAGCGTTGCTCCTTCCGCGTCCTTGGCCTCCACCTCCTCGGGGACGGTGCTGACCATTGTTGTTCCTGTTCTGTTCGGAGGACCCATTTCGACTCACTCTGGTGATCTCCCACCGGTCTGCTTCGGCTGCGAGCTGCCGGGGATCCGTTAACTTGCTGTCGAGGAGGTGCTGGCGAAGTTCAATGAAGCAATTGTTCGACAGATGCTCCCATACCATAAGATTGAACAGTTGTTCGTAGGTTGTGACCTTGCTTCCTTTGATCCAGCCCTCGAAGGCTCGGCTAAAGTAATTGACATAGTCCACCCAAGTTGTACCCGGGATGCGGGTGCAGTCTCGGAACCTCTGACGGTACATTTCGGGTGTGAGGCCATAGCGGGTGAGGAGTGCAGCTTTCATATGGTCATAGGAGGTCATCTGGTGGTCCGGGAGTTGCAGCAGGGCGTCGCGGCCCTCATTGAGGAATCTCCCCCACAGACCGGCCCCCCAATCGCTTTTATCGATCCGGTGTGCAGTCATAGCGATTTCATAGGCCTTAAACCATTGCTGGATGTCGTCCTCTCGGAAGTATTCTCGAACGACATCCTTGGGGATGTGTACCTTCTTCTCTGTTGCCCCTGGAGTGTGGGGTTGCTCGGGCACCCCTGTTTCTTTATTCTGTTTGCGTAGGTCGATTTCAGCTAATTTCCGCTCATGTTCATATGCCAGTTTCTTTTCCTCGAGCTCCCTTTGTCTCTGTTTCTCCTCTCTTTCTTCTCGGAGACGCAGGTGCTCTAAGTTGATTTTCTGTTCGGCCAACTTTAGTTCAACGTCCATTTTGAGCCGGGCCATTTCCAGCTCGTGTAGTCGGGTTCTTTCTCGTTCCTGGATCTCGTCTGGCGAGAGACCCGTTCTTCGTTCTTCAGGGGCCATGGGGGTTTGTGCTGCGATGTCTTGATCGGGGGTTCCGGCAGCCCCGGTTTCTGCCCAAGATTCTAGGGCCTGCTTAAAGTCATCTTTGGTATTTAGTCCGGTGGTAGCGATACCTAATTCGATACAGAACTGTTTAAGTTCACGATGGCTGTATTCGTCCAATTTCTCCATCTGGAATTTCTCCGTTGATCCGCTGTCTTTAGTTGACATCGTGATTCGCCGTGGGGTGAGCTACTCTCTGTACGGTTTATGCGGTGATTCGGATCCCGTCGCTGGCCACCAATGTTGGACGGACCGGGAGGGTCGGCCGAGGACAAGGGGAGAGGTCTCCGGGGAGAGCCGTCTCCAGCGAACCGTACAGACGAGTAACTTCCCCCCCACAGACGGACACCACACAATGATAAAGTTCAACGATACTTTATAGGCAATTCTTTAAGTACGGTAGAATGGTACAAGGAGGTCTGGACTCAGGGGTCCCCTCTATTCTGGTCTCTGTTTGGGAAAAGGGTAGCGGGACAGTCTTGTTACCAAAAAGATGGAAATAGCTCTCAATCCTCGAGCTCGGTGGTGTAGATGAACGGGCCGCGGCGGAGCCAGCGGGTCCCGAGATGGATGAAGGAAGACGACGGTCCGCGGCAGAGCCAGCAGGTCCCGATGAAGGTGGTGGTTACAAACGGTCCGCGGCCACGCCAGCAGGTCCCGACGACGATGAAGGATAGGGTGGTTCCCAAAGCCGCGGCAGCGCCAGCAGGCAGGACGAGGGTGCACAAGACAGAGCTACGGCAGCGCCAGTAGTCCGTCAAGGATGAGTTCTTCTTTGCGTCTCTCGACTCCAAGATACAACTCCCGTCCTGCTCTGGAGCTGCCCCAGTTATAGGGCTGGTGTGCTTTGATGTCCGGACCCTCGCACTTGGAGGTCGGGAGGTCCGGGATGAGGGGGTTCAGACACCCAGCAGGGGGGTGGAGCCAGCGCCCGGGGAGGCGATGGGCGAGCGGCACTTGGCGGGGGAGAGCCATCGACACCTCTTGCTCCCATTGACTGACCAAGTAGCCCGCTCACCTCCTGGGTGGATGTTGGTGCCGGAATGTCTGAGGCCTGGCCAGGCCCAGGGTTGAGGTCGATCGGGGGCCAGGCGGCCTCGTGGTGGAGTGTCCAAGATGGCGTCCAGGATGGGCGCGCAGGCCGGTAGTGGGTCGGCCTACGCGGTCAACAGGTTCGAGTGTAGGGGTCCCTGCGGGGACGGTGGACGTGCAATGGTGGTGTGTGGTACTTGCGTGGCTGGTTCGGGCCTGGTTGGGCCGGGGGAGAGCGGCCCTTCATGTGGCCTGTCCAACAGTTACCCCGGGCTGTCCGAGGGCCTCTCTGCGCCCCTGGGCTCCTCCGCGTAGGAAAAGCGGGCCCGGCCTGCCCACTCTTACGCTTCAGGCGGGAGCGGCGGCCGGGGAGTCAGCGTCCGCCTCTCTCTGCGAGCTGCACGGCTGTGCGCGGCTGGCGGGGGAGAGAGCGGGGGCTCAGGGAGCGCTCTCCTCGCGGCTCCGAGGGCTGGGCGAGGCAGAGGGCGGTGCGAGCGAGGATGGCAAGGACTCGCACCGCGGGGCAGGAAACAGTACCTTTTCGTTGAAGCAGCTGGGCGTCTGTCAGCGCGGCGATCCGCGTCGCGGTGTCTTCCTTCCGACGGTGGAGCGAGCGGCGGCTCGGCTCTGGCTCGGGGGTTGGCGTTGCGGCGCGGGCCGGGTCAGGCTGGTGAAAACGCCTCGGGGTTTCCTCACAGAAGGGGGGACACACGCAGAGGGCAGTGATCCTCAGCGCAAGCCTCTGTCAATCCAGGCGACGCTCAGGCACCCCACGCAGCAGCTGTTTCTCCGACAGCGGCGGCGCGTTTAGGGGCACAAGACACGAAGGGGGGGCAAGCAGGCACCGGGCACGGCCTCCTCTTCACGATGCGAGCTGCAGCTCGGGGCCAGTCACGGTGTTTGGATCAGCTGGGCTGGTCGTCACGTTGCTTCTGGGCCAGGCAGGCGGCAGCCACTTTGTTTAGAGCGAGGGCAGCTCCCAGAGTGGTGCTAGAAAGCGCGATTGTCAGAGCGCGCTCTGCTTTTCCTGGAGAGGCTCGCAAAAGGAAATCAGCGTCTTGCAGTGGTTCCTCTGTCAGGGGGTAGCGCTCACTGTTCCTGGAGCGCTGGTCAGGGGGCAAGTTCACAGGCAAGCCCTTGGAGATCTTTCAGCAGAGTTTGGCACAAAGTTCAAATAAGCAAAAGTCTTTGGTAGTCTTTTCTTTCCTCTCCTTTGGCAGCAAGGCACCAGACACAGGCCAGAGACAGCACTCCTCCTTGTCCTTCCAGGTCCTTCTCTTCGGGCAGAGTTTCTTCTGTAGCACAAACAGGATCTAATTTACAAGGAGCAGGGCTCCTTCTTTTATACCCGGTTTCTTTTGTTCTAGCAAGCCAGGGGGGCCTCTGCATAACTGCTCCAGTCTCTGAGTACTTGTTGTGGGTACTTATGACTTTCTGCATTCAGTGTGAGGGCAGGCACATCAGCCGCTCCCCAGGGGGGCGGAGCCGGCATTGAGAGGGCAGGAGTGGCCTGAGTACTTTGTTGACAGGCTTCGGTCCTTCCTGGGCCAGGTGCAGGCTGAGTCATCAGTCGCTCCCCAGGAGGGCGGAGCCAGCATTGTGGTGGCAGGGGCACAGCCTGATGCATCATTCAGGGGAAACTCCCACCACCCATTAAGGGGTCCTCCTGCTAATCACTACCTGTCAACTCCCAGCCCTGTCACTCACACACACCAGACAGTCAGATCCACATCCAAGCAGAGGCGGGCTGAAATGGTTAGGCAAGCAAATGCTAACTTTCTAAAAGTAGCATTTGCAAACCCAGGATATTAAAATAAACTTTACTAAAAGAAGTATTTTATTATTCTGAGTCCAGGCATACTAAACACGAATTTCTACCATGTTCCCTGGGCCTGCTGGGATTATAGAGTGTAATAATTCCAGCAGCCCATCTGGCCTAGAAGGGAACAGGTAGCCTTACAATAGTGAAAAACGAATTTGGCAGTAATTCACTATTAGAACATGCCACACACATCAGGGCATGTTCTACCTTACACTTACAATGCACCCTGCCCTCTGGCCTACCATAGGGGTGACTAACATGAAGGTTAAGGGAAGGTTTAGGGGCTGGCAAGTGTGGGCACTTGCCCAGCCAGGGTGACAGTACCAGACTGCACGCAGGTTCTGCAATGGCAGACCCTAGACACATTTTAAGGCTGCTTCTGTGGGTGGCGCAACCAGCGCTGCAGGCCCACTAGCAGTGTTGGCATTCACAAGCCCTGGCACTCCTGGTGCACTTTACTAGGGACTAACAGTAAATCCAATGAACCAATCATGGACATCAATCATATGTACACTTTACAGTAGGGAGCACTTGCACTGCGGCACGGGTTGGCCGTGGCGCAGTGCCCTGAGTAGCAGACACCAGCAAAACATTTGAGGCACAACAGCAAAAAGTGGAAGGGAAACTCACGCCAAGGTGCCAGGTCTAACAACTCACTACTCTGCACTCAGCACTCTGCACTCAGCACTCACTACTCTGCACTCAGCACTCACTACTCTGCACTCTGCACTCACTACTCACTACTCTGCACTCACTACTCACTACTCACTACTCTGCACTCACTACTCACTACTCACTACTCTGCACTCACTACTCTGCACTCACTACTCTGCACTCACTACTCTGCACTCACTACTCTGCACTCTGCACTCACTACTCTGCACTCTGCACTCACTACTCTGCACTCTGCACTCACTACTCTGCACTCACTACTCTGCACTCACTACTCTGCACTCACTACTCACTACTCTGCATTCACTACTCTGCACTCACTACTCACTAATCTGCACTCACTACTCACTACTCTGCACTCACTACTCTGCACTCACTACTCACTACTCTGCACTCACTACTCTGCACTCACTAATCTGCACTCACTACTCTGCACTCACTACTCTGCACTCACTACTCTGCACTCACTACTCTGCACTCTGCACTCACTACTCTGCACTCTGCACTCACTACTCTGCACTCTGCACTCACTACTCTGCACTCACTACTCTGCACTCACTACTCTGCACTCACTACTCACTACTCTGCATTCACTACTCTGCACTCACTACTCACTAATCTGCACTCACTACTCTGCACTCTGCACTCACTACTCTGCACTCTGCACTCACTACTCTGCACTCACTACTCTGCACTCACTACTCTGCACTCACTACTCACTACTCTGCATTCACTACTCTGCACTCACTACTCACTAATCTGCACTCACTACTCACTACTCTGCACTCACTACTCACTACTCTGCACTCTGCACTCACTACTCTGCACTCTGCACTCACTACTCTGCAGTCACTACTCACTACTCTGCACTCACTACTCACTACTCTGCACTCACTACTCTGCACTCACTACTCACTACTCTGCACTCTGCGCACTCACTACTCTGCGCACTCACTACTCTGCGCACTCACTACTCTGCGCACTCACTACTCTGCGCACTCACTACTCTGCGCACTCACTACTCTGCACTCACTACTCTGCACTCACTACTCTGCACTCACTACTCTGCACTCACTACTCTGCACTCACTACTCTGCACACTCACTCTGCACTGTGCACACCACTGATATCATGGAATCTTCCACCACACTTTCTAAAACTCTATAGTCCGAAGCATAATAGGCACAGAACCAAAAGAAGGTAGACATTGCTTAAAATAATCTTATTGTATTTATGAGAAGCAAAAGCGAGACTGTGAAATGAGCTGAATATCAGTTTGTTACGAATCAACAGAGTGGAGTTAGAGAACCAAGAAATAGTAATTTAGAATCCGGGTTAGAAGGAGTAGTAATCACAAGCTGAGGATCAACGGGCGCGAAACAGCGTGGTGGGCGCGCAGGAGACGCAGCGTGAGCGTGCACATCAGCTGAAGATCGCCGGAGAAGACACTGAGTCTGCCTGCTGCCATGACTGACCCGCTGCAGAGGGAAAGAGCCCGGTGAGTGGGGGTAGAGGGGGGGGCGGCAGAGAGGGAGTGGGCAGAGAGGGAGGGTGTGTGTGTGTGTCTGTGTGTGTGCGTGCGTGTGTCTGTCTGTGTGTGTGCGTGCGTGTGTCTGTCTGTGTGTGTGTCTGGCGCGTGCCTGCCTGCCTGCCTGCCTGCCTTTGTGCGCGTCCACAGACCCTGGTCGGCTCGTCCACCTCTCTGTAGTCCCTTGCTAGCTTACTAGGTGACAATAGTTCTCGTTGCCGAGACCTAAAAATGAAACTGAAAAGTTTCATTTTCCTTCTTTTAATGAATCCCATTTTCCTTGGACGAAACCGGGCTACATTTTAAAAAAAAAACAGGCTTTACATGCAACATGGTGGTCTGCTGACCCCAGCAGACCACTATCCCTGGGAGTGCCAGCCAATCCCAATGAAGTCGTAAATTGCACCAGCCTCATCAATATTCATCAGGCATGCAATCTGAGACCCCATTAGGAATCGCTAACGATGTCTGAGACACTGTTATACATCTCAATTTGCGAGTCGCAAATGCAATGCAGTTTGTGAGTCGCTTATTGTGTTGTAAACGTATCTAGGACCCTATTCAAATATCCCCGATTCATCCCCTTGTGTGGTTATATCAAATTATACCCTTATAAAGGCATAAGAATCATACCCATATTAAGTCATAGCCAATGCAGTCCAAATACGGCAAGGCTACTCCCATAGACTCCTAGAAAGCACAACGCGTTCTTAAACAAACCAAGCCTCCAGCAGCCCGGAAATCCCCCCTGATTCTGTATTATTTGTCTTAGAACTCCTGGAGTCCTGAAAGATCTGCGAGTTCTTAGTGACGTCTTATGTCCAACCTTATGTCAAACTCGGCACCTTCCAGGTATAAATATACCAGCATCTGCCCTAGAAAAACACACGGTGGTTTGGAGCAGATTGGCTATCTACTTGCCCGACGCCCTGCTGAAGCGAGTGCCGAAGGAAGCCGACCCTCCCATTGACGCACTAAGAGAGAGACGCTGTCTTTTCTCCTGCCGAGAAACCCAGCTCCAGTGTTTCCCTGTCAACCTCGCGGGTTGCTGGGAGATCGAGTCCTGAGAGAGAGATACAAGACCTCCTTCATTCTATAACCAAGTACGGAGCTGATTAGACCCTTAGAGAATTCTTGATTCAGATTCTTGGCAAAAACTATCTTAACTCAAGCTACAACTCATTTACTCCTTCCCATGTACTAGGCTTAGGTTAGGTACACCGGGGTAGGCCTATCTTAGAAGCACCAGTTGAGTACGTTTAGTCAACTTTTATCATTGTATGTATTTTATCCGTTTTAAGTATCTTTTGGCTTAGAAACCATATAAATGCTTTTACAGTATTATTTCATAATACTCCTTTTACAGTACGCACTTTACTTTATGACAAGTATTGCAATTGTGGCAATTCACTTCTCTTGCATGAGAAAGAAGACTGCTCAATAAATAACCACTTTTATTGAAAACGCCCGTCTCTCTATTTCTCTGCACTCCTCGTGAAACTAAGCATGCACGATTGACTGAGTGAAATAGCTATCTATTGTTTCCGCAACTCTGGAGATATACTCCTTGTTCTAGGGGAGCAAATTTGTCATGTTTATTCGGTTGTCAGAAACTAATCCCTTCTTGTGTACTCGAGAACGTTTCTAGTGACCTCTGAGCTAGCTGGCATTCATAATTAAGTCTAAAATATTCAATAGAGACCTAGTCGACCTCAGTCCTACGTCTAAACTATCGTTTATGTTATTCCAATGCGCAGAGCCTATTGGGAATATAGGAACTACACTACATGGCGCCCAACATTTGGTAAGGCGATAATTTAACGCTAGATACTAGAGTAACTCAGTCGTGCTTTTCACACAGACCCCTTTTTCCCGTAAAAACTCCAATAGACGTCTGGAGTGGGTAAAAGGTTAATATCCGCCAGAACTTAGTAGGAAGAGATTCCTATGTATTAGTTTTTGGTTTAGTCAACGTTGAAGGATACAGTGTTCCAAAATATTGTGTACCTAATCTTTGTTTCCTTGAAACTTGATCTGCAAACTTTCTGTCAGCAAAATGAAGGGAAGTGACGACGAAAGAGATGCTTTGGCAGCTCAACTTTTAGCGGAAGACACATGTCTCCAACAAAATGACCCAGATGCAATACTCATCCCGGTAAATGTAAGAAAAACCATAACTATGAAACTTATAGAAAATGGAGTATCACCAAGAGGTGGTACAGTCATATTTGTTGTCGAGGCACATGAATATCGGCAGACAGAGGTATTCTATTCATGGATACATTTTCCAGCAGCAAATGCTGTGACACGCGAGTTCCACTTCTACAAAATAGAGGAATCTCCAAAGGAATACGTCCCTTTCGAGGACGTTGAAATTCCACTAACTTACCAAGAGCATGAGCTCTGGTTTAAAGGCGCCCTAAAACATCAAAATCACATCACCAGGCTCGGTCCACCAGGTAGACCAGGAGCCACATGGCCGGTTCTAGCCAGCTATACACCACATCCTGACATTGAAAAAATGTCAATCGGAGAACTTTTTGTTCAGCTACAAGAATTAACAAAAGCATACAGACAACTAGTTCAATCGACAATTGACGGTACTGCAATCCGCCAAAAATTAAAAGAAACAGATATAGCAGAACAACCTTTTGAACTTGCCAGAATAATTGAAAAATCCTATGAAGAACTAGGTAGAGATAGTTTGGGTGGGAAACCACTAAAACCACAACTAACTGAAAATCCTGAAAAAAACTTTATCAAGAATAATCTCATTACTCCAAAAAAGAAGTGGGAAGGTAATAAACAAACCACTCCCAGAGAAAAACAGTTTCAGACCAGAGGAAGGTCTCCCCAATAGAGAAACAGATCTCCAGAACGGGGGGACAGGTCTCCACAAAGGGAGCCCTCTGAAAAAAGACACAACCTTAGAAATAGGGACAATTTGAGAAAACCTGACAGATATCAAGATATTGATACACGTTCCTCTCGATCTTTTCAGACTTCCTCACAGAAATCGGAAAGAAGAGGACGGTCAGAACATAAAGAAGAGCGCGTCAAGTCCAAAGACAAGGAACCTGCTCATCAAAGTAAAAACATACAATTTCCGAAAAAGAAGGTAGCTAGTATGTTAGACGGGGACCCTGAGGGTCGGCCGGATACTGCGGGAGAGATCCCCGAGGGGGACCGTCTCCGGCGATCGTACAGACAAGTTACCTCCCTCCCCACAAACAGGCACCACACCAGGTCGAGTTCAATACTTTATATAAGGTTCGTAAGGCAAGGATATCAGCGATACAGGATATCTCGGACCCGGGGGTCCTCTCACTTCTAGTCTCTGTAGGGAAAGGGGGTAGCGGGACAGTCTTGGTACCGGATCGGTACAGGTAGTGGTAAGAGGCGAGCTCACAATCCTCGAGCTGGAGTGTCTGTGGATCGGGCCGCGGCAGCGCCAGCAGGCCAGGATGATAGTCTCACAAGGCAGAGGGCCGCGGCAGCGCCAGCAGGCCGAGTCGATGGTTTCACGAGGCAGAGGGCCGCGGCAGCGCCAGCAGGCCAAGACGATGGTTTCACGAGGCAGAGGGCCGCGGCAGCGCCAGCAGGCCAAGACGATGGTTTCACGAGGCAGAGGGCCGCGGCAGCGCCAGCAGGCCAAGACGATGGCTTCACGAGGCAGAGGGCCGCGGCAGCGCCAGCAGGCCAGTCACCGATGAGTTCTTCTCGGGTCTCTCGACTCCAGGATACAACTGGCTTCCTGGTCTGGCCCTGCCCCAGTTATAGGTCTGGTCCCCTTTGATGACCGGACCCTCGCGCCTGGGGGGCCGGGAGGTCCGGGATGAGGGAGTCCAGACACCCAGCAGGGGGGTGGAGCCAGCGCCCAGGGCGGCCTGGGGTGATCGACACCTGGCGGAGGAGAGCCGTTGACGATTCCCTTCTCCCATTGACTCGCCAAGTGGTCACTCTGCCTCCTGGGGGGAGGTTGGTGCCTCGATGTCGGGCCCGGCCGGGCCCAGGGTGAGGGTCGAGTTGAGGCCACGCGGCCTCGTGCTGCAGTGCCCCAAGATGGCGGCTGGGCCGAGGCCGTGGTGTGGATGGTGCCCCGGGCCAGCTGGGTCCGGAGCTGGTGTCTTGTGGGTGAGGGATTGCAGTGTACTTCGGGTGGTCGTCGGGGGTTCTGGCTGGGGATGCAGGGGGAGCCAGGGTCCAGGTCCCATTGCGGGGAGGGGGGCAGCCCGACCATGCGGCCTGTCCAACATGCGTCCCCCCCAGCTGAAGGCGGGGAGAGTCAGCCATCTTCCTGGGGACTCTCCTCGCTGAGGCGGAAAAAGCGTGACAGGCCGTCGGCGTTGGCGTGGTCCTGGCCTGGACGATGTTCTACCGTGAAGTCCATCCCCTGCAGGGAGATGGACCAGCGCAACAGCTTCGGGTTCTCCCCCCGCATTTGCATCAGCCATTGCAGGGGTCGGTGGTCTGTTTGCACCCGGAAGTGGGTGCCGAAGAGGTAGGGCCGGAGCTTCTTGAGTGCCCAGACTACGGCGAAGGCCTCCCTCTCAATGGTGCTCCAGCGCTGTTCTCGGGGCAGCAGGCGTCTGCTGATGTAGGCCACTGGTTGGTCGACCCCTTCAGCGTTGAGTTGGGAGAGGACGGCCCCCACACCATGATCGGAGGCGTCCGTCTGCACAATGAATTCCCGGCTGTAGTCGGGAGCCTGGAGCACGGGGGCCGTGCACATGGCGGCCTTCAGTCTCTCGAAGGCCGATTGGCAGTCCGGGGTCCAGTTGACGGTTTTGGGGCCCTTCTTGGAGGTGAGCTCTGTGAGGGGCCCCATGATGCTGCCATAGTCCTTCACGAACCGCCGGTAGTATCCGGTGAGCCCCAGGAAGGCCCGGACCTCCGTTTGGGTCGTAGGGGGTCGCCAGGCCTGGATGGCAGCAATCTTGAGTTGGAGAGGGGCCACCAGCCCGCTTCCCACTTGGTGTCCCAGGTAGGTCACGGACCCTTGGCCAACCTGGCACTTGCTGGCCTTGATGGTGAGCCCGGCTTGCTGGAGGGCGTGTAGAACCACCCGCAGGTGGCGGAGGTGGTCGGTCCACTGGTGGCTGTACACAGCAATGTCGTCCAGGTAGGCGGCGCTGAAGTCTTCCAGGCCCGCCAGTACCTGGTTTACCAGCCGTTGAAACGTTGCCGGGGCGTTTTTCATGCCGAAGGGCATTACTTTAAAGTGGTAGTGCCCGTCCGGGGTGGAGAAGGCGGAACGTTCTTGGGCCCTAGGGGTGAGGGCGATCTGCCAGTAGCCCGCTGTTAGGTCGAAGATGCTCAGGTAGCGGGCGGCCCCCATCCGGTCAATTAGCTCATCTGCCCGGGGGATGGGATGAGCGTCGGTCCTGGTAACTGCATTCAGCCCCCGATAGTCCACGCAGAACCGGAGCTCAGGGGCAACGCCCGGGGCGGCTGCTTTGGGAACCAGGACGACTGGGCTCGCCCAGGGGCTGTCTGAGGGTTCGATCACTCCCAGGGTCAGCATTTTGGACACCTCGGTCTGGATGCAGTTGCGCACCCGCTCGGGTACGCGGTACGCCCGGTGTCGAATAGGAGGGCTGTCCCCGGTGTCCACATCGTGAAGGCACCAGGGGGTGACTCCGGGGGTGAGGGAGAACAGGGAGGCGAACCGCCTCAGGAGCGTTTGGCAGTCTTGGCGTTGCTCCGGGGACAGGGCCTCGGAGAGCTGGACCCCTTCCACTGAGCCATCCCGTTCGAGGACCCTCAGTAAGTCCGGAAGGGGTTCGGAGTCTTCTTCTGTCCCATTATCGGTAGCCATCAGGAGGCTGAGTTCGGATCGCACAAAATGGGGTTTGAGCCTGTTGGCATGGAGGACCCGTAGGGGGTTCCGGGCAGTCTCCATGTCGATTAAATAGGTGACGGGCCCCTTGCGTTCGATCACCTTGAAGGGCCCGGACCATCTGTCTTGGAGTGCACAGGGTTCAACCGGGGACATCACCCAGACCTGTTGTCCTGGTTCGAACTCAATGGAGGACGTGTGCTGATCGTACCACCTCTTCATGTCCTCCTGACTGGCCTCGAGATTGGCTTTGGCGGTGTCTCGGAACCGCCGGGTCTGGTTGCGGAGAGCCAGGAGGTACCTGTAGATGTCCGGGGGAGTTTTCTGGGGGGGCTGCTCCCAACCTTCCTTGACTAGGCTGAGGGGGCCCCGGACGGGGTGCCCGTACAGGAGTTCAAATGGGCTGAAACCGAGGGATTTCTGCGGGACCTCCCGATAGGCAAACAGGAGGCATGGAAGTAGCACGTCCCACTGGCGTCGAAGGGGTTCTTCTAGGCCCATAATCATTCCTTTGAGGGTGCGGTTGAACCTCTCAACCAGTCCGTTTCCTTGCGGGTGATAGGGGGTCGTGAATTTGTAGGTGACCCCGCATTGTTGCCAGAGAGACTTCATATATTTGGAGATAAAGTTCGTGCCCCTGTCACTGACGACCTCCCGGGGGAACCCCACCCGGGAGAAGATCCCCATCAGAGCTCGGCCCACCACGGGGGCCGTCACAGTCCGAAGAGGGATGGCCTCGGGGTAGCGGGTGGCGTGGTCTACTAGGACCAGGATGAACCGGTGTCCTTGGGCTGTTCGAGGGTCGAGGGGCCCCACAATGTCTATTCCCACTCGTTCAAACGGGGTGGTGACGACCGGAAAGGGTTGTAAAGGTGCTTTGATTTTTCGGCCACTTTTTCCGCTGGCCTGGCAGGTGGGGCAGGCCTTGCAGTGGTTGGTGACATCCTTTCGCATTTGGGGCCAGAAAAAATGGGTCACCAGGCGGTCGTAGGTTTTATCCTGTCCCAGGTGTCCGGCAAGGGGGACATCGTGGGCTAAGTTCAGGAGGAAGTCTCGGAAGCGAAGGGGCACCACCAGCACCCGACTGGCTCCTAGTTCTGCAATTTTCTGCTCGCTGTAGAGCAGGTCTTGGTCCCAGTAGATCCAGTGGGCCCCCGAGGTATCCCCTGTGCCCTGGGCCAGGGCTTGCTGCCGGAGTCCTTCGAGAGAGGGACATGTTTTCTGTTCGGCCCGGAATTGTTCCTGAGTGGGGCCTCCCTCCTGACGCCATTGTGCCAGGTCAGGGACGTCCCGAAGCTGGTCGGATCCTTCTTCTGTTTGGGTCGAGGGACTGGCTTCTGGGGCGGCCGCCTCTGGGATGAGCGTGGGAGGAGGTTCCGGCCACTCGGGCTCTTCTAGACTGGGGACCGCGCGGGCGGTCATGGACCGGGTCGTGACGCAGACCCATTCGGGGAGGCCGAGCATCCCCAGGTGTTCCCTCCGTTCGACAGCTGCCCAGGGAGAGCTTTCGAGGTCGTTTCCTAGGAGGCAATCCACGGGGGCATCATCGCGGACAGTCACCTTTAACATCCCCGTTACTCCTCCCCACTCGAAGGGGACGCAAGCCATGTGGCACAGGCTTTCGGAATTGTCTGCTGAGCGGACAGGGCAGAGAATGTTCGGCAGGATTTGGTCTGGAGTGACGAGATGGCGTCGGACCGCCGTTACACTGGCCCCGGTGTCGCGGAGGGCTCCCGCCCGGCGGCCATTAATGTTGACCCATTGACTGTACTTCTGCGTGTTGGCGGGAAGGGGGGCCCGCGGAATCATCTCTCTCTCCCCTAAGCAGGCCAGTGCCATGGCGGCGGGAGCCCATTCAGAGGGGTCGGTCTCGTACTCTTCTTGGTCCTCCGGGACTAGTTCTTCCCCTAGGGCGGCCGCTGCGACCTGGCGGGGGGTAGTGTTCGGATTCTTTGGGCAGTTGGGATCACTGGCGTAGTGGCCGGGTCGCAGGCATCTGTGGCACATAACGTGGGCCCGAAAACCGGCCCGGATGGCAGGGCTTCCTCGGCCGACCGGGGTCGAGGGGCTCCTGGGGGGTGACGAGGGGCCGGGGTCTCTCCCCCGACTCTGGCCTCCTCCTCCTCCTCGGGGGCGATGGGGCCCTGGGTACGGTCTGGATGATTCGCTGGGTCCGTTCCGGCCAACTCGGGTGCTTTCCCACCGGTCGGCTTCGGCGGCGAGTTGTCGAGGTTCGGTTAGCTTACTGTCCAAGAGGTGTTGGCGGAGCTCCACGAAGCAGTTGTTCGACAGGTGCTCCCATACGATAAGGTCAAAGAGTTGTTCGTAGGTGGTCACTTTGTTGCCCTTGATCCACCCCTCGAAGGCTCGGCTAAAGAAGTTCACGTACTCCACCCAGGTTGTACCCGGAATCCGTTTGCAGTCGCGGAACCGTTGGCGGTACATCTCAGGTGTGAGCCCGTATCGAGTGAGGAGGGCGGCCTTCATGTGGTCGTAGGATGTCATCAGCTGGTCCGGGAGTTGCAGCAGGGCGTCCCGCCCTTCGTTGACAAACCTCCCCCATAATCCGGCTCCCCAGTCGCTTCGGGGAATCCGGTGGGAGGTCATTGCCACCTCATAGGCTTTAAACCACTGCTGTATATCATCGTTCTTGTGGTATTCCCGGATGACATCTTTGGGGATGTGAACCTTGGGCTCGGTAGAGGCAGGCAGGGTCGGTCGTTCGGGGAGCCCGAGGTCTTTATTCTGTTTCTGGATCTCCAGTTCTTTGAGATTGCGCTCATGTTCGTACGCTAGTTTCTTTTCCTCTAGCTCTCTCTGTTTTTGCTTCTCTTCTCGCTCCTCTCGGAGCCGTAAGTGTTCCAGAGTTATTTTTTGTTCCGCCAGCTTGAGTTCCCCATCCAAGCGAAGTCGGGCTAGTTCTAACTCGTGGAGTCTGCTTTTTTCTCTTTCTCGGATCTCTTCCAGGGAGAGACCCGCTCTTCTTTCTTCAGTTGGTGCGGGGCTCGTCTCGGTTGTTTGTGTTCGGGGTACGGCCGTACCCGTTTCCGCCCAAGCTTCTAGGGCTCGTTTGAAGTCTTCCTTTGTGCTCAGACCTGTGGTTGGGAGACCAAGGTCTATGCAATATTGCTTCAGTTCTCGGTGGTTATAGTCTTCCAATTTTTCCATCTGGAATTTCTCCGTTGTTCCGCTCTCTGTTGTCATGGTGGTCGTGTGCCGTGGGTCGAGTGACTTTCTGTACGATTATGCGTAGGTTCGGATCCCGTCGCTGGCCACCAAATGTTAGACGGGGACCCTGAGGGTCGGCCGGATACTGCGGGAGAGATCCCCGAGGGGGACCGTCTCCGGCGATCGTACAGACAAGTTACCTCCCTCCCCACAAACAGGCACCACACCAGGTCGAGTTCAATACTTTATATAAGGTTCGTAAGGCAAGGATATCAGCGATACAGGATATCTCGGACCCGGGGGTCCTCTCACTTCTAGTCTCTGTAGGGAAAGGGGGTAGCGGGACAGTCTTGGTACCGGATCGGTACAGGTAGTGGTAAGAGGCGAGCTCACAATCCTCGAGCTGGAGTGTCTGTGGATCGGGCCGCGGCAGCGCCAGCAGGCCAGGATGATAGTCTCACAAGGCAGAGGGCCGCGGCAGCGCCAGCAGGCCGAGTCGATGGTTTCACGAGGCAGAGGGCCGCGGCAGCGCCAGCAGGCCAAGACGATGGTTTCACGAGGCAGAGGGCCGCGGCAGCGCCAGCAGGCCAAGACGATGGTTTCACGAGGCAGAGGGCCGCGGCAGCGCCAGCAGGCCAAGACGATGGCTTCACGAGGCAGAGGGCCGCGGCAGCGCCAGCAGGCCAGTCACCGATGAGTTCTTCTCGGGTCTCTCGACTCCAGGATACAACTGGCTTCCTGGTCTGGCCCTGCCCCAGTTATAGGTCTGGTCCCCTTTGATGACCGGACCCTCGCGCCTGGGGGGCCGGGAGGTCCGGGATGAGGGAGTCCAGACACCCAGCAGGGGGGTGGAGCCAGCGCCCAGGGCGGCCTGGGGTGATCGACACCTGGCGGAGGAGAGCCGTTGACGATTCCCTTCTCCCATTGACTCGCCAAGTGGTCACTCTGCCTCCTGGGGGGAGGTTGGTGCCTCGATGTCGGGCCCGGCGGGGCCCAGGGTGAGGGTCGAGTTGAGGCCACGCGGCCTCGTGCTGCAGTGCCCCAAGATGGCGGCTGGGCCGAGGCCGTGGTGTGGATGGTGCCCCGGGCCAGCTGGGTCCGGAGCTGGTGTCTTGTGGGTGAGGGATTGCAGTGTACTTCGGGTGGTCGTCGGGGGTTCTGGCTGGGGATGCAGGGGGAGCCAGGGTCCAGGTCCCATTGCGGGGAGGGGGGCAGCCCGACCATGCGGCCTGTCCAACATAGTATTAAAATAAAACATGCCGAGGATTCTGAGGACACAACTCAAGAACGGAGAATGGGCCCAGACAATGCTAGACAGCGCAGCAGAAGTGACCATTGCTCGCAAGATCCTGATGAATCTTCTGGAGACAGTGGACACGAATGAATACATTCAAGTGGAAACTGCAGACACCAGAGTTAGCGTACCCCATAAATTATATGAAATAACATTACGTATAGAGGGGGGCAAAACTAGGAAAATAAGAGGTCTCTTTTGGGAGAGCCTATCTAAAGGCTATGATATCCTGCTAGCAGAGAAAGACTGGCCACCAGAGTTTGTCAGGGAGTGCCCACATGGCAAAGAAATGATTATGCCTGCCTTCTCAAATCACATTCCAATTCATAAAAAATACACATATGCTAGAAAATGGGCAGTGGCCCAAGCCCCTGCATTATATAAAAATCATGTAGGATGGGATGAGGATTCTCCTCACCACAAAATTCAGTTAAAAAATCAACCTACTGCACAGAGGCAGTACCCTGTTAATCAAGAAGCTAAGAAACAAGTCAGGGAGATCTTAGATCAACTTGAATACCAGGGGGCGATTGAAACATGCACCTCACAAATGCTCCAGGGATCGTAGGCGGGATAGAGGGGTCTTCACACCTCCTCATACCCTGTCGGGCTGTGCGCGGGGCCCTGACACTGACCTCTCTCGTAGCCTCCTTGCTCCAGAACCACGGACCCCCGCCGCCGTGCCAGCCCAGTGCCGAGTAACGCCACTCTCATTGAGGGCAGAGGGTTCTGTCAGACACGCTCGCCGCACACAGGGAGACTGCAAGGACCATCCGACACGTAAAGCGATGCTTTTTTTTGTTGCGAAATTAAGGTGGGCATAACTTTCCCGGCAGTAAGAGGGGAGGGGTGGATCTGGTCGTAGGGCAGTCTGTCTGTGAAAAGCAGGTACATACTGTACCTCTTTAAGGAGGGAATGGTAAACTCCCAGCATATGCCTTTCTCATTTCGCGCTGGGCGTCACATGTCGTGGTTTTTTTGTATTTGTTCAAAAAAGTGAAGAGGGGCGTACGTGTTAATTAAGGTTGTTAGTGACTTTTTGTAAGCAGTGGTGGTGTCGGAAGCGTTACGTACCTCAAATAAAGGAGGGACCCACCTAATCCAGCTCAATGTAAAATATTGACCAATCGAGTTGGTTCTTAGAGAATATCACTGTTCAATGTCGGGGGTTTATCATAACAACTCCATAGCTACCGAGTAGCGCAACAGCACTTTACGGGCCGTGGATTTTAAGTACTTTCTTGCCAGGTTAAACAAGAAACTACAGGTCCCAGAATGAAATGAGTAGCTATTTGCTAAAAACCAACCACGTCCAGCATCTCACGTGGTACGTGGTATGTAGAGCCCTATATAACCCAGTTCGACTGGGCTGAGAAACACGGGTAAAACTGGAGAGCAAACAAAGGGGAATAATGTCCGAAGGAGTCAGGAAATGCACTGTCTGTCTGCGTGGTCTTTAAATAACGTTTGTGTGTGTAATGAAGTCCCATTGATTGTTGATTTGGGGGACAGAGATAGGTGATTTTTTTGCCACTCTAAATCTGTCATAAAATCTGTTTGGTCCTTGACTTAGCGTGCCCTAGTCGTATAAAACAGGTATTAAACATATGAACAATTTTTATTATAGTTTTTGTCTGATGAACTGAGGCACTACAAATTGTTCTCTCCATAAAACCAGTCTGATGTCACCATCGGACCAGTGGAGGTTGTGCGTGTCATATTTTCTGCATGACAAATGACCTTGTTCACGATTTCCATTGAAATACACTGAGCTAAATTGATTTTATGTGATAATCTGGCAGTATGACATGTCTGTGGCCCATCTGGTCTTAGCTGGGGCACCCTGATGAAATGTTGCTCAGAACCCTGACTTATTTTGGAGTTGCAGTGTACACAGTCTTTTTGAGAGACTCAATGCTCAATATAATGTAACGAGGACAGAAGTTGTCTTTAATTTGAGCACTGGAACATGCAAAATATGGGACCCAAAATAACTGAAAGCAATGAGCTATTGCATATTAATTCCCCGCTCTGGCTTATTTAAATATGCTCTTCCTCTACATTGCCCTCAAAACAGCTCCCTCTGCTGCTCTTCCTCTCCAGTGCCCTCAAAACATCTCCTACTGCCGCTCTTCCTCTCCAGTGCCCTCAAAACAGTTCCTTCCCTCTGCCGCCCTTCCTCTCCAGTGCCCTCAAAACAGCTCCTACTGCTGCTCTTCGTCTCCAGTGCCATCAAAACAGCTCCCTCTACTGCTCTTCCTCTCCAGTGCCCTCAAAACAGCTCCCTCTGCTGCTCTTCCTCTCCAGTGCCCTCAAAACAGCTCCCTCTTCACACACTCCGCACCCTCACACACTCCGCACACGCTGCAACCCTCCCACTCTCCGCACCCTCACACTCTCCGCACCCTCACACGCTCCGCACCCTCACACGCTCCGCACCCTCACACTCTCCGCACCCTCACACACTCCGCACCCTCACACACTCTGCACTCTCACACACTCTGCACCCTCACACACAATTACACTCTACTGATTACAACATACACTCCACACAATACCACTCAGTGCCACATAATTATATGCTACATAATTACACTGCGCACAATGCAACATACACTCCAAATACCACTCAGTGCCACATAATTACACTCTACTGAATGCAACACACACTCCACACAGCACCACTCAGTGCCACATAATTATATGCTACATAATTACACTGCACTCAATGCAACATACACTCCAAACAATACCACTCAGTGCCACATAATTACACACCACATAATTACACTCTACTGAATACAACATACACTCCAAATACCACTCAGCGCCACATAATTACCTGCCATATAATTACCCGCCACATAATTACACTGCACTCAATGCAACATGCACTCCAAATACCACTCAGTGCCCCATAATTACACGCCACATAATTACACTGCACTCAATGCAACATACACTCCAAACAATACCACTCAGTGCCACATAATTACACACCACATAATTACACTCTACTGAATACAACATACACTCCAAATAACACTCAGCGCCACATAATTACCTGCCATATAATTACCCGCCACATAATTACACTGCACTCAATGCAACATAGACTCCAAATACCACTCAGTGCCACATAATTACACGCAACATAATTACACTGCACTCAATGCAACATACACTCCAAATACCACTCAGTGCCACATAGTTACACACCACATAATTACACTCTATCTATCGCATCACCACAGCATCACTCAGCACCACCACAGCATCACTCAGGGGCACCACAACATCACTATGCGCTACCACTGCATTACTCGTCGCAACCACATCATCACTCAGCGCCACTACAGCATCAATCTGTGCAACCATTCAACAACAACTGGTTCAAATATGTTCTCTCAATGTTTCAAGCTTTATTACAAATGTCACAAAAAGAGGGTAATATTTCACTTCTGTTCTTGGATTTTTGTCACAATAAAATACACTTAACATAATCTTCACAAAAGTTATTTACAAAAGTTTAACCTATTGCCATTATAAATTACAATAACTTTTATTTAAGTATTAATTATTTAAAAAATTCAAAGCAATTGTTATTTGTAATATCAATACATCTAAGTCACGTAAATACAACACATATTGCATTATAAATGCTATAGGTGTCACATTTGTGAAAGTTAAAAGTATTGGCATTGTAAATGACAAAGCTATTAATGTAGCTATTTTCAAAACCAACACATAAATAAAAAATGTGTCATTTACAATACCAATAGCTCATACTTTCCTAATGCGAGACCTATTGCATTGCAAATGCTTGTTTTAAAATGGCTGCCAAGGCTATGCATTGTGCCACCTGACTGCAGGAGGTTAGCAGTCTAGTTGTTAGGTACCCAGCCACCCCTGCATTTAGAGGGAAAGCCTGGCACCCAGGGTGCTCTACTCCTCCCTCTGAGCCAGTTAGAACTAGTTTGCCTATCTGAGGTGGGTTAGCGGTCTAGTTGTCTGGTACCCAGAAATCCCAGCATTTGGAGGGACCTTCTAGAAGCTTCCAGCCTTTCTGGTATAGGGAGAGCAGTAGAGATGTCATGAGCAGAGACAGAGCTGGGACAGGAACGTGAGGGGACCTGCTGCAAGGGGATACCGCCACTTGGGCCTGTGTGCTGGACCCTGCACCCATCCAGAACCCCCCTACTGTCCCCAGGGCTAGTGGAACCCCACTGCAGGAGTTCAGGCTGCTGTGTAGGAGGAGGGCCACGCTGCAGTGGGGATGGTGAAAGCCTACCACCCTGTTTTGATGATGCCCCCACTACCTGCTGACCTGTCCCAGTAGTGCTACTGCTCTGTCTCCCAGGCCCCTGAGGAAGGAGGGCCCCCCTAGGTCCCTGAAGCTGCCGGGACCTTGCGCCACGCAAGCGCTGCACCCAGAAGCGCCTGGAAGGGAAGGAGCACCTTGGAGCCCCCAGGAGGTGAGAAGAGTTACCCTGGGGCTTGCTGCTGGGACTGTCCGCCCCCCTTTCGCTGTGCGCCTGGAAGTGTTGTACCTAGGGGAAGCGCTGTGTGCTAAAGCGCTGTGCCTAGAAGCAGCGCTGTGTGCCTGCAAAGCGCTAACCTTGCTCAGGACTGTTGCAGCCTGCTGTGCCCTTGAAAGAGCTGGCCTGCAGGAGACTGCTTGTGTCCCCAGAGCGCTGTGACCAAGACTGCCCTGCTGATTGCCTGCTAAGCGCTATAATCTGGGAGCGCTGTACCTGCTAAGCGCTGTGTTGCATGATCCTACAGCGCTGTGTGAGGAAGATTGTGCCCTCAAGGAGCTGCAGGCTGGGAGAGTTTCTGCCTGTTGTGCCCCTGTGAAGCGCTATACTGCCTGGAACTGCAAGAAGCATTGAGCCTCCAAGCGCTGGGGCTTGAGAAGCTGTCTGCCCCCTAAGCGCCACAATCTTGAACCTGTGTGTTAAGCGCTGTATTGCCCTGGGAACTGCTGCTGGCCCAAGCGCTGTGAGCGCTGCTGTGTACTCTAAGCGCTGTATCCGGAGGACTGAGCCCCCAAAGCGCTGTGCCGCCTGGAAGCGCTGTGGGGCCCCGGAGAACTGTTTATTGTGGAAGCGCTGTGCCCCTTTGAAGCGCCACGGGCTCACCTGTGGCCCTGGTACCCAATCCTGAATAGCGCTGTTGCTTCTCACGGCCGCCCCTCCCCGTGAGAACTGTAGCTGGGCCCTGTTAACTCGGGTTGATTTTGTGAGGCCCCCACCCCCCCCAGCTAAAGGAAGGGGGAGAGGGGATTACAGGCCATGCAGGTCCCGGGCCTAGTGTTTTCATGTTACCTGTTCAGGCATGATGCGCTCTTGCGCCTAATGTTTATTGTATGCTGAATATCCTGCTAGAGGTTTCATGCCCCCTGGTAGATGTGTTTCCTGCCCCATAATTTAGGCCTGCTCCGCCCTATGCCAGGTGTTGATGCTAGGTGCGTGAGGTTCTTTTTGCAGGGGATGCTGATGCAAGGTATGCTGGGTCGTCATACCTAATGTGTTATGTTAAGCTTAATGCCTGCTGCCAAGGATAAATGCCTGTGTTTGCCCTGCAATATTGACCCTGTGTTTCATGTATTTGATAACATTCTTTTTATTTCAGCTGGACTTACTTACCTTTTATTCTTTTCCCATTTCCCATGTAAATAATCCCCCCTTATACACTTGGCTCTGGTGCCAGTTGGCGCCGTGTTGTGATACCACTGTTGATGCATTTTTGCCTTGCAGGTTGGAGATACTAAACTACTTACTAATTTTCCAACTCAAACTGGTGTCCTGCCTCTTTTGTGGTGTGCCTGGTGTGTTGTCTGTGGGTACTGCGTGAGTGCTTCACATGTCCTCCGTAGTTTGGCCTGCCCGCTTGGTTCCGTGCTACCCCCCTGGAGATTTGGTAACCCCATTTCTGACATTGGTGCCACAGGTTACACCACAAGTAGAGCTTTGAGAGTATTCACAGCCTTGTTGTGGGGATTATTGTTGGCTGGATATTGTTTTCTGTATTGCTTCCTCCAGAAAAGGGTTTTGAATTGTTTCCCCTTGTTCCACTGTGGGTGTGTCCCGAGTGTACCTTGCCACGATGGGGTTGGTTTATGAGGAGGTGGAACTGATGGAGTACACCGAACAGGAAGTGATAGACTTCCTCCAGGAGAGAGGGAAACCCCCAGTAGGAAAAATTAGGAGAAAGTTGTTTCTTTATGAGGCCCTCAAAAGGGGGGGAACCCTTAAAGATCGGCGGTGACCTGTCTGATTACCCCCCCCCCCCGAGTATTTGCAGGGTGGATTCGGTATAAGCCTGAGGGAGGGCTCCCAATCCATATCCCTGGAGGGTAATTACCTGGATGGAGAGGAGGAAGAGTTTGGCAGGGCAGTGACGCCAGTAGCTGATGAGGACACCGTAGAGAGGGAGTCCCCCAATGGGTCCTGTCCTGGGGGCACTGCCCCATCCCTTTCCCTGTCCCCAGAAGAGTGGGTAGATAGGAGGGAAGAAAGGGAGCATCAGCTAGCGCTGGAGAAGCTCAGGTTGGAGCAGGCCATGGAGTTAGCGCAGCTGAGGATTAAAGAGCAGAGGCTAGAGACAGAAATGGTCCTAGCCCAGGAGAGGATGGCAGAGGCAGAGAGGGCCTTTACCAGGGAGAGAGTAGCTCAGGTGGGTAGGTTGTCCCCTGAGAGTGGTTTTAGGAGTCTGGACACACCGGCGAGGGTGGGATCCAGTGGTGGCAGCGAGTGAAGGTCCAGTGCAAGGAGTCCCACTCCCAAAGCTCAGGAGACGGTACCTGATTCCCAGGAAGAGGGGGACGGGTTAGTGTTCAGGGGCAGGAGAAAAATGTCCCACCAGTCCTGGGGAGAGTTTGAGGAGGAGTGTTGGACTGCATTGGAGGATTGGGTGGTGAGGAGAGCAGTGGAGGATTGGGAAGGGCTGTGCCATGCCGTTATCCGGGAGCACATGCTGAGGAGTCTGTTGCAGTGCGGGTTCTCAGACCCCAGGGAACTTGCACGGGAGGCAGACCTTTGGGTAAGTGCCAGAGAGTCTGAGAAGACATTGGGGAGTGATCCTGAAAGGAGTGGTACAGTTCGTCAAGAAACACCTGTCTACAATGATGTAGCCTATGACCATATAAATCCAAAGATTAATGAAAATCCGGAAGCTATTCCAACATCTGACAGAACTGCATCTGGCTACTTCATCAATTTCGATGACTTTTCTGATGATCCAAGTGAACAAGCCAGCAAACAAGACTTTCAAAGACAAAATTACAGAACTCTTTCATCAACTTGGAGAAACATATCTGATCTCACCATGGATTGAATTGTGGATTGTGTTAGGTGTACTTTTCCTCCTGCTCTGGCTCATTTTGGTTTTAAGCTTGGGAAGAAGGATTGATGGAAAATACAGTACAATCGACACAGCAAGTCAGAACATCAACTTCGTTCTAAAACCTCACAGATCGTCTCACATCGAAAAAAGAGAACTGTCATCAGTGAACATCACAGCCAATCCTATACCTGGTGGTGTAGCATGGGACGCAACTGATAACGAAATCTATGGCCCGGTTGAACTCTTGAAATATCCACATCAGTTCAAGGTTTCCTTAAGTGACTTTGTATCACCTAGTAGTTTCTCTGATGATTGGGACTTTGAAAATATTAATAATATGATGTCAGATTTAGCAAAATGTACAGAACATGATTATTTACAAGGTTCATCAGATTATGAAGAAATGTATTGTTTTAATCATTATGGGCATCACTATTTGCATAAATCTGCTAATCCTAGAAATGTTTTTACTTATAATCAATGGGAGCATTGTCCAACACCGCCAAAAGGCAGTTCAAAAACATTTTATGAGAAATTCCCATACTTCTCTGGGTTTAATAACTCTGATCCAGAAACGTTGTATTTTAAAATTATGAATAAGACAGGAATGAAAAACATGTTTGGAAAAATGGTTGATCTGGCCCATAGACACTAATAACTGTCAAGATAGATTCCTGAACAGAATACAGGAGTTCAAACAGAACAGGCCAGACCCAAGATATTCCCAGAGACAACATCCAGGGATAATAACAACATACAGTGTAGGAAAACTATGCCTAGAATGGCTACAGAAATCCACACTACCTGAAATTAAACAACACTTGACTTTACTTAAAGAAGGTGCTGACTTGCGATATTTCTTACTGGGACCTCGCAAACAGCGTCAAAAACGTTTCATGTACGCCGGTATATACGCTGCTTACAACGAAGCTTGGAAAGTAACGCAAATTGAAACTGCTGAAAAAATACGAGAAATTGATCGTATTCATTTGGAAAAATCACTTTCTGTAGTGGACAATGGGTTAACGACTCTGTCCTTCAGAATTTATTCACTGGACAGCATTGTATCATCTGCAATTGATATAATAGAACAGGATATGCTAATGTTACAACATGGCCAGTCCCAATTACGTTCTATTGTACAGTTAGGCTGGACGTTACAAAACCTCCGTTCAGGCTACGTGCCATGGCGTCTAATCAACACAACGTCCTTATTTTCTATCTTTAACCTTACAGATAAACAAATTTCTTTGGCACAAAAAGGAGCAGACTATACGGTGCAGAGGGTTGAAAAACTAGAAAGTTTACCATTGACAATCTCCGAAAGACCTGTCATTGAATGGATAATACATGGCACCATTACAATTCCGATAATAACTTTTCAGTTTCAATATTGCCAAAAGCATATACCAGCGGGCCTGTATGAAAGGTTGGGTAAATGGTACATCAAGTCAACCTGGAATTTACCTTATACACATAGATGTTATAGTGAAGGGAAAAAAAGAGGTATTTCTTAGTGGTAACAACTGTAAAAATTCACTAAGCGGTACACTTCTGTGTCAAGGTATTAACTTGCATGGAGCCTGCGAAGGTTCATCAAATAACCTTTCATGTCAACTGCACGGCACCCCTGCTACACAGATAGAGCCTTTTTTCAGACAGTTTTCCAACGGCAGCTACGTTATAATAAGTGACCGCAGCTGTTGTGGCATGGTGCCAGGAACAGCCTATCTCGTGAGTGTTACTTCCAGGGTCACTTGCTGTATGCAAGTATTGTATCCAAACAGCAAGCCAGACAAGGAGGCAACAATATGGCCTTCCTTGAATATCTCTTCTATTCGAATTGATACTTTAAGCTGAATGAAGTCTATTCTTTTACAAACAACTGTGCCTTTAACCTCGTCTAGAGAAACGTATGATCTGCAAGTTGCAAGGACAGCAGCAGAGATACATGCATTATTATCAACAAATTGCCCCGTGCATTTCGTAGAAATGAATGAATGAATGAATACTTTCTTATAGAGCGCATGGCTACCCTCGGCCATCCCAGCGCTGTAAAACCAGAGGACGTAAAAAAGACATTATTGAAACAAAAATGTCTTTAAACGCTTCCTGAGAACCAGATGGTTGGTTTCATGCCTGATGTTATCTGGGAGTTTGTTCCATCCCTTGGCAGCTTGGAAGGAGAGCTGGCGGCCGCCCATACGGCCGCCAGCTCTCAAATGTTACGTCAAATCTTGAACATGTCAGATACCAGTGGCATCGCACATGTATTTAAGACAATTTTTTCGGGACTGTTAGCACCCTTTGAAGCAGTCCTGAGCATCTTCCCGAAATTCGTGCACTCTGTGTTCGGCGGCCTGCCTCTCATCTTGAGACTCGTAGCAGGAATCTTATTTTTGTTCCTTCTGCTTCGATATGGCAAGTCAAGTCACAGACAAAACTCAGGCAACCATGGAAGACACGATCCTAGCATTGCGATACTGAGAGCGGATTACTAAAGTCCTCGGCTTGGCTCGGCTAAGAGATCTAAATACTACCTGGTTTCTTTTATTCAGACCAATCTGGCAAGATTGCATCCTACCTGTTCTACGCTGCCTGCTCTGCGGAGAAGAATGAGTGTTAGACGTCTGTCTCACACTCCCATCAGCAGTACCTATGGATATCGATACTTT
Organism: Lissotriton helveticus; assembly: GCF_964261635.1. Classification (NCBI taxonomy): domain Eukaryota; kingdom Metazoa; phylum Chordata; class Amphibia; order Caudata; family Salamandridae; genus Lissotriton; species Lissotriton helveticus. The sequence continues at coordinate 501,585,876 of NC_136062.1, forward strand.
GCTTGGTTCGGTAACGGCTCATGCAACGTCTTGACCCCAACGGCTACCTATTCTGATGACGGCATTCGTTGAGACCTCACCATTACGATTAGGTGGCGGTGAGGTACGAGATGAAAGCGGCACATAGGTACAACCTTCTGTGACCATTGCTGATCTAGACACCGATGAAAGCAATGCTTCTCACATATGCACTATTTCTACTTTTTCGGACCTGGTCCAACTTTCACCTACTGTTGTAGACGAATTCTTTGCCAGCCTATCTGAGTTAATGTTCTCCCCTAACAACGAGAATAACTTTTGAAAACACGAGCACACAGCGTTCCCTGAACTCTGAATTCGGCCTTCAGTTTTGATAAACGGCACTTCTAAAACACATTTGGAACTATTTTTCTTCCCTGAAAGCGAAATAATTTTTTCCATTCCCAAAATATTTACCTTTTTGGCACATGATACTCTGCTTAAAGTAGAACTATTCTTAGAGAACAAGATTTCTATTTTTAGAATCTCTAGAGACAATATTCTGACTTAGCCTCTAGCACATGTACAGTCTTGTATAATTATGTGATGAAATTGTCTCGACCTTCTCTTCTGTATTAAGAGCCATTTCATAAATGTTAATTTCATGATTCATTCAGTCAAGATTACAATGCACTAAAAATATATTCTCTGAATGATACCACTGCTTGCAAACGTACAGTATAATACTCATTTATCTTGTTTATACCATTTCAAATGCATTTTATGTATTTTGGGGAGAGCTGGAAAACACATGCATAGAAATGTTTAAAAATTGCTTAGTATTTAGTAATGATGGACATTATACGTGGAGTGGGTGTTGTAAACGTATCTAGGACCCTATTCAAATATCCCCGATGTATCCCTTTGTGTGGTTATATCAAATTATACCCTTATAAAGGCATAACCATCATGCCCATATTAAGTCACAGCCAATGCAGTACAAATACGGCAAGGCTACTCCCATAGACTCCTAGAAAGCACAATGCGTTCTTAAACAAACCAAGCCTCCAGCCCCCCGGGAATCCAGCCTGCTTCTGTATTGATTTGTCCTAGAACTCCTGGAGTCCTGAAAGAACTGCGAGTTCTTAGTGACATCTTATGTCCAACCTTACGTCAAACTCTGCACCTTCCAGGTATAAATATACCAGCATCTGCCCTAGCAAAACACACGCTGGTTTGGAGCAGATCGGCTATCTTCTTGCCCGACGCCCTGCTGAAACGAGTGCTGAAGGAAGCCGACCCTCCCATTGACGCACTGAGAGAGACGCTGTCTTTTCTCCTGCCGAGAAATCCAGCTCCAGTGTTTCCCTGTCACCCTCGCGGGTTGCTGAGAGATCGAGTCCTGAGAGAGAGATACAAGACCTCCTTCATTCTATAACCAAGGTACGGAGCTGATTAGACCCTTAGAGAATTCTTGATTCAGATTCTTGGCAAAAACTATCTTAACTCAAACTACAACTCATTTACTCCTTCCCATGTACTAGGCTTAGGTTAGGTACACTGGGGTAGGCGTATCTTAGAAGCACCAGTTGAGTACGTTTAGTCAACTTTTATCATTGTATGTATTTTATCCGTTTTAAGTATCTAATGGCTTAGAAACCATATAAATGCTTTTACAGTATTATTTCATAATACTCCTTTTACTGTACGCACTTTACTGTATGACAAGTATTGCAATTGTGGCAATTCACTTCTCTTGCATGAGAAAGAAGACTGCTTAATAAATAACCACTTTTATTGAAAACGCCCGTCTCTCTATTTCTCTGCACTCCTGGTGAAACTAAGCATGCACGATTGACTGAGTGAAATAGCTATCTATTGTTTCCGCGACTCTGGAGATATACTCCTTGTTCTAGGGGAGCAAAGTTGTCATGTTTATGCGGTTGTCAGAAACTAATCCCTTCTTGTGTACTCGAGAAAGTTTCTAGTGACCTCTGAGCTAGCTTGCATTCATAATTAAGTCTAGCATATTCAATAGAGACCTAGTCGACCTCAGTCCTACGTCTAAACTATCGTTTATGTTATTCCAATGCGCAGAGCCTATTGGGAATATTATTATTATTATTATTATTATTAAGGCTTTTATATCGCGCTCTATTACTAAAAAAATAGTATCCTGGCGCGTTGAAGGCAGAGCAGTGTGGGAGAGAACAGAAGACTGGAATTACTAAAAATGGAGAGTTTTAGACAGTGATATTGAAGAGGTAAGTTTTAAGGCCTTTCTTGAAAGCACTAAGAGTCGAAGCAGTTTTTAAGGAAAGAGGAAGAGTGTTCCAGGATTTTGCTGCTCTCACTGAGATTGATTGGCCGCCAAGTCTGCAGTATTTGAATTTGGGAACAGACATTTGACACAGATTGGCCGATCGCAGAGGGCGGTTAGGGACATACAGGTAGAACCTTTTTCTAAGGTAGACAGGGCCAGTTTGGTGGATAGCTCGATATGCCAGTACTAGAATTTTAAACAGAATCCTGTGGGCAACTGGGAGCCAGTGAAGAGCATGGAGAAGGGGACGAGCACTGGAACGCCTTGGGACATTAAACAAAAGTCTGTAGGAACTACACTACAATTGGAGGGTCGTACATCTGGCCCAAAGTCCCTGTAGGTTCGGAAATCTGTGCCATTTGCTCTGGATCTTGTGCCCCAGACCTGGCCATGACGGGCTGTTGCGGTAGAAGCTAGAATTTTCTCGAAGGGTTAATCCATAGTATAGATGAATAAGGAGTTAACCTGCAGGAGTGCTTTCGTTTTAGGAAATGGCTTAAATGTTCTGCTAATGCCTCCAGAATGCACTTTTCCGTCTCCTAGAGCCATAAATGTTAATTACCACGGGAGGTGCAGTCCCGTGGCTGACATAATTTAGAGTAAGCAATCGCATCTAGTTTTGTACATTAATTAACCCACACGCGCTTAACATCAAAACGCTGCACAGGTGTGGACAATGGTGCCTGACCTCTAAATGGCTGTTTCGTGTTTGCCGCATGAAAATAACATCTGCTCCATTGATAAATAGATAACTGCTGCTACATTGTTAAAAAGACAAACAGGTGACATGAAAGTGAAAATATCGGTGAACATGACAAGACACAATCGCTGCACGGGCGCATGACACGATTTACAGGCCTGTTTTGATTCACACTTGAAATGGAAAGCATGGGACCAGCTGTGCGTGGGGAAAGCCTTCCCATGCCACCGTGCAAACAAAAGAAAATGGGAAGATAGAAATAGTGCCAAAACTAACACAAGTAGAGGGGAGGAGTACATGTAAGAAGGCCAGTCCCATGGAAGGGAACCAAGCCCACAAATAAAACTATTGCACCAATCAAATGCCCGCATTTCAGAACGGCACACAAAATAACGAATTCAAATCAATGGGCGTGCCCAAAGCCCACAGAGGAGTTACAGCATGTCTAGAGACAGCGCATGAGCGCTACATAGATTCCACCTAAAACATCCCCCTGGGCCTAGGTTTTGTTTGGCTGGGGGACAGCACACTGCTGAAGAGCGTCAGAGCATCACTACAGCACTGACCTCCACAGTGTGACTTAGGTACAGAGTGACAGGTCAGCACCACAGCAGCACACACAACAACAGAGCACACAGACAGGGCCTTCACAGTGTGACTTAGGTATAGAGTGACAGGTAAGCACCACAGCAGCACACACAACAACAGAGCACTGGACAGGGCCTTCTGTGTGACTTAGGGACAGAGTGACAAGTCAGCACCACAGCAGCACACACAACAACAGAGCACACAGTCCTGGCCTCCACACTGTGACAGATCAGCACCACAGCAGCACACACAACAGCAAAGCACATAGACAGAGACTCCATAGTATGACTTGGGTAGAGAGTGAGAGGTAAGCACAACAGCCAGACACACAAACAGGGCACAAAAACAGGGCCTCTAGAGTGTAACTTTAGGACAGAGTGACAGGTCAGGAACACATCAGGACACACAGCGCACACAGACAGGGCCTCCACAGTGTGACAGGTCAGAGCCACAGAAAGACACACTGCAACAGAGAACACAGGAGGGGCTTCCACAGTGTGACTTAGGGCCAGAGTGACAGGTCAGCACCACAGCAGCACACACAACAAAGCACACAGACATGGCCTTCAGTGTGACTTGGGTACAGAGTGACGGGTAAGCGCCACAGTTGTACACACAACAACAGGGCACACAGACAGAGCCTTCTGTGTGACTTAGGTGTAGAGTGACAGGTCAGCACCATAGCAGGAAACACAACAGCAGGGCACACAGACACGAAGGGCCTCCACATTGTGACTAGAGTGACTGGTCAGCGCCACAGGAGGACACACCACAGCAGCACACACAACAGGGCACATAGACAGGGCACACAGAAGCACACACAGTCAGGGCACACGGACAGGGCCTTCAGTGTGACTTAGGGACAGAGTGACAGGTCAGCACCACAGCAGGACACACAGCGCACACACAGAAGGGGCACACAGACAAGGCCTTCAGTGTGACTTAGGGACAGAGTGAAAGGTCAGCACCACAGCAGGACACACAACAACAGAGCACACAGACATGGCCTTCAGTGTGACTTGGGTACAGAGGGACAGGTCAGCACAACAGCATCATACACAAACAGGGCACACAGACAGGGCCTTCAGTGTGACTTAGGGACAGAGTGACAGGTCAGCACCACAGCAGGACACACAGCGCACACACAGAACGGGCACACAGACAAGGCCTTCAGTGTGACTTAGGGACAGAGTGAAAGGTCAGCACCACAGCAGGACACACAACAACAGAGCACACAGACAGGGCCTTCAGTGTGACTTAGGGACAGAGTGACAGGTAAGCACCGCAGCAGCACACACAACAGGGCAAACAGACAGGGCCTCCAGAGTGTGACTAGAGTGACAGGTCAGCACCACAGCAGGACACACAACAACAGAGCACACAGACATGGCCTTCAGTGTGACTTGGGTACAGAGGGACAGGTCAGCACAACAGCATCATACACAAACAGGGCACACAGACAGGGCCTTCAGTGTGACTTAGGGACAGAGTGACAGGTAAGCACCACAGCAGCAAACACAACAGGGCACACAGACAGAGTCTTCTTTGTGACTTAGGGACAGAGTGACAGGTCAGCACCCCAGCAGCACACACAACAACAGGACACACAGACAGGGCCTCCAGAGTGTGACTAGAGTGACAGGTAAGCACCACAGCAGCACACACAACAACAGGACACAAAGACAGGGCCTCCAGAGTGTGACTAGAGTGACAGGTAAGCACCACAGCAGCACACACAACAACAGGACACAAAGACAGGGCCTCCAGAGAGTGACTAGAGTGACAGGTAAGCACCCCAGCAGCACACACAACAACAGGACACAAAGACAGGGCCTCCAGAGTGTGACTAGAGTGACAGGTAAGCACCACAGCAGCACACACAACAACAGGACACAAAGACAGGGCCTCCAGAGTGTGACTAGAGTGACAGGTAAGCACCACAGCAGCACACACAACAGGGCACACAGACAGAGTCTTCTTTGTGACTTAGGGACAGAGTGACAGGTAAGCACCACAGCAGCAAACACAACAGGGCACACAGACAGAGTCTTCTTTGTGACTTAGGGACAGAGTGACAGGTCAGCACCACAGCAGCACACACAACAACAGGACAAAAAGACAGGGCCTCCAGAGTGTGACTAGAGTGACAGGTAAGCACCCCAGCAGCACACACAACAACAGGACACAAAGACAGGGCCTCCAGAGTGTGACTAGAGTAACAGGTAAGCACCACAGCAGCACACACAACAACAGGACACAAAGACAGGGCCTCCAGAGTGTGACTAGAGTGACAGGTAAGCACCACAGCAGCACACACAACAACAGGACACAAAGACAGGGCCTCCAGAGTGTGACTAGAGTGACAGGTAAGCACCACAGCAGCACACACAACAACAGGACACAAAGACAGGGCCTCCAGAGTGTGACTAGAGTGACAGGTCAGTACCACAGCAGCACACACAACAACAGGACACAAAGACAGGGCCTCCACAGTGTGACAGGTAAGCACCCCAGCAGCACACACAACAACAGGACACACAGACAGGGCCTCCAGAGTGTGACTAGAGTGACAGGTAAGCACACCAGCAGCACACACAACAGCAGGACACACAGACAGGGCCTCCACAGTGTGACAGGTAAGCACCCCAGCAGCACACACAACAACAGGACACACAGACAGGGCCTCCAGAGTGTGACTAGAGTGACAGGTAAGCACCACAGCAGCACACACAACAACAGGACACAAAGACAGGGCCTCCAGAGTGTGACTAGAGTGACAGGTAAGCACCACAGCAGCACACACACCAGGGCACACAGACAGAGTCTTCTTTGTGACTTAGGGACAGAGTGACAGGTAAGCACCACAGCAGCAAACACAACAGGGCACACAGACAGAGTCTTCTTTGTGACTTAGGGACAGAGTGACAGGTCAGCACCACAGCAGCACACACAACAACAGGGCACACAGACAGGGCCTCCAGAGTGTGACTAGAGTGACAGGTCAGCACCACAGCAGCACACACAACAACAGGACACAAAGACAGGGCCTCCAGAGTGTGACTAGAGTGACAGGTAAGCACCACAGCAGCACACACAACAACAGGACACAAAGACAGGGCCTCCAGAGTGTGACTAGAGTGACAGGTACACTTTTAAACAACAAGGGACCCCAATCAAGTCAAACAGGGACCTCGGGGAACAGTTTTATGGAAACAACAGTGGTCCCATGCTTATGAACCTTTCCTATTATCTTCACCTGTGTTCACCCCGTTAGTGTCGGGCACAGGCTTGTGCACCACACAGGGGCATTGTGGAAGGTATTCCTGACATTTTATTCTTTGAAGAATTGTGTTTATTAAGTAAACCTGGAAGACCTCTGTCCGGCTGGACATGTCCTTCTGAAAATATAGAAGCGATTTCGTCTGTATTTATTTGGTGTGTTGTATTACATAAGCATGGGACCACTGTTGTTTCCATAGAGTGACAGGTAAGCACCACAGCAGCACACACAACAACAGGACACAAAGACAGGGCCTCCAGAGTGTGACAGGTAAGCACCCCAGCAGCACACACAACAACAGGGCACACAGACAGGGCCTCCAGAGTGTGACAGGTCAGCACCCCAGCAGCACACACAACAACAGGGCACACAGACAGGGCCTCCAGAGTGTGACTAGAGTGACAGGTCAGCACCACAGCAGCACACACAACAACAGGACACAAAGACAGGGCCTCCAGAGTGTGACTAGAGTGACAGGTAAGCACCACAGCAGCACACACAACAACAGGACACAAAGACAGGGCCTCCAGAGTGTGACTAGAGTGACAGGTAAGCACCACAGCAGCACACACAACAACAGGACACAAAGACAGGGCCTCCAGAGTGTGACAGGTCAGCACCCCAGCAGCACACACAACAACAGGACACACAGACAGACAGGCACAGACAGGGCCTCCAGAGTGTGACTAGAGTGACAGGTAAGCACACCAGCAGCACACACAACAACAGGACACACAGACAGGGCCTCCAGAGAGTGACTAGAGTGACAGGTAAGCACCCCAGCAGCACACACAACAACAGGACACAAAGACAGGGCCTCCAGAGTGTGACTAGAGTGACAGGTAAGCACCACAGCAGCACACACAACAACAGGACACAAAGACAGGGCCTCCAGAGTGTGACTAGAGTGACAGGTAAGCACCACAGCAGCACACACAACAGGGCACACAGACAGAGTCTTCTTTGTGACTTAGGGACAGAGTGACAGGTAAGCACCACAGCAGCAAACACAACAGGGCACACAGACAGAGTCTTCTTTGTGACTTAGGGACAGAGTGACAGGTCAGCACCACAGCAGCACACACAACAACAGGACAAAAAGACAGGGCCTCCAGAGTGTGACTAGAGTGACGGGTAAGCACCCCAGCAGCACACACAACAACAGGACACAAAGACAGGGCCTCCAGAGTGTGACTAGAGTAACAGGTAAGCACCACAGCAGCACACACAACAACAGGACACAAAGACAGGGCCTCCAGAGTGTGACTAGAGTGACAGGTAAGCACCACAGCAGCACACACAACAACAGGACACAAAGACAGGGCCTCCAGAGTGTGACTAGAGTGACAGGTAAGCACCACAGCAGCACACACAACAACAGGACACAAAGACAGGGCCTCCAGAGTGTGACTAGAGTGACAGGTCAGTACCACAGCAGCACACACAACAACAGGACACAAAGACAGGGCCTCCACAGTGTGACAGGTAAGCACCCCAGCAGCACACACAACAACAGGACACACAGACAGGGCCTCCAGAGTGTGACTAGAGTGACAGGTAAGCACACCAGCAGCACACACAACAGCAGGACACACAGACAGGGCCTCCACAGTGTGACAGGTAAGCACCCCAGCAGCACACACAACAACAGGACACACAGACAGGGCCTCCAGAGTGTGACTAGAGTGACAGGTAAGCACCACAGCAGCACACACAACAACAGGACACAAAGACAGGGCCTCCAGAGTGTGACTAGAGTGACAGGTAAGCACCACAGCAGCACACACACCAGGGCACACAGACAGAGTCTTCTTTGTGACTTAGGGACAGAGTGACAGGTCAGCACCACAGCAGCACACACAACAACAGGGCACACAGACAGGGCCTCCAGAGTGTGACTAGAGTGACAGGTCAGCACCACAGCAGCACACACAACAACAGGACACAAAGACAGGGCCTCCAGAGTGTGACTAGAGTGACAGGTAAGCACCACAGCAGCACACACAACAACAGGACACAAAGACAGGGCCTCCAGAGTGTGACTAGAGTGACAGGTACACTTTTAAACAACAAGGGACCCCAATCAAGTCAAACAGGGACCTCGGGGAACAGTTTTATGGAAACAACAGTGGTCCCATGCTTATGAACCTTTCCTATTATCTTCACCTGTGTTCACCCCGTTAGTGTCGGGCACAGGCTTGTGCACCACACAGGGGCATTGTGGAAGGTATTCCTGACATTTTATTCTTTGAAGAATTGTGTTTATTAAGTAAACCTGGAAGACCTCTGTCCGGCTGGACATGTCCTTCTGAAAATATAGAAGCGATTTCGTCTGTATTTATTTGGTGTGTTGTATTACATAAGCATGGGACCACTGTTGTTTCCATAGAGTGACAGGTAAGCACCACAGCAGCACACACAACAACAGGACACAAAGACAGGGCCTCCAGAGTGTGACAGGTAAGCACCCCAGCAGCACACACAACAACAGGGCACACAGACAGGGCCTCCAGAGTGTGACAGGTCAGCACCCCAGCAGCACACACAACAACAGGGCACACAGACAGGGCCTCCAGAGTGTGACTAGAGTGACAGGTCAGCACCACAGCAGCACACACAACAACAGGACACAAAGACAGGGCCTCCAGAGTGTGACTAGAGTGACAGGTAAGCACCACAGCAGCACACACAACAACAGGACACAAAGACAGGGCCTCCAGAGTGTGACTAGAGTGACAGGTAAGCACCACAGCAGCACACACAACAACAGGACACAAAGACAGGGCCTCCAGAGTGTGACAGGTCAGCACCCCAGCAGCACACACAACAACAGGACACACAGACAGACAGGCACAGACAGGGCCTCCAGAGTGTGACTAGAGTGACAGGTAAGCACACCAGCAGCACACACAACAACAGGACACACAGACAGAGAGGCACAGACAGGGCCTCCACAGTGTGACAGGTAAGCACCCCAGCAGCACACACAACAACAGGACACAAAGACAGGGCCTCCAGAGTGTGACTAGAGTGACAGGTAAGCACCACAGCAGCACACACAACAACAGGACACAAAGACAGGGCCTCCAGAGTGTGACTAGAGCGACAGGTCAGCACCACAGCAGCACACACAACAACAGGACACACAGACAGGGCCTCCAGAGTGTGACTAGAGTGACAGGTCAGCACCACAGCAGCACACACAACAACAGGACACGCAGACAGGGCCTCCACAGTGTGACAGGTAAGCACCCCAGCAGCACACACAACAACAGGGCACACAGACAGGGCCTCCAGAGTGTGACTAGAGTGACAGGTCAGCACCACACACAACAACAGGACACGCAGACAGGGCCTCCACAGTGTGACAGGTAAGCACCCCAGCAGCACACACAACAACAGGGCACACAGACAGGGCCTCCAGAGTGTGACTAGAGTGACAGGTAAGCACCACAGCAGCACACACAACAACAGGACACAAAGACAGGGCCTCCAGAGTGTGACTAGAGTGACAGGTAAGCACCACAGCAGCACACACAACAACAGGACACAAAGACAGGGCCTCCAGAGTGTGACTAGAGTGACGGGTCAGCACCACAGCAGCACACACAACAACAGGACACACAGACAGGGCCTCCAGAGAGTGACTAGAGTGACAGGTCAGCACCACAGCAGCACACACAACAACAGGACACACAGACAGGGCCTTCAGTGTGTGACAGGTAAGCACCCCAGCAGCACACACAACAACAGAGCACACAGACAGGGCCTCCAGAGTGTGACTAGAGTGACAGGTCAGCACCACACACAACAACAGGACACGCAGACAGGGCCTCCACAGTGTGACAGGTAAGCACCCCAGCAGCACACACAACAACAGGGCACACAGACAGGGCCTCCAGAGTGTGACTAGAGTGACAGGTAAGCACCACAGCAGCACACACAACAACAGGACACAAAGACAGGGCCTCCAGAGTGTGACTAGAGTGACAGGTAAGCACCACAGCAGCACACACAACAACAGGACACAAAGACAGGGCCTCCAGAGTGTGACTAGAGTGACAGGTCAGTACCACAGCAGCACACACAACAACAGGACACAAAGACAGGGCCTCCACAGTGTGACAGGTAAGCACCCCAGCAGCACACACAACAACAGGACACACAGACAGGGCCTCCAGAGTGTGACTAGAGTGACAGGTAAGCACCACAGCAGCACACACAACAACAGGACACACAGACAGGGCCTCCAGAGTGTGACTAGAGTGACAGGTAAGCACCACAGCAGCACACACAACAACAGGACACAAAGACAGGGCCTCCAGAGTGTGACTAGAGTGACAGGTCAGCACCACAGCAGCACACACAACAACAGGACACACAGACAGGGCCTCCAGAGTGTGACTAGAGTGACAGGTAAGCACCCCAGCAGCACACACAACAACAGGACACAAAGACAGGGCCTCCAGAGTGTGACAGGTCAGCACCCCAGCAGCACACACAACAACAGGACACACAGACAGACAGGCACAGACAGGGCCTCCAGAGTGTGACTAGAGTGACAGGTAAGCACCACAGCAGCAAACACAACAGGACACACAGACAGACAGGCACAGACAGGGCCTCACCTGTTCCGCTCCCGGCCGGTTCATGGCTCTCGAGGCCCCTGGTGCGGGGTGGGGGCTCTGGGGGCTCTGAAGGCTCTTGTGGGGGTGCTTGTGCGGGGCAAAGAGGACAGACACACAGCTCTGCAGGGGAAGAGTGTCTGACCTCACAGCCTCACTGCGCATGCGTCGAGCTGCAGATGAGAGAGTGTCTGACCTCACTGCGCATGCGTGTAGCTGGGGAGAGGAGGGTGTCTGTCACAGCCTCACTGCGCATGCGTTAAGCTGGAGATACATGGTTGATCTCACTGCCTCACTGCGCATGCGTCTAGCTGCAGATGAGAGGGTGTCTGATCTCACTGCGCATGCGTGTAGCTGGGGAGAGGAGGTGTCTGATGTCACAGCCTCACTACGCATGCGTTAAGCTGGAGATAGAGTGACAGTCTCACAGCCTCACTGCGCATGCTCCGATTACTCGACATGACGCCCATATGGAGATAGACCACGTCTTTTGCAGGCGGAAGAATACTGACCATAGAGCCTCACTGCGCATGCTCCGATGACCCGACATACGCCCTTATGGAGATAGACCACGTCTTTTACCTGCCTCACTGCGCATGCCTTGAACTTGAGGTGGCGAAGGGTCCTGACCTTACTGCCTCAGTGCGCATGCGTCGAGCTAGAATGCGGCTGGCCTCATTGCGCATGCTCCGACGGGGAGACACCGGACTGAAAGAGGCCATGAGATGCATTCATGTATTTATTTCATGCGATGTTCTATAGCGTGAACTTTACCCGAAGCATAGCTGCCAAGGTTTCAGATTGCCATGTGTGACGTTTTAAAAATTTGAGTGAAATTATGAGTGACATTTCAACGACTATGAGTGACACTTTCTCGCGAGCAAAAATCATGCAATTAAGTCGAGAGAAACTTATAAATATCAGAAATTACAGACATTTGAGCAACAAGAAACTCTAAGAACTTCTTGAAACTGTTGCAGAGCACCAGAAATGGAAGGACACAAACCCTATTGATCCCTCCTGTAACTGTACTGTAAACGAATGCATGACCATGATCATACACAAGTCACGTTTTTGAGCAGCAGTACTTTATTAAAGTTCTGTGTACATATGCTGACACACGCACATGCTATGTTACATAAAGACACGTCACCGGAGTGGGTGGACTTTCACTAGGTTTAACCGAATCTGTCTCTCTGTATTGAGTGACTTGACATCTAATCAGTTAACCAAAGAGTGGGAAGGAAGTATGAATGAATGAAATATTTCTGAATGGGATGGTTACTCCACGAAATGTCACGGAGCTAAAGCTGCAGAGGCACGCCCATAACCAGCCCACTAGTGAGATGAGAAAAAGTGGATTTTTAGGGCCTGAAGATTGAGTCTTGAGAATTGGCCCAGACTGCCAGCGGGAGCTGGTTCCATTATTTGCTGGTAGAACTGAAAAAGAGAGCCTACCATTCCTAACCCGACGGTATCTCGGTACTGAGGCAGTCTTTTTCGGGGGAACTTGACCCTTGCAGATTCTTTTAATGTACATTACTCCAAGGTAATATCCCTCTCCTAGGGCACATCTCACCTTATTATCTCAGCAGCTTATAATCGCTGAAGTACAATGCTGAGGCCGAGGGAGCTTCACCCCTTCCAATCTCTCATGTACACACCCTTGCAGCACACTCTTCTCCCCGTATCTACTTCTACGGTTAACCTCACCAATTTCTAAGCCTTGTCACTGTAGTAAGTTAGAATGGACAGACGCATATCAACCCTCTATAATTGTCTGCCAGGGTGCATTACACTCTCATGCAGATCTCTTTCAGAGGTCAGATATGGCCCACATGTACCGATTCCAAACAGGTTAACTCTAACTCCATGCTGCTGTCTCTGTCCCAGGATATGTTATGTAGATTTTTTAAATGTGCACATACCAGAGCTTCAATGAGTAAAGCAACTACTACATAACCGGAAGCGGATAAGAAGGGATGGACAAATCCATTTATTTTTTAAAGAAAACAGTTTCAGTTTATTATGAACACAGCTGAAAGGGAGGATTTATCGCATCCCTCTGACACTTACTTATGACGCCCCGACTGTGGTGTCACTTTGCCTGTCTTCATCCGGACCATCAGCCAGGCAGCTGCTGGACACTCGAGTCGACCGACGGCCGTCTCGGGACTCCTCGACCCCTGGCGGCGCGGCTGCTGGCGCTCGCAATCCTGGTGGTGAGCCTGGCAGAGCTGACTGTCACCGGCACAGCTGCTGAGGTGCAGCCTGCAGTGTTTTGCCCCCTCTTCAGTCTTGCCGGGTCGCGGCGGGCGGCCATGGGGGCATGAGAGAGAGCCCGAGTCTCTCCTTCTGCCTGCACTTCAAATTCCCGCTTCTCCTCCGAGTTCGGATGTGACGGCTCACTCTACCGCCTGCACATCCGGATATTATCCCGGCCCCCATGGGGATCCGCAGAAATGTTTCCAGGGGGGGCAAAATTTTAACTTCATCACCATCCTCCGACATGATTGAGCACAAGTATTAAATACATTTAATAAAAATCTATTAAGACAAAGAGCTTAAATAAACAAAGAAACCCATAGGGGGAACAGAAAAATCTTGTGAGGTGCCACAGCAGACGACCTGGCAACTACAATAAAACAGAGGGAAAAACTAAAAATGCCCAGAAAAAACAAAGAAATTCTATATCAGGTTGATGTGGTTCTAGAGCATGGGTACTCACAAACTTTCTCTCAGGGGGGCAAATTTACAGTGTGGTTTGTGGCCGAGGGCCGCACCGGTGGGGGATGGGTCAGTGGGGAGGGGGTTGGGGCAAGATCAACAAAAAAACTATGACCATGAGGTTGAACATATGCCCCTGCAGCGGATGCCTTCATCCACTGTGCCACCAGACCCAGCGTACACACATCTCTCTCTCTCTCTCTCTCTCACTCTCCTCTCCTCCCTCTCTCCTCCCTCTCCCTCTCTCTCTCCTCCCTCTCCCTCTCTCTCTCTCTTTCTCTCCCCTCTCCCTCCATCTCTGTCTGTCTCCCTCCCTTTCTCTATCTCTCCCTCCCTCTCTCTGACTCCCTCCCTCTCTCTCTCGCTCTCTTTCTGTCTCCCCCTCTATCTATCTCTCTTTTCTCCATCTCTGTTCTGCCTCCCTCTCTCTCTGTCTCCCTCCCTCTATCTATCTGTCTCCCTCCCTCTATATATCGGTCTCCCTCGCTCTATTTATCTCTCTTCTCTCCATCTCTCTGTCTCCCTCCCCTCTCTTTCCCTCCCCTCCCTCCCTCTGTCTCCCTCCCTCTTTGTCTCCTTCTTTGTCTCCCTCCCTCTGGCTCCCTCTGTCTCCCACCCTCGGTCTACCTCTCTCTCTGTCTCCCTCTGTCTTCCTCTCTCTGTCTCCCTCTCTCTCTGTCTCCCTCTCTCTCTCTGTCTCCCTCCCTCTGTCACCCTCTGTCTCCCTCCCTATCTAATTATCCCTCCGTCTCCCTCTCTGTCTGTCTTAGTCCCTGCCTCTATATGTCTGTCCCTGTCTCTGCCTCTATCTGTCTGTCCCTGTTTCCCTCCCTCTGTCTCCCTCTCAGTCTCTCTTCGCCTGCCTGCCCCTGTCTCTGCCTCCATCTGTCTCTGTCTGTCTCTATCTCTATCTGTCTCCCTCCCTCCCTCTGTCTCCCTCTCTCTCTCTCTCTCCCTCTGTCTCCCTCTGTCTCAGTCACTCTGTCCGTCTCCCTCTCTCTGGCTCTGTCTCCCTCTCTCTGCCTCTCTCCCTCTGCCTCCCTCCCTCTGTCTCTCTCTCTCTGTCTCGCTCCCTGTCTCCCTCCCTCTGTCTCTCTCTCCCTCTGTCTCCTTCTCTGTCTCCCTCCCTGTCTCCCTCTCTCTGTCTCCCACTCTCTCCGTCTCCCTCTCTTTCGCTCTCTCTGTCTCCCTCCATCTATCTGTCTCTCTCCCTCTGTCTCCCTCTATCTGTCTCCCTGTCTGTCTCCCTCCCTCTGTCGCCCCCCTCCCTCTGTCTGTCGCCCTCTGTCTCCCTCCCTCTGTCTCCCTCCCTCTGTCTCCCAGTAAATCAACTGCAGCTCTGAAGCCCAATCAATCATTACACAGAAGCCATTTATTTCAGGATCTATTCATAAAATATGATCCTAGTACATTAATAAATCACAATGCATGTTTTATAATCCTTCACCTATCAAAGTGTTTTATGTTAAAGAAGAGCAGATCTGATCAACGAATTGGTCTTTTTAATTAGAGAAAACGGCCCGAAAGAACAAAAGGAAGGTGACTTGGAAAGCTCCGGCCTGCTTCTGTGTAAGGATGCTGTGCGGTCTGTGCATTGCCCACATCGTGAACCCATGTGGATGCTGCCATTGCAGTGAAGCATGCCAGTGAATCCCCCCTCCCCCCACCGCTTGCTGCAGGCACGTAACATGGGCACTTCAAGACTCGTCTGCAGCGTTCCCTTGTTCCATCAGGTCTGCGTTTCTGCACACTGCATCCTGCCACAGCAACTCGTGCCTTTCAACCCATAACACTGCCATTGCGACACCTGGCCTGACAGATCACAAAGACTGAGGGAGGGAGACAGACAGACTGGGAGTCTTTAAAATACCAATTACTTGTCAATGAGACTAAGTTGTGAATCGCCCGGCCCCCATAGAGCAGAGTGTCTGGCCGCACTGCTGCATTGGTGTTTGCTGACACTCTTTAATTTAAAAAAAATCAAAAAAACACAGGTAGGATGTCTACAAGGCACCTTAAAGGCAGACGGCCCATTGTCATTCTTTATGTGATGATCAGCAGCAGACAGAATGACAATGGGCCTGTCCACAGTCTGAATGAGATTCGGGAGGGGCTGCTGCAGCCTCTAGAGTTCAGAGAGAAGTGCGAGAGGCCCCAAGTGAGAGAACGTTTAAACTCCTGGGGCTTCTCTCAGGGGAACAGCACAGCCTGCTGTAATTACCACATTGTCACATGGCCAGCACTGAACAGAACAGCGATCCGGGGGGGGCAAGCGACCCCCCTGCGGACGCCCATGCCGGCCCCCATGTGCCATGGCCGGTGATTGACAGCAGTATTGCGTCTGCTGAGAGAGGGCAGCCGCTCCCTCCCCCTGCAGTGTGTGATTCAGTAAGCCCCGAGCCGCCGGCGCCGCATTCAGTTTCTAGGGCAATAGCAGCCAGCTGAGCCTGCCCGGGCAGAGTGAAGATGCATTGTAGCGCTCTCAGCCACTCCACAGAAGCTGAGAGCAGTTACTATTTAGGAACTCCTGGTCCAGGCAGCACAGCACGTCTCGAGCAGCAGTCTCTGGTGGCGCGCCTGGCACTGGTGGCAAATGCGTGACAATGCATTTCAGTGCGGTGATGCGGATCACCGCACTGAAATGCGTGAGGGTCACACCTGTTGGGTGACGCTTGGCAGGACTGCCGAAGGTGTCAGAGGCTTCACAAAAGGACCAGCTGCGATACATAAGGACTTCCGAGTACATGAGTTACATAAGAGATACAAACAGAAAAACTCTAAATTCAGAGTAGAATGGCAGTGAGGCCAGGCCCCTTCTCATGGCTGCCAGGCCTCAGACCGCCAGGTGTAATATGCCCGGCAATCAATAAACCTCTTATCTCTCGGCACCACCCCAAGAGAAACCAGAGATCGCTGAACCGTAATCTCGCCGTCGTTCCCAAAGTCAGGCGGACAAGAAGCCGAGGAAGATCCGTCGCCTTCAATACGGCCAAGCTGTGGAATGAACGCGCACTACACGTCCGCACTGAAATGCACGTCCTACCGTTCCAGAAGCTCTTAAAAACATGGCTGTTTCAACAAACATCTTCCTACATTTATCGGTCACTCTATTCAGCTGTTTAGCGCTGGGATGCCCGAGAGTAGCCATGGGCTTTATAAATGTTTAATAATAATAATACTAATGCTGTCATGATTAACCATTGCCTGTGTCCCTTCCCCGCTCCCGTCCTACCTATGGTGTCTGTGCACATGATTCCCTGCACGTGGTTCCGTACACGTGGTTCAGTGCACGTGGTTCCATGCACGTGGTTCTGATAGAGATCGCAGGTCACCCGACCAATAATTTCACCACTTAGGTTTCAGGCCCATATACTTTAATTTATCATATACATTGATCAGATGACCTCACAATCTACTACCAATAACCATGAGTCCTTTCGATTGTTTCTAGTGTACCCGACTTACCATCCACCATTACGGGTATCTATGACCACGATGGGTCAGGGAGCTAGCTGTAAAAGGAAAGGCAGGAAACAAAATATACAAACCCAACTTTAAACAACTTTGAATATTTATCAAATGACCACAGACAACTGGGACGTTTTAAGATTTTATCTTAGTAATCAGTTTCGGAAATCATGAGGTTTACAGTTAAAAGGCAGTCAATAATCAAGATGACGAAAAGCATATAACCATAAAGGAACAGTGTAAGGACAATCATTTAGATTTCTAGAAATAGTGAGACAGGAAACGCGCTAAAAATTGGATGGGTAAAGTTATACAAGTATAAATTTATACTATGGGAAACATATTTCATGAATATGAAGGGAAAATTAGGAATCTTAAACAGCTCTAGTAAGGGTGAAAAGTGGTACACGCTATGATTCTAGTAAAGTACTTCAGTCAATTTTATAAGAGAAAATTATAGATCACATCAGGAAATTGCAAACTGCAATGGAGAAAGTGATTTCGAAAAGGTAGGGTAACATAGGAACACGCTATGAAATTAAATGCAGATGACTTTAGGATATGCAATGGTTGCGGAAAGCATGGAAAATTTAACATATGCAAAGGTATGTCTTTATTGAAGCAAAGACAGGAAAATAGAAAGGTGCAGTTTTAGAGTTTCAGCAAGATATTTACCTAGACTGGTGTGAAAACCAACCCTGGCCACGGGTCAGTTAGGGACAGGAGATACCCCCAGGAAGGACAGTCATCAACGGGACAGCAGGTGCAGACTGGACACCCCAGGACCGGACAGGAAACCCAGATTAGGATCAGGACAGGACCACCAGGATACGACCAGCACCCGCAGTTCGGAAGCAACGCCTGCGCTCCACCCTCTCTGCAGCTATCAGTCAGAACCCCGATTGGGTTAGCGAACTCCCCAGCAAAGTGCTCCGCCAGCACTTAAGGTTTAGTAAAACCTTAGAGTCTATGGTCAAATTCAGACAGAGTGCTCCGCAGCGCTCTGTATTCAGTCACCTATTGAGTGCGTTGGGTCAGTGACAGGTCAGCTATTCAGACAAGTCGGACAAATTCCCTAGGTGAACCTAGGCTAGTTATACTGTTTTCGGGTCAGTGTACCACCCCCCAATGTTGCAAAGTGTCAGAATCCCCAATTTCAATTGGTCCTAAGGTAGGATGGGTTAACACATCAATCAGAACAGACTTTTCTAAGGCCTAATTTACATTCTAGGGTACCGCCTAGCAAGATTGGGGTTCCCATGAGAAGTCGCACTGAATACAATAGGAAGAAATACATTGTTAATAATGTAACACATTTCAGTTTCTCTGACTGGGTGAAGGTGCATCTTCCCAGGCACGTCTTGGCAGCGACTTTCTCTTGGCGCTGTGTCAATGCCACCTCGCTACTTCTGGTCCTGCGCAGTACTGCACTCCAAAATGGACTCCCAAGCAACCCATCCCCCCTCCATGCCGAGGATACATTAAAAGTAAGCGAAAACAAATTAAAATATAGAAATAAATGAATGTACTACATATCATGATTTTGTACTTCAGGTATATCATTTTAAAAATATACTATGCAGTTATAGATTAGAGCAACACACAATAACACGAGAGCAACTGCACGAGCTTCACCACGTTAATACAGAAGCGGCCATTTTATGGCTATTACGCATGCGCACCCTTTCCCTCCAGAATTGCCATTACGTCACATCACGTGAGTATGACTAACGCATGCGCAGAAGCAAAATCCAAAACAGCGGCCATTTTATATACAAGGGTTATTCGTATTAATAAACACATAGGCAAGCGTCACTAATATACACGTATATCAAATAAAGGAAATTAGTAAACATACAAATGGTATTATAGGATTATACAGATTCGAGGTTCTTGACTCGAGCAAGTCGCGATGCGAAATCTTGCTCTATCAATCCCCTCTTTGATGATATTTACTATTATCACAAATAACGGAACCAGATGCCAACTTTTCTTTCACACTTTGTACAACTCTATCTCTTCCAACAGGCGATTCAATTTTTCTTTCGCATCTTTGGTAGGGTGAGAATTTTTCACCCTTTTGTAGATCTGATTATTCATTTCTTCTAATTCGAGTTCATCCATACTTCTTTTCACACCTCTCGCATTCACTGAGTACTTCTTTGTGTGTTTGCGACTTTTGCAACAGACGAATATGAGAAATAGGATAAAACCTATCACTCCAATTGGCATCAGTACCTTAAACAATCAGCTTTTACCTAAGCTAGCAAACCAATGACCTACATTGGAGAGACCATCGACCAGTCTCTTCCAGGCACTGTCAACCTCCAGTGGTTTGAGTTCCTTTTCCAAATTAGTAATGTTTTTCACATATCTTTTGAGCTGTACACTTTTGTCCGGAATGTAAGTGCAACAATGTTGCACCTTCAACATCCGGCAGACTCCGCCCTCTTTTGCTAATAAGGTATCAAGCGCAAGTCTGTTCTGCAAAACCATTGATCTGATCGCAACCATTTCGGTATTGACCAACAGAAATCCATGAGCTGTGTCCGAAGACAACACATCCACTATTGTGGATAATTTGCAAATTCTATGAGTGTTCAGAACCACTCCCACTCCAGGTATCAGTGCACTAAAAATACTACCCATTATTTCACCTACGCTTTCTCTTTTACTACGCACTAAGCCATTAGTGTTTTCATTGCTTCCAGCAATTTCATTCACATGGTATATTTTCGGGAAAACAATGCCAAAGTAGCAGCTTCCATACCAGTGATCCGGCAATTTGAAATAAGCCTTGTTTCCACATATATAATAAATTCCAGGAAACACAGGTTCTGACCCATTTTTGAATCCCCAACCTCCAATTACCTTGTAATTGTGTTCACATTGACTGGAACCAATGAAAATGTTATTATAATAACTAGTCTTCTCGCGATGAAGACAAAGTTTCCCTGTCCTTTCGAAATCCAGCAACAAAGCAGGACCACTCCCACCATCTGAGGTGCTTTCCATGTTCTCAGCCCATTTAGGAGTTTTCTGTCTCTTATCATTTGCCTTTCTTTGGAAACTCTCCCTTCTTTTCTCTGCCATGTTTAGAAACATTTTCTCTTGTTCATGTAATGAACAGGTCAAGTTGTCCCTGTGTGCGTCATTTAGGTCTATGGTACCTATAGTCAGAAAGTACTCTCCCATATAACGTGTAACGTCACTTTTAGTATGTACAGGATTCAGATTTCCACGTATTGGAAGTTCAGAAAATATCACGTCTGAGTTAGAGTAATAGTACTGTAACGGTCCTCTTTTGTAAAATAAGCTTGCTAAAATACTACAGGAAATTCCGTAAGTCAAAGGTAGGTGGTGATAAGTCATGCCTTCAGCTACAGAAGTAGGTAGCTTCATGCAGACATAGCAGTCTTCTATTTCCATAGTTTCTACATAATGCACTAACAGGTTTGCGAAAACATTTAAATGAGTCTGGTTCTTAACTCCATGATAATGTAGTCCTTCCTCATCTGATGCTTCTAAGTCTGATGTTGTTTGTCTGAGTGCTTTTTCACGTCTTTCTACACTTCGTGTTGTCAGTTCTTCAGTGTCGGTAGTCTGTGTAGGGTCAATATTAGTATTCTTGCTTACCATAAAAGGAATGAAAACTGTTAATCCTATCCAAACTATTATTACTATAGCTACACTACATATACATACTTTGCAGCATGTTTTGCAACAACTGCGACTAGGTCTACCATTCACTCTTGAATCAGACATTTTGCTCAGAAGAAGTTTTCAACCCCTCTTTGTAACTTTGCACAGGTAGCTTACTCTGAGCAACTTTTCAGGTTAGTTCGTCTTCTTCGGCAGATAGATCGGCAATCTGTTCTCCGTCACTTTCGTCAGAGATATCAAGATCCTCAAATTCCTCCCAAACTAAGTATGTCCATTCAGGATCCTGGTATTTTTCGTTTAGTCTTTTTATTCGATCACTCCTTCTTTTGGAGCTTTCTCCAGCTTGCTCTGTAATCCGTGGACTTTTCCTTCTGTCTGCAAGTTTCTCTTCTACTGTTTTTATTCTTAGTCTTAGTCTCTTAATATATCTTAGCTCGATATTTTTCCTTTTCTTTAGTCTTTTGGCTGGCACTGTTATTTGGCTTTCTTCTAATGCTCTTTTATTTTCGTTTGTTTGTGGCACTTCGGCTTCCGTTTCCTCCCTTCCTGTCTGACTAGTCCCAGGTCTTGTATCTATTTCTTCTGCCTGGTTACTAAGCTGCCCTGGTTCAGGTGAATTTTGGTTTTGGCTTTCGAATGTCTCTGTTTCTATGTCCTGAACACGTTCTTCTAGTTCTATCTGATCCTGTTCAAGCACTTCGATCCCTTGATTTCCTTCTGCTCGAACTTTTACACTAGTTCTAGTCTGTCCTTTTTCGATTTCAGGAGTTAGTGGAGGTGTGTCAATCACCTGTTCTGTCCCTGTCTGACCTTCCTCTTCGTCCTCAGACTTGACGTGAATCTCAATGATGTGAGGGTCTTCGCCTGTGCCTATCTTGACCTCTCTATTCCACTCTCTATCTTCGTAGGTTCGCTCTCTTGTTCTGATTGGGTCTTCAGTTAGGTCGATTATAGGTATCCAATCTTCTTGGCTGGTGCTCGGCTGTTCGTCATCAGCTACTTCAGGACTGACGTTTGCAGACCCCTCAGCTGGACAACCTTCAGCTCCAGGTTCTTCGTCCGGAATTACCTTCTGTGTATGGCTGGCATGGATCCACTTGGGAACGCCTGCACACTTCACCGCTGTCGTGGTCACCAGTATTATCTGGCGCTTTTCTCCCCACCTGGGTGCAAGGCAACTCGAACGAGTATGCTTCTTGATTCTAACCCAGTCACCAGGAACCAATTTGTGAATTGGAGTTGTCGGGTTGGCGACGGCGTCTTCCCCAATCTGGCGAGAGATAGAACGCACTTGGTCACCCAGTTGCTTGCAGTACTCAAGTACCAAATCATCAGTAATGCTTAACAGTTTGTATCCTGGTACCCATGCTTGTCTCATCACTCTTCCCATTAGGATTTCATGGGGGCTCAGGCCTGTTTTCCGGTCTGGAATACTTCTGAGTCCCATCAGAACAAGAGGCAAGGCAGTAATCCAATTCATACCAGTAGAGTCACACATTTTTGCCAACCTCGATTTTATAGTGCCATTTACTTGCTCTACTACTCCAGAAGCCTCTGGACGATGCGCACAGTGCAGCTTTTGTGTGATTCCAAATGCTTTACAGAGCTGATCGATCACCTCATTCTGAAAATGTCCGCCTCTATCTGATTCAATAGTGACTGGAACCCCGAACCTAGGTATCAATTCTTTCAGTAATAGTTTGGCTACGGTTATGGCGTCACTCTGTTTGGCAGGGTAAGCTTCCACCCATTTTGAAAACAGGCAGACAATGACAAGGACATATCTTTTCCCCTCACAACGAGGCATGGTGATGAAGTCAATCTGAATTCTTACAAAGGGACCCCCTGATTTCCCAATTTTTCCCAGTTCAACTACTGTTCTTTTGCCAGCGTTGAACTGTTGACACGTCAAGCACCTTTGGCAGAGTGATTCTGCTACCTTCCTGAACTTCGGGTTATACCAGGTCTGTTGAAACACCAGAACCATGGCATCCCTACCAGTGTGTGAATTTCCATGTATCAGTCTGGCCATAGTGGCAAGTAGATGCCTAGGTAACACAGGCATACCATTTGGGCCCACAATGACACCATCCTCACGTCTTGGTCGACAACCAAGTTTCCTCCACTTCTCTCTCTCTTCCGATGGCACAGCATGCTGCCACTCTCTCACCTCATCCCAGGTAGGCACTTCGTCAAACACCATGAGTTGGCAGCTGTTTCCAGTCCCTCCCAGTTTGATATTTATTGACATGCGATCCTTAGCACATTGTTTTGCCACCTGATCAGCAAAATCATTTCCCAAAGATACAGGGTCAAGGCCCTTTTTATGAGCAATACATTTGACCACTGCCAATTCTTTTGGTAATTGGATTGCCTCTAAAAGGTCTTGTACAACTTTTCCATTTTGAATGGGGGTACCTGATGAAGTCAGGAATTCTCTTTGTAGCCATAATTGGCCAAAGTCATGCACAACCCCATAACATTACTGACTGTCAGTGTACACTGTTATTCTTTGGTTTTTCCCAATTTTACAAGTTCTTATCAATGCTATCAATTCGGCTACTTGTGCAGACTTTATTCCAAATAAACATGATGCTTCTTTAATGCTGTCTAAGGTGACTACAGCATAAGCAGCGCTTAGGCCTCCAAGTTCGTGCCTCATACATGAGCCATCCACAAAGAACTCCTCATCATGCACAGGCAAAGGTGTTTCCTTAATGTCTGGGCGAGGTTTAGTACGGAATTCTGTCAGGTTAATGCAGTCATGCTCGTTTTCTCCCCCGTCTTCTATAATCATTGAGTCAGGGAGTAGGGTGGCTGGGTTCAAGATATTACACCGAGTAATGGCTACATTTGCAGCACCCACGAGAATCCTCTCGTATTTAGTCAGCCGACTAGGGGTGAGATACTGAGTCTTGGTTCGGGTCAGCAAAATTACAACTGCATGAGGAACATATACAGTGACAGAATGTCCCATTACAATGGATTCACTCTGTTCTAAACTTGTGCAGGTTGCAGCTACTGCTTTCAAACACCCAGGTAATCCATCAGCTACTGGATCCAAAGTGGCTTAGAAATATGCCACGGGTCGTCTGGTCAAGCCATGCTCCTGAGTTAGGACTGACAATGCACAATTATCACGTGTATCACAGAACAGGGCAAACTCCTTAGAATAGTCAGGCATCCCTAAAGCAGGGGCTGTACACAGACAATCTCGTAACTTAGTAAATGCTGTTAAGCTCTCATTATCCCATTCCACTGGGTCCTCTGCGCCTTTTTTTGTCATCTTTATCAAAGGCTTGGCTAGGACTGCGAATTCTACAATCCATTGCCTGCAGTAACCTACAACTCCAAGGAACATTCTGACTTCTTTCTGAGTACGGGGTAACTGCATCTTTTGAATTATTCTGACTCTCTCTGAGGTGACTTTTCTGATTCCCTTTTCTATCTGGTGCCCCAGATATTTCACCGATTTTGAACAGAACTGCAATTTTTCGGGGGCCACTTTATGTCCCTTTTCACCTAGGTGATTTAGTAGGGCAATGGTGTCAATCACGCAATCCCTATGACTTCTGGACGCCACTAAGAGATCGTCAATATATTGTACCAGCACAGACTTTCCAGGTAAGACTAAAGATTCAAGGCATTTTTTCAAGATCTGATTAAAGATAGAGGGGCTTTCTGTGTACCCCTGGGGGACACGATTCCAAACATACACGTGACTGTTGAAAGCAAATGAGAAAAGAAATTTGCTGTCTGGATGCAATGGGATCGAAAAGAATGCGTGACATAGGTCTATCACAGTGAACCACTCAGCATCCCAGGGAATCTGATACAGGATCACTGCGGGGTTCGGGACAATAGGACAACAAGGAACCACAATCTTGTTTACCTTTCTCAGGTCCTGCACTACTCTGTACTTGCCACTAGGTTTCTTGATTCCAATTATGGGGGAATTACACGGGCTGCTCATCACTTCTTGTATTATGTTTGCTTCTAGCAATTTCTGTATTTCAATGGCAACTCCTGCTCTTACTTCGGCACTCATTCTGTAGGGCTTGATATTGGGGTAAACTGCATTTTCTTTCATGGCTATTTGTATGGGATCTACATTTGCCATTAATCCTACATCCTTTCCAGTAAAGTCCCATACTTCTGCTTCACTGCCTGTTGAAGTTCTTCAGGTAAGTCTTGTATAGTCATTCGTTTAATTTCTGAGTCAGGTCTGATTAACATTAATTTGAAGATTCCATCTTCATCTGGTGTCTGAATTTCAACGCCTTTTGGTGTGCAAAAGATGGTGCAGTTCATTTTGCACAGCAAATCACGTCCCAGTAAGTTCACTGGGCTGGTGTCACAGACGACAAATCTGTGCATTTCTTTAAAGTTCCCTATTGAAATCTCCATGGGTTTAGTAACTGGGGTACTAATCAATTGATTAGACACACCTACTACCTGGATTGCTCTCCCGAGAGGGGTAGGTTTGGAACGTCTGCTGTTCTCACAGTAGAACGGGTAGCACCAGTGTCCAACAGAAAGGTGACATCATTTCCATCAACCTTTCCTTCGATGTATGGCCCTGACTGGTCTACCGGCAAGGAGGCGCCAAGTACACACTCCTTGTCCTCCCCTCTCAGGCCCCGTCAGTACTGGTCGTCACAGAAAAAGGTGTCATTTAACAAATACTGCGAAGTTGCTGCATTTCTGTTCTCATTGCCTCCCCAGATCTCTACGTCATCACCCTGCGGTGATTTCCCCTTAAAATTAGGTTTTGGCGCTCGGGGCAATTTTACCTGTTGCTGGGTCTTTCTTGGTTTTTCACTCTGCGTCTGTGGAATTAAATCAGGGGTTTGGGTATTATCATGCTGTAAATATGGACACTCGTCTCGCCAATGTCCAATTTCTCCGCACTGGTGGCAGGGAAATTTCTTTTTAGCTTCCTCTCTGCTCATTTTTGCTCGGGGCTTTCCCCCACCCCCAGGGCCTTGGTTCTGAGTAGTCTTATTTAATTTATTCAATTGCTTTTCCTGCTGTTCAGCTAATTTTACCTGTGCCCACATGACTTTCTCCTTCAGGGCCTTTCGCTTTTCTGCCATCTCGTCCTCACAGTACTTTGCGTACCGTAGGACCTCATCCATTTTCTTGGACTGCCAACAAATTTTATTATCCTTTATCCACTGACAAATTTCGGGTCTTAAACCGTTTACAAACCTGTAAATAAAATGGGTCATGTCCTTCATCTCGATGTTATCTATACCACTGTATGTTTTGAACACCTGTAACAGTCTTTCATAAAAGGAGTGTACAGTCTTGTCCCTTTCCTGCGTGGTTCTATCTATCTTGGTCCAATCAGTTTCCTTTGCAGGCACTTTTCCCTTGAGGTGTAATATTACCTGGTCATATTTTTTCATCACTTCATTAGAGGGTGCGCCTGTGACATGGTCCCTCGGGTATTCCTCATTAGGCCAAGCGATGGCTATTTTACACTCGGTCCATAAATCTACAGGGACCACAATATCGAAGAACCCATCCAGGTCCTTCCATAAGCATTTCTGCACCTTTACAAATCTTTCCACCTGCCTGTACCAATCCACAGGCTTCTCTCGTAATTTCGGGAAATCATTTGTAAAGGACACAATATCCTGTCTGGACCATGGAACGGGCACATATTTTCCCCCTGGCACTTCTCGCATAGGGTATAACTGTTCTGGCTTGTCAGCTTCTTTTAGAACGAATTCTGGGGTCGCCTGTTTAGATCTAGCCTCATCTTTCTTTTTGGCCCACCTGGCTTTCCATCTTTCTATATCTCCCCATTTCTGCAATACTGTCAATAATTCTTTGACCTGTGCCTTCTTCCCTGACACATTCAGATTTTCCAAATCTTTGTCTGAAAAATCTGCTCTGTACGGTTTCTGCAAGGGTTTCGATTTAGAAATATCTATTCCCATGCTAGCAGCAGTGTCTGTCAATTTCTCATGAAGTACTCGGGCATTTCGGGTAAGACTTTTGCAAATGAACAACAGCTCTTCCTCAGAGTAAGTATTTAATCGGTCTAATCCTACATTACCTGCCATTAGTTCTTCTATTTCTACTCTCAATTTGTAGAGATCTAAAGGTTTCGTCTGCGGAGTTTGTTTTTCTAATTCTTGACTCCATCTTTCGATTTCCTCAGGTGTAACTAGTGTGACACTTTTAGTACCCGCAGTCGATTCCATTTGAATCTCCCTTGTATTGAAAGGATTATGTCTTTTCTGCATCCTTTTCCCTGTATTCCTAATGGGCAGATCCAATAGTGAGACTTCAGACTCGCACTCGCTCGTCTGTTCATCTACGATTAAGGGTTCTGGTCTTGGTTGTGCTATGACTGGGGTAATGACTGGAGGTTTTGGACTCTCTTGTCGGTCCCCATACAACGGAACCACTGGTCCAATAGTTACTGGGATTGTCAAGGCTTCAGGGCTTGTATTTAACTGGGAGATTCTCTGAACTATCTCTGCTCTGTACTTTGCTAGAGCTTCTTGCTCCTTTTCTTCCAACAATCTCTCTAAGGATTTGTCATGTAACACCTGCCGGGTCAGAGTGGGAGCATAACTCGGGGCAGTGGGATGTGTCTCACTTGGTCCTTCACCATAATTAGGTCTTGGGAACAAACTTCCTGTACCTAGGGATCTTGGTTCCTTTTCATATAGAGGCTGTAAGAACGGTATTCCTGAACCTGATGGTCTCGCCTCACCTTCGTAGGGAGGTCTCGAGAAAAAGTCGCTTTCACAGGAGTATCTTACATCCCCACTAGCTTGTATTCTTGGATAAAGATCTCTTGTATCTACGGGACCTAAACTCTCGGTATAGGGAGGTATGAGGCAACCCCCTCCTACACTGGCAGATCTGGCCTCATCCTGGAGATGAAGTCTTCGAGAATTATCCCCTTCACTGCAAGGTCGGTGTCCTTCATTATAAGGAGGTGGACTTCTTATAAACATATCGTCTAATAATTCATCATCCGACTCCCCAATGGGCACCCAATGTTTACTTTTTTCTGTCTTTTTCTCCCCTGTAGGAGGGCCACCCACTGGCATCATTGGAAACAGTCCTTCTACAATCATATTTTGTCTCCACTGTTTCATCTTTTTGGCTCGGGCTTCCTGCTTCAACTTTGGATAAAATTTAGTTAACCCTTTATCCATTCGGGGCTTATCCCTTTCAAAAGCCTCAATCTCCCATTCTTCTAGGGCTTCGTACTGCGTTAATCTAGGTCTGGGATGTAAATCGTTCATTCGGGTTCTTAAATTAAATAGAATCCTGCTGTTAAATGTTCCTTCTAACGGAAAAGCCAATACTCCGTCATCTTTCGTGTATTCTGCCCAGCTTTCCAACCATACACATGTGTTGTACCCTTTATCGAACATCATGAAAGATGCGGGAGTGTTGGGTGGTGGTATGACAACACCTTCTCTAGTTTTAATCGGTTTGTCCTTTTTGAAGTAATTCTTTACCTTATTTACAAGAGACAATTTTCTCTTGTTTCCGTACATAATGTCGGTTTTAACTCCTTTCCACTGATCGTTCTCAAATCCCATATGCCGTGGATCAGGTCTGGTATGCGGTCTATACGAATGCCACATACGATTTCTACGAGTGACTCTGTTTACAAATCACTTCCAATCCAAGTGCGTCTTTTATTTTCGTGCAACCAATGAAATGCACGGTTTAAAATAATTTCGACCAATGGGTGCGCGGCCTTTTCGCGAGACAGTTCTCACGCTTCGGCACTCACCCCTCCTTTACAATTCCAGCTCCGCTACTCGCCCACTGCGTCTACCAATCCCAGCGCGGCACAGAGTGACGTCAGAGCAGCTTCGCGACTGACTCCCTCCTTTACAAGGTAACGGAAACTTTCTTTCTTTCTAAAGTGCTAGTGCT
This sequence comes from Lissotriton helveticus, assembly GCF_964261635.1. Classification (NCBI taxonomy): domain Eukaryota; kingdom Metazoa; phylum Chordata; class Amphibia; order Caudata; family Salamandridae; genus Lissotriton; species Lissotriton helveticus. Next base: position 501,615,128 of record NC_136062.1, read on the forward strand.
CGGTTAATTTACAACGAATACACATTCGCCACTGTACTCAAGTGTCTAGACAGGAAAGAATTTTGTTTCACTGCAAGTAAACTACTTCCATTTACTTTTCACACACTACGGATAGATCTCTTCTGCCTATCCTTCACACTAGCATTGGAGAACCTGCTACTTCCCTAGGCTCATCCACCTTTCCGGGATATATCCAAGTCTAAAGTTTCACCAGCGAGCCCCTTTGCTTTCACCCAAGCTCCGATGAACCTGCTACTTTTCCGGTGTGACCCTCACTAGGTTATGCCACAATAGGAATTTTGCCAATGAACCTCGTTGCTAACATTTATTCAAACATACATTTAGAAAACCCTAGTTAGTGCTTCCAGTTCTGCCTAACCTGCACCAACTTTCCTTGGGCCAGTGACCTCAAAACAAGTGGATTCTCTTCACCACTTGCTATTCAATTCCCCGGGGATTTACAACAACACAGAAGACGTTTTAGAAACGAATGGATTAGTACATATATCAATATAATAACAAGAATAACACATTTAAAACATTTCATAATATTTCAAAGCAAACATTCCAAGTGAGTGATCAATTCACCTGAACTGCCTACCCTCGTAGCAGCACTAAGGTTCATTACTTAGCAGCATCCAACTTAGCTAGTTTAACTAGTCCTACCTAACCTTTAACTATTCCCTAACCATCCTCTGTGCTACCAGTAAATTACTGATAGAGATCGCAGGTCACCCGACCAATAATTTCACCACTTAGGTTTCGGGCCCATATACTTTAATTTATCATATACATTGATCAGATGACCTCACAATCTACTACCAATAACCATGAGTCCTTTCGATTGTTTCTAGTGTACCCGACTTACCATCCACCGTTACGGGTACCTATGACCACGATGGGTCAGGGAGCTAGCTGTAAAAGGAAAGGCAGGAAACAAAATATACAAACCCAACTTTAAACAACTTTGAATATTTATCAAATGACCACGGACAACTGGGAAGTTTTAAGATTTTATCTTAGTAATCAGTTTCGGAAATCATGAGGTTTACAGTTAAAAGGCAGTCAATAATCAAGATGACGAAAAGCATATAACCATAAAGGAACAGTGTAAGGACAATCATTTAGATTTCTAGAAATAGTGAGACAGGAAACACGCTAAAAATTGGATGGGTAAAGTTATACAAGTATAAATTTATACTATGGGAAACATATTTCATGAATATGAAGGGAAAATTAGGAATCTTAAACAGCTCTAGTAAGGGTGAAAAGTGGAACACGCTATAATTCTAGTAAAGTACTTCAGTCAATTTTATAAGAGAAAATTATAGATCACATCAGGAAATTGCAAACTGCAATGGAGAAAGTGATTTCGAAAAGGTAGGGTAACATAGGAACACGCTATGAAATTAAATGCAGATGACTTTAGGATATGCAATGGTTGCGGAAAGCATGGAAAATTTAACATATGCAAAGGTATGTCTTTATTGAAGCGAAGACAGGAAAATAGAAAGGTGCAGTTTTAGAGTTTCAGCAAGATATTTACCTAGACTGGTGTGAAAACCAACCCTGGCCACGGGTCAGTTAGGGACAGGAGATACCCCCAGGAAGGACAGTCATCAACGGGACAGCAGGTGCAGACTGGACACCCCAGGACCGGACAGGAAACCCAGATTAGGATCAGGACAGGACCACCAGGATACGACCAGCACCCGCAGTTCGGAAGCAACGCCTGCGCTCCACCCTCTCTGCAGCTATCAGTCAGAACCCCGATTGGGTTAGCGAACTCCCCAGCAAAGTGCTCCGCCAGCACTTAAGGTTTAGTAAAACCTTAGAGTCTATGGTCAAATTCAGACAGAGTGCTCCGCAGCGCTCTGTATTCAGTCACCTATTGAGTGCGTTGGGTCAGTGACAGGTCAGCTATTCAGACAAGTCGGACAAATTCCCTAGGTGAACATAGGCTAGTTATACTGTTTTCGGGTCAGTGTACCACCCCCCAATGTTGCAAAGTGTCAGAATCCCCAATTTCAATTGGTCCTAAGGTAGGATGGGTTAACACACCAATCAGAACAGACTTTTCTAAGGCCTAATTTACATTCTAGGGTACCGCCTAGCAAGATTGGGGTTCCCATGAGAAGTCGCACTGAATACAATAGGAAGAAATACATTGTTAATAATGTAACACATTTCAGTTTCTCTGACTGGGTGAAGGTGCATCTTCCCAGGCACATCTTGGCAGCGACTTTCTCTTGGCGCTGTGTCAATGCCACCTCGCTACTTCTGGTCCTGCGCAGTACTGCACTCCAAAATGGACTCCCAAGCAACCCATCCCCCCTCCATGCCGAGGATACATGAAAAGTAAGCGAAAACAAATTAAAACATAGAAATAAATGAATGTACTACATATCATGATTTTGTACTTCAGGTATATCATTTAAAAAATATACTATGCAGTTATAGATTAGAGCAACACACAATAACACGAGAGCAACTGCACGAGCTTCACCACGTTAATACAGAAGCGGCCATTTTATGGCTATTACGCATGCGCACCCTTTCCCTCCAGAATTGCAATTACGTCACATCACGTGAGTATGACTAACGCATGCGCAGAAGCAAAATCCAAAACAGCGGCCATTTTATATACAAGGGTTATTCGTATTAATAAACACATAGGCAAGCGTCACTAATATACATGTATATCAAATAAAGGAAATTAGTAAACATACAAATGGTATTATAGGATTATACAGATTCGAGGTTCTTGACTCAAGCAAGTCGCGATGCGAAATCTTGCTCTATCAGTTCCGTGCACGTGGTTCCGTGCACGTGGTTCCGTGCACGTGGTTCCGTACACGTGGTTCCGTACACGTGGTTTCATACACGTGGTTCCGTGCGCATAGTTTCCAGCGCGCGGTTAGAACATTCATGCGGGAGGTAGCCGGTAGCTAACGGCATTCTGAGTTACAGAACAATAAAGAAGGTCGCTTTTCCAACCTCCGCCTGTCGCCTCATTACTACAAGTTCTTTTTTGGCGACGATTACAGGATCATACCATTAATCTGCGCAGATCACCTTCCACATCGATGCGTCAGTGTGGGGGACTTCCTTTTTCTCCTGACCTCCACTGCTTCACGTCCACGGTTCATCCAGCCTCATTCTATTCGCCTTCGCAGATCTCTGCCAACCCCTGGGAGGAGCTGCAACGAAGCATGAGTGAAACAAATATTATTAATCTGCCCAATGGGCAGGCGCGGTTCGTCCATTGGAGCGTGGGGGCGTAGCCCCACCTGCCCGAAGCCGCCCGCAGCTCCCTCGGCGTTTTTGAGTTAAGACTGTGACAATCATGTCAATGAATCAACATGACGTCAGACCGCCGGGCGGGCGTCATGTTGATTGATTGACATGATTGTACAGGCGGCACCGCAAGTGCGCATGAGTGGGGACCGAGGGTGAATTTTTACCCGTGCCCACGCATGCGCACTTGTGTTTTTGTGGCGTTGCGCATGCCCATCAGGAGCCCTAATGGGCGTGCTGCGGGCGAGAAGGTACCTGTGCCCTTGGCGCCAGGATTGGCCAGGGGCGCTGTGAGCCTGTGACGTGTGGGGAGCAGAGCCCAGAGGTGGCGCAGACCAGGACCGGCAGCAAGGTAAGAGTGTGTGTTTTTCTTTTATTTTAAAGTGTTTGGTGCGAGCGTGCATGTATGCATGAATGTTTGGTGGAGATGGTTGTGAATGGATGTGTTTGTGTGTATGCGTGTGTGAATACATTTCTTTGAGTGTTGTGTATGTGGGTCGGGGGGGGGGTCGCCGCCGGCCTGAGTGGCCTGGGGCCCGCACTCGCAAATCAGTTTGCGCCTCACCACTGTAGAATGTCACCAGCCGCCCCTGCCACTGGGTGCATCAGCAGACACCAGAAGGAGCCAAAACCATACTTAACATTTGTCCTGTAAAAGACTCGGCACTTTCCTCATTAATACTCCAGTACTGTGTCAGCTTAACTGGGATAGGCCATACACAGCACCTTTTTAGAAGTCCATGGGCCACCCACAGAGAATTGGACACAGTGCTTTAAATGTTTTGAAAAACATCTGGACGCAATTGACGGAACTGAATACAATCCTGCCAGGAAACCGCCATGAAGTATAACTGTTTGGGGGCAGAAGGAAGGGGATTATTTGATCACATAACTCCCATTGAAAAAGAAGAGGGGATGAAGAGTGGAATGTGTTTAAAGAAGCCAAATTGAGGATGGAAAACTACTTTGATACCACCATGAGTGTGACAAGGGAGAGGTACAACTTTTACTACAGGTAGCAAGCACCAGATGAGGCAATTGGGTCTTACGTCGCAACATTAAGTATGCTCACTTACTTACTATACTACGATGGCGATGGGAGTACTCTCTAAAACTTGATATTCTTATCCACAAACACCCCGACTGGAATTTAAGTCCTATTGAGATATTTGCAAAACATGTATGTCTGATCCTTGAAGGATACAAGCTATATTTAGACCCATATTGTATGAGACCACATACAGGTTTTACCTGGGGTGTGGTGAATCGGTTTTCAGAAATTACGTCTGCCCTGAGGAAGTCGCTGGGCGATTTACCCAAGACGAAACATGTGTTGGCTACAGGCTACATCTTAGTAATACCATCTACACCAATCTGGTATCATGAACCAATATGTAATACACCTACGGTTATGAATAGGATGAGAAAACCTGAGAAATGAGAAAATAAAGAAGAATATTATTTGATAATGCTTTGAATTACATCTTATTGGACTGATGCTCTGATGATATATTTGTTATTACTTACCTGTCTCCTGCTCGGGAACGATATTCTGTTTTGTATTTATCTTCTGTGTACCTTTAGTAACAGAGGATTGTTGGGACGTAGGTGGCCGTTTTCTTTCTGTATCCTGGAGCATTTTTCAGATATTCTTGACACCCTGACTAAAATATCGGTTTTGTGCAAGGTTTAACCTAGCCACGTTTCGAAGTCACAACATTAAGTATGTTGGCCACAACATGTGCATTCAAAGATGCAGATGAGATGATATGCGATCAGGTGGTGATGCGAACCACGTGTGTGAAGGCACAGGAAAAACTGTTATGCCATAGGAACCCGAACCTATGTGGTTCTTAAAAATCCGGACCCTGCCGTTCTCCCGATATCGAGGCCCAATACCCGTGTCACAAAACCTCAACGTACCAAGACGATTTTGGTGTCTATGAACCGATAATAATTAGGACATCATTCCTATGCATTTGCATCATAATCGAAGATTGCCAACACCCCTAAATCGTAAGTTCCGTTCCGACCCCTTAGACTCCATTTTGTAAACGGCATCCATCTTACGTCTTGCCCTCATGATAAGTCAATTAAAGGTCGAGCTTGATCAGAAGGGACACGTCCACCTTGCGTGACTTCCCCCTGACCTGTCCCAACTGACTCCACTGCCTTCGGCCAGACCTGTTTGGGCAGCTCCCCGCCCAGTGGCCGAATACGATAGCATCACTACATAACATTCCACAAACCATTCACTACATACAGACCATGCTTTCTGCAAACATGCACCTGTCCACGTTCCTTGTTTATGGCCAGTTTTATGACTGGGTTGTACCTTTCTTTATTGAGGTTTCATCGATATCTGATGGGAGTTCCAGGCCTAACTGGGTAATCTATCAACGAACTGGACATCTAAAGTATGGGCTTGCTTACATGACTTCGCTCTTTGTATTATTGTAGAAATATGTGTATAGCCATATCATAAACTCAGGAATTCTTGCTTGCAGCTATATATTTTGTATATAAGGAGACGGCTGGTTCTGTAAAAACGAACAGTCTCCTGAGAACCTACTCTCCGTGTAGTGTACTTCTGGGACACGTGTTACTTGGTAGCTACCAATAAAACTTGATCTTTGACGGTAACTAGAAGACTCAGTGTTTCTGTGGTCCGGAACAAGGGAGAACTCAGAGGTCTTCGGGTGCTACCCCCTGGCACCACCGGGTTCTAAAAACCCGGCACCTCAGTTGGCGCCCAACTCGGGGCGATATCAAGCGGTGACGGTCCAAGCCAGATGTTCGTGAGGAGCTTCGTGTGAAAATTCCGGAGGACGGCCAGCCACTTCAGCGACCCCTGTATGTCGACGTGGTTCCGAAGGTCTTTGCTGCGAGGTTCCCCGCGTCCCGACGGCTACGAAGGACTGCTGCCCTGACTATCGCCTTGTTTTGGACCCAGTGATCCTTGGTAGAGCGAAACGATAGACGAGTCTTCTAGCGACGTCACAGATCTTCAAATACTTCAGTTAAGTATAAGTGGAGCGTCTCCCAGTCCTTAGTTTGTCCTTAGTTTTTGGTATCCTTGAGATACGACTTGATTTGGTACTTGCAAGCCCCAAAGCCGAAGGACTCGTGTATTCACGAGAAATATCGTAATAGATAATCCTTTGAAGTTTGAAGCTAGACTAGTGAGCGAAGATGCCTGGTTTTAGCAGACTTGGAAACTTGTTTTGTCTTGGTTGTAGTAAGGACTCCCGATTAGAGGATTCTTGTCCGGTTCCTCCAATTGGAACTCCAACGTATGAGCTCTATGTAAAGCACGGCGTAGGTCCTATAACATATAACGAAGTATGGATAAAATACACCCGCAAGGATGGTGTTTTAAAATGGCCCCAATATGGTAGTTTCGACTCAGAAGTTTTAGATAACCTAGAGGTCAAACTGTTCAAGAAGAAAGCCCGACCGGCGATGTTTGACTCTTTCCGCTTATGGCGCAAAGAAGCCAAACAGAAAGAAATAAAATTAGCAAAAAGAAATAAAAGAGGTATGTCGATGGTGCAAGCTGCCGTTGCATACAGAGATAACGAGGAAGAGCAGGAAAGCGAACAAATGCTTAGGAGCAAGAAACTAGCAGTAGATAAATGTTACCCGATGTTACCAAATAAGGGACAGGGTCAAGAGAAAGGATCCGAGAAAGATCCATTAATGTCCCACTTATTAAATTCGCCACCACCCTATGCAAAAAATGCCACAGCACCTCCGCAACCTTTAGTTGCACCTCTGGTAGCTGTTATACAGGCTCCTTTACAGCACTCACCAGCTGCTCTTCAGCTGGCTCCTGTTTCTCTGGTGCAGCCTCCTCAAGGCTCACCGATCACATCCACTTCTCCTACTGTTCCTTCTAAAATTTCGCCTAGCGCACCTTCTAGTCTCTCTGATACTCGTTCTACGAACATTTCTGTTTCTACTTTGCGTGACTCTGTTCTACCACCAGTTATTCCCCCACTTTCACCTTCCGTCTGGCATAAAATGGCCAGCATTGTTACTAACTTTCCTTCACCACTTTTTCGGTCGCCTAAAACGACCCCTAACACGGAACGAAGACAATTACGAAGCCAAATGCCCGATTATCAGGAAAGGGAATCATTGAATAAGCTAGCACGGAATTGGGCTATTGACACAGCAAGATATGATGTAGAGTCTGTTTTGAACGTTTTCCGTCAATGGGATGAACCAACGCAAAGATACGTCTTTGAGCAGATGTGTGTTTTTCTGTGTGAGGATTTGGAAGATAACGGTCAGAAGAGCAACCAGCAAGAGTTGTGTAGTGTACGATTTAAATTTGGGGAGGGTATGATAGTTGGTCCCGACGTTGAAAAAGCGGTTGAGATATTATTATCACATTGAAGTACGGGTGGTAATTCTGGGTCATCCTCTGACAGTGGTACATCTAGCAGGAAAAGGGCGAGACAGTACCCCATGAGAGAGGTTCCTCCGGTCTGGAGGGAAGGTGACGCAACTGCAGTTCCACCGGTTCTGCCTCATTTCCAGCGTGTATGGGTACTTGTCCCCTGGAAAAGATCCGAAGTTTTAGCACTCAAACAGACACTACCCGATCCCCGTAAAAACCCGACTGGGTATTATAAGGAGTTGTCCCAAACTGCAAGCTCATGTATAATGAATTTAGCGGATATAGACATGTTGTTTGGGAACGTTGTTCCACATCCTTTATGGAGTAAGATACGTCATGCAGATCATGACCAAGAATTGGGTGACTCGTGGGCGAACATTGCGACTACAGATGCTAGACAAGTCGGTGGTTTCAAGCCTGAGCCGTTAATAGCTGAACTTCCTGGTAGAATTATTGCGTACATGAAGACCATTATGCCTGAAGTACGCGTGAACTGGGACAAGCTATCCGCGTGCAAGCAAAAGAAAGACGAGAATGTGTCTGACTTTTTCACAAGATTTGAGGAAACTTTCACTGACCATAGTGGTCAGGATATGGCTACCGAGGGTGGCCAAAGATTGTTTGTAGACAAGTTTGTACACAATCTGCTTTCCGAACTGTGTGCTAAACTCAAAGATTCAGAGAGTGCTTGGGCTGTCTCTACGTCAGCGCAGATTTTAGCAACAGCTCAGTACTACGAAAACAGGCGCAAAGACGATCTAGACAAGGCAGACAAAAAGACGAAAGATTTAAAAACTAAAGTTCTTCTCCAACAGGCCTATCCGCCCCGTATGGCTAGCCAGCCCAATTATCAACAGAATAAGCAGTATTCTAGAGACGCGCAAGGAAACGAGTCTTCCCATCAGCGTGTTCCGTATGGCCCGAATCAATGTGCGTATTGCAAGGAAGAGGGTCATTTTAAAAGTAATTGCCCGGCTCTGGCGCGACGCTTAAACGGTGTTTCAGGTGTAAGAGGGAGAGGTGTTCAACATGCCCCCAGAGGTAGGGGCCGTGGAAATTTCTCCCAGAGCACAGTATCTATTCCGCCTCAGAATTCCATGAATAGCTTTGACCAACAGAATAACGCATCGTCTAGGTCAGCTCAGTACTATGCTGACGACTACTACACCGAACACGACAATGAGGGTAACGATCGCTAGGACAGCCATGGACAAAGAGAGGGAGTTGTTTCAGTTCCAGTAGATCAGGATGGACCTTATGTCGAGGTAATTACCTCAGGAGTGTCAGAGCCATTTCTGCTGGATACTGGTGCTACAAAAAGTTCTATTATGCACTCAAAACTTCCTGGCGCACCTTTGTCTGGCGAAATGAATGTCTCAGTAGGCTTCTCTGGCGCCCCTGTTAGAAACCCGATCTCTAGTCCTATATCCCTTTCTGTTGGCCCCTGTGAATTAGAAACACCCCTCATTCTTACAACAGGTTGCGGTGAAAATTTGTTAGGATTGGATTTGCTAAAGAGGTTGTATGCGACTTTGTACTGTTCTCCCTCGGGAGTACAACTTGCCTTAGGGAAAAAAGTCATTTCTCCAATGTACTTGTCGAAAGAAGGTATTCCAACCGAATTGTCATCACTTCCTGATATACTGTGGGCTAATGGTTCCAATGATGTAGGTCGTTTGGAGATAGCACCGTACGTCATAACTTTGAAAGCCAACGTCGGATTGCCATGTATTCCCCAATACAAAATATCTAACGAATGCGAGAAGGCATTGTTAACGATCATTTATGATTTGATCGATAAAGATGTTATCGAAGAAACAACAGGGAACGTCTGTAACAGTCCAGTTTTACCGGTCTTAAAACGTACCGATCCTTCACAGCCCCCTGTGTATAGGTTTGTTATTGACCTCCGAGAAGTAAATAAGGTAGTTATTACGCAGTTTCCAGTGGTCCCCGACATTACCGCTTTATTGACAATGGTTCCAGCTTCAGCGGACTGGTTCTCGGTGATTGACCTGAAGAACGCTTTCTTCAGCATCCCGATCGCCGAAGAGAGTAGAGACCTTTTCGGCTTCAATTTAGGAGGACGAAGCTTCCGCTTCAAATGCGCTCCTCAAGGCTACTGCGAAAGTCCATCAATATTCAGTCAGGCTCTGAAAACACAACTAGACACAATTGTGCTGCCAGATGGGTCAACTTTGATCCAGTACGTAGACGATCTACTGATCACCGCAGACACTAAAGAGATTTGCAAGGAAGCTACGTTGTCGCTATTGCGTCACTTATGTGACATGAAGCACAAAGTCTCCCTTTCAAAACTGCAATTTTGTCGACAAGAAGTAACCTACCTAGGTCACATCTTATCGAAGGAGGGAAGGAGACTGACACCAGAAAGAATACAGGCAATTACAGAACTAAGTGCCCCAAGGACACAGAGAGAGATTCGAGCCTTCTTGGGCATTACATCGTACTGTAGACAATGGATACCGAATTTCTCACTACTAGCCACGCCCTTGCTGGCACTACTCCGCAAAGACACGCCTAATCCTATGCCTTGGTCTGAAGATTGTCAGACGAGTTTCCACGAGTTGCGTGATGCATTGTGTTCGGCTCCTGTGTTGGGAAACCCCAACTACAGTAAGCCTTTTACATTGTATGTCCACGAAAAAGAAGGTTGTGCATTATCAGTCTTAACGCAACTCTTTGGGGACAAACAGCGCCCATGCGCGTATTTTTCGGCAACTCTGGATCCTGTGGCTAAGGCACTGCCAAGTTGTCTGAGAGCAACCGCCGCAGCAGCTCTCTGCATTCGACAGTCTGCCGGATTAGTCATGAATAACACTCTGATCGTTATGGTTCCGCATGCAGTAGACATTTTGCTAAATAGAACAAAGACACAACATCTTACTAGCGCTCGACTATCCAGTTACGAACTTACCCTGCTAGCAAGTCACATCCACATAAAGAGGTGTGATATACTTAACCCTGCTACGTTATTACCCATCCCGACAGAGACAGACAAAGTTGACAAACATGACTGCTGTTTCAGGACAGAAGAAGAGACAAAAGGGAGAGTAGACTTACAGGACACTCCCCTTCCCGAATGCAATGTTACTTTATGGGTTGATGGTTCATGTTTCAAGTTGCCGAATGGTGATACGACCACAGCATATGCCGTAACGACATTACACACCATTGTAGAGACTGCACGCGTTTCCCACAATTCTGCACAAGCTGCAGAGCTGATTGCGCTTACTAGAGCATGTGTGTTGGCGAAAGGAAAGCGAGTGAATGTGTACACTGACAGCCAATATGCCTTTGGTGTGGCTCACAGTTTTGGGAGATTGTGGCGTGAACGTGGGTTCCTTACGTCCCATGGTGCAAAGATACAACATGGCCAGCTAGTCAATGAGCTCCTTGAGTCACTCACCCTACCCCTACAAGTCGCCATTATAAAATGCAGTGCGCACAAAAAGATTCAGGATGATGTTGGCCGCGGGAATGCATTTGCAGATGAGGTTGCGAAAGAAACTGCAAGGAACACAATGAGTCGGATGTATGTTATGGGTCCCGCCAGATGGATTGCTGATGTAGGAATGTGTGAGGACACCATTGAAAGCGTAAAATCGATACAAGCCGAGGCCACTGAGAACGAGGTGAATGAATGGAGAGAAAGCACAGGTAGATTGGATGCGAATGGCTGTTGGGTCGAACTATCAGAACACCAGCGATGGCTATTACCTAATGCATACGTACTTGCAGTAGTAACGATGGCTCACGGAATTGCGCACATCAGTTCGAAAGGAATATGTAAACTATTGGCCCCAGTATGGCAGAATAGCAATATCCCAAAATATGCAAAGAATGTGGTCGAAAAGTGTATGGTGTGTTTGAAGTACAATCCCGTAGGGGAACCCCAACTCCAGCTGGTCATTTTGCGCCTCCAACGTATCCGTTCGAGGTTTTGCAGCTCGACTTCATCCACATGGAGAGGTGCAACAATCTAAAGTACGTGCTCGTTGTTGTTTGCGCCTTTTCGAGGTGGGTGGAAGCGTACCCCCTTAAGGACAACACCGCCTTATCAACTGCCAAAGCCCTTGTCAAAGAGTTCTTCCCGAGGTTCGGTATGCCTAGAATTGTCTGGAGTGATAACGGAAGTGAATTCGTAGGATGCGTAATGAAGACAGTGTGTGAGTGTTTAGGCATCCACCAAAAATTCCACGCAAATCACCCCCAATCGGCTGGACTAGTAGAGTGCTACAATGGCACTCTAAAACTCAAACTAGCCAATATCCAAGCCAGTACAGGTCTTAAATGGCCTGACGCCTTGCCTCTAGCACTTTTATCAACCAGGATGACTGTCCAATCCAGATTAGGACTTAGCCCCCATGAGATCGTGTTTGGCCGCCCAGCCAACGTCTGGGGCGTGCCAAGACCCAAGAAACTAAGCGAGATAGAACACCCCGTACTGCTTGACTATTTGTGCGAATTGACAACTAAATTGCGTGTTTTACACCAACAGGTTCACAGTTCCTCTCCACCAGCCTCTGACGATCCAGGTCACCTCATCGAACCCGGCTCGTGGGTTTTGGTGCGAAATTTCCAGCGCACCAACAACGGACAGCCGAGGTGTACCGGACCGCACCTAGTGCTGCTTTCAACGAGATCTGCTGTTCGGGTGGAAGGCAAGAAGAACTGGGTACATGGGACCCACTGTAAACGGGTCCCTCTACCCCTTCCATACGACCAGTGGGTCAACAAAGGACTTGCCGACTCTGAGACAGAATCCGTACCTCGCTCCATCCCTTTCAGCGATGCACGTTTGAAAGGAACTAATACCGAAAAGGAGAGTGATCGTATTTTACAGGGACTTGTGTCGCCATCTATGCAATTGGACACTACCGAACCTGAGACGCTGTTTGAAGACCACACCGTACCTGGGAAACGACGGTACGACCTGCGGTCTAAACAAAGAGACTAATAAACGATTGACCTAATGTGATTTCCTTTTCCCCATAAGAACTATTTTTAGATTTTTCAGCTCTCTCGTCCCAGGGGAACTAGCTCATTTTTGATTTTTCGAACCGCCATCCGGTTCTGCTGCTAGGGTCGCGGTTGAAGTCTGGGGAGTGCAACTGGGAAGTTCTAGGTCCACGGTTCTGATTGGTCGACGGGAGTTACCCCAGACTGAGCAGAGCGCACCCCCTGGGAGAATCAATCAACCACCGCGGGCAGCAACTAGAGGATGGAGTTCCCTAGGGTAGAGAGACCTATCAGACTCACGAACTTTGGAAAACAGTTATGCACGATACTGTCCAAAAGAAGATTCCTGATACTATGTGTTTTAATGTTATGTAGCATACTTGTGTTTTTTACTGGTTATACTCCATTCGTATTTAAAGTTACCCTCTCGAATGACACCCAGACACCGCCTCCTCCCACTATTTCTCCACATTACTTTCACCCTCTACCTGAACACGAGTCTGCCCGAAGACTCGAATTTGCAAACAACTCTTTCATTCAGCTTCTACACCAACACCAGTCCATAATGAACACATCAAACTGTTGGATATGCGGACTCATGCCACACACAACCGATAAGGGGATCCCATACTTCATTTTGCCATTCAGCTACTCCTATTCGCCCTAGAACCATACCCGACCCGTTCCACTGCGAGCGATTCCAGTAACAAGGCACTGATTGCAGGGATAAGAAATATGAGTAGGGATATCGACACATATCTGACAATCCCCAAAGATGAACTCAGTCCCTACACCCGTTGGAATGTGACTAAACATGGGGTTTACCTGATCAAGAGCCAGGCAGCAAGGAACTCCCGCCCAGTTTGGATAGTGCCCCACCGAGGTCACTTATGCTTACAGGGTATTGGTAGGGACCCCACAGCACAGTTAGGAAAGAGCATTTGCACGGAAACCTATGTATTTGCTTCCCGAACTTCTCCTATACTTTTGGCAACCAAAGGCACGTATTTCGTTTGCCACGACCAAGCCTACACGTGGTTGCCCCCTGACTTCTCAGGTACATGTTTTATCTCATTTCTGCTGCCTCCCACCTACACGGCCAGAGCAGATTACCATCGGACAAGGACCACTAGGGGTGTCGTGAGTAAAGACGACACCGCGGGTCAGGAATTCACTGACTTCGCAAAGGGTTTTCTGCCATTTTGGGGGCCTATGGTGAACAGCAGAAATATTCGCCAGTTATCGAGGATAGTTGAATCCGCCGTGACTACGACGGCTGGAGCGCTTGGCAATCTGACAGCCGAGCTTCAGTCGGATCAACTTATGACCCTTCAGAACCAAATTGCCTTAGACATCATACTCGCCGATCGTGGTGGTGTGTGTAGAGTCATCCAATCCAGTTGCTGCATTTTCATCCCTGATAACGCACCGACAGTATACCAGGCCATCTCCAAACTACACGAAATATCTGGTTCCCTTCACGTTGAGAAAGGGGATTGGTCCCTGCTGGGGTGGTTCTGGGAGCTGATCACTGCCTGGGGATGGAAAACGTTGATCTTCATTGGGATGATCTTGGCACTTCTGTTCATGTTTTGCCTGTGTATACAGTGTGCTCCTGCACTATGTGGCCTCTGTGCTACCTCTTGTGTACGGAAGCCTGTGTCCCAGGACGAGCTGAGTAACAGAATGATGCTACAGCAACATCTCCACGAATTTCTTCATACCGATTTGGACTCAGATTAGCATGAGTTAATGCCTTATATGAGGGCAAAAGGAGGGTCTGTGGTTCTTAAAAATCCGGACCCTGCCGTTCTCCCGATATCGAGGCCCAATACCCGTGTCACAAAACCTCAACGTACCAAGACGATTTTGGTGTCTATGAACCGATAATAATTAGGACATCATTCCTATGCATTTGCATCATAATCGAAGATTGCCAACACCCCTAAATCGTAAGTTCCGTTCTGACCCCTTAGACTCCATTTTGTAAACGGCATCCATCTTACGTCTTGCCCTCATGATAAGTCAATTAAAGGTCAAGCTTGATCAGAAGGGACACGTCCACCTTGCGTGACTTCCCCCTGACCTGTCCCAACTGACTCCACTGCCTTCGGCCAGACCTGTTTGGGCAGCTCCCCGCCCAGTGGCCGAATATGATAGCATCACTACATAACATTCCACAAACCATTCACTACATACAGACCATGCTTTCTGCAAACATGCACCTGTCCACGTTCCTTGTTTATGGCCAGTTTTATGACTGGGTTGTACCTTTCTTTATTGAGGTTTCATCGATATCTGATGGGAGTTCCAGGCCTAACTGGGTAATCTATCAACGAACTGGACATCTAAAGTATGGGCTTGCTTACATGACTTCGCTCTTTGTATTATTGTAGAAATATGTGTATAGCCATATCATAAACTCAGGAATTCTTGCTTGCAGCTATATATTTTGTATATAAGGAGACGGCTGGTTCTGTAAAAACGAACAGTCTCCCGAGAACCTACTCTCCGTGTAGTGTACTTCTGGGACACGTGCTACTTGGTAGCTACCAATAAAACTTGATCTTTGACGGTAACTAGAAGA
This sequence comes from Lissotriton helveticus, assembly GCF_964261635.1. Taxonomy (NCBI): domain Eukaryota; kingdom Metazoa; phylum Chordata; class Amphibia; order Caudata; family Salamandridae; genus Lissotriton; species Lissotriton helveticus. The sequence continues at coordinate 501,630,400 of NC_136062.1, forward strand.
CTCAGTGTTTCTTTGGTCCGGAACAAGGGAGAACTCAGAGGTCTTCGGGTGCTACCCCCTGGCACCACCGGGTTCTAAAAACCCGGCACCTCACCTAGATAAGGTGGTCTCCACCATCAAGAGCATGGAAAGATCAACCAAAGCAGTAAAGTTACTGCGCAAACCTGACAACCAACAAGTGAGCATCAATCTTGTCCGTAAGGATGAAGAATCTGTATCCAATAGACCACGCAAGAATTTCACTAGGAAAACCCCCAGTACACACAGCGGAAAGCCTATCTGTAATCGTTGCGGATCTAATGCGCATGTGGCAACTAACAAAGAGTGTTCTGCATGGGGAAAGTTCTGAAAGGGATGTGGAAAAATGGTAAATTTCCTTAAAGTTTGCAGAACGTAACGTTCTAGAAGGATTTATACAGTGAATGGTCTAAGTACGAAGAAGACTCAGATGAGAGTAAACTACTGGAGAACTTGGTACTGCTGGTCGCCATTATTAACAGTGAAGATGCCAAAACCAACCAGGTGTATTGTCGGCGTGAATGGTGAAAATGTTGAGATGTTGGTGGATACTGGATCAAGGATTACAATCTTGTCAAATGACACCTACAGTGGTCTTACGTGCAAGACACCGTTGGAATCCAGCAGAATTGTTCCAGGTACATATGGCTGACACAAGATAGAATTGGAAGGGGTATTCAAGATGGATTTGTCAATCAAGGAAAAAAAAACTTTCACAAGGATCTTTGTAGCGGTTTACAACGTGAACATTCTGGGTTGGCTGGAACAACAAAAACTTAAGATGATGATCAACCCTTGCCAACCACTGTATGTATTCAACATTCAAGAGGACAACTTGGAAACAATTCCCAAGGAAATTGGGATGCTTAAAGGACTTCGAACAACAGATTGTCCTGAAGAATAATGCATACCCAGTGAAACAAAGGGTCAGGAACATACCATTATCTGCCTGTGCTAAAGTTAAGACAATTCTAGAGAATTGGTACTAGAACGGTATAATCGAACCAATCAAGGCATCTGTGTGGTTGCCGTCCATGGTTATTGCGAAGAAAAGGAATGGCAAGATCTGTTTGTGCATAGACCTTTGTGAATTAAACCGCTATGTAGTAGCTGATTGCCAACCCCTGCCTCTGGGGTTGGCAAATGGTGATGACGTTAGGTCAAGCAAAGATCTTTACTACACTAGAATTCAGCGCTGCATACCATCAAATACAATTACAGGATGAGTCAAAGAAATATACAGCGTTCATCACACCAGAGGTGCATATCAATTCTGCAGGATACCCTTTGGGTTGTGTTCAGCATCATGGAAGGAGTTAGATCATTCCAGGACGATGTACTGATTTACAGCAAGACAGAAGAAGAACACTATGAGAAGTTAGCCTGGTATATGCTGTCCACTATTCTAGTGGGCACGTTGCACCAGTCTAATCGACCCCTTATTGATGGTTGGTTATAAAGTCAACCTTATAGAAAGCTATCCTAGGGGTAGCTGTGGAGAGCAGCCTTCAAGCTAAGACTTGGAGACGAGTTAAGCAAGTTGTTTTACCATTTATAATCTCTTGAGTACCAAATGAAAGCACACCACACAAGGTATATATCAAATATATATGTATTTATTCTAACCAAAACCCCTCTGCACTCTTTATGAGGTCAGAGGTAAAAGTACAATACAAGGAACTTAATTAGCATACGATAAGTTGCACAGTATACGTTTTGCTCTAGGGGGTCTCACAAACTATATTCTAAAATAGTGGTTTAAGAACCACGTGAGGAATAGAAAGCAGGCCTAGGGCCTGTGGAATCGCTGGGGCTACTCAGGACAACCAAAGGTTAGGATGTAGGAGGCCCATGAGAGACGCGTGCAGTGTCTAAACACAGCCGCGTGTTACTATTGACTTTCTATGGGAAACAAACAAGTTACAATTCTAAAGATTAAGGGTACAAGGAGGTGAACCGCGATGGAACCCTTTTAGACTAGGATACTTGGAGAGTCAATACCCACGGGAGCACCGGAGTACTCGTGTTACCTCACCCACGGAAGCCGGGTGCATAGGTGTCTTTTCGTGTCTGGTTTTGTCATCGATTCCAATGGAGAGCTGCAAAGAAGTGCTGCAGGCGACCAGAGGAAAAGTGTCCGGGTGGATCGGAGATGTGAAGAACCAGAAAGCAGAAGAGACAGAGTCTGGGCCACTAGCCAGTGACCAGGGCGGCGATAGAAAGATGCCACCAGATGTCGGATGATTTCAGGTGAAAATGTGAAGTTTGTCTCTTCAGCCACGAGTTCCAGGAGGCGTTAATGATGACCAGGAGCTGGATTCGAGCTGTCCCACAAAGGATCTAGTTGACTGCGGTGTCGGTATCCGGATTGGACCCAACAAGCCTTGCCAAACGCAACCCATGCAGGATGTCGAGATTGGCTTTGGTGCAGGCCAGCAAGGTCTGAGGAACTTCTGCTTTGCAGGGAAGTTGGAGCAAGCCTGGAGGAACCAGGAAAGCAAGTTAAATGTTATGTTATGTTATGTTATATGAGGTTTTATAGCGCGCACAATTACTACTATAGTATCCTGGCGCGAAATGAAGTACTCAAAGCCAGAGGTTATAAAAGAAGAGCAGAGCTTAGAATGCTAATTTAAACAGAGGAGTCTTAAGTGCTTTTTTGAAAAGTACGTAATTTGGGTTAGAGCGGCGGGTCAAAGGAAGAGAGTTCCAGGCAATGGCAGCTTTAACACCAATGGAATGGCCTCCTAAACGGCAGCGCTGAAAGCGTGGAACCACCAGCTGGAATTGGGTGGCGGAGCGCAAAGGCCGATTAGGACGGTAGAAGGAGAAGTGTTTCCTCAAATAAAGAGGGCCTTGATTATAAATGGCTCTGTGGGCGAAAATGAGTAACTTAAATATAATTCATTGTGCAACTGGAAGCCAGTGCAGGCTGCACAGATGGTGCCGGACATTGGTTCGCCTGGAGATGTTAAACAGGAGCTTGGTAGTCGCATTTTGAATTATCTGGAGACGATTAATTAGATAAGCCGAAGAGCCGCACAATAGGGCATTGGCATAATCAAGACGTGATAGAATAAGTGCTCTAGCTACCGTTTCTCTCGCTGTTCTGGGAAGTACAGGAAATTTTTTTCGTAGAGCCTTAAGAGTCCCGAAACAGCCACGCGTCAGTTTCTTAATGTGGGCCTCAAATTTTAAGTCCTCCCCAAACCACACCCCCAGATTTTTAGCTGGGATGTTAACAGAACTGGGGGGTGGAAAACCAACAGGCCATAGCGAATCTCTAAAGTGTGGTGGAAACTGCCCATAGAGAAGAATTTCAGTCTTTTCTTCGTTACATTTCAACTGGGTGGAAGACAGCTAATTGAAAACAGAAGAAAGACAGGTCTGAACCATGGCAGTGTCTAAGTCCGCATCAGGCTAAGTAAACAGCAGCTGTGTGTCGTCTGCATAGGCTATTATTTTAGCACCCAGTTGTTCGGCTAAAATAATCAAGGGGGTCAAGTATGTATTAAATAACAACGGACTCAAAGTTGAACCCTGAGGCACCCCAGTTGAGAGAGGCTTGGCAGATGATGAAAAAGGAGGTAGCCAGACCTGCTGAGACCGAAAGGAAAGAAAGGAGGTCAGCCACTCAAGAGCCAAACCGATAACACCAATGGCTGACAAGCGTGATAGAAGAAGTTGATGGGGTACCGTATCGAACGCGGCAGAGAGGTCCAATAATATTGGAGCCGCTCTGCCGCCATTGTCCAAACAGTCCCCAATAGCCTCTGAAATTTCCACCAAAGCCGATTCCGTGCTGTGGGCTGCACGGAATCCGGACTGGGCAGGATGAAGAGCATAAGATGTTTCAACAAATGCGTTTAACTGCCGGAAGGCCATTTTTTCGCAAACCTTGGCCATCGCTGGCAAAAGAGAGATCGACCGATAGTTTGCTGGTACTGTTGGGTCCAGGCCCACCTTCTTCAACAGAGGCAAGAGTTTGGCCTGCTTCCATTACTCCGGAACCGATGCTGGATGCTAAATCAAAGGTTAGTCTTCTTGGGGGCTCCCTAGCCAACGGACTTGGAACCGCGAAGACGCGTCAAGCTGAAATGCACAAAGCGGGCCCACAGGACACTCATGGAGTATGGGCCTCTGAGCTTCAGTGCAAAAGGTGCTCTGGGCTGGGACTTCAAGCACCCCAATACACAACTTCGGGATACCTCGGGAAGTCGATGCAGGTAGTAAAATCCAGTTTGTCCAGGAGTTCCGGTCCCACGTCTCTCGTGTCTGCCACGGGTCTCAGCTTTGTTGGGAGCGAAGGTCAGGGTCAGAGATGTCTGGAAGTCCATGTCCTGTGTCGCAGATTCTTCAGGGTCCGGCGGGAGCCTCGAAAATGCAGACCGGCAAAGATGCTGTTGGTGCCTGTTTGAACAGGGTGGTCACTCCTTGGCCACAAGGGAGATTTCTTCCGTCGTCCAGTCGAAATGGATTGTTGAAGGTCCAGGATATATGTTGCAGAGTTTCGTCCAGGGTAAACTAAAGTCCTAGGGACTGGGGTTCTATACTTATAGTAAGTTTAGGGGATGGACTAACTCTAAGGTCCCTCATATGGGTGGACCTGGGGAGGGGGTGGTTACACCCCTTTCCCTTTGTCCAGTTTCGTGCCAGAGCTGGGTCTGAGCGCCCCAGCAACCGGTTTGAACTGGGAAATGCATGGAGCACCATGTGTGACCCAGGCAGTGTCTGAAAAGCATTCGCTGATTGCAACCCACCCTGCCCCAATACACTAAAGCCTGTCTGGGTTGGTGCCAGCACCTCCCTGGACAGGAAACCTATTATCCAAGCCTCCCCTGCCGGAGTTTCATCCAGCAGCAGGAGGGCAGACTTGTGTCTGTGGTAGCAGCATCCATTTTGTGATGCTGGGGCTCTGTTTAACTTTAACCGGGTAAACCAGTAACTACATGTCTTCTCCCTTTAGAAGGGTGGAATGCTACCCCTGCCACCAGGACTGGCTGGGGGGTAGTATTCCAAAGTGTTTGACACCTTACACAACATTTTTTGATAAAGCCAAATCAAAGTTAGCATTAACCGAGAGGATTATAATGCACTTAAGAGTATATGGTGTGGCTATATCATAGAACAGCTATAAGGAGATGGTTCCGAAAGCTGCAGAGGGGCTCAGCTCATGCTAGGGCACCCTCTCACATAAAACCAAGCACTCTACCTCCAGGATTGTCGAGGTCTGCCTTAGGAGTAGCTTATAGGTGTATGTGTGTCTATGTATGTAGCTCCCCGCCTGCCTCACTGAGCCTGCCTGCTGCCTGCTGACCACGCCCCCTTGCCGTCGCTCGGCATGGTCCCCCGTAGTCTGTGTGTGCTGAGTTCCTTTCCTGCTGCCTCGTTGCCTATTTAGGTATTTTTGCCCCTTTTTCGCCTTTCTGTGTGCCCCCCTGTGCTGTATTCTCTCGTTGTTGCCCCCTGTGCCCCCCGCCCCGCTCCCCGCTTCCCGCCGCCGAGAGTTCTGACACGCCCCCTTTTCTTTCTGTGCCCTCCCCGCTCCCGCCTCCCAGCTGCTCCTCCCTCCCTCGCACTTCACCATAAATGGCGACCGTGCGCACGCGCAGCGGTGACGCACAGCGGGCGCGCCAATTGTGCGCCGAAGGCGCGCCAAAGGGCAGCCCGTCCGCGCCTGGACCGCGCCCAGTGCCAGGACCCCTGGCTCCCGCAGACACCAGCCCACCCGCCGGACCTACGACGCCACCGAACTCTACGCACTCAACGCCGGTCGAATCCCGGGCTGCTATCGAGCCACCCCGAGACGCACACACGGACCCTTCAGCTGCCACTCCTGCAAGTTCACCTGCATCCGGACCTGCATTACACCAGCACCGACCAAGCCGAACACCAGCAGCAACCACCTCAAGTGCATCCTGCTCAACACCCGCTCCATCCACAGACACGCCGTCGGGCTCTGGAACCTGCTCGACACCACAGCCCCAGACTTCGCCTTCCTCACGGAAACCTGGATGAACGCCTCCTCAGCGCCAGACATCGCCATCGCCATCGCCATCCGGGACGGCTACAAGATCATCCGAAGGGACCGCGCCAACCAGACAGGAGGAGGCATCGCCATCATCCACAGGAACACCATCCGCATCACGACCAACACCGACGACACCCTCGCACCCGCCGAACACCTGCACTTCCAGATCCACATCAACCCCAAGACCACCCTCAGAGGCACCCTCATCTACAGACCCCCGGGACCACGCACACAATTCAGCGAAGACATCGCCGACTTCATCAGCCCGCACGCCCTCCTCTCCGCTGACTACATCCTCCTCGGGGACCTCAACTTCTACCTGGAGAACAACAACGACCGCAACACCACCACCCTGCTGGACAACCTCCCCAACCTCGGTCTCAAGCAGCTGGTGACCACCCCCACCCACTACGCCGGACACACACTCGACCCCATGTTCTCATCCAGCGAGGACATCACCTTCAGCCACGGCACCGGACTCCACTGGACGGACCACAGCTGCGTCCACTTCAGCTTCAGAAGGACCACGACCCACCACCACCAGCAACAGGTTGCACGCAGAAGCTGGAACAAGATCACAGCCGACCAGCTCGCGACTTCCCTGAGCATGAACCCTCCCACCAGAGCAACGAACCCAAGCCAGGCGGCCACCAACCTCACAAAGTGGATCAGCAACTGCGCAGACGTCCTCGCCCCTCTGAAGACCCCGACTAACAGACTCGGCAGCAAGAAAGCCCCATGGTTCACCGACGAACTCAAGAGCTCCAAGAAGAACTGCCGAGCCCTCGAGAAAGCCTGGCGCAGAGACCCAACACCGTACAACATGACTGCCCTCAAGCTTGCTTCCCGAAAACACCACCAACTGATCCACGCCACCAAGAAAACTGCATTCAAGGAACGACTGGACAACAACGCACACAACAGCAAGGAACTCTTCAACATCGTTAAAGAGCTCTCCAACCCCAACGCCGGAAACAACGACATCACCCCTTCACAAGACCTCTGCAACTCCCTCGCCTCCTACTTCCACAGCAAGATCGCGGACATACACAACAGCTTCAGCACCCAACCGACGCATGCCACGACTGAACCACCGCCCCCCACCACCACCCTCCGCGCCTGGACCCCGATCAGCACCGAAGACACCGTCCGCACGATGAACTCCATCCACTCCGGATCTCCGACCGACCCCTGCCCTCACCACGTCTTCAACAAGGCCGACGCTGTCATGGCACCCCACCTGCGGGATATCATCAACACCTCCTTCGACACCGCTACCTTCCCGGAGAGCTGGAAGCATGCCGAACTCAGCGCTCTTCTAAAGAAGCCATCAGCCGACCCCACCGACCTCAAGAACTACCGCCTCATCTTGCTGCTCCCGTTTCATGCAAAAATCATCGAGAAGACCGTCAACAAGCAGCTGGCCGCCTTCCTCGAGACGAACGGATCCCTCGACCCCTCGCAGTCTGGCTTCCGGGCCAACCACAGCACCGAGACCGCCCTGATCGCAGCCACCGATGACATCCGAGCCCTGCTCGACAACGGAGAAACAGCGGCCCTCATCCTCCTAGACCTCTCCGCGGCCTTCGACACTGTCTGCCACCGTACTCTAGTGCAGCGCCTCCAGGAGAAGGCACTGGAATGGATCATCTCGTTCCTCGCCGGAAGGACACAGAGAGTCCGCCTCCCCCCGTTCAAATCCAAGGCCACCGAAGTCATCAGCGGCGTACCACAGGGATCATCACTCAGCCCCACCCTCTTCAACATCTACATGAGCCCCCTCGCAGCCATCGCACGCCAACACAACCTCAACATCATCTCCTACGCCGACGACACTCAGCTAATCCTCTCCCTCACCAACGACCCAGCCACCGCCAGAGCCAACCTACACGAAGGGATGACAGACGTAGCCGAATGGATGATGACCAGCCGCCTGAAACTGAACTCCGACAAGACGGAAGTTCTCATCCTGGGCTCCTCGCCCTTCGCCTGGGACGACTCCTGGTGGCCCCCCGCCCTGGGCAGCGCACCCAAACCGACAGACCACGCACGCAACCTGGGCTTCATCCTGGACTCCTCCCTCTCCATGACCAGACAAGTCAACGCCGTCTCCTCGTCCTGCTTCAATATCCTGCGCATGCTACGTAAGATCTTCCGGTGGATCCCCACCGAGACCAGGAAGACGGTCACCCAGGCTCTCGTCACCAGCCGACTGGACTACGGCAACGCCCTCTATGCCGGATCCACCGCCAAGCTCCAGAAGAGACTTCAGCGGATCCAGAACGCCTCAGCAAGACTCATCCTCGACATCCCCCGACACAGCCGCATCTCTGGACACCTAAGAGACCTACACTGGCTCCCGGTCTACAAGAGAATCACTTTCCGTCTCCTCACCCACGCACACAAAGCCCTACACAACCAAGGCCCAAGATACCTCAACAGCCGCCTCAACTTCTACACTCCTACCCGCCAGCTTCGATCGACCAGCCACGCCCTCGCCGCCGTCCCCCGCATCCGAAGAGCCACAGCAGGAGGAAGGTCCTTCTCCTACCTGGCCGCCAAGACTTGGAACTCCCTCCCGATCCACCTCCGCCTGACCCAAGACCACCTCGCCTTCAGGAAGCAGCTCAAGACCTGGCTGTTCGAGCAGTAGCGGACCCCCCCTCCCTAAGCGCCTTGAGACCCTCCGGGTGAGTAGCGCGCTATATAAATGCCTTGATTGATTGATTGATTGATTGATTATATGTATATATATATAGGTATACTATATCTAAGTAAGGGGTGATTACACCACCTTACCCAGGCTGTAAGAACAGACCTGTGGTGTCAGTTTGGAAGGCAAACCAGGGGTGGCACAATACATGCTGCAGCCCCTGGTAGGCCTAGGGTGCACCTATGCCCTGGGTACATATGGTACACTATACAGAGGCTCACAAGTGTGACCCAGTAACCAATCTGGTATGTACCTAAAGTACATGGTATGAATTTAGAGAGAGAACAGCTGGGCTGTGGGCCTGATTAGCAGGTTCACAACCACACTAAAGTCAAAAAACCAGAGAATCACAGCAAAAAGTGGGGGTGACCATAGGAAGCAGACCCTACTCTCCTACAAACACCTAGTCGTTTTGAGGAAGGTACTTCAAAGGATTCAGGACAGTGGTCTCACATTGTAAAAGGACAAGTGTAAATTCCTAGAAGGAATTGTAGAGTGCTTAGGTCACCTCATCGATGAAAATGGAGTACGACCAAAACCATCCTTGATATCTGCTATTTCCTGTTCACCGAATCCCAAAAATAAGGAAGAACTTGTATCTTTCTTAGGCATGTGTGAGTTTCACTCCAAATTCATACAACATTGCGCAGCCAAGGTCGAACCACTTTGAAAAATGATAAAGAAAGATGCAGAATTCATATGGGATGAAAAATTCAAACAGAGTATAAAAAACATAGAGAAGTAACTTGAGCAAGCACTATCACTCCAGTTATTCGACGAGAAGTTGCAAAGCACTGTAACCACAGATGCCAGCCATATCGGGTTGAGGGCTGTGCTCAGCCAAAGGACTGAGAAAGGGGAGAAAATCATCGCATTCGCATCCCGGAAGTTAAGGGACCCTGAGATAAAGTACTCAGTAATAGGGCATGAATAGTTGGCTTGTGTCTGGGCTGTTACAAAGTTTAAAAGTTTTTTGTGGGCAAGTAATTCACCATCTGCACTGATCACAAACCGCTGGTCAGTATACTTGAAGGAAAGGGTTCCTGCCGACCTTGCCAAGAATTGCGAAGTTGGCATGCAAATTGCAGGAGTATCACGTTAGGATGGAATATATTCCAGGCCGAGTGAATGTGTTGGCAGATTACTTGTCACCAGCCCCCTGGGAGGATGAATCAGAATGTGATGAGGAAGATGATCTATTTGTTGCATGCTTGTTTGAAGGTCACAAATCCAATGATACCATTACCAGAATGGTTAGAAGCGATAAAAGATGACATAGTGTTGGAAGGAATTAAAAAATATGTGATCAAAGGTTAGCCATGTGAAAGGGCACTCGACGAGGCACTCAGACCCTACTGGGAAATTAAGGAAGATATTGGTGTTGTTGAAGATATCATTCTCCAGGGTGAGACTTTGATAGCACCAGTATCCATGAGGAGCAGGTTGGTGACTTTAGCCCATGAGGGACATGTAGGGATGACAGGCACCAAACAGAGATTAAGGGAAAGGTACTGGTGGCCCTCCATGGATGGTGACGTTGATGTATTTGTCACTCACTGTTCAGTTTGCGCTGAAGCTGACAAAACCATGACGATGCACCATTATCCCATGACCTCTGTTGAACTACCAGGGGGTCCATGGATCAAAGTTGGCATCAACTTCATTGGACCCATGAATGCTTTAATCAAGAGATATGCTATGCCATAGTGTTAATTGATTACTTCAGCAAGCAGGTGGAAGCCAAATTTGTGTCTCAACCCACCACGCTTGAAGTAATTGACTTCTTGAAGGAATAGTTTTGCAGGGAAGGTTTCCCTCATCAGCACGTCACCGACAACAGAGTTCAATATGTATCCTCCAAGTTAGTCTTGTTCCTTAAAAAGAATGGCATAGGACATGTGAGGTCCTCTTTATACCACCCGCAAAGCAATGGCCAAGTAGAACGGGCTAATCGCTTGATTTAAGAAACTATCCAAAAGGCCTCAAAATCACACATTGCAGTCGAGGCAACACCGCACCAGGTTGTGGTCGTACCGCACCATCCCCCACAATGCCACTAGTAGAACCCCATTTGAACTAGTCAGTTGTAGAGCAGCGATTAAACGTTTGCAACCACATTGGTCATTAGCTTGGGAAAAATGGGAAAACGAGAACCACAAAAAAAATTAGTGCAGGATGAGAAGTCTGGTGGACAAACACCAGAAGCGCATGCGCATTAATTACGATACAGATACAAGAAATGCAGTGAAAGAGATGTCTGTGAAGGCAGGTGATGTGGTGAGAGTGAAGTATCCTAGAAAAGGAGCTAACATGAGCAAGTACAGTGAACCTAGGCATGTGGTCAAAACTAAGGGCACTGCCGCCCTCCTGGACAATGGCCAGTGGTGGAATGGTTCAAAAAGTGTTAGAAGCAGAATCCCTGAGCCTGTGAGAAGGCCTTGCGATTTGCAGAACGAAGTTCTAGCATCCCCAGCAAAGGCACGCATAGGTAAAGTGTTTGGGGCAAGCACAGATTCTGCGTCTGTTAGCAATATCTCCAATGTGTCACCTCTTGAACTGGCTACTGGTTCGGTTGATACAGTTCGGGACAGGAGAACAATTGTTCCGCCCATAAAATTTAAGGATTATGTAATGTACTAGTTCACCTTTAAGAAAAGTAAAAGTATTTCCTCTGCTTGTCTGGAAACTGTGTAATCCCATTGTCAGATAAGAGGAAGCCAGGATTAAGGCAGAATCACTGAAGCCAACAGTAAATGGGGGCGATCTTTACTCTTTTGCTTTAGGACTTACACACTAAAGCTTTTATAGGTTTTCCAGCAGGGTTCTAACACAACCTTAAATTAAGAACATGCCTGTGCAATTGTTCCTTCACACAATCAATGATGCATTTTATATAATTTTTTTGGTTTGTATAAACTTTTTACCCAAAAGTTTTTAGTACATGTATTGAAAGCAACACATTTTAGACATTGTAGTAGGGCCTATAATTATATAAAACGACTAGAAGACGAAAAAACACGTCTGTGTTTGGGGCTTTTTCTTCATGCAGCAGTCCAATCGCAGGAGTCAATACTTTTCTAAGATCATTTGGTCGGATCATTTAAGCCCACACTGCGGACTGGAGGCTGAGCAAATTTGTTGCTCATGCCCTCTTTTGGCCTACTAATTGACTCTCTAATAGGAGCTTGGTCAGACAGAAGTTGGCCTGCAAAGGAAATTGAATATATTTAAAGATTACTGCTCCAGGAAAAAAACTTGTGATTAACATGGATTAGACCAAAACCTTGAGCTTTGGTAGAAGGAAAGCTGGGTTCACATGGTGGCTGGGGACAGAGAAAGTGGAATCGGTTACTAAATACAGGTACCTGGGGCTATGGTTTGAAAAAAGTATGAAATGGTCCACCCATCTAGAGGCATCAAAAGTAAGAACCTCCGCATCGATTAGCGGCCTGAAACTGTTTAAAAAAGCCTATGGTGAGATGTCAGACAGACCAGTGCTAAAAGCTTATTCGGCCATGGTACCTCCGCAATTTCTGTACGGCGCAGAATTGCTATATCTGAGCGGTAAAGAGAGCTGGGATGATGAGGAAGGTAAAAACCTAAAAAATCTATTTACACTACCCTTGTCAGCAATGGTCCAGGCAGTAAGACCGGAATTAGGACTGACTTCATGGGGCATTCTAGCCGGTATGGCCCTACTTCGCTACTGGCAACGTCTAGGAGTAGAAGAAAACACCAAAATATCACAATGGTGTAAAAACGAAATACAGAAAAGCGAATTAAAATGGGCGAGAGACTAGGGCGATTATGATGAAGCTGTGTTGTATGATGGAGGTTAAATTGTGCCCTATTACCCTTATGATTAGCATTGACAAGAAGATACTTAGGACATTGGGGAAGGAAATATCTCATGCACATGACCAAAACTACCTTGCAAATAACATTTCATTGCATTTTATGACTGTTGCATGGAAAAATGAACAGTGCTTTCCCTACATTGATAGGTTACCGGATTGCCGATTACGAAGTGAGGTTCTCAGGGTAAGAATTGGGGTGAACCTGTGTTATATAAATGTGGCAAAACGCGTAATGATTGATTAGACGGGAAGATGCACTTGTACTTTGGGCACCTCATGTGACTTGTTACATATTTGAATAGATTGTCAGAAGTTTCTTGATTTACGAATTATGTTCTTAAAACCGATATTTAAGAATTATGAAATTAAAACTAGGGCCCAGGCAGTAACTTTGATGACTGAAATGACCCATTTAGATATTGCCGTTGCTATTGGGAAATTTATGCAAAGAGTGAAGGCACTCCTTTTTACCTTTTGTAATGAGTTTTAGCAATAGTTTAGCTCCAATCGGAGTAATTGGAGGGTTTTATATTTGAATGTGTTTTAAGATATGTTTTAGTGCGTTTAATGAAGTGTATTTTTAGATGAACTTTTAACAGACAGAAGCAACTTTTCCCTCCTGAGGCGGAAGCCGGGAGGTCTCTTCTCTTTACTTTGTGCTTTTTTAGCATATCAGTGCATTTTTAAACTTCGTTGGTTTTAAGGCTTGATTTGATAAGCCTTGAGACTTCCCTGTGCTCCCTTGTGCTTTGTGTCCCTCTTCCCCCTCCCTTTGCCTCCGGACCGCTCTCGGCCGAGCATCAACGCCGAGGGCTGGTTCCTGGGTTTGGCGGCCATATTGGGTGTGGGCCGGGTGGGCGACGCGCTCTAGTAGCGCTTAAAAAGGGCTTAGTGAGCCCATACAAGTGATTACAGACAGAAGCAACTTTTCCCTCCTGAGGTGGAAGCCGGGAGGTCTCTTCTCTTTACTTTGTGCTTTTTTAGCATATCAGTGCATTTTTTAAACTTCGTTGGTTTTAAGGCTTGATTTAATAAGCCTTGAGACTTCCCTGTGCTCCCTTGTGCTTTGTGTCCCTCTTCCCCCTCCCTTTGCCTCCGGACCGCTCTCGGCCGAGCATCGACGCCGAGGGCTGGTTCCTGAGTTTGGCGGCCATATTGGGTGTGGGCCGGGCGGGTGACGCGCTCTAGTAGCGCTTAAAAAGGGCCTAGTGAGCCCATACGAGTGATTACAGACAGAAGCAACTTTTCCCTCCTGAGGCGGAAGCCGGGAGGTCTCTTCTCTTTACTTTGTGCTTTTTTAGCATATCAGTGCATTTTTAAACTTTGTTGGTTTTAAGGCTTGATTTTGTGGTAAATAAATAATTAATTACCGGTACTATTTTTGAATACATTAACAATAACAGATAGCTCAATAAATAAGAGGCAGGATCCGATGTATCCGAGTCGAACGGGCTTTATTCAGGCAAAAGGGACGGGACAGGATCGGGACAGCCTGAAATAAAATAGAGAGGCAGCTGCAACGTTTCATCAACAGTACAAGGTATATATAGTAAAACATCACAATTACATTACATACAGTAGGCGTAACTAGTGACAAGCGTGAGATAAGAAGACATGGGCGTGAAAAGAAGGCGTGCACAGGGCGTGCACGTAGACATGTGATGAGAACGTCACAGAAGTGTCATGAATGGGCGGAAACATGGAGGGGGCTACCTGAGCAGCTGGGACCTTTAACCTAGTGGTGCGCGCAAACGGGCAATGACGTGTTACCGAGGAGAACTGGGGGCTATGACTTATGCACTAGGAGAGGAGACTAAAGTCTGCGGTGTCAGGACGACATGTACCTATAGCATATCTGGTATCTGGTGTTTGGAGTACATGTTGATAGAATCTAAAAGTTATCAGGGCAAAGGCTACTTGACACTAAGGCTGGTGCATGCATATATTCTACATGTATTGCGTGTGCTATGAATCTTCTATGAATATTAATACAGTAATGCTCTTGCATGGAGACAGAAAGACTAGACTATAGCTGGAGCTGTTTATGCGGTTCACTAACTTAGGAATGTGAAGACGGAGAGCTGAACTGATAACTAGAGGCATAACATATTCTTGGCAGACAGGCAGGCAGAGCCAGGCCGGGCACCGCGCTGCGCGGCAGGAAGTAAGTGAAGGGTCAGGGATGCAGGTGGGGGCTGCATCGCTCCTCGGAGTGGGTTCAGGAGACTGGAGCTTGAATCTGGTGTCCGGGCCCTTTTGAGGCCTAGAAACGGGGACAATGCGGTGAATATAACGTGCACACAGTAAAACGTGGCAACATAGGCCTAATACTCGTTGCTTTCACGAGAACTGGATACTGGCATACTAGAGTTGGACACAACTATAATTGCGTCTTTAATCGATCATAGGGGGATATATGCATATCGATCATGCACATATAACATAGGATGGGGAACACGTAGGCACATATGACAAGGCAAAATTCAATTTTCCTCATTCCCTCCTTGTGCCCTACGTTTCCATCAGGAAACATCAATATTCATGATACCATCTATCTGTTCATATAGCATCATTTGCTCATCTCGAATTGTCTTGGAACGGGACTTAGGACTAGGAATACAAGAGGTAGCACACAAGCCGCAAATCGCAGGGCCACATTGTAAACAGAGACAGCACCTGAATATGATCATTACTGCTATACCTAGGAATGACAATACTTTCCATCCCCAGGCAGATATGATACTCCAGAGCCAACCGGACCATGTCCAGGTGCCTGGATTCTGGTGTAACTGATGGGCAATTTTATGAAGTCTGGTTATAGCTGAATAAACAGACGGCGCGTTATTAGGAATGAAAATGCAGCAACTAGATCCGATGACTCTACAAGCTCCTCCTCTATCGGCCAGTATGACGTCAAGAACGAGACGATTTTGGAGCACGACAAATCTCATAGCAGATTGCTCTTCAGTTAAGTTACCTAGAGCGGAAGTAGTCTCATTCACTACTGCTTCAAGGGTTCTGGTTAGCCTACGTATTAACTTACTATTCTGGACAGGACCTATGAAGAAAAAGAAACCCTTATTGAAATCTTGATACTGTTCTAAGGCAGTTTCAGTTTGATTGACAATTGGGGACTCGACCTCCCTTCTATGTCTAACGTGTACAAGATGTGTGTTTCTGTGATAATCGGATGGGGCTAGGAAAACTGGTGGCAGTAGGAAGGCAATGTAACAGGTTCCATCCCAATCGAGGGGCAGACGAACATATGCAGTCTGACCACACACAAAATAAGAATGACGTGAGGCTTTGAAAATAGATTTCCCACTGTCACTATACTCGACCACAGAAGTACAATCACTATGTCCTACATGTGCGGAACCATTCTTTCTGACACATAATTCGCCTTTAACGGGTAGAACTGAAATAGCAGGCAAATCTGGAGTAGTCTCGGACTGAACATTCAAAACCATGAAATTCGAGGAATAATTACCTAGATCATATACTTCATTTTCTAGATCTAACCCTGTTCTATGGGAAAGTCCTTCCTTGTCTGGGAAACATGTTCGATTCAGAAGGGACATATCATTTGAGGATGACGTTAACGTGGACCATGCTCCACACGAACCATTATGTGAAAACAGATAGGGAAAGAGTGGCAGAACTCCCTTCGGTGTCTGGAAAGGGGGGAGTCGACCACACACCCAACAATTAGTGGCATTGCTGGACCTGGTGTGAATAGTGTAGCATTCGGATAAAAGTATTATTACGCATAGCAAGACGATAGGATAACTCGTGAGGAGGCAGGTCACTAAAAGTGTGCTCTACTGTAACATTAGAAAACATATGTACATGTGAAATAGGAAAACATAAATGTAAGGCATAACTTATGCAGGTAACCATAAGACTCAGAAATAACAGAAAAAACAGAGTAACAATACATCTACTTCGAATATTCTTTTGATAACGTATTCTCTTAGAGTTTTGACTAACTCTCTCACTGTGTGGGTCTATCTCATACATGTCAAGAACCTGTCTAACCGTTTCACCCGAGAGGGACTTAGACAATTAAACTGGCTGACTTACTAGACCGAAGCTTATCTTTATACTCCTGCTGCGGAGTTTTCTCTAACAGGGGAAGTTTAGATTCAGTGTCTGGGCAGTCCTTGAGAACGGGGCAGTCTTTGAAAAATTTCTTTGGTTTGAGTCCATGAAATCTCTTCACATGACTGGAATGTAACCACCCCTTCCTTCCTTCGATCTTCACGGCAGTCCTGGTTGTTAGTAGTACAAGTCGGGGCTCCTTCCAGCGGGGCTCCAGCGGACTTGAACAATCAAAATTCCTCACAAGGACAAGGTCGCCTGGTATGACCTCATGCGGTTTCACTTCGGTGTTGTCTGGAAAAGCAGCGGCAACCTGTGAACGACAAGATTGTAGTGCAGACATCAAGGAGGCCAAGTAATCTGTCAGCATATTACTGTCAACATCTGTAATTTTACGTGGTCTAGGTGTACCCCACATATTTGGGGGACGACCGAACACAACCTCATACGGAGATAGACCTGAACGGGAATGAGCGACCATTCTCATATAGAAAAGGGCGACTGGCAGTGCTACCATTCAATCTACACCTTTCTCTGCACATACTTTGGCAATGCGGATTTTCAGGGTCTGGTTATGTCTCTCTACGAGACCGGCTGCTTCAGGATGTCGTACACAATGGAACTTCCACTGGTACCCTAACAGAAGGGATACTTGTTTCATGAGCTCGGATGAGAATGGCTGGCCGTTATCTGAATACACGACCGTAGGCAATCCATAGCGGGGAAAATACTCACGAACCAACTGCCTGGCAGTGGTCGCAGCTGTGTAATCTGGAAATGGATATGCTTCTGTCCACCTGGACAAAGCGCATACAACTACGAGGACATACTTGAAACCTCGACATCGCTCCATCTGAATATAATCCATCTGGAGGACTTCAAAAGGGTGGTCAGGAGGATGGAATCCACCTTGTTCCACCGGGACACCTTTACCTGGATTGAACTGACAACAGATCATGCAGGTACGCACTTTCTGCTTGGCTGCTGCTCGTAAATGCTTGTTGAACCAGAGGTTCTGGATGCTGTCTAACATGGCTTTTTCTCCTAAGTGTGCTGGACTATGTGCGGTGTTAATAATGACTTGAACCATAGAGTCGGGGAGGAACCATGTGGCTTTTCCCTTCGTCAACCATCCTTGATCTGTCTGGACCCCTCCTTGTTCGGACCATTTCTTGATTTCATCTGGAGTGGCATGTAACTGTATATCTATTACATCTTGTGTAGGGTCCTTAACTGTCATACAAGTAGTCTGGTCTGGAATGTCTGTCTGTGTCGTGTTAACTGGAATGTCTGGAGTCTGAGCTGTAAGCTTGGCTGTTCGATCTGCTAGATCGTTACCCTGGGAAATGATGTCAGTGACTTTCGTATGTGCCTTGCACTTCATGATGGCGATAGCTGTCGGTAAATGTATTGCATCTAACAGAGCTTGAATGAGGGGGCCATGCTGAATCTTGGTTCCATGTGAAGTCATAAAACCTCTTTCTTGCCAGAGCACTCCAAAGTCGTGTACGACTCCGAATGCATAACGTGAATCTGTGTATATGTTAACTTTCAGGTTCTTGGCACGTATGCAGGCTTGAGTCAGAGCGACGAGCTCTGCTGCCTGAGCAGACAGGGTATCAATACGATGTGTTTCTATAACTTCAGTTTCAGTAGTCACTGCATACGCGGCTACTAGTTCTCCTGTACTTGTTCTCATACATGAACCATCCACGTAAAGTGTCAGGTCGGGATCAGGTATTGCAATGTCTGTCAAGTCTTGTCTTGGCTTTGTCATGGTGTTAACAACTTCCACACAGTCATGTGTGGCAGGATTTGAGGTAACTGAGGGTAGCAGTGTAGCGGGATTTAAAATGTTGCAGCGTCTGATTTCTATGTGTGGCTGAAACAATGTCAGTTCATAACCTGTTAAACGTGCAATTGTCAAGTGCTGAGTCTGTGTTCGGTTTAACAGAACGTCCACGGAGTGTGGAACTTGTACTGTCAGGGAGTGTCCTAACACTATGGAATCACTTTGTCTGATAGCTAGAGCTGTGGCTGCAACTGACTTGAGGCACGCAGGCAGAGCCTGGGCCACCGGATCTAATGTGCTTAGAAAAATAAGCACAGGGCTTGTATTGTCCTGCTTGATCTTGTGTGAGAACAGATAATGCAGTACCATCACGTTCAGTGACAAAAAGTGTAAAAGGCTTACTGTAGTTCGGTGTTGCTAGAACAGGTGCTTGGCATAAAGCTTTCTTTAATTCATTGAAAACAAGTGTATGTTCTTGGGTCCAAGGGAGGACAGTCGATACGGCTGCCTCCTGTGTCGTTAACTGTATCAGTGGCTTGGCTAGAAATGCATACTGAGGAATCCATTGTCTGCAGTAAGAAGTGAGGCCGATAAAAGCTCGTACCTCCTTCTGAGTCTTGGGCTGTGGAAGATGTGCTATTAACTGGATACGGTCAGGTGTCAACTGCCTACCCCTCTTGGACAGTAAGTGTCCTAAGTAGACCACTTGCTGGACACAGAATTGCAATTTGGAAGGGGACACCTTGTGCCCCATCTCGGCCAGGAAATACAAAACTGTAAGTGACGCACGTTCGCAGTCACGTTCAGAACGGGCTGTGATCAATAGATCATCGACATACTGGAGCAGAGCAGTGTCAGTTGGCATGTGAATATTGTCTAGTTGTCTTTTCAGTGCTTGACTATAAATGCTAGGGCTTTCTGTGAAACCTTGAGGAGCTCGTGTGAATTTATAGCTTCTTCCATTTAAACAGAATCCAAAAAGGAACTGGCTGTCTGGATGAATAGGGACACTAAAGAATGCGTTCTTGAGATCGATAACAGTGAAGAACGTAGCTTCAGAATCAATGGCTGTCAATAGGGAAGAAATATCTGGGACCACTGGGTACTGGGGTATGATACATTTATTAAGTTCTCGAAGGTCAATCACTAATCGATAAACTGGAGGTGCATTTGGATCAGTACGTTTCAGAATCGGAATGATAGGAGAATTACATACATTGGAGTCAGTTTCTACAACTACTCCTTGAACAATCAGCTCGTCAATAATTTTGGATAAGGCTGCTACAGCCTCAGGTGGCAATTTGTACTGTCGGATTCGTGGTAATACAACACCTTTCTTCAGAGTGACACGATGGGGTGTGATGTGCATACAACCTACATCAGTTGGACCTTGCGCCCATAAATGCTGTGGTACATTCAATAATCTTGGATCAAAATCACGTAATACATAATGACCTTTAAAATCTCTCAAGAACAGTCGCACCCCTTCTGGGGAGCAACATATTACTGCTCCTAATTCTTTCAGAGTTTTAATGCCTAGTAAATTTTCTGGACAAGATTTCGTGAGTAACAAGTCTGTAGTTCGGGACAATGGACCAACTTCTAGAGTAACTGGTTTCGATATTTCATTAACAATAGGCTTTCCTGAAAATCCAAGGGAAACGTTTCTAGAGCCTGAGAGTGGAGCCCCTGGAACCTCGTCATGACTGATGGTAGTCCTACTTGCCCCTGTATCAATCAGAAACTTTCTGTCTTTCCCTAATACTTGACTGTGTACCTAGGGACCCTCTTGATCTACAGGAATCTCGATGAGAGGCAAGCCTACCTCCCTCTCTAGGCTGTTTCATGAATACGGCTGATAATCTGGATACTCTGACTGTGCGTACTGGTACATCTGCTGTGTAACGTGTTGTGTTGCAGCTATAGGCTGCGGAACTGTAACTGTCTGTTGTGCATTCTGCGGTGGCTGAGAATTCTGTGAAACTTGTTTTTGTCTAGGCGGACGTGGTCTCTCTTTCGTTTTACCAGTAGCTATGTTGTGTTTCAGAACTGCACATTCGTTTATATAATGACCTGGCTGTTTACAGTAATTGCATGTCCCTTTAACGGGAGCTGCAGGATGACTGGCTTGATTCGTACCCCTCTTCTGACTGTCTTGCGGAACAGTCTGTGCAACTAGTACTTTCATTTTCGTGTCTTTCATACGTCTCCTTTCGTGTTGCTGCTCTTCCCTGATTCTGTTCTGGTGGTACTGTAGCATCTGGAGCATCTGTGACGGAGTATTAGCTTGCCAGGTACTTTCGACTTTCAGTACTCGATTCTTAACTTGTGGACTTGAATTCTCGACTAGTTTGGTGACAAAAAGATGGGGATACGATTCACTACTTGTTTTCAGACCACTATTAATAATGAAACATTTCTCAAATCTAGAATAGAAATCACTAGTATCTTCGTCTTGTTTCTGTTTACAGGCTGAGATGGCATCCCAATCTTCCTTTTTCGTGGCTAGTAATCTTGGCAAAACTTGTATTAATAACTCGGGCAATGCTTTAGCTTTATCCCCAAGACCGGTACCTGGAACTCGTGTGTTATCTTCAGTTTCTAATGCGGTCCAATCTATCTTTTTCTCTCCCACCTCCCATTCTTTTTCTTTTAGTTTTTCATATATGCCCGCAGGCAGCAGGACCTTTAACATTTTAATGATGTCAGGATACGTGTATTCTCCCATACGGAGCATGTCCTTTAATTCACGGTGGAACCCTGCTGGATCTTTATCGTGACAGGGAATTAACTTTTTCATTTCCAAGAGTTCTATTTTCGTGATCGGGGTGTAAACAAATACTCGTTCTAGACCACCCCCCTCTACCTTAACTGGATGTACTTCTCGTAACGGATTCTGTCTGTCTATGTAGAATGATTTCCTTTCTGGGGGTGGAACAGGAACAAAATGTGGATTCAGAAACGTTCTGTATTTGTGGCGCTGTTCTAATATGACGTTAATTAAATCGGTACCTAGACCTTTCCATCTGTTTAGGAGTAACTCGTTCAATACATCATGTAAAGGACCTGGATCGGAATGCTGATCCTCATACAGTGTAATGAGGTGCTGGATCATATACCTACCCACCAGACGCTGCTCGGCTGGGGGCAGTTTCAGAAACATTTGGGCCACTATTTCATCTGGAAACGTGGTAGAATCACTAGTCCATCGGACTGCTGATCGGGCTAGTTCTTGTTCATGCATGGTACTAAGCTCGCTATAACCTATTCGTGATTTCAGAATTTGATCGGTGGCCTGGAATACTTGTTCAAGAGAACACTGTTCTGGTGCTGGAGGAGGAAAAACTTTCTTGTAATCTAGGCGTGAATGTCGGTCGGAAAGTCTAGTTCTACCTACATACGCTATTCTGGAGGGATTCTCGCTGTCTACCTCTTCACTAGAAGAGTCATACTCTTTCTCGGTTTCTCTTTTTGCTTTCTCTTTCTGGTGTATACTTATAATTTCCTTACGAATTTTCTTGTACATACTGTCTACACTACCTTGTGTCTTGTGTTTTCCCTCGGCTATATTGTCACTCCACTTAGTCAGACCTTTCATCTCTTCTTTATCTTTATCAGGATAATCTTGTTCTCTTATTAAACAGTTAATCAAGAACTGTAAAATCATATGTTGAGTCTCGGTTTTTCTGTATGCCATAGCTTCATGAATACTTCCTGGATTCTCTCCTGTACGGATAAAACGATATATTCTGTCTAGATGTTCCCTCATATCGGGCAGGGTGGCCAGAAAGGTGGCAACCCGTCTTAAACGTAATGAATATATTACCATGTGATCTTCGCCTGGAACTGGATCATATATACAGTCAGTAAGAAGTCGCTTGAGGTCTGCGTGTGTAGCCAGTTTTGGCGTACGCTGTAACGCTGCGTCATGCGGCGTCAGTCGTCTTACTTGAGGCGGGGTGATAGGAGCACTTCCCCCCACTGCTCCTGAACTAGAATCGTCGGTTAATACTGGACGTGCTGGTAAAGTGACTGGCAAAGCGGGTACATTTACTGTGGACTGGTCCGGGGGTGCTGTCACATTAACTTGGCCCCCGGGACCAGTGGCTGGAGGAACAGGAATTACATTATTAACAGGAGGCTGTGGGTGAGCAGGCGGAATAGGATTTGCATATTCTGGGACTGTGTCGTCCAAATAGGACGAAAGAAAAATGTCAGCTGCGGTCGGTTTGTGACGTAGCTTAATCGGGACCAATGGTGGCGGTAAATTACAAGGTGCTTCCGGGGTTGCCTTTGGCAAGCCCTCGGCAAGAAGAGGATACATACATTTAATAAGGGCATTTCTCTGTCTGTCTGACTGTTCTGCTCTAACTCGTTCACCTTCTTCTATTAATTCCCTTTCTTGGGCTTTCTCTGAGGATTCCCTACTTAATTCTGTTTTTCTGAATTCTTTTTCGGTTCTTTTATGAGATTCTTTGCGCCATAACTCGATGGCATCTTTCTGGGACTGTCTGGCTTTCTTTCTCCATAATGCTTCTTCTACTCGCATGATGCACTCGGCATCCCATGTACCTGATACAGGCCATCTATATTTCTTTCGTATAATCCGCCCATAAGTCTAGATATAATATGGCATCTAAGCCATGCTTGTGATACATAAAGTGTCCAGGACTGTCCCTAGGAGGGACAGGAACTGCTTCTTCGAGTAACCCTTTTCTGGTTTTTATCTGACGTAATTTCGAGAACAGAGGCATTTCGGAATTTTACTTGCGAACACAATACACAATAATCACAGTAATGAAATGGCAAACAAATCACTCATACCACGACATAGAAATACATTAATAATAGTTCGAACAGAATACTACCTGATACACTGAAAACAGAACACATGAATTTCTCGAGAACGGACTTACTAGAATTACTGGATGCACTGCTAAAACAGTACAGAACATACCGGTCTCATAAAGAGACACGTCATACCGTATCCACCTAGGTGAATACTTCGGACTGGATCTGTGTACCCAAACCCATCGGACCAGGAACAAACCAATGCACTCGTCTAGATACTTCCCCCGCAACGGTACTCACCGGGAAGCAGAAACTGAAGGCCTCGGACTGGACCGGACTGCTACGACGTCGGACTACGAACTTCGGATTTCAGAAACAGGTGGGCCTCCGGATACCTCGGACCTTGCACTCTCGGCTTGGGCTCTGGTCGGGACGAACCGCATTCCACACCGCCTCGTCTGGATGCCGGACCGCAGTTTCCGTCTCCTCCGTGGGCCTGAGGGAGACTTGAAGCAGAAATATCTGCACGTGCACGGTAGAGTTCCGTCACGGCTGCAGAGGGTCAAGGGGCCTGCGTTACATCGCCAGCGCGTGAGGAAGGGGCTCGTGCCTATTCGGGCGCCATTTATGTGGTAAATAAATAATTAATTACCGGTACTATTTTTGAATACATTAACAATAACAGATAGCTCAATAAATAAGAGGCAGGATCCGATGTATCCGAGTCGAACGGGCTTTATTCAGGCAAAAGGGACGGGACAGGATCGGGACAGCCTGAAATAAAATAGAGAGGCAGCTGCAACGTTTCATCAACAGTACAAGGTATATATAGTAAAACATCACAATTACATTACATACAGTAGGCGTAACTAGTGACAAGCGTAAGATAAGAAGACATGGGCGTGAAAAGAAGGCGTGCACAGGGCGTGCACGTAGACATGTGATGAGAACGTCACAGAAGTGTCATGAATGGGCGGAAACATGGAGGGGGCTACCTGAGCAGCTGGGACCTTTAACCTAGTGGTGCGCGCAAACGGGCAATGACGTGTTACCGAGGAGAACTGGGGGCTATGACTTATGCACTAGGAGAGGAGACTAAAGTCTGCGGTGTCAGGACGACATGTACCTATAGCATATCTGGTATCTGGTGTTTGGAGTACATGTTGATAGAATCTAAAAGTTATCAGGGCAAAGGCTACTTGACAATAAGGCTGGTGCATGCATATATTCTACATGTATTGCGTGTGCTATGAATCTTCTATGAATATTAATACAGTAATGCTCTTGCATGGAGACAGAAAGACTAGACTATAGCTGGAGCTGTTTATGCGGTTCACTAACTTAGGAATGTGAAGACGGAGAGCTGAACTGATAACTAGAGGCATAACATATTCTTGGCAGACAGGCAGGCAGAGCCAGGCCGGGCACCGCGCTGCGCGGCAGGAAGTAAGTGAAGGGTAAGGGATGCAGGTGGGGGCTGCATCGCTCCTCGGAGTTGGTTCAGGAGACTGGAGCTTGAATCTGGTGTCCGGGCCCTTTTGAGGCCTAGAAACGGGGACAATGCGGTGAATATAACGTGCACACAGTAAAACGTGGCAACATAGGCCTAATACTCGTTGCTTTCACGAGAACTGGATACTGGCATACTAGAGTTGGACACAACTATAATTGCGTCTTTAATCGATCATAGGGGGATATATGCATATCGATCATGCACATATAACATAGGATGGGGAACACGTAGGCACATATGACAAGGCAAAATTCAATATTCATTTTTTAAACTTCGTTGGTTTTAAGGCTTGATTTAATAAGCCTTGAGACTTCCCTGTGCTCCCTTGTGCTTTGTGTCCCTCTTCCCCCCTCCCTTTGCCTCCGGACCGCTCTCGGCCGAGCATCAACGCCGAGGGCTGGTTCCTGAGTTTGGCGGCCATATTGGGTGTGGGCCGGGCGGGTGACGCGCTCTAGTAGCGCTTAAAAAGGGCTTAGTGAGCCCATACGAGTGATTACAGACAGAAGCAACTTTTCCCTCCTGAGGCGGAAGCCGGGAGGTCTCTTCTCTTTACTTTGTGCTTTTTTAGCATATCAGTGCATTTTTAAACTTTGTTGGTTTTAAGGCTTGATTTAATAAGCCTTGAGACTTCCCTGTGCTCCCTTGTGCTTTGTGTCCCTCTTCCCCCCTCCCTTTGCCTCCGGACCGCTCTCGGCCGAGCATCGACGCCGAGGGCTGGTTCCTGGGTTTGGCGGCCATATTGGTGTGGGCCGGGCGGGTGACGTGCTCTAGTAGCGCTTAAAAAGGGCTTAGTGAGCCCATACGAGTGATTACAGACAGAAGCAACTTTTCCCTCCTGAGGCGGAAGCCGGGAGGTCTCTTCTCTTTACTTTGTGCTTTTTTAGCATATCAGTGCATTTTTAAACTTCGTTGGTTTTACGGCTTAATTTAATAAGCCTTGGGACTTCCCTGTGCTCCCTTGTGCTTTGTGTCCCTCTTCCCCCCTCCATTTGCCTCCGGACCGCCCTCGGCCGAGCATCGACGCCTAGGGCTGGTTCCTGGGTTTGGCGGCCATATTGGGTGTGGGCCGGGCGGGTGACGCGCTCTAGTAGCGCTTAAAAAGGGCTTAGTGAGCCCATACGAGTGATTACAGACAGAAGCAACTTTTCCTTCCTGAGGCGGAAGCCGGGAGGTCTCTTCTCTTTACTTTGTGGTTTTTTAGCATATCAGTGCATTTTTAAACTTCGTTGGTTTTAAGGCTTGATTTAATAAGCCTTTAGACTTCCCTGTGCTCCCATGTGCTTTGTGTCCCTCTTCCCCCCTCCCTTTGCCTCCGGACCGCTCTCGGCCGAGCATCGACGCCGAGGGCTGGTTCCTGGGTTTGGCGGCCATATTGGGTGTGGGCCGGGCGGGTGACGCGCTCTAGTAGCGCTTAAAAAGGGCTTAGTGAGCCCATACGAGTGATTACAGACAGAAGCAACTTTTCCCTCCTGAGGCGGAAGCCGGGAGGTCTCTTCTCTTTACTTTGTGCTTTTTTAGCATATCAGTGCATTTTTAAACTTCGTTGGTTTTAAGGCTTGATTTAATAAGCCTTGAGACTTCCCTGTGCTCCCTTGTGCTTTGTGTCCCTCTTCCCCCCTCCCTTTGCCTCCGGACCACTCTCGGCCGAGCATCGACGCCGAGGGCTGGTTCCTGGGTTTGGTGGCCATATTGGGTGTGGGCCGGGCGGGTGACGCGCTCTAGTAGCGCTTAAAAAGGGCTTAGTGAGCCCATACGAGTGATTACAGACAGAAGCAACTTTTCTCTCCTGAGGCGGAAGCCGGGAGGTCTCTTCTCTTTACTTTGAGCTTTTTTAGCATATCAGTGCATTTTTAAACGTCGTTGGTTTTAAGGCTTGATTTAATAAGCCTTGAGACTTCCCTGTGCTCCCTTGTGCTTTGTGTCCCTCTTCCCCCCTCCCTTTGCCTCCGGACCGCTCTCGGCCGAGCATCGACACCGAGGGCTGGTTCCTGGGTTTGGCGGCCATATTGGGTGTGGGCCGGGTGGGTGACGCACTCTAGTAGCGCTTAAAAAGGGCTTAGTGAGCCCATACAAGTGATTACAGACAGAAGCAACTTTTCCCTCCCGAGGTGGTAGCCGGGAGGTCTCTTCTCTTTACTTTGTGCTTTTTTAGCATATCAGTGCATTTTTAAACTTCGTTGGTTTTAAGGCTTGATTTAATAAGCCTTGAGACTTCCCTGTGCTCCCTTGTGCTGTGTGTCCCTCTTCCCCCCTCCCTTTGCCTCCGGACCGCTCTCGGCCGAGCATCGACGCCGAGGGCTGGTTCCTGGGTTTGGCGGCCATATTGGGTGTGGGCCGGGCGGGTGACGCGCTCTAGTAGCGCTTAAAAAGGGCTTAGTGAGCCCATACGAGTGATTACAGACAGAAGCAACTTTTCCCTCCTGAGGCGGAAGCCGGGAGGTCTCTTCTCTTTACTTTGTGCTTTTTTAGCATATCAGTGCATTTTTAAACTTCGTTGGTTTTAAGGCTTGATTTAATAAGCCTTGAGACTTCCCTGTGCTCCCTTGTGCTTTGTGTCCCTCTTCCCCCCTCCCTTTGCCTCCGGACCACTCTCGGCCGAGCATCGACGCCGAGGGCTGGTTCCTGGGTTTGGTGGCCATATTGGGTGTGGGCCGGGCGGGTGACGCGCTCTAGTAGCGCTTAAAAAGGGCTTAGTGAGCCCATACGAGTGATTACAGACAGAAGCAACTTTTCTCTCCTGAGGCGGAAGCTGGGAGGTCTCTTCTCTTTACTTTGAGCTTTTTTAGCATATCAGTGCATTTTTAAACGTCGTTGGTTTTAAGGCTTGATTTAATAAGCCTTGAGACTTCCCTGTGCTCCCTTGTGCTTTGTGTCCCTCTTCCCCCCTCCCTTTGCCTCCGGACCGCTCTCGGCCGAGCATCGACGCCGAGGGCTGGTTCCTGGGTTTGGCGGCCATATTGGGTGTGGGCCGGGTGGGTGACGCGCTCTAGTAGCGCTTAAAAAGGGCTTAGTGAGCCCATACAAGTGATTACAGACAGAAGCAACTTTTCCCTCCCGAGGTGGTAGCCGGGAGGTCTCTTCTCTTTACTTTGTGCTTTTTTAGCATATCAGTGCATTTTTAAACTTCGTTGGTTTTAAGGCTTGATTTAATAAGCCTTGAGACTTCCCTGTGCTCCCTTGTGCTGTGTGTCCCTCTTCCCCCCTCCCTTTGCCTCCGGACCGCTCTCGGCCGAGCAACGACGCCGAGGGCTGGTTCCTGAGTTTGGCGGCCATATTGGGTGTGGGCCGGGCGGGTGACGGGCTCTAGTAGCGCTTAAAAAGGGCTTAGTGAGCCCATACGAGTGATTACAGACAGAAGCAACTTTTCCCTCCTGAGGCGGAAGCCGGGAGGTCTCTTCTCTTTACTTTGTGCTTTTTTAGCATATCAGTGCATTTTTAAACTTCGTTGGTTTTACGGCTTGATTTAATAAGCCTTGAGACTTCCCTGTGCTCCCTTGTGCTTTGTGTCCCTCTTCCCCCCTCCCTTTGCCTCCGGACCGTTCTCGGCCGAGCATCGACGCCTAGGGCTGGTTCCTGGGTTTGGCGGCCATATTGGGTGTGGGCCGGGCGGGTGACGCGCTCTAGTAGCGCTTAAAAAGGGCTTAGTGAGCCCATACGAGTGATTACAGACAGAAGCAACTTTTCCCTCCTGAGGCGGAAGCCGGGAGGTCTCTTCTCTTTACTTTGTGCTTTTTTAGCATATCAGTGCATTTTTAAACTTCGTTGGTTTTAAGGCTTGATTTAATAAGCCTTGAGACTTCCCTGTGCTCCCTTGTGCTTTGTGTCCCTCTTCCCCCCTCCCTTTGCCTCCGGACCGCTCTCGGCCGAGCATCGACGCCGAGGGCTGGTTCCTGGGTTTGGCGGCCATATTGGGTGTGGGCCGGGCGGGTGACGCGCTCTAGTAGCGCTTAAAAAGGGCTTAGTGAGCCTATACGAGTGATTACAGACAGAAGCAACTTTTCCCTCCTGAGGCGGAAGCCGGGAGGTCTCTTCTCTTTACTTTTTGCTTTTTTAGCATATCAGTGCATTTTTAAACTTCGTTGGATTTAAGGCTTGATTTAATAAGCCTTGAGACTTCCCTGTGCTCCCTTGTGCTTTGTGTCCCTCTTCCCCCCTCCCTTTGCCTCCGGACTGCTCTCGGCCAAGCATCGACGCCGAGGGCTGGTTCCTGGGTTTGGCGGCTGTAGGAAGGTAGATCCCTGACTATGGTTGCCCCCAACTTTTTGCCTGGTGTTTTGCTGGTTTTCTGACTTAGTTGACCTGGGGCCCTGCCATTCAGGACCCCAGGCCCACTGCTCTCTCTGTTAAAATGGATTCCATGTACCCTAGGTACATATCTAATTGGATACTGAGTCACCTTATCAGCCCCTGTACAGTGTACCTTAGGTACCCAGGGCATAGGTGCACCCAGGGCCTACCAGGGGCTGAAGCATGTATTGTGCCACCCCTGGCTGGCCATCCAAAACTGACACAACTGGCTGCTTGACAGCTGGGGCAAGGTGGTGTACACACCCTTTGCTTTAGATATAGTATTCCTATATCTAACCCTAAAATGGACACATATATTCCTATCAGTCACTCCTATGGCAGGCCTTATCATCCCTGAAGGCAGAGTGCTTGGAATAATGTGAAATGGTGCTCTGGCATGAGCTGAGCCCGTTTGCAGCTTGCGGAACCAAGTCCTAATAGCTGTTCCAGTGCATTATGTACCTCGCGGTCATATGCTAACTTTGGTATAACATTATCAAAACATGTCGAGTAAGGTGTCATACGAATTGGAATACTAACCCCTCGCCAATTCTGGCGACGGGGTTAGCATTCCACCCTTCTAGAGGGACACGACATGTTGGTAACCTGTAACCCCGGTTAAAGTCTGACATAGCCTCAGCTTCCACAAAATGGATGCTGCCACCGAGACACAAGTCTGCCCTCCTGCTGCTGGGAGTCCTCCCAGCGCGGTAGGCAAGGACAAAGGGTTTCCTGCCAGGGGCGTTGCCAGCACCGTCCCAGACAGAAGTTTGTGTATCCCAGGTAGGCAGGGCTATCGAGGAAGGTGACTGCAAGTGGCACCCCGGTGCTCACTATGCATAGGCCGGCTCAAGCCAGTTCTGGGGGCACACTAGCCCTCGAGCTGGGGAGAGACCGGACAAAGGAGAGGGGTGTAACCACCCCCCTCCTAGTCCCACCCATAGGGCAGGACTTAGTCACGTGCCAGCCCCCTTTTGCAGGATAAAGGTAGGAGCAGGCCCCCTTCCAGATTAGATCATCTTTGAATCCTGAAACTACTTTCCACGAAAGGAACTCAAGACTCTTCCTAAGATTTCTCCCTTGTGACTAAGGAGTAGTCACCTGTGGTTCTGAAATTCTGGACCCTGCTGTTATCCCGGTATCGAGGTCCAATACCCGTGCCACAAAATATCAACGTACCATGACGAATTTGGTGTCGACAGACCGATAATGATTAGGACATCATCCCTATGCATTTGCGTCATGATTGGGGGATGCCAACACCCTTAAATCATAGTTTCCGTTCCGAACCCTTAGACTCCGTTTTGTGAACAGCATCCATCTTGTGTCTTGCCCTCATATAAGTCAATTGAGTAAGGTCGAGCTTGATCCAAAAGGACACGTCCACCTTCCCCGACTTCCCCCTGACCTGTCCCAACTGACTCCATTGCCTCCAGCCGAACCTGTTTGGGCAGCTCCTCGCCCAGTGGCCGAATAAGATAGCATCAATGCATAACACGCCACAAACCATTCACTACGCACAGACCATGTTTTCTACACACACACACCTGCCCATGTTCCTTGTTTATGGCCAGTTTTATGACTAGGAGGTGCCCTGCTTTATTGGGGTTTCATCGATATCTGATGGGAGTTCCGGGCCTGGCCGGGTAATCTATCACGAACTGGACGTCTAAACTATGGGTTGGCCTACATGACTTCGCTCTTTGTATTATTGTAGAAATATGTGTATAGCCATATCATAAACTCAAGAATTCTTGCCTGCAGCTACTATTTCTGTATATAAGGAGAAGGCTGGTTCTGTAAAAACGAACAGTCTCCTGAGGATACACGACCCGTGTTGTCGTACTCCTAGGACACATGTTACTTGGTTGCAGCCAATAAAACTCGATCTCTGACTTCAACTAGAAGACTCTGTGTTTCTGTGGTCCGGAAAAGGGAGAACTCAGAGGTCTTCGGGTGTTATCCCCTGGCACCACCGGGTTCCTAAAAACCCGACACCTCAGTTGGCGCCCAACGTGGGCGGTATCAAGCGGCGACGGTCCAAGCCAGATGTTCATGAGGAGCTTCGTGTGAAAATTCCAGAGGACGGCCAGCCACTTCAGCGACCCCTGTATGTCGACGTGGTTCCGAAGGTCTTTGCTGCGAGGTTCCCCGCGTCCCGACGGCTACGAAGGACTGCTGCCCTGACTATCGCCCTGTTTTGGACCCAGTGATCCTTGGTAGAGCGAAACGATAGACGAGTCTTCTAGTGACGTCATCGATCTTCAAATACTTTAGTTAAGTATAAGTGGAGCGTCTCCCAGTCCTTAGTTTGATCCTTAGTTTTTGGTATCCTTGAGATACGCTTTTGATTTGGTACTTGCAAGCCCCAAAGCCGAAGGACTCGTGTATTCACGAGAAATATCGTAATCGATAATCCTTTGAAGTTTGAAGGTAGACTAGTGAGCAAAGATGCCTGGTTTTAGCAGACTTGGAAACTTGTTTTGTCTTGGTTGTAGTAAGGACTCCCGATTAGAGGATTCTTGTCCGGTTCCTCCGATTGGAACTCCAACATATGAGTTATACGTAAATCATGGCGTAGGTCTTATCACATATAATGAAGTGTGGATAAAATACACCCGCAAGGATGGTGTTTTAAAATGGCCCCAATATGGTAGTTTTGACTCAGAAATCTTAGATAACCTCGAGGTCAAATTGTTCAAGAAAAAAGCCCGGACGGCGATGTTTGACTCTTTTCGCTTATGGCGCAAAGAAGCCAAACAGAAAGAAATAAAATTAGCAAAAAGGAATAAAAGAGGGATGTCGATGGTGCAAGCTGCCGTTGCATACAGGGATAACGAGGAAGAGCAAGAAAGCGAACAAGTGCTTAGGAGCAAGAAACTAGCAGTAGATAAATGCTACCCAATGTTACCACATAAGGGACAAAGTCAAAAGGGAACATCCGAGAAAGATCCATTAATGTCCCACTTATTAAGCTCACCACCACCGTATGCGTTAGACGCTACCGCACCCCCAAAGTGTTTTATTATACCGCGCCCCGGCGCACGAAACACAGCTCTTGCACAAGCGCCAGCTCCTCTTCAGCTGGTTTCTACTTCTCCGGCGCAGCCTTCTCAAGGGCCGCCGCCTTGGCTACATACTCCATCTACTTCTACCACTTTGCCTACAGCTCCAACTGTTCCCTATGATACTACGTCTGCCACTGCTTCAACTTCCTCTGCTATTGCCTCGACTTCTTCTTTGCATCAGCCTGTCTTTTCTGACGCATCTGCCCCTCCGCAAGCTTCTCCTTCTATTAGACAAAAAGTGGCAAGTACTGTCACTGGTCTGTTTTCACCTTTCTTTGGGTCGCCTAAAACGACCCCTAAAACAGAACGTAGACAGTTACATAGTCAGCTGCCTGATTACGAGGAAAGAGAAGTACTGAATGAGCTAGCACGCAAATGGATTACGGACACTGCCAGATATGATGTTCAGTCTGTTATGGAAGTTTTTCGTCAATGGGATGCACCCACTCAGAGATACGTATTCGAAGAGATGTGTGTATATCTGTGTGAAGATTTGGAGGCAAATGATCCCAAACGCAAAATGAACGAATTATGGCGTATGCGTTTTGAGTTCCATGAAGGTATGATTATAGGTGCCGATGTTGACAAAGCGATAGATTTATTGTTATCTTATAGGAGTAA
Source organism: Lissotriton helveticus (assembly GCF_964261635.1). Taxonomy (NCBI): domain Eukaryota; kingdom Metazoa; phylum Chordata; class Amphibia; order Caudata; family Salamandridae; genus Lissotriton; species Lissotriton helveticus. Next base: position 501,663,192 of record NC_136062.1, read on the forward strand.
GGGAAACGTCTCTAGATCATTGTACGAAGACGACGTATCAGGTAGGAAAAAAACGAGACAGTACCCCATGAGAGAGGTTCCTCCAGTTTGGAGGGAAGGTGATGCAAACGTAAATCCACCAGTTTTGCCACATTTTCAGCGTGTATGGGTACATGTCCCCTGGAAAAGATCCGAAGTTTTAGCACTCAAGCAGACACTACCTGACCCCCGTAAAAATCCGACTGGATAAGGAGTTATCGCAGACTGCCAGCTCATGTATAATGAATTTAGCGGATGTAGACATGTTGTTTGGGAATGTTGTTCCGCATCCTTTATGGAGTAAAATTCGTCATACAAATCATGATCAAGAACTAGGTGACTCATGGGCTAATATTACCGCTACAGATGCTAGACAAGTCGGTGGTTCTAAACCTGAGCCGTTAATAGCCGAACTTCCCGGTAAGATTATCGCGTACATGAAAACATTAATGCCTGAATTACGCGTAAATTGGGACAAGCTGTCTGCGTGCAAGCAGAAGAAAGATGAGAATGTGTCCGACTTTTTCACTAGATTTGAGGAGACTTTCACCGATCATAGTGGTCAGGATATGGCTACCGAGGGTGGTCAAAGATTGTTTGTAGACAAATTTGTACATAATCTGCTTCCTGAACTGAGTAATAAACTGAAAGATTCAGAGAGTGATTGGGCTGTCTCTACGTCAGCACAGATTTTAGCTACAGCCCAGTACTATGAGAATAGGCGCAGAGACGAGCTAGATAAGGTAGACAAAAAGACGAAAGATTTAAAAACTAAAATTCTTCTCCAGCAGGCCTATCCGCCTCGTACGGCTAGTCAGCCCAATTATCAACAACCACAGCAGTATTCGAGAAACGCGCAAGGAAACGAGTTTTCCCATCAGCGTTTTCCGTATGGCCCGAATCAATGTGCATATTGCAAGGAAGAGGGTCACTTTAAAGGTAATTGTCCGGCTCTTGGGCGACGTTTAAACGGTGTTTCAGGTATAAGGGGTAGAGGTGTTCAACATGCTCCTAGGGGGAGGGGCCGTGGAAATTTCCCCCAGAATACCACTTCTTTTCCGCCTCAGAATTCCATGAACAGCTTTGACCAACAGAATAATGCATCGTCTAGGTCAGCTCAGTACTATGCCGACGACTATTACACCGCAAACGAGAATGAGGGTAATAATTGCTAGGACAGCCATGGACAGAGAGAGGGAGTCGTTTCAGTTCCAGTAGATCAGAATGGACCTTATATCGAGGTGATTACCTCAGGAGTGTCAGAGCCATTTCTGCTGGATACTGGTGCTACAAAAAGTTCTATTATGCACTCGAAACTTCCTGGCGCACCTTTGTCCGGCGAAATGAATGTTTCAGTAGGTTTCTCTGGCGCCCCTGTTAGAAACCCGATCTCTAGTCCCATGTCCCTTTCTATTGGCCCATGCGAATTAAAAGCACCCCTCATTCTTACAACAGGTTGCGGTGAAAATTTGTTAGGTTTGGATTTACTAAAGAGGTTATATGCAACTTTGTACTGTTCTCCCTTGGGAGTACAACTTACCTTAGGTAAGAAAGTCATTTCCCCAATGTATCTGTCAAAGGAAAATGTTCCAACTGAATTGTCATCTCTTCCGGATATACTCTGGGCTAATGGTTCCAATGATGTAGGCCGTTTGGAGATAGCACCGTATGTCATAACATTGAAAGCCAACGTTAGGTTGCCACGTATTCCCCAATACAAAATATCTAGCGAATGCAGAAAGGCGTTGTTGACAATTATTTATGATCTGATCGAGAAAGATGTCATCGAAGAAACAACAGGCGACGTTTGTAATAGTCCTGTTTTGCCCGTCTTAAAGCGTACTGATCCTTCACAGCCCCCTGTGTACAGGTTTGTGATTGACCTCAGAGAAGTGAATAAGGTGGTTATCCCACAGTTTCCAGTTGTCCCCGACATTACTGCCTTATTGACAATGGTTCCAGCTTCAGCCACTTGGTTCTCGGTGATTGACCTGAAGAACGCTTTCTTCAGCATCCCGATCGCTGAGGAGAGTAGAGATATTTTTGGCTTCAATTTAGGAGGACGAAGCTTCCGCTTCAAACGCGCTCCTCAAGGCTACTGCGAAAGCCCATCAATATTCAGTCAGGCCCTGAAAACACAACTAGACACAATTGTTCTACCTGATGGTTCAACTCTGATTCAGTATGTCGACGATCTGCTGATCGCTGCAGACACTGAAGAAATTTGCAAGCGAGCTACATTGTCGTTATTACGCCACTTATGTGACATGAAGCACAAAGTCTCTCTCTCAAAACTGCAATTTTGTCGACAAGAAGTGACCTACCTAGGTCACATCTTATCGAAGGAGGGAAGGAGACTGACACCAGAAAGAATACAGGCAATTGCAGAACTGAGTGCCCCGAGGACAAAGAGAGAGGTTCGGGCCTTCTTGGGCATTACATCGTACTGTAGACAATGGATACCGAATTTCTCACTACTGGCTAAACCCTTGCTGGCACTACTCTGTAAAGACACGCCCAATCCTATGCCCTGGTCTGAAGATTGTCAAACAAGTTTCCACGAGTTGCGTGATGCATTGTGCTCGGCTCCTGTGTTGGGAAACCCCAACTACAGTAAGCCTTTTACATTATATGTCCATGAGAAGGAAGGTTGTGCATTATCAGTCCTAACACAATACTTTGGGGACAAACAGCGCCAATGCGCGTATTTTTCAGCGACTCTAGATCCTGTGGCTAAGGCACTACCAAGTTGTCTGAGGGCTACCGCCGCAGCAGCTGTCTGCATTCGACAGTCTGCTGTATTGGTCATGAATAATACTCTGATCGTTATGGTCCCGCATGCAGTAGACATTTTTCTAAACAGGACGAAGACACAACATCTTACTAGCGCTCGACTGTCCAGTTACGAATTAACACTGTTAGCGAGTCACATTCACATAAAGAGGTGTGATACACTCAACCCCGCTACGCTACTACCCATCCCGGCAGAGACAGACGAGGTTGAAAGACATGACTGCTGCTTTAGGACAGAAGAAGAAACCAAAGGGAGAGTAGACTTACAGGACACTCCCCTTCCTGAATGCAATGATACTTTATGGGTTGATGGTTCATGTTTCAAGTTGCCGAATGGTGATACGACTGCAGCATATGCCGTAACGACATTACACACCATTATAGAGACCGCGCGCATTTCCCACAATTCCGCGCAAGCCGCAGAGCTAATAGCACTTACAAGAGCATGTGTGTTGGCGAAAGGAAAGCGAGTGAATGTGTACACTGACAGCCAATACGCCTTTGGCGTGGCTCACAGTTTTGGGAGATTGTGGCGTGAACGTGGGTTCCTGACGTCGCATGGTGCAAAGATACAACATGGTCAGCTAGTTAATGAGCTCCTCGAGTCACTGACCTTGCCGCTACAAGTTGCAATTGTGAAATGCAGTGCACACAGAAAGATTCAAGATGATGTTGGCCGTGGGAATGCATTTGCAGACGAGGTTGCGAAAGAGACTGCAAGGAACACAATGAGTCGGATGTATGTTGTAGGTCCCGCTAGATGGATTACTGATGTGGGTATGTGTGAGGACACTATCGAAAGCGTGAAAACTATGCAAGCCGAGGCGACTGAGAAAGAGGTGAATGAGTGGAGAGAAAGCCAGGGTAGATTAGATGCGAATGGCTGTTGGGTCGAATTGTCAGAACACCAGCGATAGCTATTACCTAACGCATATGTACTTGCAGTAGTAACAATGGCCCATGGAATTGCGCACATCAGTACGAAAGGAATCTGTAAACTATTGGCCCCAGTATGGCAGAATAGTAATATCCCAAAATGTGCAGAGAATGTGGTCAGAAACTGTATGGTGTGTTTGAAGCACAATCCCGGTAGGGGAACCCCAACTCCAGCTGGTCATTTTGCGCCTCCAACATATCCGTTCGAGGTTTTGCAGCTCGACTTCATCCACATGGAGAGGTGCAACAATCTAAAGTACGTGCTCGTTGTTGTTTGCGCCTTTTCGAGGTGGGTGGAAGCGTACCCCCTTAAGGACAACATCGCCTTATCAACTGCCAAAGCCCTTGTCAAAGAGTTCTTCCCGAGGTTCGGTATGCCTAGAATCAGCTGGATTAGTGGAGTGCTACAATGGCACGTTAAAACTCAAACTAGCCAAGATCCAAGCCAGTACAGGTCTTAAATGGCCTGACGCCTTGCCTCTAGCACTCCTGTCTACCAGAATGACTGTCCATTCCAGATTAGGACTTAGCCCCCATGAAATAGTGTTTGGCCGCCCAGCCAACGTCTGGGGCGTGCCAAGGCCGAAGAAACTCAGCGAAATAGAACACCCTGTACTGCTGGACTATTTGTGCGAATTAACAACTAAATTGCGTGTTTTACACCAACAGGTTCACAGTTCCTCTCCACCAGCCTCTGATGATCCAGGTCACTCCATCGAACCCGGCACCTGGGTGCTGGTGCGGAATTTTCAGCGCACAAACAACGGACAGCCCAGGTGGACCGGACCATACCTTGTCCTTCTTTCCACAAGATCAGCCGTTCGGGTGGAAGGAAAGAAGAACTGGATCCACGGGACCCATTGTAAACGGGTCCCTCTGCCCCTTCCATACGACCGGTGGGTCAAGGAAGGAATTGCCGACTCCGAGACAGAGTCCATACCTCGCTTCGTCCCTTTCAGCGATGCACGTTTGAAAGGAACTGGTACCGAAAAGGAGAGTGATCATATTTTACAAGGACTTGTGCCACCGTCAATGCAGTTGGACACTACAGAACCTAGGACATTGTTTGAAGATCACACCGTACCTGGGAAACAACGATATAATCTAAGGTCGAGACAAAGAGACTAATAAAAAAAAAAAGCAAATTAATGCGATTTTCCTTTCCCCCAAGAACTATTTTTGATTTTTCAGCTCTCTCGCCCAGGGAACTTGCTCATTTTTGATTTTCGAACCGCCATCCGGTTCTGCTGCTAGGGTCGCGGTTGAAGTCTGGGGAGTGCAGCTGGGGACGTTTAGGTCAACGGTTCTGGTTGGTCCAAGGGAGATACCCGGACTGAACAGAGCGCACTCCCTGGCAGAACCAATCTCCCACCGCGGGCAGCAACTAGAGGATGGAGTTTCCGAGGGTAGAGAGATCTGCCAGATTCACGAACTTTAAAGGGCAATTATGCACAGTACTGGCCAGAAAAAGGTTCCTGATAATATGTATTTTAATGTTGTGTAGCATAACGCTGTTCTTGATTGGCTATACTCTATTCATATTTCAAGTTACCTTTGCAAATGACACTCGGCCCCCACCTCCTACTACTATCTCTCCACACTCCTTTCACCCTCTACCTGAACACGAGTCTGCCAGAAGACTCGAATTTATAAATAACTCATTCATCCAACTCCTACACCAACACCAGTCCATAATGAACACATCGAACTGTTGGATATGCGGACTCATGCCGCACACAACTGATAAGGGTATCCCATACTTCATCCTGCCATTCAGTTATTATGGTTCTCTGTGGGCTTTCCAGACCATGTTCCTGTTCGCCCTAGAACCATACCCGCCCCGTTCCACTGAGAGCGATTCCAGCAACAAGGCACTAGTGGCAGGGATAAGAAATATGAGTAGGGATATTGACACATATCAAGCGATTCCTAAAGATGAACTCACTCCATACAGTCGTTGGAACGTAACTAAATATGGGGTTTCCTTGAGTAAGGGCCAGACAGCAAAGAAATCCCGCCCAGTATGGATAGTGCCCCACCGAGGTCACTTATGTCTGCAAGGTATCGGCAGGGATCCCAAAGCACAATTAGGAAAGAGCGCATGCACGGAAACGTATGTATTCGCTTCCCGAACTTCCCCTCTATTCTTGGCAGCTAAAGGCACCTATTTCGTCTGCCATGACAAAGCCTATACATGGTTGCCCCCTGACTTCTCGGGCACGTGTTTTATCTCATTTCTGCTGCCACCCACCTACACGGCCAGGGCAGATTACCATCGGACAAGAACAGCTACGGGTGTCGTGAGTCAAGACGACACTGCGGGTCAGGAATTTGCAGACTTCGCAAAAGGTTTTCTGCCATTTTGGGGGCCTATGGTGAACAGCAGGAACATTCACCAGTTATCAAGGATAGTTGAATCCGCCGTGACCGAAACGGCCGGAGCCCGTGGCAACTTAACAGCTGAGCTTCAGTCGGATCGACTTATGACCCTTCAGAACCGGGTTGCCCTAGATATCATACTTGCAGACAGTGGTGGTGTATGTAGAGTGATCCAATCCAGTTGCTGCATTTTCATCCCTGATAATGCACCGACAGTGTACCAGGCCATCTCCAAACTACACGAAATATCTGGTTCCCTTCACGTGGAAAAAGGGGATTGGTCCCTGCTAGGGTGGTTCTGGGAACTGATCACTGCCTGGGGATGGAAAACACTGATCTTCATTGGGATGATCTTAGCGCTTCTGTTTATGTTCTGCCTGTGTGTACAGTGCGCTCCTGCACTATGTGGCCTCTGTGCTACTCTATGTGTAAGGAAGCCTGTGTCAAGGGACGAACTGAGCAACAGAATGATGCTACAGCAGCATCTCCACAAATTCATTCATACAGATTTGGACTCAGATTAACATGAGTTATTGCCTAATATGAGGGCAAAAGGAGGGTCTGTGGTTCTGAAATTCTGGACCCTGCTGTTATCCCGGTATCGAGGTCCAATACCCGTGCCACAAAATATCAACGTACCATGACGAATTTGGTGTCAACAGACCGATAATGATTAGGACATCATCCCTATGCATTTGCGTCATGATTGGGGGATGCCAACACCCTTAAATCATAGTTTCCGTTCCGAACCCTTAGACTCCGTTTTGTGAACAGCATCCATCTTGTGTCTTGCCCTCATATAAGTCAATTGAGTAAGGTCAAGCTTGATCCAAAAGGACACGTCCACCTTCCCCGACTTCCCCCTGACCTGTCCCAACTGACTCCATTGCCTCCAGCCGAACCTGTTTGGGCAGCTCCTCGGCCAGTGGCCGAATAAGATAGCATCATGCATAACACGCCACAAACCATTCACTACGCACAGACCATGTTTTCTACACACACACACCTGTCCATGTTCCTTGTTTATGGCCAGTTTTATGACTAGGAGGTGCCCTGCTTTATTGGGGTTTCATCGATATCTGATGGGAGTTCCGGGCCTGGCCGGGTAATCTATCACGAACTGGACGTCTAAACTATGGGTTGGCCTACATGACTTCGCTCTTTGTATTATTGTAGAAATATGTGTATAGCCATATCATAAACTCAAGAATTCTTGCCTGCAGCTACTATTTCTGTATATAAGGAGAAGGCTGGTTCTGTAAAAACGAACAGTCTCCTGAGGATACACGACCCTTGTTGTCGTACTCCTAGGACACATGTTACTTGGTTGCAGCCAATTAAACTCGATCTCTGACTTCAACTAGAAGACTCTGTGTTTCTGTGGTCCGGAACAGGGAGAACTCAGAGGTCTTCGGGTGTTATCCCCTGGCACCACCGGTCACCCTGCAGCAGCAGGCACCATCCAAGCATCGCGGTTTGCTGTAAGTCACTCCTCCGGATTAAGACTGCCCAGCTCGACGAGAACCGGCTTCCCTGGCACCTCTGACCTCTACCTACACCAGTTCTGGGGGCACACCAGCCCCTGAGCTGGGGAGAGACCGGACAAAGGAGAGGGGTGTAACCACCCCCCTCCTAGTCCCACCCATAGGGCAGGACTTAGTCGCGTGCCAGCCCCCTTTTGCAGGATAAAGGTAGGAGCAGGCCCCCTTCCAGATTAGATCATCTTTGAATCCTGAAACTACTTTCCACGAAAGGAACTCAAGACTCTTCCTAAGATTTCTCCCTTGTGACTAAGGAGTAGTCACCCTGTAGCAGCAGGCACCATCCAAGCATCGCGGTTTGCTGTAAGTCTCTCCTCCGGATCAAGACTGCCCAGCTCGACGAGAACCGGCTTCCCTGGCACCTCTGACCTCTACCTACATCCTCAGCCCAGCTGAGACCCGTGGGTGCGACGAGACCTCGAGGGACCGGCCATCTTCAAGACTGCACGACGCTTGACCAGCACGACTACTGAGGGATCCTCACGTGAGTGCTTTGGGGTCCGAGAAGCCCCAACCCTGAGCAGCTCCAGCACCGAAGTCCAGCCCCCTTGCATCCACGAGATCTGCGTGGGGCCCTTCTGCTCTTTGCTGCTCACCGCGTTGTCCAGGTCGCTTGCCCGTTGGCTAGTGGCCCTTCTGACGACGAACTACGACGACAACACCGCTGGTCTGGTTGCTCCAGACTGGCCCTTGCTCCCCTCCAACAGAGGAGCACCCCGGACCCTCCTGGTCCACTCCAGACGCCATTTTGAGTCCACCGCGTGGGCTTGCATTTGCCAAGAGTTGTTGCCCCAATCCTGGGTCCAGCGACGTCGACAGCAGATACCTTTGTGGGACAGCTCGCCCCTCCATCCTGGTCGCCGACAACGCCTCCTGGTCCGAGAGACTGCAGAGCCCAGCGTCGCCCACTCACCTGGTCGAGGTGACTTCGTCCGGTGCCATCCTGGTGCCCATCTAATCACTGGCTAGTGATTCAGAACTTGGTCCCCTCTGCTTACAGGTCTTCATCTTCATCGATCCAGGCTTGGATCACCACGAACTTCTTCACTGGTCGCCTGCCAGCAACTTCTTTCTTCAGGCTCCATAGACTGCAACGAGGATCTCCGACGTCTTTTCAGCCCTATGCAGCCGCAGCCCCTGGGCTAGGTAACCTGAGCATTTCGGTGCTCCAGCATAGTCTAACTGTCTAAGTGTCAGGATCCTTTGTCGTTTCAGCTCTACTTAGTCGGGTTCGCCCGAGAACCCTAACTTTGCTTTTACTAGCCTCCATAGACTTTTTCCCGCCTTACGCGTGAGAGTTCCCACTCTGCACACAACGTCCCTAGGCCTCCTGCTTCTAATCTAAGGGTTCAGCATTGTAGGCCTAGCGTTTCTAAAGTCCATGAGAGTAGTACTTACCTGCTAGTAATTTCGCATTCCACTTCTTGTGTATATGGTTTTTCGTGCCCCTCGGGCATTTGTGTAAATTGTGCGACTTTAAGTATTTCTTTAAGAGTTTTGTTGTGTGCTTAGCTCCCTGTCTCATAAAGAGCCAGGGTAGTCTTGTTATAAATAAATATACGTTTATTTTCATAACAACTTGTGTGGTGTCCTTTCACTTGGTGTTCAAGGGGTATATGTGATGGTAAAACAGCTGGCTTAACACGCCCTCTAGAGTTTAGCCTAAAGACTGCACGTGTCCATGCTACTAGGATAGCTGGTCTATCAGGTTGACTTACAACCAAACATCAATAAGGGTTGTTTGGACTGATACATAGTGATCACTAGAATAGTGAGCACTGCATATCAGGCCAACTTCTCACAGCGGCCATATTGGGTGTGGGCCGGGCGGGTGACGCGCTCTAGTAGCGCTTAAAAAGGGCTTAGTGAGCCCATACGAGTGATTACAGACAGAAGCAACTTTTCCCTCCTGAGGCGGAAGCCGGGAGGTCTCTTCTCTTTACTTTGTGCTTTTTTAGCATATCAGTGCATTTTTAAACTCCGTTGGTTTTAAGGCTTGATTTAATAAGCCTTGAGACTTCCCTGTGCTCCCATGTGCTTTGTGTCCCTCTTCCCTCCTCCCTTTGCCTCCGGACCGCTCTCGGCCAAGCATCGACGCCGAGGGCTGGTTCCTGGGTTTGGCGGCCATATTGGGTGTGGGCCGGGCGGGTGACGCGCTCTAGTAGCGCTTAAAAAGAGATGGCTACAACTCCGCGCAGCGGACGCGTACAGCGGACGCGCCGGACCTGTGCCGGAGTCGTGCTAGAGTCCTGCCCGTCTGCGCCCGTCCGGGCACAGGGATCAGGACCTATGGTGGGCGATTGACATACTCTGCGAGTGAGCTACTATTACTAGACCTAGGTGGGCAGACTCTAAACCCCGCGACGATGACCACACTAAAGGAGACTAATATCATACGACCCCCTAGCTGCAGGCCTATTATCCACTCGCCCTCTCTGAAGCTTGCTAGCCTGAATACAAGGTCACTTCAGAAACATCACCTTGAAATTTTTACTCTTCTTCAGGATGAGGCTATAGACGTACTAACTCTTACTGAAACTTGGCTAGGTGACAACTCCTCCCCCGACATCATAGCCGCCCTCCCAAATGGATACGACATTGTTTGGCATAACCGTCCGGATAATGCTCGAGGGGGGGGGTTTCAATTATGTTCACAAAACATCTAACAGTGGTCAAACTACTAGCTGAAACAGTAGATTCAGCGGACATACTTGGAGTAAAGATCACTTTGAACAACATATGTTTTGTTGTCCTAACTGTCTATCGTCCACCACAATGTACCCCAGTGTTTAATGATTTATTTGTCCCCATGATTTCAGATATTTTTACTCGATATAAAAAAAGTCTTGGTGACAGGAGACTTTAATGTCCACTGGGACAGTGCATGTAAAGACTTGATAACCCGCCAGCTGGAGTCCTCTATAACCTCGCTAGGCCTAGAACAGCTCGTGGAGGCTCCAACGCATATTACGGGTCACACGCTTGATTTAATCTGGACCTCTGATCCAGAGGTGGTCCTTACGGATATTGTACCCTGTATTTGGTCTGACCATTACCTACTCCTGTGTGATATTCCTATTGATAGTGTTTTGGCCAAACCACCGCTTAAAACAAAAAAAGTGCGTCAATGGAAAAAAGTCGATTCAAAAGCCTTAACTGACGTCCTTCCTAAATATATACAACCAATGGTCCCCCATGGTGATCTAGATCTGGACTATAATACTATAGCGGCGAATCTTAGACAGGCTATCGACCAGATAGCACCCGAAAGGGTACAGAAAATAAAGGCTACCGAAAAAGGGGCTCCTTGGTTTACCCCATCTGTGAGAGATTACAAAAGAAAGCTTCGTCATCTCGAGAGATGTTGGAGGCAAACAAAAGACTGTACAGACCGAGAACGGTATAAACAGGCACATGCATCATTGGTTTTTGCATTCGCAAACGGTGCGAATTGCAGAATTCGTCCGTTTGCGAATGCAAAAATGTGTTTTGGGATGCATCAAACATGTTACAATTTTCGCACATTTAGGAATCGCTACGTCATGTGCGAATTCTTAAAATAATTCGCATAAAGTGGAAATCACTTTTTTTTCCTAAAAAATGGCATGCATCAAAATCGCAATTTGGGAATTTCGTAAAATATGCAAATTGCATTTCTTAAAATAAGAAGTGGTCTGAGGTGGTGGTATTTTTTTTCGCAAATGGACAACAGGTGACAGTGATTCCAAAGGCACATAAGGGGAACACCAATGGATGTCAGAAGCATTTGCCATGGCTGCAGGCATTATATTTGGACGTAGGCGGAGATTGAGAGCTGCAGCTAGGAGGAGAATGATCAGTGATAGGATATTTAGGCTGCGCATCACTTTATTGGGGCAGAGTGATCCAGAGATATATGACAAGTATAGGCTCAATGGTGATTCCATCATGGAATTGATAGCTGATCTGGACCCATATTTACAAAAGCCTACTCGTAGGACCCAAGCCATTCCCACACATGTTCAGGTGCTTTGTTCACTTCACCTTCTTGCCTCAGGTTCATTCCAAGGTGTCATAGCCATTGCTGGTGGTGTGACCCAGAGTTCACTGTCTAGATTTTTCAATAATTTTCTAGATGCTATGCTTCATAGGATAAGGCATTACATTACATTTCCAACTACTGCACAAGATTTACTCCAAACCAAGTTAGATTTTTATAATTTGGCACATTTTCCACATGTAATTGGCTGCATAGATGGCACACATATTCCTATTTGTCCTCCTTCACACAATGAGTACATTTTTCGCAATAGAAAATGTTACCATTCCCTGAATATTCAAGCCATATGCAATGCCAAAACTATAATTACTGACCTGGTAGCCAGCTTTCCTGGTAGTGCCCATGATTCCTACATTTTCAAGCAAAGTGCCATTCATGGAAGGCTGTTGGCAGGAGATTTTGGTGATGGTTATTTGCTAGGTAAGAAATTCAGTATTGAATTATTTTTCAATGGTTGAGGAATATTCTTACATTTAAAGTACTAATTTCTATTCTTCTTATCATGACGTATAGGTGACAGTGCTTATGGAATAAGATCATTCATACTTACTCCCTATCTGACTCCAACTACTCGTAAAGAGCAACTGTTTAACCAAGCCCATATATCAACACGTAATGTAATTGAAAGAACTTTTGGAGTGATGAAATCAAGATTTCGCATACTTCACAAAACAGGAGGATCCTTACAATATCGCCCTGAAGTTTGCTGTAAAATTGTTGCTGCTTGTGCCATGCTGCACAACGTTGCAACTAAGAGAGGCCTAGAATTGGATTTTGAAGAAGGAATGCCCAACAATGACAATCAACCCCCACAACCCCAAGCCAGAGTACATGGTGCAGACGCTGCAGAGGGAAGGAGAAGGGGGGCTGAGATCACACAACATTACTTTTACTACAGGTATGCCAAAGACAATGTGATACTTTTGCAATTGCTTTTATTAATGAAGTGAAAGTAACATCTATGTCAACACCATTATAAGTCATGGTGGCATCAATATATTTTTTGCTGTAATTATTAATAATAAGCAGAAACTCAAATACATGTTCAATAAAAAGGACAATACTCAATTTCAAAAGCAACCTACTTCTTTCTTCCTCTGACCCTTAAGGCTTTATTTGTTACATTTTCTTTAGCCATGTTCATTATTGTACCGTTCACATTTTTCCTCATACTAAGGCGTTCTACATTTTTACCAGAACTCCCTTCCATTGGTACATCATCATTACTTGGAGTACAGTCCTCCTCAACAGACATGTCCAACATTGACACATTCTGTAATTTTTCTGTTGAAGACATGAGTGATGACATACCTTTTGAAATTTTAGTACAACATTTTCTGAGGCCCTTCTGCATAGTTACTGCATTTCTAATCAGCTGTGCAGTCTGCAAGCACATTTTATTCATTTTTTTTTTTTTTTTGGGTAAGACGTTTATTAGTATTCAACAGAGCAGTACACATAGCGGAGCCTACAACCCTGAGGGCCGGCCGCAGCATTACGATGTATTGTAAGAGCAGAAAGGTACAAAAGAGAGGTATACATTTCATACGACTATAGCTATAAAATATAAGTCACGTATTGTATCCCTCCTATCATGCGTGCTCATAATTCAATTGTACATTGAAAAGGACGTCTTGTTTTACTAGTTTATAAGAAACAATTTAACTCTGTAAACTGAACAGTTCTCATCGGTGCGTCCCAGCTTTTTGGCTACGTCGTCAAGTAACATGCAGTGTCTAATGTATTGATACCCATAAAGGTCACGGATAGACCTCGGATGCGTGTCTATGGAATAAAGGTATCTAATACATGCGCTTGGTCTATCTTCGCCGCGGTTCACGCCATCCAGTCAGGACGGCAGGGCCCCACGGACTATCAATGCATTGTGTGATGCGCCATATGGATAACTGATATAGCCTGACTGTAACTTGAGGAGACACGACCTTCGCCAGACCTCGTGGCCGGTCGGCGTCTAATTGTGCCCCCCGGGTGGGGTGTTAGAGGAAAAAGGGGCTATATATGGGAGACAAGAATCCAAAACATATAAACGGCGGGGAGGTGTGTGGGAGGGGGGGGCGGTGTGGGAGAGGGAGAGGCTGAGGGAGCGGTGTCTCGGAAGGGGGGGCAGGAGGGTATTGTGACATGACATAGGCTAACGCTTCTACATGTGAGTGGTTGTCCGGACCACCGGCCAGCATGTCTGGTGTGTGGCATGGTCAATTGTCAGGGCGGCTGGGGAGGAGGTAAGCCCCCGCCGGTCTGCAATCACCACATCTCCTGCGCTCCAGGTATGTGAATGTCATGAGGGGGAAGCATCATCTGTGCCCTTGGCATCTCCACATCTACCCCATCTTTGTCACTTCGCTTGTGGCGATTCCTATATGAGTCCCCTGGTCGTGCCCTCCTTCTGGAGGGATCCCATGATTTCATCCCAGAGTTGTGCTATTGGGAATTGCCTTAAGCCCGCTATCTCCTCTTGATGTAGTGCCGCGCTTTCTGCCCTAGGCCAGTTAGTGAAGGAGGCATACCAGTACTTAGGGATCGGTGGTTCCCTCTTTTTCCAGTGTCTGGTGAGTAGTCGCTTGGCCGTGATGAGGCCTAGATCCCAGAACCTGGCTTGTGTCTTATTGAGCTTATTTCTTTTATATAACCCTAGAATGCAAGCCTCCCACGTGTGTGGCAACCTTGGGCCAGTGCTGCATGTCAGGAGAGACGTCACCTCCCCCCAATATGTGGCTAGAGTGGGGCAATGCCAAAGCATGTGCAGAATGTCCGCGCCTAGCAGGTCGCATCTGGGACAGGTAGCGGTGTGGATCATGAAGTATCTGTTGATCCTGTCTGGCGATAAATATGCCTGGTGAAGTATGTAAAATTGAATAGTCCGGAAGCGGGAGTTGCGTGGGATATTTACAGGGCAGGCTAGGATCATGGTCCACTCCTTGTCCGTCCAATCCCTCCCTCGGTGGGCTGCCCATTTGTCCCGTATCGGTTGCGTGGACCTCTGTGTGTGTATGAGGAGGGCCTGCGCCAGCCAGCGGATGATGTGGGAACCGTTGCCCATGACATGCAGGTATTGCATTAAGTGGTGTATCGGCGGTTCTTCCCGAACATCTCCCCAGGGTTCCGTGTATGCCCGTAGTATAGACGCATGGAGCAAGAACTGCCCCTCCGGCAGACCCGTGCCCTCCGCCAGTTCCTCAAATGGGAGCATGGCCCCATCGGCATAGAGGTCGCCCATAGTCTCCACTCCAGCCGCAGTCCAGCTCTCTAGGATGCGCGACGTCACTACTCCGCTCCTCCCGGGGGTACCCAACAGGGGAAGCGCAGGGGCATAGGGCCTAATTTCCCGAGTCAATTTCAGGCTACGGAGGAAGCATTTGCGGGCCACAGCCACATGTAGAGGTAGTGGGCGGGGTCCCTTAGTCAAGGGATGGAACAATGTGCAAATTTGCGTATGCGTCCATGTGTAGGTAGCGGTGGCCGTGTCATCTAGATGTGTGCCGCTCAACCAGTGTGTCACCCATTGTAACTGTGCTGCCAGGTAATACAGCTCCATGTTAGGGACCGCCAGCCCTCCTTCAGCAGTTGGGGAGTAGAGTTTCGCCAGAGCCACACGGGGGCGCCCAGTGTTCCAGATCAGGTTGGGGAGCATTGAGTCCAGGTCACGGAATATTCTCGTGGGGACATATAGTGGGATGTTGGCGAAGTAATAGAGTAGCCTGGGCAATGCTATCATTTTGGATAGTGCAATCCTACTGGGCACATTCAGAGGCAGTGTCTTCCAGAAAGCCATCTGGGCACGTAAAGAGGATATGGCGCGCACCAGGTTACCCTCCAGTATGTTCTCCGCGTCTCTGTATATGTGCACTCCAAGGTATTTAAAGGTGGTATGATACCATGTGAGTCTGACACCTCCAAGGCTCACGTCGCATTCCTGCGTGTCCGGGCTGAATGAATACACTCCGGACTTCGCCCAGTTGACCTTAAGCCCCGATACCTCTTCGAACGTCTGGAAAATTTCCAACAGTACGCCCGGCACAGCAGTAAGGTCTCGCACATACAGAAGCAAGTCGTCTGCGTAGAGCGAAACTATATGTACACCATCAGCTAGCGGTATTCCCCAACCTGCTCCCCTCGCCCGCAACAATGCCGCCAAGGGCTCAATGGCCAGAGAGAAGAGGAGGGGCGACAGGGGGCAGCCCTGTCGGGTGCCTCTACGCACCCGTACCGCCTCTGAAAGTAACCTGCCCGTTAGCACTCTGACACTGGGCCGCTGATAGAGTAGTCCGACCATGTCCGCGTACGCATCGCCTAGACCGAACCTGTCCAGCACCGCCCCCAGATAGGGCGACTCCACAGAGTCAAAGGCCTTCTCAAGGTCCAGGACCAGGCAACCCGATCTCGGCCAGTGCAGCGTGGCGGCGTCCTGTATTCGAAAGAGACGGCGAATATTGCGTGAGGTACTTCTCGCCGGTACAAAACCATTTTGGTCAGCATGGACCAAGGTTGGGACCTCTATGGCTAAGCGTCGGGCTAGTAGAGAGGTGAAAATTTTGTAGTCAGTGTTCAACATGGCCAAGGGCCTGTAGGAGCCCAGGCATGTTTCTTCCCTGCCGGGTTTCAAAAGTGAAACCAGGTTGGCCTCATTAAGCGTAGCCGGGAGTGCCGAGTCTTCTATCGCGGCGTTGTACACGTTAAGCAGCTCCGGGATCAGCGTGTCCGAACATGCTTTAAAAAACTCGGCAGGCAGGCCATCTGGGCCGGGTGATTTGCCGTTTGAGAGGGCGAAAATAGCCTCGCGTATCTCCTCCTGTGTGAATGGTGCCCCTAGGTCCCCTTGCTGCGCGTCCGTAAGGGAAGGCAGTTGGACACTCGCGAGGTAGTCTACTATGGTCGCCGATGAGGCCCTCAGCTGCGACCTGTATAGGGCCTGGTAGTGATGTACAAAGGCTTGGTGTATTTTACCCTGAGTGTACACTATCTCTCCTTCGGCCATTCGGATGGCGGACACCGGCTCAGTACGGCTCTCTTGTCTGACTAGCAAGGCCAGCAGTCTCCCGGGTTTGTCGCTGTATCGGTGCACGCGCGCCGAGTGAGCCGCATAGTTGATGCAGCGCAATCGTTCCAGCAACGCCATATGTTCCACACGGGCGTCACCCAGCCGGTCATCCGTCCCCTCCACTGCTTCCCGCTCCAAGCGGAGCAGGTCAGCCTCCACCCGGAGTGGGAGCACATTTTATTCATCACCCTACTACAAGTTTGAAAAGCCAAAACTGTCCGATTTGCCCTTCTTAAGTACAGTAAAGATTGAGCATGCATGTTTGCACACATTTTGTCCATGGATGCTGCAATTTTGTCAAACTTTTGAGCAGTGTTTTCATTTGCATCATCCATGTGTGCAGATATCTCCATTAAACTTCTGTTAATGCCACTCACATCATCAGTCATGCTAATTATTTTCCTTTTGATAACGCGAATATCCTTTCCTTGTAGGCGGTGAATTTTGAGGAGTTTAAGTTCAACAGCACTGGCACTGATGTCCTCCTCATTATTGGATCTATGCTGACCCTGACGTCTCCTGCGCCTGAAAAACTGCTGCAGTCTATGGCGTCTGTGACCTTGTGTTTGAAGTGGAGTTGAGTTTTGGGGAGCCTCTTGGACTACTACATTTTCATTTTGGGAAACTTCACTGTCTGAATCTGGCAGCTGGCGTATTCTTTGACGTGCATTAACTCTCTGCACTGTTGGTGAGGATGCCTCTGAGTTATTATCAATAGAATTTAGTAAATCATCTGTGAATGACTGCAAAGTCTATAAAATGGGTATCCAGATCAGCATCTATTAAGAATAGAATGTAGAGAAACTACTTTACTTTGTGTATTTGAAACAATTTATTACATTACTTAAATAAAGAACTCCTGAAAAAGAAATACAAGTTTCCAACTTATTAAAATTGTGTGTTTCAAAACTGTATGACTAGGTGATTTCAGAATTTTGAACAAGAGACTTAAAAAAAAAAAACAATTCACAAAAACTACAAGTACCACAATGCATTGCTGCTCCTATCCAAAAACACCAGTATTTACTTTACTTTGAAAGATTTTTGGGGAGGGAAAACTGTAATTTATATACTATTGGCTTTCATGGACAAAAAGGTAGAAAAAAATAACATGAGTCATTTTTACCTTGAGAGGTTCCTGGTAGGTCAGAAGTGTCAATATCTAATAAGCCAATGACTGCCTCTGTAGTAAGTGTCCCTTCAACAAGATCATCCAGGGGTGTGTTTGGCTTGTCTTTAGGAGGTCCGCCACCAGTCTTCTTGGCCGTCTTCATTCGCGTCGCAAGTCTTTCTTTTGCGCGACTGCGCAGATCATACCACCTTTTCTGCAAATTTGTCATGTCCCTATGTGCCACTCCTACTGCGTTGACTTTGGCTTGGATTGCCAGCCACAGCTTCCTTTTCACTCCTTCTGGCACTTTTAGGGACATTTTGCCAAAAAGTTGATCTTGCCTAGCTGTGACCTCCTCTATTACGATCTCCAACTCTAGGTCACTGAATTTGACCTTTCTTTTCCTACTGTTTCTAACCTCAGAAGCATTCACAGGATCCATTGCAGTGGAACAAAAAGACAGGCTCCTCCACCTCCAACAGCCACAGCTCCAACTGCCAGTACACTCTGAAGCATTTGAAATGGTGCTTCAGGTGTACTTAATTGTTTTCCTGGCTCACTGGCAGCACCTCCATTGAGATGCATCATGTGTGCGATATCGCAATTTGCGATAATGCAAAATAAGAATTCGCAATTAAGAATTCGCATATTTTATGCGAATCGGTAAAAATTGCGATTTTTACCGATTCGCATAAAATATGCGAATTTCATGATGCATCCCATATTGCGATTCCTTATTTGAGATTCCCTAAAAATCGCAAATAAGGAATCGCAAACACTCACAATGATGCATGTGGCTGAAAATCTCTTTGAATTCATATAAAAAGCTTATTGTGTCAGCCAAAGGGGAATATTACGAAACCCGTATAAACAATGCAGCTAATGTGCAGAAAGAAATATTTAGAATCTTAAAAGAATTGTGTAAGAAAGATGAAAGGGCTGAAATATTGATAGACTGTAACACCTTCCAATGTTACTTCCTTGAGAAGGTGGCAACTATCCTGTCCGATATTAAGAGGGATACTTTTAACGGTCCCCTTGCACCACAGGTCTCTCTCGCCCCCCCGAAATCCATAATTTCTAGGTTCCCAGGCATGGACTCTACAACTCTTGGACAGCTCATAAATAGAACCAAGTCAGGCTCCCCCGCAGACCCATGCCCTCCCGGAATCTTTTGTTTGGCGCTTCCTGTTCTAGAGGATCATATTATCTCCCTCTTAAACAATTCGTTAGACACTGGCCTTTTACCAGCTAGCTTTAAAGAAGCACGAGTCAAGACCCTGATAAAAAAGCCGGGGGCTGACCCGGCTATTCTAAAAAACTATAGGCCAATATCCCAGCTGCCTTTTCTGTCCAAGATCCTGGAACAACATGTGCTAAAGTCCCTGTCTTCGTTCCTGGAGTCACACCATCTACTCCAGGAGCGTCAAGCGGGGTTTCGCGCACATCACAGCACCGAGTTAGTAATGCTCTCGGTGCTGGATGAGCTAAGAGGCATGGCTGACAGTAAGAAACCAAGTGCCCTGATACTTTTAGATCTTTCAGCGGGGTTTGATACTGTCAGCCATGCCCTGCTTCTGGACAGACTGGCCGCTTCTGGGATAAAGGATCTAGCATTTCAATGGCTAAAATCCTTTTTGTCGGGGAGGACCCAGAGGATTCAGTTAGGGGATTGTATATCTGAAGTGGGTGTTCTTGAATGCGGAGTCCCGCAGGGCTCTGCATTGTCACCACTCTTATTCAATCTTTATTTACAACCACTGATAGACTCTCTGGCAAGCATGGGCTGCAGAATTTTTAACTATGCCGACGATACTCAGTTGTTACTGAGTATTGATAACACGGCATCTGCACAGACCCAGGCTCAGAATATACTCAGACATACGGTCAGCTGGATGACGGCAAATTTGCTAAAAATAAATCCCGAAAAAACTGAGGTTTTAGTGGTTTCAACTGCGGCCTCACCCTGGAATGACTTGTTCTGGCCCCAAGAGCTTGGCCCCACTCCAAAACCGTGCCCCAATGTAAAAAGCCTTGGTATCAAGATCGACCAAGAGTTGACAATGGCTAGCCAGATATCTTCTGTTGTTGGAATGTGTTCTAATTTAATCAGGCAGCTACGCAAGTTAGTTCCCCTACTTTCCCTAAATATGCTCCGGACCATTGTCTCGGCGACAATAATCTCAAGGATTGATTATGGGAATGCGCTCTATCTAGGTTTGCCAAAAATCGTAATTAATCGCCTGCAGGTTATTTTGAATGACGCAGCGCGACTGATCTTCAGATTACCTAGACAGACCCATGCCTCCCCATTACTATGCAGGCTACATTGGCTCCCCATAAAGCAAAGGGTGGACTTCAAAAGTCTATGCATTGCCCATAAGGCAATCTATGGGCAAGCGCCTGCCTATATAAAAGAACGGCTTGAGGTCTATAATCCTAAACGAGTACTGAGGTCCTCCAACTCCCAACTGCTGTCTTGTCCGCGTTTCAAAATGGCAACCAAGGGAGGGAGATCCTTTTCTGTCCAAATCCCACAGATGTGGAACAAATTACCGGAGTCCCTTCGCAAAGAAACAAATCTTTTCCATTTTAGGAAGTCATTGAAAACATTGCTTTTTAGGGAAGCTTTCTGTTCCATCTGAAGTAATGCTGCTATCCCTGTATTCTCTTTTACTTACTCAGCTGTTGTTACTGTCTCTGTCATGAGCGCCTAGAGACCTGACGGTGATTTGGCGCTATACAAACTTCAGATAACAATAACAATAACAATTTATGTATTGTTTGTGGACCAATGGTCCAAATAAACGTGATTTTAAACTGAAACGGACTCTGTAATAGGAGAATGGTCTTTTTATGTAAATGTACCTATTGTATTTATTAAATAGTTTTGTACTATTTTCATTTTTCTGTGTACTTTGATGGTTCTTTGAAGCCAAATTAAATGATGACGATGAAAGGAAGCGTGTTTTAAAACAAATAATTTTAAACTATTTTTGTAATTTGGAGAAAAAAAATTGTTGCGTAGTGCTTTACAATCAGAAGACAAATGTAGGAAGCTGGCTCTCTATGTAGTGTACAAAAAAGAAGTACACTGTGCAGAAAGTCCAGTGGTACTCTTATTGGTAAACAGAGGCAAAAGTAGATAGTACTAACGCTCTCTTTTGTGGGAGTGTGGGCAAGCAGTTAGGCTTAGCAGAGGATAGCGCTAAGCATTTGCTGTATTCACAGAGGAAATAAACAAGACACACTCAAAGAATAAATCAGAGACCAAATTAGAAAAAAAACACTTCTTTTATACACGTTTTAAAACTAAGAACTTCTTTTAAAGATAAGTACTGTTTTTAATAGCAATTTGTATACTAATAAGGAGGGACCCCGTCTAAGAGAGATAATTTGAGGTCAGGTAGAAGAGGGGAAAACAACAGCACAATATAAAAAACTCCCTCATGACCCATATTTCTTTCATAAATCTAAACATAAAATCAGTATGGGCTAACCAACAATATCTTGACAGCAACAAAGTTCAAAGGATTTCTTCTTTTATTTTATCATTGTTTATTTGACTTTTTTTATATATATCAAAACTTTCTTTACTTTTTTCTTCCTTTTTTAAGGTAAAAATATTTTTGTATACATATACATATAAATGAACACAATTGCATAAAATTCTAATTTAGATGCAGTACACTCTTCAAAAGATAACCCCTGAGTGAGAAATCATACATAGAAGAATTTTTTTTTCATACATACTACAACACAAACATCCAACCTCATGCAAACTCACACAGCATTCGCAAATACATATATCTGGAAAAAGGGAGACAAAAGATTTCGCAGTCTCCACGACCATGTAGAATGGATGTGTTCAGCAGGATCTGAACAATTTTGGTCGGTGCGCGTTTCGGTGGCATAAAAAGGATTGTTGCGCCACCTTCCTCAGGACCTTGCCAGATACCAGAATAACACTATAGCACCCAGGGGATACTAATAATATCACTGCAAAAGTAGTGTTAACAAAGGAGGCCACTGGCTATACATGTCACATGTGGCCAAGTATATTACCGGCAATGCACGTACTAGGACCCTTGCATATTGTACACGAAAGACTACATTTCATATGTGTGGTATACGACAGCAAAAGTAAATATCCTAATTGCGTTGGGCCAAGCACTTATTCAAATGTATTAGTCTCGTTAGGTCGTGCTTAACCTACAGCTTTTTACATATTCCATTGTGAAATGTCAGCTCGTCAAGGTCAATACTGGGTAGACTGCGCTTATACGAGCAAAATCGTCCGTGAAATGGTTATGCGTGGTCCATCAGGAAACCCAGCGGGGTAATGGCAATTCATACAGGTAAATAAATATTTCAAAGTTTGCGCCTTAACGCACAATACAATCCTATGGAAGGAACAGTCAAAGATGCATAAAGGTAAGTACAGTCAGTTTCAGAGGTTTACCTTCAGGGTTTGGAGACTGTAGTGGGCCATGTTCCAAAGTTCGATGAGCAATTCTTCAGGAACTGCCCGGGTTCTGCTAGGAGCAGTGTGCTGGTGAGGCTTGTAGCTGGCACGCTACGGTAAAGGGGGGGAGGAGGGAGGCACCCAAAAACAGGCTGCACAGGGGGACTCGCAAGCAAATGAGAGTGCTCAAAAGCGTGGACTCAGGTTGCAAAGAGTCTTGGAGAAAGGGGTCACAGCCAGTTCATCGGGACCCGAGTGCAGTATGGTTAGGTCAGCTGGGCTGGGTGCGCAAAGATGCTTCTCGTGGTTAGGGACAAACCGCCTGCAGGGGCAAAATCAAGGCAGCTGGGCACTTACGAAGTGGGCCTCAGTGATGCCAACATCCCTCGACAGCTGCTTGGTCGTGGTGTAGAGAGCATCCAGACTGGGCTCTCACTGTTGGTGTTTGGTGTAGGGCATTTTGTACCCTGGAGGTTGGTACTGTACAACTCCTGTTAGTCCTGGTGTCTTCACACTTGGTGGGGTGACAGATCTGACAATTCAGAGCACGAGTACCTTGTCCTGGTTTTCGGTTGGGATAGGGAGCTGTAAGGTGGTGGACCGGACTATGCTTGTAAGTGCCTGCAGACGAGTAGCTCCTCTACTCCAAGGGAGACTAAGCTATTTTGAAAATGCTGGCACGCTACCGAAGGCTTTGGTAGTTCTCCAGCTCGCAGGACGAGTCATTCTGTCACAACTGCAGAGAGAAGACTGAGGACAGGTGGTCACTTCTTCATCCTTGTTTTGATTCGTTGAATCGGAGTTCGGGGGGTCAGGGGTGCCGCCTAAATACTGAATTTAGAGGTGTCAGGGGGAATGACAGGTAGTAGCCAATAGGCTACCTATCTTTAGGGTATCTATACCCTCTATATGACCACTTCCTGTGGGAAGTGGGCATAACCCTGACCCTAGAATATTAATTGTTTCCCAAAAAAAAGATGGAAGGATCTGAAAAGTGGGGTCCACATCAGCTGGCCCGCCCTAGGGGTAGTGCTGGCTGAATGTGGGCACACCGCCTCTAACTAATTTTCCGCATGTCTGGCCACCAAAAGTGTGAGCAGGACAGGGAGTGGGCATCTCCACTATATGGAGAGGCCCGTGGTCACATAACAAAGGCAGGAGGGCCTTTAAATCATCCCGCCCTGGAATGCACATCCTGCGTGGAGGAGGTGTGAACACCTCCGCCCAGAGCAGGATTTGTTCCTGGCCTCTGAGAGCGAAGGCTCCACCTCATAAGGTCAGAAACTGGTCTATGGTGCCTGGCTTGGCTAGTCGAGACCAGTTGGTCAGAATACTAGTAGTCGGCAGGGTTTCAGGGGGCACCTCTGAGGTAACCTCTGGGTGCATTGCTTAATGCATTCATCACTAGCATCAGAGAGGATTTATCAAGACGAGATGTTTAGTACCAAACATTGGGATTACAGGGAAGCCATCACGGACGCGGGAAACTCGTAACCACGAGTATCCAGCCCATGTACTCGTTATGGCTCCCCTGTACACTTGTAATATCTAGGACTCTGCTTAGACATCACAGGGCATATCTGCTCGTGCAGATATGCCCATACATGGTGTATAATGCACCCTGCCTTAGGGCTGTGAGGCCTGCTGTAGGATTGACTTACCTATACCAGATGCAGTGTTTTGCTGGCATGGGACACAGGGATGTGTGCCATGTTAACTTTTCGTTTTTCTCTGCCCCAAGAGACACAGACTGCAATGGCAGTGTGCATGAGCTTTTGACTCTGGAAAGTGATGTATATATTTAGTCTAGGGCATGATGGGTACAGATTGCAGATGCTTTGTTTTTCTTCCTGTTTTTCTTCCTGTGGCTCATCCCTAAAAGGATGCAGAGATTTTAGAATTTCAAAAACAAAATGAATGCCTCCAGAGTGGTGAATAAAGGGCATGAGCTATGCGGACGTTAAGGACACAAGGTACAAGTTTATACTGCGAACAGTTCAAATCTGCAAGGGGGCCCCCACAGATCCTTTTTTGGGTTACCTGCAATGGTTATCAGTTTACTGCTTGCAATTTACACATGTTTTCGTGAAATGCGTACCTCAGAACAACACAACACATCATAAAAAAGTGCCAGCGTTGCATCTGCACGTTTATAGGAACCTGTGTGTGTACAGGACCTCATTTTCCAGATCAGATTTACAAATAAATGTCTTATTAACAGGACTGTGTTGACAGCACTGTTGCTTACTGGTACCCGTGACTTTAATTTCTGCTCCATTGCGCTCAAATTTCAATATTAATTATGGGATTTCTCCAGGATCACCTATCAACCTCACGTTGTTCAATATGTATATGATGCCCCGCTAGCTGATGCTTCAGCTTTACGTTTTACGCAAACGACAGACAGCTCATCCTCAGACTAGACGCCACTTCTATCAATCTTGAAGAGAAGTTCCAAGCTTGCCTGTGTTCTATAACTGTGTGACTGTTCCTTCCCACTCAATCAATCAATCACAGCATTTGTATAGCGCGCTACTCACCCGGAGGGTCTCAAGGCGCTAGGGGAGGGGGGGTCCGCTACTGCTCGAACAGCCAGGTCTTGAGTTGCTTCCTGAAGGAGAGGTGGTCTTGGGTCAGGCGGAGGTGAGTCGGGAGAGAGTTCCAAGTCTTGGCGGCCAGGTAGGAGAAGGCCCTTCCTCCTGTGGTGGCTCTTCGGATGCGGGGGACGGAGGCGAGGGCGTGGCCGGTCGATCGTAGCTGACGTGTGGGAGCGTAGAAGTTGAGGCGGCTGTTGACTGGCTGAACATAGACAAAACAGAAATTCTATGCTAGGACCAGAGGCTCAGAATATGCTTCTCTCTCTCTCTTTACTGGAACCTGAAAACATTATATTCAAAAACGGAACTTCCAATGAGTAGAAGGCATCGTCACGGAGCACCCTAAATTCAGCCTCATAAAGGCTTGAGGCACCATTTTGCCTCCTCTTTCTTTGCTGCTATGCAGCCAGTTGAGGGCACCATTCTATAATTGATATTCACTGTGTGGTCATTTTGAGTAATTGTATGTCATTTCAGACACGAGCAAGCACTTTGCTTCCTCGAAAGACATCCTGCCAGCCATTCAGTTGCACAGGTGTTATGCACCCTTACTTTGCAAAAATGTTTATCGCTATAAATAAATGCCTCTTTTTGTTTGGTCACCCCCAAGTTTTTCAACTGATGCTGCTGGTTTTTTGACTCCGAGTGCACGGAGGCCTGCTAAGCAGACCTCAGAGCCTTGACCTTAACCTGCTCCGTGCTCGCGTCAGCCAACCGCCATCGCAAGCACTACCTCGCGGGTGATGCGCACGTCCTTTGGCCCACTCAGCCCCGCCCACTGATTAAAACTCCAGCACTGCGGCAGAATTTGCGCCGCGGTTAAGGAGTTCAAGTGTATGGCGAGTTGGCTGTACCAAATTTGAAATGGCTAACTTATGTCTACGTCCCTAGTATATGGTACCCTGGTACCTAGGGCATGTAAATTAGAGGGGTACCCGCAGGCTGTAGCACTGGTTGTGCCACCCTGAAGATCCCCCACGTAAAACAAGTCCCCCCAGACGGCCACTGCAGACTGGTAGAGCATTCCTGCACTGCTAGCCTGACTGTGCCATGGAAAGCAATTGCAAAACCACTACATCTCCTGTCCTCTAAGTCACTCCTCTGACAGGCCTACCGAGTCTTAAGGGAGGGTGCAACACATGGCATGGGCAGGACATTTATTTTACATGGCCCAACAGTAAACATGCAAAACTACCGTTTTTACTGTGGAAGGACTTGGTTGCCCAATTGGGGAGTACAGAATTACATGCTGACTATGCAACTGTGCTAACCCCTGAACATTTGCAGGAGCCAGCTTTCCTCCCACCTGGAGAAACGTCCCATCAACTCTTGGGAAGGAGATCAACGAGGGCCAAGGACCAAGACCTGTCGCAGAGTTACACCAGAGTTGGCTCAGCCCGGGAGTGCTGTCGGAGAGGTGCCAGGACCCAGGGGCGAATTATCGATCCAGGAAGGATTGGCCTGTGACCGTGACACTAGGCAACTGGTAGTCCAGTGGCGACAGAACTTTGGCCCGACTGGTGAGGACCTCTTAGGGCGTCGAACCTGCAACCAGGACCCCTGTGCTATCTTCGCGGACCGAGGAGTGCATCAGGACCCCTCCACAGGAATCCACTGCACTGCGGATAAAGCGTCTGGAACTGCTTGAGGATGGTTTCTTCTGTGGACGTTCCTGTTTAAGGACCTTGATGGTCCCCCTGGGTATCTCCCTGCCAGAGTTTTTCGTCTCAAGTACTTCTACTCAACCACATTGACAGTTACTCGAGTTTTCTTTGAAAACGTTTGCGTCAGATTTGTTGAATCTGCTAAGGCCTGTTCGAGGTTGAGTGAAAATGCTTTTATTATTTCTTTTAAGATCCATATCTAGGGAGACCCTCTAGTGGGATCTCTTTTGTTCTAGTGTCTATATTCTTATATAAACAGTCTGTTCATAAACTGGAGTCAGATTTCATGAATGTCCTGTGGATTTCTTCTTCAATTGTTTTGGAGCTGTTTAAATGGTTTACACTTGTTCCTCTGTGTACGTTTTGCTGGTCAGTGCCACAGCTACCCAGGGTTGAGCTGAGGATGTTCCAGTGGTGAAGTCCCACTTGAGTAGAGCAACTCCAGAAAATTCTGCGAAGCAGGACTGAGTAGTGGACCGCTCCGGTCGCCAGAGGAAGATTCAGTCCTCTTTTCATGTCTTTTGCCTGGACGCGCAAGTGCGCATTCAATCAAGTTTACACCGTAGTCTGAGCTGTATAATCTTTGATCTCAGGAGAAAAGGCTGATACAGCGCAATCCCTGTCTCAACTAGGCAAATTCAAATATATATATATTCTTCGGCAACTTGTGCTCCCTATACATGCCGCTTAGGCAGATTCCTCAGGGGTTGAAAAATGAATGAGGGTCACCCTAGGAGCCTGGGTTAGGAATGGCTCCCTCCTAAGCTGAACAAAACAATTTAGGTTACTCGACTTCGGGCTGCTCCCTCCATTATTCCCTTGTATGCTAATATATATTTCAAATATTCTGAAGCGGTGCAGGTTTGATTAGCCTCCTACATCATGGAGCAATTCTACCCTATTGAAGAGAGGTTACAAGGAATAGCAGACCGGGCAGTAAAATAGATTGGTGGACGCACTGGCCAACAGAATGCAACAATCGCGGAATAAAGCACTGGCCTTCGCTTTGCAACAATTCCCAAAACTATTTAAAAAAAGATGTGACATGGACGAGTCCCCATGCTTTGTTTCCACTCACCCAGATGACGAACCAGGGCCAAGCAAGCGTAAGCGCATAGAGACCCACTCTCATCAGGGTGTTCAGACACATTAGGTGCTGCAGGCCCCGCTGCAAATCTGTTGGACTGGGCCCTTCTGCAGGGTCATCCTCAGGCATTTTGTCTTCCTTCTACTACTTTTTGCTGAATTCTTTTTGGTTAACCTTAGGACTCTAGCACTGGTTAGCAGTGCTAAAGTGCACAACGTGCTTATGCTCTCTACTTAAAACATGGTAACATGGCTTATCCCCAATTAGCAAATTTCATTGATTTAGGAGCCTTTGATAAGAGTGATACTACGTGTACCCAGGGCCTGTAGATTCAATGCTATTATGGAGCCTGCTACACTTAGTATGCAACCCATTTAAGTAGCCTTTTGAACAGGTCTCAGGCTTGCCACTGCAGCCTGAGTGTGCAGTTTGAGCCAAGTATTTCGACGTAGCAACATACACCTTTTACCAGGCCCAAACCTCCCTTTTTAATACATATGTCATTTATTTTTGACATTTATAAAGCGCGAACAAATGCCCTTGGGCGTCTCGGCGCTATAGACTCAGTGCAGGATCCAAGACTGATTTTACTGATTAAACAGCCATGTTTTTATCATCTTACGGAACTGGAATAGGGATTGACATGAGCGAATCTGTGACGGTAAAGCGTTCCAGAGCCTGGCTGCTGTCACCAGAAAACGGCTGTCTCCCCAAGACACCGCCTTTGTACGTGGTACCATCAACTGATGCGCAGCCGCAGATCTAAGTTGTCTGCTGGGACAGTAGGTAGCTAACTGTTTTATCAGAAACTGGGGGCCTTGTTTGTGTACGGCTTTCAAAGTGAGACAGAGAGCTTTCAATTTTATACGGTTCTTGATCACCAGCCAATGGTAATTTCGGATGACCTATGAGATAGGTTTAAATTTGGGAGTCCCTGAAAGCATTCTGGCAGCCGCATTTTGGACCGTTTGCATTTTTTTGATGACCCTGCATTGTGCATTAGCAAACAGTCCATTACAATAATCCTGTGATGACATTACCAGTGTGCTAACCAATGTTTTCCCTGCATTTTCTGGTACATAAGGGATTATTTTCTTTATCAATCAGAGTTTATAGAAGGCCGTTGACACTACTTGGTTGGCATGGGAAACGAAGTTCAGGTTATCATCGAACATAATTCCCAGGTTCCTAACCCTTGAGACTGGGTTAGGCAGGGGTGCCAGTGAAGGTGGCCACCAGGAAATGGACCAAGCAGGATATAGGTTTCCAAAGATAACAATTTCCGTCTTCTCGGAATTCAGTTTGAGGATATTGCAGGCCATCCAGTCCTTGATGGCCAGCATGCCTCCCTGAAAGCATTCAGCCACCTTCTCTCCATCATTGTTTATTGCCAACACCAGCTGAGTGTCGTCTGCGTAAGAAGTAAGGCCCATCCTGTAAGCTTTTATAACTCTGATTAGGTCCGACACATAGATGTTAAAAAGTGTCGGACTTCGGGACGAGCCCTGAGGAACTCCACACGGTAAAGTTAACTCAGTAGACTGAAAGGGTCCCAAGGTGACTGCCTGCGTTCTATCCGACAGGAAGGAGGCGATCAGATGTTTTGCTCCTGATTGAATGCCCATAGCCGAGACACGGTCGATCAGGATGGAATGATCGACCATGTCGAATGCCGCTGATAGATCCAGCAATATAAGCACGGCTGTGCCTCCCTGGTCTCTGATGAGTCTTATATCTTCGGTGGCTTTAATGAGGACAGTTTCGGACCCATGAAGCTTACGGAACCCGAACTGTGTATCATCCAACAGATGATATTCCTCAATAAATTCGGAGAGTTGCGTGTTCATCGCTCTCTCTGCCACCTTAGCCAGAAAAGGTAGGCTGGCTATGGGTCTATAGTTTTTCAGTTCCTCCGGATCCAAATGAGGTTTTTTTAGGAGTGGTTTAAGGAAGATGTTTTTTAACCTGTCTGGATAGATCCCCGCCATGAACATGGAATTACAAATTTGAGTTATCACTGGTGCAATTGATTTGATAACCGGGAGGAACACTTTAGGAGGACATGGGTCGGTAGCTGATCCCGATTTTATGGTTTTAATGATGTCGGCTATATGTTGTTCGTTGACTTCATTAAATTGCAACAAGCAGTGGTCAGATGATCTAGTGCTGGTTAACTGTGGATTGGTTTTAACTTTGGTAGAAAATTCTAAGTAGATGTTATTAACTTTTTCGTAGAAGTAATTAGCCACGGCATCACACAGTGCTTGTGAAGGGGAAGGGGCAACGTCCGGTGCTCTTCCCGCTAATTTCTTCACCACTTGGTACAGTTGTTTATTTGAATTTTTTGCAGTTTCAATTTGCTCATTATAATATTTTCTTTTTTCCTCGATAATCATCTTTTTATACTTAGCGAGTTCCTCTTTATAACGCATTTTTAATTCTATGGTGTACATTTTGCGCCTATGTCTTTCATAATTCCTGCATTTTTGTTTCTGTTCTCTAAGGGAATCGGAAAACCATGGTGCAGAGGGAGAAAGGCGATTATTGGAGATGGTTTTATTAGGCACTAGCCTATTCATGGCATTGCTTATACAGCTCGTGTATTGCTCAATAGCAATATTCGTATCAGTTAGATTATCCGGGCATGTATTGTTTAAGAGCGCTGTAAGGTGACTATTGTTTATGTCTTTCCAGACCTTAAATGACCCTTGGTTAGCTACCGCCACCTTCTTTATTGGAGCGCTGTTAGTTACCATGTTAAAAAGGATAGCATAGTGGTCTGACCATGGTAGCGGAAGGATATCCTGAACGCGGATTTCCTTTGAGTTGGAAAAAATGCCGTCCAGTGTATGGCCGGCTTCATGCGTGGGTGAGGTAACCAACTGGGAGAGCCCTAGTGTCTCCAGATCAGTCAGTAGGGCCCATGTTTCAGTATTTTCTATTTTTTCCAGATGGAAATTAAAATTGCCCAGGACAGTAAACGAATCCTCTATCACTAGAGATTCTAATAGTGTATTAAAAGTGGGCAGAAAATCTATGCGAGCTCCTGGAGGTCTATAAAGGAGGACTCCTTTAAAGCTGTGCGAGGGCATTAACATGATGGAAAAGTGTATGGCTTCACATGTGAGGGAAGGAACTTGAAATATTCTTACAGGAAGATGGCACCGGGATATTATCGCCAGACCACCGCCTTTATTTTTCAATCTGTCCTGCCTTTGAACCGTGTAGCCTTCAGGTACGGCAACCACCAAATCCGGTTCAGACGCATTGTCCATCCAGGTTTCGGTGACAAACAGTATGTCTATAGTTCTGTCAATAATAAAATCTGCAATGTCCTGTCTATGTTTGCCCAGAGAACGGGCGTTGATGAGGGCTGTTATTATATTAAAACTTTTGTTGTTGTATGCTTTGACGGAGTTCGTGGTATGATTAACAAAAGGCAGAATAGACTTACAATGGGGGCAGCTTGTTACCTTGTGCTTGGTTGTGTTCACTGGTTCCACCCGTATGCAATTATTATCCAAAGCTGGGCGGAGCTGGACTAGTTCGCTTCTGGTATAAAACTTTATAGCTCCTGTCATTGTAGGACCAGGGGGCATAGCCCTGATTCCGGTCCCGGCGCGGTCGAGCGCAGACGGGCTTGCCTTTGGCGCGCCCGCTGCGCGGACGAGATCAGGTGGTCATTTTATAGGACAGGAGGAGGGTGGGAGGCTGCCAGCCACTGGTGCGCAACCCTCGCAGTTCCCCTAAGATGGCGGCTGCCCCTCTCTGCTACCGCGTTAGCACCTAGTCGGCTGCGCGGGGAGCAGGGGTCGGGATGCGGCATGGAACAGGTGCGGCAGCACCTCGAGCGTGGTGCGATTAGTCCGTATTTTAAAACCCAAATTAAACAAATAACACACTTTTTAAAAAATTGCTGTCACAGAGCCTAAACCCCGGCTTCCGCCTCAGGGGAGAATCTAGCACTCAATCTTACCTAGGGTAGGGCTTAAAGAGCCCATGGGACAGGGTGCAGTGTATTTAAAAGGTAGGACATGCACGTTTAAGTTTTACATGTCGTGATATTGAAAAACTTTTACATTCATTTTTCACTACTGCAAGACCTGCCTCTCGAATAGCATAAAATTGGGTTCTCTTATTACCTTTAATAAGTAGTAACTTTCAATTGGGAGCAGGTAGACAGGCCGAGTTT
Source organism: Lissotriton helveticus (assembly GCF_964261635.1). Lineage (NCBI taxonomy): Eukaryota > Metazoa > Chordata > Amphibia > Caudata > Salamandridae > Lissotriton > Lissotriton helveticus. The sequence goes on from NC_136062.1 coordinate 501,695,073, forward strand.
GGGTCTAAAGAATTGCAATGTAAAGCTCTCTTTAATGTCTTATTTTAAGTGACATTTCTGAAAATGCCACTTTGAGAAAGTTGCACCTCAGGAGGGGGGTTAGGGGGAGGAGCCATTAGAAACTTCTCCTACTTTAAAGTGGGCACCAGGTATAAATACTGGACCTCATATCCAGCTCTTCAATATAATTCTGGACCCGTGGACCTTGCCCGGGAGCTCTCCTATGCTGCCTGCTGCAAGAACAACTGTCACTCTGCTGCCCCAGTGCCCTCCTGCCTTAGTGAGAAGGACTAAACCGGCATCTTGGACGCAGAATCACCAGAGAGGCTCCAAGGGCTAGTTGGCTGTCATTCTGATCAGAGACAGAATAAGCTCTACCAATCTTGAACCCAGCACTTGGACTCTGCCAGCTGTGAGTACTGCCATCTCAAGTGGTACCACCCCAATCCTGGACCCTTAGAAGTAGGCCTGAAGGTGCTCTGCCAGCCAATTTGTGGTCCCAGCAGAACCGACGCAGCATGACGCATCGCCTCGCCAAGCTCCATATTGGAACTGCTGTGCAAAGCATCCCAGGCGCATTCAAGGACTTTGCATCTTCTACTGCAGCCCTGGAAAAGCCACTCTACACAAGTAGCTCACATTGCCTAGGCTGCACAACACATCCTTGACGCAGGGCTTTGCATCGCTCCGCAAACAGGATTTAAGATACTTTGTTCAGCAGGCCTAACTGGGTCCCTGAAACCAGTCTGCGCTCCATCACGGTTGGCCTGGTCTTGTGACTTTGTCCCAGTGTGGAACGACCAGATAACCACCATTCGCGCTTCGTGCTTTTTGTCACTATTTTCGCTTAAATCTTTAAAATTGCACCTCTCTGAATCTACTGATTAGGTTTTTGTTGTTTTTATGTTAAATTGGTCATTAAATCATACAACACTTTTCTAAATTGGTGCGGGATCTTTCTATTGTTGGGTTTCACTTGTTTACTGTTTGAAGTGCTGCATAAATACTTCATACATTGCCTCTTAAGTTAAGCCTGACTTCTCTGTGCCGAGCTACCAGAAGGGTGAGCCCAGGTTAATTAGGGGTTTGCTTTTCACTTCACCCTAACACAGAACTATGGTTGCTACTTCAGTAGGGTTTCACCCCCTAAAATTGTCCCCCAATTTCTTACACTACTTTTAAATCTACAACTCTTTCAGCTATTCCTGTTGTGATTTTCTTGCTGGCCACAACCTCAGCGCCTAAAGCCCACCACATCTCTTTTCATGGTACTAGCAGGAAATAATACTGTAAATCAGGAAGGAGACATTCCACGTTAGTACAGGTACGAAGGATCTTTTATTAAAGATTCAACATCTGTAGTTGTGTCCTTCACTGCAGCGGGACAATCGCTTCTCTAAAGCTGTCACTTCCTTATGAACCTTTCCTTGCTTTGAAACTCAATTCTCTTATCTCAATTTGAAAGCGGTCCGTGAGCCCCACACTTGCAGTTTTCATTTATTTTGCGGTTGTGATTTACTTACACACAGGGCTGCTAAGGGTCCTATCAATGGTGTGGGTAAGCGTTCTGCCTCCGGGTGCTAGTAAGGTTTCTGCCTCCGGGTGCTAGTAAGGTTTCTAGCTCTGGGTGCCAGTAAGGGGTCTGTCTCCAAGTGTTGGCAAGCGCCCGTCTGTGGGTTCATGTCTCCATTGTGGGTCTTTTTTTACTCACAGCATGTTGGAGTCAAGCTCTTCCACGAATCAGTGTACAACAGGAAAATGTATCAAACTATCTTGAAATCAAGAGCAGGTTCTAATCTTAGAACCTGGATTGTGCAAGATCATGTGTAAAGTGGCAAAGACCACTGCAGTAGATCTATGGTAATGTCTGCTTTTTATTTCTTGCTGCTTCCAAAAACTCGTACATTGTCTGTCTTTTTCTCACACATGGACATCCTTGCATGTCTGTATGTGAAGGGCTCAGATATCACATGGAGCAAAACAGTCTGTGGCCACAGCTGTGTGTTCAGATTTTGCTTTCTGGTATGCAAACGTGTACAGCAGTTACCCTGTTGCATATTGGCTTTGGAACACTCAATGTTATGTGTGGCGGCATCTTTAGTTTGCGAGACCAGAATTCACCTTAATCTGGCGTTTGATGCATTCACACAATTTCCAAAAGAATTGTTTCAGCGTTTTGCTGCATCTTTGCATGTCTCTTCTGGTGTCCTAGGAGGTGGTCCTTTCGTTTGAAGCGTTTTCCACACTCATTACACTCATACGGTCTCTCGTCTGTGTGCATCTTCTGGTGCCTATGAAGCACTTCTTTTTGATTAAAGCTTTTCCCACATATGGTGCAGTGATAGGGCCTCTCCCCCGTGTGAATTCTTTCATGTCTGATCAGATTTGGCATCAGAGTAAAGCTTTTACCGCACTCAGTACACATATATCTTCCTTTTCCTTTGAGTGGTCGCTGAAGCCCAATCTGGCTGTTTCTCTTTAGTCTTTGCTCACGTTCAGGTCCTGAGAGTGGCATGAAGCTTTGGAAAGAGTTTAATGCGATGTTGACATTTTCTAGTGTACTCTCAGGTGTACTGTACGTTTCTAAGCTGTGTACACTTGGTGTCATCTGAGGTTTATTGGTACGCGACAGCTGTTCACACACACTTTGCCACTGTGGAGCTTTTTGTCCTCTGACTTCCTGATCACCTCCTGGCCACATCTGGCTCATAGAAATGCTTCCCTCATAAGCTCTTTGGACAACATTGGCTTTAAGCTTTTTTGTTGCTGACTTGCACCATGTGGATTTCGCTTTGGAGTTCAAAGAATGACCCATGTTTTTCTTTCGGTGCATGCCTGGATGACCTGTTGCAATAGAAATAAATGAATATAATCAGCAAACACATGGGACAGTACAGAATAACATGTTCACATGTGATCAAGGTGCAGTGTCATGGAGAAGAGCAGGCTGTCATCATTCAGTAGGACAGACACTGGGAGTGGAGTGGAAATCCTGCACTTCCAGCGGTTTGGCTGAATTAATTAAAGCCTGTGCTCTACCTTCCGCTAGACTCCTGGGACAGCGTGGTGAGACCCCAAAACATATCCTACACACCAATACATACATTTTTGTAATCCTGGTCTACGTGCACTAAAAACTGTGCCCTCCCTTGACCCCGGTTCTCGCACATCACTCCTCGCCCAGACAGAAGAGAGTCCTGGGATCAAACTTTACTAGCCCACAGAGCATGCAGGACAAAACCCACGCTAGTCCGCTTCAAACTGCACCAACCTGCCACACAAAGTAATGAAAACAGACACAAGAATACAAAGCAAAGCTGCGACTGTAACATAAGTGCAGTACTTTCATATCCCTAATCTGGGTCTGAAATGGCCGGGCGTGCATCAGAGGAGCAGATACCGCTGCTTGTGACTATTTGGGGTACTGGGACTTTGCCTGTGTCTGCACTCGGCCTCAGGTTCAATGTGAATAACCCTGATCTCTGTCAATATTCAGCACAGTTGTTGCCTTCTGAGTTTCATGCGACTGAAAACACACTCCTCATCAGATGAAAGTCCAGGAAGGATGAGCGTCGACCCTATGAGCAAACTTGGGTGTGTACGCTGTCTCTTCGTCAGCTCTGTCTCTCTCTCCCCAGGGTTGGAGGGAGAATAGCAACAGACTCTTATGACAGCCCACCGCTTCACCCTGAATTCCATTTTCAAAGCTGTACGAGTACGGACACCGGCATGTGTGGGAGAGGTGAACGAGAGAAATGTACACAATTGTGTTTGGGAAACAAGACACCGGATAAAGCACATCGGGACATTTCACCCACTAGAGAAAATTAACCTACGCCAGAGGATCGTGTGGGTCGGAAATATCACCACACGCTAACAGTTATAAAGAAAAGCCAATTGAGCCTTGAAAAAGACGCATGTACATTTAACAAGAGGCGATTAAACATGTTGGCTTTGGGCTACCGAACAGTCACAGAATTGACATGATAAGAAGAATCAACATGAGAATTAAAGACTGAAGATTCTAAGAAACTTGCTTTGTGTTTTTGGACATATGGTCATCGTGATTTACTTTGCTACTGTGGTTGCTTTTGTTATTAACTTGATATTGACGCATGCTAGGGAATTTTTGTAAATAGTTTGGTTGCAGCTTTGGCCACAGAATTAGGAGAGGTGGGTGGTTCTCTCCTCCCTGTAGCATTGAATTACACTTTTCCAAGAAAAATACAAATGAGTGAATATTTCCAACAGCACCATACCTACACCCAATGCCACTAGTCTCCTGTGACTATCAATGTTCAGATTTGAATCATGGACATGTTAACCACTGCCGGAGCAAACGCTACTAGCTTTGAGGAAAACCTCTTGTCAGTCAAGGTATGAGTCTATTTCATCTCTGGTCACCTACACACAGCTCCTTGAGACGGGGTCTCTCTGGTCACCTTCACAATGTGATTGGGGTCTCTAGGTACTTACACACTGCTCACTGAGATGAGATCTCTCTGGTCACCTACACACTGCTCACTGAGACGGAGTCTCTGCTCACCGAGATGTAACCTTTGCTCACTGAGATGGAACCTCTGCTCACTGAGATGGGGTCTCTCTGGTCACCTACACACTGCTCACTGAGACGGAGTCTCTGCTCACCGAGATGGAACCTTTGCTCACTGAGATGGGGTCTCTGGCCACCTACACACTGCTCAGTCTAAGTTTGTAGACATAGGTCAGAGCTGCCATTGCAGCCTGGGTGCACACTTACACGCTGGTGTGGTTTAACTACATGTCCGACCTGCTATTGTAGGCCGTTGTGCGCACTTCCATGGACTGTACATTTAAACATATGTCTGACCTGCCACAGCGGGTCTGTTAGAGTGCCCATGCGTGTGTACTCTGGCTGGCCTGTAACAAACACAGTCCATCTGAAGGGAGCCTTTCACCTCCACTCGGATGGACGCTGAAAGGCTGGACAGGCACCTATGAGTGTTCGCTGCCCAGGTAGTAAGGAAGACCCGCAAGGGTTCCCCTAGGGAGGAGGCTGGCTCTTCCCTGGAGTTGGCATGTGGAAGGGGTATTTCAAGCTGCAATGATTGATTGCAGTGGCGCAGCCTCTTGATGCTTCCTATGATTGAATTTGCGAGGCCAAATACGTTCCAATGACATACCTTGAGTGGAAATGCCCCTTTTGGAAAGTGACATTTCTATGCATCAAACTCTTTGTGTGCCATGGTGATTGGCACCGGTCAACACTGGAGGCCAAGCAAGTGGATCTGGGCATTCCCTAGAGACAGCCATAAACCATTGGGCATGCAGTTGAGACAGTCTATCGCTGCCATTTGTGAGTTTGGCGGAATATAAGGGGGGCAGAGATTGTGTGACCTGGCCTCTGGGGCCAGATCCCAGCCCCCATAAAGACAGAGATCTACGTTCCATGGCCTTATGGCAGATAGGACGGAAATTTAGAAGACCCATATGTGGTTCAAAGGAACGCCCTTTGAACTTTCCCCAACTTCAAAGGCCCAGTGGGGTATAACTCCCCAGTGCCACCCTACCAAGGGGCGAGATCCGCTTGTGGGGACGCAGGACCAGTGAACATGGTCTGCTTGGTGCACACTGCCAGAAGACTCTGTTCTGCACATGGATGATGACTGCTGATGGAGAGGACCGCCTCCTTTCCTTAATAGTGACGTTTGGCACCCTGAAGTGGGCTCCCAAGGACCAGTTGGCTGGTGTCCTGTTCTCTCGAAGGTCTCAGGGATATCATAGATCAACTAAGAAGGGCCCACACTATCTATCGGTGGCATCTGGAGTGTGGGGCCCTCTAAGTGCCCACATCGCCTGCTGAAAGCTTGACAGTGCAGTCTGAGCTCGGAGCTACAGAATCGTGCCTGGAGACTTGAGTGCCTAGTGCGGAGCTCAAGACGTAGCACACATCTGCAGCAAGGTGGTTCCTGTACTGCAGGGACCTCGGCACGAATAAGCGTCTTGTTGGTGGTGACCGGATTCACCGGTTGCAGGATCCAAAGTGGCCCGCTTCGTTGACTGGGCCGCATTTCTTTTGTGCGCCACGTCGATTATTGCAACAGCCTTTATCTTAACATCCAAAAAAGACATCTTAACCGACTCCGGGTCGTGCGAAATGCAGCAGCAAGGTTCCTTTTGAGCACCCCAAGGTTTGTTTCAGTGAATAAGGGACTTCGAAACCTTCACTGGCTTCCGGTGAAACAACGCGTGGACTTTAAAGGCCCATTAAGGGGTCTGGTCCTGCTTACATGAGACAACGCCTTCAATGGTAAGTTCCCGGCAGAGCACTGTGCTCGGCCGAGGCAAAACAAATAATTATTCCACGGGTTAAAAAAGCCAGTTGCGGGGGTAGGAGTTTCTTCTGTTTTGCCGCAAAGGCCTGGAACGGCATTTCTCTCCATCTCAGAAGTGCAACTGAGCAACTCTCTTTCAGAAGGGGCCTGAAAACCAGGCTTTTTTCATGATCAGTCTTCCCTTCTCTGCAACGAAGTAGGCAGCTCCCAGCGCCAGGACACCTTAGGGCCGCAGTGCGCTTTATAAGCTCCATTAACATTAACTCAAACATGCTCATTGCATGCAGTGTCCAATTCACAGGTTGTGACCATCGGAGGCGGGGGACGCATCCATTGCAATTTCATTCTACCTCATGAGGCTTTGCGGAACTTGCGCTTGTGTGTGTGACCGGAATAGTCTGGTGCAACCAACATAAAGGTGTGCCGGACATAGTGCCTCATTTCCAGGGAGGTTCGAAACTGCAACTCTACTTCATGTGACCTGAAGTGTCTTATGCGACTCATCTCGTTGAGCATCAGACCCTGTGCCCAGATTGCTGGGGCATGACCTGAATCAATGTGTAACCGACAGGGTGCATCCTCAAGCCGAGAGGGTCCCCTGCATGTTATTACCCATTCCCTGCTCGCTCTCTCACTGGCCCCATCACGGTGGGCCAACTGTCGTCTTACCATCAGGCACTTCTGAAGGCTTTGTGACGCCAGGTAGGAGTGAGAGGAACTGACAAGGCCGGAGGCACGCTTCCGAGAAGGCTCGGGAGCAAGTCAACAGACTGCGTGACAGTAGGAAAGTAGGATCGCTTACTATGGTTACCCCCACTTTTTGCTGGTGTTTCACTGTTTCTCGACTTTAGTCTGGCTGGGGCCCTGCTATTCAGGACCACAGCCTAGCTGCTTCCTCTCTAAATTGATTGCATGTACCTTAGGTACACTCAAGATTGGTTACAGGGTTACCCTTGTGAGTCCCTAGTATATGGTACCTTAGGTACTAAGGGCGTAGGTACCTCAGAGGCCTACCAGGGGCTGAAGCATGTATTATGCCACCCCTGGGAAGCCTTCCAAAATGACACCACAGGTCTGCTACTGCAGCCTGGGTAAGGTGGTGCATGCACCCCTTACTAAGATATAGGAGCAAACACTCAAACCCAGTCCAGGGAAGGCATGGCTTGGCAGTTCGGGCTGGACTGTTCCCATGAGGAACAGGGTCAGACTGATTTGCATATAGCCATGTCTGAACTGGGGTGGCAGAGTGGGCTAAAGAACGGTGATGGAATAAACCCAGATCTGTTGACTGGGTGTGAGTGTTTTATTGGTTCAGATGCTCCGTCCATCACCACCCCCTTTTGTACCACTTTGTTCGCCATAAGTTGGCAGGGTATGCTCAGACGTGAGTCCCTTGCTCACTTTGCCACTGCATTCAAGCAAGCCGGGCTGAAGACGGCTGCAATGCCAGAAACCGGTCCTCGGAAGCTTGTTTCCGGTCCAGGGAAGGCATGGCTTGGCAGTTCGGGCTGGACTGTTCCCATGAGGCACAGTGTCAGACTGATTTGCATATGGCCATGTCTGAACTGGGGTGGCGGAGTGGGCTAAAGAACGGTGATGGATTAAACCCAGATCTGTTGACTGGGTGTGAGTGTTTGATTGGTTCAGATGCTCTGTCCATCACCACCCCCTTTTGTACCACGCAGCCACAGACACAAGTCTGACCTCCGGCTGCCGGACGAAACTCCGGCAGGAGAGGCCTGGACAATAGGTTTCCTGTCACAGGGAGGTGCCAGCACCTCCCCAGGCAGGCTTTAGTGTATTGTGGTTGGGCGGGTGCATTCAGTGAATGCTTTTCAGACAGTGCTGGGTGTCCCTGTGCATATCCCAGTTCAAACCGGTTGCAGGGGCCCTCAGCTCCAGCTCTGGCGCAAAACTGTACAAAGGGATAGGGGTGTAACCACCCCCTCCCTGGGTCCTCCCATAGGTGGGACCCTAGAGTAAGTCCAACCCCTAAACCTTAGTATAAGTATAGGAGCCCAGTCCCTAGGACTTTAGATTACACCTGGACGATACTCTGCAACATATATCCTTGAACTTCGACATGAAGCATCTTGCCGGTCTGCATTTCCGAGGCTCCCGCTGGATCTCGAAGTATCTGCAACTCAGGACGGACTTCCAGACTTCTCAGAGGTCGACACGAGATCCCAGCAAAGCAGAGACACGCAGCCATCACGAGTGACGTGGAACTGGAACTCCTGGACACCGTGCACATTTGCTAGTGCATCCACTTCTCAAGCTTTTCTGAAGTTGTGCGTTGGGCTACTTGTAGTCCACACCCCGATCACCATCCGCACCGATGATTGCTGGCCTACACTCCACGAGTGTTCCGTGGGCCCGCTTCAAACATTTCTACTCGAGGCTCCTTTGAGATCCCTGGTCCGTCGACTGGCGGGTCCCCACAAAGGTAACTCTTCTTTCCTTTGGGCTTTCCTGGTTGCTCCAGACGTGCCCTGACTCCCCTCCAAAGGGTGAGTCCCTCAGACCTTGCTGGTCTGCACCAAAGCCAATCTTTGCTTTCTGCGTGGGTTGCTGTTGCCAAGGCTTGTTGGGTCTCATCCGGAATCCGACACCTCAGCACTCAACATCCTTCGTGGGACAGCTCGAATCCAGCCCCTGGTCATCATCGACGCTTCCTGGTCCTCGTGGCTGAAGAGTCAAGCTTTACCATCTTCACCTGCAAGCACCCGACATCGGTGGGCATCGGCTCATCACCTTCCTGGTCACGGGCAAGTGACCCAGACTCTGTCCCCTCTGCTTTCAGGTTCTTCTCATCTTCGATCCAGGCTTGGATAACACCGGACACTTTCCACTTGATCGCCAACAGCACTTTTCAGCAGCTCTCCACTGTAATCGACGACGAAACCCGACATCAAAAGACACCTATGCACCCGGCTTCCCTGAGTGAGGTAACTCGAGTACTCCGGTACTCCCGTGAGTATTGACTCTAGAACTGCCTAGTTTTAAAGGGGTTTGCTCCAAGTCCTCTTCCAAGTGTCCTCTTTCTTTAAAATTCCAACTGCGATGTTCCCCATAGAAGTTAATGGTGATTTGCGGCTGTGTTTAGACACTGCACGCGTCCCCCGTGGGTCCCCCGTGTCACTACCTTGGGTGGTTCCGGGTGGCCCCAGCGGTTCTGAAGCCTCTATGCCTTGTATCTATGTCAGTCGTGGTTCTTATACCACTTTCCTAATATATGGTTTGGTACGCCCCTGGAGCTCAAGATATATTGTGCTAATTTACTGTGTGCTAAGGAAAATGCTACTTACCAGTATGCATCGGTTCTTGGCATGTAGAGCTGCAGAGTTGTACACTTAGCATTAGATCGCCACCTGGTGTTGGGCTCGGATGATTGCAGGTTGTTGTAGTCTTGGAAGAAGTCTTTGTAGTCACCAGATAGGCGACTCCTCCCTTGGACAATACTGCGCATGGTCATCGACTCCATCCTTAGATTGTTTTTCGCCATGATGGGAAATGATGGAGTTAGTAGAAGTAAAGAGAAAGGATGTCCATGCGTGTGCATCTAAGTAAGATGAAAACTGGAACGGATACAAGTCCCGGGGAGGTGGGAGGGCGTGTTCAACTCTGCAGCTCTACATGCCAAGAACAGATGCATACTGGTAAGTAGCATTTTCCGTTCGAGGCATATGAGCTGCAGATTCTACACTTAGCATCGATTGTGCAGCAGTGTCTCCCCTAGCGGTGGTCGCTTGTATCCGTTGCAGCATACTGAAATAGAGTTCTAAGGACAGCTTGGCCTACTGCAGCTTGCTGCTTGGCCTGCACATCAACACAATAGTGTTTAGTGAAGGTGTGTGTTGTAGACCATGTTGCTGCTTTGCATATTTCCTCTAGGGGTATGTTTCCTAAGAAAGCCATAGAGGCTCCTAGTTTGCGAGTGGAGTGCGCTCTAGAAGGAACTGTTAATGTACGTTTAGCTTTTATATAGCATATTTGTATACACTTTACAATCCACCTTGCAATCCCCCCTTTAGAGTTGGGGTTGCCTTTGTGTGGAGGAGAGAAAGATACAAACAGTTGTTTTGTTTTTCGAAAGGAGTTAGTTCTATCTATATAGTATAGAAGAGCTCTTTTAACGTCTACTGTGTGTAAAGCTCTTTCCGCTACAGAGTCTGGGTTTTGGAAAAACACAGGTAACTCTTCAGATTGATTTAAGTGAAAAGGAGTGATGACCTTTGGAAGAAATTTTGGATAAGATCTAAGAACCACTTTGTGAGGATGTATTTGAAAAAATGGTTCTTGTATAGTGAAAGCTTGTATCTCACTTACTCTTCTGAGAGAGGTAATGGCAACGAGGAAAGCAGTTTTCCATGTTAGGAATCGCAGTTCACATTTATGTAGAAGCTCGAACGGGGGGTCCCATGAGTCTTGTAAGGATAATATTCAGGTTCCACACAGGAGAAGGTGGTAATCTTGGTGGGATTATCCTTTTTAATCCTTCCATAAACGCTTTAATTGCAGGGACTCTGAAGAGAGACAGACAGATGTTGCCTGTTTTGTAAATAGGCTGCAAATGCTGCAAGGTGCAGGCGTATGGATGAATATGGCAAATTAGACCTTTGTAGATGTAAAAGGTAACATGATATTTTGGATGGAAGCATCCAGGGGATCAATTTGATTATTTTTGTAATATATTGCAAATCTTTTCCATTTAACGGCGTAACACGCTCTGGTAGTGGGTTTCCTATCCTCTTTAATGATGTTCATACAGTCTGGTGGTAGGTTTAGATAACCAAACTCTAAGACTTCAAGAGCCAGATCGCTAAATTCAGTTGTTTTGGGTCTGGGTGTCTGATTTCTCCATGGTTCTGTGTTAACAGGGAGGGTGTGAGCTGTAATTTTTGATGTGGAACCAGAGAGAGATCCAGCAGTGTGGTGAACCACGGTTGGCGTGCCCATGTGGGACCTACCAGGATCAGATTGAGAGACTGTTGTCTGAGCTTGCGCACCACCAATGGAATCAGTGGGAGAGGCGGAAAAGCGTACGCAAATCTGCCTGACCAGTTCATCCATATCGAATTGCCTTTCGGACAGTGGGTGTGGAAACCTGGCGGCGAAGGCTGGGCATTTTGCATTTTCGTGGGTGGCAAACAGATCTATGTGTGGATGACCCCACCTTTGGAAGAATGGCTGAAGAACTTGTGGAAGTAGTTCCCATTCGTGAATCTGTTGTGACTGCCGACTTAACAGATCTGCTATCTGATTGTGAACTCCCGGAAGATGTTCTGCTGCCAGATGTATGTTTTGAGGAATGGCCCATCTCCAAATGTTCTGTGCGAGCTGAGACAGTTGCAGAGAGAGTGTCCCCCCCTGTTTTTTTATATAGTACATGGCTGTCATATTGTCCGTCCGGATTAAGACAGCCTTGTTTTGTACTTGTAGTTGAAAAGTCTTGAGTGCTAAGAATACAGCTCTAGGTGGTTGATATGGAACACTTTTTGTTGATTGTTCCATTGACCCCGAGTCGTATGATGTAAGAGATGGGCACCCCATCCTGTGAGAGATGCGTCTGTCGCGAGCACTAACTGTGGAACAGGGGAGTCATTCTGCAGTGGATTGCTGACGCTGGGAGAACCTTTGAGACAGCTAGGAGTGTGAGGCTAACTGGACTGCTTGCCACCCGCGTTTTTGCCCTCCCGCCTCCCGCCGCCGGACTCCAAAATCATCTCGGAGTCGGGCCGCCGAGCGGAGCGCGGTGCAGGGTAAAAACTACTGTTCCCAGCAGCCTCTGCGGCGCTAGCCGCGTCATTCGCGCGCCAGGAGGCGCTTAAATCTGCAGTAACCCCGGTCGAGAGGGGGAGTCATTCTGCAGTGGATTGCTGACGCTGGGAGAACCTTTGAGACAGCTAGGAGTGTGGGGCTAACTGGACTGCTTGCCACCCGCGTTTTTGCCCTCCCGCCTCCCGCCGCCGGACTCCAAAATCATCTCGGTGTCGGGCCGCCGAGCGGAGCGCGGTGCAGGGTAAAAACTACTGTTCCCAGCAGCCTCTGCGGCGCTAGCCGCGTCATTCGCGCGCCAGGAGGCGCTTAAATCTGCAGTAACCCCGGTCGAGGGGTGGGGGAGTCATTCTGCAGTGGATTGCTGACGCTGGGAGAACCTTTGAGACAGCTAGGAGTGTGAGGCTAACTGGACTGCTTGCCACCCGCGTTTTTGCCCTCCCGCTTCCGGACTCCAAAATCATCTCGGAGTCGGGCCGCCGAGCGGAGCGCGGTGCAGGGTAAAAACTACTGTTCCCAGCAGCCTCTGCGGCGCTAGCCGCGTCATTTGCGCGCCAGGAGGCGCTTAAATCTGCAGTAACCCCGGTCGAGGGGGGGAGTCATTCTGCAGTGGATTGCTGACGCTGGGAGAACCTTTGAGACAGCTAGGAGTGTGAGGCTAACTGGACTGCTTGCCACCCGCGTTTTTGCCCTCCCGCCGCCGGACTCCAAAATCATCTCCGAGTCGGGCCGCCGAGCGGAGCGCGGTGCAGGGTAAAAACTACTGTTCCCAGTAGCCTCTGCGGCGCTAGCCGCGTCATTCGCGCGCCAGGAGGCGCTTAAATCTGTAGTAACCCCGGTCGAGGGGGGGAGTCATTCTGCAGTGGATTGCTGACGCTGGGAGAACCTTTGAGACAGCTAGGAGTGTGAGGCTAACTGGACTGCTTGCCACCCGCGTTTTTGCCCTCCCGCCTCCCGCCGCCGGACTCCAAAATCATCTCGGAGTCTGGCCGCCGAGCGGAGCGCGGTGCAGGGTAAAAACTACTGTTCCCAGCAGCCTCTGCGGCGCTAGCCGCGTCATTCGCCCGCCAGGAGGCGCTTAAATCTGCAGTAACCCCGGTCGAGGGGGGGGAATCATTCTGCAGTGGATTGCTGACGCTGGGAGAACCTTTGAGACAGCTAGGAGTGTGAGGCTAACTGGACTGCTTGCCACCCGCGTTTTTGCCCTCCCGCCTCCCGACTCCAAAATCATCTCGGAGTCGGGCGCCGAGCGGAGCGCGGTGCAGGGTAAAAACTACTGTTCCCAGCAGCCTCTGCGGCGCTAGCCGCGTCATTCGCGCGCCAGGAGGCGCTTAAATCTGCAGTAACCCCGGTCGAGGGGGGGAGTCATTCTGCAGTGGAATGCTGACGCTGGGAGAACCTTTGAGACAGCTAGGAGTGTGAGGCTAACTGGACTGCTTGCCACCCGCGTTTTTGCCCTCCCGCCTCCCGCCGCCGGACTCCAAAATCATCTCGGAGTCGGGCCGCCGAGCGGAGCGCGGTGCAGGGTAAAAACTACTGTTCCCAGCAGCCTCTGCGGCGCTAGCCGTGTCATTCGCGCGCCAGGAGGCGCTTAAATCTGCAGTAACCCCGGTCGAGGGGGGGGAGTCATTCTGCAGTGGATTGCTGACGCTGGGAGAACCTTTGAGACAGCTAGGAGTGTGAGGCTAACTGGACTGCTTGCCACCCGCGTTTTTGCCCTCCCGCCGCCGGACCCCAAAATCATCTCGGAGTCGGGCCGCCGAGCGGAGCGCGGTGCAGGGTAAAAACTACTGTTCCCAGCAGCCTCTGCGGCGCTAGCCGCGTCATTCGCGCGCCAGGAGGCGCTTAAATCTGCAGTAACCCCGGTCGAGGGGGGGAGTCATTCTGCAGTGGATTGCTGACGCTGGGAGAACCTTTGAGACAGCTAGGAGTGTGAGGCTAACTGGACTGCTTGCCACCCGCGTTTTTGCCCTCCCGCCTCCGGACTCCAAAATCATCTCGGAGTCGGGCCGCCGAGCGGAGCGCGGTGCAGGGTAAAAACTACTGTTCCCAGCAGCCTCTGCAGCGCTAGCGCGTCATTCACGCGCCAGGAGGCGCTTAAATCTGCAGTAACCCCGGTCGAGGGGGGGAGTCATTCTGCAGTGGATTGCTGACGCTCGGAGAACCTTTGAGACAGCTAGGAGTGTGAGGCTAACTGGACTGCTTGCCACCCGCGTTTTTGCCCTCCCGCCTCCCGCCGCCGGACTCCAAAATCATCTCGGAGTCGGGCCGCCGAGCGGAGCGCGGTGCAGGGTAAAAACTACTGTTCCCAGCAGCCTCTGCGGCGCTAGCCGCGTCATTCGCGCGCCAGGAGGCGCTTAAATCTGCAGTAACCCCGGTCGAGGGGGGGAGTCATTCTGCAGTGGAATGCTGACGCTGGGAGAACCTTTGAGACAGCTAGGAGTGTGAGGCTAACTGGACTGCTTGCCACCCGCGTTTTTGCCCTCCCGCCTCCCGCCGCCGGACTCCAAAATCATCTCGGAGTCGGGCCGCCGAGCGGAGCGCGGTGCAGGGTAAAAACTACTGTTCCCAGCAGCCTCTGCGGCGCTAGCCGTGTCATTCGCGCGCCAGGAGGCGCTTAAATCTGCAGTAACCCCGGTCGAGGGGGGGGAGTCATTCTGCAGTGGATTGCTGACGCTGGGAGAACCTTTGAGACAGCTAGGAGTGTGAGGCTAACTGGACTGCTTGCCACCCGCGTTTTTGCCCTCCCGCCGCCGGACCCCAAAATCATCTCGGAGTCGGGCCGCCGAGCGGAGCGCGGTGCAGGGTAAAAACTACTGTTCCCAGCAGCCTCTGCGGCGCTAGCCGCGTCATTCGCGCGCCAGGAGGCGCTTAAATCTGCAGTAACCCCGGTCGAGGGGGGGAGTCATTCTGCAGTGGATTGCTGACGCTGGGAGAACCTTTGAGACAGCTAGGAGTGTGAGGCTAACTGGACTGCTTGCCACCCGCGTTTTTGCCCTCCCGCCTCCGGACTCCAAAATCATCTCGGAGTCGGGCCGCCGAGCGGAGCGCGGTGCAGGGTAAAAACTACTGTTCCCAGCAGCCTCTGCAGCGCTAGCGCGTCATTCACGCGCCAGGAGGCGCTTAAATCTGCAGTAACCCCGGTCGAGGGGGGGAGTCATTCTGCAGTGGATTGCTGACGCTCGGAGAACCTTTGAGACAGCTAGGAGTGTGAGGCTAACTGGACTGCTTGCCACCCGCGTTTTTGCCCTCCCGCCTCCCGCCGCCGGACTCCAAAATCATCTCGGAGTCGGGCCGCCGAGCGGAGCGCGGTGCAGGGTAAAAACTACTGTTCCCAGCAGCCTCTGCGGCGCTAGCCGCGTCATTCGCGCGCCAGGAGGCGCTTAAATCTGCAGTAACCCCGGTCGAGGGGGGGGGTCATTCTGCAGTGGATTGCTGACGCTGGGAGAACCTTTGAGACAGCTAGGAGTGTGAGGCTAACTGGACTGCTTGCCACCCGCGTTTTTGCCCTCCCGCCTCCGGACTCCAAAATCATCTCGGAGTCGGGCCGCCGAGCGGAGCGCGGTGCAGGGTAAAAACTACTGTTCCCAGCAGCCTCTACGGCGCTAGCCGCGTCATTCGCGCGCCAGGAGGCGCTTAAATCTGCAGTAACCCCGGTCGAGGGGGGGGGAGCCATTCTGCAGTGGATTGCTGACGCTGGGAGAACCTTTGAGACAGCTAGGAGTGTGAGGCTAACTGGACTGCTTGCCACCCGCGTTTTTGCCCTCCCGCCTCCCGCACTCCAAAATCATCTCGGAGTCGGGCCGCCGAGCGGAGCGCGGTGCAGGGTAAAAACTACTGTTCCCAGCAGCCTCTGCGGCGCTAGCCGCGTCATTCGCGCGCCAGGAGGCGCTTAAATCTGCAGTAACCCCGGTCGAGGGGGGGAGTCATTCTGCAGTGGATTGCTGACGCTGGGAGAACCTTTGAGACAGCTAGGAGTGTGAGGCTAACTGGACTGCTTGCCACCCGCGTTTTTGCCCTCCCGCCTCCCGCCGCCGGACTCCAAAATGATCTCGGAGTCGGGCCGCCGAGCGGAGCGCGGTGCAGGGTAAAAACTACTGTTCCCAGCAGCCTCTGCGGCGCTAGCCGCGTCATTCGCGCGCCAGGAGGCGCTTAAATCTGCAGTAACCCCCGTCTCGCGGGACGCGAGCCGGACGCCGGGCGAAGCCCGGGCAAAGGGCGGGCCATCTGAGGCCGTCCGATGTCGGACAAGGTTGGGTTGGGCCAGGGACTTTGCCCTACTTTCTTTATGTCCACTATTGGATACAGTGTTCCAGGACCGTCGAATACCAGGTAAACGAACATCGTTTTGTTTCTGTGAGCTAAATCACTTTGTATCAAGTTCACATTCTACTCGTACAAATGCCTGGAAAAAAGCTAACCCCAGTTACAAACACCATGGAGAACTATCTCGTCCAAGTCGTGGCGAAAATAAATAGTGATAGAAGGTCTTCTCTGGGACTAGAATCACCTACACAATCTCCATTGGCAGACAAAGAGATAGAGGACTCATTTGCTCTATTAAATAGCAGTCTCTCTGGTGTGGCACATGACTCTCTCCAGGACACAATTACCATTCAGCCCAGTGGCATAGTAGCCAGTACTGAAGAAAACAGTGACATTGAAGTTGTGACTGCGATCTCTACAAATAGTGAGTCCACTACCCCCATTGCTGCCCCTATTCCTGCCCGAGGGTTACAGGGGGCAAAAGAAAAGCCATACAAAAACGAGGGGGACTAAGGTCAGCTAAAAACAAAGTTGCAACGCCACCAAGGAAAACATCTGATGAAGAGGAGGACGATTTGACTGGGGAAACCTACGTGACCCTTTCTGATGTCCAACTTCAGAAACTTTGTAGCCTGATGGACACAAAAATTAAAGGGATAGTTAAACCCCTGATAAGCAAAATAGATAAATTAACTGCCGAGGTAAGCAAACTGGAAGGTTTACTTGGAGAAACCCTGGGGGAAGTGGGAAAACTCCCAGAAGTCATCACATCCAGTGTTCAGCCATTGGTGAGTGAAATTCAATCCTGTAAATCTAATGGATCGACTCCTGCTGTTGTGCCAAACCCTCCAATGACTTCACTGATAAATCCATCTGATAGGTCCTCCGGAGATGTACCCACTGCTTCTCTCAATGGTGAACCTAATACTTCGAAAGGGTCATTCGAGCTTGTAGTGGAAGCCTCGCCACTAGTTCTTGTTCTCGCAAATGTACCCCCATTAGCTTCAGGCGATGTTGAATCAACATCATCATTATTAAATAAATCCCTATCATGGCTAACTAACAATATGGCCATATCTTCCTGGGGCAAACAGCAATTATCCGAAGAGCTGGTAAATGCTAGAAGGGTTGAGTGGATTGGGAACAGGGTAAAAAAATTCAAGGGGGACTGCGTCGTGCTCAATTTTTCTGACCCCGAGGTTTTGCCAAACATCTTGCCTAACATCTACCCACCACAGAAAAGATCTACTCCAATTGTTCCATTGACCTTGGATTTCTTTTATCCCCGGAAAGGCAGAGGCCCCAATTCTAGCACACTAAGAACAAAATGGAATGTTGTAACCAAGAGGGGCAGTAAGAATTCTGATTTTGCTGAGTGGGGCCTAGGACTGGAAAACAGATTTTCTGCTCTCTCCAACCTAGATGCATGTGATTGACAACCATCCAACCCCATGCCTCTGTTGCAAATTCCTTCGGCTGCATGTACAATAGGGGTGCCCAGTTGTTCAACAGGCACACAAAATGCGACATACAACCTTGAAGCCACAGCAGGACTAATTACTGCAAATACAAATGACAATGGTATTGATGATGCAATGCTGAATGGGTCTGTTCACAGTTGTAATCCAATTATGGTAAATGCCACCGGGAACCTATTGTCTTGGAATATTGCTGGGCTTTGTTCCAAAATGGATTGTGGAGAATGGTTTGGGTTTGTCAGTCTGTATGATGTTTGTATTTTTCAAGAGACTTGGGCCTGTGATCCTGTTTTTGCGTTGGGGTACTTGAATTTTCATGTTCCGGCCACTAAGGGCCCCAAAGGGCGTCCGATGGGGGGACTCACCATATGGGTCCGCCGGTCTCTAAAGATCGAAGTGGGAAATATGGAGCTCCACCAAAAAGACATTCAGCTCATTCGACTTAAGAGTAACCCATCCACCTCCATTGACATTTATAATGTATATGCTAGAGGTGGAAGTGCAGGAAAATCAGAGGTCCTTTTGTCTTTGTATAATCTTCTAGAAACTTACTCATCTGGGAATAACATTTTAATAGCAGGCGACCTAAATCGCTCTTTTGAACCACTAGACACAGGTGAGGCATACTTAGGCGCGGAGGAAGACAAGATCTGGGATATCCCCGCACTTAATACAACCCCAATAACACGCTGGACTGAGGACATCCTAGGTCTAAATGCTATGTGCCTCGAACATGGGTTAAGGGCCTTGAATGGTCGGACAAAGTCTGACAGAGCACCAGCCATGACTTTTAACAATGGGAGAAATAAGAGCCGAATTGACTATGTCATATGTAGTATGTCCCTATGGCCAACTGTTACTGATATGGTTGTTTTGGAAAGGCTCGAGAGTGATCACAACCCTTTATGTGTTCTCCACAAATGGTGGCTGTCTGATGTTATTGCTCCTAGTATTTGTGTTGAATCCTTACCGCCGTTGATTGTACCAACCAATGACTTGCGCAGGCTGAGGTGGTCAAGCGTTAGAACAGATCCGCTGGTTTTAGAAAAAATAAGCATGGCAACTGATAAGGATATATGGGCCCTTGAGGGAGAGGCTGGGCATTCTCTTAATCAAAATAATATCACCAAGGTCCATGAAGATCTGTTTAAAGAAATTAAATGCCATTTCTTAAAACCGGCAAACAAAAAGAAGAACGGTGCTTATAGGCCTGCTAAATGGTATAACCAGGACTGTAAGGTGGCAAGAACCTCCTTGGGTGTTGCAATTAAGAATAAAAACCTGGAGGCTATTAGATTAGCCAGGAATCAATACAAACATTCCATAGCTAAAGCAAAAAAAGACTGGGATGAAGCCCACTGGAACAAGCTAAAGAGTGCAAGCGACCAAAATCACTCCAGGTTATTCTGGCATATAGTCAAATGGGGTCATGATAGGCTCGAAGAGGCCAGTACTAACAATGTCCCCCAGGACGCCTGGGTTAAATTTTTTAGTGGACAGTATGCCTCCAGAGACCAGTCTGTAGATAGTAGATGCTTGCCCTCTTCTCTGGCTGAAGATGATATTTTTATGCAGTGCGAAATACTGACTGCCCTCAAAACTGTTCAAAGTGGTCGCGCTCCTGGCATTGACGGGGTCCCAGCAGATGTTTTTTTAAATGATACTGTAAGATGGTGCAAATATATCCACCTGTTAATAAATTATATTGCCAGAGGTGCAGATATCCCAGTAACCTGACGGGGTGCCGTTATCATCCCGGTATATAAAAAAGGAGATCGCGCTCAGCCTAGTAATTACCGCCCTATCAGTTTAATAGACACTATCCAAAAAATAGTGGGGCGAGTAATTGTTAATAGGTTGCTCGATTGGGCTGATGATAACAATATTTTATCCCCCTATCAGGCTGGATTTCGCAGGGCAACCAGCACTGTGGATCAAGTCTTTCGTTTTCAACTGATCCAGTGGAGGACCGTGGTGCTAGGCGGAGGCAGCCTGTACGCAGCATTTGTTGATCTGCGGGCTGCCTTCGACCTGGTACCAAGGGCAAAACTGTGGGAAGTTCTTGCGACTCTTGGGGTCCCTGGGGACCTGTTGACCTTAATCATGCGATTGCACGAGGGCAATTATGCCAAAATTCGTTGGGGTGGGTATGGAAATGATACCGCCGAATTTCCAGTTGAGCGTGGGGTTCGGCAAGGGTGTTCAATGGCCCCTACTTTGTTCACCCTTTTTATTAATGGTGTTGTTTCCCGCATGCAATCTCAGGCAGTGGACGCTCCCTCTCTTGCAGGTGAAAAAGTTCCCATTTTAATGTTCGCCGATGATACCTTAATTTTATCTAAAACCCCAGCTGGTTTGCAAAAAGCATTGGCAATATTTGATGAATTTTGTGTAGATCACGGACTGGAGGTGAATGGGTCTAAAACAAAACTCATGGCTTTTAACCCACATAGAAATTTTAAATCCAAAATTTCCATGAGTGGTCGCATCCTGGAGGTTGTAAAATCCTCTACTTACCTGGGGATCCTTATCTCAAACGACAATAGGTGGCAGCAACATCTTAACATTGCTACATTAAGGCATAAGCAACTTGCTGGCACTATTATCAAGGAACACAGGAAATCGCTCACTAAGCCCATCAAACCACCATTGATAATATATGAGGCAAAAGCAATTGGGTCTGCTTTGTACGGTGCGGAGCTATGGGGGCACGAAAATCTCCAGGAACTCCAAACATCAGACAATCAATGATAGGTACCCCTCAGAGCAGCCCCCTACTGCCCCTGCGATATGAACTAGGTAGTAGAGAGATTTCTGAAAAGGCCAAACTACGCCCGATTCTATACTGGCGTAGGCTTTGGACCACGCCGGAGCTCTCCCACTACGCGGATGGGTTCATAGACGTTGTTAAAGCTGATCGCTATAATAAAATCAAATGGTTTAAAACATTAAAGATTGCATTGTTCGAATTAGGACTAAATGCTTTATGGACTGATCCAGCTGGGGCTTCATTTCCCTCCAAGTCTACTTTAAAAAACATCTTTTGGGAATACGTTGTTAATAGGAGTACGCTTAGCACTAACAGTGGGTCTATGACCACCAGCTTCCTAGAGACTAAGATGTACCCAATTTATGAAAGGTATTGGGACTACATATCGAACCCCATGGACAGAAAACTGCTTTTCCAATTGAGGGTTGGTTCCCTCCCCCTCCGTAACTTAACATCTAAGTGGAAATCTGGGGGTGTAGCAATTTGTCCAGTCTGTGGGGTAGGAAACGAGACTCTTGGTCATTTTCTGTTTTCTTGCCCAATATATTCTGCACCAAGGAGAGCTTGGTTGGCTCCTATGTGCAGGAACTTAGGCACAAAAAGTAGCATGGTAGCGCTGCGTATTGTAAGATCTACTTCTGTAAATTGGATCATAATCGCCACTGCAAAGTACCTGGGGTGGGCGTGGGTTATAAGGCAGAGATTGCTGGTAGGTTAACTACTCATTGCCTAGTTGACCAGAGACTGCTAGACATATGTCTATTCTCTGTAATAATCTAATAATAATCCAGAGACTGCTAGACTAATGTTTAATCTCTGCAAATGTTTATTTAGTCGATCAGAGACTGCTAGACTAGTGTCTATTCTCTGTAAATGCTTAAATACTCATTTAATGTATCATCGGTATGAAATTTTATGGTATGAATTTTTAAGGATCCTTTTTTGCCTTTGTGATTACCATTTTGGCATTTTTAATAATAATGAACTTGCACCTGTGATTCTGATGAGCAATAGTTTTTAAAACTGCGCCATGTGCTTATGTCTAAATGACTCTGTAAATTTAATTGTTTTTTATTACATGTTTTTATGTCTGCTTTTATGAGTAATACTCGAATAAAGCACTTTTTGAATTTGAATTGAATTTGGAACAGGTTCAAGGAACGGCCGCCCCTTTGTCAAATTTTTGTGTTCCACCACTGCAGAGAGCGATGCGTGAGGCTGTCTACCAACACGGGGTCTGTTAGTTGTCCTTGAGCCTGGTTCCACTGTTGTGCTAGGCACTCTTGTAATGGATGCATTTGCAATCTTGCGTGTGGTACTATGAAGACGCAAGATGCCATCATGCCTGTTAGTCTCATGAACACCCTGGCCTGCAGAGATTGTTGTTGTTGGAAGACTGTGACTAAGGCTTGAATGCTCTGTATCCTTGCTGGACTGGGATACGCTAGGGCTGTAGATGTGTCTATTGTAGCCCCTAGATACTGGTGTACATGAGAGGGTTGCAGGTGCGACTTGGTGTAGTTTATCGTAAACCCTAAGTCGTGCAACGTTTGAATTGTCTGGTGTGTGTTGGACACACTGATTGAATGACTTGGCTTTTATGAGCCAATCATCTAGGTAAGGGAAGACATGTATTTGTTGTCTCCTGAGATGTGCCGCTACTACTGCCAGGCACTTTGTGAATACTCGTGGTGCTGTTGTCACTCCGAATGGAAGGACTTTGAACTGATAATGTTGTCCTTCTAGTACAAACCTTAGGTACTGCCTGAGAGCAGGATGCATAGGAATGTGAAAGTAGGCGTCCTTTAGGTCTAGTGTTGAAAGGAAATCGCCTTGTTGCAGCAGTGGAAGCACTTGTTGCAGAGTGATCATATGAAAATGATCTGATTGTATGTAATGGTTGAGGGGCCTGAGGTCGAGAATTGGTCTTAGTGTCCCGTCCTTCTTGGGAATTAGAAAGTACAGTGAGTAAACCCCTGTTCCCTGTTCTTCGAAAGGAACTAATTGAATGGAATACTTTTGTAAAAGTGACAGAACTTCTTGTAGAAGCAGAGTCAGGTGGTCTGTAGACATTGGACGATGTCTGAGAGGTATGTGTGGAGGGGTTGCTGTAAGTTCTAGGCAGTAGCCATGCTGGATAATCTGTCTCACCCACTTGTCTGTTGAAATGGAGTTCCAGAAAGGCAGGAATTGTGTTAATCTGCCCCCTACAGGAGTGGAATGCTGTGTGGGGAGCGGAGGGAAGTCATTGTTTAGTGGTGGAAGAGGATCGGTTGCTGTTGTTACCGCGACCTCTTCCTTTGTTATTGTTGCCTCTGTATCCTCCTCTAAAGTATCCCTTGTTAGAGGATGTTTGTGTGTGAGATTTGAAAGATGTTCTAGTGTCTGCTCCAGTTTGTTTGGAGCCTCCTCTGTAGAAGGAGCGACGAAAGGAGCCTCTAGCTTGTGTGGACTGTAAAGCCCCCATAGACTTGGCGGTGTCCGTGTCTTTCTTCATCTTTTCGAGTGCAGTGTCTACTTCTGGGCCAAATAATTGGTTCTGATTAAATGGTTGGTTTAAAATGGTAGTTTGCACTTCCTGTTTAAACCCAGAAATGCATAGCCACGCATGTCTCCTAAGAATGACACTGGTATTCACAGCTCTAGATGCGGTGTCTGCAGCATCTAGTGCACATTTTATTGAGGCATTTGAAATTAACTTGCCTTCGTGTATACGGTCAGTAGCTTGAGCTTTATAATGATCATGTAGGAGCTCAAGTACTTTTTCCAATTGATCATAATGAGCCCTATCGTAACGAGAGAGGAAGGCTTGTGTATTAGCTATACGCCACATGTTAGTGGCTTGTGCAGCTATTCCTTTACCTGACGCATCCATTACTTTGGATTCTTTGTCAGGTGGGGGTGCTGCGCCAGAAGTTTGAGAATTTCCCCTTTTCCTAGCAATGGACACAACTAATGAATCTAGTGGTAGGTGTCCTTTAATGTAGACTGGGTCTGTGGGTGCAGGCCTATATTTTTTCTCAATTCTGGGGTGCAACATTCTAGTGCGAACAGGGTCTTTAAATACCTCTTGAGTATGTTTGATGACCCCTTTAATCATGGGAAGAATTTGAACAGATCGTTGAGACTGTTCAAAGGTATCTAAGAGAAAATCCTCCTCAGCCTCATCAGAATGCATGGGGACCCCATGGTAAACAGCAGCTCTGTTTAACAGATGACTAAAACCAATGTTATCCTCTGGAGGGGAAGGTTTTGAAGGGTATAACTGTGGGTCAGGAATATCAGGCGCATTTTGTGTGTTTGGCAAGTCCCATATAACGTCATCCAAGTGATATGGGAAAGGTTCATCTATATCATCCCCTTCACCCAGACTATATTCATCATCATCACGTTGAGGTGAATGTGATGATAAAAGTGGAGAATGTGCAGGAGAGATTTGAGGTGATATGTGAAGAGGAACAGGAGAAGAAGGAGGAGGAGGTATAGGAAAGGAAAAATGCATTGGGGATGTTGCACAGTCCTTTTTCTTGGCAGGAACCACAGGTGTGGGCGGTGCATCAGCTGGTCTCTTTTTGAGAGGTGTAGCTTCTAACATGGCCTGTTTTTGGGTCGATGTAGATCTTCTTTTGACGAGGATCTAGCAAGAAAAGTCCCTCCTCATGTACAACCTTCTTGGGCGTCGATTTTCTGGGTTCCAGCCGAGGTTGTTTTGTGACTTTAGCCTTGGGAGTTGTCCTTTGGCGTTGTTTTCGGGGCCAAAGGTGTTGTTTTCGGCTTGGTAGGCAGGTTCGAGGGCTCGGGCACATCGGAATCAGGCCTTGTGGGCTTAGGCACTGAAGAAGGTGTTTTCGGTGTGGGAGCTTGTGTCGTCGGCTTCGAGGCGTGGGACGACGGCTTCACACTTTTAGGTTTAGAAGTGGAAGGCTTCGGAGCCGGTACTTCTTTCGGTTTTGGTGCAGATACGTCTTTAGACTTCGGTGCCGAGAGGTCTTTCTGTTTCGGTGCCGAGCCATCCTTTGGTTTCGGTGCCGAGCTAGCTTTGGGTTTTGGTGCCGCTGGAAGAGGTGGAATCGGAACGTGCGGCTTGCTCGGTGCCGAGGCACTAGATGGCTTAGTTGTTTTCTTCGGAGCCGGGCTCGAAGGCGGGGCTTTCGAAGCGGGTGTTCGGTCTCGACTGGGCCCAGCGGGCGGTGCCGAGCCATCCTTTGGTTTCGGTGTCGAGCTAGCTTTGAGTTTTGGTGCCGCTGGAAGAGGTGGAATCGGCACGTGCGGCTTGCTCGGTGCCGAGGCACTAGAAGGCTTAGTGGTTTTCTTCGGAGCCAGGCTTGAAGGCGGGGCTTTCGAAGCGGGTGTTCGGTCTCGACTGGGCCCAGCGGGCGGAGTGCTGACCTTTGCCTTTGGTTTGGGAACTGTATGTGGTGCAGGGGCGGTAGTACTCACGCGCTGACCCGATGGAATGGCGTCAGCTGAGTCGTCTGCCTCTGATAATATCTGGTGCATCTTCTTCGGGAACGAGCGGGACCTCTTCATCGAAGATATCTTCCGGTTCCGGAGCTGATCTCATTTCGTGTCGACGGGCCCTCCGATCCCGGATGGTTTTCTTTGATCGGAAGGATGCACAAGCTGTGCAGGTAGATTCATCGTGTTCTGGTGATAGACAGAGGTTGCAGACCTCGTGGTGATCGCTATGTGGAAACTTTGCTCGACATACCGGTCATCTTTTGAACGGAGTTCTGTCCATGAGGTGTAGGCCGCACGGCGTCGATAGGCCCAACGGCCCGCATCGATGACCGGAATGGAACTGATGGCGTCAAAACTATTGTAGTCGATGTCAAAGGTTCTTTTTTGAAGTTTGAGGAAGTTTTGCGCTTCGAGGTGCTTGAAAAAGTGTTTTTCTAGCCGGAGCGGAGAAACTTTCATCCAAACTCAGTGGCGGAAAAAAACAATCTAAGGATGGAGCAGATGCCCATGCGCAGTATGGTCAAAGGGAGGAGTCACCTATCTCGTGACTACAAAGACTTCTTCCAAGACAACAACAACCTGCAATCATCCGAGCCCAACACCAGGTGGCGATCTAATGCTAAGTGTACAATCTGCAGCTCATATGCCTCGAACATAAGTTTACTGTATGTACTTTTGCCTCTAGCCTCATAAAGAGACTAGAGGGATGTGTTTAGAATAAATACATATATGTTATATATATATATATATACCTGTCATTTGGTCATTCATGAGATTATAGACTGGTAAAAAAAGCTGCTTTACATTCCTTCAAGGCTTAGCCTGAAGGCTGCTCTCCACAGCTACCACTGAGATAGCTTTCTATATAGGTTGTCTTTAAACCTACCATCAATAAGGGTCGTTAGGACTTGTGCACGTTGCCCACTAGAATAGTGGACAGCATATGCCAGGCCAACTTCTCACAGTGTTCCCCCGTGCTTTGCAGACCTGGGCTGGTATCAAAAGACCCTGGTGGACCCCTGTTTGTAACAAACTGTTGCTCTCAGCCTGTCTCTGCTTTGCAACTTGTTGGTGAACTTGAGTGGCACCAAGTTCCCCTCTGTTTAAGGCTACCTCTTGTTTATGCTTACTGCCTATCCTAACCTGCTTTACGGAGACCCAGATGAGATGTGACCTCAGCCATGAGTGACCTAGTGTCTGGAGGGAGGGACTGGTGAACTTCCATTCGGGGTGTCTGGGAGAGTGGGGGTGAACTGGATGGTGGCGGGAGGCTTGGAGCCATTGGGTCGACGGAGTGTTATCTATTGACCTGATTGGTATCAGTGGCGCCGCATTAGGGTGTCGGGTGTGTGAGAAAGTGCCCATACAGACCAGGCTGGTATCTGTAGCATGGCATAGTGGTGCAAAGTGAGCGTGAGTGACCGTCTGTGCATCACGAAACTGATTGGCGGTGTTGGTTTATACATTGTTCTTGAGCCAAAAGTTACTTTACCCCTCAACAGTGGGGTTACATACTTATACGTTGCCTCGTCCTGTGGTGCAGCTGAAAGTGTTATAACTGTGTATGTACATATTACTCATATCGTTGTATGCCAGGGTACAGTCTATAGCTGTGTGAAATTGCATTTTTAGGATTGTGAGGGTGGGCCGACTGGGTTAGCAACGCGTCGCACCACTAAAAGGTTCCTGTCTAGGGTTTAGAATTGGACGT
The DNA here is from genome assembly GCF_964261635.1 of Lissotriton helveticus. Taxonomy (NCBI): domain Eukaryota; kingdom Metazoa; phylum Chordata; class Amphibia; order Caudata; family Salamandridae; genus Lissotriton; species Lissotriton helveticus. The sequence continues at coordinate 501,721,851 of NC_136062.1, forward strand.
TTCCCCATGTCTGCATACTATCGAGATCGGATCAACTGTGCCTAGTACTGCTAGTAATATTGCCAAGTGGGATTTATGCCCCAGATTCCATGATAATCATGTTGCATTGTTTAATGTGTGTGTTGAATATAAACAGCATTTCTCAACGTCGAGGGCGAAGTCTCTCTTTTGCGTCATGCATGCTGTGCGCGTGCTGTGCTCTTGCTTTACACATGGCTTCTGAGGGACGCCTGGCTGCTCAGTGCCAAGCTACCCACGGGTGAGCATGGGTTGTGCAGTTTGCACTATTGCCTGCTCTTGACAGTAGCAGTGCCTTCTTCCAGACTGGGGTATCCCTTCGGCCGGTTCCAACTGATGGCCCCCGTTATCAGCGGGAACATCCATGTTTCTGCCCACGGGATCTGTTTACAAGGAGGGTTGACTCTAGGCCTTCGGCGCCTCACACCAGGCTCCAGTGTTAGGGGTAGGATTACTACTTGGGATGGTCTTGCCATCAGCAGGATCATCTATGTTTCTGCCCACAGGATCTGTTTACAAGGAGGGCTGACTCTAGGCCTTTGGCGCCTCACACCAGGCTCCAGTGTTAGGGATGGGATTACTTCTTGGGATGGTCTTGCCATCAGCGGGATCATCTATGTTTCTGCCCACGGGATCTGTTTACAAGGAGGGCTGACTCTAGGCCTTCGGCGCCTCACACCAGGCTCCAGTGTTAGGGATGGGATTACTTCTTGGGATGGTTCTGCTGTCCCCTGGACCATCCGTATTTTTGCCCACAGGATCTGTCTCTTATGAATAGGAGACAAGTCCGGGAACAGCAAGTGTTTTAGTCGTGGGGCTTGTGAAAATAAAGGCCCATCATGCAAGGCCACGGGGCTTGTATCTAGCTATGAACGTCTGCATATTTCTACAACACAAAGCAACGTTTGCAAGACACGTCAAGACAATTTAAGTGAAGTAAGTACCTAACGAGAATCCCTGTCTAAAGAAGACATCAGGCAAAGACCAAATCCATTGCGATACTCACAATACCCAAGATTCTGAGAGCTCAGTAGTGATCACAGGGAGACAATTCAAAACTTCGAAATAAATAAATATCAATTAATCAGTCAGTGATTTGTGAAGCGCACAACTCACCCGTGAGGGTCTCAAGGTGCTGGGGGTGGGTGTGGGCAGCTCTGTTAGGGTCATTTGAAGAGCCAGGTCTTGAGGTCCTTCCTTAATTGGTGCAGTGTCGGGCTCCATCAGAGGGGAGTTCGTTCCAGGTCTTGGCAGTGAGGTAGGAGAAGGACCTTCCACCTGCTCTGGTCCTGTAGATGTGAGGGACGGTGCCTAGGGAGAGGTCAGCAGAGCGTAGGTTTCTCTTGGGGGTGTGGAAGGAGATTCTGTTGTTGAGGTATTGGTGCCCAGTGTTGTGGAGGGCCTTGTAGGTGTGCGTGAGCAGCTTGAAGGTTATTCTTCTTTCGACGGGGAGCCAGTGGAGGTCATGGAGGTGCTGGGTGATGTGGTTGTACCGTGGGATATTGAGGATTAGACCGGCTGCCGCATTCTGGACGGTCTGTAGTTTGCAGATTAGTTTTTTTGTTGGTTCCGGCATAGAGGGCATTGCAGTAGTCCAGTCTGCTGGGGACGAGTGCGTGAATGACGGTTTTCCTGGATTCGGGGGGATCCACTTGAACCTCCTGCGTAGTATGTGGAGTGTGTGGAGGCATGCGGAGGAGACGGCGTTGATTTGACAATTCATGGTGAGTGAGGAGTCCAGTATGATGCCAAGGTTGCGTGCATAGTCCGTTTGGGTGGGTGGGTTTCTGAAGGTGGTGGGGGGGCACCAGGTGTCGTCCCATGCAGAAGGGGGGGGGGGAGGATGAGTAGTACTAAATTAAGTTTTACTTAAAAACTGGACTCTAATATAGAAGACCACTAGTGAAGCTGATTTCATGAAAGAGCTTTAAGAGAGTGTTTCAGGCTTGGAGCAACAAGAGAAGCAGCAGAAAACCAGGAATTAGCACCATGGGGGCGAGGAAAAAACTAGCAGAAAACCTCGAGCAAGAAGAGAAGGATTTACATGCTGGACCAAAAAAACCTGTAACTGAACAGAACAAGTGGTGGTGTGCACATGATTCCGGAAGATGCAGTTTGTGTGCTGTTAACTGTGTCTTGTCCCAAAACTTATGAACTGAGCCATATAGGAGGCACCTCATCGCTATCCTAGGGGAGTTAATGACCTAGTGGTGACCATGAAAAAACTAAGATAATGTTTTGGGGAAAGGTCCACTGTTTCGCTGTGATTTAGGATCCAAACGAATCAACAGGGCTGCACAATCATCCATACTTTACTGGTGAAGAGTGGGGCACTTTCTCACCCGAAGGACTGGTTAAGTTCACTGGTTAAGAATGGGCCACTTTCTCACCCGAAGGACTGGTTAAGTTTCCTGGTTAAGAATAGGGCACTTTCTCACTCGAAGGACTGGTTAAGTTCACTGGTTAAGAATAGGGCACCTTCTCACCCGAAGGAATGGTTAAGTTCACTGGTTAAGAATGGGGCACTTTCTCACCCGAAGGACTGGTTAAGTTCACTGGTTAAGAATGGGGCACTTTCTCACCCGAAGGACTGGTTAAGATCACTGGTTAAGAATGGAGCACTTTCTCACCCGAAGGACTGGTTAAGTTCACTGGTTAAAAATGGGCCACTTTCTCACCCGAAGGACTGGTTAAGTTCACTGGTTACGAATGGGGCACTTTCTCACCTCAAGGACTGGTTAAGTTCACTGGTTACGAATGGGGCACTTTCTCACCTCAAGGACTGGTTAAGTTCACTGGTTAAGAATGGGGGACTTTCTCACCTCAAGTACTGGTTAAGTTCACTGGTTAAGAATGGGAGACTTTCTCACCACAAGGACTGGTTAAATTCACTGGTTAAAAATGGGGCACTTTCTCACACGAAGGACTGGTTAAGTTCACTGGTTACGATTGGGGCATTTTCTCACATGAAGAAATGGTTAAATTCACTGGTTAAGAATGGGGCACTTTTTCACACGAAGGACTGGTTAAGTTCACTGGTTAATAATGGGGCACTTTCTCACCTTAAGGACTGGTTAATAATGGGGCACTTTCTCCCCTGAAGGACTGGTTAAGTTCACTGGTTAAGAATGGGGCACTTTCTCACACGAAGGACTGGTTAAGTTCACTGGTTAAGAATGGGGCACTTTCTCACACGAAGGACTGGCTAAGTACACTGGTTAAGAATGGGGCACTTTGGGGGGGCGTGGCCAGCAGCATGGGAGTCGCAACCTTCACCAGCTCTGAAAGCCGATCCGAATCCGACGCATATGGGACGTCCGACGGCCCGAAATTTGGTCTGCGAGGGTACATGAAGGTCCAGTCGTACAGTGGATGCTGAAATTGTCGCTCCCGAGGCCTGAAAACTGGTCTTAATTGTTTAGATTCCCTCGAGGCGGCTGGCTCCGGAGAGCAATCCAAGATGGCGGCGCCCTGATGGAGCGTTTGGGAGGCGCCGCCGGAGGTACGAGAGGACTCTAGTCTGCGCCGTAGAACAGAATAACGGCCCACATTGTAACAGGAGAAGAGGCGGGGATCTGGAGCTTCGGACGAGCACCTGGGGGGCCCAACTACGCCCAGGAGTCCGGACTATGATGCCTCCCCTCCCCCCATCCCTCGGGCGCACACTGTGAGAGGCCTCGCCGCCCCTGGAGGGAGAAACCACCTACAGCCCTGGGAGAAGGAGGCCAGAGACGGAGCCCTAGGTCCGTGGCTGCTGAATGACCCGCGAAAGCCCGCAAATTCCATCGGAGGTGCTTCCCCCCCCCCTCTCCCCCAGGGAAGATCACTCTGAAGGGCCTCGACGCCTGGAGGGGGGAAAAATACCCTGCAGGCCCAAAAAGACCGTGAGGAGAGCCGGACTCCCCAAAATGTGGCCGATGCACCAACGGCCCAGCTAGCGAAGCCACAGGCGACGTCCCGGGGCCTGGGGCCTCCCCGGGGAACCGGACGCCCCTGGCAGTAGAGGAAGCGTGTGGGCCCGGACCACGGAAGACGTCCGCCTCTCCACTGGGGCTCCACGTGACAATCCTCTCAGCGACCGGGGGGCATTGGACCGGGCCTTGAGGGGGGTGTCCAGGAGCACGGATTGCTGATGTCAGAATGCTCCAGAAGGACTTCGCAGAAGCAGCATAGAAGACTAGTCCCAATCGCCCCTCCGCCAGTGACCCCGCTTCTAGAGCAGAACTCACTAACAGGGGAGAGAAGGGGAAGGGGAAGTGGGAGAGAAGAGACTCCTTGCGCTGGGACTTCACTGGCACTCTCTGGTTAACCCTGGACGTAGTCTGACTGGAATTCCTCAGATGCCTAATGCACAGAAATGGGGGGAAAAGAAATAAACAACCTCCACAGTCTACTTACTCTTACACTGTATTTAAGTAAAGAAACTATCCAACCAGTGAAGCGCAAGGTTTTAGCTACTCTTCTTGTGTAAGGAGACTCGGGCTAGAAAAAAAGGATAACACAATTATTCTCTCTGCACAATTTGAATCTTTCTTTCACTCTCTCTCTCCCTGATAACTGAAGTACCTGAGTTTCTCTTACTCCAGCTGAATAAGGGGGTTCTGTTCTTGGCAGATTTTACTGTTCCACAATCGCAAGAATTCTTTGCTGCTGGCCAAGAGAAGACTTAAGCGTGCAAAAAGGTAGCAAGGTAGGAACAAGAGGGAGGAAAGAAAAGGATAAGCGCAAGAGAAGGGGGGGGGGAGGGGGTATTGGCCAATTGTCGCAGCAACGGTAGGCAATTGTCTTACTGAATAGAGTTCCAGAACGCCTTCGTTGTTCTCGCAGTCAGCTTACTGTTTTCACTGTGAAAAGTCTTTACCCGGCGTTGGAGGAATTATCGTTTTCACCTTGTGGCGAAGTCTGTCAATATTCCTCAGAACGTCGATGAATTCTGCCAAAAGTTGATTTATCCACTGCTGGGACCGAAGGTTCACAGAGCGAGAATCTTTCTCGCAAATATCCGGACAACTGGGATACTAGGAATTTCCTCAGAACTCCCGTTGTGAATATAGACGCAGAGTCAAGAGGAACAGATGCTTCTTCGGGTAAATCTTTGTTGAAGTGCGCCACACGCAGGTCACGCAATTCCAAAGGTAACTAGAGCAAGACTACACTAAGGCAAACGTGCGTACCGGCACGGCGGCCATCTTAGGAGGAGCGCACATACAGAATTAATATTGTACTTAACTGAAATACTATAGGGAACCAGTAATCACGTCAGGACTATTTACAACCAGGATTCCCTGATAGCTTTAACAGGGAACCACACATTCACCCGTCTAAGCCTAAACTGTACTCCAGTTCTTTCTCTAGGCTGGGGAATACACGTCGCTGCTAGGCGCTGAATCCTGACAGAACCCCCTCTCAACGACCGATTTATCGGTCTTGGTTTGTCAGGGTAACGGGCATGGAATCTCTTTATTAAATGAGGAGCATGGATGTTAGAATCTGGTTCCCATGATCTATCTTCCGGACCGTAACCTTTCCAGTCCACCAAATAATGAAGAGTGCCTCTTCTAAACTTGGAGTCAAGAATGTCTTTGACTACATATTCCGCATGACCTTGAATCTGTACAGGTTCTGGTGGTTTAGTTAAACGTATTTGTGGCGTAGATTTCTTCAATAAGGACACATGAAATACAGGATGAACCCTTATTCTCGGAGGTAATTTTAATTTCACAGTCAACGGGCTCAAAACCTTTTCAATAGAGTAGGGGCCCACAAATCTGGGTTGGAATTTTCTATTCCCTTTCAAACGGAGGTTCTTGGTTGATAGCCAAACTAACTCTCCTACCTTATATTGTGGGGGAGCTCGTCTACTCCTGTCAGCAAACTTTTTATAAGAGGTTTTAGCTTTCTCTAGATTCTGTTCTGCAGACTTGTGTAATGAATGAATGTCAGAAAGTAAATTCTTAACAGCGGGTACTTGCAATTCTTCTCTAGTTACAAAGGGGTTAGGATGACGACCCGCATTTAAATAAAACGGGGAGTAACCAGTTGACGCACTCCTCGCATTATTACACGCGAACTCTGCCATCCACAACCTTTCTGCCCACTCACCACCCTGATCAATCAAAAACAATCGGAGGTATTGCTCTAGCTCCTGATTAACCCTTTCCGTCTGGCCATCGGACTCTGGGTGATAACTGGTGGACAGTCTACTCTCTACATCTAGACCTTTGAGAAAGGCTTGCCAAAAATGAGAGACGAATTGAGGGCCTCGATCAGAGATCACTAGCTTGGGAACCCCATGGAGTCTCACAATATTCTCACTGAAAACCCGAGCTAAGTCTGACGCTGTTGGGACCCCCACCAGAGGAATTAAATGGCTCATCTTGGAGAAGGTGTCTACCACCACTAATATGGTATCAAACCCCTTGCTTACAGGTAAATCCACTATAAGATCCATTGAGATAGTATGCCAAGGATGAGGTGGTGTGGGAAGTGGCTGCAAAAACCCCTGGGGAGACTGTCTACTGGGTTTACTTTGGGTACATAAACCACAAGACTGCACATACTCTTTGACTTGAGAGGACAACCCAGGCCACCAAAAATATCTTTGCACCAAATCCAGAGTCTTGGAAATTCCTTTATGTCCTGCTAAAGGGTGATCATGACAAAGCTGCAGTGCTTTCTGCTGAAGGGCCGTTGTGGGAAGATACAGCGCTTCCTTGAAATAAGGTAACTGTTGTTGACAGTGTCTCTCTTTTCCAAGCGAACTCCAGTGTTGAATCTCCTCCTGAGTCAGACTTTTACGAACTTCGTCTTGAAAGTCTGGAATGGAAAGAGCGCAAATGATCTTGGCTTCCGGAATGATGGGTTGAGGCTCCACTGCATGTTCACTATCCTCTGTACCCAAGCGAGACAAGGCATCAGCCTTCCCGTTTTTTGGACCTGGGCGATATGTGATTACAAAATCGAAGTCTGCAAAGTAAAGAGACCAACGAAGCTGCCGAGGTGTCAAGGTCTTAGCTGTTTTCAAAAACTGAAGATTTTTGTGATCAGAGAATACCGCCACCTTGTGTTTGGCCCCCAGCAAATAGTGTCTCCAATCTTCAAAAGCGTCTTTTACTGCCAACAGTTCCTTTTCCATGATGGTGTAATTTAATTCAGCCGAATTTAATTTCCTGAAGCGGTATGCCACTGGATGCAGTTGTCCAGTTCTAGAATGCCGCTGCGACAGGACTCCTCCCAATGCTTGATCGGAAGCATCCGCCTCCACAAAAAATGGTTCCGCAGGGTCAGCATGAAGCAAAATTGGAGCTGACACAAATTTCTGCTTTAGATCTGAGAAAGCCTTCTCAGTTTCCGAATTCCACTCGAATCGTACTCCTTTTTTCAGCAAACGAGTAAGTGGGGAGATTAACTGAGAGAAACCCTGAATAAAGCGACGGTAGAAATTGGCAAATCCTAAAAATCTCTGAATCTCTTTGACGTTACAAGGAGCTGGCCATTTTTCTACTGCTTGCACTTTTCCAGGATCCATAACGATTCCAAGAGGAGAGATGACAAATCCAAGGAATTCCACTTTACTGACATGGAAGACACATTTCTCCAATTTCACATACAAATGATGAGCAAGTAGTCGTTCCAACACTAATCGTACATGTTTCGTGTGATCTTGCGGATTCTGAGAGTAAATCAGAATATCATCTAGATAGATAATAGCGATGTTATCGATCAAGTCACTCATGATGTCATTTATAAAATGCTAAAAAACTGCTGGTGCATTGCACAATCCAAATGACATTACACAGTATTCAAATAGACCAAAACGGGTACGAAAGGCAGTTTTCCACTCGTGCCCTTCCTTCATTCGGACAAGATGGTAAGCCCCCCTTAAATCCAGTTTTGTGAAAATCTGTGCTTCCTTTATTTGATCCAGCAAAACAGAAATTAAAGGCAAAGGGTATCTGTTTTTGATGGTTACCTGGTTCAGTGCTCGGTAATCAATGCAAGTTCTCAGGCCTCCCTCTTGTTTCTTTGGAATGAAAAACAAAGGGGAGGATACCGGCGACTGAGAAGGGCGAATGAATCCATTGGCTAGATATCAATCCAAGTATTCTTTGAGATGAGCATTCTCCGTTTCGGTCAAAGCATAAATTCGACTACAAGGGAGACTGGCTCCTGGTTCTAAGTCAATAGCACAGTCATAAGAGCGATGAGGAGGTAACGTTTCTGCTTCTTGCTCACTAAACACTGCTCCCAAATCACGATATTCTACAGGAATATCAACAGAGGTGATCACTCCGATAGATTGTCCTCCAAATGACAGAAGAGATGCCTTAGTGGGTTCTTCCAATGGTTCCTGCGGCCCATAACAATGTTCAGAACAAAAAGGTGATTGCATGCTTACAGTACGCCTCTCCCAATCAATCGTAGGATTGTGGGTGGTCAACCAGGGTAGACCCAAAATCAATTGAAACTGGGGTGCGTCTATCAAATTGAATTGAATAGATTCCAAATGACCATCATCCTGAATCAATGTAATCTCTTCTGTATGACTGGGGATAGGACCAGAAGTCAAATTGGAGCCATCCACTGCTCTCACCGGTTCTTGTTTCTCCTTGCGAATAGCTTTAATACCCATCCTACGAGCGTATTTGATGTCGCAAAAATTTCCAGTAGCCCCTGAATCAATCATAATAGCCACTCCAGAAATCTGTGTCTCTCTGAAACGAATGGTCACTTGTAAGATTACATGCGGAATCAAGGTTTGCAAAGTGTTCAAAATGGAATGAGAAACGGGAGTCGTCTTTTCCTCTTCTACCACCAGAGCGACTCCGCCTACTGATGGCCGGTCTCGTTTCCCTTCACTGGAATTTTTGGCCGCTTAGTGCATTGTTTCACAAAATGACCAGGGCCACCACAGTACAGACATAATTTCTTAAGTCTTCTCTGTTCTTTTTCTTCTTGACTCAATGGTCCTCTGACTGCACCAATCTGCATCGGCTCTACCTCTGAAGATCCTCCTGATCCTTTCTCTGGTCGAGTTCGATCGAAACGAGGTATCGGAACTTTCCAATCCTTCCTTCTTTCACCCTTACGCTCTGATTGGCGGAAGTCCAACTCTAAAACCAAATCCACCAACGCAGACAATTCAGTAGGGCGATTTGGAACCTGAGCTAACGTATCCTTAATTTAGTCTCTCAAACCTCTGTAAAATAGCGCCGCTCTCTTTTCTTCTGGCCAGTTGGTTTCCAAAATCAACTTATTGAATTGTGTCAGATACGAAATCAAATCCTTAGATCCTTGACGCAGTTCTAGCAGTTCATTATCGGTGGCCTGGGAAATCCTTCTCCTATCAAAGATTCTAAGGAACTCACTCTTGAAACAATCAAAATCGCAAAGCAGGGGATCATCTTTACTAATCAAAGGCATGGCCCAATTTGCTGCATCCCCACCCAGATAGGAAAGAACAAACGCAACTCTGGATTGAGCATTAGGAAAAAGGGTGGGTCTACACATGAAATGTAAGGAACACTGAGTGAGGAAAAGCTGAGCCTTCTGGGGATCCCCCGTGAATCTTTCAGGAGCTGCTAAGGGAATCAACGGGGACACAGAGTGAATAACCTGAGCTACGGTCTTGGGATCAGGGCTGGGATTACTGACACTAGGTAAAGGAGTACTCTGAGCTGGATTACCCATAACCAGACCATCCACTTTCTGTGCTAACACTCTATTCTCCTCACGAACTGCACCCAACTCTCTTTGAATTCCCTCTAGTATCTCACCCAGGGTTCTTCATATCTACCCCTTCAGCCATACTGCTCGGGCGAAGAAAAATACGTGGGCACTTCAAACTGTCAGAATGCTCCAGAAGGACTTCGCAGAAGCAGCATAGAAGACTAGTCCCAATCGCCCCTCCGCCAGTGACCCCGCTTCTAGAGCAGAACTCACTAACAGGGGAGAGAAGGGGAAGGGGAAGTGGAAGAGAAGAGACTCCTTGCGCTGGGACTTCACTGGCACTCTCTGGTTAACCCCGGACGTAGTCTGACTGGAATTCCTCAGATGCCTAATGCACAGAAATGGGGGGAAAAGAAATAAACAACCTCCACAGTCTACTTACTCTTACACTGTATTTAAGTAAAGAAACTATCCTACCAGTGAAGCGCAAGGTTTTAGCTACTCTTCTTGTGTAAGGAGACTCAGTGGATTTCGGGCTAGAAAACAAGGATAACACAATTATTCTCTCTGCACAATTTGAATCTTTCTTTCACTCTCTCTCTCCCTGATAACTGAAGTACCTGAGTTTCTCTTACTCCAGCTGAATAAGGGGGTTCTGTTTTTGGCAGATTTTACTGTTCCACAATCGCAAGAATTCTTTGCTGCTGGCCAAGAGAAGACTTAAGCGCGCAAAAAGGTAGCAAGGTAGGAACAAGAGGGAGAAAAGAAAAGGATAAGCGCAAGAGAAGGGGGGGAGGGGGTATTGGCCAACTGTCGCAGCAACGGTAGGCAATTGTCTTACTGAATAGCGTTCCAGAACGCCTTCGTTGTTCTCGCAGTCAGCTTACTGTTTTCACTGTGAAAAGTCTTTACTCGGCGTTGGAGGAATTATCGTTTTCACCTTGTGGCGAAGTCTGTCAATATTCCTCAGAACGTCGATGAATTCTGCCAAAAGTTGATTTATCCAGTGCTGGGACCGAAGGTTCACAGAGCGAGAATCTTTCTCGCAAATATCCGGACAACTGGGATACTAGGAATTTCCTCAGAACTCCCGTTGTGAATATAGACGCAGAGTCAAGAGGAACAGATGCTTCTTCAGGTAAATCTTTGTTGAAGTGCGCCACACGCAGGTCACGCAATTCCAAAGGTAACTAGAGCAAGACTACACTAAGGCAAACGTGCGTACCGGCACGGCGGCCATCTTAGGAGGAGCGCACATACAGAATTAACATTGTACTTAACTGAAATACTATAGGGAACCAGTAATCACGTCAGGACTATTTACAACCAGGATTCCCTGATAGCTTTAACACGGGAACCACACATTCACCCGTCTAAGCCTAAACTGTACTCCAGTTCTTTCTCTAGGCTGGGGAATACACGTCGCTGCTAGGCGCTAAATCCTGACAGCTGAATACGAAGTCGAGGGGGCCACCCGGCCGAGATCCGCCGAGACGCAAGACTAGATCCTGGGGCCTTCGGCAAGGCAAACATCGTGGGCCTACTCTGCGGCCACCTGGAGGGCAGCCACCGCTGACCCCAAGACGCACAGAGAAACTATCAAGACACCGGACATACAGGGTTGGCCGGACCTGTGATTCGAGGGGGGCATCTGGGCAACGGTGCAGAGCACAATGAGTAAAAAAGACCCGATCCCCAAAACACCGAAGCAGGGCACCATGGAGAGATACGCTTTGGTGCCCCAGCCTCTTATAACGGAATCAACGGGCACTCGCTCTGACACAGAGTTGCTGATGGGGGCCATCCAGGCATCCAGAGAAGACATACAAGCGTCCCGGAGCACCCTGGAAGTCAAGATAGGAGAGGTGGGATCTGAGGACACCTTATTGCGCCAAGATTTTCGCAACCTGACGGAGAGAGTCACCACGGCGGAGAACAGACTGGGGGAAGCCGAGGACACCATACGAACGCTGCGGAAAGATGTAACGGCGCTCCGAGAGTCACACAAGCAACTACAGTGGAAGGTGGACGACGCGGACAATAGAGCACGCCGCAACAACATCCACTTTGTAGGCTTTAGGGAAGGAATTGAAGGGACCAATATGGAGGGCTTCCTGTGGACCTGGCTACAGGAGACCTTCCCTACGGCACATTTCTCGGCGTGCTTTGTGATAGAGAGGGCACTATTGGCGAAACCCCCGGTGGGTGCGAGGCCGAGACCAGTCATCGCCCGCTTCTTGAACTTTGCAGACCGAGATCTGATCTTGAGAGAAGCCAGGAAACTCGGGGAGATAAAACTGAAAAATACCCCCATAATGATCTTCCCGGACTACAGCCAAGAAGTACAGAAATTGAAGCACTCCTTTGACTCGGTGAAGGCGAAATTAAGAGGCCTACAATGCTGTTATTCCCGGCAAAGCTGAAAGTCATATATAACGGGAAAACTCACTTCTTCATGTGCCCCGAGGAGGCATGGCAGTGGCTGGAGGAGCGCCCCTCCTTCCGGAAACCCGAAACACGCGGAAGCGAGACTGACAAACAGCTGACAGTCACTGGCACGAGATGGGAACAACCGAAGTCGCAACGGACGAGAAATATGAGAGGCATCAAGAGAGTGAACACAACGCCGCATCCATCTAAAAGCGCAATCACGAGACGGAAGAGTCGATCTGCTTCTCTGGACACAGGGCATCTGTCGGGATCCCGATTTCACTGCTTGGCTGGGAAGAACAGATCAGAGGGTGAGGAAGAACCCGACGGAGAGACAACTGACAGCGAGGACACGGAGGAACAGTCCATGCACCCCTTGGTGATAGCCATTAATGAGATGGAACAAGAGCCGGCGCCGGAGGCCGGGGTGTCGCCGGGAGATGTACAAGACTCACACTCCTGAAAACATGCAGAACTGGGCAATCAAGAGGCGGCTTAGAGCGGAGAGACACGCAAGTTGACACGTCCCCCTTTGTTTGTTTGTTATATCTAATTGTACTGTTTAAAGGTAATTGTTTCATCACTACCCTGACACCCTGGTTAAGGGAACCACTATATGCAGTACGGTTAGAGGTTTAGGGATACATTAGTTGGGCTTCTCTAGGGAGGGCGACAGACCTTTACTGCCTGAAAGTCCTGCAAATAGACTGTTGCACAGATGGGATGGACAGGGGGAAAGGGTGGGGAGGGGTAGGGATGGGATGTGGGTTCCTGTGTTGTTCAGTCCATCCTGCATCCACCTCCAGACCTCCCGAGGCGTCTCCGGGAGCAACGTTCATTTTAGTGACTTTCTTGTTTGGAAACTTTTAAATTTGCCTACCTGCACTGCTCTCTTAGCGCTCTGATCGCCCCCTCCTTGCCTGACTCTCGGAGTGGGACGGGCGGCTCCACCATCTTGGGCGGGTCTGGGCTCTGCGCTGCAGTTCTTTGGCCCCTCCCCCCCAGGCAAAGTACTTTAGGCGGTCGGCTGATCGCGCGCCTTTCCTGCATCCACCTCCAGACCTCCCGAGGCGTCTCCAGGAGCAACGTTCATTTTAGTGACTTTCTTGTTTGGAAACTTTTAAATTTGCCTACCTGCACTGCTCTCTTAGCGCTCTGGACCTAGCACTCTGGTCCTCCCTGGCTGCCCTCTCTCCTGCACGCGACCCAGACCGCCTCCGCTGATCGCCCCCTCCTTGCCTGGCTCTCGGAGTGGGACGGGCGGCTCCACCATCTTGGGCGGGTCTGGGCTCTGCGCTGCAGTTCTTTGGCCCCTCCCCCCCTGCCACGCCCCCCTGATTCTCCTCCCTCATGTGTCCCTACATCTTGGTTACTCACCCCCGGCCGCGCAGCGGACGTGCACAGCGGGCGCGACGAAGGCGCGCCGAAGTTGCGCCTAAGTTAAGCCCGTCTGCGCCTGTCCGCGACGGGCCGGGACCAGGGGGCACACACTCTGCTCCTTTTTTGGTTTATACTTCAGCTCAACTCATAGCTCTCTCTGCTATCCCCTCACCTTCCCCTTCACTACTGCGTCATCTTGATACATTCGGCATTCTCGCCTTTTCCCTTCTCACCCGATCCCGGTCTCTCACAGCTTTACCCTTCCCTCTGTTGACCCCCCTTCTGTCCCCCGTCCCTCCCCTGTTCCTACTGTAGCCTCCGATTACCTCCTCAACACCCGCTCTGCAGTCAAACATCAGACGGAACATTTCAACCTTTTGACCACTGACTCCCCAGATTTCCTTTTCCTGACTGAAACTTGGTTCACCGCCGATTCCCTCCCCGATCTTTTAGCCATTCTCCCCGATACCCATTACGCCCTGCGAGCTGACCGTCCGGACGGTAAGGTTGGGGGAGGTGTGGCGATGATCATTCGGTCGACCCTCAAATTTCAACTTCTTATTCACCCCCCCCATACCCAACGTGGACTACTTGGTGGCCCGCTCCCTTAACCTTTCTGCCCCCCTCACTGTTGTCCTCGTGTACCGTCCCCCTCAATCTATGCCTTCCTTTGTAGCCTCCCTTCAAGACCTTTTGGCCACCTTGGTGGTCAACAATTCTTCCGTCCTTCTGCTCGGCGACTTTAACTTTTGGCCGGGTGATTCTAGGGAAGATCTTTCCTCTAAAGACGTTTCTGCCACCCTCCAGTGCTTAAACCTCACATCTCATGTCACAGTCCCTGCCCACGCCCAGGGTCACATCCTGGATCAAATTTGGTCCTCACGTCCTGTCGTCTCACCTCCCTCTATATCCCCTTGTGTTTGGTCGGATCACTTTATTATCTCCTTCTCTATTCACTTGGGCGCGGTCGACAAGCCCCCTTTTCCGAAAAACATTCTAGCCCGTAATTGGAATCAGACCGACCTTGATTCCCTCTCGTTTACCTTGGCTTCCTCTGCCCCAGACCTCACTGATCTTCCCCTCGAATCCCAGGTCAACGCCATTGGCACATGGCTATCTTCCTCGTGTGATCTAGTTGCCCCGCTTAGAAAGATCAAGGCGGTCCACCCCTACGACGCGCACAAATGGTTTTCTCCAGAGCTTAAAACGCTTAAACTCGACCTTAGGCGGTCGGCACGCCACTGGAGACGGAATTACTGTCCCTCTTTGCGCGCCAAATATAAACTACTTCTCACCGAATATAAAAAAGCGATCCTAGTGGCTAAAACCGCATATTTCACCGAGAGAGTAGCTCTCGCTGCTAACAAATCTCGTGAAATCTTCTCCCTGGTTCACAATCTTGCCACCTCTGATCGCTCCACCCCTAGTCTGGTCCCCTCACAGTCCCTCTGTTCCTCACTTAATGATTTCTTCATCGATAAGATCGTGAAGATTAAAGCCAACATCCCCACTGTGCCTCAACCCTGTCTCACTTGTCTTCTTCCTCCTCCCCTTTCCTCCTTCGCTCTCTTCCCCCCTATCTACCCTGATTTATTTCTAAAATTTCTGGTCAAAGTCAAGTCTGGCTCTCCCGCGGACTGTGCGCCGGCACGCATTCTTAAAACTCTTTTCACTAACTGCCCCGCCCCCCCTCTTGCTCTTCTTAATTCCTCTCTGGCTCTCGGTTCTGTCCCCTCTTCTTTTAAATCCGCTATAGTCCTCCCTATCCTAAAAAAAAACGGTCTGGATCCCTCTCTCCCCTCTAATTTTCGACCCATTTCCCTTCTTCCCTATCGTGGCAAGATCCTTGAAGCCCATGTTACCTCCTGCCTCTCCATTTACATCGAGGAGAATGGCCTCTTGGCATCCCATCAGGCGGTCTTCCGCCCGGGCCATTCCACGGAGGCGGTGGTCCTGGCAGTCTTGGACGAACTCAAGGGGAAGGCCGACTCTAACCTCCCTCAAGCCCTGGTCCTTCTCGATCTGTCCGCTGCGTTTGACACGGTTGACCACTCCATCCTTCTCGACCGTGTCAGCGCAGCGGGCATCCGGGGCGCGGCCTTTTCTTGGCTCGCGTCCTTCCTTCGGGACAGGTCCCAGGCGGTTCACCTCTCCGGCTTCTCTGCCCCTCCCCGGCCGGTCACTTGTGGCGTTCCCCAAGGTTCCTCTCTTTCCCCCCTTCTTTTTAATCTTTATATCCATCCCCTCATCACCTCCCTTCTTGAGCTGGGGGTCTCTGTGTACAATTACGCAGATGACCTCCAGCTCGTTTTTGACCTTTCTTCTACCCCTGATTCTCTCCCTGAGTTTTGTTCCACCTTAGTTTTTATTTCTGAGTGGATGAGCGCTAACCATTTGAAGCTCAATCCAGACAAGACGGAACTTGTCCTCACTGGTGGTCCCTCCAACCCTTGGTCTCCTGCACATTGGCCCCTTTCTTTTGGTCCCCCTCACTTGCCCGCTTCCTCCGTTCGTACCCTTGGCATCAAAGTCAGCCATGACTTATCCATGCACAGCCAGATCAGTTCCGTTGTGTCTTCTTGTTTTTTGTCCCTCCGTCTTATCCGTAAAATTTAGCGTTTTTTTTCCACCGACGCACTTAAAACCATAGTCATGGCCCTTGTCATCTCCCGCCTCGACTATGGGAATGGCCTGTACGTGGGCATACCCGCCTACGAAACCCGTCGACTCCAGGCCATTCAAAACCAAGCTGCCCGCCTCATCCTCTCCCTCCCTAAATCCTCTCACATCACCCCTGTTCTCAAGTCCCTTCATTGGCTTCCTGTCCGTTTCAGATCTTTCTTTAAACCGGCCTGTCTAGCCTTTCGGGCTCACTCCTGCTCTGCTCCCCTGTTCATCACTTCTCTCATCTCCTCATGTCCCCAGCCGCATTCTTCGTTCCTCTTCCCTCTCTCTTCTGCATATCCCCGGCTTCCGTAAATCCAGAACGGGGGGTACCCGGTTTTCAGTCCTGGCCCCCCAGTTCTGGAACAGTCTTCCACTCTCCATTTGTTCCATCCCCACCTACACTCACTTCCGCAAAGCCCTTAAAACCTTCCTTTTCTCTCAGGCATTCCCCTCCTAGTCTCCCTGGGTTCCCTCTGCGAGCTCTGATCAGGTCCCCAGCGCCAGGAAGCTGCTTGGCCGCAGTGCGCTTTACCAAATATTTTTTTCATTTCATTTCATTCATTTCATTTCATTTTTCATTTCATTCAGTTGGGGGGTTGGATGGGGGGACAATCATGTGATGACAGTCGCGCACTTCAGTGTTCCACACTACACTTCCACACAGGAGACCGACTGCACTAAGCACCTTGTATCTCAGACTGGCGGGTGCACACATGACACAACGTAGAGATCACAAGGGATTCAGCGTCCTGATATGGAACGTTAACGGGCTCGGCAGTAAGATCAAGAGAGGGTTGGTGAACGCGTAGATTAGGAGACTGAACCCAGACATAACGCTGCTGTAGGAAACCCGCCTCAAAGGGACTAACTGTGCCTTTCTAGCCAGGGGACACTACAAGGTATTAGCACATGCAGGATACACCACGGACTCGAGAGGGGTAGCCATTATCATAAAAAAGACCACCCCGTTCTGCATAGCCCGAACTTGGACAGATCCACAGGGGACCTACGTGGATGTTAAGGGGATATGGAATAGACGCACATACACGATAATCTCAGTATATGCTCCTCCAAAACTCCAGGCCAACACATTCAAGAGAGTGGCAGACATACTCATGGACACTGCTGACACCATTCAGATACTTGGGGGATATTTCAATGACGTGATGGACATAGGACAGGATCGGTCAGGAACGGCGTCCAGAGATGGGACCCAGACTCCCCTGTTCCAACTGATGGCCAACATAGGGCTTACAGACATTTGGAGGTGGCTGCAACCCGATCAGACGGCCTACTCCTTTTTCTCGGGCTCGCATAAGGTGTACTCGAGACTGGACTACCTATTCATGCCTAGGCAAAACCTGACAGTGGACGACACGGCGGAATATAAGGCGAGGGGGATTTCCGATCACTCCCCATTGCTGGCAAGAGTGGGAATGGAACGGAACAAAAGTGGGGTTTCCTGGCGACTGGCGGCATGGGACCTGCAGAATGCAAATGTTCTGAGGGGCCTGAGAGCAGATGTGAAAGTCTATATTGCTGAAAATGAGGGAACGGTCGACTCAGGGGTGATATTCTGGGAGGCACTAAAGACAGTAATGCGTGACAGGATACAAAACAGACTGGTGGAGGAACGGAGAAAGCTACAATTGGAAGTAGTTGAACTGGAAGCGGCTATTCTGGACCTAGAGAGGGACTACCAGTCCTCAAAAGATACAGAGACTCTTAGGAGACTCACTGATCAACAGAAGCACTATAGGGAGCTGGTAACAGGAGAGGCCAAAACCCAGGCCTTGGCCACTCTTCATCGCCTCTATGATGTGGGGGACAAGTCGGGCAAACTGCTGGCATGGCTAAGTAAAAAGGAGCGCGCAGCTAGATGGGTGGAGCATCTCAGAGACTCTGAGGGGATGCTCGTTAGATCCGACGTCCGAATCGCAGAGGTATTTGCTGCCCACTATGAACTCTTTAACACGACCAGGGACTAGGGGACATGTGAGGATGCCCTACAATACATGGATCAAACAGACCTGCTGACCCTGACTCCTGAAGCCCTTAAGGCACTAGAGTCTGACATCTCCTTGGATGACATCTCTGGGGCCCTAGCAAGGCTGCGACCGGGCAAAACACCGGGACCCAACGGTTTCCCGGCAGAGTTCTTCAAGTGCACGGCGGACCTACTGACACGCCATCTGAAGGGACTCTTTGAGGGCGCCTTGCAGGAAGGGAGACTCCCCCCAGATCTGTGCTCGGCGGTAATAATCCCAATACATAAGGAGGGGAAACCGCAAGAGGATTGTGCGTCCTATCGCCCCATTTCCCTTTTGAATACAGAAGCAAAACTTCTGGCGCTGCGGCTACGGGCGGTGATACCGGACCTTATACACTTGGATCAAACGGGATTCCTCCCGGACAGAGCCACCAGATTGAATCTCAGACGTACCCACAATTGGCTACAGGAGGTGCAGGGAAGGGAGGACCCACATTGGTTTCTATCCCTTGATGCCGAGAAAGCCTACGATGCTGTTCATTGGCCGTTTCTCGAGGGGGTCCTGCAGAAATTCCGCTTTGGCCCTAAATACCGGAAATGGGTCCGGCTCCTATACACTGAACCTAGAGCCAGGGTAAGAGTGAATGGGGTACTGTCACGGGAGTTCCTGGTCCGGAGGGGAACCCGACAAGGTTGCCCATTGTCCCCCCTCCTCTTTGCGCTTACTCTTGAGGTGCTGGCAGCTAGGATTTGTCAGAATGTGGACATCAGAGGTTTTAGAAGGGCAGAGATGGATTCCGCAGAAGAGAAAATATCCTTATACGCGGATGATATCCTGCTATATATCACATATCCGGAGATAACGATACCGGATATGTTCCAGGAACTAGAGCAATACGGAAAGCATGCTGGCTACCAGATCAACTGGCACAAATCGATACTTTATGACCCCAAGGGGCAGGGCAACTGGGCGGCACTTCCAGGACGACTGTTGACAACAGTGGAGGGTTTCCAATACCTCGGAGTATATGTCACCCTGGACAGACAGTTGTGGTACCGACGGAAGCTGGAACAAATTATACTGAATACCATAGCGGATATGAATCGCTGGAGACAGCTTCCACTCACACTTCTGGGTCGAGCGGCAATGTATAAGATGATTATCCTACCCAAGTATTTATATGCCCTTCAAAACGAGTATTACCCGCTCCCACAAAAGGTGTTCACCAGAGTACACTCGGATCTGAGGGCCTTCCTTTGGCTGGGCAAACAACCCAGAGTGGCATTGAATACTCTTCAAAGACACCAGTACAGCAGAGGGATCTCACTTCCGAACCTGGAAGCCTACTACTGGGCGGAACACATTGCTCCGATAAACGACTGGCTGCACGCACAGGCAGACCATCCCACTTACGCCCTTGAAAGACATAAGATGTCATCACGACACTTATTGTACTATCTCTATGGGGCGCCAGACGGGGGCAACTTCTCCAAGCAACGGTTATCACCTTACATCTATGGAATAAGGCAACGAAACACACGGGTTTGGGAATGAAACCCACACGACAGACGCCGATCTGGCACTGCACGTGGCCAACGGAACTAAACAAATTAAAAGGTTTCCAGAGATGGGATGATATAGGTATCTCCACCCTGGGGGACGTGGTGGCCAAGGGGGAACTGAAATCGTTTATGGCCCTAGGGTCGGAGTTCGGATTGCATCGCACGCAATTCTTCAAATACGCGCAGCTGCGGCATGCCTGGCGTGCCCAAAACATCCAGTTGGATGAGCTCCCAGACTATGCACCACTAGAGGGGCGGCTCCTGCAAGAGCAGATTCAGGGGAAAGCAGTTTCACTCACATATAAAACCTTAACAAATAACATGCTAGGCGACTTGGCAAAGCTCAGACGGACATGGGAAGCAGAGGTGGGAGACATGGAAGATATAGACTGGGACGTGGTATTAATGCATCCCAGGGAGGTGGCAATTAAGTCCCGGCTGCGCCTCATCCAATTTAATGTTCTCCACAGAACCTAATATGACAGGGTACGGCTCCACAAAATGGGGAGAACGGATGACACAAGGTGCCTTAGATGCAAAGAATTGGACGGAGACTTCTATCACATCTTGTGGTCATGCAATACGATACAAGACTACTGGACCCAAATCTTTGTGGAATTGAGTGAAGTGTTGGAGACCCCTCTCCAACTGGAGCCCAGGCTGGCCCTTCTAGGCATGACAAATGACGTAGACCTAGCGCGACCCCTACTACCTTTCCTGGTACTGGCGCTTGTGGTGGCGAAACGAGAAATAGTGAAACACTGGGGGACACCGGAACCGACGGGGTTAGAGGAATGGAGGAGAGGGTTAGACCTGTACATGGCAGCCGAGAGAGTTACGTACAAAGCGAGGGGATGCCCAAAGAAGTTCCTTAAGGTCTGGGCTAGATGGAGACACTATCATGGTTTAGATGGGGGGTTATGAGGGATGCATGATAAGTAATAAAATGTACACCAACATGAGTGCACGCCGGAGGACTCTGTGTATGATGCTAAGAGACAATTGCACAATGGTGCTAGGGACTTCAAGTCGGTTTGATACGGACTCTTTCAGAAATGTACAACGGAGGGAGGGGTGGGTGGGTGGGAGGTATGGGTGTGCGCACTGCTAATGACATGATTGCACTGTTGAGTTATGATAAAATGCAAATAAAAATATTTTTTTTTTTAAAGAATGGGGCACTTTCTCACGCGAAGGACTGGTTAAGTTCACTGGTTATGAATGGAGCACTTTCTCACACGAAGGACTGGTTAAGTTCACTGGTTACGAATGTGGCCCTTTCTCACACGAAGGACTGGTTAAGTTCACTGGTTACGAATGTGGCCCTTTCTCACGTCAAGGACTGGTTACGTTCACTGGTTACGAATGGGGCACTTTCTCACCTCAAGGACTGGTTAAGTTCACTGTTTAAGAATGGGAGACTTTCTCACCTCAAGGACTGGTTAAGTTGACTGGTTAATAATGGGGCACTTTCTCACATGAAGGACTGGTTAAGTTCACTGGTTACGAATGTGGCCCTTTCTCACGTCAAGGACTGGTTACGTTCACTGGTTACGAATGGGGCACTTTCTCACCTCAAGGACTGGTTAAGTTCACTGGTTAAGAATGGGAGACTTTCTCACCTCAAGGACTGGTTAAGGTCCCTGGTGAAGAATGGGGCACTTTCTCACCTCAAGGACTGGTTAAGTTGACTGGTTAATAATGGGGCACTTTCTCACCTGAAGGACTGGTTAAGTTCCCTGGTTAAGAATGGGGCACTTTCTCACCTCAAGGACTGGTTAAGTTGACTGGTTAATAATAGGGCACTTGCTCACCTGAAGGACGGGTTTCGCTTCCTCTTCTCTGACAGTCTTGGAAATCAATGGGATACGTTTCTCCATCTTCATTAATCCCAATGGATGCCACTGTTGTTGGAACTCCAGATCCTGTTATGAAAACACATTCCAAAGTATAAGAGTTTTGGTTTTGTCAATAACTTTGCGCTGCTTGACAAATCTCCACGAAATCCTGTGCTGAAAGTTTCAGGGTGATAAGTCAAGTGGGGGCCAAGAAAGAAAAAGGGGGGTCTCAAAACACATTTTCCCCATCTTAGGTTTCTGGGGATTTTTCATTTTTTGAACATGACTGCAGCCTGAACTGCAGAACGGAATTACACCAAATTTGGTGCAATGCTAGACGTTGGTACAGAGAGCATGCTTTTTTTAATTGGTGTAAATCCGTTCTGTATTTTCTGAGAAATTAAAGTTTAAAAAATATAGATAACTGAGGACGCGAGACCTTGTATTGGACATGCGGATACTACTAAAATTTGATTGGCGGCTTTGGTGCCGGAGGCACTCCCATGTATAGGGACCTCGGGCTGACCTTTGACTACCATTGTTTTAATTGATTTTAGGTGTTTTCTTGAATGTACGACATAATGTTTCCTGCATGAGCCTTTTTTCCTTGAACATTTCTTTTGTGTCTCCCTGTAGCTGCAGAGGGGGACAGTTTGCTTTTTACAGCCTTGCAAGGAACAGAAGGTGTGGGATGTGCATTTAAAAGCATAAGAGCGAGAAGGGTGTGAAGTGAAATGTACTGCTTTGTCTTGGAAAGTAGTGTTATATGCAGTGGAGCTCAATTGTGCCTTGTGCTGTACATTGGGAAGTATTGTGAAGTTCTTACTATTGGCTTTGACATGCTGTCATGCCATCTTGAATTCTGACTCTGTCTAGCTTGAGCTTTGCGCACATAGGCAGGCCCTCAGATCACTCAGATTGTTTAGGCTATTCACGTTCAAGGTTGATTACTGTACTTTTGGAGACTTTCACCAGCTTCACTGAGATAATGTGTGGGATGAGCACTTGGTACCTTTCAGAGCAGAGATTGTTGTTGCCAGAGAAATGTGTGGAATGTGCAGCTCTGACTCAGAGTCAAAGTACAGTGGCCTGGCCAGCTTCTGTCGTGACCCTGACACAGACCAGTACGGTCAGTGCGGTTTTCCTGACAGAAGAAAGGGGGCGAGGTTTCTAGAAGCGTCTCCTCAGGTTGAGTAAAAGGTTTAAAGGCGGGAAATCCTGGTGCCCAGATGGGAGCTCGCTGTGGAGCAGACGTGTTGCCACAGGGACCTTGTTTTAGGGTCCCAATCAAGGCTTCTGCCTGGCTGTCAAGGGGTTCTGTAGCCAAGATGGCAGGAATGCAGAGAAAGAGGAATCAGTTATGTATTACTTTTGGTTCTTGGCATTATGGTGTGTGAGTGTGTCTGTGTGCACATTCAAGTCTCCAGTGGTTATAATGAACACGTTATGGATTCTTTACCTTAGAATTACCCCAGGCGTCAGACTGGATCTAGAGATGTTTTTCTTCAGCAGCACCCCTGCGCGTCGGTAGGTGGTGTCGGTTGACTTCGCTTTCGTCGTTGGCGTCCTGATCGCTGGAATGACATTGTGGTATCTACTTAGACACCGCCCCTGTGCGCTGATGTCAGCTCTTTACACGACATTCCAAGCTAGAAGTGCAGAGCTATGCACGACACGGACCACTGGTGCACAAAACTAGGGCCCTGACAGAGACTATAGAAGTCAGTTTGCAGAACGTGGAGGATGGGTGGGATGGTAAGGAATCCATAACTAATATATGTCTCTTACAGATACATCGTTACCGAACGCAAGTAACTTGCTCTTCTGAAAGAGACTATTAGTTAGAGATTCCTTTCCTTAGAATAGATACCCCAGCAGTACCAACCCTGGAGGTGGGTCTGCGAACTAAGTTCACACCAGAAAGTCGTGGAGAACTGAACGGCCAAAGAAGCCGTCTCTCCGGACTTGGCTGTCCCGGCAGTAATGTTTAGTGGATGTGTGCAATGCAGATGTCATAAAGGGAGACACCACATCCCAAAGCAGACGTGGTTGCTGTCGCCATGGTGGAAGGGGAACGCAACCCCAGTGGAGGTTCCTTTTTCGCCAAAGAATAACAAATGTTGAGGGAAAGAACGACCCATTAAAAGATGGTTTGTTTCTGCACGGCCCGACCTTTTTTGGCACCGACATAGCCAACAAAGAGTTGGTCATCCACCCGGAATTGTTGTGTGCTATCCAGATTAAATGAAAGCGCACATTTTGGATCAAGACGGTGAAGCCTCTCCTCTTTAGAAGGATGCGGGCGGGAAGAAGGTGGGCAAAGTGATGGTCTATCCTATGTGGAAAGAGGTAACCACTTTGGGAAGAAAGGAAGGTCTAGGAGGAAGGACAACCTTGTCCGGATGAACAGTCAGGAAAGGAGGTTTCGAAGAAAGAGCCTGAAACCCACTCACCCTGCGAGCAGAGGTGATGGCAACCAAAAAGGCAGTTTTGAGGGTCAAAAGCCTGAAAGGACAGTTATGTAGCGGCTCAAAAGAAGAGTACATAAGGTAAGACAGAAAAAGGTTCAAGTCCCACTGGAGCATTACGAAAGGAATAGGAGGAAACAAAGTGACAAATGCCCTTAAGGAAGCGATTTACAATAGGGAACTTGAAAAGAGAAGGCTGATCAGGAAGGCGAAGAAAGGCCGAAATGGCCGAAAGATAGCTCTTCAGAGGGCCCAGAGCAGAGCCCAGCTGGGCCAAAGAAAGAATGAAGAGGAGAACCTCTGAAAAGAGGGGCAGAAAGGCGATCCACAGCCTTTGCTGTGCACCATGCCACAAATTGTTCCATCTACAGGCATATACTGTTTTGGCGGAGGGACACCAGGCTGCCAAGATAACGTTACAGACTTCGGGAGGCAAGTCGAAAGCTGTGAACTGTCGTCGCTCAATCTCCACTTAAGGAGGTGGAGGCTGGACAGGTTCGGGTGGAGGACTGTCTCCTGCTGCTGCGATAGAAGATCCTCCCGATGGGGCAGTCTAATCGGAGGATCGATGGTCATGTTGCTGGGGATCGCAGACTCTTCGGGCCAAGCCCGAAGCCACAAGAATGACTTGGGCCCGGTCTCGCTTGATCTTCTTCAGCACTCTGTGTAGAAGTGGTACAGGCGGAAAGGAGTATAGAAGACCGCAACTCTACTTGCGATGAGAAATTCCAACATGCAGAACTGCTGACATTGTGCGTTCTCTTCGGCGGAGAATAGATCTAACCAAGGCTCTCCCCACTGCTGAAAGAGACCTTGCACCACCTCTGAGTCAATACGCTATTAGTGATCCATCATGCACTGGCGGCTGAGTTTGTCCGCCCTGGCGTACAGGGAATCCACCAGGTGTTGAATCACCAGGGACACGCCATGATGTTCCAGTTACTTCCAGAGACGAGTGTCTCCTGACATAGGGTCCACGACCCCACCCCGCCTTGCTTGTTGCAATACCACATGGCGGTGGTGTTGTCTGTGAACACCTGCACTACACTTCCGTTGACAGAAGGAAGGAATGCCTTCAGTGCAAGACAAATCGCCCGGAGCTCCAGAAGGTTTATGTGGAGCCCGGACTCTGCCGGAGACCAGAGGCCGCTGATCTTCGCCTCCCCCATGTGGCCGCCCCCCCCCCTGTCACCACTGTGGTTGGGGAAGGGAGAGGGATCTGCCGTTGACCCAATCTTGGTTCGTAAGCCACTACTGCAATTGGTGTGCAGAACCCTCTGAGATCTGGACTCAATCAGAAAGATTCCCCTGATGCTGCACCCACTGGAACTTCAGGTCCCACTGCAGAGCCCGCATATGCCACGTGGCATGATCAACCAACAGGATGCTGGAGGCCATGAGGCTCAGCAGCCTCAGGGTCATTCTGACTGAACCCCGGGATAGAGGTTGAAAGATCGGAATCATAGCCCGAATATCCCAGACTTACTGCTCGGGAGGGGTACACAGACATAATATCGACTCCAAAATATCGTTTGGACATAATATCGACTCCAAAATATCGTTTGGAGAAAATATCGACTGGACAGAATATCGACAGCCAAAATATCGTTTTTAAGGTAAGTGAAGTAATATCGTTTTTAAGGTAAGTGAAGTAATATCGTTTTTATTTTTAGGGTTCAGGGTCAGTTTGGGGTTTTTGGGTAAAGGGGTATTTTTAGGGTTCAGGGTCAGTTTTGGTTTTTTGGGTAAAGGGGTATTTTTAGGGTTCAGGGTCAGTTTTGGGTTTTTGGGTAAAGGGGTATTTTTAGGGTTCAGGGTCAGTTTTTAGTTTTTGGGTAAAGGGGTATTTTTAGGGTTCAGGGTCAGTTTTCAGTTTTTGGGTAAAGGGGTAGTTTTAGGGTTCAGGGTCAGTTTTCAGTTTTTGGGTAAAGGGGTATTTTTAGGGTTCAGGGTCAGTTTTCAGTTTTTGGGTAAAGGGGTATTTTTAGGGTTCAGGGTCAGTTTTCAGTTTTTGGGTAAAGGGGTATTTTTAGGGTTCAGGGTCAGTTTTCAGTTTTTGGGTATTATTTTATTATATTTTATTACTATATATATATGTTTAATAAATATGAAATAAAAAAATATTTATTTAACTTTCATTAATTATTTAATTATTATAAGTTAATTTAAGTAATTAAGTATATTTTAGTAATTAATTATTAATATTAATTTAATTTAACACTGTTTTTAGTAAATACGATATTTTTTGCAACTATATTTTTGTAAACGATATTTTGTACTCGATATTTTTGTACTTACCTGTTTGTACATACAAACTCGATATTTTTGCTGTAGATATTTTTTCCTCGATATTTTGGGTAGTCGATATTTTGGTAGTCGATATTCTTTCAGTGATCCCTCGGGAGGATAAGCCCGAAACTGCGCTGTGTCCATAACCGCCCGATGAAATGGAGCTTCTGAGAGGGAATCAGGTGTGACTTTGGCACGTTGATAGTGAACCCCAGCGAATGCAGGAGGTCTGCTGTAGTCTGGAGGCGGGAGATGACAGCCTGGGGCAAACTGCCTTCAACAGCCAGTCGTTGAAATAGGGGGAAGACTGGAACCCCTGATCTGCGCAGATGAGCTGTGACCACAGCCATCACTTTCGTGAACACCCGAAGGGCGCTAGTATGGCCAAAGGGAAGCACGGTGAACTGAAAGTGCTAGTGGCCTATAGTGAACCGCAGGTAACGCCGGTGGGCAGGTAGGACGGGGATGTGAAAATATGCGTCCTGCACGTCCAAAGCTACCATCCAGTCTCCAGGTTCGAGGACAGACCGGACCTGAGCCAATGTCAACATTTTGAACTTCTTCTTCAATAAGAAGTGGTTGACATCCCTGAGGTCCAAGATAGGACGCAGGCCTTTGTCATTCTTGGCTACCAGAAAGTAGTGAGAATAATAACCACAACCTACGTCTGGCACAGGGACTCACTCGACGGCTCCCTTGGCCAAGAGAGCCGTAACTTCTGACGGAGAAGGGCCAAGTGATCCTCAGACATGCGATGGAAGGCAGGTGGCATGGAGGGAGGGGTAGTCTCTAAGCGGACGGAGTAGCCCCTTAAGACTATCTGCAATACCCACCTGTCCGACGTGATGTTGAGCCAGTGGGGGAGGTGATGGAGAATCCTGCCACCCACTGGCAACTTGTGGCCCTGTAAAGTTGGACTAGGAGGCTGCTGCAGTGGGGGCGCTGGTGGACTGGCCAGCCCGCTGGCCCCCAGACCCACAACGCTGGGTCCCACGTCCCCGGCCCCGCAGAGGCTGGTAATTTGCGCAGGCCTGTGGCTCTGGGTGGTACATGGTGGGGCACCCCTTCCGTAGCCAGGAAAGGGGCGAAAGCCAGCCTGCACGCGGCGAGAGGTGATAGCGAGGCCCAAGGATCTGGCAGTAGGAATATGCTACTTACCAGTATGCATCTGTTCTTGGCATGTAGGGCTGCTGACATTCATATCTATAGCATAGATCGCCGCCTAGTGTTGGGTCCGGATGATTGCACATTGTTGTCCTGGAAGAGTCTTCGAAGTATCACGAGATAGGTGGCTCCTCCCCTGGACTACAGTGCGCATGGGCATCGACTCCATCCTCAGATTGTTTTTCGCCATTGTGGCAGGGATGGAGTATGATACAGTAAGTGATGTCCATGCTAAGAATAAGGCTGAGTGCTACAGCTGTGACTGGCACCGGGGAGGAGGGAGGGTGATGTGAATGTCAGCAGCCCTACATGCCAAGAACAGATGCATACTGGTAAGTAGCATATTCCGTTCGAAGCATGTGGGCTGCTGAATTCACATCTTATGCATAGAATGTATAGCAGTCTCCTCCTAGCGGCGGTTGCCCGTGCCAGCTGCAGCAGTCTGAAAGAGAGTTCTGAGAACAGCCTGACCTACAGCAGCTTGCTGTTTGGAGTGTACATCCACGCAGTAGTGTTTGGTGAATGTGTGTGTGGTGGTCAATGTGGCTGCCCTACATATGTCTTCTAAAGGAATGTTTCCTAGGAAAGCCATGGATGCCCTAACTTGCGTGTTGAATGCACTCTTGGGGGAACTGTTAATGTGCGTTTAGCTTTTTGATAACAGATTTGTATGCACTTAACAATCCATCTGGCTATACCTGACTTGGAAATGGGGTTGCCTTTGTGCTGTGGTGAAAAGGCAACAAACAGTTGCTTCGTCTTTCTGAAAAGTTTTGTTCTGTCTATATAGTACAGGAGAGCTCTTTTAACGTCTAGGGTATGTAGAGCTCTTTCTGCCACGGAATCTGGATTAGGGAAGAATACTGGCAGTTCGATAGCTTGATTGATGTGAAACTGGCACACCACCTTAGGCATAAATTTAGGGTTAGTTCGCAGCACTACCCTATTAGCGTGAATTTGTATGAATGGCTCCTGAATAGTTAGGGCTTGCAGCTCACTAACTCTTCTGAGTGATGTAATTGCCACTAGAAAAGCCACTTTCCACGTTAGGAATTGTATCTCACAGGAGTGTAGAGGTTCAAAAGGTGGTCCCATTAGTCTGGTAAGAACCACGTTGAGGTTCGAGACAGGTGAAGGTGGGTGTCGTGGAGGAATGATTCGTTTGAGGAAAGCTTTAATAGCAGGTACTCTGAAGAGTGAAAGGTGCTGCCTGTTCTGAAGGTAAGCTGCCACTGCAGCCAAATGTATACGAATGGAGCTATAGGCCAGATTGCATCTGTGTAAATGTAAGAGGTAACATATGATGTTTTGAGTAGCTGCATCTAGCGGATTTATGTCATTATTGTTACAATAGATGACAAATCGTTTCCACTTCGCCGCATAGCATGCTCTGGTTGTAGGCCTCCTTGATGATATTCATACAGTCGGGAGGCAAGTTTAGGTAACCAAACTCTTTGACCTCAGGAGCCAGATCGCAAGGTTCAACTGTTGCGGATCTGGGTGCTGAATGTCACTATGGCTCTGCGTTAAAAGACGGGGTGTTAATTGCAGCCTTTGAGGAGGCACCACGGAAAGTTCCAGGAACGTGGTGTACCATGGTTGCCGCGCCCATGTTGGAGCAACCAGGATCAGTGTCATCGAGTGTTGTCGCAGTTTGCGTGCCACTAGTTGTATGAGCGGGGCTGGGGGAAAAGCGTACGCAAATCTGCCTGACCAGTTCATCCATATCGCATTGCCCTGAGACTGCGGATGTGGAAATCTGGCGGCGAAGCTTTGGCATTTTGCATTTTCCCTTGTGGCGAACAGGTCTATTTCTGGGTGACCCCACCTTTGGAAGTACGGTTGCAGCAGTGAGGGATGTATCTCCCACTCGTGCATCTGGTGGCTGTGTCTGCTGAGCAGATCCGCCGTCTGGTTGTCCCTGCCTGGGAGGTGTTCCGCCATGAGGAATATGTTCCTCTGGATGGCCCACTTCCACATGCATTTGCGCTAGATGGGACAACTGTGGAGAGTGTGTCCCCCCCTGCTTCTGTATGTAGTACATGGCAGTCATGTTGTCCGTCCGGATTAACACGACTTTGTTGCACACGTGTACTTTGAACGCCTTCATTGCCATAAAGATTGCCATCAGTTCCAGCAGGTTGATGTGCATCCTCTTTTACTGTGTCGTCCATAGCCCCTGCACTGTGTAATGGAGGACATGCGCTGCCCATCCCAGGAGAGATGCGTCCGTCGTCAGCACTATTTGTGGTACAGGCTCTTGGAACGGTCGTCCCTTGCAAAGGTTTTGTGGGTTCCACCAATGCAGAGAGCTGTATGCACGACCGGTTACCAACACTAGGTCTTTCAACTGTCCCTGAGCCTTGTTCCACTGACGTGCTAAGCACTCCTGAAGCGGACGCATGTGTAGTCTTGCGTGAGGGACTATGAAGATGCAGGAGGCCATCATGCCTATCAACTGCATAAACACCCGTGCTGTGAGCAAGTGTTGGGGTCTGAATTTCTGAATGAGTAACAGAATGCTGTTGATTCTTGCTGAATTTGGCTGCGCCTTTGCCGCCAGAGTGTCTATTGTGGCTCTCAGGTACTGCTGTACGTGGGCGGGCTGAAGACGAGACTTTGGGTAGTTTAATGAGAATCCCAGCTTGTGTAGGAGGTGAATAGTGCGGGATACGTGACTGGCACATTGCTGGGCTGACTTTGCTTGGTTGAGCCAGTCGTCCAGATAGGGGTAGACGTGAATGTGGTTTCTCCGTAGGTGTGCAGCCACTGTCGCTAGGCACTTGGTAAACACCCTGGGGGCTGTAGTCACCCCGAAAGGCAGTACCTTGAACTGGTAGTGCTGATTTTGGATGGTAAACCTGAGATACTTCCTGTGTGCTGGATGTATTGGTAAGTGGAAATATGCATCCTTTAGGTCTAATGTTGCGTGGAAGTCTCCCTGACTGAGTAATGGTAGAACTTGCTGTAAAGTGAGCATGTGAAAGTGTTCCGACAAGATGTATTGGTTTAGGGGCCTGAGGTCTAATATTGGCCTGAGGGACCCGTCCTTTATGGGGATTAAGAAGTACAGAGAGTAGACCTCTGTACCCTGTTCCTGTATAGGGACGAGTTCTATGGCCCCTTTTTGCAGCATGCTGATAACTTCCTGCTGCAATAATTCTATGTGCTCTGTGGACATAGGACAGTGTTTTGGGGGTATGTTGGGTAGAGTGGATGTTAGTTCTAGACAATAACCGTACTGAATAAGTTGTCTCACCCACCTGTCTGTGGTAATTCTTTCCCAGACTGGCAGGAACTGTTGTAATCTGCCCCTGACCGGTGTTATATGGTCCGGGGGCAGTGACAAGGCGACACTGTTTAGTATTGGCGGAGGATCTGGTGTTGTTATTCCCTCGTCCTCTGCCTTTACTGCTGTTGCCACGGTATCCACCTCTGTTTGTTTTATTATCGGTGGTTTGCGTGTTCCCTTTACTATATTGAGTCTGCTGGGACGCCTGGCCTCTTGTAGCTCCTCTGTTATTGGAGCGACGAAAGGAACCTCCTCTGAATTGTTAGGACTGCAAGGCTCCCATAGATTTGGCTGTTTCTGTGTCTTTTTTAATCTTTTCTAAGATTGTGTCCACATCAGGGCCAAATAAAAAAATCAGGGTTTACAGGCTGATTCAATAAAGTGGTTTGTATCTCTGGTTTGAACCCTGAGAAGCGCAACCAAGCATGCCTTCTGAGCATGACACTTGTGTTGATGGCTCTAGCTGCCGTGTCTGCTACGTCCAGCGCACATTTAATGGATGCGTTGGATATCAGTTTCTCTGCTTGTATGAGCATTTCTGCTCCTTCCTTGTAGGTATCAGGCAATTGTTGTAGCAGTTGCTCTAAAGTGTCATAATGTGCCCTATCGTATCTGGCTAGTAGGGCTTGTGTGTTGGAAATTCTCCAGATGTTAGCTGCTTGTGCAGCCACCCTTTTCCCAGAAGCTTCTAACACTTTAGACTCTTTGTCCGGAGGAGGAGCATCACCAGTAGTTTGGGAGTTGGCACGTTTACGAGCATTGGAAACCACCAAAGAGTTCAACGGCAACTGTCCCTTAATGTATGTAGGGTCCAAAGGCGCCGGTCTGTATTTTCTTTCAATGCGAGGGTTAATAACCCTTGCTCTTGTGGTCTCCTTAAAAATGTCTCCTGCATGTTTGAGGACACCCTTTAGCATTGGTAATGTTTTAACTGACTTGTCTGAAGTATCAGGGAGAGGTTGGGACTCCCCCTGGTCAATAGGGTCTGTCCAGGCTTGAGCCTGGTCATCCTGATCATTGTCCGCAGGGTAACTATACTGTTCATCATAGTCATACCCCATCTCTTCATTAGAGCGTGTGGGTGAGTAAGAAGTGTCCTGGCCATGGTACTGTACACTTTCAAAAAGGACAGGTGATGTGGAAGAATCCCTTTTCTTTTTCAGTAGAATTTTATATGATTCCAGAGGATTTTCCGACCTTATCTTCCTTTGATAAATTGTAAGTGTGCCCGTGTCGGCGTCGATATGGAGCTTCGACTGATTATCATAGGAGGAGTCCTGGTACACAACGTCCGATTGTAGAGGACGACTCCGTTTCCCAAGTGACACAGTTTTGTGTTGTTCGATCCCTGTTTTCGTCGTCTTCATAGTAGTTGGAGTCGTGCTCCGAACCTGGATCCGACAGCTGTTCTGGATCCTCGGTCTCGACGATCTCATCGTCGTCGAAGATATTCACCGGGTCGGGCGCTGGCTTCGACATTGTTTGTCTCTCTGCCCATCGGAGTCTAAGCGTCTTCTTCGACCGGAACCGAGCACAAGCTAGACAGTTGTCCTCGTTGTGGTCTGGTGATAAGCACTTGTTGCACACCGGGTGTACATCGATGTGCGGGTATTTTGAGTTACAAAGGGGGCATCGTTTGAACGGGCTCCGTTCCATCGACGATCGGGCCTCTGGTGTCGAAAAGGCCACGCGGCTCTCTTCGACGTCCTGCTTCGAAAAGAAACTGGAACAAGAACTTGGCACCGAACGAAAGTACAATACCGACGACCCCGAAGGCCTTTTGGCCTTGTAGAAAAGTTTCCGAACTTGAGTAAAGAAAAGTACATCCAAACCCAATGGCGGAAAAAAACAATCTGAGTATGGACAGGATGCCCATGCGCACTGTAGTCCAGGGGAGGAGCCACCTATCTCGTGATACTTCGAAGACTCTTCCAGGATAACAATGTGCAATCATCCGGACCCAACACTAGGCGGCGATCTATGCATAAGATGTGAATTCAGCAGCCCACATGCCTCGAACGCCCTGGAGTCCTTAAAGCGCTGAAGCATGTTGTCCGCTTTGTCACCAAACAAGCGACGGCCATCAAAGGGCACATCCAAAAGAGTTGATGGGACATCACCCGAAATGCAAGTGGACCTCAGCCAGGCGTAGCGTCTCAGGGATACCAGCATTGAAATCATCCTGCCTAGCGAGTCGGCGGGTCCAATCCACATCGTATGGATATCTTCGCTGCATTTCTACCCTCAGCAACTGCATGGGAGAGCACAGCTCGGGCCTCCTCTGGGCACTGTAGCAGTACCTGCGCAACCATGTCCCACACAGGTTGGGAGTAACGGCCCAAGAGACATGCAGTGTTCACCGACTGCAGTCCTAAGCTGACAGAAGAAAACATCTTCTTCCCAAAATGGCCCAGCTTCTTGGATTCCCTATCTGGGGGAGCAGTTGGGAATGGGCCCTTGGAAGTTGAGGCTTGAACCTCCAAGCTCTCGGGGGTAGGGTGTTGGGAGAGGAAAATGGAGTCGCCTGGGGCCAGGCGGGGGCGTCGGGCAATCTTCCTATTCACAGGAGCCCCTGTGCTGAACTTGGACCAAGTGCCCAGTAGAATGTCCGTGAGGGCCTCATTCCACAGCAGCAGGGGCTCTGAAGAGGCTGCTGCCGATTGAATCACCTCGGTCATGAGGTTAGTCCTGGCCGCCACCGTAGGAAACTCAAGGTTCAAGGCCTCAGCCACCCTACGCAACACCACAGCATAGGAAGCTCCCTCCTCCGTGGCCACAGGAGGGGGAGAAAGCATACCAAGGTCTGGGGAAGTGTCCAGACCACTGGCCTCACCCAACTCCTTTCTCTCTCCAGTCCGGTTCTTCCAACTGGTCTTCCTGAGGGTCCACAGACAGAGGGCAGTCCTCCTCACCCGCCTCTGGTAGCCACTCAGGGCGATAGGGAACACCAGTGGAGAACAGGGGTACAAAAGTACCGGTCTGCGCTGGTACTGACGTCGGCCAACGCCGGTTCGCTCTCTGTACATAACGAGGGGAAGGCCAGGGTCGACATCAGTTGGGGACACAACCGACGTCGTAGTGGGTGGAGGCGCCACAAATGGATTCGGCGCCAGAGGTGGTGTCATAAGGTCGACTGGTGCTGACCTGGATCCAGGCCAGGAACCCTGGGGGCCCAGCAGCGCTGGGGCTGAAGCCGCTGGCATCGAAGGCCTGGAACCCCCAGCCGTGTCCGCTGGGTCCGAAGGCGCGCCAGCGGAGTCGGGCTGCCCAAAGGAGGAGTTGAGGGCTTCGTAAAAACTACAAAGTTGGGCAGGGGTCGCCCCAGCTCCCGGGAAGTGGGGAGGGGTTCGGAGTCGACCCAACATGCTTGTTTGCATTCTTTTTGTGCTTTGACTTACCCGAAAACGAAGACTTTGACATGAGTGATGGTGATGGCTCAGCAACCGGCCCCGTGACCTCCCTCTCGACAGGGACCTCGAGCGGCACGGAGACGACTGTCGGGCCTCCAGAAGCTTCCGGGACCGCTCCCGCAAAGACTTCGGGCCATGGCCCGACAGTTTGAGCATGACTTCAGGTCGTGGTCGTGCTCCAGACACCAGAGGCATACTAGATGTGGGTCTGTCAACAACATCAGCTTGTGGCAGGAGCCACAAGGCTTGAAGCCAGTATGCCGATGTGACATCCCTGTGCACCAGTAGTCGAAAGTATTGTAAAGATGTCGACAAAAGTCGAAAAAAGCAGTCAAAAAGTGACTAGAGGTACCGCTCTCTCCGGCTCTGCCCTGGCTGGTGCACACAAAGAAAGAACGGACGGCAGCGCGCAGGGGCTGCGTCTTAAGTAGATACCACAACGTCATTCGGTGATCACGATGCCTACGACGAACGCAGAGTCGACAGCTGCCACCTACCGACGAGCAGGGGTACCGATGAAAAAATCTCCGGATCCAGCCTATCGCCTGGGGGTAATTCTAAGGTAAGGAATCCATAATTAATAGTCTCTTTCAGATTATCTAATTAGTGTATCGACCTTTCTGATTGCTTGCATTTAATGGTGCTTATTTCTTCCAGCGGACCTCAAGTATTATTAACTGCTTGTATTTTATTCCATGTATTTTAATCAATGCAATTAACAGTTGCATTTGCTTGTTTGTAAGTGTGGTATTATTGTTCGCACATATATATATCTATATAGTTCTATATAGATCTATAGACATTTGAATGTTGTTCATTTGCCATCTGGAAAGTTTTTTTTAGAGAGTGTTGCACAAATAAAACTCATTCTGAAAACTGTCTTTTGATGTGACGCCTCATTATATGATAGTGAAATCCCTTTCCAGGTGATTTTTATTGCTTGGCTGTGTGTTTGCCTCTAAATGAGAGTGTGGCGTTTTCTATTATTTGGGAGGGCAAAGCAATACTGCTGCTAACCATAAAGTGTAGGTAGCCATCGTGGGACTTGGCTTGAAGCAGAGTCCCAGAAAAAGAGTAAATCCACGGGTCACTAAACAGTATAAATGTGTGTGTGTATGTGGGGGGGGGGGGGGGGCTAGGCCCATTCACAGCCCCGGGGAATGCCACTTGCCCGGAGCAATCATTTTATGAAAAACACAATGCGGGGGGAGGCCCTAAGGCCTCCCCTGCCGCCCAGGGGACTACCACCTCTCTGGGGCAAAGATATGAAAACTGTTGTCGGGGGGGACCGGGCTATTGAATAAAATGCGGGGAGGCCATTATGGCCTCTGCGCAGCCCTGGGGACCGCCTCCTCCCTGGGGCTACAAGTAATATTACTGCGTGGGGGGGGGTTCTGCCCCCCCCCCCCCCACATAGCCCTGGGGAACGGCACCTCCCCGGGCTTAATTAACAAAGGAGGGGGGCTGCCTGACCCACTTTGAGTCCTAGATGGCCCTGGGTACTGCCACCCACCAGGGCTGGCTTCAGCAATGTCCCAGGGTGCCCACCCACCCAGAGGACATTGCTGTTTGCTATGGCTTGGCAGGAGCGCAAACCTGCTCCGCTTTCAGCAACCAGGAGCACAAAATGCTCTCGCTTGCTGAAAGTAGAGCATGTCTGCTTTTCTGCCCGCTGTCAGGCGAGCAGGGAAACAGACACATTTCTTTGAGATCCTGGGAGCTGGAGGTTAGCAGCTCTCTGGGTCTCAAAGCAATGCCGACTCCTGCAGAAGGCGGGGAGCCAGAAGCCACTCACACATCCATACAGGCAGTCACACACACCCTCCCCACACACACAACCATAGAGGGACTCAGACAACCAATCACACCCCCATACAGAATCTCACATACCCACTCAGACTTCGACAGATACATTTACACAACCAGTCACTCACCCATACATTCACTGACACCCCGAATCACTCACTTATACAGTTAGTCTCGCACCCAGTGACTCATCCAATCTGGCACTCATACACCCACTAATTCACCAATGCACCTTGGTATATATATATATTTAACACTTATAAAAACACTCACAGTCACTGGATGATTACATCAGTGATGTCACTGACCATGTAATGAGTGATGTAATATGTGACGTCATAAGAAGTGTATTGCGGGGCGCGGGTTACAGCTAGCTCACAAACAGCTACATTTCTCTGGTTTTGTACGAGTGAAACATCAGCCTAACTTTAACATCCCTGTAACCTTTGTTTTTTTTCTGGGAATTTCTAAGGATTTTTAATTCCATTCCCCAACTATGGAGGACCCCACCACCACTTCGAGGCGTTCTGTATATTCCTACTCTGCCCACCTTTGCTTACTTTTTGAGTTATTTGTGGGAGTCCAAAGATGGCTGCCACCATTTAATGGTTGAAGTGTTGACAGCCAATCAGATTACAGCACGGGGACTGTTGGATCCACGTTCCTAGATATACAAATGTGTTTTATGCTTAATATCTCTAAAACTACAGAACAGATGTACACCAAAACATAAAAAGCACTATCTTCGTATCAACATCTAGCTTCCTGCCAAATTTGGTGCAATACTGTACAGCGGTTCAGGCTGACGTCATGTTTAAAGATTTTATGGGAATTACCATGGGGAAAATGCGTTTTGGGATTCCCCCCCTCTCCTTTTTTCCCTCGGCCCCCACTAAATGGATCACCGTGAAACATTCCAGACAGCACCTGAAGTAGCGGGCACATATTGGGGAAAATATCATGATATTCATCAACCGATGCCAAAGATATAGGCACCTGAAGATCACCTTTTTGATAGAAACTCTGTCCTAACTATAACTATACATGTGTCTCTGGCAGAGACATCTACTTTCAACGGTCCCTATAAATCTACAATCCTGTTGTTTTAAAATGTGACATCCCTTGCACACTGGAAAATGTTCTGGGAGAAAATAGCTTCATAAAATAAATAAAGAAGTAGTGCAGCTCCGGATCCGTGTCTGATGTGCAGTAAGAAAGAAACGGACATCAGCGTTCATGGGTGTCACTTACACGTGGCTCCATTAACCACTTCCGGAGGGGATTCGCATTGAAGCAAAGTAACAGAGTGCTACCTACCTGCGGGCAGGAGCACTGCTTGTGCGTGTTGTAGATCCACTTTGGTGCCTGGAAGAAATTTACAATGTGGGGAATCTGTGATTAGAAGCATTTATAAGAAAGAAAAAAATTGCTTAAGAGTAAGCGTCAACTCAAACAAGCAAAAAAAAGCAAACTTTTCTTTTAAGAGCAGTACTGGTACTTTAAGCAAAATGGGCTGCATTTAACCAAAAAAACTTTAGCAATCCCAGACATGGTGGTCTGCCGGGTCCTAGCAGGCCACCATCCCTGTGATGGCCTCCAATCTTAATAGTCTCAATTTGCGATGAATCTCACTAATATTGATGCAGGAGGTTGGACTGCGACCCACTATGTTCGATTTTTAATAACTGAACTATTAGAACATTGATCACTTCTCTAAAAATATTTACTGGTCACAAAAATACCAAGCGCAATTGGCGTTCAGTATTTTGCGACTAGTTTTTCGTACATCTGCCCCTTTGATTTCATCTTGTTTGAATGGAAATATAGTGATGTCACTATGACATGTCGCTCCTGCTTGTGCAATACAATGTTGCTCTCGCTCCAGAGACTTGGGCTGTGAGCCCAGACATATTTTCGTTTCTCATTTTCAGCTGCATTCCGGGGCCTCGGTGTGCTGCGGTCTCCATGCCGTTGCCAATGTACGCAACATCTGCCTGACATAGAGGCTCGCAATTCAAAATGGAAGGCTGCCACTTTGAAGGGAGGCTTTCAGGAAACTGCAGAAGGACACAAGGCCACAGGTTTCTTCCCACGGCAACCATAATCTCAAAACCATGCTGGCGATAGAGAACAAGGAGAGGTATGGAAGCGGGGATGTGACAGAATTCTTACCTATGTTTTAGCCTGAAGGACACAGTTCACACTGAACTTCTGGCCTTAATCTCAAGCTTTACTGCTTCACTCAAGCTCTTCGGCTCGTCTTCCTAGGATTGTCACCAAGTATGGGACAACCGCACTAGAGGCAACAACTACATTCAAATATCAGATTAGGGCCTTCATTCACAAGCTGGAAGTTTTAAATAGCTGTCTGCAGTTGGGTAACAAGGCAAGCTACTTACCTGTAACTTTGGTTCTCCAGTATTGGTAACTTTCATAGATTCCCATAGCTTGTATCATTTCCCGTCGTCGGAGTGGGAGCCCCGGAAAATAAAAAATACCATAGCAGTATGTGCAAAAGAGAAAGAAAGGCCAAGGCCTCATCTCATTTTGTTTTACACGAAAAGGAAAAACCCGCACCTCTATGATTTTCCCACCATATATTTTATAGGGATGAAAAAAGATAAGCACTATTTAATGTGTTTACCTTGGCGATTATTTGCGCCAGTTTTATTCATCAATTTTCAAAAAAGGAAAACATGTCACTATAGTCAAGAGAAATCTCAAAGCCTTAAACGTAAAGGCCATTTAGTGTCCAATATTTACAATGAAAGATTCAATATTTACAATGCAAAAATGTGGTTTAAACAGAAAATTAACAAAACATACATAAATTGTGCAAATGTGCAAAAATAGTACACAACTGTCTTTATGTGATATCATTTCACACATAAAACAAGGGGAAGAATTATCCATAACATTTTTTATGAACCAACAGTTTT
Organism: Lissotriton helveticus; assembly: GCF_964261635.1. Classification (NCBI taxonomy): domain Eukaryota; kingdom Metazoa; phylum Chordata; class Amphibia; order Caudata; family Salamandridae; genus Lissotriton; species Lissotriton helveticus. Next base: position 501,760,774 of record NC_136062.1, read on the forward strand.
TTTGAGATATAATATTTGGCAAAAAAGGAGATTTTTAGTGGTTCTCCAAAAACCAACACGACAACCTCTCGGTAGAAATGTTGATAGGCGTTTAAATCATAAACAAATTTAAATGTGTACAGGACTTAATCCTGTCCGCCTACGCGTTTCGAGTTTGTGAGGGTTCTTCTCAAACTCTCTTCAGGGCCAAATGAATTCCATTCCCCATTTGTTAGACCTAATAGTGAAAACATAACAAATAATGGATACTTAGTGCTGTCTGCTTCCATCAACCCGCTAAAATCTCATCCTATATACACTTTTTAAAAAAAAAATAACACATACCTCTGGGGACTCGAGGTAGGTTAGTTCATCCAAATACCTTGCGGAATTTCGAAGGATTTCAAGGGATTTATGCGTGTTTCTAGAAAAACAGGGGTTTTAAATGTCAAACCTGTTTTTAACCATAAGGCGCCATTTTCTGTGCGACAGATTCATGTTGTGCTCATACCTGGCTATTGTTGAAATGGCCATCTGCTCGTACTGCTACTCTAGAGTTTTCATCATTTGTAAAATGCAGCGCTGTAATTAAAAAAGGTGGGGGGGCTCGTGTTATTTTGTTTCTGAGCCAGCGTCAGTGAATCTTATGCTGCTACTGCCCTGAAAGGAATAGCACTTACTTCATTTGTTTTGCCTCGCGCAGTCTATTAGTTCTCAATGTTGTACCAGTATGCTTAACACTCTCACGGTGTCCTCGCCATTAGTCATCCTCTGGCACCGCGGCTCTGTAGGAAAACGAGCGGCAGTCAGCAAAGGATTCCAAGCCGCACTTGAAGTAATGGTGAAGCCGCTAATGCGTGTACTCGCATAATAGCCGGCGGCTCAGTTTACATTTAGATTGGTTGGAGCCGCGGTCAAAGTAATTGCTATAAAATGAGCCCGCGCTTTGAGTTAAGCGGGAGCTGCTGGTGTGCGCTTTAACATTTTATAAAGGCGGCGCATACTGGGGTTACATGCAGGGGAGCCCGCGCTTATGGTTTTGATGGCAAAAGGCGCTCGCATTAATGTAAAACATTGCAGTCTGAGGCTGCTGGTCATTATTCTGCTAGCGCGCTGTTAGAGGCATCAAAGATGCGCAACATACCTTTCACTCCACGGACATGAATCACTTCCTCATTCCTTCACATGAAGTGAGTGAGTTTCTGGCATTCCTACTAAACGGGCTACGCCTTCATTGAGGACCAATCACAATCAAGTGAGTTTTGTGTGGTCCAACTGATGCATTATGGGGCATGTAGTCTAGTAGTTTAAAGTCTAGAAAGTTCACTCATTGTGTTTAAGCCTGAGTTAATAGTATCAAACCGAAGTATTAGGTATGCCTCTTTTCGCAGCAGCACCTCCTCTACATTCGGTGACCTGTGCTGTGGGTCAATTGCAGCTAGAACGGTCCACTTGAAATCTGTCTCCTTATGGTTTGCAGAGGTAAAATGCTCAACCATTGGGGCATTCTGCACTTTTCTCTTTAATCTAGAGCGATGTTGTGTAATCCTGACATTTACTTGTTGGCATGTCTTCCCTATGTACAATTTGTTACAACCGCACACAATCCCATAGATCACGTTTTTACTCCTACAGTTTGTATGCAAACTGTGTCTCCATTTCAAGCCATTATGGCTAAATACATCTCCTTCTACAACACTTTGGCAGGCCACACAATTGCCACATTTGTGGTGGCCAGTGATGGGTTTGAGGTTCCATTTCGATATTAGATCACTTTTGGGCTTTTGAATGAAGCTGTCTGCTCTGATGATTTGTTGGCCGACGCTCAGATTTTTTTTCATCGCGAAAATGGGTTTTTGCAACGGGGATTCCAACCCCTCCAGCAAATGCCAATTACGCAGAATAATCTGGCGGAATTTGTTTGTGTGTGCTCCATATGTCGTGACACATACGAGTTTGTCTAGCTCCTTTTTCTTTTTTATTTTGAGCAACTCAGAGGGGAAACATCCTTTACGACGCAACTTCTACCACGCAGTGCCTTTACAACGCAGGTTTTTCAACGCAAGTCATTACAACGAATTGCGCTGGGGGGCGCTCCAGGATAGGTAATAGTTTAATTTACTATCCAACACCTTCCTTACTATCCACGGGGATAAAAGCATGCATTGTAACAACGTACATCCACCGCAGAGCCTCAGATTTTCATAGCCGTTGTGTAACAGTAACCAAATATGCTGAAGGCTGAGCTTTCCCAAGGGATGAGAGTGGGCTCATGGGAATCTATGAAAGTTACCAATACTGGAGAACCAAAGTTACAGGTAAGTAACTTGTTTTCTTGCCCCAGTATTGGAACTTACACAGATTCCCATGCTTTGTATCAGAGTAGCTAGCAGTGAGCAATAAAGCACATTTTGTAAAATAAATATTGCAATAACTCTGTATCCATATTTTCATTAAAAATAAACAGAAATTGAAACATTAGTCAGTAAACATTATCAGATACAAAATGTGCAATAACAGGAAGGAGGGATGGAAGGGAAAGCTCACCGCTTATTGGAAGAGGTTCGTCAGGACTGCCTGTCCCACTGCCGCCTCACTCAGTGTGGAAGAGTCCAAGCAGTAGTGCTTTGTGAAAGTATGGGCACTGCTCCATGTCGCTGCCCTACAAATGTCCTTGATTGGAACTCCAGCGAAAAGAGCAGCAGACGATGAAACTGATCTTGTGAAGTGCGCCCGGACATGTTCTTCTAGCGGCTTACCAGTCGCTCGGTGACAGTAGTAAATCGCGCTGGCAATCCAACGTGCAACCCCTTGCTTTGAAAGGGGAAATCCTTTTCGAGGTGCACTAAAAGCGACAAAGAGTTTGGTAGATTTCCTGAAATGCTTCGTGCGCTGAAGATAGAATTTCAAACATCTCTGGACACCCAAGGAGTGAAGAGACCTCTCCGCTGGAGTCATAGGCCGAGGAAAAAAAGATTTCAGAATGACCAGCTCATTCAAATTACAATCCGAAGGAACTTTTGGAATGAATTTCGGATTTGCTCTTAGAATCAGAGTGTCCTTTTCAAACTGTAAAAAGGGCTCCTTAATCATGAGAGCTTGAAGTTCTTCAACTCTCCTGGCTGACGTTGAAGCGAGAAGGAGAACCACTTTCCATGACAGAAACTTAGGATCCGCTCTATGAATAGACTCAAACGGCGGTCTCATGAGTTGAGTAAGAACCAAATTGAGATTCCACATTGGAAGCGGAGGTCTAACTGGAGGGACAACTCTAAAGAGTCCTTTTAGAAATTGTTTGACAATTCTTGCCGACCAGAGGGAAGGGCCAGAGGCTGTCCGTCTGACCCTAGGTATAGCCGCCGGGTGTACCTTGATAGAAGAATGGGCGAGACCTGACTTGGCCAGAGACAGGATGTAAGGCAAGATCTGATGAGGAGCAGATGAGAAACGATGAGTGTTTTCTTGGTTGCACCATAAACAGAAATGTTTCCATTTCGAACGATAGGTTTTATTCGTACTTGGTGCACAGGCCTGAGCTAAAACTTCTTTACAATCCTATGGAATATTTAAATTCTGAAACTCTCGGTGCTCAGGAGCCATGCTGTCAACTGAAGTGAGCTCGGAGCCGGATGTACCACTTGGCCCTAGGACATCGTCAATCGAGGAGCAATGGGCCGCAGGTGAATCGGCTGATCTTGGGAGAGCAGGAGAAGCTCCGTGAACCAAAACTGGCGGGGCCACGCTGGTTCTATTAGAATCATTGTGCATGGTTCAGTCTTGAGTTTCCCGAGTAATCTTGGAATCAGGGGAATTGGAGGAAAGGCGTAACTAAATGCGCCTGACCAGGCCATTGAAAGAGCAATCCCCAGCGACCCTCGATGGAGTTCCCTGCTCGCGTAAAAGCGACATTTCTTGTTTTCTTGGGTGGCGAACAAGTCTATGGACGGAGTGCCCTAACCATTGAAAATTCTGTTGAGAGTGCCCTGGTCCAGTTCCCACTCGTGACACACTGACTTCAGACGACTCAATGTATCTGCTGTTGTGTTGAGAGTACCCAGAAGATGTTCCGCCGAAAGAGTGATTTGGTGAAGAATCACCCATTCCCAAATCTCCTGGGCTTCCTTGGAAAGCAGTCAAGACTTCTTTCCACCTTCTTTGTTCACATAGTGCATGGTTGTCGTGTTGTCTGTACAGACCAGGACAGTGGAGTTCCGAATCCTCGGAAGAAAAGCCTGTAAAGCCAGATGAATCGCCTTGAGCTCCAGAAGACTGATGTGGAGAATGCGTTGCTCGGGTTTCCAGTGATCGCTTACTTGAAGGTCTTGCAAGACCGACCCGAGCCTTCTAGAGAGGCGTCCGTGGTCAATATCAAAGGAGCGGGAGCCACCGTGAAAGTGAGACCTTTTGAGATATTGTTTTTGATTGTCCACCAGTTTACCGCCTCTCTCATAAGAGGAGTAACGATTACCTTGTCGTCAAACGAACCTTCCGCCTGGCGCCATTGCATGTCCAGTTGTTCTTGTAATGGGTGCATACGAAGTCTGCAATGCGGAATTAAGGGAATGAAAGTTGAAATTGATCCTAGGAGAGATTTGTATAGGCGGACAGACAGAGACCGTCTTTTTTGCAATTGACAGGTGGAAGAAATCAACCTTTTGTGTCTTTCTTCTGATGGGAAAGCTTTGCAACAAGTTGTATCAATCAATCAATCAGCAGATTTGTATAGCGCGCTACTCACCCGCTAGGGTCTCAAGGCACTGGGGAGAGGGGGGGGGTCGCTACTGCTCGAACAGCCGGGTCTTGAGTTGTTTCCTGAAGGAGAGATGGTCCTGGGTGAGCCGTAGGTGGGTGGGGAGGGAGTTCCAAGTCTTGGCCGCCAGGTAGGAGAAGGATCTTCCTCCGGCGGTGGTTCTGCGAATTCGTGGTACGGTGGCAAGGGCGAGGCTGGCGGATCGGAGCTGGCGGTTAGGTGTGTAGAATGTGAGGCGGCTGTTGAGGTATTTGGGGCCCATGTAGTGGAGAGCCTTGTGTGCGTGGGTGAGGAGTCTGAACGTGATCCTCTTGCTGACGGGTAGCCAGTGCAGGTCTCTCAGATGGGCAGAGATGTGGCTGTGACGGGGGATGTCCAGGATGAGTCGTGCAGAAGCGTTCTGTATGCACTGGAGTCTTTCCTGGAGTTTTGCTGTGGTTCCTGCGTAGAGGGTGTTCCCGTAGTCCAGTCAGCTGGTGACAAGGGCCTGGGTAACCGTCTTCCTGGTTTCGGTTGGGATCCACCTGAAGAGCTTTCGGAGCATGCGCAGGGTGTTGATACAGGATGACGAGACGGCGTTGACTTGCATGGTCATGTTGAGGGAGGAGTCCAGGATGAAACCCAGGTTGCGTGAGTGGTCAGTTGGCTTTGGGGGCGGTGCCGAGGGCCACCAGGAGTAGTCCCAGGCAGAGGGGGATGGTCCTAGGATGAGGACTTCCGTCTTGTCCGAGTTCAGTTTCAAATGGCTGAGCTTCATCCATTCCGCGACGTCTTTCATTCCTTCGAGGAGGCTGGTTCTGGCAGTGGCGGGGTCGTTGTATCCAGAATGGCTCCCAGAAACTTTGCCGACCGGGAAAGGGGAAGGACTGACTTGTCTTTGATGAGTTGAAGGTCCAGATGATTGAAAAGCTGAATGCAACTTTCGACTGCACTTATAGTTGCCTGAGAAGATGGAGCTTTTATCAAGCATTCGTCTAGGTAGGTAAAAACCTGCAGTGACTATTTTCTGAGAAACGCTGCTACTGGGGCCAATACCTTCATGAATATCCGCGGTGCGGATCTGAGTCTGAAAGGTAGGACCTTGAATTGAAAATGGCTCTTGGCTACTGTGAAGCGTAGAAATCTCCTGTGAGCTGAGTGGATAGGAACATGGAAGTATGCGTCCTCGAGATCCAGAGTTGCCAAGTAATCGCCTGGATTCAGAAGATGCAAGATGTCCTGAAGGGATACCATCAGAAACAAGAGCTTTATGAGATAGGTGTTGAGCTCCCCCAGGTCTAAAATTGGGCGCCATTTTTCTTCTGTCTTGCGAACCAGGAAAAACCGGGAATAGAACCTTTTGCCTCGTTGGGATAGAGGTACCGGTTCTATCGCTCCTCTGATGAGTAGTTGATGAGCTTCGAGACGTAGATGTTTTGATTCGGTGGTGCGAGGGGCTCTGGAAGGTGGAAGGTGTTGAAACTCTAGCGTGTGGCCAAACCGGATGATATTGAGGACCCACCGATCCGATGTTATGATCTCCCAGCTGCGGAGGCATTGTGATATCCTGCCCCCCACTGATGTTACAGGGGGCGAAGGGACAGTAGACTGAGCCGGGAAGCCGCTATTGGCGTTTAGAGGAATCTCTCCCCTGACGTCCCTGTCGTCCTCTTGAAGGCTGGTGAGAGAAAGACGCCAAATGGCTCTGGCGTTGAGAGCGCTGGGTTTTTTACGGCTGTGAAGATTGCAAATAGGAAGAGTAGCGCTGCTGTTGGTATCCTCCTCTGTATGTAGAAAAACCTTTCCCTCTTGCACCACGGAAAGGTACTTTGCGGTATTGCAAAGTCCCAGGGGACCTTGACGTCTCAGTGTCTTTCCTAATATCCTGCAGTGCGTCGTCCACATGCTTTCCAAAAAGCATTTCGCCATCAAATGGCAAACCTAAGATTTTATTTTGAACCTCCAGGCGAAACCAGGTGACCTGAAGCCACCCTTGTCGTCTTAGAACAGCAGAACCGGGAAAGGCGCGGAAAGCAGTGGTGGCAATGTCCATCGCGCAGTCGATGATTTCTGAAGACGACCGCTCTCCTTCCTCCAGGATCTTCTTTGCCTCAGCCTTGGAACCATTAGGCAGCTGCTCCAGAAATGGAGATAAGTCTCACTACATTTGGCGATCATATCGTCTCAAAATTCCAAGCGCATTGGCAGCCCTAACAAGGCGGCTGGACATAGAGGAAAACCTTTCCCACATTATCTAGACGCCTACCCTCCTTAACCGGTGGTGTGGTAAGGGGCGGCAATGTATTTTTTTACTTCCTTTGAGCCACCTGAGAGATGACAGAGTCCTGCTTCAGTTGACCAACTAGGCAAGCGGGACCCTCTTCTGGAGCCTTGTATTTTTTATCCAGCCACGGAAGAACAAGGATGACGGTAGCTGGAGACTGTATCACCTTTATCCCTTCACTCCATACACGTTCCACAATCGGGAGAGAACGGACAGATTTTCTGTAAGGCTCCTTAAAATCATAAAGAAAGCATTCCGATTGTACAGTTGGAATGGGAAGACCAAACCGTTTGGAAGCCCTTTCCATCAGATTATGGAATCCTCCGATATCTGCTGGAGGAGAATCTATAGGATCCGGTGATGGTGAAGCAGGATCCGGAATGACATACTCGTCCCATTCCCTATCTGGATTCGGGACCTGTTCTACATTCTGGTCATCATCTGATGAATCATCATCATCCTGCACAGTGATGACATTCGGGCGACTTTTTGTTGGATCCAGCTCTGGAGTTTGAGGTAGTTGAGGAGCTGCTGGGATAGAAGAATAGGCTGGAGGTGGTGGAGGAGGCGCTTGCATTGATTGTTGTTCAGAGGATTGAGATGGAAATCTCCTCTTATAATCTAACAACTTGACTTGGAAATCGCTAATTAGTGTAGACGGCATGGCCACCGTACCCTGTTGTAATTGTTCTTGAAGGCTATCTTGTGGAAGGTATTGCTGCTGTTCCATGTAATAATCTTCAGAGTCCGAGTCCTGATATTTTACTTGAAGTTGGGATGGACTGTATGCATCTCCATAAGGACCCTCATCCTCATCTGAAAATTCCTCATCTAAAAGTAATGCCGGAGGTAATGGTGTCACTCTACGAGGAGATGTCCTTTCTGGTGTGATTTGGCTTCTTTTTATTGAAATTTTAACTTTCTGTATCCTCGACGAGATTGTCGAAGGAATCGCCGACGAGGACTGATCGTCGACGGTACCGTCGACGAGTTCGTCATCAGCACCATTGTAGATGTCGACGATCTTCGTCGTCGTAGTCTTCGTCGTCGTCATCGCCGTCCACACCATCGTTGGCGGCATCATCTTCGACGTTGAGGGTGTCATCAACGTCGATGATATTGTAACAGGTACCTACAGCGTCGACGTGCCTGTCGACGGAGCTGGAATCGACATCAGGTGATGTTTAGATGCCGTCGTCGGCGTACCTGATGTTATCGTCGTCGACTGACTGATTTTCTTCTTAGATTTTCCATCCTGAGGTACAGAAGCTGTTTTTTTTTAACAGCTTTGGCTTGTCCAATGGTGAAGGATAAATAGAAGGTTGATGGCTTGCCTTCTAGGTAGAAAGTACCTCAGAAACTAGTCCCTCCCTCTCCTTTACACCTCAGTGAGGAGAGTTTTTGGGACTGGGCCTATCAGACCTATCAAGAGGTCTTTTGTAAGGTCTTAGTAGGAGGATCAGCCGAAGTTGAAGGGGAAGACCTACCCCTCTTTCTAGACCTCCTTAAAGATGTTGCTGAGGAGGAATCATCACTGTCACTGGATACTTCTTCCTTACGTGACTTCAGCTTTTGTAACCAGGTCAGTAAACGTCCCTCTCGGTCTCTCAGGGTCTTGGAAGAGAAGGTCCTGCAGATCTTACATTCAGCGGCCTTGTGATCAGGGTACAAGCAATAAATGCAGTCCTTATGCTGTCGTGTATTTCTATAGGTTCTGAATCGATCCCCCTATTCCTGACCCTATTCTGGTTAAGCTACCTAGCTAGTTAACTAACAGTCAGCCCATGAGGCAAGAAATTCCCCATGATGCAGATACCGTTATCTGACGCAGTCACACTACGGCACAGGAACGTGTTATCTGATTAGGTCATAACGCTTGAGATCTAATTAGACAAGCGATATTCCTCCAGCCCCTGATAAGGCATACGACGTTCTCATAACAAATCAAACCTATGACAACCTGGATAATCCGTGCGGCCATTGTTTTGATTTCACAGAGAACTTTAGTAAAGAATGTGCTAACGAGCAAGTCGTATGACATCTTTATTGACGTACCTATGTCCATCCTTACGTCAATCCCGGCACCTTTAAGGTATAAATATTGCCGACCTTGCCCTATGCAAACACACGCGTGGTGACAAGACGGAGCAGCCATACTTGCCGAAGCCGAGAGCAGAAGCAGACCCCGCAGGCAGCAGCCCCGCCTTCCTGACGCGCTGAGAGACGCGCTGCTATCTCAAGCCGAGAGACCCAGCACCGGCGCTTCTGGGCAGCCCTCGCAGGCAGCCTGGAATATCGAGAGCAGAGAAAGAGATACCATTCCTCATTCATCCTAAATTCCAGGTACAGAACTGAATAACCCCTCCTAGAGAATTCTTTAGTTATTCACTTGGCAAAAACAAACTTAAACTAAACTGTAACTTTCTATTCCCGCCCACGCATTAGACTTAGGTCAGGTACACGGGGTAGGCGTATTTAGAAACACCAGTTGAGTACGTTTAGTCAAATGTATATGTGTATGTAAATATATTTTATTCATTTTAAACATCATATGGCTCAGAAACCATATCAATGTTTTTACAGTATTATTTTATACTATTGCTTCTAATGTATGCACTTTACTTAACTATAAGTATTGCAATAATATCGATCCATTTCTCTTGTACGAGAAAAGAGACTGATCAATAAATAACATCTTTTATTGAACACGCCCGTCTCTTCCTTTTCTCTACATTCTGATGAGACTAAGAATGCACGTACTGACTGAGTAAAATAATTGCCTTGTGCTCACACGACTCTCGAGATTGACTCTTGATTAGGGGAGAGCAAAGTTGTCATGTTCTATGGTTGTCAGAAACTAAATCCCTTCTTGTCTAATCAGGGGAGTTAATCCTTCCTTGAACATTCGAGAAAGTTTCTAGCGAACTCTGAGCTTAGCTGGCAAACCCAAAAATTAAGTCTAGTATCGACAGTAGTAGACCTAGTTAACGTCTGGCCTAGGCCTTTACTGCTGTAGGCACTATTCCAATGCGCAGAGCCTATTGGGAAAATAGGAGCTACACTACATGGCGCCCAACGCGTTTGGAAAGGGCGATAAAACTAACGTAAGACATTTAGAGTAACTCAGTCGTGCTTTCTCACTCAGACCCCTTTTCCCAAATACTCCAAAGACGTCTGGAGTGGGTGAAAGGATATAATATCCTCCAAAACCTCGCAGGAGGGAACTCCTATGTATGGTTCTTGGTCTAGTCAACGTTGAAGGATAAAACAGTTCCAGAATATTGTGCATCTAATCTCTGTTTCCATAAGAAACCTGATCTGCAAACAAACATAATACCATCCTGTCTGTAAAATGGCAGAGAGTGATGATGAAAGAGAGGCAATTAGATTAGCTACTGAAATAGCAGCAGCTGATACTACAGCACTCGATGCAGACCCGGATATAATACTCATCCAGGTCGCCAAAAGAAGAGCTATAACTCTAAAACTTATAGAAAATGGACTGACACCTAGAGGTGGCACAGTCATATTCGTAATTGAGGCACACGAATATCGGCAGACAGAGGTATACTATACATGGATACATTTTCCAGCAGCAAATGCTGTAACAAAGTACTTCCACTATTACAAAGTAGAGGAACCTCCTAATGAGTACACTCCTTTCGAGGAGGTGGAAGTACCACTCAAATTCCAAGAGCATTTGCTCTTATTTGATGGCGCCCTAATACATAACAATCACATTACAAGGCTCGGTCCTTTAGGAAGACCAGGAGCAAGGTGGCCGGTCCTAGCCGGATACACACCACATCCAGACATCGAAAGAATGCCTGCAGCAGAGCTGTTAATACAGCTAAAACAACTACTAAAAATTCATAGACAATTAGTTCAGTATGTAATGCGGACTTCAACAATTCAGCCAGCGATTAAAATTCCACAGCTGACCCCTCACCAGGGGAACACAAATAAAATCACACCACAGAACATCCAATCCTGCCTAGGTAAAGTTCCAGCTAAACGGGAACAAATACCATTCTGGTTGGCACAGAAAATTACCCAAATAGAGGCGGTGTTTCCTGACACCACCCCATTAGAAAAACACAGGATTCTGACTATATGTCTCCCAATGGGAATCGCACCACACATTGAGGACTGTGACACTTGGGGTACAGTCTTTGCTTCCATCTACACAAAAACGCACGGTGTCCCATCCATTTCGGTGATACCAGATGTGCTAAAACAAATTCAAGATGAAAGCAGCATCGAACAGGTACGACCTTCTGTCAGCAATGCAAATCAGAATGTCAATGGAGACAATCATGCGCATGAATGCATGGTTACCCCTATTTCCGACTTAGAGGAACTTTCCCATGAAGCTGTTGACAGTTTTTTCGAAAGCCTGAATGATATGATGTTCTCTCCGGAACAGAAATAGAGACTTTTGAGTAAACTCGCACACGGCGTTCCCTGAATTCGGCCTTCAACTTTAAAAATAAAGTCACATGAACAATTACAATCCAGTTCACGGACAGCAACTTTTTTCAGCAAGCCCCTAAAATATTTTTCTATATATTTTTTCCCGGGACACTGATTTTCTGCTTAAAGTAAGAGACTATTCCTAGAGAACTAAGATTTCTATTTTAGATACTTTATAGACTTTATAGACTTTAGCTGCCCGCTGGTATGTTCGCAATAGATTTTATGTGATGAAATGGTTTCGACTTTTTTTTCTGTATAGCCATATTAAGAGCCATTTCATGTGTATTTCTCATATACCAACAAGCAATAATGCATAACAATGCGTGTTCACTTTTGCATTTAATTCATAGCTTAAGTGCATACAATATATATGACTGCAATTTTTCAGTATATTTGAAAATTTCGAAATGCATTTATGTATTTTGGGGTGGTAAGGTATACACTATACTCTATAGTATGTTGTACTATGTTATACTATGCATAGATTAGTAGATATGACCATAGTTAGCGTGGAGTGGGTGTCGTGTATTTCTATAGGTTCTGAATCGATCCCCCTATTCCTGACCCTATTCTGGTTAAGCTACCTAGCTAGTTAACTAACAGTCAGCCCATGAGGCAAGAAATTCCCCATGATGCAGATACCGTTATCTGACGCAGTCACACTACGGCACAGGAACGTGTTATCTGATTAGGTCATAACGCTTGAGATCTAATTAGACAAGCGATATTCCTCCAGCCCCTGATAAGGCATACGACGTTCTCATAACAAATCAAACCTATGACAACCTGGATAATCCGTGCGGCCATTGTTTTGATTTCACAGAGAACTTTAGTAAAGAATGTGCTAACGAGCAAGTCGTATGACATCTTTATTGACGTACCTATGTCCATCCTTACGTCAATCCCGGCACCTTTAAGGTATAAATATTGCCGACCTTGCCCTATGCAAACACACGCGTGGTGACAAGACGGAGCAGCCATACTTGCCGAAGCCGAGAGCAGAAGCAGACCCCGCAGGCAGCAGCCCCGCCTTCCTGACGCGCTGAGAGACGCGCTGCTATCTCAAGCCGAGAGACCCAGCACCGGCGCTTCTGGGCAGCCCTCGCAGGCAGCCTGGAATATCGAGAGCAGAGAAAGAGATACCATTCCTCATTCATCCTAAATTCCAGGTACAGAACTGAATAACCCCTCCTAGAGAATTCTTTAGTTATTCACTTGGCAAAAACAAACTTAAACTAAACTGTAACTTTCTATTCCCGCCCACGCATTAGACTTAGGTCAGGTACACGGGGTAGGCGTATTTAGAAACACCAGTTGAGTACGTTTAGTCAAATGTATATGTGTATGTAAATATATTTTATTCATTTTAAACATCATATGGCTCAGAAACCATATCAATGTTTTTACAGTATTATTTTATACTATTGCTTCTAATGTATGCACTTTACTTAACTATAAGTATTGCAATAATATCGATCCATTTCTCTTGTACGAGAAAAGAGACTGATCAATAAATAACATCTTTTATTGAACACGCCCGTCTCTTCCTTTTCTCTACATTCTGATGAGACTAAGAATGCACGTACTGACTGAGTAAAATAATTGCCTTGTGCTCACACGACTCTCGAGATTGACTCTTGATTAGGGGAGAGCAAAGTTGTCATGTTCTATGGTTGTCAGAAACTAAATCCCTTCTTGTCTAATCAGGGGAGTTAATCCTTCCTTGAACATTCGAGAAAGTTTCTAGCGAACTCTGAGCTTAGCTGGCAAACCCAAAAATTAAGTCTAGTATCGACAGTAGTAGACCTAGTTAACGTCTGGCCTAGGCCTTTACTGCTGTAGGCACTATTCCAATGCGCAGAGCCTATTGGGAAAATAGGAGCTACACTACAATGCTTGTCCTCCATGTAAAGCCTTTTCTTAGAACAAGTAGAACAGGCTTTAAATAAAGTCTTCTTCTCCTTGTCTGACATCCTGAAGAGAACTGTAGAGAAAAAGAGATGAAATCCAGAGCTCAGTGGAGACTCACTTAGCACCACGTGCGGTAGAGAATCTGAGGCTCTCTCTGGAGGGTTCTATGGGGTGAGGCTAATCTGATTGGTTGTTACATGATTTTAGTCTCTTTTGCAAAAAGAGGTAGATCTGCTACAAAATTAGATGAGCCCTAGGCCTTTCTTTCTCTTTTGTGCCTATTGCTATGTTATTTTTTATTTACCGAGGCTCTCATTCCGACGACGGGGAATGATACAAGCTATGGGAATCTATGAAAGTTCCAATACTGGAGTAACGTACGCATGCAGGGAATCCACGACGCAACTTAAAGTGAGGATCCCAGGAATGCTTTGCATTTCGGGACTAGACAGAATCCACGTCCAGGCAATGTCATCACTGAATCATACACGTTACCGTAAGAGTGACTTGGTGTTCCTGCACGATCCAACAAGCCAGCCATGGTTGGCCCCATTAGTTTACTACATGAACCCTGGATAAGTGATGGAAACCACAGATATCAGCTGATCTTTTGATGGTGTGTGCCACCACGTGCCACAAGCTCATGCTCTACAAATCCACCTTACATGGAAACCACAGATATCAGCTGATCTTGTGATTGTTAATGCTAGAGACTGCAGAGACAAATTACCCATGCTAGGGTTTTTCTTGGTTTTACAAATCACTGGAGGACGCACATGAGCTCTGTTCTTTCTCGTCTTCTCATCGTGCATAAAACCAGCCTTAGACATATTAATGCCACTCTTGGCTTGTCTCTGTTTTCTATTAGATTTATTTACCTGAACATTTTGTATTTTGTCACTTCTCTTCCCCTCTGTTAAATCTCAATCTCCTTGACCCTATTTTGTTCTGCTTGGTAACGCTCCTTGAATGTGAGTTGAGGGAATTCTGAGCGCACATCATCATCCACGTGTAGTGGGAACTTCGGAAGGGATCAGGAGATCCTTCAGGCTGGTAGGCCATCACTAGCGAGGGGAAAACAAGTGTGATGGAGGGCGAAGAAAAACAAATAATATCAGTGGATCACTGGCGGACGGCGGCCATCAGCTTATGGATTAGCTAAAGCGAGATACTGCCTGTTTACACACAGGAAGTCCATGGGTCTAGGCAGACAATCCAGTGGGTAATGTATGTCCCACATGCTGCTGTAAGAGGTTTATCCAAATTATGGGATAACTCAAAATCTGCAGAGCAAACAGTGAGGTGATAGCCCCTGGTCAATGAATAGCTGCTAGAACTGGAGATGCAGAACACGTCAAGTCGTCCAATGGGGTGAACTCCCTTCTTCCGCCATTTACAAGTTTTGGGTGAATGATATCAGAGTTAGAGGCCGCCACAGAGAGAAACCGAGGCCAGAAGAAAATTTGCAGAGCCCAAAAAGAGAGAATTTACATTCCTGCAAGTTGGGTTAATAACCGTCAACTTGTGGATTCACTGAACTAAAATTGTTCAGCAGAATTACATTACTGGTAACGTCCACACACTGCGTGGACTTAGTTAGCTACTTATCAACTCTTATAGCAGCCTGAGACTAATTATACATCTTTTCCTTCCCTCACCTTTCCTCATCCACTTCTTTCCCTTTCCATGACATTTTAAGGAAGTTAGGGCTGAACATCTTAAAAGCTACTTATCATTAATATAGAGGAATTGAAACCACATGCTTCCAGGACATTTCTAGACATTGCAAACCATTCGAGGTCTGACTGCCCCATCTCTAAAAGCCTGCGGAGATGCTTAACCTCTGCGAGGCCTCATCTCACAGTGCCCTCTTTGTAATTTAGGGATATTGTAATGTTTGTAACTTACCTGAATAGGGGCAGGTGCTGTTTTCCTCTCTCTTTGGGCAATGATAATCCTTCAGCTGTCGCTCCACATCAGTATTGTGAAAAGAAAACACTGCTGCAAGGAATACACATTTTGTATCATAAATCACATTTTAAATGCAATTCCAACATGACAATGCATTTAATGGGTTGACCTCATGCAGATTTGGACGCACTAACAGCCTTATTTAGAGTTTGGAAGGCAGGATACTCCATCACAAATGTGGACAATATCCCACCTGCCGTATTATATGGGATAAAGTACCCCCTGCCGTACATTGTAAGGATATTGCATGTTACCAAGGAGTTCCATGACCCATGTAGAGGAATGAGGCAGAGGGCCGAGTTCCCTTATAAGGTTAGGGAACTCCTAGGTGACTTGCAATATCCTTATGATATATGGCGGGGATGCTTTATTTCTTATTATAAAAGGTCAAATCATCACTTTTCCCACAAACCCTTTAAAATTATTGGTGAATAGCTCTTTTATATAAGAGAGAGCATCTTTGCAAAGAAGAAGAATAAAAATATAACTGTACAATCTTTTATGCAAAATTAGACACATTCAAAGTTGTTAGATACTTATTAAAAAAATATTAGAATCAATTTAATATAAGTAATTAAAAATAAACAAGGTAGAAATATAGGGAAAGTTTCCAACTTTTCTATAAAAACCTAAGAACTGTACAAACTAAACATATTGCCATAAATTCCCTCAATTCAGATTGTCGTCATACAACTAGAAAAACAGAGGTGATGAAAGAAAAGCAATATTTTGTTTTCATTGTTTAAACAGCTGCTTTAATTATGCTGTGGGGCCTGACCTGCCTTTCACCTCAGCTGCTTGCAGCAGGCACTATGATGTCAGAACTCAACTGTAAGAAGTTATTAGAGTTGAGTTATGTTTTTTTTTGTTGTTTTTTATAATCCGGGGTTGGGTGCATCACATGTCGCCGATTATAAAGAAATTAGAGAAAGGCTTTTAACACAGATATAGCAGAATCCTATGTGTTATAAGCGCGATATAGAGTAGGGCACTTATAAGATAGCAGACGAGATATCTGCTATGATTTGCCGGAGTATGCCATCTGCCAAACTATGACAAAGGCCACAGAGCTTTCTGAAGTTGGCCAAATCTAAACAGAGCTAAATTATAATCCACAAAAAAACAAAGATGTGAAAGGCTTGTGTGCAGATTTACAGAATGAGCAAAACACTCTTACTCTTAAAACACCTTCATTGTAATTCAAATCCGGCAATGTCCTTCTAAACTATCTGTTTAGATTCAACAGAAAAACCTTTCAATGATCAATATTCAAGGGCTCAAGTCTTGGCATTTCTCAAATACCACACACATAAAAATCCAACCAGGTCATCTTTCCGGATTAAAGCTTTGCTCCCTTGGGAGCTTGTACAACACTTCGTAGTATCGCACTCTGTGGTACAGTAGCAAAAAGCAGAGATGTGCTAATATCGCACTCTGTGGTACAGTAGCAAAAAGCGGAGATGTGCTAATATCTAACTCTGTGGTACGGTAGCAAAAAGCGGAGATGTGCTAATATCTCACTCTGTGGTACGGTAGCAAAAAAGCGTTGATGTGCTAATATCTAACTCTGTGGTACGGTAGCAAAAAAGCGTTGATGTGCTAATATCTCACTCTGTGGTACGGTAGCAAAAAGCGGAGATGTGCTAATATCTCATTCTGTGGTACGGTAGCAAAAAAGTGTTGATGTGCTAATATCTAACTCTGTGGTACGGTAGCAAAAAGCGGAGATGTGCTAATATCTCACTCTGTGGTACGGTAGCAAAAAAGCGTTGATGTGCTAATATCTAACTCTGTGGTACGGTAGCAAAAAAGCATTGATGTGCTAATATCTCACTCTGTGGTACGGTAGCAAAAAGCGGAGATGTGCTAATATCTCACTCTGTGGTACGGTAGCAAAAAAGCGTTGATGTGCTAATATCTAACTCTGTGGTACGGTAGCAAAAAGCGGAGATGTGCTAATATCTCACTCTGTGGTACGGTAGCAAAAAGCGGAGATCTGCTAATATCGCACTCTGTGGTATGGGAGCTAAAAGCAGCGATGTGCTAATATCCCACTCTGTGGTACGGGAGCTAAAAGAGGGGATGTGCTAATATCGCACTCTGTGGTATGGGAGCTAAAAGCAGCGATGTGCTAAAATCGCACTCTGTAGTATTGGAGCTAAAATCGCACTCTGTAGTATGGGAGCTAAAAGTAGCGATGTGCTAACATCGCACTCTGTGGTATGGGAGCTAAAAGCAGCGATGTGCTAATATCGCACTCTGTGGTATGGGAGCTAAAAGCAGCGATGTGCTAATATCGCACTCTGTGGTATGGGAGCTAAAAGCAGCGATGTGCTAACATCGCACTCTGTGGTTCGGTAGCTAAAAGCGTTGATGTGCTATAATAGCAGACTGTGGTATGGGAGTTAAAGGAGCGATGTGCTAATATCGCACTCTGGTATGGTAGCTAAAAGCGTTGATGTGCTAATATCGCACTCTGTGGTATGGGAGCTAAAAGCAGCGACGTGCTAATATCGCACTCTGTGGTATGGGAGCTAAAAGAGTTGATGTGCTAACATCACACTCTGTGGTTCGGTAGCTAAAAGCTGCGATGTGCTATAGTAGCAGTCTGTGGTATGGGAGCTAAAAGCAGCGATGTGCTAATATCGCACTCTGTGGTTCAGTAGCTAAAAGCAGCGATGTGCTATAGTAGCAGTCTGTGGTATGGGAGCTAAAAGCAGCGATGTGCTAATATCGCACTCTGTGGTATGGGAGCTAAAAGCAGCGATGTGCTAATATCGCACTCTGTGATATGGGAGCTAAAAGCAGCGATGTGCTAATATCTCACTCTGTGGTATGGGAGCTAAAAGGAGCGATGTGCTAATATCGCAATCTGTGGTTCAGTAGCTAAAAGTGGAGATGTGCTAATATCGCACTCTGTGGTATGGGAGCTAAAAGCAGCGATGTGCTAATATCATACTCTGTGGTTCGGTAGCTAAAAGCAGCGATGTGCTAATATCTCACTCTGTGGTATGGGAGCTAAAAGCGTTGATGTG
The DNA here is from genome assembly GCF_964261635.1 of Lissotriton helveticus. Classification (NCBI taxonomy): domain Eukaryota; kingdom Metazoa; phylum Chordata; class Amphibia; order Caudata; family Salamandridae; genus Lissotriton; species Lissotriton helveticus. The sequence goes on from NC_136062.1 coordinate 501,779,159, forward strand.
CTAATATCGCACTCTGTGGTATGGGAGCTAAAAGCAGCGATGTGCTAATATCATACTCTGTGGTATGGGAGTTAAAAGCGGCGATGTGCTAATATCGCACTCTGTGGTTCAGTAGCTAAAAGCAGCGATGTGCTAATAGCGCACTCTGTGGTATGGAAGCTAAAAGCAGCGATGTGCTAATATCGCACACTGTGGTATGGGAGCTAAAAGCAGTGATGTGCTAATAACGCACTCTGTGGTATGGGAGCTAAAAGCGTTGATGTGCTAACATCGCACTCTGTGGTTCGGTAGCTAAAAGCGGAGATGTGCTAATATCGCACTCTGTGTTATGGGAGCTAAAAGCAGCGATGTACTAATATAGCACTCTGTGGTATGGGAGCTAAAAGCGTTGATGTGCTATAATAGCAGTCTGTGGTATGGGAGCTAAAAGCAGCGATGTGCTAATATAGCACTCTGTGGTATGGGAGCTAAAAGAGTTGATGTGCTATAATAGCAGTCTGTGGTATGGGAGCTAAAAGTAGCGATGTGCTAACATCGCACTCTGTGGTATGGGAGCTAAAAGCAGCGATGTGCTAATATCGCACTCTGTGGTATGGGAGCTAAAAGCGTTGATGTGCTATAATAGCAGTCTGTGGTTCGGTAGCTAAAAGCAGCAATGTGCTAATATCGCACTCTGTGGTATGGGAGCTAAAAGCAGCGATGTGCTAATATAGCACTCTGTGGTTCGGTAGCTAAAAGCAGCCATGTGCTAATATACCACATTGTGGTATGGGAGCTAAAAGCAGCGATGTGCTAATATCGCACTCTGTGGTATGGGAGCTAAAAGCGTTGATGTGCTAACATCGCACTCTGTGATATGGGAGCTAAAAGCAGCGATGTGCTAATATCTCACTCTGTGGTATGGGAGCTAAAAGGAGCGATGTGCTAATATCGCAATCTGTGGTTCAGTAGCTAAAAGTGGAGATGTGCTAATATCGCACTCTGTGGTATGGGAGCTAAAAGCAGCGATGTGCTAATATCATACTCTGTGGTTCGGTAGCTAAAAGCAGCGATGTGCTAATATCTCACTCTGTGGTATGGGAGCTAAAAGCGTTGATGTGCTAATATCGCACTCTGTGGTATGGGAGCTAAAAGCAGCGATGTGCTAATATCATACTCTGTGGTATGGGAGCTAAAAGCGGCGATGTGCTAATATCGCACTCTGTGGTTCAGTAGCTAAAAGCAGCGATGTGCTAATAGCGCACTCTGTGGTATGGAAGCTAAAAGCAGCGATGTGCTAATATCGCACACTGTGGTATGGGAGCTAAAAGCAGTGATGTGCTAATAACGCACTCTGTGGTATGGGAGCTAAAAGCGTTGATGTGCTAACATCGCACTCTGTGGTTCGGTAGCTAAAAGCGGAGATGTGCTAATATCGCACTCTGTGTTATGGGAGCTAAAAGCAGCGATGTACTAATATAGCACTCTGTGGTATGGGAGCTAAAAGCGTTGATGTGCTATAATAGCAGTCTGTGGTATGGGAGCTAAAAGCAGCGATGTGCTAATATAGCACTCTGTGGTATGGGAGCTAAAAGAGTTGATGTGCTATAATAGCAGTCTGTGGTATGGGAGCTAAAAGTAGCGATGTGCTAACATCGCACTCTGTGGTATGGGAGCTAAAAGCAGCGATGTGCTAATATCGCACTCTGTGGTATGGGAGCTAAAAGCGTTGATGTGCTATAATAGCAGTCTGTGGTTCGGTAGCTAAAAGCAGCAATGTGCTAATATCGCACTCTGTGGTATGGGAGCTAAAAGCAGCGATGTGCTAATATAGCACTCTGTGGTTCGGTAGCTAAAAGCAGCCATGTGCTAATATACCACATTGTGGTATGGGAGCTAAAAGCAGCGATGTGCTAATATCGCACTCTGTGGTATGGGAGCTAAAAGCGTTGATGTGCTAACATCGCACTCTGTGGTATGGGAGCTAAAAGCAGCAATGTGCTAAAATTGCACTCTGTGGTATGGGAGGTAAAAGCAGCGATGTGCTAATATCTCACTCTGTGGTATGGGAGCTAAAAGCAGCTATGTGCTAATATCGCACTCTGTGGTTCGGTAGCTAAAAGCGTTGATGTGCTATAATAGCAGTCTGTGGTATGGGAGCTAAAAGCAGCGATGTGCTAATATCGCACTCTGTGGTATGGGAGCTAAAAGCAGCGATGTGCTAAAATCGCACTCTGTGGTTCGGTAGCTAAAAGCGGAGATGTGCTAATATCGCACTCTGTGTTATGGGAGCTAAAAGCAGCGATGTACTAATATCGCACTCTGTGGTTCGGTAGCTAAAAGCAGCGATGTGCTAATATCGCACTCTGTGGTTCGGTAGCTAAAAGCGTTGATGTGCTATAATAGCAGTCTGTTGGTATGGGAGCTAAAAGCAGCGATGTGGTAATATAGCACTCTGTGGTATGGGAGCTAAAAGCGTTGATGTGCTATAATAGCAGTCTGTGGTATGGGAGCCAAAAGTAGCGATGTGCTAACATCGCACTCTGTGGTATGGGAGCTAAAAGCAGCGATGTGCTAATATCGCACTCTGTGGTATGGGAGCTAAAAGCAGCGATGTGCTAATATCGCACTCTGTGGTATGGGAGCTAAAAGCAGCGATGTGCTAACATCGCACTCTGTGGTTCGGTAGCTAAAAGCGTTGATGTGCTATAATAGCAGTCTGTGGTATGGGAGCTAAAAGCAGCGATGTGCTAATATCGCACTCTGTGGTATGGGAGCTAAAAGCGTTGATGTGCTAATATCGCACTCTGTGGTTCGGTAGCTAAAAGCAGCGATGTGCTAATATACCACTCTGTGGTATGGGAGCTAAAAGCGTTGATGTGCTAATATCGCACTCTGTGTTATGGGAGCTAAAAGCAGCGATGTGCTAATATCGCACTCTGTAGTATGGGAGCTAAAAGTAGCGATGTGCTAACATCGCACTCTGTGGTATGGGAGCTAAAAGCGGAGATGTGCTAATATCTCACTCTGTGGTACGGTAGCAAAAAAGCGTTGATGTGCTAATATCTAACTCTGTGGTACGGTAGCAAAAAGCGGAGATGTGCTAATATCTCACTCTGTGGTACGGTATCAAAAAGCGGAGATGTGCTAATATCTCACTCTGTGGTACGGTAGCAAAAAAGCGTTGATGTGCTAATATCTAACTCTGTGGTACGGTAGCAAAAAGCAGAGATGTGCTAATATCTCACTCTGTGGTACGGTAGCAAAAAGCGGAGATCTGCTAATATCGCACTCTGTGGTATGGGAGCTAAAAGCAGCGATGTGCTAATATCCCACTCTGTGGTACGGGAGCTAAAAGAGGGGATGTGCTAATATCGCACTCTGTGGTATGGGAGCTAAAAGCAGCGATGTGCTAAAATCGCACTCTGTAGTATGGGAGCTAAAATCGCACTCTGTAGTATGGGAGCTAAAAGTAGCGATGTGCTAACATCGCACTCTGTGGTATGGGAGCTAAAAGCAGCGATGTGCTAATATCGCACTCTGTGGTATGGGAGCTAAAAGCAGCGATGTGCTAATATCGCACTCTGTGGTATGGGAGCTAAAAGCAGCGATGTGCTAACATCGCACTCTGTGGTTCGGTAGCTAAAAGCGTTGATGTGCTATAATAGCAGTCTGTGGTATGGGAGCTAAAAGTAGCGATGTGCTAATATCGCACTCTGTGGTATGGGAGCTAAAAGCGGAGATGTGCTAATATCGCACTCTGTGGTATGGTAGCTAAAAGCGTTGATGTGCTAATATCGCACTCTGTGGTATGGGAGCTAAAAGCAGCGACGTGCTAATATCGCACTCTGTGGTATGGGAGCTAAAAGCAGCGACGTGCTAATATCGCACTCTGTGGTTCGGTAGCTAAAAGCAGCGATGTGCTAATATCTCACTCTGTGGTATGGGAGCTAAAAGCAGCGATGTGCTAATATCGCACTCTGTGGTTCAGTAGCTAAAAGCGGAGATGTGCTAATATCGCACTCTGTGGTATGGGAGCTAAAATCAGCGATGTGCTAATATCGCACTCTGTGGTTCAGTAGCTAAAAGCAGCGATGTGCTATAGTAGCAGTCTGTGGTATGGGAGCTAAAAGCAGCGATGTGCTAATATCTCACTCTGTGGTATGGGAGCTAAAAGCAGCGATGTGCTAATATCGCACTCTGTGGTATGGGAGCTAAAAGCAGCGATGTGCTAATATCGCACTCTGTGGTATGGGAGCTAAAAGCAGCGATGTGCTAATATCTCACTCTGTGGTATGGGAGCTAAAAGCAGCGATGTGCTAATATCGCAATCTGTGGTTCAGTAGCTAAAAGTGGAGATGTGCTAATATCGCACTCTGTGGTATGGGAGCTAAAAGCAGCGATGTGCTAATATCATACTCTGTGGTTCGGTAGCTAAAAGCAGCGATGTGCTAATATCTCACTCTGTGGTACGGTAGCAAAAAAGCGTTGATGTGCTAATATCTCACTCTGTGGTACGGTAGCAAAAAGCGGAGATGTGCTAATATCTCACTCTGTGGTACGGTAGCAAAAAAGTGTTGATGTGCTAATATCTAACTCTGTGGTACGGTAGCAAAAAGCGGAGATGTGCTAATATCTCACTCTGTGGTACGGTAGCAAAAAGCGGAGATGTGCTAATATCTCACTCTGTGGTACGGGAGCAAAAAGCGGAGATCTGCTAATATCGCACTCTGTGGTATGGGAGCTAAAAGCAGCGATGTGCTAAAATCCCACTCTGTGGTACGGGAGCTAAAAGAGGGGATGTGCTAATATCGCACTCTGTGGTATGGGAGCTAAAAGCAGTGATGTGCTAAAATAGCACTCTGTAGTATGGGAGCTAAAATCGCACTCTGTAGTATGGGAGCTAAAAGTAGCGATGTGCTAACATCGCACTCTGTGGTATGGGAGCTAAAAGCAGCGATGTGCTAATATCACACTCTGTGGTAGGGGAGCTAAAAGCAGCGATGTGCTAACATCGCACTCTGTGGTTCGGTAGCTAAAAGCGTTGATGTGCTATAATAGCAGTCTGTGGTATGGGAGCTAAAAGTAGTGATGTGCTAATATCGCACTCTGTGGTATGGGAGCTAAAAGCGGAGATGTGCTAATATCGCACTCTGTGGTATGGTAGCTAAAAGCGTTGATGTGCTAATATCGCACTCTGTGGTATGGGAGCTAAAAGCAGCGACGTGCTAATATCGCACTCTGTGGTATGGGAGCTAAAAGCAGCGATGTGCTAATATCGCACTCTGTGGTATGGGAGCTAAAAGCAGCGATGTGCTAACATCGCACTCTGTGGTTCGGTAGCTAAAAGCGTTGATGTGCTATAATAGCAGTCTGTGGTATGGGAGCTAAAAGTAGCGATGTGCTAATATCGCACTCTGTGGTTTGGTAGCTAAAAGCGTTGATGTGCTAATATCGCACTCTGTGGTATGGGAGCTAAAAGCAGCGACGTGCTAATATCGCACTCTGTGGTATGGGAGCTAAAAGCGTTCATGTGCTAACATCACACTCTGTGGTTCGGTAGCTAAAAGCAGCGATGTGCTAATATCGCACTCTGTGGTATGGGAGCTAAAAGCAGCGATGTGCTAATATCTCACTCTGTGGTATGGGAGCTAAAAGCAGCGATGTGCTAATATCGCACTCTGTGGTTCAGTAGCTAAAAGCGGAGATGTGCTAATATCGCACTCTGTGGTATGGGAGCTAAAATCAGCGATGTGCTAATATCGCACTCTGTGGTTCAGTAGCTAAAAGCAGCGATGTGCTATAGTAGCAGTCTGTGGTATGGGAGCTAAAAGCAGCGATGTGCTAATATCTCACTCTGTGGTATGGGAGCTAAAAGCAGCGATGTGCTAATATCGCACTCTGTGGTATGGGAGCTAAAAGCAGCGATGTGCTAATATCGCACTCTGTGGTATGGGAGCTAAAAGCAGCGATGTGCTAATATCTCACTCTGTGGTATGGGAGCTAAAAGCAGCGATGTGCTAATATCGCAATCTGTGGTTCAGTAGCTAAAAGTGGAGATGTGCTAATATCGCACTCTGTGGTATGGGAGCTAAAAGCACCGATGTGCTAATATCATACTCTGTGGTTCGGTAGCTAAAAGCAGCGATGTGCTAATATCTCACTCTGTGGTATGGGAGCTAAAAGAGGGGATGTGCTAATATAGCACTGTGGTATGGGAGCTAAAAGCAGCGATGTGCTAATATCATACTCTGTGGTATGGGAGCTAAAAGCGGCGATGTGCTAATATCGCACTCTGTGGTTCAGTAGCTAAAAGCAGCGATGTGCTAATAGCGCACTCTGTGGTATGGAAGCTAAAAGCAGCGATGTGCTAATATCGCACACTGTGGTATGGGAGCTAAAAGCAGTGATGTGCTAATAACGCACTCTGTGGTATGGGAGCTAAAAGCGTTGATGTGCTAACATCGCACTCTGTAGTTCGGTAGCTAAAAGCGGAGATGTGCTAATATCGCACTCTGTGTTATGGGAGCTAAAAGCAGCGATGTACTAATATAGCACTCTGTGGTATGGGAGCTAAAAGCGTTGATGTGCTATAATAGCAGTCTGTGGTATGGGAGCTAAAAGCAGCGATGTGCTAATATAGCACTCTGTGGTATGGGAGCTAAAAGCGTTGATGTGCTATAATAGCAGTCTGTGGTATGGGAGCTAAAAGTAGCGATGTGCTAACATCGCACTCTGTGGTATGGGAGCTAAAAGCAGCGATGTGCTAATATCGCACTCTGTGGTATGGGAGCTAAAAGCAGCGATGTGCTAATATCGCACTATGTGGTATGGGAGCTAAAAGCAGCGATGTGCTAACATCGCACTCTGTGGTTCGGTAGCTAAAAGCGTTGATGTGCTATAATAGCAGTCTGTGGTATGGGAGCTAAAAGCAGCGATGTGCTAATATAGCACTCTGTGGTATGGGAGCTAAAAGCAGCGATGTGCTAATATCGCACTCTGGGGTATGGGAGCTAAAAGCAGCGATGTGCGAATATAGCACTCTGTGGTATGGGAGCTAAAAGCAGCGATGTGCTAATATCGCACTCTGGGGTATGGGAGCTAAAAGCGTTGATGTGCTAATATCGCACTCTGTGGTTCGGTAGCTAAAAGCAGCGATGTGCTAATATACCACTCTGTGGTATGGGAGCTAAAAGCAGCGATGTGCTAATATCGCACTCTGTGGTATGGGAGCTAAAAGCGTTGATGTGCTAACATCGCACTCTGTGGTTCGGTAGCTAAAAGCGTTGATGTGCTAACATCGCACTCTGTGGTTCGGTAGCTAAAAGCGTTGATGTGCTAACATCGCACTCTGTGGTTCGGTAGCTAAAAGCAGCGATGTGCTAATATACCACTCTGTGGTATGGGAGCTAAAAGCAGCGATGTGCTAATATCGCACTCTGTGGTATGGGAGCTAAAAGCAGCGATGTGCTAATATCGCACTCTGTGGTATGGGAGCTAAAAGCAGCGATGTGCTAACATCGCACTCTGTGGTTCGGTAGCTAAAAGCGTTGATGTGCTATAATAGCACTCTGTGGAATGGGAACTAAAAGCAGCGATGTGCTAATATCGCACTCTGGGGTATGGGAGCTAAAAGCGTTGATGTGCTAATATCGCACTCTGTGGTTCGGTAGCTAAAAGCAGCGATGTGCTAATATACCACTCTGTGGTATGGGAGCTAAAAGCAGCAATGTGCTAATATCGCACTCTGTGGTATGGGAGCTAAAAGCAGCGATGTGCTAAAATCGCACTCTGTGGTATGGGAGGTAAAAGCAGCGATGTGCTAATATCTCACTCTGTGGTATGGGAGCTAAAAGCAGCTATGTGCTAATATCGCACTCTGTGGTTCGGTAGCTAAAAGCGTTGATGTGCTATAATAGCAGTCTGTGGTATGGGAGCTAAAAGCAGCGATGTGCTAATATCGCACTCTGTGGTATGGGAGCTAAAAGCAGCGATGTGCTAAAATCGCACTCTGTGGTTCGGTAGCTAAAAGCGGAGATGTGCTATAATAGCAGTCTGTGGTATGGGAGCTAAAAGCAGCGATGTGCTAATATCTCACTCTGTGGTATGGGAGCTAAAAGCAGCTATGTGCTAATATCGCACTCTGTGGTTCGGTAGCTAAAAGCGTTGATGTGCTATAATAGCAGTCTGTGGTATGGGAGCTAAAAGCAGCGATGTGCTAATATCGCACTCTGTGGTATGGGAGCTAAAAGCAGCGATGTGCTATAATAGCAGTCTGTGGTATGGGAGCTAAAAGCGGAGATGTGCTAATATCGCACTCTGTGTTATGGGAGCTAAAAGCAGCGATGTACTAATATCGCACTCTGTGGTTCGGTAGCTAAAAGCAGCGATGTGCTAATATCGCACTCTGTGGTTCGGTAGCTAAAAGCGTTGATGTGCTATAATAGCAGTCTGTGGTATGGGAGCTAAAAGCAGCGATCTGCTAATATCGCTCTCTGTGGTTCGGTAGCTAAAAGCGTTGATGTGCTATAATAGCAGTCTGTGGTATGGGAGCTAAAAGCAGCGATCTGCTAATATCGCACTCTGTGGTATGGGAGCTAAAAGCAGCGATGTGCTAATATCGCACACTGTGGTATGGGAGCTAAAAGCAGCGATGTGCTAATATCGCACTCTGTGGTATGGGAGCTAAAAGCGTTGATGTGCTAATATCGCACTCTGTGGTTCGGTAGCTAAAAGCAGCGATGTGCTAATATAGCACTCTGTGGTATGGGAGCTAAAAGCGTTGATGTGCTATAATAGCAGTCTGTGGTATGGGAGCTAAAAGTAGCGATGTGCTAACATCGCACTCTGTGGTATGGGAGCTAAAAGCAGCGATGTGCTAATATCGCACTCTGTGGTATGGGAGCTAAAAGCAGCGATGTGCTAATATCGCACTCTGTGGTATGGGAGCTAAAAGCAGCGATGTGCTAACATCGCACTCTGTGGTTCGGTAGCTAAAAGCGTTGATGTGCTATAATAGCACTCTGTGGTATGGGAGCTAAAAGCAGCGATGTGCTAATATCCCACTCAGTGGTATGGGAGCTAAAAGCAGCGATGTGCTAATATCGCACTCTGTGGTATGGGAGCTAACAGCAGCGATGTGCTAATATCGCACTCTGGGGTATGGGAGCTAAAAGCGTTGATGTGCTAATATCGCACTCTGTGGTTCGGTAGCTAAAAGCAGCGATGTGCTAATATACCACTCTGTGGTATGGGAGCTAAAAGCGTTGATGTGCTAATATCGCACTCTGTGGTATGGGAGCTAAAAGCGTTGATGTGCTAACATCGCACTCTGTGGTTCGGTAGCTAAAAGCAGCAATGTGCTAATATCGCACTCTGTGGTATGGGAGCTAAAAGCAGCGATGCGCTAATATCGCACTCTGTGGTATGGGAGCTAAAAGCAGCGATGTGCTAAAATCGCACTCTGTGGTATGGGAGGTAAATGCAGCGATGTGCTAATATCTCACTCTGTGGTATGGGAGCTAAAAGCAGCTATGTGCTAATATCGCACTCTGTGGTTCGGTAGCTAAAAGCGTTGATGTGCTATAATAGCAGTCTGTGGTATGGGAGCTAAAAGCAGCGATGTGCTAATATCGCACTCTGTGCTATGGGAGCTAAAAGCAGCGATGTGCTAAAATCGCACTCTGTGGTATGGGAGCTAAAAGCAGCGTTGTGCTAATATCTCACTCTGTGGTATGGGAGCTAAAAGCAGCGATGTGCTAATATCATACTCTGTGGTTCGGTAGCTAAAAGCAGCGATGTGCTAATATCTCACTCTGTGGTATGGGAGCTAAAAGAGGGGATGTGCTAATATAGCACTGTGGTATGGGGGCTAAAAGCGTTGATGTGCTAATATCGCACTCTGTGGTTCAGTAGCTAAAAGCAGCGATGTGCTAATAGCGCACTCTGTGTTATGGAAGCTAAAAGCAGCGATGTGCTAATATCGCACACTGTGGTATGGGAGCTAAAAGCAGTGATGTGCTAATAACGCACTCTGTGTTATGGGAGCTAAAAGCAGCGATGTACTAATATCGCACTCTGTGGTTCGGTAGCTAAAAGCGTTGATGTGCTATAATAGCAGTCTGTGGTATGGGAGCTAAAAGAAGCGATGTGCTAATATAGCACTCTGTGGTATGGGAGCTAAAAGCGTTGATGTGCTATAATAGCAGTCTGTGGTATGGGAGCTAAAAGAAGCGATGTGCTAATATAGCACTCTGTGGTATGGGAGCTAAAAGCGTTGATGTGCTAACATCGCACTCTGTGGTAAGGGAGCTAAAAGCAGCGTGTGCTAATATCGCACTCTGTGGTATGGGAGCTAAAAGCAGCGATGTGCTAATATCGCACTCTGTGGTATGGGAGCTAAAAGCAGCGATGTGCTAATATCGCACTCTGTGGTTCAGTAGCTAAAAGCAGCGATGTGCTAATATCGCACTCAGTGGTATGGGAGCTAAAAGCGTTGATGTGCTATAATAGCAGTCTGTGGTTCAGTAGCTAAAAGCGTTGATGTGCTATAATAGCAGTCTGTGGTTCGGTAGCTAAAAGCGTTGATGTGCTATAATAGCAGTCTGTGGTATGGGAGCTAAAAGCAGCTCATGTGCTAATATCGCACTCTGTGGTATGGGAGCTAAAAGCAGCGATGTGCTAAAATCGCAGTCTGTGGTTCGGTAGCTAAAAGCGGAGATGTGCTAATATCGCACTCTGTGGTTCAGTAGCTAAAAGCAGTGATGTGCTAATATCGCACTCTGTGGTTCGGCAGCTAAAAGCGTTGATGTGCTAATATCGCACTCTGTGGTATGGGAGCTAAAAGCAGCGATGTGCTAATATCGCACTCTGTGGTATGGGAGCTAAAAGCAGCAATGTGCTAATATCGCACTCTGTGGTATGGGAGCTAAAAGCAGCGATGTGCTAACATCGCACTCTGTGGTTCGGTAGCTAAAAGCGTTGATGTGCTATAATAGCAGTCTGTGGTATGGGAGCTAAAAGCAGCGATGTGCTAATATCGCACTCTGTGGTATGGGAGCTAAAAGCGTTGATGTGCTAATATCGCACTCTGTGGTTCGGTAGCTAAAAGCAGCGATGTGCTAATATACCACTCTGTGGTATGGGAGCTAAAAGCGGAGATGTGCTAATATCTCACTCTGTGGTACGGTAGCAAAAAAGCGTTGATGTGCTAATATCTAACTCTGTGGTACGGTAGCAAAAAGCGGAGATGTGCTAATATCTCACTCTGTGGTACGGTATCAAAAAGCGGAGATGTGCTAATATCTCACTCTGTGGTACGGTAGCAAAAAAGCGTTGATGTGCTAATATCTAACTCTGTGGTACGGTAGCAAAAAGCAGAGATGTGCTAATATCTCACTCTGTGGTACGGTAGCAAAAAGCGGAGATCTGCTAATATCGCACTCTGTGGTATGGGAGCTAAAAGCAGCGATGTGCTAATATCCCACTCTGTGGTACGGGAGCTAAAAGAGGGGATGTGCTAATATCGCACTCTGTGGTATGGGAGCTAAAAGCAGCGATGTGCTAAAATCGCACTCTGTAGTATGGGAGATAAAATCGCACTCTGTAGTATGGGAGCTAAAAGTAGCGATGTGCTAACATCGCACTCTGTGGTATGGGAGCTAAAAGCAGCGATGTGCTAATATCGCACTCTGCGGTATGGGAGCTAAAAGCAGCGATATGCTAATATCGCACTCTGTGGTATGGGAGCTAAAAGCAGCGATGTGCTAACATCGCACTCTGTGGTTCGGTAGCTAAAATCGTTAATGTGCTATAATAGCAGTCTGTGGTATGGGAGCTAAAAGTAGCGATGTGCTAATATCGCACTCTGTGGTATGGGAGCTAAAAGCGGAGATGTGCTAATATCGCACTCTGTGGTATGGTAGCTAAAAGCGTTGATGTGCTAATATCGCACTCTGTGGTATGGGAGCTAAAAGCAGCGACATGCTAATATCGCACTCTGTGGTATGGGAGCTAAAAGCGTTGATGTGCTAACATCACACTCTGTGGTTCGGTAGCTAAAAGCAGCGATGTGCTAATATCGCACTCTGTGGTATGGGAGCTAAAAGCAGCGATGTGCTAATATCTCACTCTGTGGTATGGGAGCTAAAAGCAGCGATGTGCTAATATCGCACTCTGTGGTTCAGTAGCTAAAAGCGGAGATGTGCTAATATCGCACTCTGTGGTATGGGAGCTAAAATCAGCGATGTGCTAATATCGCACTCTGTGGTTCAGTAGCTAAAAGCAGCGATGTGCTATAGTAGCAGTCTGTGGTATGGGAGCTAAAAGCAGCGATGTGCTAATATCTCACTCTGTGGTATGGGAGCTAAAAGCAGCGATGTGCTAATATCGCACTCTGTGGTATGGGAGCTAAAAGCAGCGATGTGCTAATATCGCACTCTGTGGTATGGGAGCTAAAAGCAGCGATGTGCTAATATCTCACTCTGTGGTATGGGAGCTAAAAGCAGCGATGTGCTAATATCGCAATCTGTGGTTCAGTAGCTAAAAGTGGAGATGTGCTAATATCGCACTCTGTGGTATGGGAGCTAAAAGCAGCGATGTGCTAATATCATACTCTGTGGTTCGGTAGCTAAAAGCAGCGATGTGCTAATATCTCACTCTGTGGTACGGTAGCAAAAAAGCGTTGATGTGCTAATATCTAACTCTGTGGTACGGTAGCAAAAAAGCGTTGATGTGCTAATATCTCACTCTGTGGTACGGTAGCAAAAAGCGGAGATGTGCTAATATCTCACTCTGTGGTACGGTAGCAAAAAAGCGTTGATGTGCTAATATCTAACTCTGTGGTACGGTAGCAAAAAGCGGAGATGTGCTAATATCTCACTCTGTGGTACGGTAGCAAAAAGCGGAGATGTGCTAATATCTCACTCTGTGGTACGGGAGCAAAAAGCGGAGATCTGCTAATATCGCACTCTGTGGTATGGGAGCTAAAAGCAGCGATGTGCTAATATCCCACTCTGTGGTACGGGAGCTAACAGAGGGGATGTGCCAATATCGCACTCTGTGGTATGGGAGCTAAAAGCAGTGATGTGCTAAAATCGCACTCTGTAGTATGGGAGCTAAAATCGCACTCTGTAGTATGGGAGCTAAAAGTAGCGATGTGCTAACATCGCACTCTGTGGTATGGGAGGTAAAAGCAGCGATGTGCTAATATCGCACTCTGTGGTATGGGAGCTAAAAGCAGCGATGTGCTAACATCGCACTCTGTGGTTCGGTAGCTAAAAGTGTTGATGTGCTATAATAGCAGTCTGTGGTATGGGAGCTAAAAGTAGCGATGTGCTAATATCGCACTCTGTGGTATGGGAGCTAAAAGCGGAGATGTGCTAATATCGCACTCTGTGGTATGGTAGCTAAAAGCGTTGATGTGCTAATATCGCACTCTGTGGTATGGGAGCTAAAAGCAGCGACGTGCTAATATCGCACTCTGTGGTATGGGAGCTAAAAGCAGCGATGTGCTAATATCGCACTCTGTGGTATGGGAGCTAAAAGCAGCGATGTGCTAACATCGCACTCTGTGGTTCGGTAGCTAAAAGCGTTGATGTGCTATAATAGCAGTCTGTGGTATGGGAGCTAAAAGTAGCGATGTGCTAACATCGCACTCTGTGGTATGGTAGCTAAAAGCGTTGATGTGCTAATATCGCACTCTGTGGTATGGGAGCTAAAAGCAGCGACGTGCTAATATCGCACTCTGTGGTATGGGAGCTAAAAGCGTTGATGTGCTAACATCACACTCTGTGGTTCGGTAGCTAAAAGCAGCGATGTGCTAATATCGCACTCTGTGGTATGGGAGCTAAAAGCAGCGATGTGCTAATATCTCACTCTGTGGTATGGGAGCTAAAAGCAGCGATGTGCTAATATCGCACTCTGTGGTTCAGTAGCTAAAAGCGGAGATGTGCTAATATTGCACTCTGTGGTATGGGAGCTAAAATCAGCGATGTGCTAATATCGCACTCTGTGGTTCAGTAGCTAAAAGCAGCGATGTGCTATAGTAGCAGTCTGTGGTATGGGAGCTAAAAGCAGCGATGTGCTAATATCTCACTCTGTGGTATGGGAGCTAAAAGCAGCGATGTGCTAATATCGCACTCTGTGGTATGGGAGCTAAAAGCAGCGATGTGCTAATATCGCACTCTGTGGTATGGGAGCTAAAAGCAGCGATGTGCTAATATCTCACTCTGTGGTATGGGAGCTAAAAGCAGCGATGTGCTAATATCGCAATCTGTGGTTCAGTAGCTAAAAGTGGAGATGTGCTAATATCGCACTCTGTGGTATGGGAGCGAAAAGCAGCGATGTGCTAATATCATACTCTGTGGTTCGGTAGCTAAAAGCAGCGATGTACTAATATCTCACTCTGTGGTATGGGAGCTAAAAGAGGGGATGTGCTAATATAGCACTGTGGTATGGGAGCTAAAAGCAGCGATGTGCTAATATCATACTCTGTGGTATGGGAGCTAAAAGCGGCAATGTGCTAATATCGCACTCTGTGGTTCAGTAGCTAAAAGCAGCGATGTGCTAATAGCGCACTCTGTGGTATGGAAGCTAAAAGCAGCGATGTGCTAATATCGTCTAATATCGCACACTGTGGTATGGGAGCTAAAAGCAGTGATGTGCTAATAACGCACTCTGTGGTATGGGAGCTAAAAGCGTTGATGTGCTAACATCGCACTCTGTAGTTCGGTAGCTAAAAGCGGAGATGTGCTAATATCGCACTCTGTGTTATGGGAGCTAAAAGCAGCGATGTGCTAATATAGCACTCTGTGGTATGGGAGCTAAAAGCGTTGATGTGCTATAATAGCAGTCTGTGGTATGGGAGCTAAAAGTAGCGATGTGCTAACATCGCACTCTGTGGTATGGGAGCTAAAAGCAGCGATGTGCTAATATCGCACTCTGTGGTATGGGAGCTAAAAGCAGCGATGTGCTAATATCGCACTATGTGGTATGGGAGCTAAAAGCAGCGATGTGCTAACATCGCACTCTGTGGTTCGGTAGCTAAAAGCGTTGATGTGCTATAATAGCAGTCTGTGGTATGGGAGCTAAAAGCAGCGATGTGCTAATATAGCACTCTGTGGTATGGGAGCTAAAAGCAGCGATGTGCTAATATCGCACTCTGGGGTATGGGAGCTAAAAGCAGCGATGTGCTAATATAGCACTCTGTGGTATGGGAGCTAAAAGCAGCGATGTGCTAATATCGCACTCTGGGGTATGGGAGCTAAAAGCGTTGATGTGCTAATATCGCACTCTGTGGTTCGGTAGCTAAAAGCAGCGATGTGCTAATATACCACTCTGTGGTATGGGAGCTAAAAGCAGCGATGTGCTAATATCGCACTCTGTGGTATGGGAGCTAAAAGCGTTGATGTGCTAACATCGCACTCTGTGGTTCGGTAGCTAAAAGCGTTGATGTGCTAACATCGCACTCTGTGGTTCGGTAGCTAAAAGCGTTGATGTGCTAACATCGCACTCTGTGGTTCGGTAGCTAAAAGTAGCGATGTGCTAATATACCACTCTGTGGTATGGGAGCTAAAAGCAGCGATGTGCTAATATCGCACTCTGTGGTATGGGAGCTAAAAGCAGCGATGTGCTAATATCGCACTCTGTGGTATGGGAGCTAAAAGCAGCGATGTGCTAACATCGCACTTTGTGGTTCGGTAGCTAAAAGCGTTGATGTGCTATAATAGCACTCTGTGGTATGGGAGCTAAAAGCAGCGATGTGCTAATATCGCACTCTGGGGTATGGGAGCTAAAAGCGTTGATGTGCTAATATCGCACTCTGTGGTTCGGTAGCTAAAAGCAGCGATGTGCTAATATACCACTCTGTGGTATGGGAGCTAAAAGCAGCAATGTGCTAATATCGCACTCTGTGGTATGGGAGCTAAAAGCAGCGATGTGCTAAAATCGCACTCTGTGGTATGGGAGGTAAAAGCAGCGATGTGCTAATATCTCACTCTGTGGTATGGGAGCTAAAAGCAGCTATGTGCTAATATCGCACTCTGTGGTTCGGTAGCTAAAAGCGTTGATGTGCTATAATAGTAGTCTGTGGTATGGGAGCTAAAAGCAGCGATGTGCTAATATCGCACTCTGTGGTATGGGAGCTAAAAGCAGCGATGTGCTAAAATCGCACTCTGTGGTTCGGTAGCTAAAAGCGGAGATGTGCTAATATCGCACTCTGTGTTATGGGAGCTAAAAGCAGCGATGTACTAATATCGCACTCTGTGGTTCGGTAGCTAAAAGCAGCGATGTGCTAATATCGCACTCTGTGGTATGGGAGCTAAAAGCAGCGATGTGCTAATATCGCACTCTGTGGTATGGGAGCTAAAAGCAGCGATGTGCTAATATCGCACTCTGTGGTTCAGTAGCTAAAAGCAGCGATGTGCTAATATCGCACTCAGTGGTATGGGAGCTAAAAGCGTTGATGTGCTATAATAGCAGTCTGTGGTTCGGTAGCTAAAAGCGTTGATGTGCTATAATAGCAGTCTGTGGTATGGGAGCTAAAAGCAGCTCATGTGCTAATATCGCACTCTGTGGTATGGGAGCTAAAAGCAGCGATGTGCTAAAATCGCACTCTGTGGTTCGGTAGCTAAAAGCAGAGATGTGCTAATATCGCACTCTGTGGTTCAGTAGCTAAAAGCAGTGATGTGCTAATATCGCACTCTGTGGTTCGGCAGCTAAAAGCGTTGATGTGCTAATATCGCACTCTGTGGTATGGGAGCTAAAAGCAGCGATGTGCTAATATCGCACTCTGTGGTTCAGTAGCTAAAAGCGGAGATGTGCTAATATCGCACTCTGTGGTATGGGAGCTAAAAGCAGCGATGTGCTAATATCGCACTCTGTGGTTCAGTAGCTAAAAGCAGCGATGCGCTAATATCATACTCTGTGGTATGGGAGCTAAAAGCGGAGATGTGCTAATATCGCACTCTGTGGTTCAGTAGCTAAAAGCAGCGATGTGCTAATATCGCACTCTGTGGTTCAGTAGCTAAAAGCAGCGATGTGCTAATATCTCACTGTGGTATGGGAGCTAAAAGCGTTGATGTGCTAATATCGCACTCTGTGGTTCAGTAGCTAAAAGCAGCGATGTGCTAATATCGCACTCTGTGGTATGGGAGCTAAAAGCGTTGATGTGCTATAATAGCAGTCTGTGGTATGGGAGCTAAAAGCAGCGATGTGCTAATATAGCACTCTGTGGTATGGGAGCTAAAAGCAGCGATGTGCTAATATCGCACTCTGGGGTATGGGAGCTAAAAGCAGCGATGTGCTAATATCGCACTCTGTGGTTCGGTAGCTAAAAGCAGCCATGTGCTAATATACCACATTGTGGTATGGGAGCTAAAAGCAGCGATGTGCTAATATCGCACTCTGTGGTATGGGAGCTAAAAGCGTTGATGTGTTAACATCGCACTCTGTGGTTCGGTAGCTAAAAGCAGCAATGTGCTAATATCGCACTCTGTGGTATGGGAGCTAAAAGCAGCGATGTGCTAATATCGCACTCTGTGGTATGGGAGCTAAAAGCAGCGATGTGCTAAAATTGCACTCTGTGGTATGGGAGGTAAAAGCAGCGATGTGCTAATATCTCACTCTGTGGTATGGGAGCTAAAAGCAGCTATGTGCTAATATCGCACTCTGTGGTTCGGTAGCTAAAAGCGTTGATGTGCTATAATAGCAGTCTGTGGTATGGGAGCTAAAAGCAGCGATGTGCTAATATCGCACTCTGTGGTATGGGAGCTAAAAGCAGCGATGTGCTAAAATCGCACTCTGTGGTTCGGTAGCTAAAAGCGGAGATGTGCTAATATCGCACTCTGTGTTATGGGAGCTAAAAGCAGCGATGTACTAATATCGCACTCTGTGGTTCGGTAGCTAAAAGCAGTGATGTGCTAATATCGCACTCTGTGGTTAGGTAGCTAAAAGCGTTGATGTGCTATAATAGCAGTCTGTGGTATGGGAGCTAAAAGCAGCGATGTGGTAATATAGCACTCTGTGGTATGGGAGCTAAAAGCGTTGATGTGCTATAATAGCAGTCTGTGGTATGGGAGCTAAAAGTAGCGATGTGCTAACATCGCACTCTGTGGTATGGGAGCTAAAAGCAGCGATGTGCTAATATCGCACTCTGTGGTATGGGAGCTAAAAGCAGCGATGTGCTAATATCGCACTCTGTGGTATGGGAGCTAAAAGCAGCGATGTGCTAACATCGCACTCTGTGGTTCGGTAGCTAAAAGCGTTGATGTGCTATAATAGCAGTCTGTGGTATGGGAGCTAAAAGCAGCGATGTGCTAATATCGCACTCTGTGGTATGGGAGCTAAAAGCGTTGATGTGCTAATATCGCACTCTGTGGTTCTGTAGCTAAAAGCAGCGATGTGCTAATATACCACTCTGTGGTATGGGAGCTAAAAGCGTTGATGTGCTAATATCGCACTCTGTGTTATGGGAGCTAAAAGCAGCGATGTGCTAATATCGCACTCTGTAGTATGGGAGCTAAAAGTAGCGATGTGCTAACATCGCACTCTGTGGTATGGGAGCTAAAAGCAGAGATGTGCTAATATCTCACTCTGTGGTACGGTAGCAAAAAAGCGTTGATGTGCTAATATCTAACTCTGTGGTACGGTAGCAAAAAGCGGAGATGTGCTAATATCTCACTCTGTGGTACGGTATCAAAAAGCGGAGATGTGCTAATATCTCACTCTGTGGTACGGTAGCAAAAAAGCGTTGATGTGCTAATATCTAACTCTGTGGTACGGTAGCAAAAAGCAGAGATGTGCTAATATCTCACTCTGTGGTACGGTAGCAAAAAGCGGAGATCTGCTAATATCGCACTCTGTGGTATGGGAGCTAAAAGCAGCGATGTGCTAATATCCCACTCTGTGGTACGGGAGCTAAAAGAGGGGATGTGCTAATATCGCACTCTGTGGTATGGGAGCTAAAAGCAGCGATGTGCTAAAATCGCACTCTGTAGTATGGGAGCTAAAATCGCACTCTGTAGTATGGGAGCTAAAAGTAGCGATGTGCTAACATCGCACTCTGTGGTATGGGAGCTAAAAGCAGCGATGTGCTAATATCGCACTCTGTGGTATGGGAGCTAAAAGCAGCGATGTGCTAATATCGCACTCTGTGGTATGGGAGCTAAAAGCAGCGATGTGCTAACATCGCACTCTGTGGTTCGGTAGCTAAAAGCGTTGATGTGCTATAATAGCAGTCTGTGGTATGGGAGCTAAAAGTAGCGATGTGCTAATATCGCACTCTGTGGTATGGGAGCTAAAAGCTGAGATGTGCTAATATCGCACTCTGTGGTATGGTAGCTAAAAGCG
The DNA here is from genome assembly GCF_964261635.1 of Lissotriton helveticus. Taxonomy (NCBI): domain Eukaryota; kingdom Metazoa; phylum Chordata; class Amphibia; order Caudata; family Salamandridae; genus Lissotriton; species Lissotriton helveticus. The sequence continues at coordinate 501,798,485 of NC_136062.1, forward strand.
TTGATGTGCTAATATCGCACTCTGTGGTATGGCAGCTAAAAGCAGCGACGTGCTAATATCGCACTCTGTGGTATGGGAGCTAAAAGCGTTGATGTGCTAACATCACACTCTGTGGTTCGGTAGCTAAAAGCAGCGATGTGCTAATATCGCACTCTGTGGTATGGGAGCTAAAAGCAGCGATGTGCTAATATCTCACTCTGTGGTATGGGAGCTAAAAGCAGCGATGTGCTAATATCGCACTCTGTGGTTCAGTAGCTAAAATCGGAGATGTGCTAATATCGCACTCTGTGGTATGGGAGCTAAAATCAGCGATGTGCTAATATCGCACTCTGTGGTTCAGTAGCTAAAAGCAGCGATGTGCTATAGTAGCAGTCTGTGGTATGGGAGCTAAAAGCAGCGATGTGCTAATATCTCACTCTGTGGTATGGGAGCTAAAAGCAGCGATGTGCTAATATCGCACTCTGTGGTATGGGAGCTAAAAGCAGCGATGTGCTAATATCGCACTCTGTGGTATGGGAGCTAAAAGCAGCGATGTGCTAATATCTCACTCTGTGGTATGGGAGCTAAAAGCAGCGATGTGCTAATATCGCAATCTGTGGTTCAGTAGCTAACAGTGGAGATGTGCTAATATCGCACTCTGTGGTATGGGAGCTAAAAGCAGCGATGTGCTAATATCATACTCTGTGGTTCGGTAGCTAAAAGCAGCGATGTGCTAATATCTCACTCTGTGGTACGGTAGCAAAAAGCGGAGATGTGCTAATATCTCACTCTGTGGTACGGTAGCAAAAAGCGGAGATGTGCTAATATCTCACTCTGTGGTACGGGAGCAAAAAGCGGAGATCTGCTAATATCGCACTCTGTGGTATGGGAGCTAAAAGCAGCGATGTGCTAATATCCCACTCTGTGGTACGGGAGCTAAAAGAGGGAATGTGCTAATATCGCACTCTGTGGTATGGGAGCTAAAAGCAGTGATGTGCTAAAATCGCACTCTGTAGTATGGGAGCTAAAATCGCACTCTGTAGTATGGGAGCTAAAAGTAGCGATGTGCTAACATCGCACTCTGTGGTATGGGAGCTAAAAGCAGCGATGTGCTAATATCGCACTCTGTGGTATGGGAGCTAAAAGCAGCGATGTGCTAACATCGCACTCTGTGGTTCGGTAGCTAAAAGCGTTGATGTGCTATAATAGCAGTCTGTGGTATGGGAGCTAAAAGTAGCGATGTGCTAATATCGCACTCTGTGGTATGGGAGCTAAAAGCGGAGATGTGCTAATATCGCACTCTGTGGTATGGTAGCTAAAAGCGTTGATGTGCTAATATCGCACTCTGTGGTATGGGAGCTAAAAGCAGCGATGTGCTAATATCGCACTCTGTGGTATGGGAGCTAAAAGCAGCGATGTGCTAACATCGCACTCTGTGGTTCGGTAGCTAAAAGCGTTGATGTGCTAATATCGCACTCTGTGGTATGGTAGCTAAAAGCGTTGATGTGCTAATATCGCACTCTGTGGTATGGGAGCTAAAAGCAGCGAGGTGCTAATATCGCACTCTGTGGTATGGGAGCTAAAAGCGTTGATGTGCTAACATCACACTCTGTGGTTCGGTAGCTAAAAGCAGCGATGTGCTAATATCGCACTCTGTGGTATGGGAGCTAAAAGCAGCGATGTGCTAATATCTCACTCTGTGGTATGGGAGCTAAAAGCAGCGATGTGCTAATATCGCACTCTGTGGTTCAGTAGCTAAAAGCGGAGATGTGCTAATATTGCACTCTGTGGTATGGGAGCTAAAATCAGCGATGTGCTAATATCGCACTCTGTGGTTCAGTAGCTAAAAGCAGCGATGTGCTATAGTAGCAGTCTGTGGTATGGGAGCTAAAAGCAGCGATGTGCTAATATCTCACTCTGTGGTATGGGAGCTAAAAGCAGCGATGTGCTAATATCGCACTCTGTGGTATGGGAGCTAAAAGCAGCGATGTGCTAATATCGCACTCTGTGGTATGGGAGCTAAAAGCAGCGATGTGCTAATATCTCACTCTGTGGTATGGGAGCTAAAAGCAGCGATGTGCTAATATCGCAATCTGTGGTTCAGTAGCTAAAAGTGGAGATGTGCTAATATCGCACTCTGTGGTATGGGAGCTAAAAGCAGCGATGTGCTAATATCATACTCTGTGGTTCGGTAGCTAAAAGCAGCGATGTGCTAATATCTCACTCTGTGGTATGGGAGCTAAAAGAGGGGATGTGCTAATATAGCACTGTGGTATGGGAGCTAAAAGCAGCGATATGCTAATATCATACTCTGTGGTATGGGAGCTAAAAGCGGCGATGTGCTAATATCGCACTCTGTGGTTCAGTAGCTAAAAGCAGCGATGTGCTAATAGCGCACTCTGTGGTATGGAAGCTAAAAGCAGCGATGTGCTAATATCGCACACTGTGGTATGGGAGCTAAATGCAGTGATGTGCTAATAACACACTCTGTGGTATGGGAGCTAAAAGCGTTGATGTGCTAACATCGCACTCTGTAGTTCGGTAGCTAAAAGCGGAGATGTGCTAATATCGCACTCTGTGTTATGGGAGCTAAAAGCAGCGATGTACTAATATAGCACTCTGTGATATGGGAGCTAAAAGCGTTGATGTGCTATAATAGCAGTCTGTGGTATGGGAGCTAAAAGCAGCGATGTGCTAATATAGCACTCTGTGGTATGGGAGCTAAAAGCGTTGATGTGCTATAATAGCAGTCTGTGGTATGGGAGCTAAAAGTAGCGATGTGCTAACATCGCACTCTGTGGTATGGGAGCTAAAAGTAGCGATGTGCTAACATCGCACTCTGTGGTATGGGAGCTAAAAGCAGCGATGTGCTAATATCGCACTCTGTGGTATGGGAGCTAAAAGCAGCGATGTGCTAATATCGCACTATGTGGTATGGGAGCTAAAAGCAGCGATGTGCTAACATCGCACTCTGTGGTTCGGTAGCTAAAAGCGTTGATGTGCTATAATAGCAGTCTGTGGTATGGAAGCTAAAAGCAGCGATGTGCTAATATAGCACTCTGTGGTATGGGAGCTAAAAGCAGCGATGTGCTAATATCGCACTCTGGGGTATGGGAGCTAAAAGCAGCGATGCGCTAATATAGCACTCTGTGGTATGGGAGCTAAAAGCAGCGATGTGCTAATATCGCACTCTGGGGTATGGGAGCTAAAAGCGTTGATGTGCTAATATCGCACTCTGTGGTTCGGTAGCTAAAAGCAGCGATGTGCTAATATACCACTCTGTGGTATGGGAGCTAAAAGCAGCGATGTGCTAATATCGCACTCTGTGGTATGGGAGCTAAAAGCGTTGATGTGCTAACATCGCACTCTGTGGTTCGGTAGCTAAAAGCGTTGATGTGCTAACATCGCACTCTGTGGTTCGGTAGCTAAAAGCGTTGATGTGCTAACATCAAACTCTGTGGTTCGGTAGCTAAAAGTAGCGATGTGCTAATATACCACTCTGTGGTATGGGAGCTAAAAGCAGCGATGTGCTAATATCGCACTCTGTGGTTCGGGAGCTAAAAGCAGCGATGTGCTAATATCGCACTCTGTGGTATGGGAGCTAAAAGCAGCGATGTGCTAATATCGCACTCTGTGGTATGTGAGCTAAAAGCAGCGATGTGCTAACATCGCACTCTGTGGTTCGGTAGCTAAAAGCGTTGATGTGCTATAATAGCACTCTGTGGTATGGGAGCTAAAAGCAGCGATGTGCTAATATCGCACTCTGGGGTATGGGAGCTAAAAGCGTTGATGTGCTAATATCGCACTCTGTGGTTCGGTAGCTAAAAGCAGCGATGTGCTAATATACCACTCTGTGGTATGGGAGCTAAAAGCAGCAATGTGCTAATATCGCACTCTGTGGTATGGGAGCTAAAAGCAGCGATGTGCTAAAATCGCACTCTGTGGTATGGGAGGTAAAAGCGGCGATGTGCTAATATCTCACTCTGTGGTATGGGAGCTAAAAGCAGCTATGTGCTAATATCGCACTCTGTGGTTCGGTAGCTAAAAGCGTTGATGTGCTATAATAGCAGTCTGTGGTATGGGAGCTAAAAGCAGCGATGTGCTAATATCGCACTCTGTGGTATGGGAGCTAAAAGCAGCGATGTGCTAAAATCGCACTCTGTGGTTCGGTAGCTAAAAGCGGAGATGTGCTAATATCGCACTCTGTGTTATGGGAGCTAAAAGCAGCGATGTACTAATATCGCACTCTGTGGTATGGGAGCTAAAAGCAGCTCATGTGCTAATATCGCACTCTGTGGTATGGGAGCTAAAAGCAGCGATGTGCTAAAATCGCACTCTGTGGTTCGGTAGCTAAAAGCGGAGATGTGCTAATATCGCACTCTGTGGTTCAGTAGCTAAAAGCAGTGATGTGCTAATATCGCACTCTGTGGTTCGGCAGCTAAAAGCGTTGATGTGCTAATATCGCACTCTGTGGTATGGGAGCTAAAAGCAGCGATGTGCTAATATCGCACTCTGTGGTTCAGTAGCTAAAAGCAGCGATGCGCTAATATCATACTCTGTGGTATGGGAGCTAAAAGCGGAGATGTGCTAATATCGCACTCTGTGGTTCAGTAGCTAAAAGCAGCGATGTGCTAATATCGCACTCTGTGGTTCAGTAGCTAAAAGCAGCGATGTGCTAATATCGCACTCTGTGGTTCAGTAGCTAAAAGCAGCGATGTGCTAATATCTCACTGTGGTATGGGAGCTAAAAGCGTTGATGTGCTAATATCGCACTCTGTGGTTCAGTAGCTAAAAGCAGCGATGCGCTAATATCATACTCTGTGGTATGGGAGCTAAAAGCAGCGATGTGCTAATATCGCACTCTGTGGTTCAGTAGCTAAAAGCAGCGATGCGCTAATATCATACTCTGTGGTATGGGAGCTAAAAGCAGCGATGTGCTAATATCGCACACTGTGGTATGGGAGCTAAAAGCAGCGATGTGCTAATATCGCACACTGTGGTATGGGAGCTAAAAGCAGCGATGTGCTAATATCGCACTCTGTGGTATGGGAGCTAAAAGCAGCGATGTGCTAATATCGCACTCTGTGGTATGGGAGCTAAAAGCAGCGATGTGCTAATATCGCACTCTGTGGTTCAGTAGCTAAAAGCAGCGATGTGCTAATATCATACTCTGTGGTATGGGAGCTAAAAGCAGCGATGTGCTAATATCGCACTCCGTGGTATGGGAGCTAAAAGCGTTGATGTGCTAACATCGCACTCTGTGGTTCGGTAGCTAAAAGCGGAGATGTGCTAATATCGCACTCTGTGTTATGGGAGCTAAAAGCAGCGATGTACTAATATCGCACTCTGTGGTATGGGAGCTAAAAGCGTTGATGTGCTATAATAGCAGTCTGTGGTATGGGAGTTAAAAGCGTTGATGTGCTATAATAGCAGTCTGTGGTATGGGAGCTAAAAGTAGCGATGTGCTAATATAGCACTCTGTGGTATGGGAGCTAAAAGCGTTGATGTGCTATAATAGCAGTCTGTGGTATGGGAGCTAAAAGTAGCGATGTGCTAACATCGCACTCTGTGGTATGGGAGCTAAAAGCAGCGATGTGCTAATATCGCACTCTGTGGTATGGGAGCTAAAAGCAGCGATGTGCTAACATCGCACTCTGTGGTTCAGTAGCTAAAAGCAGCGATGTGCTAATATCGCACTCAGTGGTATGGGAGCTAAAAGCGTTGATGTGCTATAATAGCAGTCTGTGGTATGGGAGCTAAAAGCAGCGATGTGCTAACATCGCACTCTGTGGTATGGGAGCTAAAAGCAGCGATGTGCTAATATCGCACTCTGTGGTATGGGAGCTAAAAGCAGCGATGTGCTAATATCGCACTCTGTGGTATGGGAGCTAAAAGCAGCGATGTGCTAACATCGCACTCTGTGGTTCGGTAGCTAAAAGCGTTGATGTGCTATAATAGCAGTCTGTGGTATGGGAGCTAAAAGCAGCTCATGTGCTAATATCGCACTCTGTGGTATGGGAGCTAAAAGCAGCGATGTGCTAATATCTCACTGTGGTATGGGAACTAAAGGCGTTGATGTGCTAATATCGCACTCTGTGGTTCAGTAGCTAAAAGCAGCGATGTGCTAATATCGCACACTGTGGTATGGGAGCTAAAAGCAGCGATGTGATAATATCGCACACTGTGGTATGGGAGCTAAAAGCAGCGATGTGCTAATATCCCACTCAGTGGTATGGGAGCTAAAAGCAGCGATGTGCTTATATCGCACACTGTGGTATGGGAGCCAAAAGCAGCGATGTGCTAATATCGCACTCTGTGGTATGGGAGCTAAAAGCGTTGATGTGCTATAATAGCAGTCTGTGGTATGGGAGCTAAAAGCAGCGATCTGCTAATATCGCTCTCTGTGGTTCGGTAGCTAAAAGTGTTGATGTGCTATAATAGCAGTCTGTGGTATGGGAGCTAAAAGCAGCGATGTGCTAATATCGCACTCTGTGGTATGGGAGGTAAAAGCAGCGATGTGCTAATGAACAAGTTACTTACCTTCGGTAACGATATATCTGTAAGAAACAGTAGTTAGTATTAGATTCCTTACCTTAGAATATCCCCAGGCGTCAGTCTGGATCCGGAAACTTTTGCGTAGCAGTACCCCTGCGCGTCGGTAGGCGTCGTCTGCAGGCGTCCCCTGCGGCTCCGCGTCGTCGGCGTCGTGCGCCGTGATGACGTCGCTGGAGTATATAGACGCCGCCTCCGCGCGCTGACGTCAGTTCTTTGCACACAGCTTTTCCGCGCCAGAACACGCAGAGCCATGTGAGAACTAACACTGGTGCCATTTGAAACTAGGGCCCTGAAAGGGATGTCCTTAACCCTAGGTATCAGTTCGCAGAACGGGGAGGATGGGTGGGGCGGTAAGGAATCTAATACTAACTACTGTTTCTTACAGATATATCGTTACCGAAGGTAAGTAACTTGTTCATCTGAAAGAAACAGGTTAGTATTAGATTCCTTACCTTAGAATAGATACCCCAGCAATACCAACCCCGGTGGTGGGTCTGCGAACCAATACAACCTACACCAGAAAGTCCTGGAGGACCGAACGGCCAAAGAAGCCATCCCTCCGGACTTGACTGTCCAGGCAGTAGTGCCTCGCAAAGGTGTGCAGCGAGGCCCACGTAGCCGCCTGGCAAATGTCCTGCAAAGGGACTCCCCGGCCCAGGGCAGTAGTAGCCGCCGTAGCCCGAGTGGAATGGGCCCTCAGCCCAACAGGAGGCTCCTTCCGAGCCAAAGAGTAGCATGCTTTGATGCACAGGACGACCCACCGAGAGATGGTTCGTTTCTGTACCGCCCTTCCCTTCTTCTCACCCACGTAGCCAACAAACAGTTGGTCATCCACCCGGAACTGGCGTGTGCGATCCATGTAAAATGAAAGCGCACGTTTTGGGTCCAGACGATGGAGCCGCTCTTCATCCTTTGAAGGATGCGGAGGCGGGAAGAAGGAGGGCAAGGTGATGGACTGCCCAATGTGAAAAGCAGAGACTACCTTGGGCAGGAAAGAAGGTCTAGTCCTAAGAACCACCTTGTCAGGATGAACAGACAAGAAAGGAGGTTTAACAGAAAGGGCCTGGAGCTCACTCACTCTCCTGGCAGAGGTGATGGCAACCAAGAAGGCCGTCTTTAAAGTGAGAAGACGGAGAGGACAGGAATGAAGAGGCTCAAAGGGAGCACACATCAGGAAAGTCAGAACCAGGTTCAAGTCCCACTGAGGCATCACGAACGGAGCAGGTGGATACATGTGCGTGATGCCTTTTAAGAATCGTAATACAACAGGGGACTTGAATAAAGATGGCTGATCAGGTAGCCTTAAGAAGGCGGAAAGGGCAGAAAGATAGCCCTTGATAGTGCCCAGAGCAGAGCCCTGCTGGGCAAGGGAAAGAAGGAAGAGGAGAACCTCAGACAGAGGGGCAGAAAGGGGGTCCACAGCCTTTGCTGTGCACCATGCCACAAATCTGTGCCACCGGCAGGCGTATACCGACTTTGTGGAGGGACGCCTGGCTGCCAGAATAACATCACAGACTTCAGGAGGCAAGTCAAATGGCCTCAATTGTCGCCGCTCAATCTCCAAGCATGGAGGTGGAGACTGGACAGGTTCGGGTGGAGGACCGTCCCCTGCTGCTGCGACAGAAGGTCCTCCTGAAGGGGCAGGCGGATCGAGGGACCGACTGTCATGCTGAGTAGCTCGGGATACCAGTACCTTCGAGCCCAGTCCGGAGCCACAAGGATAACTTGGGCCCGGTCGCGCCTGATCTTCTTCAGCACTCTGGGCAGAAGTGGTATAGGCGGAAAGGCGTACAACAGACCGCAACTCCACTCGCGCCGAAAGGCGTCGCCGAGCGAGTGCCGTCTTGGAAACTCCAACGCGCAGAACTGATGACATTGCGCGTTCTCTTCTGTGGCGAATAGATCTAACCAAGGCTCTCCCCATTGCTGAAAGAGGCCTCTCGCCACGTCCGAGTTCAGACGCCATTCGTGATCCACCGAGCACCGACGGCTGAGTTCGTCCGCCCTGGCGTTCAGAGAACCTGCCAGGTGTTGAACCGTCAGAGTCACGCCCTGACGTTCCAGCCATTGCCAGAGACGCAGAGCCTCCTGGCAAAGGGTCCACGACCCCACACCGCCCTGTTTGTTGCAGTACCACATGGCGGTGGTGTTGTCCGTGAACACCTGCACTACACTCCCGTTGACAAAGGGGAGGAATGCCTTCAGTGCTAGGCGAATCGCCCGTAGCTCCAACATGTTGATATGGAGCCGGGACTCCGCCGGAGACCAGATGCCCCTGATCTCCGCCTCTCCCAAGTGGCCACCCCAGCCCTGGAGGGACGCGTCCGTCACAACCACGTGCTCCGGTTGGGGAAGGGAGAGGGATCTGCCTCTGACCCAATCGTGGTCCGTAAGCCACCACTGCAACTGTCTCGCAGTGCCCTCCGAGATCAGGACATGGTCGGATAGGTTGCCCTGATGCTGGGCCCACTGAAACTTCAGGTCCCACTGCAGAGCCCGCATCCGCCACCTGGCGTGATGCACCAGTAGGATGCAGGAGGCCATCAGCCCCAGAAGCCGCAGCGTCAACCTGACCGAAACCCGGGATAACGGCTGAAAGATGGGAATCAGAGCCTGAATATCCCGGACCCGCCGTTCCGGGGGATAAACCCGAAACTGCGCCGAGTCGAGAACCGCTCCGATGAAAAGGAGCTTTTGAGAGGGACACAGGTGTGATTTCGGCACATTGATGGAAAACCCCAGCTCGTGCAGGAGGTCTGCCGTCGTCTGAAGGTGGTGGACGACTGTCTGGGGCGAGCCCGCCTTCAACAACCAGTCGTCGAGGTAGGGGAAGACTGAAACCCCTAACCGGCGCAGATGAGCTGCGACCCCCGCCATCACTTTCGTGAACACCCGTGGGGCGCTGGTAAGGCCGAATGGGAGCACGATAAACTGAAAGTGCTCGTGGCCGACCGTGAACCGCAGGTAACGCCGGTGGGCCGGCAGGACGGGGATGTGAAAATACGCATCCTGCAAGTCCAACGCTACCATCCAGTCTTGTGGGTCTAGAGCAGCCAAGACCTGAGCCAAAGTCAACATCTTGAACTTCTCCTTCCGGAGGAAGCCGTTGACGTTCCGCAGGTCCAAGATAGGACGCAGGCCTCCCTTGTCCTTCTTGGGTACCAGAAAGTAGTGGGAGTAGCAACCACACCCTACTTCTGGCCCAGGAACGCGCTCGATGGCCCCCTTGGCCAAGAGGGCCGTAACTTCCTCCTGCAGAAGTGTCAAGTGGTCCCCCGACACACGGTGGTTCTGCGGTGGCATGGCTGGAGGAGTGGACTCGAAGGGGAGGGCATAGCCCCTTCGAACGAGCTGCAGCACCCACCTGTCCGATGTTATCGCGCGCCAGCGGGAGTGGTGATGGCGAACCCTGCCACCCACTGGCGTCACGTGAGCCCGAAAGCTCGGACTAGGAAGGCTTGGATGCAGCAGCGGAGGGAGGCGTGGACTGACCCCGCCGCTGGCCTCTACCGCCACCACGGCGGAAACCACGGCCGCCACCGCGCTGGGGAGCGTTCTGCGGCGCGTGGCTGGCAGCACGTGTAATGTAATGTAATGTATGTATACTTGTAAAGCGCACTGTTACCTCGTTACGTGGCGTCCTGGCGCTGTATACCGCTGGGGAACCCGTCCTGGCTTTCCCTGTGAGAGGGCACCCCAAGGTGAAGCCAGGCATCCCCGGCGTTGCTGGGGCCGTTGTGGAGATTAAGCAAGCTATTGCCCAGAGTTGCAGAGTGGGACCCATGGTTAGCTTAGGCACCTAAGCGAGAATTATCGAGTCCGCGGACATTGACCCAAGACCCTGCCGCGTCGGGAATTGAACCCTGGTCCCAGGCCGACCTCTGCTTCTAACCGGTGTGGGACCGCCCCTCCCTTGGCTACGAAAGGGGCGAAACGAACTCGTCTGCTGGCGCTGGGTCGAAAGACCCAAGGACTTGGCCGTGACCCTGGAGTCCTTGAAGCGCTCCAGCGCGTGGTCCGCCTTGTCACCAAACAGGCGACTGCCATCAAATGGCATGTCCATGAGTGTATTTTGGACGTCTGGCGAAAAGTTGGCAGATCTCAGCCAAGCATGGCGACGAATCGCCACCGTCGTGGACATGGCCCGTCCCAGGGAGTCGGTTGTGTCCAGACCACAACGGATCGAGTACCGCGCCGCATCCCGGCCTTCAACCAAGGGCCGGGTGAGCTTGTCCCGCACTTCCTGGGGGCATTGCGGCAAACACTCTTCGACCGTATCCCACAGGGAGTGGGTGTAGCGGCCCAAGAGGCACGCGGTATTACAAGACCGCAGTCCAGCGCTCAAAGAGGAAAAGACCTTTTTACCAAACTGGTCATACCGCTTTGATTCCCGATCGGGCGGAGCCGACGGAAATGCGGACTGCGAAGTGGAGGCCTGGATCACCAGACTCTCCGGGGAGGGATGGGTGGATAAAAAGGCAGGGTCGTCCGAGCATGGACGGTGACGCCTTGCCACATTCCGGTCAACCGGTGCACCGGAAGCGGGCCTGGACCAGGTGCCCAAAAGGACATCCGTCAGGGCCTCATTAAACGGCAGCAGAGGCTCCTGGGGGCATGACTGCGGTTTAAACACTTCGGTCAGAATGTTCGGTTTGACCTTCGCGACGGGGAGCTCAAGGTGTATGGCCTTGGCAGCCCTCATCAGGACCACTGAATAGGCAGCACCTGCCTCAGACGCCACAGGGGACGGGGAGACAAACCCAGGGTTGGGCGACTCGTCCAGGCCACTGGCATCACCCAGATCACCTACCCAGTCCACATCATACTGGCAGGCACGGGATAAAGGGTCCTCAGACCCCTCCCAACCCTCTCCATACTCATCCTCATCATACCCATATTCTGGGTCGACGATATAGACATCGGGGTCAACGGGCCCCATCGGCGTCGGATCCGGCGTCGGCCGACGCCGGTCCGACTCCGTGTCCGGAGTCGGGGAGGGAATGGGGGTGGCGCCGCGCGGCGTCGGTGCCGGGGACCCGACGCCGGCCGGAGCCGACGGCGGAGTCGCTGCACCACGCGGAGGCGGTACCACGGGTTGGCCCAAAGGAACCGACGCCGGAGAGGCCGGGAGACCAGCCGGCGACGAACCTGAGGGACCCAGCGGCGCCGGGACCGGAGCCACCGGCGGCGTCGGGGCAGAAGCACCCGAACCGCTCGGGCCCCCAGACGGGACCGACGGCCCCGCAGGCGCCGTAGGCCCCGCCGGAGGAGACCTCGCCCTCATAGCAATGAGGAAGGCCTCGATCTCCTCACGCGACGCGCCTTCCCCAGGGACCGACGGGTATGGGGTAGACGGCGTCGGTGACCCACGCGGGCCCGCGGGGGTGGGGCCACCCGAGCCCCCGGCCGCATCACGCGGGCGTCGGGGGGAGTCGGGGGTGCGATGGCGACGCCCCGACTTCTTGTGCTTACCTGACGAACCGGAGGAATGGTGGCGACTCCCGGAGCGCCCATGGCGGCTCCGCGATCGTTCCCTCGACCGCTCCCTCGACCTCCGACCGGACCGGGACCGCTCTCGACGCGGGGCCGACACTCGGAGCTCGAGAAGCTTGCGGGACCGCTCCCGCCTAGCTTTTCCAGTCAAGGCCCGACAGTCGACGCAGGACTCCACGTCGTGGTCCGCGCCCAGACACCGGAGGCAGAGTCGATGGTGGTCGGTGACCGACATCATGCGGTCGCACTCGTCGCAGCTCTTAAACCCAGGCATCCTACCGGCACCGTAGAAAGATTAAGTTTTACAAACACTTGGTCAAAAGACCGGAGTACTGCTCTTCGGATCTGCGCTAACTGGCGCGGAAAAAAGAAGAACTGACGTCAGCGCGCGGAGGCGGCGTCTATATACTCCAGCGACGTCATCACGGCGCACGACGCCGACGACGCGGAGCCGCAGGGGACGCCTGCAGACGACGCCTACCGACGCGCAGGGGTACTGCTACGCAAAAGTTTCCGGATCCAGACTGACGCCTGGGGATATTCTAAGGTAAGGAATCTAATACTAACCTGTTTCTTTCAGATATCGCACTCTGTGGTTCAGTAGCTAAAAGCAGCGATGTGCTAATATCATACTCTGTGGTATGGGAGCTAAAAGCAGCGATGTGCTAATATCGCATTCTGTGGTATGGGAGCTAAAAGCGGCGATGTGCTAATATCGCACTCCGTGGTATGGGAGCTAAAAGCGTTGATGTGCTAACATCGCACTCTGTGGTTCGGTAGCTAAAAGCGGAGATGTGCTAATATCGCACTCTGTGTTATGGGAGCTAAAAGCAGCGATGTGCTAATATCGCACTCTGTGGTATGGGACCTCAAAGCAGCGATGTGCTAATATCGCACTCTGTGGTATGGGAGCTAAAAGCGTTGATGTGCTAACATCGCACTGTGGTTCGGTAGCTAAAAGCGGAGATGTGCTAATATCGCACTCTGTGTTATGGGAGCTAAAAGCAGCGATGTGCTAATATCGCACTCTGTGGTTCGGTAGCTAAAAGTGTTGATGTGCTATAATAGCAGTCTGTGGTATGGGAGCTAAAAGCAGCGATGTGCTAATATCGCACTCTGTGGTATGGGAGCTAAAAGCAGCGATGTGCTAATATCGTACTCTGGGGTATGGAAGCTAAAAGCAGCGATGTGCTAATATCGCACTCTGTGGTTCGGTAGCTAAAAGCAGCGATGTGCTAATATCGCACTCTGGTATGGGAGCTAAAAGCAGCGATGTGCTAATATCGCACTCTGTGGTATGGGAGCTAAAAGCAGCGATGTGCTAATATCGCACTCTGTGGTATGGGAGCTAAAAGCAGCGATGTGCTAAAATCGCACTCTGTAGTATGGGAGCTAAAAGCAGCGATGTGCTAATATCGCACTCTGTGGTATGGGAGCTAAAAGCAGCGATGTGCTAATATCGCACTCTGTGGTATGGGAGCTAAAAGCAGTGATGTATTAATATCGCACTCTGTGGTATGGGAGCTAAAAGCAGTGTTGTGTTAATATCACACTGTGGTACAGTAGCTAAAATCGGTGATGTGGTACGGTAGCTAAAAGCCGAGTTGTGCTAATATCGCACTCTGTGGTACGATAGCTAAAAGCGGAGATGTGCTAATATCGCACTCTGTGGTTCGGTAGCTAAAAGCGGAGATGTGCTGATATCGCACTGTGTGGTTCGGTAGCTAAAAGCGGAGATGTGCTAATATCGCACTCTGTGTCTGCTGCGCTAACTGAGAGAGCTGCAGAGAGTGTGTCCCCCCTTGTTTGTTTATGTAGTACATGGCTGTCATATTGTCTGTGCTGACTAAGACAGCCTTGTTTGATACTTGTTTTTGGAATGCTTGTAGGGCTAGAAATACAGCTAGTAACTCCAAGTGGTTGATGTGGAGTAAGTTTTGTTGCGGTGTCCACCTGCCTTGCATGGTGTGATGCAGTAGGTGAGCTCCCCAGATGGAGAGCGATGCGTCCGCTGTTATGACTATTTGAGGAACTGGCTCTAGAAAGGGTCGGCCTTTTGAAAGGGTTTTGGTGCTCCACCACTGCAGAGAGCGAGGAGTCCGACCGTCTACCAACACTAGGTCTGTTAATTGACCGTGAGCCTGGTTCCATTGTCGTGTTAAGCACTCTTGAAGTGGACGCATTTGTAGTCTTGCGTGAGGTACTATGAATATGCAAGATGACATCATTCCTATGAGCTGCATGAACGCTCGAGCTGGAAGAGTGTTGCAGTTTGAATTTTGTTAGGAGAGTTTGTACACTTGTTATCCTGGATGGAGAAGGATAGGCTAGTGTTAATTCGGCGTTTATCGTAGCGCCAAGATATTGTTGTACATGTGACGGTTGCAGATGTGACTTGATGTGATTTACTGTGAATCCCAAGTCGTGAAGCAGTTGAATAGTAGCGTGAGTGTGTTGTACACAATGGCTGTATGAGCTGGCTTTTATGAGCCAGTCGTCTAGATGTGGTAAGATGGGAATATGTTGTCTTCTTAAGTGTGCTTCAACTACTGCTAGGCATTTTGTAAACACCCTTGGTGCTGTTGTGACTCCGAATGGGAGCACTTTGAATTGGTAGTGCTGACCGTCTAGCACAAATCTGAGATATTTTCTGTGCGCTGTGTGGATAGGAATGTGGAAGTAGGCGTCCTTGAGATCTAGAGTGACAAGGAAGTCATTTTGTAGAAGGAGTCGAAGGACCCGCTGGAGTGTGACCATATGAAAGTGGTCTGATTGTATGTACAGGTTTAGGGGTCTGAGGTCTAGAATAGGCCAGAGAGATCCGTCCTTCTTTGGAATTAAGAAATACAGGGAGTATACTCCTTATTTTTGCGGGTGCAGTGCAACTATTTCTATTGCATTTTTCTGCAGGAGGGATATAACCTCCTGTCCGAGCAGTATCAAATGTTCTTGTGACATTGGACGCTGTTTGGGTGGTATGTTTGGGGGGGTAGATGTTAGTTCGAGACAGTAACCTGACTGGATTATTTGTAGCACCCACCTGTCTGATGTGATGTTTTCCCAGGCTGGCAGGTATTGTTGTAGTCTTCCCCCGACAGGAGTGGAATGGGGCAGGGGAAGGGGAGGGAAGTCATTGGGCAGGGGTAGAGGCAGAGCGGGTGTTGTTTTTACCTCTGCCCTTATTGTTGTTACCTCTGTAACCACCCCTTTGGTAGCCCCTACTATAGGTGGACTGTGTGGGGGCTTTGTAAGAGGCAGAGGGTGTGTCTGAGGAGTATCCCCTGTTGGCGCCTCTGTAAGATGAGCGGCGAAATGAGCGTTTGGGAGCTTGTGACTGCAAGGCTCCCATAGATTTGGCTGTATCTGTATCCTTTTTCATCTTTTCAACATTAGGTCCGAATAAGTGTTGTTCATCAAAGGGCTGGTTAAGTATGGCACTTTGGACTTCAGGTTTGAACCCTGAAATGCGTAGCCATGCGTGTCTATGCAACAGAACACCTGTATTAATGGCTCTGGAGGCAGTGTCTGCTGCATCTAGGGCACAACGAATAGAGGTGTTTGTAATATTTTTCCCTTCTTGGATAAGCTCATTTGCTCTGTCTTTATATCTATTGGGGAGGTGCTGCATTAATGATTCTAATTCATCGTAATGTGCCCTGTCATATCTTGCCAATAATGCCTGTGTATTGGCAATACGCCACATGTTTTCTGCCCGAGATGCAGTTCTTTAACCGGATGCGTCAAGGAGCTTTGACTCTTTATCTGGTGGGGGCGCTTCACCTGATGTTTGTGAATTTGCTCTTTTGCGTGCATTAGAGACCACAAGATAGTCTAATGGTGCTGGGCCTTTAATATATGCTGGATCTGAAGGGGCGGATTTATATTTCTTCTCTATTCGTGGGTTGATGACCCGCGTTCTAACTGGGTCTTTGAAGACTTCTGGAGCATGCTTAATAACTCCTTTAAGCATTGGTAAAACTGACGAGGACCGTTGTGCATTATCAAAGGTATCCATTAGGAAGTCTTCTTCTACAGGGTCAGTATGTAGGTCAACCCCATGGTATTGTGCAGCCCTGTGTACTAGCTGATTAAATCCCATAGTGTCTTCTGGTGGGGAAGGCCTAGAGGGATATATGTCGTCTTGAGGGACGTTAGGGACGTCTGGGGTGTTGTAATCATCCCAAGGGTCCGGTGACCCTAGAGGAATAGAGTGATCCAGTGGCTCATGATGTGCACCACCCCCTGTGTCGTCAGAGCTATCATCCCTGTTGTCATCATCTGTTATGATAGAAGATGCAGGGGAGTGCTGTGGTAGAGGAGGAGGAGGTGATGGCACATGTGGAGGAGGAGGAGGAGAAGGAATGTCATTTTTCTTTGGATGAGGAGCCGGTGTAGGTGTATCCAGTGGTCGTTTATTTGAACTGAGAGTTAGTCGACCAGTGGTCGGGTCCTTAACAAGAGTCTTTTGTGTAGGGTCTGGATGAAATAAGTCCCCTGAAGGAGGCAGATCTTTTGGTGCGGAGGGCTTTCTCGGCACCGAGCTGGGAGCTTCTTTTGGCTTTGGAGCTTGTGGTTTGTCTCTTTAGCCAGAGAAGTATGAGCATTCTTTGGCTCGGATGGTTTAGTCGGCTCTGATGATTTTTTCGGCTCCGATGGGTTTTTCGGATCCAATGGTTTTTTCAGCTTCAATTGTTTTTTCGGATCCAATGGCTTTTCTGGTTCCGATGGTTTTTTCGGCTCCGATGGGTCTTTTGGATCCGATCGGAGCCGAAAAAGCCATCGGATCCAATGATTTTTTCGACTCTGAAGAGGTTTTGCTTGGGTCCGATTTTGGTTTCGGTCCCGAGGGGCTAACACTAGGCTTCGGCGCCGATTGTTTCGATGCCGGCGTGGAGGCCGATGTCTTTTTCGGTGCCGGTAGGTGTGCGCCGGCACCGTGGGCAGGCAGACTCGAGCTGAGCCCGAAGGCGGGGCAGTGGAAGCAGTGTCAGGGTGTGCACCCGAACCCGATGGAGAGGGTGTGACCGAAGCCTTTTTGGAGGGTGTCGAGGAAGGGTCGGGGTCGACGCTCTTACTTATGACCGGCTGTGCTGGAGTGATGTCCTCGACTTCGGAATCTTGTGCCTTGGAGTCGCTATCGACGCCATGATGTTGTTCTGGGACATCGACGCCCTCTTGAAAGATGTCGTCTGGAATCGAAGCTGATGAACGAGCCATTGTTCTTCAATCCCGTCGGCCCCAGATAGTCTTCTTGGAGCGGAAAGAGGCACAAGCGGAACAGTCTCTGGCCTCGTGCTCCGGTGAGAGGCAAAGGTTACACACCTCATGTAGGTCTGTGTGGGGAAACTTCGACCCACATCGAGGACACTTTTTAAATGGTGTCCTTTCCATGAGCTGGAAGTTGAGGCCTAGGTAGGCCTGAATGCCTTCGTCGACAACTGGAATCGAAGACTTAGAAGTTGAAGAGTAGCGTCAACTGTACATGCTTTCAAAACTATATCGTCGAAGCTGGTGAGGATTGCGCGCCGAAGGAAATCGGTTTTAACACGGAGCGCTGGAAACACATCCGAGCCCGGTGGCGGAAAAAAACAATCTGGGGATGGAGCCGATGACCATGCGCAGTATGATCCAAAGGAGGAGTCACCTATCCCGTGACTTCCAAAGACTTCCTAGGAGAAAAACAAACTACAAACATCCGGGCCCAACACTAGGTGGCCATCTATGCATAGTGTGTAATCTGCAGCTCATATGCCTCGAACAGTCTTTCCCACTCTCAATACAGCGCACATGGATGGATGAACTGGGCAGGTATGCAGCCAACTCCGGGCAGTAGGAGGGCAGAACAATAACACTGATGACAGTCTATGTCCCACCATGTCTACAAGGCCGTACTCACAAGCACTTGGGGGCCATAATGTTGTCGTTCCCAGAGGGTAATTTCATAGCTGGTGGAGACTTCAACTCAGTAGTATCGGGCACGGCAGACCGCCATCCTCCACGCAACATCGGACCCTCGCAGAGATGGCTCCCAGATTTTATTGACACGATGGGCCTGACGGATGTATGGAGGTCGTTTCACCCAACTATTCACCAATTGTTTTCCACTCATGGGCACACAACAATCTCTCCCGTATCGACTACCTTCTTGTTACGGCGCCCCAGATTAGTTGAATTCGGGAGGTGTGACATTTAGCAAGGGGTATATCAGATCACTCCCCCATCTGGGCTGAATTAGTCTTGAATGAAAAAAGGGTGGGTAAAAATCGTGCCAATCAACCCCTAGTATTTGCGCAATCCGACGGTCAGAGGGGCTCTCCTCCAGTTCATGGATCGCTACTTCTTGGAGAACATAGTGTAATAAATGTGCTATTTTTATGATAGCTTGGTAATGACCATCGCCCATCACCATCACCATCTCAGGCTTATTAAGCATATTGTGGCCTAATATAGTGATATGTAGGCCTGTTTCTGACTTTGTCTTGCTTAACCGCAGTGCTGACTATTGTCTTTGACATGCTCTCATGTCATCTTGCTTTGCAATTTATACTGTCACATAACATGGTGATGAGCAGGCCTTCCTAGTAAGAATAAGCTACAAAGTAGGGTTTGATTATGTATCTTTCTGTTCCTGACTTTATCTTGCTTAAAGGCAGGGCTTGCCTATTGGCTTTGGCATAATCTTGTGCAATCTTGACAGCTTAAGCGACTCCATTTTCTGAGCTGTCTCCATCTTCTGAGCCTTTCTAGGTAAGAAGCTATGTTATGCTTTTCACTTGTTTTCTGCACTTTGCATGCTGGCAGAAACCGGTTCTTGTCGGAGGAATGTGCTCACTCTGCTCCGGAGTCATAACAGATGCTTGGCCAGCAGGAGCTGTGGCCTTGGCGCGGAGTGGTACGGAATCTGATGGGAAAAGGGGGCGGCTCACAGGAGCCTCGTCCGATGTTTCCACTTCTACTAAAGGAGCTGTCTGAATCCTAATTTTAGTAGTTCATCACAGTACAGACATGCAGCTGTGACGGTGGAGCAGATAATCCTGATTTGGCTGGAGAAACGGACTCTCCTCTGGCGTAGTGGAAATGGGATTTGTAGATACTTGGTGAGGTGTTCCACTAATTCTTATATTCCTACTGTTCTTGCCTAACTATCTTCTTCTGTTTTCAGGTTCTATACATTTATATACATATAAGTTCTATATATGTTTTCCTGATTGCATTTAGTGATCATATAATTGGTAGTCTGAAGTTGGCGCTGTAAGTGATATAGTTTGGCCTACCGTGTACTATGTATTAATAAAAGAAACCCCAGAGCATAGGATTATTTGTCTGTATTCTTTGTGAAGGGAGAACAGGCTCCTTTTTGACTAAATGCTCATAGAAGGATGGGTGAACTCCCTTCTAATGAGTAATTGCAGATTCGGGAGTTTGTCTGGCCCTTAGCGAGGAGCGAAATTCTAATTCTTCCACCCCAAGTCTTGCTGGAGAGATATGCGTTGTAGTCCTACCTGGGTGAGCATTCTGTGGTCGGAGAGGAGCGGTTAATTGCCTCCCGCACAGCGCCTGTCACCAGGAGGCTTGTTGTTGTCGCTTGCGAGCCTCTCAGCGAGTGCTATACTTTAAATAGATCTTGTTTTTATTATTCTAGCCTTGGGTAGGTATTGTGGAGTGTAGTATGGTCACATTTTTGGATCCCAAGGGTGGAGGTGTTCGTTTTGATCGGTTGTTGACAGTTTTCAGGTCATTACACATAGGCACGGTCCCATCGCACCAGACTCTCTGGGAGGCCTTCAAGACAGTACTGAGGGGAGAGGCTCTCTCGCTTATAGCAGGTGTCCGGAAGGAAAAGGCGAAAGACCTGGTTCCAGTAGAAACAGGTATCCTCCAGCTGGAGGAAGAGTGGGACTGAGAGGCTGCAGGGGATACGCAGCATGAACTCAAGCTCAAGAGGGAGGAATATAGGGCCATCGCCACAGATATGGCCAAAACAGGGAAAGAGATGGCAGGCTCTATGACTTGGGAGACAAGGCCGGTAAACTCCTTGCCTGGCTTGATAGGAACGACCTGGCAAGTCGTCTTGTTCCAGAACTTGTAGACCTACCGGGGGGAGGGAAGGGGGGCATAACAGACCCACAGGCGATTGCTAATGAGTTCGCCGACCATCACCACCGAGTCTACCAAACAAGCACTGTCTTTTCGGAAGAGGATTCTAGGATACTGCTAGAGGACAAACAACTCCCTGCCTTGTCGACCGAGGAACGGGAGTCCTTAGATAGCGTTTTCGTGAACGATGAGGTCGCACAGGCGATAAGAAACCTCCAGTCCGGTAAGGCGTTAGGCCCAAACGATTTGCCGCTAGAACTGTGCAAGCTAAAACCTGACTCCATTGCCCCACACCTGCGAGCAATGTTTGCAGAGAGTAAAGAGAAGGGGAGGTTTCCCTATGACCAGCGGGTAGCTACCTTAGTGACAATTTATAAGGAGGATAAACCCAGGGACAGGTGCTCGTCGTACAGACCTATTTCCCTGCTAAATGCAGAACCCAAGATCTTGGCCAAGCTGTTGGCGGCTCGCTTAACCCCGGTTCTCAGTAGGCTGGTACACCCTCATCAATTGGTCTTTATGCCTCATCACAATAGAGCCCTGAACTTGCGGCGGCTCCATGGCATGCTGGGAAGGATCGGAACGATTCAGGAGGCGGAGGCGGTGGTGTCACTTGATGCCACAATGGCATTTGACACCATTGAAGGGCTTAGCTCTTCGCAGTCCTTTAGAAGTTAGGTTTCGGACCCGAATTTATTGGGTGGGTGCGGCTGTTGTATGCCGAGCCCATGGCTCAGGTCGTGGTCAACAACAAGAAGTCGGAAGTGTTTGAGTTGAGCCGTGAGCCGTCAGGTCTGTCCGTTGTACCCACTATTATTTGCGCTCTCCCTTGAACCATTAAGCAGCATAGATCCGTAAGGATCCGATAATCCGGGGCCTCACGTGGGCGGACACACGGGCAGACCGTAACTCCTCATACGCGGATGACATTCTCCTATATTTTGCTTCCTCGAAGGCCTCACTCCAGAGAGTCATTAATATATTTACAGATTTCGGAAAGAACTCTGTTTACAGGATCAACTGGACCAAGTCAGTGATTTATGTCCGTAGCGGTGATCCCCCACACCCATTAGAAAACTGTCCAATCCAAGTGGCCCGAGACGGCTTCCAGTACGTGGGTGTGTCCATCTCAGCAGACCCAAAGACACGGCAGATGAGCCATAAAAAACATACTACTGGGCTGCTCACCTGGCCGCAATCAATCACTGCACATGTCGGTGCTGGGACGACCCAGGGTATAGGATGGACGAATGGCAACTTCGGGGGGTAATTTTAGCAGGGCCATTTACTCCCATACTAAAAAGTTCCCACTCACCGGGCCTACCAGACACGCAGTACAAGTCTGGAGGGCAGTGAACAAAAGGCTCACACAGGCCACTCCACAGTGGGACGCTGAGCAACTGGGAACTCTGCGGACCTCGAAAGGGTTTGAAAATTGGGATCTGATTGGGATCTCAAGGATTGGAGATCTGTGGCAGAAGGGGGAGATGGTGTCATTTGCCGCCCTGCAAGAAAAAT
The DNA here is from genome assembly GCF_964261635.1 of Lissotriton helveticus. Classification (NCBI taxonomy): domain Eukaryota; kingdom Metazoa; phylum Chordata; class Amphibia; order Caudata; family Salamandridae; genus Lissotriton; species Lissotriton helveticus. The sequence continues at coordinate 501,820,127 of NC_136062.1, forward strand.
ATGAATTAGCCAATTCAGAATACTTCCGGTATTTACAGGTGCGACATGCACTTATATCTAATTTGCCCAAGGGGGAATCTCTGCCAGAGTGTTACCGCTGGAAGACAGGTTGTTGGATGGCGACCTGCCCACAAAAACAATCTCCCTCACATACAAGAAACTAATAAATAACACTTGCGATCCCCTTGTTCTGACCAGGGGGTGGTGAGAGAGACGGATGAGAGCTTGATGAGGAGGAGTGTCAGGAGGAAGAGGCACCCCCGAGAGAAGTCGCAATCTCTTACAGACTCCGCCTGCTTCAGTTGAAGATTTTACATAGGGTCTATGTGTCGGGGGCAGGCTCGTTAGCATGGGGAGAGTGTCTGACGCTATGTGCAGGATGTGGGCAGGTGGGTACTTTCATGCATATATTATGGGATGTGCAACTATCCAGAATTACTGGAGGGGGATACACAAGGGTATAAATTAGGTGCTCGAGGTGAGACTCCGGCCTGAAGCCAAATGATGTCTGGGAGCATACTGATCTGAACAGCAGGGGGTAAACTTGGGTCACATTGGTCCTGATGGTGGCCAAGAGGAACATTGCCCGATTGTGGGTTTCTTGAGTGTCGCCTACATTGACTACCTCGAACGCGGACAAGGATTGAGGCAGAAAAAAGACAGTGTATGTTGCACGGGGATGTCAAAAAAGTGGTCTGCAATTTGGGACAAATGGAATGTGTACAGAGGGAATACTTGTGTCCACCTACTGTCCCTCCCATTGAAGAACCTCTCACACCTTGAGCTCACTCCTACCCTCGCCCTCCTCCCCTCCTCCCCCTCCCCACTCACTCCTCCCCACTGTACTCACTGCTGCTGTCGAGGGTCCCTCGTGCCTCGGGGTACGGCTCGTCCACGGAGTGGGGTCTCCCTTCTTCTTTAATGCTGACTGGAGCCGCCGCTGGGGCCCCCGCGGGCTCTGTCATTAAAACACAAAGATATGCATGGCTTATTGGATGAGCTCTAAACCAGGAGCGTGAGCCCTCCGACCCCTGCAAGCTCCCGAGCCCGACCTATGACAGGAGCTCTAAACCTGGAGCATGAGCCCTCCGACCCCTGCAAGCTCCTCAGCCCGACCTATGACAGGAGCTCTAAACCTGGAGCATGAGCCCTCCAACCCCTGCAAGCTCCCGACCTATGACAGGAGCTCTAAACCTGGAGCATGAGCCCTCCAACCCCTGCAAGCTCCCGCGACCTATGACAGGAGCTCTAAACCTGGAGCATGAGCCCTCCAACCCCTGCAAGCTCCCGAGCCCGACCTATGACAGGAGCTCTAAACCTGGAGCATGAGCCCTCCAACCCCTGCAAGCTCCCGAGCCCTATGACAGGAGCTCTAAACCTGGAGCATGAGCCCTCCAACCCCTGCAAGCTCCTCAGCCCGACCTATGACAGGAGCTCTAAACCTGGAGCATGAGCCCTCCAACCCCTGCAAGCTCCCGACCTATGACAGGAGCTCTAAACCTGGAGCATAAGCCCTCCAACCCCTGCAAGCTCCCGAGCCCGACCTATGACAGGAGCTCTAAACCTGGAGCATGAGCCCTCCAACCCCTGCAAGCTCCCGAGCCCTATGACAGGAGCTCTAAACCAGGAGCATGAGCCCTCCAACCCCTGCAAGCTCCCCCCGAGCCCGACCTATGACAGGACTCTAAACCAGGAGCATGAGCCCTCCAACCCCTGCAAGCTCCCGAGCCCGACCTATGACAGGAGCTCTAAACCAGGAGCATGAGCCCTCCAACCCCTGCAAGCTCCCGCGACCTATGACAGGAGCTCTGAACCTGGAGCATGAGCCCCCCCCCTGCAAGCTCCCGAGCCCTATGACAGGAGCTCAACCTGGAGCATGAGCCCTCCAACCCCTGCAAGCTCCGGAGCCCGACCTATGACAGGAGCTCTAAACCTGGAGCATGAGCCCTCCAACCCCTGCAAGCTCCCGAGCCCGACCTATGACAGGAGCTCTAAACCAGGAGCATGAGCCCTCCAACACCTGCAAGCTCCCGCGACCTATGACACGAGCTCTGAATCTGGAGCATGAGCCCCCCCCCCTGCAAGCTCCCGAGCCCGACCTATGACAGGAGCTCTAAACCTGGAGCATGAGCCCTCCGACCCCTGCAAGCTCCCGAGCCCTATGACAGGAGCTCTAAACCTGGAGCATGAGCCCTCCAACCCCTGCAAGCTCCGGAGCCCGACCTATGACAGGAGCTCTAAACCTGGAGCATGAGCCCTCCGACCCCTGCAAGCTCCCGAGCCCGACCTATGACAGGAGCTCTAAACCTGGAGCATGAGCCCTCCGACCCCTGCAGGCTCCCGAGCCCGACCTATGACAGGAGCTCTAAACCTGGAGCATGAGCCCTCCAACCCCCGCAAGCTCCCGAGCCCGACCTATGACAGGAGCTCTAAACCAGGAGCATGAGCCCTCCGACCCCTGCAAGCTCCCGAGCCCGACCTACGACAGGAGCTCTAAACCTGGAGCATGAGCCCTCCGACCCCTGCAAGCTCCTGCGACCTATGACAGGAGCTCTGAACCTGGAGCATGAGCCCCCCCCCTGCAAGCTCCCGAGCCCCACCTATGACAGGAGCTCTAAACCTGGAGCATGAGCCCTCCAACCCCTGCAAGCTCCCGACCTATGACAGGAGCTCTAAACCTGGAGCATGAGCCCTCCAACCCCTGCAAGCTCCCGAGCCCGCCCTATGACAGGAGCTCTAAACCTGGAGCATGAGCCCCCCCCCCCCCTGCAAGCTCCCGAGCCCGACTTATGACAGGAGCTCTAAACCTGGAGCATGAGCCCTCCGACCCCTGCAAGCTCCCGACCTATGACAGGAGCTCTAAACCTGGAGCATGAGCCCTCCGACCCCTGCAAGCTCCGGAGCCCTATGACAGGAGCTCTAAACCTGGAGCGTGAGCCCTCCGACCCCTGCAAGCTCCCGAGCCCTATGACTGGAGCTCTAAACCAGGAGCATGAGCCCTCCAACCCCTGCAAGCTCCCGAGCCCTATGACAGGAGCTCTAAAAACCTGGAGCATGAGCCCTCCAACCCCTGCAAGCTCCCGAGCCCGACCTATGACAGGAGCTCTAAACCTGGAGCGTGAGCCCCCCCCCCTGCAAGCTCCCGAGCCCTATGACAGGAGCTCTAAACCTGGAGCATGAGCCCCCCCCCTGCAAGCTCCCGAGCCCGACCTATGACAGGAGCTCTAAACCTGGAGCGTGAGCCCCCCCCCTGCAAGCTCCCGCGACCTATGACAGGAGCTCTAAACCAGGAGCATGAGCCCTCCGACCCCTGCAAGCTCCGGAGCCCGACCTATGACAGGAGCTCTAAACCTGGAGCATGAGCCCTCCGACTCCTGCAAGCTCCCGAGCCCGACCTATGACAGGAGCTCTAAACCTGGAGCATGAGCCCCCCCCCCCCCCTGCAAGCTCCCGAGCCCTATGACAGAAGCTCTAAACCTGGAGCATGAGCCCTCTGACCCCTGCAAGCTCCCGAGCCCGACCTACGACAGGAGCTCTAAACCTGGAGCATGAGCCCTCCAACCCCCGCAAGCTCCCGCGACCTATGACAGGAGCTCTAAACCTGGAGCATGAGCCCTCCGACCCCTGCAAGCTCCCGCGCCCGACCTATGACAGGAGCTCTAAACCTGGAGCATGAGCCCTCTGACCCCTGCAAGCTCCCGAGCCCGACCTATGACAGGAGCTGTAAACCTGGAGCGTGAGCCCTCCGACCCCTGCAAGCTCCCGAGCCCTATGACAGGAGCTCTAAACCAGGAGCATGAGCCCCCCCCCCTGCAAGCTCCCGAGCCCGACCTATGACAGGAGCTCTAAACCTGGAGCATGAGCCCCCCCCCTGCAAGCTCCAGAGCCCGACCTATGACAGGAGCTCTAAACCTGGAGCATGAGCCCTCCAACCCCTGCAAGCTCCCGAGCCCGACCTATGACAGGAGCTCTAAACCTGGAGCATGAGCCCTCCAACCCCTGCAAGCTCCCGAGCCCTATGACAGGAGCTCTAAACCAGGAGCGTGAGCCCTCCGACCCCTGCAAGCTCCCGAGCCCGACCTATGACGGGAGCTCTAAACCAGGAGCATGAGCCCTCCAACCCCTGCAAGCTCCCGCGACCTATGACAGGAGCTCTAAACCTGGAGCATGAGCCCTCCAACCCCCGCAAGCTCCCGAGCCCTATGACAGGAGCTCTAAACCTGGAGCATGAGCCCTCCAACCCCTGCAAGCTCCCGAGCCCTATGACAGGAGCTCTAAACCTGGAGCATGAGCCCTCCAACCCCTGCAAGCTCCCGCGCCCTATGACAGGAGCTCTAAACCTGGAGCATGAGCCCTCCAACCCCTGCAAGCTCCCGAGCCCGACCTATGACAGGAGCTCTAAACCAGGAGCATGAGCCCTCCGACCCCTGCAAGCTCCCGAGCCCGACCTATGACAGGAGCTCTAAACCTGGAGCGTGAGTCCTCCAACCCCTGCAAGCTCCCGAGCCCGACCTATGACCGGAGCTCTAAACCTGGAGCATGAGCCCTCCAACCCCTGCAAGCTCCCGCGCCCTATGACAGGAGCTCTAATCCTGGAGCATGAGCCCTCCAACCCCTGCAAGCTCCCGAGCCCTATGACAGGAGCTCTAAACCTGGAGCATGAGCCCCCCCCCCTGCAAGCTCCCGAGCCCGACCTATGACAGGAGCTCTAAACCTGGAGCGTGAGCCCTCCGACCCCTGCAAGCTCCCGAGCCCGACCTATGACAGGAGCTCTAAACCTGGAGCGTGAGCCCTCCAACCCCTGCAAGCTCCCGAGCCCTATGACAGGAGCTCTAAACCAGGAGCATGAGCCCTCCAACCCCTGCAAGCTCCCGAGCCCTATGACAGGAGCTCTAAACCAGGAGCATGAGCCCTCCAACCCCTGCAAGCTCCCGAGCCCGACCTATGACAGGAGCTCTAAACCTGGAGCGTGAGCCCCCCCCCTGCAAGCTCCCGAGCCCTATGACAGGAGCTCTAAACCTGGAGCATGAGCCCCCCCCCTGCAAGCTCCCGCGACCTATGACAGGAGCTCTAAACCAGGAGCATGAGCCCTCCAACCCATGCAAGCTCCCGAGCCCGACCTATGACAGGAGCTCTAAACCTGGAGCATGAGCCCTCCGACCCCTGCAAGCTCCGGAGCCCGACCTATGACAGGAGCTCTAAACCTGGAGCATGAGCCCTCCGACTCCTGCAAGCTCCCGAGCCCGACCTATGACAGGAGCTCTAAACCTGGAGCATGAGCCCTCCAACCCCCGCAAGCTCCCGCGACCTATGACAGGAGCTCTAAACCTGGAGCATGAGCCCTCCAACCCCTGCAAGCTCCCGACCTATGACAGGAGCTCTAAACCTGGAGCATGAGCCCTCCCCCCCTGCAAGCTCCCGAGCCCTATGACAGGAGCTCTAAACCTGGAGCACGAGCCCTCCAACCCCTGCAAGCTCCCGCGCCCTATGACAGGAGCTCTAAACCTGGAGCATGAGCCCTCCAACCCCTGCAAGCCCCCCCCCTGCAAGCTCCCGAGCCCGACCTATGACAGGAGCTCTGAACCTGGAGCATGAGCCCTCTGACCCCTGCAAGCTCCCGCGCCCGACCTATGACAGGAGCTCTGAACCTGGAGCATGAGCCCTCCAACCCCCGCAAGCTCCCGAGCCCGACCTATGACAGGAGCTCTAAACCTGGAGCATGAGCCCCCCCCCCCTGCAAGCTCCGGAGCCCGACCTATGACAGGAGCTCTAAACCTGGAGCATGAGCCCCCCAACCCCTGCAAGCTCCCGAGCCCGACCTACGACAGGAGCTCTAAACCTGGAGCATGAGCCCCCCCCCCCCGCAAGCTCCCGAGCCCTATGACAGGAGCTCTAAACCTGCAGCATGAGCCCTCCGACCCCCGCAAGCTCCCGAGCCCGACCTATGACAGGAGCTCTAAACCAGGAGCATGAGCCCTCCAACCCCTGCAAGCTCCCGAGCCCGACCTATGACAGGAGCTCTAAACCTGGAGCATGAGTCCTCCGACCCCTGCAAGCTCCCGCGCCCTATGACAGGAGCTCTAAACCTGGAGCATGAGCCCTCCAACCCCTGCAAGCTCCCGAGCCCTATGACAGAAGCTCTAAACCTGGAGCATGAGCCCCCCCCCTGCAAGCTCCCGAGCCCGCCCTATGACAGGAGCTCTAAACCAGGAGCGTGAGCCCTCCAACCCCTGCAAGCTCCCGCGACCTATGACAGGAGCTCTAAACCAGGAGCATGAGCCCTCCAACCCCTGCAAGCTCCCGCAACCTATGACAGGAGCTCTAAACCTGGAGCATGAGCCCTCCAACCCCTGCAAGCTCCCGACCTATGACAGGAGCTCTAAACCTGGAGCATGAGCCCTCCGACCCCCGCAAGCTCCCGAGCCCGACCTATGACAGGAGCTCTAAACCTGGAGCATGAGCCCTCCAAACCCCGCAAGCTCCCGCGCCCGACCTATGACGGGAGCTCTAAACCAGGAGCATGAGCCCCCCCCCCTGCAAGCTCCCGAGCCCGCCCTATGACAGGAGCTCTAAACCTGGAGCGTGAGTCCTCCGACCCCTGCAAGCTCCCGCGCCCGACCTATGACAGGAGCTCTAAACCAGGAGCGTGAGCCCTCCGACCCCCGCAAGCTCCCGAGCCCGACCTATGACAGGAGCTCTAAACCTGGAGCATGAGCCCTCCAACCCCTGCAAGCTCCCGCGACCTATGACAGGAGCTCTAAACCTGGAGCATGAGCCCCCCCCCCCCTGCAAGCTCCCGAGCCCGACCTATGACAGGAGCTCTAAACCTGGAGCATGAGCCCCCCCCCTGCAAGCTCCCGAGCCCGCCCTATGACAGGAGCTCTAAACCTGGAGCATGAGCCCTCCGACCCCTGCAAGCTCCCGAGCCCTATGACAGGAGCTCTAAACCTGGAGCATGAGCCCTCCAACCCCCGCAAGCTCCCAAGCCCTATGACAGGAGCTCTAAACCTGGAGCATGAGCCCTCCGACCCCTGCAAGCTCCCGAGCCCTATGGCAGGAGCTCTAAACCTGGAGCATGAGCCCTCCGACCCCTGCAAGCTCCCGAGCCCTATGACAGGAGCTCTAAACCTGGAGCATGAGCCCTCCGACCCCTGCAAGCTCCCGAGCCCGACCTATGACAAGAGCTCTAAACCTGGAGCATGAGCCCTCCAACCCCCGCAAGCTCCCGAGCCCGACCTATGACAGGAGCTCTAAACCAGGAGCATGAGCCCTCCGACCCCTGCAAGCTCCCGAGCCCGACCTATGACAGGAGCTCTAAACCTGGAGCGTGAGTCCTCCAACTCCCTGCAAGCTCCTGATTCTATTCCAAGTGAAGGGGATCAGAATCCTGCCTGGTGTCCCATCAGTGCTCCCTGGATTCAGGCCAGGGACACAGGAGCACACACGTCCGCTCTATCCCCACCCAGTTGAAAGCCACAGAGTTCTCTCGGTGCCCGGCCATGGTTTGAATACAACAGTCAGGTTTCGCTTGCAAGGATGTTCTGGCACTACACCAAAAGACTGAAACATTTCAGACCCAGTCATTATTAGACAGAGGCCCTTTTTCTTCGAGTACATAGTGTTTCTCTCTCAGACTCGGAGTAGGAGGAGTTCTTCTGACCTGTACTGGAATCCTCACAGCCCTTCGTTGACGCTGTGCTCCAAGGGTCCTTCAGGTAGAGGTTTCCATTGAACACGACATCAGAGTTCGCGGTCGTATCCCCTGCTGGATAAACACACAGTGTAAAAAGAGCGCACGACACGCTTTCACATGCAAGGACGCTCATCACATCGACTGCCTATTCAGAAGTCTCAACAGTTTTCACATACATTTTCAATTGAAAGTATTACCTGAGATGCCTACACGGCATGCCCAGCTTCCAGCATCGATGCAAGAATGGATGAAATATCAAAGGCTAAATAATAATTGGAAATATGCATACATCTTTTATTCTCTGTATAACCACCCTGTGATCCCTCCTTGTTTACATTCTCTCCCAGTTACTCCTCCCCTGTATCCCAAGGACCTTCTGGGATGGACGTGAAATCCTGAACCACTTGAGTGCTCTGCATTACCTCGCTGGTGCAAAGGACCTCAATGTTTCAACCTCCCGCTTACGGAATCGAGGAGTGGCGATTGTCTTGTGCAGAGGTAATAAAACCAGACACACAAGAGGGGGCAACTTATCAAAAACGCAACCAAGAGTACCCGGCTGAAGGGAACAGAACTGGATCCAAGCAGAGGAGGGTCGTGGGGTGGTTAAACACCATCTTTTCAAGCACTGTAGGCAAAAACCAGAATAGAGAGGCGGGCGGTAGTTAGCAGGGGTGGAAAGGGCAGCAGTGCTTTAGCAGTGGTCTGATTACTGTACACTTGATGTAAGGTGCTTATACCAGAGAGATTTTGGTTATAAAACGCATCGGTCCGTGAGATCTGGGTGGGGAAGAGACAGGGGTCTGCTGCTGACCCAATCACGGTTAGTCAACTGCCATTGGGGATCTTTTACCGTTCCCTCTGATCTGTCCCAGGTCGGAGAGGTTACCCTGATGCTGCCACCACTGGGACTTCAGATCGCAATGTACAGCCCGCATTTGCCGGCAGACATGTGCTATTAGTAGATGCAGGAGGCCATGAGGCTCAGAGCCTCCAGGTCTGTCTCAACAAAAAGCAGATTAGAGAATAAAACTTCAGAATCACAGCCTGAATATCCTGGACTCGCCACAAGATAGACTGGGTACTTCACTGTGCCCAGAATGGCTCCACTGAAAGGGAGCCAGGTGTGACTTCAGCACATTTATGAACCTCAGCGAATGCAGGAGGTCCACAATAATCTCGTGGTGGGCGAAGACTGCCTGGGGCGGGCCTGCCTTCAACAGCCAGGTGTTGAGGTAGTGAAAGACTGGAACCCCTGACCTCTGCAGATGGGCAGTAACCACTACCATCACTTTGGTGAACACGCTGGTAAGACCAAAGAGGAGCACAGCAAAATGAACGTACTCGTGGCCTACGGTGAACGGCAGGAAACATATGCGAGTCAGAAGGACGGGTATATGCAAATATGCCTCCTTCAAGTCCAGCGCTACCATAGGGTCTCGGGATCCAACACAGACAGGACTGGAACCAATGTGATAATCTTGAATTTCTCCTTTTGTTAAAAGTAGTTCAGTGGGTGCAGGTCAAGTATTGGGCAGAGGTCCAACGCCGCTGACACCTGGGGTGGGAGCTCGCTGCCGGCTGTGAGATCCGGCGAGTGGCGCGGCCTTGCCGCCTATGCACGAGACATACTCGAGTACCGACTCGGTCCCTCATCCTCTCCACAAACCCTGCTTCCTCGCCCGAGGCGGCCTGCTGGCCTGGACATCACTCGGGCGAGCTCCCCTCCCTCCCCCCTAGGGCACTCCTGACCAGTGTGGGGAGACGAGATGGGGAAGAGAGATCCAGTGGCGAGACCGGCGAGGCAGGAAACCATCGATAACTATGCCACGACCCGGGCACAGACGTAGATGACCCTGACAGCGTCTGGCACACGCACTGACACCGCCATGCTTCTGGAGGTGATCCAAGCCTCTAGGACGGATATACAGGACTCCAGAGCGGCATTGGAGATCAAAATAGGCGAGGTGGGCTCTGAAGTCCTCTTGTTGCGCCAAGACTTCCGGAATTTGAATGAGAGGGTGACTACAGCGGAGACCGGAATCGGCGAAGCAGAGGATTCCCTCACCACCCTCCGTAAAGACATGGCGGAACTACAAGCATCACACAGGCAGCTGCTGTGGAGGGTGGATGATGCCGAAAATAGGGCGAGGCGCAAAAACCTGCGCTTTGTGGGCTTTAGAGAGGGCATTGAGGAGACGAATGTAGCGGCCTTCTTACATTCCTGGCTAACGTCAATGTTTCCACAGGCCCAATTTTCGAACTGTTTTGTCATTGAAAGGGCGCACAGAGCCCTGCTGGTGAAACCGCCGGAGGGGGCGCGACCGCGACCGATCATTGCACGCTTTCTCAATTTTGCGGACAGGGACCTCATCCTGAGAGAAGCCAGGAAAAAGGGCGAACTTCGACTGGAAAACACGAATATCATGATCTTCACGGATTACAGCCAGGATGTACAGAAACAGCGACGCTCCTATCACTCAGTGAAAGCAAAGTTGCGAGATCTACACATATCATACATGCTGCTCTTCCCGGCGAAATTGAAAGTACTTTTCAAAGGCAAGTCCCACTTTTTCAATCGACCGGAGGAGGCCTGGCAATAGTTGGAGGAGCGCCCCCTGCTGCGAGAGGCCGAGGAGGAAGGTCGCAGAATACGATCCGAAATGGCGGCTGCCAACGTCCGGAGGAGCCCGTCCAAGGCTCAAAGGTCCCAGAATCCGCAGATGAGAATACATTCGCATTTAACTTATCCGGATCACGCCGCGACGGGCCGCGGGGGACAGAATCCAGCCGCACCAGCAGAGGAAGATTTGGTACCGGGATCCAGGTTCAGCTGTCTGGAACATCACACAGGTGCAGAGGCGGGGGGCGAGGGAAGTGGCCGTATGTCAGACGTGGAAGAACCTACAGAACAATCTCTGCATCTTCTAGTCACAGCAATCCGAGAGCTGGAACAAGAAGCGCCTGGCACGTCGGACGATCAGGACATTGAAAGACAAGATTCCCACTCCTGAGGAAGAATAGAACTGATATCCGAAACAGCAGCTCATCATTCTCGGGGCACGCAAGTTACAAGCACTTTCCTTTCTGTGTTGACACATCCCACTGTTTGTTGGTTTATTGGCTCTTCTATCGCCCCACACGGCACAGGAAGTCCTGTCCTACTGTTAGTTTGGTGATCGAGACACATAGGACCCTGTGGGCACTCCAGATAGAGCCTTAGAGATAGCTTAGTTGGTGTTGCTATTGGGAGGGCGACAGACCTTTACCACCAGAAAGTCCTATAAGTTAACTGTTACACAGATGGGATGGACGGGAGGAAAAGGTGGGGAGGGGGAGGGTGGGGATGGAGATTTACGTAAAGTTCTGTTGGGAGGAAACTGGTTGGGGGGGAGGGGGAAACAATTGGTTGAATGCAGTCATGTGCCTTGGTGCTCCACACTACACTCCTACACCAGAGACCGTCCACACTGTTCTAGTAGTAACCTGGAATGGCGAGTGCAGTAGCCACACAACCTACAGAACACGGGAAAGTTAGTGTCCTAACCTGGAATGTGAACGAGCTTGGTAATAAGATTAAAAGGGGATTGGTGAACTCCTACCTTAAAAGACTAGACCCAAATATAACTTTCCTACAAGAAACTCATCTCAAGGGAAATAACTGTCCCTTCATAGCCAGAGGGCGCCACAAAGTTCTGGCACACGCGGGCTACACAACTGATTCGAGAGGGGTAGCAGTCATTGTAAAGAACACCACCCCGTTCTGTATCACACGCACCTGGGTGGACCCTCTGGGGACTTGTGCCGGGGTCCAGGGAACATGGCACAGACGCACATATACGCTTATATCGGTATACGGACCGCCCAAATTGCACGCGACCACGCTCAGGACACTGGCCAACATAATCCTATACACGGCTGAAACCATTCAAATAGTAGGTGACGACTTTAATGATGTAATGGAAATAGGGATGGACCAGTCAGGGACGCCGTCTAAGGGGGGAAACCGGACCCCCCTAGCCCAGCTGATTGCTAATATAGGACTCACGGATGTCTGGAGATTGTTGCACCCGAGCCAGACTGTTTATTCATTTTATTCGGCCGCGCATAAGGTATTCTCGAGACTGGATTACATATTCATGCCCAGACAGCACTTGACTGTAGAAGCCACTGCGGAATATAAGGCGAGGGGAATCTCTGACCACTCACCACTGTTAGTGAGAATGGGATGGACTCGAGGTAGTGATGTGGCCTCCTGGCGCCTTGCTGCCTGGGATCTCCAAAATGCAAATGTACTGAGAGGTGTGAGAGCAGATGTGCAGGTCTATATCGCTGAAAATGAAGGGTCAGTTGATTCAGGGGTGAACCTTTGGGAAGCCTTGAAGCCAGTAATGCGGGACAGGATACAGAATAGACAAGGGGAGGAAAGGAGAAAACTCCAAGGTGAAGTAGCTGCAGTGGAACGGACTATCCTGGACTTAGAGAGAGAATACCTAAGTACGAGAAATGCTGGGACTCTTCGGAGACTGGTTGATAAACAGAAACACTATAGAGAATTAGTGACAGATGAGGCTAAGACTCAAGCCCTGGCCAGCCTCCACCGCCTCTATGACGTGGGGGACAAATCAGGCAAACTTCTGGCGTGGCTTAGTAGAAAGGAACGGGCAGCTAGATGGGTGGACCACATTAGAGACGTAGAAGGGATGCTTGTTAGTACAGATGCACACATTGCTGAGACTTTTGCTACGCACTATGAACGCTTCTACACCGCCAGAGATTTGGGGACTTGCAAGGAGGCTTTACAATATATGGAGCAGACTGACCTTCCCTCGTTAGATCCTGAGGCCCTTAAGACACTAGAGGCTGATATCACAGTGGAAGACATCTCGGTGGCCATTGCTCGACTGAGACCGGGTAAACCACCGGGACCAAATGGTTTCCCGGCGGAACTTTTCAAGTGTACTGCGGACCTTTTGGCTCCCCACTTGAGGAGCCTCTTCATGGGGGCCTATCAGGAGGGGAGGCTCCCTCCAGACCTCTCCATGGCGACAATCATTCCAATACATAAGGAGGGCAAACCGCGAGAGGACTGTGCGTCCTACCGCCCCATTTCCCTCATGAACACGGAGGTGAAACTCCTGGCGACTATCTTGGCGATCCGTTTGAGGTCGGTGATCCCGGACCTCATACACTTGGATCAGACCGGTTTTCTGCCAGACAGGGCCACCAAGCTGAACCTCAGACGTACCCACAATTGGTTGCAGGAAGTGAGGGACAGAGAGCTACCACACTGGTTTCTCTCCCTTGACGCTGAGAAAGCCTTTGACGCAGTCCACTGGCCTTTCCTGGAGGGTGTCTTGCATAAATTTGGCTTCGGCCCTAAGTTTCGGACTTGGGTCCGGCTCCTCTATACCACGCCACGAGCTAGGGTGCGGGTGAATGGGAGACTGTCACGTGAATTCCAGATCCAGAGAGGGACCCGACAGGGATGCCCTCTGTCACGCCTCCTTTTCACACTTTCCATCGAGATACTAGCTGCTAGGGTCCGACAAAATCCAGGAATCACTGGCTTTAGAATAGCCGATACAGACCCCACACAAGAGAAAGTATCCCTCTACGCGGATGATGTACTCTTATACATTACCAACCCAGAAACCACTATCCCGGAGCTCTTCCTGGAACTGGAGTGCTATGGCAGACACCCCGGATACAAAATAAACTGGCATAAATCAATCCTCTACGACCCAGGGGGCCGTGAACGCTGGGCGACATTGCCAGGCAACTAATTACAACGACTGAGGGCTTTCAAAATCTCGGGATTTACATCACCCTTGACAGGAAACTATTGCTTCAGAAAAACTTGGAGAGGATCATTCGGAACTCCACAGCAGATATGGACCGCTGGAGAGAGATAGCTTCCACTTACACTCTTAGGGCGAGCGGCTATGTACAAGATGATTATTCTCCCCAAATATCTGTACGCCCTACAGAACGAATACTATCCGCTCCCAGCCATGATATTGCCTAGAATACATTCAGATCTGAGGGCTTTTCTCTGGTTAGGTAAGCAACCTAGAATAGCATTGACTACTCTCCAATACAGTGGAAGAATCTCGCTTCCTAACTTGGAAGCCTACTATTGGGCGGAACACATGACCCCGATTATGATTGGCTACATACCCAGGCAGACCACCCCACTTATGCCCTAGAACGACACAAACTGTCCACGCATAATTTACTGTACTATCTGTATGGGGGTTCTGGACGGGAGCTGCTCCTCCCTGCGACTGTCATTACATTACTTGCATGGAACAAGGCCACAAAACGCACGGGCTGGGAGAAGAAACCGGCCCGGCAGACACCGCTACGGCACTGCAGGTGGCTGACTGAACTTCATAAACTTAGGGGATTTAAACGACGGGATGACATTGGAATCTCCACCGTAGGGGATGTGTTCGTTAAGGGGGAATTGAAATCCTTTCTGGCCCTAAAGTCGGAGTTTGGGCTTCAACACTCACAGCTCTTCAAATACACGCAGCTGCACCATGCTTGGCGGGCACAAAACATACACTTACCTAGGCTCCCAGAATATGCACCACTGGAGGGTCGGCTCCTGCAGGAACAGATCCAGGGGAAGGCGGTCTCACTCACCTATAAAACCTTAACCAACAACAGGCTAGGAGATCTGGCAAAACTTAGAAAGATATGGGAAGAGGAGGTGGGAGAACTAGATGACTTAGACTGGGACATAGTGTTGATGCATCCCCGGGAGGTGGCGATTAAGTCCAGGCTGGTCCCACAGAGCATATGGGAGTCACAGTCACAAAAAGACAGATGCCTGGGCAAGAATGGTTGAGGTTGGTAGCCCTTACCATAGCCATGAAAGGGGCAAAAGTCAGAGTGGCTGGCGTGGGGCCTTGGAGAGACCCAATGAGCAGTCGGTGACCCTGCTGTCTCCTAAAGCACTTGAACGCCGAATCTGCCACATGACCAAACAGTTGAGTGCCATCAATGGGCATGTCTATAAGGGATGCCTGGATATCCAGCGAAACGCAAGTAAACCTAAGCTAGGTGTGGTGACAGAATGCACCGATGAAGCAAACACTCTATGGAGTCGGTCATGTCCAGTCCGCAGTGTATAGTGACCTTTGCTGCGTCCCGGCCATCAGCATTAACCTGCGACGGGGTGACTGGAGCCTCGTCCGGGGCCATGGGCAGTACTTGCTCAGCTGAGTCTTAGAGTAAATGTAGAATAAGCCAGAACAAAGCAGGTAGGAGTACGTTCAAATCTTCTGAGATGCTAAAATCAAAAGATATGGCCCACCAAACGCAACGCTCTGGCGGACCACATCAATGCCACCACTAACAGAAGCAAAGAAATCTTCAACATTAGGAAGGATTTCACCTCACCAGTAGTCTTCGTCTTCTATTCAATCACCCCCTCTTAGGACCACTGCAACAATCTCTCAATTCTTCAGCATCAAAATCACTTCACTTACAGCAAATTGAACCCGCAACTGGACCCGGCAGACCTCGCCAAATGCCTTCCGATATTATCCAAAGAATAATTTCAAACCTCAATGCCTGTCATCACCTCAGAATAAACTGCCACAATCATGAAGTCCCTCTCCTCAGGAGCCCGAACAGACCCCTGCCTCACCACGCCTACTCCAGAAGACTGCAACCCATCAGGGTCATGCTCACACCCGTTCTGAACACCTCCGCATCTTCTGCCACCTTTCCAGATGCTTGGAAACAGGCAACTGTCCTCTCATTGTTGTATAAAGTCTCTTTGGTCTGTACTTGGCGAACGTTCAAGCGTCCAATCTCCCTGCTACCATTCCCGGCAAAGATCTTAGAGAAAATCATCAACAGATGCCGTACTGAATACCTCAATAACCTCCAACTCCTCCACACCACTCAGTCTGGTGCCCTCATTGCCGCCATGGAGGACATCTGAATGACTCTGGGTGGAGGACAAGGTGTCACTTATTCTGCTGGATCTTTCTTCTGCCTTTGGCCAATGCCTACATGACAAAGCAAATCGAGAACATGGACTGCGATGGTCTGCTCCTTCCTGAATTGAAGGATTCAGTCAGTCAGCCTGGCTCCATACACCTCAGATGCACGCAGCCTCATCTCCGGGCTCTGCACGGATCCTCCCTGAGCCCAACCCTCGTCAACACGTACATGATCCCTTTTTCCGTCACCAGCGTCTACTCCTATGCCGATTATATGCAACCCATTCTCTTCCTCATGTACAAGATGCCCATTTCTTGGCTCATGTTCAAAGCCGGCATGACTGAAATCCGCCACTGTCTGAAGCTGCACACTGACAGGACTGAAATCGTGACCCTCGAGAAGAGTACTTCAACATAGAACTCGCACAGCAAGACCTTTGGGTTCATCATTTAGAGCAAACTCGACATGACCCCTAAAGTCAGCACCATCACTGCTTCCTTACCCTGAAGATGAGGAAGATTTTCAAATGGCTTCCAATCAGCACCTGGACAACCGTCACACATGCCCCTTGTGACAATCAATCTGGACAAAAGGAACACTCCCTATGCCAGGATCAACAAAATCCTCACCAGAAGGCTGCAGATATTTCAGAAATCGGCAACCAGAATGACTCTCAACCTTCCACACCACACTTACATCACGGCACACCTGGAAGGAGCTCCACTGACGCCCATATACAAAGACGCACAATTCAAACGCCTCACCCACACTTTCAAGGCACTACAGAACAGTGGCCCAGCAAACCTAAATAATCACATCTGCTTTAGAAAACCTTCCAGACACCTCTGGTCACCCGGACTCCTACTTGTTATGTTATGTTATGTTAATTTATTTCTTCTATAGCGCTCGACTACTCCGAGGAGCATCCCGGCGCTTTGGCGAAGAATATCTGCAGGTAGAAGGGCAACATAACAGCTGAAACGAAGACTAAAAGAGGAAAAGAAAACAACAAATTATTTAGTGAAAAGCCATGTTTTCAAGCCCTTCCTAAAAACAAGAAGGCTGGTAGCCTGTATCAGGGACAGTGGTAGTTCGTTCCAAGCCCGCGGGGCCAGATAGCGGAACGAACGACCTCCCATTCTGACACGCCTAATGGCAGGAACTGTCATTTTGGAGAGACAAGTTGACCTCAGGACCCTGCTAGGTTGGTAAAAAGAAAGGCGTTTCCCGATATACTTGGGACCTACGCCATGTAGAGCTTTGAAAGCCAATGTCAGGCTTTTGAAGAGGATCCTCTTAGGAGTGGGTAGCCAATGCAAGGTGTTAAGTAATACAGTTGCACCTGCTCTTCTCGGGAGTCCATAGATGGCTCGGGCTGCCGAGTTCTGTACTACTTGCAAACGGGCCAGAAGATACTTCGGTAGACCCAAAAAAAGAGCGTTTGCGTAGTCTAGTCGTGATCCAATCAAGGCCTGAACAATTATTTTCCTATGGTGGAGTGATACCAAAGGAAGGAACTTTCTCAGCATCCGCAGAATGCCGAAGCACTTCCCAGAAAGGCACGAGATATGTGGCCCAAAGGACAGATCACTGTCCACTATCACTCCAAGGTTCTTAGCCTTGAAGGACACACTGTCAGGTGGAAACATATCCTGTGGCCACCAGGATTTCCAGTTTGGCTCGGTAGCGCATCCAAAGAAGAGCAGCTCAGACTTGTCGGAGTTGCACTTCAGTCCATGATGCCTAAACCACTCAAAAACCACACCTAGACATGCCCTAATCCGTGTGCCATCAAACATCCCGTCCCCGTCGCATGAGAACAGGAGCTGGGTATCATCGGCATAGGATATGATCTGGGCGCCAAAGGACTCCGCCACCACCGCCAGAGGGGCCATAAAGATGTTAAAAAGCATGGGGCTAAGAATGGAACCCTGTGGGACCCCCACCTCTAGCGGTGCCATATCAGCGGAGAAAGGGGGCGCCCAGATCGTTTGCCGGCGGCCGGCCAGAAAGGATTTGAACCAGTTCCACACCGTTCCACGAAGGCCACATTCCCAGAGTCTTAAAAGGAGGCCCTTGTGGGGAACGGTGTCGAACGCCGCCGACAAATCAAGCATGACTAATATGGCCTTTCCCCCAGAATCAAGCACCTCCCTGATGGCGTCAGTGACCTCGAGTAGGGCCGTCTCCGTGCTAAAATTGGCACGGAAACCCGATTGCGATGCGTGCAAAAGGTCGTTTCCCTCGATGAAACTGGAAATCGATCTATGCACGTATCTCTCGGTCACTTTCGCCAATGCAGGGAGGAGGGAGATTGGCCTGTAGTTTGCATGAATGAGGGGATCTAGGGCAGGTTTTTTGAGCAGTGGTAGAATCATGGTGCGCTTCCATGCCTGCGGAACCACACCTGTGGACAGGGAGGAGTTCAGAAGAGGGTTCAGCAAAGCATTTAGAGCTGGAGCCACTTTTCCCAAGCATTTAGCCGGGCACTGGTCCAGCGGCGAGCCAGATTTCAGACCTGACAGAAGATCCAAAGATGTGTTAAGACACATAGGGGGAAAATCATAGAGAAAAGGGCCCTGACCCTCCAGAGAGGGTAAAAAGGGTGAAGGACTCAGATCCATCTGTGGGCAAGAATAAGAAAGGGAGGCCTGAATGGTTGTAATTTTTTTGACAAAGAAGTTGTTTTATCCAGGGTTCTGAGTGTGTATGAGTAGGGGTACACATGACAGGAGATGTGAAATCCTGAACCACTTTAAAAATCTCTTTGCAGGTGTTCTCAGCCTCATCAATTCGGCGCTCTAGATAAGTCTTTTTTTCTGCCCAGATCAGTTTATGGTAGGCTCTAAATTTCAGTCTTTCTGTCGGGTCGTAAACTCGCCTCCAAGCTCTCTCAGCCTTCTTACAATCCTGCCGTAGCATCCTCAACTGGGGAGTAAACCACGGGGCCGACGCCCTTCTCTCACCTGATTTAGACTTCTTCTCGGGGACTAAGATCTCAAATCTGGCCGTGAGCCATTTTTGGAAGAGAACAAGATTCTCCTCCAGGTTGCCCAAAAGAGGACATGGAAAACTAATGAGAGCCTCAGATAGCATATCCGCCGAGAGCAAATGAAAAGGTCGCGACGTCCGCTTGGCATCTGTTTTAGGTCTCACCCGTATGAGGGCGGTAGAGAGCAAAGAAAAAGTAATTTAAAAGTGGTCAGACCATAATACTGGCCGTAAAGGAAATACGCTGATAGGTTTCGTGGAAAAAACCTGGTCCAGGGTATGGCCTTTTTTGTCGGTTGGTCCTTGTATGAACGGAAACAGCCCTAACGGGGCCATAATGTCAGCAAGTTTCATGGCATCGGTGTCAAGTTTGTTGTCCATGTGAACATTGAGATCCCCGAGTAGGATACAGTGTTCTGATCTAAGACATGGAACTGAAAGTGCTACTTGTAGTTCATCAAAAAAAGGCCCGTGGGTCCCGGCGCTCTATACAAAAGAATCCCAGTGCAAGCCTGAAGGGGAGAAAGGTGAAAGGTGAAACCAAGGGCTTCGCATCCCTGAATGTTCTCTACCGGAAAGGTCGAGCAGGGAATGTTTTTATTCACAATAAGCGCTACTCCTCCTCCTCTGCCCAATACTCTATCCTTCCTGAAGATGTTATAGTCAGGAGGGATGGCATTTGCCAGGTCAGGGGCAGAGCTGTCGCCCAGCCAGGTCTCTGTAAGGAATAGGCATGATACATTAGAATTCTGCAACAGGTTCCAGATATTAAGGGAATGGCAGTTCAGAGACCTGGTATTGAGAAGGAGACACTGAAGGTGAGCAGAAGTATTAGCCTGCAGGGGTCCATTGGGGTCCGAAAGACGCCAACCACACTCCAAGCAGCCTTTTCTGAGAGCCCGGCCGCCAGGGAAAATATGATGGCAAAGGCCTCGAGGGAGGCGTAAAGTAAGAAGATCTGTCGAAGTATAGGTAATCATACTTACAAACAGCACAGAAGTGCGGCCAAAAGGATAGAGACCAGCCGTCCTGCCCTGTCCGCCACCGAGACGCTGACGAGCGCAGACGGGCAGGACTCTGGCGCGACTCAGGCGCAGGGAAGGCCCATCCCCGGCGCGTCACCGCTGCGCGTTGAAAAAAGTGGAGCTTTAAGTAGGCCGGCGCTGCCTGTAGGTCCAAGCGCCGAGACCCGCACCAAGGTGGCGGCGTCTGGCTTCAAAAGCTGTTCCAATATGGCGTTCCCAAACCTCCCCAGAACCTGACTTGCACATATCCCACACACACGGAATACCAGATCCAGCAGACGAGCCTTCTCATACGGCACTCCTGAATGTGAATCAGCCCGCCGCTACACAAAGGCGACTCCTCCTCCCTTCTTGAATTCTGCAAACCGCTGTAGACCTGGATTTTCGAGTAGTCCCACTAGGCCCTCGGCGTGCCTAATCTCACCCCTGCTCAGCACCAGGATACCCTTCCAGCTAATGGTGTGCTCTAGAAATCGGAATAACATAAGAATAATAACTTGAAGTTCACACCACCGCGACTCATCGGTGGGGAAAGCCATGCAGGTCCGTATGCCTCTGGCGTACTTAAACCTTTGACCCTGCCTCCTAGTCTGGCCACACTCTACTAATTAATATCTACCACACAACCGGAATGCAATCTTTAGTAGTTGGCAGTCAATTCCTTACTCCTCAGTACCTTTGCCCTAAAGACTGTGCTACTTTACTTCTTTACTGTTCTCAAATACTTCTCGAATTAAATTGAAAGTAGGGAACAGAGGATTGGAGGGAGGACAAGGGGGTGAGTGAAGAACAGGCCTCCTGAAACATAGCCACATCTATCCTGTGCTTATCATTATAGGTTATGATTTTCTTTCATTTTCCTGGTGATACGAGGTCCCTGTACATTCCAATCCAATAAATGAAAGACAGGCATGTGCCAGTTTATACTGAGAGTTCATATGAGGTAATCCATATAGGCATTGAATAGCAAGATCACGGCTATAACAACACCTGCATGCCACCCTGCCCACAAATTCAGCAGGGAGTATTAATTACAGTTCTTCACCTTCCAACACAGTTCAACTGACATCGACCCCAAATTGTCAATGAACAACCATTACAACAAATTCTAAGGCCAAACAGAGCCTTAACCATTATCAACAGCGACAATCAGACATTTAAGAGCGCAACAAATACCCCGTGAGGGTCCCGAGGCGATGGGGCGGTTTGCTGCTGCGTGGAGATTTGATCATTCAAACATCCATGTCTTTATTTCTCTTCTGAATTGCTGGAGTGACCGTGCAGTCCTGAGGTGAAGGGGGAGGCTGTTCCAAGCCTTGGCTGCCAGGGGCAAGAAGGAACGTCCTTCACTGTTGGCTCGACAGATCTGCAAGGTGTCTGTGAGGAAGAAGGAAGCATCATTGTTTGCAGACACTCATATCTTTGTGCCAATCGGTTCTTGCGTTACTAAGGATGTACTATTGTTACAAAGTGAGAGGACACTGGAAAATACAGGAGGAGTCTTTATGTAATCTCTCCATCACCACAGGTTCCAGTCAGCTGTGGAATGTTGTGGAAAAGTAGGATTTGCTTCTATGATCACCCCCACTACTTGCCTGGTGCTAAGCTGTTTCGGCTTAGTCTGACTGGGATGCTGCTAACCAGGACCCTGGTCTGTGCTTTCTCCCCTAAACTGATAATGGTAAGTAGTTAGGTACCTCCCAGATTAGATACTGGAGTACCCTTATCAGTCCCTAGTATATGGTACTGAGGTACCCAGGGCATAGGTACCACATGGTCTCCCATGGACTGAAGCATGTATTATGGCACCCATGAGAGACCATTGAAATTGTGACACCAGGCCTGCCATGGCAGCCTGGGTAAGCTGGTGCTAGCACCACTTACTAAAGATATAGATTTTCCTATATCTGAGGTCACTGCACTTAAAACCCACCTCCCAGACAGGACTTAGTGTATTGGGCCAGGGCAGGAGCGCTTGCCAGCACCACTAAGTCTGCTTGAGAGGCACATTTGATGCCCTCTTTGCATAGTCGAGTTCAAACCAGCTCAGGGTGCCATTAGCTCCCGCTCTGGTGTGAAACTGGACAAAGGACATGGGAGTATCCTCCCCACTGTCCAACCCCTGCCCTGGGAGGGAACCCTGAATCTCCCCAACCCTTTACTTAGGGCACTTAAGGGCTTATCCTGAGGGTGGGCCCCTAGATTTGTCGTGGGACATGATTAACTTCAGGACACCACTTCTTCTTCGGCCGTCTGGGCACTCTGGACTTTGCTGGACTTCGCTCTGGGCATCAAGACTGCAACTAGGAAGACTCCTGCTGCTCCTTGTCTCGTCGCCCTGCTCGGCTGCTGGAACGTCCGTGCCTGTGCTCCATATAGGAACCTTCCAAGGCCTTGAAGTGAAGGAGTCACTTCCCTGCATCTGCAGGCACCACAACGAAGCTGACCGGTCTGCTGATCCTTGGCTCCCACGGACTTCGAAAGGCTCCCCAACACAGGTGGTGGGTCTTCATATCCCTAGAGGCCTGCCCTGTCCTCTCACCAAGTTGGAGGCCAGTAGCGCTCATTGGAGCCACAGGAACCGAACCCCTCTGAACCGCGGCAACTTGCGTTGGCAAAGGCTTGTTGGCTTCCTTTCTCCAAGATCTTCGGGCCCCAAGTAGCCCTAACCTCAAGCATCTCCTGTGACCAAGATCTTCGTCCTCACTGCTGAAGCTCCATGGTCATTGTCAACTCTCCTGCAGCACTGGGCATTATTCTTCACCGAGATGGACGGTGGTTTCCGATGCCACTTCACACCTATGCACCCGGCTTCCCTGGAGTAAGTATCCTGGTTCTTAGGGTATTCAAGGGTGGGGTAGCTCTCACACCTTCCGTCTTCCACTGGGTTTATTCAGTGTCCACTGGGAAGGGTCCTTCTTTGAAATTGTAACCGCGACTTACCCGTTGACTTGTATTGAGCCTGCGATCGTGTTTCTAGCCTGCACACAGCCTACGTGGGGTTCATGGGTACTTACCTCGGGTGGTTCCATGGGTACCCGGCACTTCTAAGACTTCTGGGTATAGTTGTAACTTAAGTCCTGGTTCACATACCACTATTTTAGTATATGGTTTGGTCTCCCCCTGGTGACCATTGTGCATCTGCCCTACTTACCTGATTCTATTGCAAAGTATTGTGTGCATCAGATACAACTCCAGCTAGGAGATATCTGTATGTGTTAGTGAGTGTCTTATATTAAATACATATTTTTATAAATACAATATGTGGTTCTTTTTCACTTAATCTATACCAATACTGGTAAAACAAGCTGCTTTACACTCCTTCTGGACTAAGCCTGGAGGCTGCTCTCCACAGCTACCACCTAGAGAGCTTTCTAAGGTTGCCTAAACCTTTTAAATCACCAAAAGGGTTGTCTGGACTGGCGCAGGGTGCCCACTTACATAAGTGTACACCATATACCATGCCAGCTTCTCACAAATGTTCAAACAACAAAGCCATGGCACATGCCAAATGGGATAGGACAGGAGGGGAAACGGAATGTACCAAATAGTTAATTATAACACACCTCCTTCACATAGGGTGAGAAAAAGAGGTGAGGAAAAGCATGGAGAAGAAAGCAAGGGGGGAGGGGAGGAGAAACAAGCCAAGGAAACACAGATCAGGAGAAAAAAAGTTACACCGTATGCTAACATATTAATGATGAACTCACTTTACAATGTAATCCTTGTACCACAAAGGAGAGGACTTGGTTCTCTGAGATCTCCTGGGAACGTAAGGCACAGCACCCCCCCACCACTCGTTCCGGAACGGGACGCGACCTGGAAACGTCTGCGGGTCTGTGTGAAATAATTTTGGCCATAGCCCAGGTTTGACCATTTTCAAGATGGACCACATTTCTGCCGGCCCAGGCTAACATAATGGGTTCGAAAAATCTGGAGGCATCCCTCCTGCGCGGTGTGGTAAGATAAACTCAGACCCATTCTCCTTGAAAGACCCTGGGTTTCACATGCTCGGTTCGATCAGATCTGCCTTCGTATTCAACCTCGTGTTCAGAAACTCTCCTACATATTTTGCTATGGTACTGAGAGACAGAGACAGAGACACACACATACACTTTTTCATCCAACACAAGGCAGATAACCTGGTCTTAAGAGACCTGCCCTTTAATGACAAACGGGGAAACCCCAGTAACACAATTGGGTGTGGAGCGATATGCCCATACGGTGTCCTGCAAGGGAGAAACAGCAGGAATACCTAGTAAGTCCGCTCTTTGAACACGTGGTTCATGCGTTCCACCAGCCCATTAGCACGAGGGCAATACAAGGCGGTCTTATGGTGAGTAGTATTTAGATCAGATAAAAACTATTTCATACAGTATGATGTGAATTGTACCCCATCGTCGGTCACTTAGATGTCAGGAATGCATCTTCAAAGAATGCCCCTTTCAAGAACTGGATGAGGGCATCAGTATTGATTTGGTGTATACACTTGAAAACCACCCACCAAGCGTGATAATCCACCAACACCAGAATAAAATGCTTGTTCAGCACCTTGAGATTGAGAGGGCCAATTACATTGTGCACTAAAGGGCTATCTGGGACCTCTACGTGAGACAGCAGAGGCTTCCTGGCTTGGTGGGTTTTGACACTTATTCTGCACTCCATGCAATCTCTCACCTTGATCTCAATCATGGCGCCCAGGTAAGTATTTGACCTTAAAGTTGCACCCTTCTAGTCCCAAAATCCTTCTCTTAATACCGGGAGTGGTCCTGGCAGACTCTTTCATGGTGAAGGCATACATCAAAGGTGCATGGTCAGTTTTGACAGTAAATGGTAGGCCCTACAAGAAAAATCAGAAATGCCCAACTGCCCAAAACCAAGCTAGCGCCTCTTTTTCTTCAACCAAATAATTGTTTTCAGCCCTTTGTAGTGCACGAGAGGCAAATGCAACAATTTGCTCCTTACCATCCACATACTGTGATACTGTGTGAGACTAGCCCCCAAACCCTTGTTGCCGACATCAGTGCTCAATACTGTGGGTGTCGTGGGGTCAAATTTAATCAGGGAAGGGGCTGCAACAATACCTTCCTTCACAGACATAAAGGCATCATGACACACTTTACTTCACATGTAAGGGACCTTGGAGTTAAGTAACATCCGCAACGGTTCCACAATACTGGCGTAATTTTGTATGAATTTAGAGTAATATTCCGACAGACCCAGAAGGGATTTGAGGTCTTCGACACTGAATGGGGCTGCAGTATTTTGGATAGCTTCTACCAAATTTAACTTGGGTTTAATGCCGTCCTGTGAAAAGGTGTGTCCAAGGTACTCTACCGATCCCACCCCTATGCAACCTTTCTCCTTCTTCAAAGTGAGCCCGGCCTTCTCTAGATTAGATAGAACCCTTCTAAGCATGACATTGTACTCCTCCACATCCTTGCCACAGAGCAGGATGTCATATTGAAAACAATGTCCTTGGGATGTCTCTTAGCACATGCTGCATGATCCTCTGAAAAGCAGCGGCAGCAGACCCCAAACAAGCATTTGCAATGCAATAGGTCTCGTATTTGCGAGAGTTTGAGCTATTAGCATTGTAAATGACAATGTCTTTTATTTATGTTTTAAAAACCAAAACGCAAATAAAAGGCATTGTCATTTACATTGACAATAGCTCAAACTTGCGTAAATGCGAGATCTATTGCATTCAAAATGCTTTTTTTGTTTGTTTGTTTTTTTGCTTCGTTCGCAAGACTTTTTAGCAAAATCCACAGGGGAGGAGCGCAAGGCTCCAAAGTCAGAGGCAACCGTCCTGGAGTCCTGAGCAGAGTGCCCAGAGTAATAGTGAGGAGGCACACTGGCACAAGGCCTACCCCCAACACGGGCTGTGTCGTCCTCTGGAGAGGACGAGTGACTGTGTGGCGGGGGGCTTGGTGGCCCATATAAACGAGGAATCTAGGCCCCTGTCGGAGCTGACCTGGGCAACCTGGAGAGCTCCCGGATCTCTCCCCACAGAGCCTGCGGGCTGGATTTAGGCAGTGGTGCGGCCTGTAGGAGTGATGTGCAGATAGAAGACGGAGCTGCGGCAGCGGAATGAAGTAAGTGCTGCGACCTGCACTCCAAAAATGCCGCCCGCTCCCTCCCCATGAACGCACCGATATAGGGAGTCCTAGAGCCACCCCACCAGCGACCCGTACACTGGCCACACCCAGAGTCATCCAGGTGGGCCATGTGGCGCTGCCCCCCCTTCATCTTACCAGTAGCATCGCCGAACTCAGCAGCTATGGGGGCAGAGGGGGTGCCTCCCGGACTCCCTAATTCCCTCGCCGTGGCTAGATCTTACTGTTCCACCATATTCACCCCAAGGCTCCTAGAACTCGCACCAGCAGAGTGATGGAGCTGGACAAGCCGTGAGCATGCACATGGCCTGTCCGGGCCGAAGCTCCGAGGGACGCCGTGAGCGGTGGGAGCGTGTGAGGCAGAGATGAGACGCCACGCACGTGCACATCGCCTGTCCGAGCGCGAATATGGAATATGAACGTTTTTATTATTGTATGAGTAAGTAAGTAAATTCTTTATTGCTTGATTAATAAAAATCTTTGCAATTGAGCTAAAAGTACATAATTAAACACCTTTGCAAATCGCGTAAAAAAACCAACTCATTTCATTACAATGACATTGTTTGGAAGGCCTTTCAAAATGTGCGTTATTATTCACTGAAAAAACCATAGGTTTGACACCAGTTATAGTTAGCTGGAAATTTTACAGACATAAAACCATTGAAATTCCCACGTTATAGTTAGTTGGACTCACTATAACTCGCGCGCCCACAATGCACTGCTGATGATGTCACATATTACATCAATCATGACATGGTTAGTGACATCACTGATGACATCACTGATGACATCACTGATGACATCACTGATGACATCACTGATGGCATCATCCATGTGATAATACAATACACCTCCTCACACTCTAATCTAACCCATGATACACCTAGTGTTAAATACAAACTACCATTCCTGAAACCATTGACACAGTAAAACCACTTACCACATACACACTCACTCATTTCTAGGTCTACACACACATCCACTCATTCACCCATACAATCTTTCATACATACAATCACTCATCAATACAAGAGCAACATATGCACTCATACACCTATACAGAGACTCACACACTACCACTCATCCATGGAGTTACTCACATACCTAGTCAGTCATGTAAAGAATCAATCACACTCCCATTTCCAGAACTATACAGTTAAACACACAAAACTTTACTTATTTAAACATAGACTAACACATACTTACTGTCTTTTACAATCACTGATACAAGTACATATTGATAGATACGGTCACTTATGCAATCACAGGCTGTTATATATAGTCATTTATATATGACAACTCTCACATGCAGCAGCTTACACAACAACAGACATAATGATGTACACATTCAGACAGTTTACTCACTAACCCATGCATTCAGTAAGACACATTTAATCACTCAGTCAGTCACGCACCTACTAAATCCTTCATCCAGACACTCATACATACACTCATTCTTCAATATGTAAAACATATTTTAACTTTACAGAAACACACAGTCACTGGATGATGTCATCAGTGATGTCATCAGTGATGTCAATTGAGATGTCATCAGTGATGTCATTTGAGATGTCATCAGTGATGTCATTTGAGATGTCATCAGTGATGTCATTTGAGATGTCATCAGTGATGTCATCAGTGATGTCACTAACCATGTCATGAATGATGTAATATGTGACATCATCAGCAGTGCATTGCACGCGCGAGTTATAGTGAGTCCAACTAACTAGAACGTGGGAATTTCAATGGTTTTATGTCAGTAAAATTTCCAGCTAACTATAACTAGTGTCAAACCTATGGTTTTTTCAGTGAATTTCATAGGTTTTTTAATAGCAAATTTCTATAGCTATGAAATATAATATTTTTTATAATGAATCCTATATTGTATATTTATGTAATACTTTTTTTTATGTATATTGTTCATGTTTATTTATTTATTTTTTTTTTTGCCCTGGAGCGCTCCCAGTGCGTGTACCGGTGAGCGTCCCGTTAGCGCTATTGCCGTGAACGAAAACACCATCATGACGTATCGCGTAGCCGCGTGATGAGTCTTATGATGCACGGCGTATGCGCATCCGGAAGCGCCCGAGCGCATACGATCGCGCTACGTAAGCGCCCCCGGGTGCGACCCGGGTCACGTAGCGTAAGCGCGTCAGGTCATGTGACCTGAAAATAACACTTTTCATTGGTTCAGAACAGTTTTGTTTTCCAAATGATGAAAGCCCGGGTCATGTGACCTGAAAATAACACTTTTCATTGGTTCAGAACAGTTTTGTTATACAAATGATGAAAGCCCCCACCTTTTTTCCTCATTCTCACTTTGTTCTTTGAGTGAGGAAGACCTGTTTCTATTCATTGAGAAATGGCTACAGTAGCAGCAGCAGCAGGAGCATCTGCACCACCACCACCACAAGGACCACCACAACACCACAGTGGTGGTGAAGAAGAAGAAGAGATGGGGGGGGAGGAGGAGCACAGGCACTTCCTGCCTGAAGATAATCCCCCATATAAACCTAAGGAGCACTTTGTGTGGGAGTTTTTTAAAATCCCAAGGGACCAAAAGAAAGTGAATGCGCCAAAAGTGACTTGTCTGATCTGTGGCACTGTACTTTCCAGGGGGAACCCTGCAAAAAAAATATTCATTTGGGAACCACACAATGCTTCGCCACATGCAACGCAGGCACCCTAACAACTTGCATTGCTTTTTCTGATCAGCCAATGCCACGGAATACCAGGGATGAGATTGTTCTCGCTTGGGTCTAGACAGTTTCTTAGGGATAAAGTTGTCAAGAGACGAGTTAACCCAGTCTCTATAAGCTATGTCGGCTTCCTCCGGGCTTTCTGGCCAATCTGGACGGGAATTGAGCAAACTTGTCTCAAACAAGGCACCATCTAGTTTGTGCCAAGGACACCTCCAGAGAGGCGGGAGGGACTGCTTTCTGAAGCTAGCTGGGATTTTAATAAAAATTTGGACCAGAAAGTGGTCCGACCAGCTAAGGGGACTCGGAATGGATGCCGAAACACCAGGAATGTTTGAAAATACCGGGTCGAGCAAATGACCAGCTAGATGTGATGGCCCTTTGACTAGCTGAATGAGTTGGCAGGCTTCGAGATCACCCAGAAGCTCTCGTACAGTAGGAGACTCACAGCACTCGAGATGAAGATTTAAATCCCCATGTATGCTGAAGTTCGCAGACTGCAGCGCTAGCGTAGCAATAAGAGAAACCAGAGATTCCTGGAAAGTGCTAGCTGGGCCAGGGGGCGATAGATCAAAAGCCCTGTAAGGGTAAAAATGTCTGAGACCTTTATCTTAAAAAGGGCACATTCATCTTAAAAAGGGCACATTCACAATTAATTATGTTCATAGGGGAGAGCGAGCAGGAATAAATGGATTTAAAAATTACAGCCAATCCGCCCCCTCTTTTCTTGGGTCTATTCTGGGTCTGTATCAGATAGCCAGGAGGCAGTGTCAGAATGGCCGAAGAATCATTTGTGAGCCATGTTTCTGTTAGAAATAGGTCATGAACATCCTCATGATGCCTAACTAAAGACCAACAATTCAGGCTCTGCACCTTTAAATGGTCCATGCTACACTAGGATAGCTTGTCTATAAGGTTGACTTTACAACCACAATCAATAAGGGTCGATTAGGCTGGTGCAAGGTGCCCACTAGAACTAGTGGACATCATATGCCAGGCTAACTTCTCACAGTCTCCACTCATGCGAACAGGCTGACAGCATGGAACAGCTGTGTGTGTGTGTGTACAGAGGCGCACAGCTTGTCACAGAGCTGCCTCAACACAGATGTATTAAATGGGGAGGACCCCAGGCACGCTGCAGAAAAATAGGATACAGCAGGCAGCAAGGTAGAGCAGGCCCACATAATGCCTAGAGGCCTGAGGAATGCAAGCCTTCAGAAGGTAGGAGACAGTTTTTACTCACAGGCTTCTCCAATGGTGAGAGGGAAAAAGTAGGAGTCAGACACCACAGTGTCGATGCCAAGTAGAGTATGGGTGTCACTGAAGAAAAAGTTGGAGTGGTGGTGAACATCCCCACACGGTAAATTGTCGCCAGTGTTACAAAGTGAGATGACACTGGTACATCCAAGAGGAGTCTTTATTTCATCTCTCCACCGCAACAGGTTCCAGACAGCTGGAGTCTGCTGTGGTATGTTCATACAACAAAGGCATGGCGCATGCCAAATGGGGTAGTACAGGAGGGGAAACGGAATGGACCAAATAGTTAACTATAACAACCATGTTAACAAACAGCAATCTTTATGGCAAGTTTCTGACCTCCAAACTAAGCTGTACACTGTGATATGCAATTGTAAAATGCACAATAAAAAAAAGTTTTAAAAAACAATACCATTTGCATGACTGTGCTATTTGCAAATAAACGATGCTGGCAGAATATCACTGGTACGTTTGTGTCCCCAAAAAGTGTGCAAACTATGGCACTTTTCATTATAAAGTTTTAACCTAGCTGCTATTTTCAGGACCACGCTCATTTTACCACATCTATCTGGATTGTCCCTGCATTCTTGTCTTACAAATAAAAGTGAACCATGGACTATATTCTTCACTCCTTTTATTCCATCGCTCACAGCGTAAATTTTCTGTTCTGGCTCACCTGAAGAAGGCTCAATGCTGGTCCTTATCTCAAAGTCCTGGAAGTCCTCAGACCACACTTCTTCTGCTTCTTTGGGTCTTAATGAAAAGACAGAGGTGGCGATCAGAGGACCTGATATGGAAATAAAATCAGAAATAAAGCAAAAGTTTGGAGATAGACTAAACACAGTTATAATGCTAGCACAGAATAAATTGTACAACTGTATTATAAGCAGTGACACTATGTAAAATCCATGGATACAACCAAATGACCCTACCTCCAAGATGTTTTCCCCTTCTTAAACTTTAATCCTTGCCCGACAAATCAGTATCCAATGTCCTCGCCTCGCTCGACTGACACTCTCTCTTCCCTACCCGCCTATGACTAGGCCCCCAACTTCTTGTGCCAAGTCTCAGCCAACAGACCCCTTCTGGCCACACGCCTTCCGATTTTTCATTACCTTCTCACCTTCTATACACCCTACTATTCTCCAATATGCTATACTCCGCTCTTCCTATATTTTCAGCAGAAGCCATCCCATTATTAAAAGTTCTGCTCCATTGAGTGCCCCTCATGACTTTTACAGCCTCTAGATCATCAAATTCCTTCATCCTCTCCTCCTGTCAATTATTGCAAACTGAATTCTGTACAACATTTGATCAAAGATCGTCCCAAGTGTTGTGTTTTTCCTTCGATATCTCAATATTTCATGAGGCTACTGCTATTTCTCCCAAACTATATTTGACCCCAAAAGTCAATAACATTCGGATACGGTTTTATTGACAATTGCACTTATCTATGTTGCAACCATTCACATGCATTTTTTAGGTCGAAGCACAACCTGCATTCAATGCGTAAGCATTGAAGCAGTGTGCTTCGACAACTATTGTGATCCGTTTTTGGGAATGTGGACAGGACTTAGACGCGCGCTTTTGCAGTCTCAGTTTTGACCGCGGGAGCGCGCGTCTGAGCCGCGCTTGCGCAGACGAACTCCCAGCCCCTGCACATACACAGACACAGCCAGCCCCCACCCCTCTGCACGCACGCACACACAGACGCTGCCGCCTCCCACCCCCCTGCACACACACAGACACGCACGCATACACACGCCGCCACCCTCTACCCTTACCCCCCCACACACCGGCCCCCTTACAACTAAGGCTTACTCACTGCATCCTCACCGCATCGCCGCCACTCCGTCCTGACTTCTGCAGCCACCGCGGGGCATCAACTCGTGGGCCCGGGCTTCGCGGAAAACGGAAGTCCCCCCCCACGACAGGCGTGACGCTCCTGAACTTCCGTTTCAGGATGCGCATGCTCGCAGCTTATTAGACCCAGGGACGGGTGTGCCTTGAGAGAGTGCAGGCGCTACTTTCTTCTCCGTTACTCTGCTGGTAGCTCCTGTCCACATGGAAAGCCCTCGGTCAGTCATAGCAATAGGAATGTCGAGGCGTGGCGCAATGAATGGGATGCACGGCGTGAAGGGCCGTAAGGCGCTTGCACGAAGCTCTCTTTGGACTGCGTGCGCGCGGCTTCTGAGCATGAGCTCGACCAAAGAGCGTGCGCGCCGTAGGGGAGAGAGGGCGAGGCGGCGGGGGATGCTGTGGAGCTGTGGAGGCTCCTCAGCTGATGTCACAGAGGCGGAGGCGCTGCGGGCCCGGCCTGCTGTCTGCACACCCTGGAGCCGGCGCACCATGAGCTGTCCCTCGGAGGCGCCCGGCGCTGAGACTACCCGGGAGAAGATAATGGAGGCAGGTGGAGGAGCAGCCACAACTTGATCATTACAGATAACAGAGGTGAGGCGACAGCCCCAGAGTGATTGGGAGCCTAGTACAGGGGGCATCTGAGGGGGAACAGACAGGAAGTTAGACGTGCCCCAAAGTAGAGGACCATACACACGTTCTTTCTGAACCTTCGTGTCCGCTCTATTCGGGGCGTTGTGCAGCGTTTGATATCTGCAATGTTTACAAATATTTAATGTTTATTAATGTTAGGGTGGCGTCAGCGCTGTCTCGTTCTGGGTCCTTCACGTATTGGTCTATAGTATTCCTACACATCTGCCCACTCCTTTACTGCACAACCATAGGTAGCCGCCTTCATCACAACGAATCTTTAATATTTAACAGCGTTTGCCCTCTGTCGCTTAAACTCTTGCCACCCCAACCACTGGACAGGCTCCGATCTCTCACGTCCTACTTTCAGCGCCCTCCGTGCATGTCCATCAAATGATAGGTCAGCTTCTTTCAACCTTTGCTCGATCCATCACAGGGCAGTTTATCCCGCTAGCCTCACTTTCACAGTGGAACCCAAGAGGCGTATTATTTTTCAGTACGTTCTACCGTTAATGCACCCACTGATGGCATACTCCGAAATCGCGTCGGAGAGGGCTGGGAGGATGAGATTACAGCGGCATGCCTGCTAACAGCAGGCCCCAAGGATGTGTCATGCAGAAAGCCGTGATCTCAGCCTGCGCTTGGCTGCCTGCACTGCTCTATGTTTTAAGCCCATAATAATGGATCTATGTATGTCCAAACATGCACGTTTATTAATTAGCATCTCGTGTCACCGTTGAGGTAGAATGTTGGTCATCCCCTCCAATTTCTGAAATGCACCATCTTTATCGAAATAAATAACCGATGATTCTTCTAATGTGCATGTTTGTTATTCTTACCCATTAACAATGATTCTTAGTCTTAATAGTGTGCCAGTTGTTATGTAACGAGTTTCATATTCTTAAGAAAATGGATGAGCTCGTCTTCATTGTAGCTCCTTCAAAAAATACTTTTGGTGCATTTTAAGTCACAACTGTAAAAAAATTTTGCAGCTCTACGCTAGCGGACTATGAATTGCCTGTACGGGAGCTGCAGTAGATCACGTGTCATTTGTTTGATATTTGATATTTGAAGGAGTATTTCTAAAGCGCGGCGGTCGCTCCGGAGGGAGCATCATGGCGCTGAAAATCCTTGAAACCAGAACGAAGAGTGCGGAGGGGGAGGCTAGATGGCTGCTTTGGTCCAGTCGTCGGGGAGTTTAAAAATCCACGTTTTGAGAAGTTTTCTAAAGGGTTTCTCTAGGGTCTGTTGTCTTAAGTGTTTGGGCATGCTATTCCAGGCTTTGATGGCAAGGTAGCTTAAGGTTTTCCCCCCTTTTGACTTCAGGTTAAACCTGGTGCTGGACATGAGATTTTCTTGTGCGGAGCGCAGCACACGGCTCGGGTAGTAGTGTGGGAAACGTCTGATTAAGTATTTAGGGCCCGTTTTGTTGTAGGCCCGAAAGGCAACAATGAGTATTTTAAAGAGTATTCTCTTGTGCAGGGGTAGCCAATGTAGAATTTTAAGGGCTGCCGAGATTGAGGATTTACGGGGTAGTTTTAGGACAAGGCGGGCGGCGGTGTGTAGGATACTTTGGAGTTTGGAGAGAGTGGACTTCTTGGTCCCAGCTAGGAGGCCGTTACAGTAGTCAACACGCGAGATAATGAGGGCCACTGTTACCGTTCTTCTGGCCTCAAGGGGGAGAAAATCAAAAAACTTTCTGAGTGATTTGATTATACCAAAGCATCTACCGGCCACTGTCATGACATGTTGGTCAAATGAAAGGTCAGAGTCAAAAAGTACACCAAGATTTCTAGCAGTGGTGACGGTCTGGGGGGGGGGGCAACAGAGTTATCCGGCCACCAGAGTGCAGGGCAGAAGGGGGTGTTCTTTCCAATGGGGAGGATCTCTGTTTTACTAGAGTTGCACCGGAGGTGGTTGGAGTCCATCCATTGGAAGACGGCAGTGAGGCAGTTTTTAAGATTGAGCTCTGCATTGTTGGAGTTGTCATCTAGGGGAACGATCAACTGAGTATCATCGGCATACGAGGTGACAGGTATGCCGAATGATTCAATAAGGTTGAGGAGAGGAATGAGATAAATATTAAAAAGCAGGGGGCTTAGAATGGATCCCTGAGGTACTCCCGATGAGACCTTTGTCTCTTTGGATTGAAAAGGGCCCAAAGCGATAGTTTGGGATCTATCGCTGAGAAAGGAACTGATCCATGATAGTACAGCGTCTGAGATGCCAATGTCCATTAATCTGTTGATCAGAATAGAGTGGGATATGGTGTCGAACGCTGCCGTGAGGTCGAGAAGTATCAGAATGGCTTTCTTCCTCTGATCATGCAACGTTTTAATGGTGTCGGTCAATTCGATCAGAGCGGTTTCAGTGGAATGTTTGGGCCGGAATCCGGATTGCTGAGGGTGGAGTATGTTGTGAGTTTTTAGGTAGGATTTGAGTTCTTTGTGGACTAGCTGCTCTGTTATTTTTCCCAAAGCGGGGAGGAGGGTGATTGGACGGAGATTGGTCAAGTCCACTGGGGATTTATAAGCTTTCTTCATGAGGGGTTTAACAACACCCTTTTTCCATAAGCGAGGAACAGCTCCAGAACTGAGGGATAGGTTAACTATGTCATTGATAGTAGGGTTTATCTCATCAATGATTTGATGGAGAATCTTGGGGGGACAAGGGTCGGAGGGGGAGCCGGATTTGCATGATAGAATCGCATCTCTGGTTTGGGCCAGAGTGACTGGAGTGAACTTTTTAAGATTGCCTACTGTAGAGTGGAATTGGTCGGGATGGGGAGGTGTATTGGTGGGTGGGGGATTGGGGAAATTCTTTTGGATGGAGGCAATTTTTTCGAAGAAGTAGTCTGAGATTTTGTCGCATAGATCTTGGGATGGGGGGATTTCGGGTTGAAGAGCTTTAGGCTGAGTGAAAGTTTTTACTATCGAGAATAAAGTTTTTTGCTTTTGACTGGCTCCTTTGATGGCCTTTACGTAAAAAGTTCTTTTGGCCGATTTAATGTTAGAGAGGTAGTTTTTCCTCTGGTGGACATAGGCATGGCGATCGTCGTTATCATAGGTTCGACGCCATTTACGCTCAGCTTTCCTGCAAAGTAGGTGCGCAGAGGCTAAGTCAGGGGTGAACCAGGGAGCGTTGTTTTTAGTTTTCTTCTGACTTCTATCAGAGTGATTGGTGGGGCTCCGTTTCGCGATTTCTTGTGTGACCCAGTTATGGAAGAGGACTGCATCACTTTCAATATTTCCGGATAGGGAGGGGAAGTGTGCTTGAAGAATGGGATTATGGAGAAGGTTTTTCTGAACGGTTTTCCAGTTAACTGAGGGTTCGCGATGAAGGTTGGTTTTCCTGATGGTATGGGGGTGGCTGCTGGTGATGTGGAATGGGATCAGGCAATGATCTGTCCATATCTGGGGGAGGGGGGGCTGGGTGGAGATAGAGGGGAGATTAGAACAGACACCGTCGAGGGTGTGTCCAAGTAAGTGAGTAGGCAGCGTGACACTTTGTTGGAGATGAAAGATTTCAAGTGTCTGAAGAAAATTATTGGATTGTGAATCGGAGGGTGACTCAAGGTGTAAGTTAAAGTCTCCTAGAAGGGTGAAATGAGGGTAACGAAGTAGGAAGTGTCCCAGAGCTTCGTTAAGGGAGTCGAGGAATTTGGAAGCATTGCCGGGTGGGCGATAGATCAGACCGCCTGAGAAGGAAAGGGAATGGCTAAGTTTGATGGAGAAGCCCATACCTTCTGTGTCGGTAAGAGGATCAAGGCAGAACGTATGGCAATTAAAGGAGTTTTTTAGAATAATTGCAACACCTCCGCCTCTTCCTTTCGGTCTGTCCTGCCTGTAAAAGGAGTAACCTTGGGGGAGGGCAATGGCTATATCTGGGTTGCTGTCTTCTGTGAGCCAGGTTTCGGTAATCATGAGACAGTCTAGGTCGGAATCTATTATGAGATCATGAATATCTTGGCTATGTTTACACATAGACCGGGCATTTATCAGGCCGCCTTTGAAGGATAGAGAAGGGATCTTGGGTAAGGGTGAAGTTGAAGGGGCTGGGGCGATGGTAGGTGACCAGCGGCATTGAGTGCAGAAAGCCGAGCCGACTACGCTTGAAAGGTCTAGTTTGCAAGAGCAGTAGGAAGTGCCTCGGAATCTGTGGAGGTCGCTAGACAAATACCTGATATGTGTGGGGATTAGGGCAGGGTTTCCTGCGTCTGTCGCGGTCTTGGCGCGGACGGGCGCAGACGGGCTTGCCTTAGGCGCTCCCGCTGCGCTCGTCCGCTGCGCGTCCTGTGCATGCACATATCAAGAGGGGGTCAGGGGCGTGGCTAAAAGGGGGCGGAGTCCGCGCGCACGCCGGGACTGATGGCGGCCGCTGAAAATGAGCGAGGTAAGGCGCGGCAGCTCTTAGAGTCAGCTGGGCGCTAAGGGTAGGGAAAGCGCTGAGGTGTGAAAGGTATTAAAAACACATCAGGGTGACACCACACAGAAGAGTAAAATACAATTTTGTTGTCAGTCCGTGCTTCTTAAAACAGCGACGAATGGATTTCAGTGATTGGAAAGTTGTTCTTCAAGCCTCATTAAAGGCAGGGGTAATCTCTAAGGTATTTGATGTGTCTGGGTTTCACGTGACACTTGCCTCTGACGACAAGTTTTGCTTATGCATGCCAGTCGGGAATGTGTGGACATGGAAATGACCTTGCGTAATCTCA
Source organism: Lissotriton helveticus (assembly GCF_964261635.1). Lineage (NCBI taxonomy): Eukaryota > Metazoa > Chordata > Amphibia > Caudata > Salamandridae > Lissotriton > Lissotriton helveticus. The sequence continues at coordinate 501,857,074 of NC_136062.1, forward strand.
CCATTACCCCATTGTACCCCGCTATGTTTAAAATGCCCAACCTTCATTGGGCAATCTGTTTCGCCTTGTACATTTTTCTGCTTTTTTCTTGTTATTGTCTGTGGGTGAAGAAAATGTAGGACGCTCAATAGAGGACCCTCGTGTTATAGGTAAATCGTATTCAATTTGCTATAGGTGTCACATTTGCGAAAGTTAGAACTATTGGCATTGTAAATGAAAAAGCTTTTAATTTCCCTATTTTCAAAACCAACACATAAATAAAAAAATTGTCATTTACAATACCAATAGCTCAAACTTTCCTAATGCGAGACCTATTGCATTGCAAATGCTTGTTTAATTGTGTTGATGAAATGTTCATAGTGAATTGTTTGATGCACCTGTAGAACGCGCTGAGCTCGTAGTATGTAATTACAAGAAGAACACCCGTCCATTTTTTCCCACGATTAGATCACAACCAGAGGCTCCACAAAAAAGAAGCTAAGGTGTACGGTGTCCACTAAAACAACCAGACTAAACCTTCACTGGAATGAGACAAACAACCCTCTAATGCAAACCTTAAACGATCTCCTTCACAACAACAACTTGATTCAACACTGCACTGAACAAACCCACGACAAAGGCTCAATCCTAGATGCCATCATAGCCCATGAGGAGGCAATCACCATCATTCGCACCCTCCCAGTCGGCTGGTCAGACCATCATCTCATCCTCTTCCACATCAATCAAAAAACGCATCAAATTCCTGACAGGAATGATCACTTCCACTGGACAAGAAACCTGAGACAGATCCCCTTGGAAGAACGAGAAGAAAGTCTGAACTCACTCTTACCCCCCAATGAAGACGAAAGGTCCACTGTAGAACTTACCACTCAATATAACGAGGCCCTAACCGACATGTTGGACAAATTAGCACCCATGAAACAAAAAAAGAGCAAGACCCTCCCATCGAGATCGTGGTTCAACTCTGAACTAAACGTGGAAAGAAGACAACTAAGAGCAACTGAAAGACTCTGGCACAATAACCCCTCGTCAACTCACCTCGAACTACTCAAAACAAAACGTAGGATGTATAACAAGCACATTGCGCACGAACAAATCCTCCTTTTTTTACGACGCACTGAACAATGCAAAAAAACGCCCTAAAGAACCCTTCAACATTATCAGACAACAAACATCTAAACCAACTCCGGCTGCTATTCCGGCCTCCAAAGAGCTATGCAACAAATTTGCTAATTTCTTCAGCGATAAAATTCTAAAGATTGAGCTCTCACTGACGGCCCATCCACCTCCATCAAAGACCGGCCCGCTACTCAGTAAAGATGATGCAAACCCACCCAGCCAACCTACCTACAACTGGCTAACTTTCACTCCCACCACTGTAACTGAAATTATTAAACTAAACACCGGATCCAAACCTTCATCGCACCTTGAAGACCCCATCCCCGCGCAACTGGCAAAACAACTCAAATACTCCTTAGCCCCCACCTGGACTAGGATCATTAACAGCTCACTGGAAACAGGAATCATACCTGACTGCCTCAAAATAGGCCAGGTAACACCACTAATAAAAAAGGCTGGTGCTGACCCCAACGATCTTAGCAACTACAGACCTGTATCCAATCTTCCTTTCCTAGCAAAATTACTAGAAAAATGTGTTCTCCGTCAACTCACCCACCACAGGGACATCAACAACCTCCTCGACCCACACCAATCAGGCTTCAGAAAAAGGATGTAGCACAGAGACTGCCATCCTAAATGTCATAGATGATATGCACAAATCACTGGACAAGAACCGCTGCTGTCTACTCATACTCCTGGACCTTTCGGCGGCCTTTGACACTGTCGACCACAAACTACTCATCAACACTCTCACAGATAGGGTAGGTGCCAATGGGGTGGTTGCACAGTGGTTCACCTCCTTCCTACAAAACCGATCTCAAAGAATAAAAATAGGAAACTTCACGTCCGACCTACACCCTATAACTAGAGGTGTCCCCCAAGGGTCAGTGCTATCACCCGCACTATTCAACATCTACATGGAGCCACTCACCATCATCCTCAAACAAGCCAACATTCCCTTCCATCTCTATGCCGATGACACCCAGATATACCTAGAAACCTCCTCCCTAGCAGACATGCAAAGACTAAACATCACCCTAAGAGAAGTACAATAGTGGCTGTCCCGCAACCATCTGAAACTAAATCAAAACAAAACGGAAATTCTTCTCCAAGGAAACAAGGAAAAGACCCCGCAAATCACGGAATGGTTAAAGGCTATTGATGCTCTAGACTGCACTCTCATCCCAGCAGACTCAGTGAAGTCACTGGGTAGCACTCTGGACCCCAACTTGGATATGATTAAACACATCAAGAGCACCGCAAAAGGCGCCTTCTTCAACCTAAAGCTATTAAGTAAAATCAAACCCTTCATCCCACCAACAGACCTCAAACAAGCCACGCAGCCCCTTGTCCTATCCAGATTAGACTACGGGATCGCCACCCTCACAGACACGGCTAAACTACACCTGGCTCCACTTAGAACAACACTAAATGCAGCAGCCAGAATGGTGTCGGGAGTGAAGAAATATAAACACATCACTCCCGCGCTAACTGAACTCAAGTGGCTCCCAGTAGAAACGCGAGCTAATTTCAGAACCGCCTGCCTCACACACAAAGCTCTACACACTGGCAAACCCCCCTATCTAGCTGCCAAACTCAAGAAAGCGGGACAGACAAGAAACCTCGGAAGCACTAACTCTATGCTTCTCATCCCTCCGAAAACCTGCAAACTAAAGACTCTATCTAGGTCCTTCACCGGAAATTCACCCAAAATCTGGAATGCCATTCCCATACATATTAGGACGAACTCTTCCTACAGAGCCTTCAAGAGCCAGCTCAAAACGCTCTTCCTCAATCAAATCCTCACAAAGTAAAAACTGATCCTCTTTAACTCCCGACCACAAGACAAAAGACCCAGAAACTATGTCAAAGCGGATTAACGAACCTCCTTAGACCTTGGACTCACTATATACCTGGTCACTCTTGGTGTAACAATCTGTTTATAACAATGTAATCTGTTTATAACAATGTTGTAAAGCGCTCCGATACCTCCGGGTCTGGCTAGCGCTATAGAAAACTCAAAAAATAAAAAAATAAAAATAAAATAAATAAACCCGACATATCAAGGACTTGCAATTAAAGCACAAGCAAACCAGGTTCCCCACACAGGCTTAAAAACATAATTCATTTTGCAGATTGCACGCACACACGAGGCACACACATTTCCCTTGCCAAAGGAGGAACTTTTGGCACAAACGCAATTGAACGTATGAGAACACACATACACATAAGATACACAGGTCAAAAGAAAGACAAGACATAGGCATTACTACAACTATGGGCCATCTTCAAGGAGGGCCAGATCGATAACCCTAAATCACAGATAGCAATCAAAGCATCAGCACTACCCCCCTCCATATGTAGGTATGGAGGTGCTCACACCAATTCCTCCCGCACTAGGATATTCCAATCCATCAATAGCAGGAGCAGTTGAATTAGAAGACTGTCACTTAAATGTAGGCCAGAATAGATAATTTGACCCGCACTTTCCATTGCAGGAAAACACGAGTGAAAAACCCCGAACGTGATGATTGAAAGCAGCGCCTAACGCGACTTTGAAAAAATTGAGGTAGGTGCATGACTCCTTGAAACCGTTACTTAAGAAACAATGTTGCAAGGGCAAAGTAAATGAAGTCTATTCTTTCATAGACATCGAGCGCCCGGTACAAAATAAGATCGCGGCATAAACAGGTAAAAACAAACAGAAAAATGATGAAGTAGCACAGCGAGTACATAAAAAGGAAATACTAACTTTTTTCTAATATATTACGTAACGCGGTGTCTTGCAGGTTGCGATACGCAATACTGACCGTAGGATTTACCACAGAAATTAAAGGCACTAAATAAGGTAGGAGATTACGAATGCTAGCTACTATGTGACTGAGACGCCCTCTAGTAATATCACTGATAGACCTTTTCTGCTTTCCAAACAGAAGGTCTGGAAATAAAAAGACAACCTGAGGGATAGAGGAAACATTGTCCACGACCAGGAAGTGGCGAGCGTCCTCTGGGTCGAAGATTCCTTGGAAACTTCCTCTCTGCTGATCCGGAGACGTGCGGGTTCGAAGAGGCCACACTTAATGCCCAGCTGCCGGAGAAGAGTAAGGCTTAGCGACGTTCGTTAGTTTTCTTGGAGAAGACCCCTGCTATCTGGATCTCATGGCCTTAAATGTGTATTGTCCATGAGTGCTCACTGCTGTGATTAGATGTCGGGCCTGTTCATGGCACAAGAAGCAAGCGATAAGCAGCTGAGACTTTACTCGCGTGGTAGTCCAATACAGCGAGTTCTCTGCATCTCCAATGGTGGGTCAAAGGTTAGACCTGTGAGTTTCGGGAGGGTGGCTTCAAGACAAGATTTGGCATCTAGGCCCTCCATATTTTCTGGGAATCCGAAAAAGCGAACATTGTTTTGGCGGCTCTATAACTTTACTACGAAGGTAGAGAAGTTCTTGGTCTCGTACCGGGATAGTATTATGGCGATCCTCCATTGCAGAGGCCCGTAGAGGGTGGCTTCAAGGCAGTCCGTGTGAGGAGTGTCTGTGTGGTGGCAAGTCTTCTGGGTTAGTTGGAGGCGGAGTCCATGCCAGAGGGGTCCACTGTAGATAGCAGGCACCAATGTGAAAGGTGATAATTAGAAGGACCCTGTGTCACCCTCATGTGTGCAGGTCTATGGAGAGGAGGTCCCCTCTGTCATGCAGGTCTGGGACTGGCAGGTCGATCGCCAGTAGTAAAAGAGGACTGAAGTGCACCGTACACAGGAGACAAAAGTGGAGGGCAGTAGCAAAAGCCTCTGAGCCCTCAATCCTGGGGGGCGGAACAGGCAGGCAGGAGAGACTACAACGCAATTCAACTAGGATCAGGACCGTCTGGTCGCAGACAGTGGTGTCGTCTCAACTGGGGGCCCTTGCTGCCATCAGGGGCCCTCCTTGACACAGGGCTCCGGAGTCAAACGGCAAGCACCGTTGGTGGTCAGACCACACCCCCATCAATCCTTTGTTAAGGGAGACAAGCATTTTGATGACACTGCTGCACATAATTCACTTTCAGTCACAAATACTCAAATAAAAAAAACGTATTAGGTTAATGGCTTCTTTATCGTAGAATTCTTTAACTTACTTCATAACATTAATTACTTCCTTAGAAGTAATTAATGGATGGTTCAGATTAAGTAATTCAGAAACTTTTCTCTGGAAAAAGGAAAGCCAGTATATCCTCACCCAGAGAACTGAAGGCCTGGTGGATTTCCTTCATCACATTCCTGTACAGCTCCTTCTGCCAGTCGTGTAATAGCTTCCACTCCTCTTCGGAGAAACATGCAGCCACATCACGGAATGTGAGCGGTCCCTGAAAAGAAAGTTATATATCAACTTCTGACACTTGGAGAGACAAGAGTAAGGAAGGGTGGTCATGTAAAGAGTAACACAGTAAGGAATGGTGCACATGTAAAGAGTAAAGAAAGGTGCATGAGGACAGAGAAACAGAGTGCTACAGTATAGAAGGGTGCTCATGTACAGAGTAAAAGAGCAAGGAAGGGTGCTCGTGTATAGAGAAATAGAGTTAAGAGAAATACATTTCTACAGAGTAAGGGAAGGTGCTTATTTAAAGAGCAATAGAGTAGGGAACCTTGCTTGTGTAAAGAGTAATAGTGAAAGAAAAGAGCTTATGTAAAGTGTAAGGAGGGTGCTCATATAAGAGCAATAGTGAAAGGAAAGGCCTCATGTAAAGAATAAAAGTAAGGAGGGGTGATTATGTAAAAAGTAATCGGGCAACGAAGGATACTCATAACGAGTACTAGAACAAGCAAAAGTTCTCATGTACAGAGTAATAAAAAAGGAAGGGTACTCATGTAAAAAGAGCAATGTAGAAAGTAAGAGGTTCTTGTAAAGAGTAAAGGAGCAAGGAATGCTACTAATGTAAAGAGTAACAGCGAAAGGAAAGCGCTCGAGTAAAAAGCAAGGAAGGGCAATTATGTAAGAAACTATGGCCCTATAAGAAGAGTGATAGAAGAAGCAGGGGGACTCAGTAATGAAGGGTGAATATGTAAGGAGTAATATCGAAAGGAGATGCCTCATGTAAGGAGTAAGGAAGGGTGATTATGTAAAGAGTAATATTGAAAGTACAGGCCTCAGTGCGGGGTCTGAAGGCACGGGGGGAGCTCAGTGCGGGGTCTGAAGGCACGGGGGAGCTCAGTGCGGGCTCTGAAGGCACAGGGGAGCTCAGTGCGGGCTCTGAAGGCACAGGGGAGCTCAGTGCGGGCTCTGAAGGCACAGGGGAGCTCAGTGTGGGCTCTGAAGGCACAGGGGAGCTCAGTGTGGGCTCTGAAGGCACGGGGAGCTCAGTGCGGGCTCTGAAGGCACGGGGGAGCTCAGTGCGGGCTCTGAAGGCACGGGGGAGCTCAATGCGGGCTCTGAAGGCACGGGGGAGCTCAGTGCGGGGTCTTACGGCACAGGGAGCTCAGTGCAGGGATCTGAAGGCAGGGGGGAGCTTAGTGCGGGGTCTGAAGGCAGGGGGAGCTCAGTGCGGGGTCTGAAGGCACAGGGGAGCTCAGAGCAGGGATCTGAAGGCAGGGGGGAGCTTAGTGCGGGGTTTGAAGGCAGGGGGGAGCTCAGTGCCGGGTCTGAAGGCACGGGGGAGCTCAATGCGGGTTCTGAAGGCACGGGGGAGATCAGTGCGGGGCCTTACGGCATGGGGAGCTCAGTGCAGGGATCTGAAGGCAGGGGGGAGCTTAGTGCGGGTCTGAAGGCAGAGGAAGCTCAGTGCGGGGTCTGAAGGCACAGGGGAGCTCAGTGCGGGCTCTGAAGGCACAGGGGAGCTCAGTGCGGGCTCTGAAGTCACAGGGGAGCTCAGTGCGGGCTCTGAAGGCACAGGGGAGCTCAGTGCGGGCTCTGAAGGCACAGGGGAGCTCAGTGCGGGCTCTGAAGGCACAGGGGAGCTCAGTGCGGGCTCTGAAGGCACAGGGAAGCTCAGTGCGGGCTCTGAAGGCACGGGGGAGCTCAGTGCGGGCTCTGAAGGCACGGGGAGCTCAGTGCAGGGATCTGAAGGCAGGGGGGAGCTCAGTGCGGGGTCTTACGGCACGGGGAGCTCAGTGCAGGGATCTGAAGGCAGGGGGAGCTCAGTGCAGGGATCTGAAGGCAGGGGGGAGCTCAGTGCGGGGTCTTACGGCACGGGGAGCTCAGTGCAGGGATCTGAAGGCAGGGGGAGCTCAGTGCGGGGTCTAAAGGCACAGGGGAGCTCAGTGCGGGGTCTGAAGGCACAGGGGAGCTCAGTGCGGGGTCTGAAGGCACAGGGCAGCTCAGTGTGGGGTCTGAAGGCATGGGGGGGCTCAGTGCGGCACGGGGGCTCAGTGCGGGGTCTGAAGGCACAGGGGAGCTCAGTGCGGGGTCTGAAGGCATGGGGGGTTCAGTGCGGGGTCTGAAGGCACGGGGGCTCAGTGCGGGGTCTGAAGGCAGGCGGGAGCTCAATGCGGGGTCTTAAGGCACCTGGGGAGCTCAGTGATTTATGGGGCCAAAAGAAGCAACCACATCACACCGATGTTATCCACCCTCCGTTGGCTTCCCATCGAGGCTAGAGCTATCTACAAGACTGCCTGTATCACCCACAAAGCCTTGCACTCTTCCTCTCCTCGCTACCTGGCGAATAAACTGAAACTCTCTGGAGGCTTTAGACCATCACGAAATGAGGAAAATCTACTGCTTGAACCTCCCACTTTCAAGAAGGAAAGATTGATGGCCCAATCCTTTGAGAATCTGGAACTCCCTTCTGCCGCAGCTCCAGACCCCCACCTCCCCCCAGGCCTTCAAAAGGAACCTCAAAGTTCTCCTCCTCCAAAGGCACTTCCAAAGTTAATTCATGCCCTCTCTATTATCTGAAGGAAGACCTTCCATTACTGAAAACTCTATTCTCCATGACTATGGTGCTCGTCTAATCCATTTCCAGCCTGCACTACGGACCTTTTACTGCCAGAGGGAATCTTTAGACACCGGTACTGCCGCAGCCTCACTTCAACAGCGCTGCCGCTGTGTGGGGGAGACAGGGGAAAAACCACAAGTCCCAGAGGCCTCCGCGACCGGAAGTCGCGTCGAGGCGGTGCGCGCCAGGAGGCGCTATAAATCGGCACTCACCTGCTGAGGAGCGGGTGTTCGTCTAATCCATTTCCAGCCTGCACTACGGACCTTTTACTGCCAGAGGGAATCTTTAGACACCGGTACTGTTGCCTGAGGCGCTGCTCCATTGCTGCCTGTCATCCTCCCGCCGCAGCCTCACTTCAACAGCGCTGCCGCTGTGTGGGGGAGACAGGGGAAAAACCACAAGTCCCAGAGGCCTCCGCGACCGGAAGTCGCGTCGAGGCGGTGCGCGGCAGGAGGCGCTATAAATCGGCACTCACCTCCCGCGTCGCTGGAGTGCGCGGGAGCGCCCGGGGCTAAGCCCGGGCCAAGGGCGGGCCCGTTTTAGCCCGTTCTAGACTGTGCTAGGCTGGGCTGGGCCACCTCCCTCGGTCCTGCATTCTGGCCTCTACGTTTTCCACTTAAGGTACTTTCCGATCTGTCACACATTAAGATCATTTAGCTATTTGCACTTTTCTTTTTGTGTCAGGTTATTTACTATTACACCATGACCAGGGGGTCAAGAAGCAAGACAGCAATGAAATCTGCTTTAATCACCGGCCCACTCGATCAATTTCTTTCAAGAACCAACGAGGCCATTGACCTAAGATTTTCCCTACTCGAGCGCAGGGTGTCACAAGACCTGGCTATCGCCAGGAGATCCTCACTGGGCCTCTTAGCGTCAGCGCAATCCCCACTCCAACCAGACTCGTCAATCCCGGTTTTATTGCAACCAAACACCCTAGTTGAGGTACATTCTATTCCGAAAATAGTCGATTTATCAGCCACTAATCTCACCTCTGATTTCGACTCAACAGGAAACCTGGAGCAAACCCCAGATCTTCAGATTTCCTTGACTCAGGATCCAGAGCCTGAGATCTTGCTCAAGGGGGCTAATCCCCAAACAGGGAATTGACCAAAAAAAGGGTAACCTTGAGAAACCCCAAGCTATCACCTCTAGTCTGAATGGGACAATTGCTATTCCACTGCAGGGTGCCCATAGCGATTCCATCACCCCACTCACCATCTCGCTTGCACCTACTACAAATTTATCAACACCGGGTAAGGAGGGGGGCATCTGTAGCACATGCAATACCCATTCTCAGCTTTTAGTGAACTTCAGGGAATTGTTAAAGCATCACCTGCAACCCTTAGAACGGAGTATAATGGCAATAGAAAAACAACTCGCTATTCTTTCCCAGAAGCCACCGACCCAGCTTAGCCTAGGCCAAGTAAAATCGGGGTTGGGTATTTCGAACGCCCCTGGCACTAGATCCCAAGGGGCCCCCCCGGACATTGGAGCTAAGCCCTCCAAACTGCCAATAGCTCAGCCTATAATTTTATCTAAAAAACCAGAAACACCTTCCCTCCTTATTACTGGGATTGGGAGTACGGCAGAGGTTCTGGCTACTGCTCCTTCTCAGCCTACCCTTCCCAGCCCACTTCCATCCAGTTTATCCCCAATCAGCCCATTCCTAACAAGGAAACACCCCAGCCACTGAACAAAAAGACCCACCACTTCAGCTATGCCCCAGAAATCATCATCGAATCATTATGAAGAGGGAAAGAGGGGCCCCAGGTTTAAACGTCCAGTTCACCTATCACCAGAAGTGTCCCCCTTTACAGTTATCCTTACGGGGGTCCCCGAACTGCCCTTAGGCAAGGAGGAGCCGTCCTGGTCCCTATGGAACAAGGTTGTGCAGTGGCTTAGCATTAACAGACCCCAACAAGCCCCACATTCAAATCGTATCTCAGCGGTGCGCAGAGTCTCGTGGATCGGGGCTGAACCCAAAAACATCCAGGGAGATTGCATCATAGTAACGTGCCACGATCCAGATACTGTGGATTATATCTGCTCTTGGCCCGCTTTGGCTAAGAAAGGGGGGATTGACGCCTATCGCCTTTCCTTTTTTTACCCCCACGCGCATAACCATCAAAATTTGCCAGCCTCAAACTGGGCGCAACCATCTGAGCGCCAGGACCTGATAGCCCCCAATTGGGTGCATCAACCCGAGCGCCAGCACCCGATAATTCCAAATTGGATGCAACCCTCTGAGCGCCAGCATCCGTCAGCCTCCAACTGGATGCAACCATCTGAGCGCCAGCACCTGACAGCCCCTAACTGGGTGCAACCACCTGAGCGCCATCACCCGATAGTCCCAAACTGGGTACAACAACCTGAGCAACAACACCCGATAGTTCCCAATTGGGCACATCCCTCTGAGCGCCCTTGGAACCATGTGGGTTCCTGGTACCTACAGAGGAATAGGAGTAGAGAGTGGGAACATCGGCCGTGGCAGTCCAGTAGAGATCATCACATGATGGGGGGATGGAGAGGGATACCCGTTAGCAACAGATTTGACTGTTTGGAAATGGTCGATTGACCGCCGGCCATCACATATAGTAATGACCAGACCCAGGGGGCTATAGGACTAGATGAGATGTTAGAGTATGTCCCAGTCTCCATTATATCATCTTTACTTAATGACCCTAGCAACACCACACAGTCAGATGGTATCCCGACCCCAGGGAGGATTCTTGTTATCGAAGAGGATTCATTGGTAGATAAACTGGAGTTACCTGTAGCGCCCCTAGGGGCTGGGAAGGCTGACCCAGATATTATGCCAGTCTCACAACGAGATAGCGCTACTCCGACCGCAGTGGCGGCCGCGGGGTACACAATAATTACCTGGAATATAGCTGGCATCTCAGGCAAATTGAATACCCCTTTTTGGGAGGAGTTTACTAGGGCGGGCCATGATTTTATATGCCTCCAGGAAACATGGAGCCAAGAACCCATCCATGTAGAAGGCTACACATCGTATTGTCTGGACGCCACCAGTTCTTCATCAGGCAGAGCCAAGGGAGGCCTATTGCTATTAATTTCCAACAATCTGACTAATTTCAAAACCAAAAGATACTCCAGTGTAGGAACACATAGTCAGGTATTACGGTTGGAATCTAATCAAGGCAAAGATCTAATCCTAGTTAACTTTTATGATAACAATTTTGAAGCCTCCAGGGGAAATATCCTACTCCCGCTGGAAAGTGAAATCAAAAGAGCACTGGGATCTTCATGCAGAATGGCAGCTATCCTTTGGGTAGGTGATTTTAATATCCAGCCCTGCCCTCTAGCGATGGGTAATCCTTGTGGTTTCAGGAAAGAGATGGGCAATAGTAATATGGCAGACAGCACGGATTGTTTGCACTTCCCACACTGTAACTATGGCACGTTACTAAACAGCCTGTTAGCTAAATTTGACTTAGATTTGCTTAGTTGCAACAAAAACAAGTTCAACCGTACTTGTCCTACCTTCACAGGTAGGAATGCCAACACCAATATCGACCATATTCTGTTGTCCAATTTTAGTGAATACACCAACCTGTGGGTCAGGGAAGGGGTCCTTAGCGATCATAACAGCATCACGTTGACCCTGCTGGGTTGGGGAGCAAAGACATCCACCAAGGAATTCTGTTCCATGGACATAGCCTCTACGAGACCGAACGGCCCAAGGATTAAATGGGCCGGAATCGACCCAGCAAAAAAACACAAGGAGGTAGTAGAGCAATGTAGAAACGAGATCACCTCCTGTCTTGGAGAAGCCACGAACCATGCAACTCTGCTCTCAAGTTTTATCAAGATAAATACCATCATAGAAGGAATATTCACTAAGAAACAACCCAAGACCAGAACCATCAGGTTGGGCTGGTTTGATAACAACTGCACGCAGTCCCTCCACGAACTTAAAAAGGTACTAACTAATAAACCACGCAATAAAACCAACATCAAAACACTGCGTGTTAATTACAAGGTGGCCCTTTCCAACAGGAAAAAGGCTCTACAAGAAGAAGCATGGCATAATTTAAACCTAGCGGCAGAAACACAAAACAGTAAACTTTACTAGGAGACTATCAACAGTCCCTTTCTGAATACAGAGGGCATCCCGGAATTAACATCTTACGTTGCTTGTAACGCGTGGGTAGAACACTATACAAACATCTTCAATCCTGAAGAGAAGCCTTTAGAAGCTTCGACCCACGAAGTCTCTGCCTGGCAGCCACTACCACTGGGAATAAGCCTGGATGAGGTTTATGAAGGTCTGTTACATAGTAAAGGAGGAAAGGCTCCGAGCCTCGATGGAGTACCTGTAGATCTACTTAGATTTGAAATGAATTTGTGGGCACCCATTCTAACGAGGGCTTTCAATGCAGCAGCAGAGGGGTGTTTTCCACCCTCTCGGGGTCAGTCGATTATCATACCCTTATTTAAGAAAGGCAGTAAATCTGAGGCGCGTAACTATCGCCCCATCTCATTACTGGATGCATCAGTCAAGGTAATGAGTCGCATCATGCTGGAAAGATTGGAAACCTGGGCAAATGATAATGACATTTTAACCAAAGTACAATACGGTTTCAGGAAAGGCATGGGGACATTAGAACAGTGTGTTAATTTAGACCTCCTAATAAACAAATACACGGTAGTCAAAAAAGGTAGCCTATTTCTTTGTTTTGCGGACCTGAGTAGTGCGTTCGACTTGGTGGACCACTCCATATTATGGCAGGTTCTGATAGAGTCAGGAGCACCCAAGGAGATTGTTCACTTCCTGGCCAGACTATACGAAAGACTATCATGCAAGGTACGCTACGGTCCCTTAGGCGAATGTACCCCCCCTTTTAAAGTTTCAAGAGGCACCCGCCAGGGATGTGTACTGGCTCCCCTTTTATTTTCCCTTTTTATCAACCAAATTGACTCTATTTTGTGCCAGACCCCTGCAGATGCACCATTGATAGGAGGGAAGTCGGTCCCTATATTATTGTATGCGGACGATGCGGTGCTATTATCCCGCACACAGATTGGTCTGCAGCGCCTTATTGATAGATTTATGTTGTTCATCCAAAGCAGGAAACTACTTGTAAATAAAACCAAAACCTTTGTTATGTCCTGTGGGATGAAAACCAAGAAAGCAAATTCTTGTTTCTTTATGGAAAAGGCTAAAGTGTCACAGGTTAAATCCTTTTGCTATTTAGGAATCACTTATGCAAACAATGGCACATGGCAATCTGAGTTTGATAATATTAGTCTTAAAATGATGAGGTGCACCAACAGTATCTTTAGATTCTCATCCAAACTAGGGGTGAGAAGTATTAAAGATATGTTGAATATTTATAATGTAAAATGTGTGACCTCAGCGTTGTATGGTGCGGGGGTGTGGGGTCACTGCGTTGGCCCAACTGTGCAAAGAGACGAAAACAAGTTCATCAGAAAACTGCTATGCGTCCCACCCTCAGCATCAGTAGAACTGATCCATAAAGAAGTTGGTATTGAACTCATATCGGACTTAGCAGCCTTACGCCCTCTGATGTTATGGCGCTCAATCTGGGCCAAGACTGAAACATTATTTACCCAGGAGATCATCCTTGACTGCCTTAGGCTGGACCATTCTTCATGTATCACATGGCTTAAATATATACGATGCTGGTTCCATCTCCTATTTCAGCTCGACATATTTCTTGACCCCAAATCTGTTGTTTCTATCCCTAAAAATGTCATAAAACAAAGGTTTTTAAATTATAAAAAGGAGTACCGTGAAAGGGTGTCTGGAATGACACAATCTGTGATGTTTTATCGGGATTGCAACCTAATTACAGGTTTCCAACCCTACCTCTCTGGTGTTACCCGTAATTCTCACCGGTTTGTCTTAACACGCTTAAGGTTGGGAATCGTACACCACCTTGTTGCATTTCCTGTCATGAAAGCCAGATCTGATACCGTATGCCCCTGTGATAACATCTCACGTCAGAGCTGTTGTCACTTTTTACTGTTTTGCAAATTTTACCATTTCCTCAGGGTAATATATTTAAAGCCCATCTTTTTAAAAAATAATGTTCGCTCCACGAAGACTGCCCTACAGCTATTATATTCTTTGAAGGATCTGGACATTTGCTTTTTCGTAGCATCATATATACTAAAATGTACAGCTGCCAGGAAGGCCATAACTATCTGATATATTTAATTGAGCCATGATCCAACTTTGGATCCCTGTCTGTATATTTGTCCATATAGCTGTATGATTAACAAATGAATTCAGTTCCCATCGAGCGACAAATAGTTTTGTATTATCATTAAAATGTACAGCTGCCAGGAAGGCCATAGCCATGTGATATATCTGATTGTGCCAAGTCTCAATTTTGGACTCCTGTCTGTATATTTGCTTATATAGTAGTATGTTTTTTTTTTAACGAATCTAGCTTTTATCGAGCAACTTGATCTTATTGTATTTTTAGGAAATGTTTGTTATATATAAATTTGCTGCTTGTATGATTTGTCTCACAAATCGAATAAAAGCTTATGAACTGAACTGAACTGACTATGGAAGTACCTTCCCGGTGTGTTCTTGTGGTTGGAGTGTTTGCCATTTATTGGAGTATTACCCTTGTACCTGTGTCTGTTGCTCTTTTGTAACTTGCACACGTCACTTTTCTCTTGTAAGACACTGTTTGCTCCTCTCACATTTTGTTTGCCTTTGATACTTGCACAAGGGCCACCATTGCTTAAATAACGTTTGTTCTTGTGCCTGTGTCTAGCATATATTTCAGTATTTTACCTCTAATTGTACTGTTTTCTCTTGTAACCTGCACACTTGTCATTCTCTCCTCCTGTAATGCACTGTTTGCTCCTCTTGTATTTTGTTGGGTCACAATTGTCACTTTTACCTCATGTAACTTAATGTTTGCTTTTTTAAGTTGTTCGCTTGTAATTTTCTGTTCCTCTTCTGAAGCTTCTGTCGCCTTCGGGTAAAGTCCGCGCGAGAGAAAAACGCAGATAATAAAAGTAAAATAAAAATAAACCGCAGGGGGGCGCTCTCCCAGGCCTCGGCCTTGACTCACCGCCCCCGGCCGCCGGCTCCTCATGGTGACGGGCCCGGCGCTCTCTCGGCGGCTCCTCAGGGGCCCCTCGGGGCGGGGTCTTCTCTCTGGAGAGCTGCGGGGCCCCCGGTACCTGACACTCACCGGAAGCGGTCTGAAGGGCGCATGCGCGCAGGGGCAGGACACGTACGACGCATGCGCGAGGCAGAGAAGATGAGGCTGGTCCGTGGGTTTCCTGAGCCGCGTGCGCACTCGGACCTCGCGCAGGATCGTGTCCCCGCCAAGGGCATGCGCAGTGTGTCCCTCTCGGTGTGGGCGGGGCTTCCTCCCATCCGGGGTTGTTTCGTTTCAGTACGAGCGCGAGTGTGAGCGTTTCAACGCGCTGAGGAGTTCTTACGTCACTTCCTATGACTCCCCAGCGGTATGCTTTAGGGAGAGCGGGTGGCGCGTGCCGCTTCCGGGTGAGCCTTATAATGCGCCGAGTTGATCCTGCGTCACTTCCTTTCACTCACCTGTGGCGTTATTGACAGCAGGTGGCGCGTGCCTCTTCCTGGTGACCGTTAGGATACGCTGAGGTGTTCAAGCGTCTCTTCCTGTGACTCACCTGTTGTCAGCGGTTAGAGATTGCGGCTGCCAGGCGAGGTGACGGTTTGAGGTGAGGAGGGGGAGAGGGAGGGGGGGGTGTACAAGGACCCTGGGCCTGAGACCATAGATATGAGCTGTGGAGCCCCAGCCCCGCCTCCTGTGAGTATTACAGCACACCAGGGGGTATGAGAAGACTCAGGTCTGAGACCATAGATATGAGCTGTGGAGCCCCAGCCCGCCTCATATGAGTATTACAGCACACCAGGGGGTATGGGAAGACTCGGGGTCTGAGACCATAGATATGAGCTGTGGAGCCCCAGCCCCGCCTCCTGTGAGTATTACAGCACACCAGGGGGTATGAGAAGACTCTGGGTCTGAGACCATAGATATGAGCTGTGGAGCCCCAGCCCCGCCTCCTGTGAGTACTACAGCACACCAGGGGGTATGAGAAGACTCTGGGTCTGAGACCATAGATATGAGCTGTGGAGACCCAGCCCCGCCTCCTGTGAGTATTACAGCACACCAGGGGGTATGAGAAGACTCTGGGTCTGAGACCATAGATATGAGCTGTGGAGCCCCAGCCCCGCCTCCTGTGAGTATTACAGCACACCGGGGGGTATGAGAAGACTCAGGGTCTGAGACCATAGATATGAGCTGTGGAGCCCCAGCCCCGCCTCCTGTGAGTATTACAGCACACCAGGGGGTATGAGAAGACTCAGGTCTGAGACCATAGATATGAGCTGTGGAGCCCCAGCCCGCCTCATATGAGTATTACAGCACACCAGGGGGTATGGGAAGACTCGGGGTCTGAGACCATAGATATGAGCTGTGGAGCCCCAGCCCCGCCTCCTGTGAGTATTACAGCACACCAGGGGGTATGAGAAGACTCTGGGTCTGAGACCATAGATATGAGCTGTGGAGCCCCAGCCCCGCCTCCTGTGAGTATTACAGCACACCGGGGGGTATGAGAAGACTCAGGGTCTGAGACCATAGATATGAGCTGTGGAGCCCCAGCCCCGCCTCCTGTGAGTATTACAGCACACCAGGGGGTATGAGAAGACTCTGGGTCTGAAACCATAGATATGAGCTGTGGAGCCCCAGCCCCGCCTCCTGAGAGTATTACAGCACACCAGGGGGTATGAGAAGACTCTGGGTCTGAGACCATAGATATGAGCTGTGGAGCCCCAGCCCCGCCTCCTGTGAGTATTACAGCACACCAGGGGGTATGAGAAGACTCTGGGTCTGAGACCATAGATATGAGCTGTGGAGCCCCAGCCCCGCCTCCTGTGAGTATTACAGCACACCGGGGGGTATGAGAAGACTCAGGGTCTGAGACCATAGATATGAGCTGTGGAGCCCCAGCCCCGCCTCCTGTGAGTATTACAGCACACCAGGGGGTATGAGAAGACTCTGGGTCTGAAACCATAGATATGAGCTGTGGAGCCCCAGCCCCGCCTCCTGAGAGTATTACAGCACACCAGGGGGTATGAGAAGACTCTGGGTCTGAGACCATAGATATGAGCTGTGGAGACCCAGCCCAGCCTCCTGTGAGTATTACAGCACACCAGGGGGTATGAGAAGACTCTGGGTCTGAGACCATAGATATGAGCTGTGGAGCCCCAGCCCCGCCTCCTGTGAGTATTACAGCACACCAGGGGGTATGAGAAGACTCTGGGTCTGAGACCATAGATATGAGCTGTGGAGCCCCACCTCCTGTGAGTATTACAGCACACCAGGGGGTATGAGAAGACTCTGGGTCTGAGACCATAGATATGAGCTGTGGAGCCCCAGCCCCACCTCCTGTGAGTATTACAGCACACCAGGGGGTATGAGAAGACTCAGGTCTGAGACCATAGATATGAGCTGTGGAGCCCCACCTCCTGTGAGTATTACAGCACATCAGGGGGTATGAGAAGACTCAGGGTCTGAGACCATAGATATGAGCTGTGGAGCCCCAGCCCGCCTCCTGTGAGTATTACAGCACACCAGGGGGTATGAGAAGACTCTGGGTCTGAGACCATAGATATGAGCTGTGGAGCCCCACCTCCTGTGAGTATTACAGCACACCAGGGGGTATGAGAAGACTCTGGGTCTGAGACCATAGATATGAGCTGTGGAGACCCAGCCCCGCCTCCTGTGAGTATTACAGCACACCAGGGGGTATGAGAAGACTCTGGGTCTGAGACCATAGATATGAGCTGTGGAGCCCCAGCCCCGCCTCCTGAGAGTATTACAGCACACCAGGGGGTATGAGAAGACTCTGGGTCTGAGACCATAGATATGAGCTGTGGAGCCCCAGCCCCGCCTCCTGTGAGTATTACAGCACACCAGGGGGTATGAGAAGACTGGGTCTGAGACCATAGATATGAGCTGTGGAGCCCCAGCCCCGCCTCCTGTGAGTATTACAGCACACCAGGGGGTATGAGAAGACTCTGGGTCTGAGACCATAGATATGAGCTGTGGAGCCCCAGCCCCGCCTCCTGTAGGTATTACAGCACACCAGGGGGTATGAGAAGACTGGGTCTGAGACCATAGATATGAGCTGTGGAGCCCCAGCCCCGCCTCCTGTGAGTATTACAGCACACCAGGGGGTATGAGAAGACTCTGGGTCTGAGACCATAGATATGAGCTGTGGAGCCCCAGCCCCGCCTCCTGTGAGTATTACAGCACACCAGGGGGTATGAGAAGACTCTGGGTCTGAGACCATAGATATGAGCTGTGGAGCCCCAGCCCCGCCTCCTGTGAGTATTACAGCACACCAGGGGGTATGAGAAGACTCTGGGTCTGAGACCATAGATATGAGCTGTGGAGCCCCACCTCCTGTGAGTATTACAGCACACCAGGGGGTATGAGAAGACTCTGGGTCTGAGACCATAGATATGAGCTGTGGAGCCCCAGCCCCACCTCCTGTGAGTATTACAGCACACCAGGGGGTATGAGAAGACTCAGGTCTGAGACCATAGATATGAGCTGTGGAGCCCCACCTCCTGTGAGTATTACAGCACATCAGGGGGTATGAGAAGACTCGGGGTCTGAGACCATAGATATGAGCTGTGGAGCCCCAGCCCGCCTCCTGTGAGTATTACAGCACACCAGGGGGTATGAGAAGACTCTGGGTCTGAGACCATAGATATGAGCTGTGGAGCCCCACCTCCTGTGAGTATTACAGCACACCAGGGGGTATGAGAAGACTCTGGGTCTGAGACCATAGATATGAGCTGTGGAGACCCAGCCCCGCCTCCTGTGAGTATTACAGCACACCAGGGGGTATGAGAAGACTCTGGGTCTGAGACCATAGATATGAGCTGTGGAGCCCCAGCCCCGCCTCCTGAGAGTATTACAGCACACCAGGGGGTATGAGAAGACTCTGGGTCTGAGACCATAGATATGAGCTGTGGAGCCCCAGCCCCGCCTCATATGAGTATCACAGCCACCAGGGGGTATGAGAAGACTCTGGGTCTGAGACCATAGATATGAGCTGTGGAGACCCAGCCCCGCCTCCTGTGAGTATTACAGCACACCAGGGGGTATGAGAAGACTCTGGGTCTGAGACCATAGATATGAGCTGTGGAGACCCAGCCCCGCCTCCTGTGAGTATTACAGCACACCAGGGGGTATGAGAAGACTCTGGTCTGAGACCATAGATATGAGCTGTGGAGCCCCAGCCCCACCTCCTGTGAGTATTACAGCACACCAGGGGGTATGAGAAGACTCTGGGTCTGAGACCATAGATATGAGCTGTGGAGACCCAGCCCCGCCTCCTGTGAGTATTACAGCACACCAGGGGGTATGAGAAGACTCTGGGTCTGAGACCATAGATATGAGCTGTGGAGCCCCAGCCCCACCTCCTGTGAGTATTACAGCACACCAGGGGGTATGAGAAGACTCTGGGTCTGAGACCATAGATATGAGCTGTGGAGCCCCAGCCCCACCTCCTGTGAGTATTACAGCACACCAGGGGGTATGAGAAGACTCTGGGTCTGAGACCATAGATATGAGCTGTGGAGCCCCAGCCCCGCCTCCTGTGAGTATTACAGCACACCAGGGGGTATGAGAAGACTCGGGGTCTGAGACCCTAGATATGAGCTGTGGAGCCCCAGCCCCGCCTCCTGTGAGTATTACAGCACACCAGGGGGTATGAGAAGACTCTGAGACCATAGATATGAGCTGTGGCGCCCCAGCCCCGCCTCCTGTGAGTATTACAGCACACCAGGGGGTATGAGAAGACTCGGGGTCTGAGACCATAGATATGAGCTGTGGAGCCCCAGCCCCACCTCCTGTGAGTATTACAGCACACCAGGGGGTATGGGAAGACTCGGGGTCTGAGACCATAGATATGAGCTGTGGAGCCCCAGCCCGCCTCCTGTGAGTATTACAGCACACCAGGGGGTATGAGAAGACTCTGGGTCTGAGACCATAGATATGAGCTGTGGAGCCCCAGCCCCGCCTCCTGTGAGTATTACAGCACACCAGGGGGTATGAGAAGACTCTGAGACCATAGATATGAGCTGTGGCGCCCCAGCCCCGCCTCCTGTGAGTATTACAGCACGCCAGGGGGTATGAGAAGACTCTGGGTCTGAGACCATAGAGATGAGCTGTGGAGCCCCAGCTCCGCCTCCTGTGAGTATTACAGCACACCAGGGGGTATGAGAAGACTCTGGGTCTGAGACCATAGATATGAGCTGTGGAGCCCCAGCCCCGCCTCCTGTGAGTATTACAGCACACCAGGGGGTATGAGAAGACTCTGGGTCTGAGACCATAGATATGAGCTGAAGAGCCCCAGCCCCGCCTCCTGTGAGTATTACAGCACACCAGGGGGTATGAGAAGACTCTGAGACCATAGATATGAGCTGTGGCGCCCCAGCCCCGCCTCCTGTGAGTATTACAGCACACCAGGGGGTATGAGAAGACTCAGGTCTGAGACCATAGATATGAGCTGTGGAGCCCCAGCCCCGCCTCCTGTAGGTATTACAGCACA
Organism: Lissotriton helveticus; assembly: GCF_964261635.1. Taxonomy (NCBI): domain Eukaryota; kingdom Metazoa; phylum Chordata; class Amphibia; order Caudata; family Salamandridae; genus Lissotriton; species Lissotriton helveticus. The sequence continues at coordinate 501,877,726 of NC_136062.1, forward strand.
CCAGGGGGTATGAGAAGACTCTGAGACCATAGATATGAGCTGTGGCGCCCCAGCCCCGCCTCCCGTGAGTATTACAGCACACCAGGGGGTATGAGAAGACTCTGAGACCATAGATATGAGCTGTGGCGCCCCAGCCCCGCCTCCTGTGAGTATTACAGCACACCAGGGGGTATGAGAAGACTCTGGGTCTGAGACCATAGATATGAGCTGTGGAGCCCTAGCCCCGCCTCCCGTGAGTATTACAGCACACCAGGGGGTATGAGAAGACTCTGAGACCATAGATATGAGCTGTGGCGCCCCAGCCCCGCCTCCTGTGAGTATTACAGCACACCAGGGGGTATGAGAAGACTCTGAGACCATGGATATGAGCTGTGGCGCCCCAGCCCCGCCTCCTGTGAGTATTACAGCACACCAGGGGGTATGAGAAGACTCTGAGTCTGAGACCATAGATATGAGCTGTGGAGCCCCAGCCCCGCCTCCCGTGAGTATTACAGCACACCAGGGGGTATGAGAAGACTCTGAGACCATAGATATGAGCTGTGGCGCCCCAGCCCCGCCTCCCGTGAGTATTACAGCACACCAGGGGGTATGAGAAGACTCTGAGACCATAGATATGAGCTGTGGCGCCCCAGCCCCGCCTCCTGTGAGTATTACAGCACACCAGGGGGTATGAGAAGACTCTGAGTCTGAGACCATAGATATGAGCTGTGGAGCCCCAGCCCCGCCTCCCGTGAGTATTACAGCACACCAGGGGGTATGAGAAGACTCTGAGTCTGAGACCATAGATATGAGCTGTGGAGCCCCAGCCCCGCCTCCCGTGAGTATTACAGCACACCAGGGGGTATGAGAAGACTCTGAGACCATAGATATGAGCTGTGGCGCCCCAGCCCAGCCTCCTGTGAGTATTACAGCACACCAGGGGGTATGAGAAGACTCTGAGACCATAGATATGAGCTGTGGCGCCCCAGCCCCGCCTCCTGTGAGTATTACAGCACACCAGGGGGTATGAGAAGACTCTGGGTCTGAGACCATAGATATGAGCTGTGGAGCCCCAGCCCCGCCTCCTGTGAGTATTACAGCACACCAGGGGGTATGAGAAGACTCTGAGACCATAGATATGAGCTGTGGCGCCCCAGCCCCGCCTCCTGTGAGTATTACAGCACACCAGGGGGTATGAGAAGACTCTGAGACCATAGATATGAGCTGTGGCGCCCCAGCCCCGCCTCCTGTGAGTATTACAGCACACCAGGGGGTATGAGAAGACTCTGGGTCTGAGACCATAGATATGAGTTGTGGAGCCCCAGCCCCGCCTCCTGTGAGTATTACAGCACACCAGGGGGTATGAGAAGACTCTGGGTCTGAGACCATAGATATGAGCTGTGGAGCCCCAACCCCGCCTCCTGTGAGTATTACAGCACACCAGGGGGTATGAGAAGACTCAGGCCTGAGACCATAGATATGATCTGTGGAGCCCCAGCCCCGCCTCCTGTGAGTATTACAGCACACCAGGGGGTATGAGAAGACTCTGAGACCATAGATATGAGCTGTGGCGCCCCAGCCCCGCCTCCTGTGAGTATTACAGCACACCAGGGGGTATGAGAAGACTCGGGGTCTGAGACCATAGATATGAGCTGTGGAGCCCCAGCCCCACCTCCTGTGAGTATTACAGCACACCAGGGGGTATGGGAAGACTCGGGGTCTGAGACCATAGATATGAGCTGTGGAGCCCCAGCCCGCCTCCTGTGAGTATTACAGCACACCAGGGGGTATGAGAAGACTCTGGGTCTGAGACCATAGATATGAGCTGTGGAGCCCCAGCCCCGCCTCCTGTGAGTATTACAGCACACCAGGGGGTATGAGAAGACTCTGAGACCATAGATATGAGCTGTGGCGCCCCAGCCCCGCCTCCTGTGAGTATTACAGCACGCCAGGGGGTATGAGAAGACTCTGGGTCTGAGACCATAGAGATGAGCTGTGGAGCCCCAGCTCCGCCTCCTGTGAGTATTACAGCACACCAGGGGGTATGAGAAGACTCTGGGTCTGAGACCATAGATATGAGCTGTGGAGCCCCAGCCCCGCCTCCTGTGAGTATTACAGCACACCAGGGGGTATGAGAAGACTCTGGGTCTGAGACCATAGATATGAGCTGAAGAGCCCCAGCCCCGCCTCCTGTGAGTATTACAGCACACCAGGGGGTATGAGAAGACTCTGAGACCATAGATATGAGCTGTGGCGCCCCAGCCCCGCCTCCTGTGAGTATTACAGCACACCAGGGGGTATGAGAAGACTCAGGTCTGAGACCATAGATATGAGCTGTGGAGCCCCAGCCCCGCCTCCTGTAGGTATTACAGCACACCAGGGGGTATGAGAAGACTCTGAGACCATAGATATGAGCTGTGGCGCCCCAGCCCCGCCTCCCGTGAGTATTACAGCACACCAGGGGGTATGAGAAGACTCTGAGACCATAGATATGAGCTGTGGCGCCCCAGCCCCGCCTCCTGTGAGTATTACAGCACACCAGGGGGTATGAGAAGACTCTGGGTCTGAGACCATAGATATGAGCTGTGGAGCCCTAGCCCCGCCTCCCGTGAGTATTACAGCACACCAGGGGGTATGAGAAGACTCTGAGACCATAGATATGAGCTGTGGCGCCCCAGCCCCGCCTCCTGTGAGTATTACAGCACACCAGGGGGTATGAGAAGACTCTGAGACCATAGATATGAGCTGTGGCGCCCCAGCCCCGCCTCCTGTGAGTATTACAGCACACCAGGGGGTATGAGAAGACTCTGAGTCTGAGACCATAGATATGAGCTGTGGAGCCCCAGCCCCGCCTCCCGTGAGTATTACAGCACACCAGGGGGTATGAGAAGACTCTGAGACCATAGATATGAGCTGTGGCGCCCCAGCCCCGCCTCCCGTGAGTATTACAGCACACCAGGGGGTATGAGAAGACTCTGAGACCATAGATATGAGCTGTGGCGCCCCAGCCCCGCCTCCTGTGAGTATTACAGCACACCAGGGGGTATGAGAAGACTCTGAGTCTGAGACCATAGATATGAGCTGTGGAGCCCCAGCCCCGCCTCCCGTGAGTATTACAGCACACCAGGGGGTATGAGAAGACTCTGAGACCATAGATATGAGCTGTGGCGCCCCAGTCCAGCCTCCTGTGAGTATTACAGCACACCAGGGGGTATGAGAAGACTCTGAGACCATAGATATGAGCTGTGGCGCCCCAGCCCCGCCTCCTGTGAGTATTACAGCACACCAGGGGGTATGAGAAGACTCTGAGACCATAGATATGAGCTGTGGCGCCCCAGCCCCGCCTCCTGTGAGTATTACAGCACACCAGGGGGTATGAGAAGACTCTGGGTCTGAGACCATAGATATGAGCTGTGGAGCCCCAGCCCCGCCTCCTGTGAGTATTACAGCACACCATGGGGTATGAGAAGACTCTGAGACCATAGATATGAGCTGTGGCGCCCCAACCCCGCCTCCTGTGAGCATTACAGCACACCAGGGGGTATGAGAAGACTCTGGGTCTGAGACCATAGATATGAGTTGTGGAGCCCCAGCCCCGCCTCCTGTGAGCATTACAGCACACCAGGGGGTATGAGAAGACTCTGGGTCTGAGACCATAGATATGAGCTGTGGAGCCCCAACCCCGCCTCCTGTGAGTATTACAGCACACCAGGGGGTATGAGAAGACTCAGCCCTGAGACCATAGATATGAGCTGTGGAGCCCCAGCCCCGCCTCCTGTGAGTATTACAGCACACCAGGGGGTATGAGAAGACTCTGAGACCATAGATATGAGCTGTGGTGCCCCAGCCCCGCCTCCTGTGAGTATTACAGCACACCAGGGGGTATGAGAAGACTCGGGGTCTGAGACCATAGATATGAGCTGTGGAGCCCCAGCCCCACCTCCTGTGAGTATTACAGCACACCAGGGGGTATGGGAAGACTCGGGGTCTGAGACCATAGATATGAGCTGTGGAGCCCCAGCCCGCCTCCTGTGAGTATTACAGCACACCAGGGGGTATGAGAAGACTCTGAGACCATAGATATGAGCTGTGGCGCCCCAGCCCCGCCTCCTGTGAGTATTACAGCACGCCAGGGGGTATGAGAAGACTCTGGGTCTGAGACCATAGAGATGAGCTGTGGAGCCCCAGCTCCGCCTCCTGTGAGTATTACAGCACACCAGGGGGTATGAGAAGACTCTGGGTCTGAGACCATAGATATGAGCTGTGGAGCCCCAGCCCCGCCTCCTGTGAGTATTACAGCACACCAGGGGGTATGAGAAGACTCTGGGTCTGAGACCATAGATATGAGCTGAAGAGCCCCAGCCCCGCCTCCTGTGAGTATTACAGCACACCAGGGGGTATGAGAAGACTCTGAGACCATAGATATGAGCTGTGGCGCCCCAGCCCCGCCTCCTGTGAGTATTACAGCACACCAGGGGGTATGAGAAGACTCTGGGTCTGAGACCATAGATATGAGCTGTGGAGCCCCAGCCCCGCCCCTGTGAGTATTACAGCACACCAGGGGGTATGAGAAGACTCTAGGTCTGAAACCATAGATATGAGCTGTGGAGCCCCTGCCCCGCCTCCTGTGAGTATTACAGCACCCCTGGGGGTATGAGAAGACTCTGGATCTGAGACCATAGATATGAGCTGTGGCGCCCCAGCCCCGCCTCCTGTGAGTATTACAGCACACCAGGGGGTATGAGAAGACTCTGGGTCTGAGACCATAGATATGAGCTGTGGAGCCCCAGCCCCGCCCCTGTGAGTATTACAGCACATCAGGGGGTATGAGAAGACTCTGGGTCTGAAACCATAGATATGAGCTGTGGAGCCCCTGCCCCGCCTCCTGTGAGTATTACAGCACCCCTGGGGGTATGAGAAGACTCTGGATCTGAGACCATAGATATGAGCTGTGGAGCCCCAGCCCCGCCTCCTGTGAGTATTACAGCACACCAGGGGGTATGAGAAGACTCTGGGTCTGAGACCATAGATATGAGCCGTGGAGCCCCAGCCCCGCCTCCTGTGAGTATTACAGCACACCGGGGGGTATGAGAAGACTCTGGGTCTGAGACCATAGATATGAGCTGTGGAGCCCTAGCCCCGCCTCCTATGAGTATTACAGCACGCCAGGGGGTATGAGAAGACTGGGTCTGAGACCATAGATATGAGCTGTGGAGCCCCAGCCCCGCCTCCTGTGAGTATTACAGCGCACCAGGGGGTATGAGAAGACTCTGGGTCTGAGACCATAGATATGAGCTGTGGAGCCCCAGCCCCGCCTCCTGTGAGTATTACAGCACACCAGGGGGTATGAGAAGACTCTGGGTCTGAGACCATAGATATGAGCCGTGGAGCCCCAGCCCCGCCTCCTGAGAGTACTACAGCGCACCAGGGGGTATGAGAAGACTCAGGGTCTGAGACCATAGATATGAGCTGTGGAGCCCCAGCCCCGCCTCCTGTGAGTATTACAGCACACCAGGGGGTATGAGAAGACTCCGGTCTGAGACCATAGATAAGAGCTGTGGAGCCCCAGCCCCGCCTCCTGTGAGTATTACAGCACACCAGGGGGGTATGAGAAGACTCAGGTCTGAGACCATAGATATGAGCTGTGGAGCCCCAGCCCCGCCTCCTGTGAGTATTACAGCACACCGGGGGGTATGAGAAGACTCAGGTCTGAGACCATAGATATGAGCTGTGGAGCCCCAGCCCCGCCTCCTATGAGTATTACAGCACACCAGGGGGTATGAGAAGACTCTGGGTCTGAGACCATAGATATGAGCTGTGGAGCCCCAGCCCCGCCTCCTGTGAGTATTACAGCACACCAGGGGGGTATGAGAAGACTCAGGTCTGAGACCATAGATATGAGCTGTGGAGCCCCAGCCCCGCCTCCTATGAGTATTACAGCACACCAGGGGGTATGAGAAGACTCTGGGTCTGAGACCATAGATATGAGCTGTGGAGCCTCAGCCCCGCCTCATGTGAGTATTACAGCTCACCAGGGGGTATGAGGAGACTCAGGTCTGAGACCATAGATATGAGCTGTGGAGCCCCAGCCCCGCCTCCTGTGAGTATTACAGCACACCAGGGGGTATGAGAAGACTCTGGGTCTGAGACCATAGATATGAGCTGTGGAGCCCCAGCCCCGACTCCTGTGAGTATTACAGCACACCAGGGGGTATGAGAAGACTCTGGGTCTGAGACCATAGATATGAGCTGTGGAGCCCCAGCTCCGCCTCCTGTAGGTATTACAGCACACCAGGGGGTATGAGAAGACTCTGGGTCTGAGACCATAGATATGAGCTGTGGAGCCCCAGCCCCGCCTCCTGTGAGTATTAGAGCACACCAGGGGGTATGAGAAGACTCAGGCCTGAGACCATAGATATGAGCTGTGGAGCCCCAGCCCCGCCTCCTGTAGGTATTACAGCACTCCAGGGGGTATGAGAAGACTCCGGTCTGAGACCATAGATATGAGCTGTGGAGCCCCAGCCCCGCCTCCTGTGAGTATTACAGCACACCAGGGGGTATGAGAAGATTCTGGGTCTGAGACCATAGATATGAGCTGTGGAGCCCCAGCCCCGCCTCCTGTAGGTATTACAGCACACCGGGGGGTATGAGAAGACTCTGGGTCTGAGACCATAGATATGAGCTGTGGAGCCCCAGCCCCGCCTCCTGTAGGTATTACAGCACACCAGGGGGTATGAGAAGACTCAGGCCTGAGACCATAGATATGAGCTGTGGAGCCCCAGCCCCGCCTCATATGAGTATTACAGCACACCAGGGGGTATGAGAAGACTCTGGGTCTGAGACCATAGATATGAGCTGTGGAGCCCCAGCCCCGCCTCCTGTGAGTATTACAGCACACCAGGGGGTATGAGAAGACTCTGGGTCTGAGACCATAGATATGAGCTGTGGAGACCCAGCCCAGCCTCCTGTGAGTATTACAGCACACCAGGGGGTATGAGAAGACTCTGGGTCTGAGACCATAGATATGAGCTGTGGAGCCCCAGCCCCGCCTCCTGTGAGTATTACAGCACACCGGGGGGTATGAGAAGACTCTGGGTCTGAGACCATAGATATGATCTGTGGAGCCCCGCCTCCTGTGAGTATTACAGCACACCAGGGGGTATGAGAAGACTCTGAGACCATAGATATGAGCTGTGGCGCCCCAGCCCAGCCTCCTGTGAGTATTACAGCACACCAGGGGGTATGAGAAGACTCTGAGACCATAGATATGAGCTGTTGCGCCCCAGCCCCGCCTCCTGTGAGTATTACAGCACACCAGGGGGTATGAGATGACTCTGGGTCTGAGACCATAGATATGAGTTGTGGAGCCCCAGCCCCGCCTCCTGTGAGTATTACAGCACACCAGGGGGTATGAGAAGACTCTGGGTCTGAGACCATAGATATGAGCTGTGGAGCCCCAACCCCGCCTCCTGTGAGTATTACAGCACACCAGGGGGTATGAGAAGACTCAGGCCTGAGACCATAGATATGAGCTGTGGAGCCCCAGCCCCGCCTCCTGTGAGTATTACAGCACACCAGGGGGTATGAGAAGACTCTGAGACCATAGATATGAGCTGTGGCGCCCCAGCCCCGCCTCCTGTGAGTATTACAGCACACCAGGGGGTATGAGAAGACTCTGGGTCTGAGACCATAGATATGAGCTGTGGAGCCCCAGCCCCACCTCCTGTGAGTATTACAGCACACCAGGGGGTATGGGAAGACTCGGGGTCTGAGACCATAGATATGAGCTGTGGAGCCCCAGCCCGCCTCCTGTGAGTATTACAGCACACCAGGGGGTATGAGAAGACTCTGAGACCATAGATATGAGCTGTGGTGCCCCAGCCCCGCCTCCTGTGAGTATTACAGCACGCCAGGGGGTATGAGAAGACTCTGGGTCTGAGACCATAGAGATGAGCTGTGGAGCCCCAGCTCCGCCTCCTGTGAGTATTACAGCACACCAGGGGGTATGAGAAGACTCTGGGTCTGAGACCATAGATATGAGCTGTGGAGCCCCAGCCCCGCCTCCTGTGAGTATTACAGCACACCAGGGGGTATGAGAAGACTCTGGGTCTGAGACCATAGATATGAGCTGAAGAGCCCCAGCCCCGCCTCCTGTGAGTATTACAGCACACCAGGGGGTATGAGAAGACTCTGAGACCATAGATATGAGCTGTGGCGCCCCAGCCCCGCCTCCTGTGAGTATTACAGCACACCAGGGGGTATGAGAAGACTCTGGGTCTGAGACCATAGATATGAGCTGTGGAGCCCCAGCCCCGCCCCTGTGAGTATTACAGCACACCAGGGGGTATGAGAAGACTCTGGGTCTGAAACCATAGATATGAGCTGTGGAGCCCCTGCCCCGCCTCCTGTGAGTATTACAGCACCCCTGGGGGTATGAGAAGACTCTGGATCTGAGACCATAGATATGAGCTGTGGCGCCCCAGCCCCGCCTCCTGTGAGTATTACAGCACACCAGGGGGTATGAGAAGACTCTGGGTCTGAGACCATAGATATGAGCTGTGGAGCCCCAGCCCCGCCCCTGTGAGTATTACAGCACATCAGGGGGTATGAGAAGACTCTGGGTCTGAAACCATAGATATGAGCTGTGGAGCCCCTGCCCCGCCTCCTGTGAGTATTACAGCACCCCTGGGGGTATGAGAAGACTCTGGATCTGAGACCATAGATATGAGCTGTGGAGCCCCAGCCCCGCCTCCTGTATTACAGCACACCAGGGGGTATGAGAAGACTCTGGGTCTGAAACCATAGATATGAGCCGTGGAGCCCCAGCCCAGCCTCCTGTGAGTATTACAGCACACCAGGGGGTATGAGAAGACTCTGGGTCTGAGACCATAGATATGAGCTGTGGAGCCCCAGCCCCGCCTCCTGTGAATATTACAGCACACCAGGGGGTATGAGAAGACTCTGGGTCTGAGACCATAGATATGAGCCGTGGAGCCCCAGCCCCGCCTCCTGTGAGTATTACAGCACACCGGGGGGTATGAGAAGACTCTGGGTCTGAGACCATAGATATGAGCTGTGGAGCCCTAGCCCCGCCTCCTATGAGTATTACAGCACGCCAGGGGGTATGAGAAGACTGGGTCTGAGACCATAGATATGAGCTGTGGAGCCCCAGCCCCGCCTCCTGTGAGTATTACAGCGCACCAGGGGGTATGAGAAGACTCTGGGTCTGAGACCATAGATATGAGCTGTGGAGCCCCAGCCCCGCCTCCTGTGAGTATTACAGCACACCAGGGGGTATGAGAAGACTCTGGGTCTGAGACCATAGATATGAGCCGTGGAGCCCCAGCCCCGCCTCCTGAGAGTACTACAGCGCACCAGGGGGTATGAGAAGACTCAGGGTCTGAGACCATAGATATGAGCTGTGGAGCCCCAGCCCCGCCTCCTGTGAGTATTACAGCACACCAGGGGGTATGAGAAGACTCCGGTCTGAGACCATAGATAAGAGCTGTGGAGCCCCAGCCCCGCCTCCTGTGAGTATTACAGCACACCAGGGGGGTATGAGAAGACTCAGGTCTGAGACCATAGATATGAGCTGTGGAGCCCCAGCCCCGCCTCCTGTGAGTATTACAGCACACCGGGGGGTATGAGAAGACTCAGGTCTGAGACCATAGATATGAGCTGTGGAGCCCCAGCCCCGCCTCCTATGAGTATTACAGCACACCAGGGGGTATGAGAAGACTCTGGGTCTGAGACCATAGATATGAGCTGTGGAGCCCCAGCCCCGCCTCCTGTGAGTATTACAGCACACCAGGGGGGTATGAGAAGACTCAGGTCTGAGACCATAGATATGAGCTGTGGAGCCCCAGCCCCGCCTCCTATGAGTATTACAGCACACCAGGGGGTATGAGAAGACTCTGGGTCTGAGACCATAGATATGAGCTGTGGAGCCTCAGCCCCGCCTCCTGTGAGTATTACAGCTCACCAGGGGGTATGAGGAGACTCAGGTCTGAGACCATAGATATGAGCTGTGGAGCCCCAGCCCCGCCTCCTGTGAGTATTACAGCACACCAGGGGGTATGAGAAGACTCTGGGTCTGAGACCATAGATATGAGCTGTGGAGCCCCAGCCCCGACTCCTGTGAGTATTACAGCACACCAGGGGGTATGAGAAGACTCTGGGTCTGAGACCATAGATATGAGCTGTGGAGCCCCAGCCCCGCCTCCTGTAGGTATTACAGCACACCAGGGGGTATGAGAAGACTCTGGGTCTGAGACCATAGATATGAGCTGTGGAGCCCCAGCCCCGCCTCCTGTGAGTATTAGAGCACACCAGGGGGTATGAGAAGACTCAGGCCTGAGACCATAGATATGAGCTGTGGAGCCCCAGCCCCGCCTCCTGTAGGTATTACAGCACACCGGGGGGTATGAGAAGACTCTGGGTCTGAGACCATAGATATGAGCTGTGGAGCCCCAGCCCCGCCTCCTGTAGGTATTACAGCACACCAGGGGGTATGAGAAGACTCAGGCCTGAGACCATAGATATGAGCTGTGGAGCCCCAGCCCCGCCTCATATGAGTATTACAGCACACCAGGGGGTATGAGAAGACTCTGGGTCTGAGACCATAGATATGAGCTGTGGAGCCCCAGCCCCGCCTCCTGTGAGTATTACAGCACACCAGGGGGTATGAGAAGACTCTGGGTCTGAGACCATAGATATGAGCTGTGGAGACCCAGCCCCGCCTCCTGTGAGTATTACAGCACACCAGGGGGTATGAGAAGACTCTGGGTCTGAGACCATAGATATGAGCTGTGGAGCCCCAGCCCCGCCTCCTGTGAGTATTACAGCACACCGGGGGGTATGAGAAGACTCTGGGTCTGAGACCATAGATATGATCTGTGGAGCCCCGCCTCCTGTGAGTATTACAGCACACCAGGGGGTATGAGAAGACTCTGGGTCTGAGACCATAGATATGAGCTGTGGAGCCCCAGCCCCGCCTCCTGAGAGTATTACAGCACACCAGGGGGTATGAGCAGACTCGGGGTCTGAGACCATAGATATGAGCTGTGGAGCCCCAGCCCCGCCTCCTGTGAGTATTACAGCACACCAGGGGGTATGAGAAGACTCGGGGTCTGAGACCATAGATATGAGCTGTGGAGCCCCAGCCCGCCTCCTGTGAGTATTACAGCACACCAGGGGGTATGAGAAGACTCTGAGACCATAGATATGAGCTGTGGCGCCCCAGCCCCGCCTCCTGTGAGTATTACAGCACACCAGGGGGTATGAGAAGACTTGGGGTCTGAGACCATAGATATGAGCTGTGGAGCCCCAGCCCCACCTCCTGTGAGTATTACAGCACACCAGGGGGTATGGGAAGACTCGGGGTCTGAGACCATAGATATGAGCTGTGGAGCCCCAGCCCGCCTCCTGTGAGTATTACAGCACACCAGGGGGTATGAGAAGACTCTGAGACCATAGATATGAGCTGTGGCGCCCCAGCCCCGCCTCCTGTGAGTATTACAGCACGCCAGGGGGGTATGAGAAGACTCTGGGTCTGAGACCATAGATATGAGCTGTGGAACCCCAGCCCCGCCTCCTGTGAGTATTACAGCACACCAGGGGGTATGAGAAGACTCAGGTCTGAGACCATAGATATGAGCTGTGGAGCCCCAGCCCCGCCTCCTGTGAGTATTACAGCACACCAGGGGGTATGAGAAGACTCAGGTCTGAGACCATAGATATGAGCTGTGGAGCCCCAGCCCCACCTCCTGTGAGTATTACAGCACACCAGGGGGTATGAGAAGACTCCGGTCTGAGACCATAGATATGAGCTGTGGAGCCCCAGCCCCGCCTCCTGTGAGTATTACAACACACCAGGGGGTATGAGAAGACTCTGGGTCTGAGACCATAGATATGAGCTGTGGAGCCTCAGCCCCGCCTCCTGTGAGTATTACAGCTCACCAGGGGGTATGAGGAGACTCAGGTCTGAGACCATAGATATGAGCTGTGGAGCCCCAGCCCCGCCTCCTGTAGGTATTACAGCACACCGGGGGGTATGAGAAGACTCTGGGTCTGAGACCATAGATATGAACTGTGGAGCCCCAGCCCCGACTCCTGTGAGTATTACCGCACACCAGGGGGTATGAGAAGACTCTGGGTCTGAGACCATAGATATGAGCTGTGGAGCCCCAGCCCGCCTCCTGTAGGTATTACAGCACACCAGGGGGTATGAGAAGACTCTGGGTCTGAGACCATAGATATGAGCTGTGGAGACCCAGCCCCTCCTCCTGTGAGTATTACAGCACACCAGGGGGTATGAGAAGACTCTGGGTCTGAGACCATAGATATGAGCTGTGGAGCCCCAGCCCCGCCTCCTGTAAGTATTACAGCACACCAGGGGGTATGAGAAGACTCTGGGTCTGAGACCATAGATATGAGCTGTGGAGCCCCAGCCCCGCCTCCTGTGAGTATTACAGCACACCAGGGGGTATGAGAAGACTCAGGGTCTGAGACCGTAGATATGAGCTGTGGCGCCCCAGCCCCGCCTCCTGTGAGTATTACAGCACACCAGGGGGTATGACAAGACTCAGGTCTGAGACCATAGATATGAGCTGTGGAGCCCCAGCCCCGCCTCCTGTGAGTATTACAGCACACCAGGGGGTATGAGAAGACTCTGAGACCATAGATATGAGCTGTGGCGCCCCAGCCCCGCCTCCTGTGAGTATTACAGCACACCAGGGGGTATGAGAAGACTCAGGTCTGAGACCATAGATATGAGCTGTGGAGCCCCAGCCCCGCCTCCTGTGAGTATTACAGCACACCAGGGGGTATGAGAAGACTCTGGGTCTGAGACCGTAGATATTAGCTGTGGAGCCCCAGCCCCGCCTCCTGTGAGTATTACAGCACACCAGGGGGTATGAGAAGACTCTGGGTCTGAGACCATAGATATGAGCTGTGGAGCCCCAGCCCCGCCTCCTGAGAGTATTACAGCACACCAGGGGGTATGAGAAGACTTGGGGTCTGAGACCATATATATGAGCTGTGGAGCCCCAGCCCCGCCTCCTGTGAGTATTACAGCACACCAGGGGGTATGAGAAGACTCAGGGTCTGAGACCATAGATATGAGCTGTGGAGCCCCAGCCCCACCTCCTGTGAGTATTACAGCACACCAGGGGGTATGAGAAGACTCGGGGTCTGAGACCATAGATATGAGCTGTGGAGCCCCAGCCCCACCTCCTGTAAGTATTACAGCACACCAGGGGGTATGAGAAGACTCTGAGACCATAGATATGAGCTGTGGCGCCCCAGCCCGGCCTCCTGTGAGTATTACAGCACACCAGGGGGTATGAGAAGACTCAGGGTCTGAGACCATAGATATGAGCTGTGGAGCCCCAGCCCCACCTCCTGTGAGTATTACAGCACACCAGGGGGTATGGGAAGACTCGGGGTCTGAGACCATAGATATGAGCTGTGGAGCCCCAGCCCCGCCTCCTGTGAGTATTACAGCACGCCAGGGGGGTATGAGAAGACTCTGGGTCTGAGACCATAGATATGAGCTGTGGAGCCCCAGCCCCGCCTCCTGTGAGTATTACAGCACACCAGGGGGTATGAGAAGACTCAGGTCTGAGACCATAGATATGAGCTGTGTAGCCCCAGCCCCGCCTCCTGTGAGTATTACAGCACACCAGGGGGTATGAGAAGACTCAGGTCTGAGACCATAGATATGAGCTGTGGAGCCCCAGCCCCACCTCCTGTGAGTATTACAGCACACCAGGGGGTATGAAAAGACTCCGGTCTGAGACCATAGATATGAGCTGTGGAGCCCCAGCCCCGCCTCCTGTGAGTATTACAGCACACCAGGGGGTATGAGAAGACTCTGGGTCTGAGACCATAGATATGAGCTGTGGAGCCTCAGCCCCGCCTCCTGTGAGTATTACAGCTCACCAGGGGGTATGAGGAGACTCAGGTCTGAGACCATAGATATGAGCTGTGGAGCCCCAGCCCCGCCTCCTGTAGGTATTACAGCACACCGGGGGGTATGAGAAGACTCTGGGTCTGAGACCATAGATATGAGCTGTGGAGCCCCAGCCCCGACTCCTCTGAGTATTACAGCACACCAGGGGGTATGAGAAGACTCTGGGTCTGAGACCATAGATATGAGCTGTGGAGCCCCAGCCCGCCTCCTGTAGGTATTACAGCACACCAGGGGGTATGAGAAGACTCTGGGTCTGAGACCATAGATATGAGCTGTGGAGCCCCCGCCCCGCCTCCTGTGAGTATTAGAGCACACCAGGGGGTATGAGAAGACTCAGGCCTGAGACCATGGATATGAGCTGTGGAGCCCCAGCCCCGCCTCCTGAGAGTATTACAGCACACCAGGGGGTATGAGAAGACTCTGAGTCTGAGACCATAGATATGAGCTGTGGAGCCCCAGCCCCGCCTCCTATGAGTATTGCAGCACACCAGGGGGTATGAGAAGACTCTGAGACCATAGATATGAGCTGTGGAGCCCCAGCCCCGCCTCCTGTAGGTATTACAGCACACCAGGGGGTATGAGAAGACTCCGGTCTGAGACCATAGATATGAGCTGTGGAGCCCCAGCCCCGCCTCCTGTGAGTATTACAGCACACCAGGGGGTATGAGAAGACTCTGGGTCTGAGACCATAGATATGAGCTGTGGAGCCCCAGCCCCGCCTCCTGTGAGTATTACAGCACACCAGGGAGTATGAGAAGACTCTGGGTCTGAGACCATAGATATGAGCTGTGGAGCCCCAGCCCCGCCCCCTGTGAGTATTACAGCACACCAGGGGGTATGAGAAGACTCTGGGTCTGAGACCATAGATATGAGCTGTGGAGCCCCAGCCCCGCCTCCTGTGAGTATTACAGCACACCAGGGGGTATGAGAAGACTCTGGGTCTGAGACCATAGAATGAGCTGTGGCGCCCCAGCCCCGCCTCCTGTGAGTATTACAGCACACCAGGGGGTATGAGAAGACTCAGGTCTGAGACCATAGAAATGAGCTGTGGAGCCCCAGCCCCGCCTCCTGTGAGTATTACAGCACACCGGGGGGTATGAGAAGACTCTGGGTCTGAGACCATAGATATGAGCTGTGGAGCCTCAGCCCCGCCTCCTGTGAGTATTACAGCACACCAGGGGGTATGAGAAGACTCAGGGTCTGAGACCATAGATATGAGCTGTGGAGCCCCAGCCCCGCCTCCTGAGAGTATTACAGCACACCAGGGGGTATGAGAAGACTCGGGGTCTGAGACCATAGATATGAGCTTTGGAGCCCCAGCCCTGCCTCCTGTGAGTATTACAGCACACCAGGGGGTATGAGAAGACTTGGGGTCTGAGACCATAGATATGAGCTGTGGAGCCCCAGCCCCACCTCCTGTGAGTATTACAGCACACCAGGGGGTATGAGAAGACTCTGGGTCTGAGACCATAGATATGAGCTGTGGAGCCCCAGCCCGCCTCCTGTGAGTATTACAGCACACCAGGGGGTATGAGAAGACTCTGAGACCATAGATATGAGCTGTGGCGCCCCAGCCCCGCCTCCTGTGAGTATTACAGCACACCAGGGGGTATGAGAAGACCCGGGGTCTGAGACCATAGATATGAGCTGTGGAGCCCCAGCCCCACCTCCTGTGAGTATTACAGCACACCAGGGGGTATGGGAAGACTCGGGGTCTGAGACCATAGATATGAGCTGTGGAGCCCCAGCCCGCCTCCTGTGAGTATTACAGCACACCAGGGGGTATGAGAAGACTCTGAGACCATAGATATGAGCTGTGACGCCCCAGCCCCGCCTCCTGTGAGTATTACAGCACGCCAGGGGGGTATGAGAAGACTCTGGGTCCGAGACCATAGATATGAGCTGTGGAGCCCCAGCCCCGCCTCCTGTGAGTATTACAGCACACCAGGGGGTATGAGAAGACTCAGTTCTGAGACCATAGATATGAGCTGTGGAGCCCCAGCCCCGCCTCCTGTGAGTATTACAGCACACCAGGGGGTATGAGAAGACTCAGGTCTGAGACCATAGATATGAGCTGTGGAGCCCCAGCCCCACCTCCTGTGAGTATTACAGCACACCAGGGGGTATGAGAAGACTCTGGGTCTGAGACCATAGAATGAGCTGTGGCGCCCCAGCCCCGCCTCCTGTGAGTATTACAGCACACCAGGGGGTATGAGAAGACTCAGGTCTGAGACCATAGAAATGAGCTGTGGAGCCCCAGCCCCGCCTCCTGTGAGTATTACAGCACACCGGGGGGTATGAGAAGACTCTGGGTCTGAGACCATAGATATGAGCTGTGGAGCCTCAGCCCCGCCTCCTGTGAGTATTACAGCACACCAGGGGGTATGAGAAGACTCAGGGTCTGAGACCATAGATATGAGCTGTGGAGCCCCAGCCCCGCCTCCTGAGAGTATTACAGCACACCAGGGGGTATGAGAAGACTCGGGGTCTGAGACTATAGATATGAGCTTTGGAGCCCCAGCCCTGCCTCCTGTGAGTATTACAGCACACCAGGGGGTATGAGAAGACTTGGGGTCTGAGACCATAGATATGAGCTGTGGAGCCCCAGCCCGCCTCCTGTGAGTATTACAGCACACCAGGGGGTATGAGAAGACTCTGAGACCATAGATATGAGCTGTGGCGCCCCAGCCCCGCCTCCTGTGAGTATTACAGCACACCAGGGGGTATGAGAAGACTCGGGGTCTGAGACCATAGATATGAGCTGTGGAGCCCCAGCCCCACCTCCTGTGAGTATTACAGCACACCAGGGGGTATGGGAAGCCTCGGGGTCTGAGACCATAGATATGAGCTGTGGAGCCCCAGCCCGCCTCCTGTGAGTATTACAGCACACCAGGGGGTATGAGAAGACTCTGAGACCATAGATATGAGCTGTGGCGCCCCAGCCCCGCCTCCTGTGAGTATTACAGCACGCCAGGGGGGTATGAGAAGACTCTGGGTCTGAGACCATAGATATGAGCTGTGGAGCCCCAGCCCCGCCTCCTGTGAGTATTACAGCAAACCAGGGGGTATGAGAAGACCCAGTTCTGAGACCATAGATATGAGCTGTGGAGCCCCAGCCCCGCCTCCTGTGAGTATTACAGCACACCAGGGGGTATGAGAAGACTCAGGTCTGAGACCATAGATATGAGCTGTGGAGCCCCAGCCCCACCTCCTGTGAGTATTACAGCACACCAGGGGGTATGAGAAGACTCCGGTCTGAGACCATAGATATGAGCTGTGGAGCCCCAGCCCCGCCTCCTGTGAGTATTACATCACACCAGGGGGTATGAGAAGTCTCTGGGTCTGAGACCATAGATATGAGCTGTGGAGCCTCAGCCCGGCCTCCTGTGAGTATTACAGCACACCAGGGGGTGTGAGAAGACTCTGGGTCCGAGACCATAGATATGAGCTGTGGAGCCCCAGCCCCGCCTCCTGTGAGTATCACAGCCACCAGGGGGTATGAGAAGACTCTGGGTCTGAGACCATAGATATGAGCTGTGGAGCCCCAGCCCCGCCTCCTGTGAGTATTACAGCACACCAGGGGGTATGAGGAGACTCAGGTCTGAGACCATAGATATGAGCTGTGGCGCCCCAGCCCCGCCTCCTGTGAGTATTACAGCACACCAGGGGGTATGAGAAGACTCTGGTCTGAGACCATAGATATGAGCTGTGGAGCCCCAGCCCCGCCTCCTGTGAGTATTACAGCACACCAGGGGGTATGAGAAGACTCTGGTCTGAGACCATAGATATGAGCTGTGGAGCCCCAGCCCCGCCTCCTGTGAGTACTACAGCGCACCAGGGGGTATGAGAAGACTCAGGGTCTGAGACCATAGATATGAGCTGTGGAGCCCCAGCCCCGCCTCCTGTGAGTATTACAGTACACCAGGGGGTATGAGAAGACTCAGGCCTGAGACCATAGATATGAGCTGTGGAGCCCCAGCCCCGCCTCCTGAGAGTATTACAGCACACCAGGGGGGGTATGAGAAGACTCTGTGTCTGAGACCATAGATATGAGCTGTGGAGCCCCAGCCCCGCCTCCTGTGAGTATTACAGCACACCGGGGGGTATGAGAAGACTCTGGGTCTGAGACCATAGATATGAGCTGTGGAGCCCCAGCCCCGCCTCCTGTGAGTATTACAGCACACCAGGGGGTATGAAAAGACTCCGGTCTGAGACCATAGATATGAGCTGTGGAGCCCCAGCCCCGCCTCCTGTGAGTATTACAGCACACCAGGGGGTATGAGAAGACTCTGGGTCTGAGACCATAGATATGAGCTGTGGAGCCTCAGCCCGGCCTCCTGTGAGTATTACAGCACACCAGGGGGTGTGAGAAGACTCTGGGTCTGAGACCATAGATATGAGCTGTGGAGCCCCAGCCCCGCCTCCTGTGAGTATCACAGCCACCAGGGGGTATGAGAAGACTCTGGGTCTGAGACCATAGATATGAGCTGTGGAGCCCCAGCCCCGCCTCCTGTGAGTATTACAGCACACCAGGGGGTATGAGGAGACTCAGGTCTGAGACCATAGATATGAGCTGTGGCGCCCCAGCCCCGCCTCCTGTGAGTATTACAGCACACCAGGGGGTATGAGAAGACTCTGGTCTGAGACCATAGATATGAGCTGTGGAGCCCCAGCCCCGCCTCCTGTGAGTACTACAGCGCACCAGGGGGTATGAGAAGACTCAGGGTCTGAGACCATAGATATGAGCTGTGGAGCCCCAGCCCCGCCTCCTGTGAGTATTACAGTACACCAGGGGGTATGAGAAGACTCAGGCCTGAGACCATAGATATGAGCTGTGGAGCCCCAGCCCCGCCTCCTGAGAGTATTACAGCACACCAGGGGGGGTATGAGAAGACTCTGGGTCTGAGACCATAGATATGAGCTGTGGAGCCCCAGCCCCGCCTCCTGTGAGTATTACAGCACACCGGGGGGTATGAGAAGACTCTGGGTCTGAGACCATAGATATGAGCTGTGGAGCCCCAGCCCCGCCTCCTGTGAGTATTACAGCACACCAGGGGGTATGAAAAGACTCTGGGTCTGAGACCATAGATATGAGCTGTGGAGCCCCAGCCCCGCCTCCTGTGAGTATTACAGCACAACGGGGGGTATGAGAAGACTCATGGTCTGAGACCATAGATATGAGCTGTGGAGCCCCAGCCCCGCCTCCTGTGAGTATTACAGCACACCAGGGGGTATGAGAAGACTCCGGCTTGAGACCATAGATATGAGCTGTGGAGCCCCAGCCCCGCCTCCTGTGAGTATTACAGCACACCAGGGGGGTATGAGAAGACTCAGGTCTGAGACCATAGATATGAGCTGTGGAGCCCCAGCCCCGCCTCCTGTGAGTTTTACAGCGCACCAGGGGGTATGAGAAGACTCCGGGCCTGAGACCATAGATATGAGCTGTGGAGCCGCAGCCCCGCCTCCTGTGAGTATTACAGCACACCAGGGGGTATGAGAAGACTCTGGGTCTGAGACCATAGATATGAGCTGTGGACCCCCAGCCCCGCCTCCTGTGAGTATTACAGCACACCGGGGGGTATGAGAAGACTCTGGGTCTGAGACCATAGATATGAGCTGTGGAGCCCCAGCCCCGCCTCCTGTGAGTATTACAGCACACCAGGGGGTATGAGAAGACTCTGGGTCTGAGACCATAGATATGAGCTGTGGAGCCCCAGCCCCGCCTCCTGTGAGTATTACAGCACACCAGGGGGTATGAGAAGACTCTGGGTCTGAAACCATAGATATGAGCCGTGGAGCCCCAGCCCCGCCTCCTGTGAGTATTACAGCACACCAGGGGGTATGAGAAGACTCTGGGTCTGAAACCATAGATATGAGCTGTGGAGCCCCAGCCCCGCCTCCTGTGAGTATTACAGCACACCAGGGGGGTTATGAGAAGACTCTAGCTCTGAGACCATAGATATGAGCTGTGGAGCCCCAGCCCCGCCTCCTGTGAGTATTACAGCACACCAGGGGGTATGAGAAGACTGGGTCTGAGACCATGGATATGAGCCGTGGAGCCCCAGCCCCGCCTCCTGTGAGTATTACAGCACACCAGGGGGTATGAGAAGACTCTGGGTCTGAAACCATAGATATGAGCTGTGGAGCCCCAGCCCGCCTCCTGTGAGTATTACAGCACACCAGGGGGTTATGAGAAGACTCTAGCTCTGAGACCATAGATATGAGCTGTGGACCCCCAGCCCCGCCTCCTGTGAGTATTACAGCACACCGGGGGGTATGAGAAGACTCTGGGTCTGAGACCATAGATATGAGCTGTGGAGCCCCAGCCCCGCCTCCTGTGAGTATTACAGCACACCAGGGGGTAAGAGAAGACTCTGGGTCTGAGACCATAGATATGAGCTGTGGAGCCCCAGCCCCGCCTCCTGTGAGTATTACAGCACACCAGGGGGGTATGGGAAGACTCAGGTCTGAGACCATAGATATGAGCTGTGGAGCCCCAGCCCCGCCTCCTGAGAGTATTACAGCACACCGGGGGGTATGAGAAGACTCTGGGTCTGAGACCCTAGATATGAGCTGTGGAGCCCCAGCCCCGCCTCCTGTGAGTATTACAGCACACCAGGGGGTATGAGAAGACTCTGGGTCTGAGACCATAGATATGAGCTGTGGAGCCCCAGCCCCGCCTCCTATGAGTATTACAGCACACCAGAAGGGTATGAGAAGACTCAGGTCTGAAACCATAGATATGAGCTGTGGAGCCCCAACCCCGCCTCCTGTGAGTATTACAGCACACCAGGGGGTATGAGAAGACTCTGGGTCTGAGACCATAGATATGAGCTGTGGAGCCCCAGCCCCGCCTCCTGTGAGTATTACAGCACACCAGGGGGTATGAGGAGACTCAGGTCTGAGACCATAGATATGAACTGTGGAGCCCCAGCCCCGCCTCCTGTGAGTATTACAGCACACCAGGGGGTATTAGAAGACTGGGTCTGAGACCATGGATATGAGCTGTGGAGCCCCAGCCCCGCCTCCTGTGAGTATTACAGCACACCAGGGGGTATGAGAAGACTCTGGGTCTGAGACCATAGATATGAGCTGTGGCGCCCCAGCCCCGCCCCCTGTGAGTATTACAGCACCAGGGGGTATGAGAAGACTCTGAGTCTGAGACCATAGATATGAGTTGTGGAGCCCCAGCCCCGCCTCCTGTGAGTATTAGAGCACACCAGGGGGTATGAGAAGACTCTGGGTCTGAGACCATAGATATGAGCTGTGGAGCCCCAGCCCGCCTCCTGTGAGTATTACAGCACACCAGGGGGTATGAGAAGACTCTGAGTCTGAGACCATAGATATGAGCTGTGGAGCCCCAGCCCCGCCTCCTGTGAGTATTAGAGCACACCAGGGGGTATGAGAAGACTCTGGGTCTGAGACCATAGAGATGAGCTGTGGAGCCCCAGCCCCGCCTCCTGTGAGTATTACAGCACACCAGGGGGTATGAGAAGACTCTGGGTCTGAGACCATAGATATGAGCTGTGGAGCCCCAGCCCCGCCTCCTGTGAGTATTACAGCACACCAGGGGGTATGAGAAGACTCCAGCTCGATCTTACAATCATACTTCCAATTGAGTCACTTATTCATCAAATACCACCTTCAAGTCTTGTTACTCCACAGGAACTTCTGGAGCTTCAACTATCAAATCACAAGAGGTGTCTCCGCCAAAAGGGATGGTTGAGAAGGATGATGATTGAAGACTCGGGAATAGAAGCAATGCTCCCTGCAATAGACAGAATCCAATTCTACAGTTCTCCTTGCCCAGTCTATTCTACTCTTCCGCTCTTCTGCTTGGGAATTCTTCCCTACTCAGCAAGGCATCTGAAATACAAATCACAACATTAAAACTTTCCCTTCCTATCAATGTCTCTACTACTTCTTTAACGTCAATCCCAATCCTATTGTATCTCCTACCTTAACCTCTGCTGTGAGTAGCTTCTCTCTTGTTAAGCTGTTATGTTAGTATGAAGTTTTAGTCTGTTAACCCCTTCAGCGCTAATGACAAGGGTAACTCGTCATGGACTTTCCATTGATTTCAATGGAAAGTCAATGGAGCTCAACCAACACCCTTAGCAGCCACTGTCCTTGTTTTTTCTCTTTCTTTCTTTTGCAGGTGGCAGAACTCAAGTACCATTGGTAAGTATAAGATCTATATACAGTGCTTAATTTGTGCTAAGCACCGGCACTTATTTAACAGGGCTGGGGCTACTGAATTTTGCCCCCTTGTACGATGGGCCCAGTAATTAATACAAATAAATGTACCTACCAGTCCTGGTTCAATTGCATATCTGCCTGGTAATGCCAGAGAGTGTGCCACCCAGGCGTAGGCACAATCTAGGGTGTGTTACTAGTTGTGTAATGCGCAGTCAGCATGTGCGTTGTGCAGGAGGATACTACCAATTGGCCGTCACTATCACACGTGGGGAGATTGTTGTTTGTCACTGTGTGGCTATGCTTTGTAACGGCCGGGGACATGTAGTGGGCAATATCGTCCATGCCTGCAGGAGAGAGAGGGCGAGGATCACTCGATGACGTCTCTGTCCATGGAAAGATGTTTGCACAGAACGTCGAGAAGTTTCACTTTCGCTCTGTGAATCCTGGAGTTCAGGTCTTTCTGAAGTCTTTAAGCACAGCATCCTTCTGTACCAACGCTGCAACCTGTGCGAAAAACGGTCATACTTTTCATCAAAATTTCCTTTCATGATCTGCTGCAGCCGTCATCAGTACAGGAGAAAGGGTGGGAGGATATTGTTTTTTGTTTTGTTTTGCAGATTTATATAGACATATAAAAGGCAGTACATATTTTTTTTAAATGACTTGTGCATTTTAACACCTTCCATGCGGCCGCGATTTTGCGGAAGTGCGGCACCAGCGAGGTAGTGCTGCCGGCAGCATGGAAGGGGTTAATGTAAAAACTGTATTCATTTGTGACATTACATTCCTAGGCATTTTATCTATTTAATCAGTTTAACAGATGTGTATTTTAGCGCAGGTCCATGGTTCCAAGGAGCTGCTTTTTTATGACGTCACAGTTACCTAAATGACAAAAGTGAGTGTTTGAATGTGTTGAACAAAACACTGAGCCTCCCAGCTGCATTCAACTTGACACTCACACTTAATACTTATACAAATGACGGGAGAAGGCTTGAGTTTTCAGGAAGGACAGATCAGGAACATTATAAGGATTTTGCTGTACCTGGGCCAAACTAACTTTGTGGGACCCTGCTCAGAACAGGTTTGGATTTTATGATCCGGTTTAAGCTCTTTAATGCCCTCATCAGCCAAGTTACAGACAGGAGCCCAAGCACACTCGTCCAAATTCAAAATGTGTTTTCATCTAATATTCACGGATAGTGAGGTATGTTTTCAATATTGTAATACAGAAGCTGACAAATATTATTGTAAATAATCTCGCTGACCCTTTCCTGTTTTGAATATGTGAAGTCTGGTTTCACTCCCCTAAAATCTTTAAGGATGCTACATGGTGTGTATGATCAAAGTCCCACAGGGCCAATAGCCACGTAATTAACCCCTCCAGTAAAGATCTGACAAATGCTAGTGTGGGAAAGTTCCCAGTGGAAGGATGAAGTTCCCTCCGTGTGGCAAAGAACCTGAAGTGTAGCAAATGTCTGTGTGGTACAGTAAGTCACTAAGTTAAGATAATCCTACGTCACAATCGTGACGCAGGATTATCTTAACTACTACTGTGTATTGAAAATGTCCATGTGATGCCTGGTTCCTTCCATGTGATAACTGCTCATGTGGATAAACGATCCCCCTTGTGCTGTAGGGTCCCACTTGGTAACAGTGTGTTTCAAGTATTGTGAAGTGTTACTTACTGCATCGGAGCACTACATGCACCTATCTGTACAGTGATATTACATCTAGCTTTTAGCAGTGCCAGTTGAGGATGTGTGTGGAGGCAATAGCGTAAATCGGTGGAGCCATTGGAGGAAGTGGGTGGATTTGGGAGAGGTGGATGTGGCCTCCTAAAAATATTTGAGTACCTGGAGATAATATTTTACAAATTAAGCACCGTAAGTATATATATTACCTACTGGCTGGTGCCAGTAGGTAGTTATAGATAGGACCTTGTTTCTATTCAAAAGGCGTTTCTTCTATTCCCAATAACGTTGGCTCCGGTTGACGAACCTTCGCGAAAAAACGTTGGTCCCGCTCCGGTCCGCTCCTATCTTGGAAGTTTTTTAGGTGATTCGGCAAACGGGGGCCGAGAAAAAAGGGTGGTCCCAAAACTTGTTTTCTCCATGTTAATTCCTATAGGAAACTTTTGACACGGCTACAGCCCGAACTGCTGAACGGAATTACACCGAATTAGGCAAAAAGGTAGCCCTTGGTTCAGAAAGAACTCTTTTTGTTAAATGGTGTAAATCCATTCAGTAGTTCTTGAGAAATTAAAAAAAAAAGGTGAAAAAATAAATTTCCCATAGGAAACTTTAGACACGGCTACAGCTTGAAATGCTGAACGGAATTACACCAAATTTGGCATGAAGGTGGCCCTTGCCTGAGAAAAAACTTTTTCCTAAATGGTGTTTAATCCGTTCAGTAGTTGCTGAGAAAAAAAATAAAAGTTTCAATATCTAGCGGCACAAGATAGCAGTAAAAGAAACGCACAAAACGAGAAAAGGGGGCAGGGTAGAAACACCCTGACCCCCTAGGCCTGCTCAGGTGGTCCCTCAAGGACACCGAGGGCCCAAAAAAGCTCCCACCCTGTCATAGCAAACTGTGGTTTTGTGTTTGGAAGAGAGAGCAGGGAAACCTGCTCTCTCGTCCAAAAACTAAAGCAGATTGCTTTTCCCTATGGGGAGCTGCGTCTTAGCAGCTCCCCTTGTGGAAAAGCAATGCAGGGGAATTGTGGACCCCCCACCGTCCCCAACGAAGTGGCCAGGCCCCGGGGGATGGGCTCCCTGTACCAGAAGTGGCCAGGGAGGGGGACACGCGGCCATCCTCCCACATAATAAAAAAAACGCAAAGGCCGCCACCGGGGGACGGTGTCCCCAGGGCCATAAATGGCCTTTGGAGGGGGGCCAAGCAGCCCCCCTCGAATTATAAAAAAAAAAACACTGGCCATGCCCAGGGGGATGGGGTCCCTGGGGTCAAGTATGGCTTTGCCCTTCCTTTTTAAACAATAAAAATGAAAAAATAGGGGGGATGGGGTCCCTGGGGCCAATAAAATAGGAAAGGAAGGGGGGCTACACAGCCCCCTTCTTAAAAAATGTAATTGAAAAAAAGACCGACATTGTGCCGGAGGCCCCGCCCCCTCCCTGCAGCACTCTGCAAACACGCACCCTGGCGCATTGTGAGATGGGGAAGTAATTCCCCTTGAATACTGGGGGTGCCTGGGGACCAACTAGCCCACCTAGAACCTCCAGTATGCGCCAGGGTGCTGTGTTGCAGAGAGGTGTTGAGAGGCCACGCCTCTTTTTACACCTCTCTGCAACGCATCTCTGTGGCGCTTACTGGAGGTACCTGGTGGGCTAGTTGGACCCCAGGGACCCTCAGGATTCAAGAGGACTTTATACCCCAACTTAAAACACGTCACGGGGTGTGTTTACACAGTGGTGAGGGGAGAGGGCGGTTCCCGAGGTGACGTGTGCAAACACACCCTGTGGCGCGTTTTCAGTTGGGGAATTAATTCCTCTTCAATCCTGAGGGTCCCTGGGGGACAACTAACCGACCAGGTTTGTCCAGTAAGTGCCACAGAGCTGCATTGCAGAGAAGTGTAAAATGGGGCATGGCCTCGGACCACTTCTCTGCAACGCAGCTCTGTCATGCTTACTGGTGGTACATGGTGGGCTAGTTGGACCCAGGGACTCAGGCTTGAAGGGGACTTAATCCCCCAACTTAAAACTTGACACAGGGCGCCTTTGCGCAGTGATAAAGGGAGAGGGCGGGGCCAGAGGTGACATGTGCAAACACATCCTGTGGGGTGTTTTAAGTTGAGGCATTAAGTCCCTTTAACCCTGTGAGTCCCTGGGTCCAACTAGCCCACCATGTACCTCCTGTAAGCACCACGGAGCTGTGTTGCAGAGAGGTGGTCCGAGGCCATGTCCCATTTTACACCTCTCTGCAATGCAACTCTAATGCATTTACTGGACATACCTGGTGGGTTAGTTGGCCCCCAGGGACTCTCAAAGTTCAAGGGGACTTTATCCCCCAAGTTAAAATGGCCAAAGGGTGTGTTTGCACACGTCACCTCAGGCTCCCCCCTCCCTTCAACAGTGTGCAAACGAGCCCGTGGCGCGTTTTAAGAGGTAGTTTTAATCCCCCTGCCCTATTATGGTCTAGTGGCTTACAGAGGAGGTCATGCTAATCACAGGGGTACCCCAACGCATTGTGTATGTAGGTGTTTTCACTGTATTCTAAGAGGCCGATTCCGATCCTGGAAAAACGCTGTACAAATCGTGGTATGGAGCATTTTCCCCATACAACTCGTACTTGTAAGGAGGCCCCTACAACCTAGGAAGTACAAATAGACGCACTCCATACAAATTGTAAAAAAGACCATACAACTCGTATATACAAGCGATTCCGATTCGGATTGCTCTGTACGCGACTTTCCATGTATTTCCGGCAGCAGTTTACAACCCGGCAAGTGCGATTCGTACAAACGGCACTCGGTACGGCAATTTTTTTACAAGAGCCAAAAAGTGCCAGAAAAACCTTGTACGCCCCAAAAACAGTACGAGACAGACCCCCTCATGTACGCGTCGTACACCCCATGAATACAGGGGTACGTATGTACGGTGCGTACGGATGACACTGAAAGTGGGGAACGGTGCTTACATACACGATAAAGGGGTGCTGGTCATGTACAAGCACCGTACCCCAAAATCGCGTATGTACGCACCGTACCCCAAAATCGTGTATGTGCGCACCGTACCCCAAAATCTCGTATGTACGCACCGTACCCCAAAATCGTGTATGTGCGCACCGTACTCCAAAATCACGTATGTACCCCAAAATCACGCCGTACCCCAAAATTGGGTATGTACCCCAAAATCGCATACGTACGCACCGTACCCCAAAATCGCGTATGTACCCCAAAATCGCGTATGTACGCACCGTCCCCCAAAATTGGGTATGTACCCCAAAATCGCATACGTACGCACCGTACCCCAAAATCGCGTATGTACCCCAAAATCGCGCATATACGCACCGTACCCCAAAATCGCGTACGTACGGTGCGTACATGTGCGATGTTGGGGTACGCACCATACACACGCCTCGCATGTGGGGGGACCCCTGTATGCCTCATACCCCTATACGACCCATACCCCGGTATGAGTCATACCCCCAGAACGAGTCATACCAGGGTACGAGACGTATAGGGGTTCGCTTCGTTGCCCGGTACGAGTCATTCCCCATATACAGGCCATTTTCCATACAAATCGTATGCTGACAACCCGGTACGAATCATACTTGACGGGTTGGACAGCCTTTTTACAAATTATATGGTCTTTTTTACAAGTCCGTGTCGTACAGCTTTTCCCGATCCGATTTGTAAGGATCGAGCCGATCTGTATGTATTTTTCCCGTACGAATCGTACTACACGGGTTGGAAGGGACTTTTACAATTTGTATGGAAAAAAATAAAAATCCTATTTGTATGGAAAATAAAAATCCAGGATCAGAATCGGCCCCAAAGTGTCTTTTAGCATACAACTGGCTCTAGGCCTGGTTAGTCAGTCAGTTACCACCAGTACCCACCTGAAATGCCCCAGAATTCCCAAGTTCGCCATCACAAAGATGGCAGAATTCAGATTTTTGTCTTCACTTCAGGTAGCCCACCATAGTGGTGGAACTAGCCTGAAGATGAACACGTCTCTTTGACTACTATGTTTCCTGTCTGTCCAAGCACCAAATGGGCTTTGGACATAGGATAGGGGGGAGGTGGGCGGTCGGCATCCTCTCCTGTGATGGAAGCCAGATTCACATACCAAAGGCGTGAGCACTTTGAAACTCCCTGTCTTAGAATGCTAATTTGGAGGTCGTCCATTGGAAGGGGGAGTAACCACCCTGTTCTCTTCCAGGGGATTCTCATCAATAGTCATAAGCACATGAATATTCCTGCCCTTGTGCAGGACCCCGGAAACATATAAAACATATATGTGATAACCATATTTGTAGCTCTCTATATATATATATCCATATATATATATATATATATATATAACAATAAACACACAATGCAGCCTTCCATATAGTGAAAAACGCTGAGCAATGTTTTAAGAATTTCCCTTGCATATAAATACAATTTCAATAAAGCAGGGAGAAAGAAACACATTTGAAAACTGCTTTAATGCGCACCAAACATCATTATCCTGCAAAGAGAAATGAAGAAAATATTGCCAGCACATAGGCTGCATTGTGGAAACATCAGTGTAGAAATCTGAAATGCTAACCCACAGAAACACACAGAATAAGCTGGCACCGTGCGTTAAAGGCAGCCATGACCCCTAGCTTCCCATCATGCCTCAGAGGTGACAGTTAGGTCAGTTGTTCTTTCCGGCTCCTTCTGTCAGGACCCTGATAAATTCAGCTCTCAGATTTTTCTTAATTCTGTCAGAAATTACTACTTACTTTTTGTCACAAACCTTTTACTTCGAAGTTTTTTTTGCTGTTGAAGTACTTTTCTTCTATTTTTGAGAGAGTTGAGCATAATTATCCAGTCAAATATGCCCTCTCTTGGCCTTCCTGTGGCAAGAAGAAGGCTAAAACAGACTCCCATCCTGTTTGTATTCTTTGCCTTCCTTCTGATCATGCTCCCAAGACTTGCCATGCCAGTCACTGTCCAAAATAACTCTGAAGAACAGAGAGAGGATTCGCCTCTATGGGCTGGCTGAGAAGTGAAAGTCACCTTCAAGAGGCAGGTCTCTGATGAAGAAGAGGAAAGAGATAGCCAGATCTCCATCTAAAAGTAAGGTTCCAGTCTGATCTCCGTCGGCGTCCGCCTCGGCGCCACAAATACCTTCATCAGCAGCGAAAACGTCGCCGAAAAGACAATCGGCAGCGGGCTCACTGTCGAGAGAACTCCAGTCGTCGACAAAGACTACAGGTACGTCGGATCCTCCACCGTCGTCAACCCGGCGACGATCAGCATCGAGGAGTCGTTCTCCGTTGGTGCGGGCTCACCCAATGGCAAGGGATTGATCGCCGTCATCGCCGTGAGGTCGGCGTTCGAAGTCGAGACATGATCCACCGTTGCTGGTTCATCAGCCATCGGCGTCGAACTAGGCGTCTCCGTTGCCATCAACCAAGCAGCGTTCAAGGTAGTGAGAAAAAATATCGAAATTAAAATATCGATATACAATAATATCGATGTTTTAATTTCGATGGTATAGAATATCGATGTCCAAAATATCGACAGGCAGAATATTGTTTTTTTTAAAGTATGTATGTTACTAATATCGAAAATATCGAAATGTTTACCCCTACGCTATCCAACGCTTTCCCTACTGTTGCACCCTCTGGAGTGGGAATAGTAATTTTTACCCCTACGCTATCCAACGCTTTCCCTACTGTTGCACCCTCTGGAGTTGGAATAGTAATGTTTACCCCTACGCTATCCAACGCTTTCCCTACTGTTGCAATATGTGGAGTATGTATATATATTAATTTATATGTCGTTTTTAATTTATTTTAAATGTATATGTATTAGTTATAATTTTCTAAATATGTTTTAATGTTTTTATTTAATATTTGTAAAATTATATGTATTTTTAAACTATTTTTACAGTATTATTAATACATTTAAAAAAACAATATTTTTACTTTCGATATTTTTGTACTACGATATTAAAATTTCGATATTTATGTACTTACCTGTATGAAGATTTAACTCCGATATTTTTGACTTCGATATTTTTGTATCGATATTTTTGTAGGTAGATATTCTGTCTGTCGATATTATGTCATAGATTCGCGTTCAATATCGAGACATGCCTCGTTGTCACCAGAGGCAAAGCACTCATCGCCTCCGTTGTCGTCATCCAAGCGACGTTCAACATCGAGGGCTCGATCTTCGCCGATGGCGATGAAGGACTCGTCGTCGAGACCTACGGTCAAGTACGCTAGGCGTCGTTCGCCGTCGAGACGGTGGTCTTCATCGATGGTGAGAAGTGCCCCGATCTCGACTCCGCTGGCTTCCAGTAGACGATCAAAGTCGAGAGAGATCTGCAAGGCATAAAGACACAATGTCGAGAAGGATTTCGCAGCCGATTCGTACTTCATTGGGGTCTCCTGCAAAGCTCAACTTCGAAGGCGAAGTCTGTTGTCTCCAGGTGTTCCACATCATATCATTCAACATTGAATCACACTGAGAGGTCGACGTCGAGGAGAAGATCACACGCTAACGATTCACCAGTGATGGTGACGCAAAGTCAAACGACGTCCAGACATTCTCCATCAACGTCGCATCGTTCATCAAGACACAGATCACGCTCCAAAAGTCGCAGAGTACTCTCACTCTATTCGGAGCTCCCCCAGACGCTCTCAACGTCACGCAGTGTAGGAGAGTTGGGTCTGCTTCCTATGGTTACCCCCACTTTTTGCTATTATTCTACGGTTTTTCAACTTTAATCTGGCTGTGGCCCTGCTAATCAGGACCACAGCCCAGCTGTTCTCTCTCTAAATTGATACACTGTACTTTAGGTACATACCAGATTGGTTACTGGGTCACCCTTGTAAGCCCCTGTATAGTGTACCCTAGGTACCCAGGGCATAGGTTCACCCTAGGCCTACCAGGGGCTGCAGCATGTATTGTGCCACCCCTGGTTTGCCTTCCAAACTGACACCACAGGTCTGTTCACACAGCCTGGGTAAAGTGGTGTTATCACCCCTTACTTAGATATAGTATACCTATATTTATATATCTATATAGACACATATACACCTATAAGTCACTCCTATGGCAGACCTCGACAATCCTGGAGGTAGAGTGCTTGGTTTTATGTGAGAGGGTGCCTTAGCATGAGCTGAGCCCCTCTGCAGCTTTCGGAACCATCTCCTTATAGCTGTTCTATGATATAGCCATACCGTATACTCTTAAGTGCATTATAATCCTCGCGGTGTCAAGAGTGAAGTGACCACGTTGCACTCGACACCCGAACAGAGATGGCAGAGGGAATCAATTTACAGACGTTAGGGGCAGTATTAGATGCTATATAAAAAGAACTTGTTGCAGTCCGAGAATATAATCAAAGGCTTAGGCAAGAATTAGTAAATTCAAGAAAAGAGACGGCAGAATTAGCACAGCGAGTTAGACAACCATTAGGTTCTGGCAGAGATACTATAGATCCTACATTGGAAAATGCAAATAGAATTTCCACACAAGTAATTCACTCCTTGTCCCCAGTGATTCCCTTAGCTTCCCCAGAGCGCTTCAGTGGAGATCCGCAAAAGGCGCAAATATTCATTACGCAATGTACCTTACATTTCATGTGCCGCCCTTCAATTTTCCCCGACGCGCAATCCAAAGTGGCCTTTGTATTGTCATATTTGAGTGGGGATGCAGCGTCGTGGTCAATGCCCCTGGTTTCTAGAGATAATCCTTTGTTGCGAAATTATGAAGAATTTAAACAAGAATTTCTTCGGATATTTGATCGAAGAAGAATCACTCAAGCAGTGGACAACGAACTACTTGACTTACGTCAGGGAAACCGAGATTTAGTGGGCTACTTGGCTCAGTTTAATAAACTTGTTGTAGAGACGGTCTGGCCCGAGAGCAAGAGAGCGGCAGTTTTTTATCGCGGTTTAAGAGATGAGCTTAAGGATGTGTTAGCTCAAATACCGAATAGGCCGACAGAAATTTCAGTGTTGGTGGATCTAGTATTGGAGATCGACTTTCGTCAAGTTGAGAGAAAAGGAGAAAAGAGAAAAGATTTTCGATCTGTGGTTCCAAGATTCGATTGAGTTCGACCCGACAGTAATAGAAATACCGAAGGACAACAAGGAGTGGAGCCTATGCAAATTGGAACCGTAAGAGGTCCTTTATCAAAAGAAGAGAAAGAGAAAAGGAGGGCAAGCAATTTGGGCATGTACTGTGGCTCTGGAGGGCATTTTGTTAGAAATTATCTGAAGAAACCG
This sequence comes from Lissotriton helveticus, assembly GCF_964261635.1. Classification (NCBI taxonomy): domain Eukaryota; kingdom Metazoa; phylum Chordata; class Amphibia; order Caudata; family Salamandridae; genus Lissotriton; species Lissotriton helveticus. Next base: position 501,909,827 of record NC_136062.1, read on the forward strand.
AAAACCATTCTCAAGCCGAAGGAAAACTAGTTGCACCACCTGTGGAAGGAGTTGAACAGGTGGGTGTGAATCAAAAGACAACTTCAGGAGAACATCAAGTGGCTAACACCTTGCAGTCATCCGCTCCTCATCTTATTTTGTCCATGGTAATTAAGTTCAGACACATCACCCTGACAGAAGTTTCTGTGATGGTAGACTCAGGAGCCACAGGAAACTTCTGTGATTTGAAATTCGCAGACAAGATGGGAATACAAGCGATTCAGAAAACTAAAAGTGAACCAGTCCGAGCCGTTGATGGGACAAATCTTTCTTCCGGACCAATTGTGAGTCATACGGAATTAATACAACTAATTTCTAACGACGGACACGAGGAGAAAATTAAATTCAATTTAATAGATGCTCCTCAATTTCAGCTAATACTGGGGCTTCCTTGGCTTACTGAACACAACCCAACGATTAATTGGAGCACAAGAACAATTATGATGGATTCCGATTATTGTCAAGAGAATTGTTTTGGAGATAAGGAAAAGATTTGAGAGCCTAATCCAGCGCATTCCTTGTGTTCAGTAGAAGCCTCAGTGTGTGTCATTAATGCACCAGAAATACACGATGATTATAAGGAACTTGAAGATGTATTCAATGAAATAGAAGCTGAGCAACTTCCCCCTCATTGTGTATACGATTGTAAAATCGACATAGAACCAGGTTAAAATTTACCGTGCAGCCGAGTATACTCGTTAACGGAAAAAGAGCATATCACCTAAAAGAATATCTGGATGAATACTTAGCCAATGGTTTCATTAGGCCTTTACAATTTCCAGTATCCTCGCCTCTATTTTTCGTGCCTAAGAAGGAAGGGGACTTGATAACTTGCATAGACTACCGAGCCATCAACAAAATCACCAAAAAGAATCGGTATCCCTTACCTCTCATATCAGTCCTCCTGGATCAAGTAAAAGGGGCGCAAATTTACACCAAGTTGGATTTGAAAGGGGCATACCACCTGGTACTGATGCGTGAAGGTGATGAGTGGAAGACAGCTTTCAGAACGAGGTTTGGGTTATACGAGTACCAAGTCATGCCTTATGGTCTATGTAACGCTCCCAGCACTTCATCAATGATGTTTTAAAAGAATTTATTGATCAAATTGCAATTGTGTATATAGATGACATACTAATCTATTCTTCAGATCAGAGTAAACATCAAGAGCAAGTCAGAGGAGTCCTGCAGAAACTAAGAGAGAATCGACTGTTTGTGAAGCTGGAAAAGTGCGCCTTCAACATTACTCAAGTGGAGTTCTTGGCATTTGTCCTCTCGCCAACCGGTATACTGATGGATAAGAGAAAAATCGAATCAGTGGTAAATAGGAAGTCTCCTACTAGCGTGAAGGAAGTTCAAGGCTTCATAGGAGATTCATTAGTGAGTTCTCACGGAAAATTCTCCCTCTCACACGACTGTTAAGGAAAGGAATTCGATTTGAATGGTCAGAGGAGTCTGAAGAGGCCTTTAAGTCTTTAAAAAAAGACTTCACCACAGCACCTATCCTCCAACATGCCGATCCTGCGGAACCATTTTATGTGGAGACCGATGCTTCAGATCAGGCAGTCGGGGGAGTTTTATCTCAACGAAACAAGGTGACTGGCCAGCTACATCCTGTAGCTTATCGATCACGGAAACTGAATCCAACTGAAATTAATTACACCATTACTGAAAAAGAATTGCTGGCAATAAAGGACGCATTCAAGGAGTGGCGACACTACCTTATGGGAGCCCGGCACCAAGTAACAGTATTCACAGATCATCGCAACCTAAAGTTCCTAAAAACAGCCAGAACACTTACACCAAGACAGCTGAGGTGGTCTTTGTACTTTGCCGATTACGACTTCGTCATCACCTATTGACCGGGAGCACAAAATGGAAAGGCTGATGCGTTATCCAGAATTGACACAGAAAATCAAAGGATCAACATGGAAAATCAGACTATTATACCTGGTACAAAGATCATAGGTGTAACAAGTTCCATCAACTTGGAAGAACATGTCCCTGAAGCTATGAGTCCAGAGGGCATGCAAGAATGGGCAAAAGAAGTCATAGGAAGAAAAATCATCCATAATTTACCCTATGTTAAAGAGGCCTTATATCTACCTACCAAAGTGTTACAACAGCAAGCCATGCATGAATGTCATGATGGGGTGTTAGCGGGACACAAAGGAGAAGCAAATACTGAAGACATCGTCAAGAGACACTACTGGTGGCCACAAATTACCAAGGATATAGAACAATACGTAAAGTCCTGTGAAACTTGCGCTCAGGGAAAATCAGAACGGCAGGCTAAGAAAGGGTTACTCCAACCACTACCCACACCACCCTACCCCTGGCACACAGTAACTTTAGATCTCATTGTAGCTTTACCCCTTAGTCAGGGTTTCAATACCATTTTAGTAGTAGTGGACGCTCTGTCCAAGATGGCTCATTTCACGGCACTGAAAGGTGTACCTACGGCTGAAGAATTAGCAATGATTTTCAGCACACTAATAGTCAAGATACATGGAATCCCTAAGGTGGTTATTTCAGATAGAGGGTCCCAATTTATATCTCGTGTCTGGAAGGCTTTTATGGAAGGTCTAGGTACAGAGGTTAGGTTCTCTACCAGTCACCACCCTGAACCAGATGGGCAGACAGAAAGGGTAAACCAGGAGTTAGAACAGTACCTTTTTCTTTTGAAGCAAGATGGACATTGGTCAGATTATCTATGGACCGCAGAGTTTGCTCACAATAATGCGAAGAATGTCTCTACTGGTTATTCTCTATTTTACATGAACTATGGAAGACATCCTAATCTGACAATAAAACAAATAGATCAGGCAGTTCCAGCAGTTCCAGCAGTCAAGGAGGTAGTTTCTCATTTAGAGCAAGTCCATCAAAGCGCAATTAAGAATCTAGAATTGGCAAAAAGAAAGTATAAGGACTATGCAGACAGGAAAAAGGCGTGAGGGACCTCCCCTAGAAAAAGGTGATCATGTTTGGTTAAGCACAAAAAACCTTAGGTTAAAAGGCAATAAGAAATTCCAATCTAGGTTCATTGACCATTTCAAATTGAGGAAAAGATGTCTCAAGTCACTTATCGATTAAAACTACCTGCCAAATTGAGAATTCATCCAGTCTTCCACGTTTCCTTGCTGAAGAAGACACCTGTAATCTTGCGAAGAATCATGCCCCCAAAACTAATTCATTTGGAAGGTGGCACAGAGTTTGAAGTCAAAGAGATTTTAGATTCCAAGAAATCTAAAGGAAAACTGTACTATCTGATAGACTGGAAAGGTTACGGTCCAGAGGAAAGTTCTTGGGAATTAGATACTGATGTTCATGCTCCAAAATTGGTAAGGTCCTTTCATCAGCTTTTTCCTACAAAGCCGAGAACGGCAGGACCTCCATTGTTGGGGGGTACTGTCAGGACCCCAACTCAAATTCTAGCATTGACCCGCATGGGGGGATGCAGAATCAGTGAACTACAGCCAAAAACGAATTCTTGGACCAATTAGTTCGACATCGATTTTCCAAGATGGCCGCCGATGTCGAACATCAAGTAGCGGTCTAGTCTTCCTGCTCCAGCTGCCCAATGGTCTAGGTGAGGCGCGAGCGCTGCGAGAAGTGCGCACTTCACCTGAGATTCTACGGAGTAAGTAGCAAATTCGGCGACTCGAGTATTTTCTGTCAGGAAATTCGTAGTTTAGTCAAGAAGTGTATAAAGGATAGAGTCTAGTTAGTTCCATGAGAAAACAGAGTTTTGGAGGCAGGGAGAATATTTTCAAAGGTACCTTGAGGAATAAACTTACCGGAAAAGACGCCAACAACAGCACTTCTCACAGCGTAGCCAGTCAAGACGTGGTGGGTTAGTCACAACCATCTGGGAGAAACAACGGCAGAAGAAACATTAAGTTAAGTGAATTAGAACGAATAAGAGTATTGAACTGACAAAACATTTAAATGCATAAACGATAATACTTACCAGCAAAAGTAGAGTAGTAGCGTTCATCGAAGTCCAGCCATTAAAAGTGATTATCTAGAAGCAAAAGAAAAGACAACAAGTTGTTAAAAGAGAGTAAGTGAAGATACCATAGAATTAAATAGATTAAGATAAGGTTGGCAGGTTATTAACATTAGTGTATTTCTAGAAGCACAAGATATAGCTTTCAAGACACAACAGAAATAGAAATGCCGAAGGACACCAAGGAGTGGAGCCTATGCAAATTGGAACCGTAAGAGGTCCTTTATCAAAAGAAGAGAAAGAGAAAAGGAGGGCAAGCAATTTGGGCATGTACTGTGGCTCTGGAGGGCATTTTGTTAGAAATTATCTGAAGAAACCGAAAACCATTCTCAAGCCGAAGGAAAACTAGTTGCACCACCTGTGGAAGGAGTTGAACAGGTGGGTGTGAATCAAAAGACAACTTCAGGAGAACATCAAGTGGCTAACACCTTGCAGTCATCAGCTCCTCATCTTATTTTGTCCATGGTAATTAAGTTCAGACACATCACCCTGACAGAAGTTTCTGTGATGGTAGACTCAGGAGCCACAGGAAACTTCTGTGATTTGAAATTCGCAGACAAGATGGGAATACAAGCGATTCAAAAAACTAAAAGTGAACCAGTCCGAGCCGTTGATGGGACAAATCTTTCTTCCGGACCAATTGTGAGTCATACGGAATTAATACAACTCATTTCTAACGACGGACACGAGGAGAAAATTCAATTCAATTTAATAGATGCTCCTCAATTTCAGCTAATACTGGGGCTTCCTTGGCTTACTGAACACAACCCAACGATTAATTGGAGCACAAGAACAATTATGATGGATTCCGATTATTGTCAAGAGAATTGTTTTGGAGATAAGGAAAAGATTTGAGAGCCTAATCCAGCGCATTCCTTGTGTTCAGTAGAAGCCTCAGTGTGTGTCATTAATGCATCAGAAATACACGATGATTATAAGGAACTTGAAGATGTATTCAATGAAAAAGAAGCTGAGCAACTTCCCCCTCATTGTGTATACGATTGTAAAATCGACATAGAACCCGGTTAAAATGTACCGTGCAGCCGAGTATACTCGTTAACGGAAAAAGAGCATATCACCTAAAAGAGTATCTGGATGAATACTTAGCCAATGGTTTCATTAGGCCTTTACAATCTCCAGTATCCTCGCCTCTATTTTTCGTGCCTAAGAAGGAAGGGGACTTGATAACTTGCATAGACTACCGAGCCATCAACAAAATCACCAAAAAGAATCGGTATCCCTTACCTCTCATATCAGTCCTCCTGGATCAAGTAAAAGGGGCGCAAATTTACACCAAGTTGGATTTGAAAGGGGCATACCACCTGGTACTGATGCGTGAAGGTGATGAGTGGAAGACAGCTTTCAGAACGAGGTTTGGGTTATACGAGTACCAAGTCATGCCTTATGGTCTATGTAACGCTCCCAGCACTTCATCAATGATGTTTTAAAAGATTTTATTGATCAAATTGCAATTGTGTATATAGATGACATACTAATCTATTCTTCAGATCAGAGTAAACATCAAGAGCAAGTCAGAGGAGTCCTGCAGAAACTAAGAGAGAATCGACTGTTTGTTAAGCTGGAAAAGTGCGCCTTCAAAATTACTCAAGTGGAGTTCTTGGGATTTGTCCTCTCGCCAACCGGTATACTGATGGATAAGAGAAAAATCGAATCAGTGGTAAATAGGAAGTCTCCTACTAGCGTGAAGGAAGTTCAAGGCTTCATAGGAGATTCATTAGTGAGTTCTCACGGAAAATTCTCCCTCTCACACGACTGTTAAGGAAAGGAATTCGATTTGAATGGTCAGAGGAGTCTGAAGAGGCCTTTAAGTCTTTAAAAAAAGACTTCACCACAGCACCTATCCTCCAACATGCCGATCCTGCGGAACCATTTTATGTGGAGACCGATGCTTCAGATCAGGCAGTCGGGGGAGTTTTATCTCAACGAAACAAGGTGACTGGCCAGCTACATCCTGTAGCTTATCGATCACGGAAACTGAATCCAACTGAAATTAATTACACCATTACTGAAAAAGAATTGCTGGCAATAAAGGACGCATTCAAGGAGTGGCGACACTACCTTATGGGAGCCCGGCACCAAGTAACAGTATTCACAGATCATCGTAACCTAAAGTTCCTAAAAACAGCCAGAACACTTACACCAAGACAGCTGAGGTGGTCTTTGTACTTTGCCGATTACGACTTCGTCATCACCTATTGACCGGGAGCACAAAATGGAAAGGCTGATGCGTTATCCAGAATTGACACAGAAAATCAAAGGATCAACAGGGAAAATCAGACTATTATACCTGGTACAAAGATCATAGGTGTAACAAGTTCCATCAACTTGGATGAACATGTTGCTGAAGCTATTATTATTATTGTGTATTTTATATAGCGCGCAGCTACCCCAACGGGGTGTCCCGGCGCTTCTGAGTGAAAGCAGAGTGATAATCCTGGGGGGGTTAACAAAAGAGGAAAGTTTTTAGTGCCTTACGGAAGGGTAATTCTTCCTGAATCATCCTAATTGCGATCGGGAGTTTGTTCCAGAGAGTTGTGGCACAGACCTGGAAGGTTTTACCTCCAGAACGTGCTTTCCTGAATCTTGGTATGGAAAGCAGATGTTGGGAGTTGGAACGGAGGTTCCAAGAGTTACAGTAAGGACGGATGCTAACAGAGAGGTAGGCCGATCCCCTACCCCTAGTTGCTCGATGGGCTAAGGTCATGGCTTTGAATGCAGCTCTTTGATGGATTGGTAGCCAATGTAATGCTCTGCGATGTGGCGAAATATGGGTGCGTAGGGAAACCCCACAGACCAGCCGAACCGCCGCATTCTGGACTGTCTGGAGCCGATGTAGCAGGCCCGCGGGCAACCCTAAATACAGGCCGTTCGCATAGTCCAGGTGAGATGTAATCAATGCCTGGACTATGGTTTTCCTGGTGTCACTGGGGAGATAGGTGATGAATTTCCTAATCATCCTGATCTTGGAAAAACAAGCGGCAGAAACCGTCTGTATTTGGTTACTAAAGGAAAGATTTGAGTCCCACTTGACCCCTAGATTTTTTACAGAGTCCTTAGGGACAGGGGGAAGGCTGAGTTCCTGTGGCCACCAGAGAGTTGCATCTAGAGGGGAGGGTTGATGGAAAAAGAGAACCTCCGTTTTCGCCGCATTCATGCGGAGGCAGTTATGGTCCATCCATTTTGAAATGTCCCGCAGACAATTCTTCAAAGGATCAAAAGTAGTTTGTGTGGCACTCTCATAGGAGAAAAGCAGCTGAATATCATCTGCATAGGAAGTAGCTATAATGCCCGACCTAGCAATGAGTTCGGCCAGAGGAGAAAAATAAACATTGAACAATAGTGGGCTCAAAGCCGAGCCTTGAGGGACACCCCATTTCAGGGTACGGCTAACAGAAGTAAAAGGGTGAGTATAGACTGCCTGGGTGCTATTAGACAAAAAAGAGGTCAGCCACTCCAGGGCCTTCCCCTGAATGCCCTTCGACCGAAGACGGTCAATCAGGATGGGGTGAGAGACGGTGTCGAATGCTGCCGACAAGTCGAGCAGCACCAGCACCGCTCTGGAACCCCCATCCAGTTTCCACCGCACAGAGTCGGCCATTTCTATAAGGGCTGACTCAGTACTATGGCACTTTCTAAAACCATGTTGGGATTCATGAAGTAGACCGTGGGATTCAAGAAAACCTGCCAGTTGTTGCTGCGCTAGCTTTTCAAGGACCTTGGCAGGGGCTGGGAGCAGAGAGATGGGTCGATAGTTCACCGGCTCATTAGGATCTGTATTAGCTTTCTTTAAGATAGGGACCAGTTGGGCATGTTTCCAAGACTCCGGGAAAATTCCGGTTTTGAGCGAGTCGTTCCAGATGTAGTTGAGGAAGGGATTAAGAAAAGAGGCCAATGATTTATATTGCTCGGCTGGCCAAGGGTCAAGTGGTGAGCCGGAGCGGCATCTAGACAATTCCATCAGTGAGTGTTCCAGGGAGATTGCCTCAAAGTCTGAAAAGGTGGAGGAAGACTCGATGCAGTCAGGTAAAGACGTAGCACTCCCTAGATCATTATTCTTGGGGAAGGTGTCATAGATCTTCGCGATCTTGTCTTCAAAGAAGTCAGAGAGGCGGGAGCAAAGGGCCTGAGAGACTGGAAGACACTGTTTAAGAGCCAAGGGATCTGTGAAAGTCTTCACTGTGTTAAAAATTTCCCTGGCCGAGCCATGCGCTTTATTAATTTTCTCCTCCAGGTAACGTTTTTTATGCTCAATTATTTTCCTACGGTATTCTTTGAGGGCCAGTTTATATTTAAATTTTGTGTCAGTAGCATAGGATGACCTCCACCGGCGCTCCAACAGCTTACAAGAAGATTTATATTTGCGAAGCTCGTCGGAGTACCATGGGGCGGAGGGAGCTGCTCGAAAAGTTTTAATCGGTCGCATAGGAGCGAGCGAGTCAATAGCAGAGGTGATCCAGCAGTTGAGGTTAGTCAGGCGTGAATCTAAATCAGGGGCGTCTTTGGGAGTGGTATTTACAAGATGTAGGGCAACACTGCCAGGGGAGATCTTACTCCAATTACGTCCTACCGCCTTAGGGGGAATTCTAGGTCTCACATGCTGGCAAAAGTGAATAGTAAAAGGGATAAAAAAGTGGTCCGACCAAATCACCGGATAGGGATCCTCAATCAGGATGTTAGAGAAATTCGAGCAAACAAGATCAAGAGTATGACCAGCTTTGTGCGTAGGTTGAGAAACCAGTTGGCTTAATCCAGCATCTTTTAAAGTAGAAAGAAAGTTAAGGCAAAGCTTGTCAGAAGAGTCCTCTGTGTGTAAATTTAGGTCTCCTAATAAGGTAAAATTGGCATAGCGTAAGCTAGCCTGAAGGACATAATCCAAAAATATAGCCAAGTAGGAAGCCTTAGATTTAGGAGGGCGATAGACCAGTAGCCCTGTCAGTGTGGTGTGTTCAGCTAATTTAATACAGAAGGGAAGGGCTTCAATCAGTTCAATTTGTGTGTAAGGGAAGGAAGAGATAGTCCATTGGGATCTATAAATAATAGCTACCCCACCTCCCCGGTTGCGACCCGCTCTATTGGCGCATAGGATATTATATTCCGGGGGAATGGCCAGGCATAAAGACGGATTAGATTCATCCTCCAGCCATGTTTCCGTAAGAAAAAGTAAATCCCAGTTATTGTCCATCAGAGACTGGGCGATATCGAGAGAATGTTTAGGCAGGGAGCGGCAATTAATTAGGCCAGCCTTAATGGAGAAATTGCTGGTGTCTTTAGGGGCCTGAGACGGCGGCTGATCAAAGGGGCAAGGGACCAATGTGTCATTCAACATATTGCAAGGTATGCCCAACTCTGGATATAGGGCTAAGTCCCTTTGAAGAGAAACAGTGAGAGCACAACATTTGTGTTGTAGCGATAAAAGAGACTCCTTACTATATGTGTTGAGGCAAGATGTTGGGGTATCCACAGAGTACCTGGCCTCGGCCGCGTCCTGATCGCGGACGGGCGCAGACGGGCAGGACTCTGGCACGACTCCGACGCAGATCCGGCGCGTCCGCTGACCGCGTACGCTGCGCGGAGTCATGACCGTTGCCTTTTATGCTGGTGACTGGACGCTTCCCCTACCCAAAATGGCCGCCGCGCTTCTGCCAATTCGAGGGAGAGCCTCCCAGCCCCAAAATCGACCGAGGTAGGCTCAGGGAGCAAGGCAGTGCGGGGAAAAACAATTTAGGTAGGATACCACGTCGGGAATAAAATTATGAGCAGGTAAAAACGATGTGCAAAGTGCAAAGAAATCAAGCGCTTTGTATAAAATGCGGCGCTAATAGGAGCAGTAAAATATTTTAAATAGTCACAGAGTCACAGTGCACAACAACCTCCCGGCTTCCGCCTCAGGAGGGACTCACACACTCACTCAGAAAGGGCGAAATCTTGCGAGGGGAGTGCCTTTTATGCTGGTGACTGGACGCTTCCCCTACCCAAAATGGCCGCCGCGCTTCTGCCAATTCGAGGGAGAGCCTCCCGGCCCCAAAATCGACCGAGGTAGGCTCAGGGAGCAAGGCAGTGCGGGGAAAAACAATTTAGGTAGGATACCACGTCGGGAATAAAATTATGAGCAGGTAAAAACGATGTGCAAAGTGCAAAGAAATCAAGCGCTTTGTATAAAATGCGGCGCTAATAGGAGCAGTAAAATATTTTAAATAGTCACAGAGTCACAGTGCACAACAACCTCCCGGCTTCCGCCTCAGGAGGGACTCACACACTCACTCAGAAAGCTATGAATCCAGAGGACATGCAAGAATGGGCAAAAGAAGTCATAGGAAGAAAAATCCTCCATAATTTACCCTATGTTAAAGAGGCCTTATATCTACCTACCAAAGTGTTACAACAGCAAGCCATGCATGAATGTCATGATGGGGTGTTAGCGGGACACAAAGGAGAAGCAAATACTGAAGACATCGTCAAGAGACACTACTGGTGGCCACAAATTACCAAGGATATAGAACAATACGTAAAGTCCTGTGAAACTTGCGCTCAGGGAAAATCAGAACGGCAGGATAAGAAAGGGTTACTCCAACCACTACCCACACCACCCTACCCCTGGCACACAGTAACTTTAGATCTCATTGTAGCTTTACCCCTTAGTCAGGGTTTCAATACCATTTTAGTAGTAGTGGATGCTCTGTCCAAGATGGCTCATTTCACGGCACTGAAAGGTGTACCTACGGCTAAATAATTAGCAATGATTTTCAGCACACTAATAGTCAAGATACATGGAATCCCTAAGGTGGTTATTTCAGATAGAGGGTCCCAATTTATATCTCGTGTCTGGAAGGCTTTTATGGAAGGTCTAGGTACAGAGGTTAGGTTCTCTACCAGTCACCACCCTGAAACAGATGGGCAGACAGAAAGGGTAAACCAGGAGTTAGAACAGTACCTGAGGCTATTTCTTTTGAAGCAAGATGGACATTGGTCAGATTATCTGTGGACCGCAGAGTTTGCTCACAATAATGCGAAGAATGTCTCTACTGGTTATTCTCCATTTTACATGAACTATGGAAGACATCCTAATCTGACAATAAAACAAATAGATCAGGCAGTTCCAGCAGTCAAGGAGGTAGTTTCTCATTTAGAGCAAGTCCATCAAAGCGCAATTAAGAATCTAGAATTGGCAAAAAGAAAGTATAAGGATATGCAGACAGGAAAAAGACGCGAGGGACCTCCCCTAGAAAAAGGTGATCATGTTTGGTTAAGCACAAAAAACCTTAGGTTAAAAGGCAATAAGAAATTCCAATCTAGGTTCATTGGACCATTTCAAATTGAGGAAAAGATGTCTCAAGTCACTTATCGATTAAAACTACCTGCCAAATTGAGCATTCATCCAGTCTTCCACGTTTCCTTGCTGAAGAAGACACCTGTAATCTTGCGAAGAATCATGCCCCCAAAACTAATTCATTTGGAAGGTGGCACAGAGTTTGAAGTCAAAGAGATTTTAGATTCCAAGAAATCTAAAGGAAAACTGTACTATCTGATAGACTGGAAAGGTTACGGTCCAGAGGAAAGTTCTTGGGAATTAGATACTGATGTTCATGTTCCAAAATTGGTAAGGTCCTTTCATCAGCGGTTTCCTACAAAGCCGAGAACGGCAGGACCTCCATTGTTGGGGGGTACTGTCAGGACCCCAACTCAAATTCTAGCATTGACCCGCATGGGGGGATGCAGAATCAGTGAACTACAGCCAAAAACGAATTCTTGGACCACATTAGTTCGACATCGATTTTCCAAGATGGCCGCCGATGTCGAACATCAAGTAGCGGTCTAGTCTTCCTGCTCCAGCTGCCCAATGGTCTAGGTGAGGCGCGAGCGCTGCGAGAAGTGCGCACTTCACCTGAGATTCTACGGAGTAAGTAGCAAATTCGGCGACTCGAGTATTTTCTGTCAGGAAATTCGTAGTTTAGTCAAGAAGTGTATAAAGGATAGAGTCTAGTTAGTTCCATGAGAAAACAGAGTTTTGGAGGCAGGGAGAATATTTTCAAAGGTACCTTGAGGAATAAACTTACCGGAAAAGACGCCAACAACAGCACTTCTCACAGCGTAGCCAGTCAAGACGTGGTGGGTTAGTCACAACCATCTGGGAGAAACAACGGCAGAAGAAACATTAAGTTAAGTGAATTAGAACGAATAAGAGTATTGAACTGACAAAACATTTAAATGCATAAACGATAATACTTACCAGCAAAAGTAGAGTAGTAGCGTTCATCGAAGTCCAGCCATTAAAAGTGATTATCTAGAAGCCAAAGAAAAGACAACAAGTTGTTAAAAGAGAGTAAGTGAAGATACCATCGAATTAAATAGATTAAGATAAGGTTGGCAGGGTATTAACATTAGTGTATTTCTAGAAGCACAAGATATAGCTTTCAAGACACAACTTAAGAATACTTAGGATGAAGGAAAAGGTTAACAGAAAAGACATCTAATTAGTGAAGTAAGTGAATAATAACAAGAAAAGATTAGAAGGAGAGTAGCAAATAAGAAGCTAGAAATTATATCTCTTATGATTACAGGTACAACTAATTAGACAAAAGGTTAACTAGAAAAAACCAAACAGAAGCAGAAGAGAGGCACAGTTCTTGAGAGTTCCTGGTAGGTGGTGTCATGACGAAGATTTAATTAGAGAGATAGGTAGGAAAAGATAGAAGGAAGAGAGTAGATTAATGGTGTATTCCTTCCTTAGGTTCAAAAGACGACGCATAGAAATCAAGACGATTAAGAACCGGAGGAACATCTCAGGACCAGTCTCTTCTTGTTTGTTATTTTATCCATTCCCCATTCCCCCAAAGGAATGATTTAGAGGCTCAGAATCACTTGACCTACTAACTATTCCTGAGAGGGTTTTGGGATCTAGCATCTCTGTTCCTGTGTAAGCTAAAGTCAAGAACCTCAAAAGGTCATTGGAAAAAATTAAGTTCTGACACACGGTTAATGCTAACTTTGGTTTGGCTTTATCAAAACATGTCGTGTAAGGTGTCAAGCACTTTGAAATACTATCCCCCGCCAGTCCTGGCGGCGGGGGTAGCATTCCACTCTTCTAGAGGGAGAAGACATGTAGTTACTGGTAAACCCGGTTAAAGTTAAACAGAGCCTCAGCATCACAAAATGGATGCTGCTGCCACAGACATGAGTCTGCCCTCCTGCTGCTGGACGAAACTCCGGCAGGGGAGACCTGGACAATAGGTTTCCTGTCCAGGGAGGTGCTGGCACCTCCCCAGACAGGCTTTAGTGTATTGGGGCAGGGAGGGCTGCATTCAGTGAATGCTTTCCAGACATTGCCTGGGGCACACAAGGTGCTCCATGCCTTCTTCAAACCAGTTGCTGGGGCTCTCTGCCCCAGCTCTGGCGCGAAACTGGACAAAGGGAAAGGGGTGTAACCACCCCCTTCCTAGGTCCACCCATAGGAGGGACCTTCCAGGTAGTCCAACCCCTAAACTTAGTATAAGTATAGGAGCTGTGTCCCTAGGACTTTAGATTACCCTGGACGAATCTTTGAAAGACATATCCTGGACCTTCGACATTCCATTTCAACTGGAAGATGGAAGACATCTCCCTTGTGGTCAAGGAGTGACCACCCTGTTCAAACAGACACCAACAGCAACTTTGCCGGTCTGCATTTTCAAGGCTCTGCCGGATACCGAAGAATCTGCGACACAGGACATGGACCACCATACATCTCTGACACTGCTCGACGATCTCAGCAAAGCTGAGACCCGTGGCGGACACGCGAGACGCGGGACCGGAACTCCTGGACATCCAGCATTTTGCTAACTGCATCGACTCCCAAGGTATCTTGCAGTTGTGCATTGGGGTACAAGAAGCCCCAGACCCGAGCACCATTTGCACCGAAGCTCAGGCCTCCACACTCCAAGAGTGTCCTGTGGGGCCCACTCTTGCATTTCATTTCGGCGTGTCTTCCTGGTTCCTAGTCCTTTGGCTAGTGAGCCCCCTGAAGACTCTGTTTTGAATCTAACTTGCTTTCCTGGATGCTCCAGGCTTGCTGGACTTCCCTGCAAAGGAGAAGCGCCACAGACCTTGCTGTTCTGCACTGAAGCCAATCTCGACATCCTGCGTGGATTGCGTTTGCCAAGGCTTGTTGAGTCCAAATCGGATACCAACACCACATTCAATTAGATCCTTTGTGGGACAGCTCGAATCCAGCTCCTGGTCATCGTCGACACCTCCTGGACCTCATGGCTGCAGAGAAAAACTTCACCTCTTCACCTGAAATCAACCGGCATTGCCTTGTTCCTTCCTAGTTCCTTCCTGGTCACTGGCAAGTGACCCAGACTCTGTCCCTTCTGCTTTCAGGTTCTTCAGATCTTCGATCCACCCTTTGATCCACCTGAACACTTTTCCTCTGGTCGCCTGCAGCACTTCTTTGCAGCTCTCCATTGAAATCGACGACGAAACCAGACATCAAAAGACACCTATGCATCCGGCTTCCGTGGGTGAAGTAACACGAGTACTCTGGTAGTCTCAAGGGTATTGGCCCTCCTAGTGTCCAAGTCTAAAAGGGTTTCAACGTAGTCCATCCGGAAGTATCCTTAAATTGTGTGCTTTCTAACTCTCACGTGGTTCTTATACCACTATTTTAGTATATGGTTTGTGAGGCCCCTAGGGCAAAACATATACTGTGCAACTTATCGTATGCTAATTGAATAACTTATATTTTACTTTTACCTCTGACCTCATAAAGAGTGCAGAGGGGTGTGTATAGAATAAATACATATATATTTTATATATACCTTGTGTGGTATCCTTTCATTTGGTACTCAAGGGATTATAATTGGTAAAACAACTTGCTTAACATCGTCTACGAAGTCTTAGCCTGATGACTGCTGGTCCACGCTACCACTAGGATAGCTTTCTATAAGGTTAACTTTACAACAATAAGGGTCGATTAGACTGGTGTAAGGTGCCCACTAGAACTAGTGGACATCATATGCCAGGCTAACTTCTCACAACGCAGCTCTTCCGCTCATTCTCCCTAGCGTCCAAGAGGGGACATCTCCAAGATTCTCTCCAAGGAGACAGCGATCTCCTTCAATTCATATTTCGCCCAGATGTCTTCAACCTCTCCATCACTGTCAGAAAGAACCCTCTGGTCATGCTCAGTGGCCTTTGGACTATTCCAGTCCACTGCACAGATCCCAGTTACAACGTCTGGTGCAGAAAGTGGGCAAGTCCCCCACTACTCGTACCAGAGAACACAGAGGCAAATCTCCTGAGCATAGATCAACTCATGCTCATCACAAGAGACGGAGAGCACCATCTTGGTCCTCGTCTTCGACACACTCATCCAAACGGGACTACTCGCCTACCCTTACGGAAAGCCTTCCTTCTAGAGTGTCACCCATTGATGATGTTAACACCTTCCATGATGTCCTTGTTAGGGGAGCATAGGCATGTCGGTTCCTCAGACCACCACTTCAATCATTTTCGAAACCCTACATCAGAGATCTGCGGCTAGACCATTACTTACTCTAGTCCCTGGTCTCCTTGAACCGGTAATGGACATCTTCCTCACCCCATCATCAATTAAAGCACCTCTGGCTCGGATCCTGAAAAAATATAAACCTGCTGCATCGGAACCTCTTTTTCCAAATTCAGATCCACCACCGGATTCTGTTATCATCGCAGCAGCAAAGAAGACACACGCAGTGGCTTCTTCCTCCTCAGCTCCTCCTCAAGTAGAGCTCAGGATTCGTTGGGGGGAAAGGCCTGCAGCTCTGCAGTATCTTCCCTTGAGGTGTCTATTAGATTTGGGGTCTCTAGTTGGCACAGGTAGGTACTTGTGACAAGTAGGGACCCTCTCCTCTAGTCGAGGAAAGGGGGATTACACTCCTAAAATAACCCCGGCTCACCCTTAAGGTAGCGTGGCGAGAGCAGCAAAGGCTTTATTTCACAGGCGTTGTAAGTTAAGCAGTTGTGACCACATACAGTAACCCAGTGACAACACTACAAATGGACACCACACAGGTTTTATATAAATAATAAGTAGATTTTATATAGAGTTACCACAAGACCATAAACGACAAAAATACACACTATGATTACTTTAAGATGGTATATTTAAGCTTAGTTCAGTTCAGTTCTTAGATGCGACACTCTGCGTCAATGTACCTTAAGTTGCGTTGCGCTTCCACGACAAGCAATGTCGCAGCGATGGGAAATGCGGCAAAGTTCAGGTGCAAAGAAATAAAGACGTGAAGATCTTCCAGATGCGGCACACTTCTCGGGGATGCGAGAAGTTCTCGGTTGGATGCGTGTACTACATCGGCAACATCCAAGATGCGACGACAGCAGCTCCAGCGGCGACGCTCTTCTCCCACGATGCGTGAAGCTTCCGCACGATGCGACAACTACAGCGGCTACAGCAGCGACATCCAAGATGCAACGGCAGCAGCTCCGACGGCGGCGCGCTTCTCGGGGATGCAAGGTGCTCTTGATCAATGCGATGCAGTGCGACAGTTCCAGCAGCAACACCCTCCTTCCTCTGGAGTTGCGACGGCAGGCACAGCAACGGCGACACGCTCCGACCTCTTTGCGAGATTCTTCTCCTGATGCGGTTCAGTGCGACAACCACAGCGGCGACACTCTCCTTCGGAGTTGCGACGGCAGCAGCAGCAACTGTGACACGCTTCCTCTTCATTACGGCACACTTCTCTCCAATGCGGTGCAGTGCGACAGTTCCAGCGGCGACACCCTCCTTTCTCCAGAGTTGCGACGGCAGGCACAGCAACGGTGACACTTCTCGTTGAGTCGCGCTTCCAGCTCCTTGCAACACACAGTTCCTCAGAAGGCCCAAAACAGCAGCAGGCACTTCCACAAGAACTCTGGGGAGCTGGGGGGTGAAGTCTGTTGTCCCTGGGACTTCAGGAGGAGCCAAGCCCTTAGAGATCCTTCACAAGTTGAAAGCAAAGTACACAAAGTTCCTTTCACCTTCCTTTGTCAGTAAGGCAACCACTGCAGGCCAATCCCCCAAGCAGCACTTCAGCTTGGGAATAGTCTCTCCTCAGTTTCTTCAGGTTCCTCTCCTCAGTAAAGGCTTCTTCTTGTAGTCCAAAAGTGATCTAATTTCATGGGAGCAGGGTCCCGATATTTATACCCCATAATCCTTTGTTCTGTGAGGGGAGAGGGGCCTTTGCCCAGTCCAAACCAGTTCTGAAGCACTCTGTTTACCATACTTCTCCAATCCTTTCACAGTGCAGGACATGCACATCAGACGCCCCACAGGAGGTGGAGCCAGCATTGTGGAAGGCAAGTACAGCCCTGGAGCACTTTGTTTACAGGGTGCAGGGCAGAGACATCAGCCGCTCCCCAGGGGTTGGAGCCAGCATTGTGGAAGGCAGGCACCACCCTATTCAGAGTTCAGGTGCACTCCTCCCTCCCATCAAGATGCAGATCTCTCTATTCACCACTGGGTGACTCAGCCTGTCTCCTGGAATTCCCCAGCCCTGTCACTCACCAAAACCAGACATAGGAATACACAAACTAGCAGAGGCAGGTTTGAATGGTTAGACAAGCAAATACCTACGTTCTAAAAGAGGTATTTGCAAACACAGAATATTAAAATAAACTTCACTAAAATATGTATTTTATTTTTCTGAGTTCGGGCATACTAAACTCGAATTTCTACCATGTTCTCTGAGCTTGTTAGGATTATAAAATGTAACAATTCTAACAGTCCATTCTGGCCTATGGAGAACAGTTAGCCTTGCAATAGTGAAAAACGAAATGGCTGTAATTCACTATTAGGACATGTCACACACATCAGGGCCTGTCCTACCTTATCCTTTCAATGCACCCTGCCCTTGGGCCTACCATAGGGGTGACTAATATGAAGAAAAGTCAAGGTTTAGGGACTGGCAAGGGGGTGCAGTTGCCCAGTCAACAAGACAGTACCAGACTGCACGCAGGCTCTGCAATGGCAGACCTTAGACACATTTTACAAGGCTGCTTCTGTGGGTGGCACAACCAGTGCTGCAGACCCACCAGCAGCATTTGGAGTACACGCCCTGGCACACTCTGCATCGAGCGGCAATGTGTTGCTGAAATGCATCTTCCTCGCTCGCCGCCCTGCTCCTGACAGCGAGCCGAGCTGGGAAAATCTGAACGGCGCTGAACAGGACTCCTCGAGGCGGCTAAGACGGACAGCTGCAGTGACATCGCCCACCATTTTGTTGGAGCGACCCCCGCCTGCCAGTGAGCCTGAATCCTGCCTTACATCGGGCGACAGGAGTGCAGGTGTTGCTGTGGTACGTCTTATAGTCCCAACGTCCCTACTCCTGTCAGCGAGCTGCCCCGGGGGCTCTGGACGGCTTTGAAGGCTTGACGCCGGCTCTCCAGGACGGCCTGAGCAGACCCCGGTACTAGGTGCCTGCCCGAGCACTGCGACACCCCTTAATCGCCCACTGGATCGGGTAGGGGGAAGAATACTGAGGTAAGGAGCGATCTGCGCTGGCCCCGGGGGAGGAGAGGTGCCCCTAGGTGGCGAAGGACACTATCGTGGTGCTGAGCATGGACTTGGACCCCCTGGCGCCCTGCACCCCATTGTACTTGGTGAGGACTCATCGCTGCCTCCCTTGGACAGTTGGGATAGCCGAAAGACCGGATAGCTCCCTCTAGCAACTCTGCCTAGCTAGGCCTGTGAGTCCTGCCTTGCTGTGCCACGACGACATACCTCTCCACTGTGCTTGAGCCCTGAACCGGTAACAGGCCTGACATTTTCTGAGCCCTCACCTCCAACTTTGTACCTTTGGGAGCCTCCCTGCCCCTGCCTCTGAGGCGGTGCTCTTGGAGCGCGGCCTGCACGTTCAGCCTGGGCCTGGAGTGACGAATGGCCCAGGCTACGTGCTGGGGGCCTCGATACGCTTCTTCAGGGTGATGGATGAAAATGACCCTTGTTGACCCCCAACACTGATTACACAGCATCCATATCCTGCCTCAAATCTCCTACAACTGGGTACAATATCATTCCACACTAGTACTGCCCTTCTCGGCCCTCACCTGCTGTAGGGGGAGACGAAACACCTGCAAGTTGAAACTCTGTACACCCTGGCCTGGGCCTAGAGTGACGAAGGACCTGCGCCCCTGCTGTGCCTGATGCCCAGTAAAGAAGGGCCCGGGCACCCCCTCTCCCTAATACCCGGGGCTCAGTGCTGCCATCGGAACCATTCGCAGCCTAACCGCCCAACTTGTTATTGCTAACTGGCGGAACCGACTCCTGCTCCCTCCGGTGAGGCCGCTGGAACTGCCCCATGCATAAGTAGAGCCTCCCCCCTTGACTCTTAGTGACAGGCTGCTTGGTGCTTCATTGGGCCCTGACCGGATACGATTCTGCCTGGTGTTATTGTTGTCTGCAACCACTGACACTGAGCTGGACTACCGTGTGGGCGGTGGAGCCTCCTGTCGGGCCACAGGTGAACATTCTTACAGGCTGCACCCCCTTCACAAGAGCTATGACCAAACCCAAAACAGGGAAAACCGGTGCCCAATCAAATTCCAAAGACACTTCGGTGATGGACTTATGGAATAAACACACCCCAGTGCCCTCACAAGAGGACACTGTGATGGTCACCAAGCTGGAAGCTGCTGATCTTAGCCCCATCACACAGCCGTTCATGTCCAACTTCCTCCAAGAAATAAAATCCAAGATTTCCTCTCACAAGCTGGAGGTCAAAACCTGTCTGACATACATTCGCCGAGATGTCACTGAAATCGGCACTAGAGTGGACGACCTGGAACCCACCCTCGATTTGCGCACGGAAGACCAGGAGGAGCTCTGGCGTCGTGTCTCAACACTCGAAGAGCAAAATATAGAGCTTCAAATCAAAGAGGAGGAATTAGAAAATAGAAGCCGCCGGAACAACCTCCGCATCCAGGGTGTGTCATGGTGAGCGGAAGGGCAGGACATAATGACCTATGCCGCAGACCTCCTCCAAGCAGTCAGGGGGGATGACGACTCCTCTCCTCCAACTTTGGACCGCGCTTATCGGATTGCCCCCCCGCGTGATAACGCCAACCTGGTCCCTGACATCCTGACCAGGGTTAATTTCTTTATGGAAAAGGAGGCAATCCTCTGGGCATATCGAACAGCTGAGTACCTGGTATACGAAGGGCACATCATTAAAAATGTTCAGGATCTATCCCCCCTCACCCTATGCCACCGTAGGGATTTTAATCCAGTAACTGATACACTGAAAGAATCTAATATCAAATACCAATGGGGCCACCCTTTTGCTCTGATTTTCCACTCAGAGGGAAAACGTAGATCCTTGAGATTCCTTAAGGAGGCCTTCCAACTGCTTTACATTTCTCCTGGATCCCGGCCCTCCTCCCCCACGCCTGCTGACTCAGACTACCGGATTTCCCTGCGCCCAGAATGGTCGAAGGTGCAGCCTCCCCATACTAGATCCTCCAAAATCAATGCATCAGCCCTCCAAGTCAAACAGGACATCATCCACCACTTGAAAGCAATGGAGACCACACAATCCTTGGCAGGGGCCGGTCCACGGTCGGGCCCCCCTCCCTTTCTGGCTCAGGTATTGGGGACAGATTCATATACATATGTATTTTCATTGAAATAGGAGGGAAACTCCCTCTTCACCCTTCTGAATTAGACCTGATTTCTTACATAGATACTTGTTCTAGCGAGTAATGTCAAGATACTCTCGCATGCTTACATAGCTGAATGCTTCTATAGAAACTTCACCTATGTTGTGATTTTTCAGCGACCTCCTTTTACCCTGTTTAGTAGCTTTCAGTCCACGACCCGCTTTCACACCCCAAGATCCTAGCTTCACACCACGTTGAGAGATCTTGGCAACGCTCATGAGAAGGACCCTGTACCTCTGCACTGCTAGTAAAGCGAACTGGCCACTGTAGGATGGACGCTGACTACCCCATGCAATTCCATGACCCTCCCCACCATTTCCTTAGTCCCCAAGAGGAGTGATTCCCTCAGAGCCGCCCTGGTTCCCACCATTGGGCCCCTCCTGGACTAGAATGGTCCCTCTTGGCCAAGTTGGGCTTTTTGTAGTTCGATATTCTCTATTCTCTCTGCCTACCTCTTTACTATACTTTCTTCTTTCCTCCACCAGGACTCCCGGGGAGAGAGTCCGCGCTCGACAAGACAACCTAGCTCCTTGGTCAGAACTTATGGGGGCCAATGAGGAAATCCACCTTCTTCTTTGTTGGGGCAGGCTCATACACTTCCCCCACATCCCACTCCAATTTATGCTTACACTTGGTACCCAGAGCCCGGCGGGAGAGATCTGTGATGACCTATATACCTGCCAACGCGTGTCCTCATCCGTGATGACTAATGGCACATCTTAAATGTCTCTCTCTTAATGTTAAAGGCCTAAACACCTCGAACAAGAGGAGGCAAATCTGGCACTGCCTTCTATACAAGATCTAGACATTATCTTTCTCCAAGATACCCATCATTTATGCACTGACACTTCATGCATGGTTCACCCTAAATTCCCTATAGAATCCTGGGCCTCCGCACGAACCAAGACGACTGAAGTAGCCGTTCTCTTTAAAGCAGGTCTTCCCATGCAGATCACATGCACCGTACGAGATAAGGCAGGTCGGTTTCTCAAGCTGGTGATTTTACTGCAGGGCAAGCCGCTTACCTTGCTTAACGTATACGCACCCAATCAAGCACAGGATGCTTTTCTTCGCTACCTATTTCGGAACTTATTCCCTCGGGAACCTAACCCCATCATTCTTGGAGGCAATTTTAATTTGGTATGGGACCCCAGTCTTGACCGCACCACCTCTTCTTTCCATGGAGCAGGGGCTATGTCTGCAATGCTTAAACGCGATATAGACGCTCTGGGCCTCATAGATGCCTGGCTCTACCGGGAGCCGGAAACGCAGGACTATACTTTCTATTCCCATGCCCACCACTCTTATTTTATTTAGGCAACTTGTAAAGCACACAGATACCCTTAGGTGTCTCGGCTCTTATTCCCATATTAATTCTTTCTTTGTATCCCAATCGCTCATTCGCTCCTTGGATTCTGCATTGATTTCGAAGATATCCATCTCACACCATGCCTACTTAGAAATTACCCTGTCCGGTGTGGGTAGACACCCGAGCTCCATCCTTCTGTGACATCTTCCCCCACGCGACCGACGTGGCTATAATACGACAGGCTATAGAACCATATTTCACTACTAATGACCTCCCGGAAACCCAAGAACACATTTTGTGGGATGCTTTTAAGGCCACGATCCGGGGTACCATTCCCTCCATCTCTATAGCCAGCAGGCGGGAATCCCGTTTAGTAGATCACCTAAACCGCGACATTAATACTTTGGAACAGCAAAACCATAGGGTGCCCTCTCTTTCAACACGAAAGAGGCTTGCCTTGCTTCGGGGCCAGCTCAGAGCTCTTCGAGTGAATAAAGCGGAACACTCCCTCTTGGCGCTAAAACTAAAATTTTATGGAGGGGGTAACAGGGTGGGTTTCATGCTGGCATGTCGCCTCCGCCTTCAGGTATCCCGTGGCCACATCTCTTGCCTTGCCGGGATGGGAATGGGTCATTTTAGAGCGAGCTAAACAGCTGGAATTTAGCACGTTCTTTTCCAATTTGTATAACCATGGGGATACCTGTGTGGACCAGATAGACCCCTTTCTGGCAGCCTGTCCCTGGTCGCCATTAACTCCCTTCTATAAGTAGCAGCTGGAGGAGCCAATCACAGCAACCAAACTTCAAAAAGCATTGAAGAGCCTGCCAGTGGGAAAATCACCAGGTCCGATCACCTAACACATTTTATCGCCTCTTTCGTCCGGAGCTCCAGGCCCCTTTACTGCGCCTCTTTAATACCAAGGCGGAGTACGAGTTCTCTCTCCGCACTCTCAGACATACTCTCCCAATTTGAATTAGTGTCCGACCTTAAGAATAATCTCCCCAAATCACTTGCACTCACCCTCCCCCATCCAACAATTGGATGATCTGAGGGATATTAATCCCTTCCAATCGGCCCCACTTTCAATCCCCTATCTCGGTATTAATATTACGGCTAACCTAAACACATGGACACAGTCGAACTGGCCGGTCTGCAGAGCTTCAATACGAGCTGAACTCCGTCGCCGCTCCCCATCTCTTGTCTGGGCAGCCTTAATGCAGCCAAAATGACAATATTACCGAAAGTCCTGCATCTCTTTCAGGCGCTACCCACACCTATCACCCATGGGGATATTCTGGTCCTCCAGTGGGAGATAACCGTCTTCATTTGGTGAGGGTGAAGACCGCGTTGGTCCACTAGGGTTCTAATGCTGCCACGCGACCGGGGAGGATTGGCCTGACCCGACTTGCTTGTCTATTACTGGGCATCAGACCTACGCTACATATCAGAATTTGTAGTTCGTGAAAGCGAAAAACACTCGTTCCATATGGATAGGGCCGTTGCCTGCAGTCCACTGTGGGACTTGGCCTGGTTGCAGAGAAGCGCTAGGCATAGTCGTGCCTATATTGCCATCCTAACATGGTTTTGGAAATTTGGGATAGAGTCGCAGTGAATCACAGCCTCACTACATTCCCCTCTCCTAATAGACCATTAGCACTTAACCCAGAATTTCCACCGGCCTTGCACCCAGCATCCTTCCCGACGTGGGCAGCCGGTGAGTGCTGTATCATAGAACAACTGTTTGAGAAAGGATGTCTTAAACCATTTGACCAATGCAGGAAAGATTTTAATCTCCCCAAAAGCAAGAATCTAGAATACTTCCAATTTCGACATTGGCTCCGTGCCCCCTCACACACGGAAGGCGCCAAATGCCAGCTTACGCCATTCAAGTCCCTGGTCCGCTCCTTTGATGGAACCCAAAGGATGATTTCCAGGAAATATAAGGTACTCCAACATTCGCACACAGTGCCCCCACATACCTACCAACGCCAGTGGCAGCTAGACCTCGAGAGCGATATTCTCCCTGATCAATGGGAGCTGCTATGGCGGGATATCCCGCGCATTTTTAGAAGCATAATGAAGCAAGAATCAGTGTTAGATTTGGGGGTCTCTGGTTGGCACAGGTAAGTACTTGTGACAAGCAGGGACCCTCTCCTCTAGTCAGGGCAAGGGACTTACTCTTTAAAATAACCCCTGCTCACCCTCTAGGTTGCGTGGCGCGAGCAGACAAGGCTAATCTCAGAGCGTTATGGGTTAAGCATTTGTAACAACACACAGCAACTCCGTGACAACACCACACATGGACACCACACCAGGGTTGTATCAAAAATAGGCGAATAACGTGCTGGGAGAAAAAAACTTTTTATGGAATTTGAATAAAGAAACGATTGAAGATTACAGACTTGGACTCCAATTGAATCTGGCTTGATAACTGTTGATCCTTTACTATCTTTTGTGACTCGTCTTCGAGGTTGTTTGTCTATTATTCAATAATGGTTTGAATTGCTTTTTGGTGCTGAGGGCTATATACCAGAGCCCATTACTGATACATACACACTTATTTGGAGTGCTGTAATTAGAATTTCCTTCTAAAGATTTGTATCAAAAATAGGTTTTCTTTATATAAGGCTTAGCGCAAGACCCAAATAATGTTTGTAAAATGAGGCCACGTACTATTTAGCAAAAATAAGAGTTCTGTTAAAAATGCATAGTTGTTGGTTCCTGTGCGCATTGCGCACTCTTGTCCGACTCTCAGAGTGTAACAAAAACTGTCAAAAGGTACTATGCAAGCGTTGCGGACTCCTTGGTCCGTGGCGTACACACAGGGGTACGAGGTGAGTGACAGTAACTTTTGGGATGATGAGTCTGGTTCGAATGAGGCGTCCGGGACGTGTAGTCAACACAAAGATGCTGGCGGCTCCTCTGCGAGGCGGGCCCCGGCTGTGGTAGGCGTCTCGGCAAAAGGCGTAGAGCAGGGGGCCTCGAGGAGCGGGGTGGGCGATGTTGGTTGTCTTCGGGGTTCACGGCGTTCGAGCCGTACCTTCGGTTTGGAGCTGCTGAGTAAATGCGGGCAGCGCGGCACAAGGCAGCCAGTACGAGGCGTACGGGCCGGGCTCTCTCAGTACGGCGCGGCCCCGATGATCAAGAGCGCGATGCAAGGCGGCTGGTACGCTTCGTGCATATGGGCCGTCCTTGGCTTTGCGAGGCACTCCGGTCTTGCTTCCCGCGGTGGGGGCGGCGAGGCGAGCAGTGCGGCTCGAACAGGGGTGGAAGTGTGAGGCAGAGTGCGGGCGGCCCTGGCAGGACGGTGCGAGGGTCGGCTCGTATCGGACCGGCTCACATGGCAGCCAGGCACAAGCGTCACGGCAAAGAAAGGGACGAGGCGCACTGGGATCGCGGCTCCAGCGATAAGGAAGGGCAAAGTTCAGCAGCTCGTCAGCGAAGGCAGGAGGAGTCCAATAATCCTGGGACTCCGTTCAGGGGGCAAGCTCACCCACAAGCCCTTGGAGATTGTTTGAAGCACAAGTTTGCAAAATCTCTTTCAGTCTTTTCCTCTCCTTTCACAGCAAGCCACCCACTGCAGGCCAATCGCCCAGGTCAGGGACAGTACTCCTCCTTACAGCTTCTTCCAGGTCCTTCTCGTCGGGCAGAGGTTCTTCGTGGCTCAAGCAGGATCCGATTTCTTAGGAGCAGGGATCCTATCTTTATACTGCAAATATTTTGTTCCCCCTATTCAGAGTCAAGGGGCACTCCTCCCACCCATCCTGGTGTAATCTTCCTATTCACCACCTGGCTGCCCAGCCTGTCTTCTGGAATTCCCCAGCCCTGTCACTCACAGAAACCAGATAGCAGATACAGTTGTATGACATTACAACACATTACAACACATGCTAATACATCGCATGACATTACATTACGGTTTTTACAACACAAGTCGTTACAACGACTTGCGTTGGAGGGAGCTGGACTTAGGAGTAGTATAATTTACTATTCCAACTCCAGTCTACATACAGTAGGGAAGGTGTTGGATAGTAAATTATACTATTCCTTTCTGAGAGTGCCACCCAGCGCAAGTCGTTGTAACGACTTGCGTTCTAAAAACCCCGATGTAATGGCATCGCAATGGAACGACCGCTTTGTAAACGACGTTTCCCGCAGATACACACTAGATCAGAGGCTGGCTGAAATGGTTAGGAAGCAAATACCAGCTTTCTAAAAGTGGTATTTGCAAAATCAGAACATTAAAATAAACTTTGCTAAAAGATGTATTTTATTATTCTGAGTTCAGGCATACCAAAGTCGAATTTCTACCATGTTCCCTGAGCCTGCTAGGATTATAGAGTGTAATAATTCCAGCAGCCCATTCTGGCCTATGAGAACAGGTAGCCTTACAATAGTGAAAAACGAAAATGGCTGTAATTCACTATTAGGACATGCCACACACATCAGGGCTTGTCCTACCTTATGCGTAAAATGCACCCTGCGCTTGGGCCTACCATAGGGGTGGCTCACATAAAGTAAAGGGCAGGTTTAAGGGCTGGCAATGTGTGCACTTGCCCAGCTAGCATGACAGTACTAGACTGCATGCAGCTTCTGCAATGGCAGACCTTAGACACATTTTACAAGGCTGCTCCTGTGGGTGGCACAACCAGTGCTGCAGGCCCACTAGCAGCATTTGGATTTACAAGCCCTGGCACTCCTGGTGTACTTTACTTGGGTCTGACAGTAAACCAATCATGGAAACCAATCACATATACACGTTATACAGGGAGGACTTGCACTGTGGCACTGATTGGTAGTGGCACAGTTCTCTGAGCAGCTAACACCAGCAAAACATATGAGGCACAGCAGCAAAAAGTGGAAGGGAGACTCACGCCAAGGTTCCAGGTCTAACATGTGTCCCCTCCAGCTGAAATGTAGGGAGAACTACCCTACCCCACTGAGTTCTCATCACTAAGGCAGAAAAATCTGGACAGACCGTCAGCATTGGCGTGATCTGTGCCAGGGCGATGTTCCACCGTGAAGTCCATACCCTGTAGGGAAATGGACCACCTCAACAGCTTTGGGTTCTCACCCCTCATTTGCATCAACCATCTGAGGGGCCTGTGGTCTGTCTGAACCCGGAAGTGAGTCCCAAACAGGTAGGGCCTTAGCTTCTTCAGCGCCCAGACCACAGCAAATGCTTCCCGCTCAATTGCACTCCACCTCTGTTCCTGTGGAAGTAACCTCCTACTGATGAAGGCTACAGGTTGATACCAGCCCTCCTCAGTCATCTGTGAGATAACAGCCCATACACCATGCTCCGAAGCATCTGTCTGCACAAGGAACTCTTTGGAGAAGTTGGGTGCCAGGAGCACGGGCGCCATGCACATGGCAGTTTTCAGGGTGTCAAAAGCTTTCTGACAGGTGTCAGTCCAGATCACTTTCTTTGGCTGCTACTTGGAATTCAGCTCCGTCAAGGGTGCAACAATGTTGCCATACCCCTTGACAAACCTCCTGTAGTACCCGGTGAGCTCTAGGAAGGCCCTCACCTCTGTCTGGGTTTTGGGGGGTTCCCAAGCCAGGATGGTTTCAATCTTGGGTTGAAGGGGCGCCACCTGGCCGCTCCCAACTTGGTATCCCAAGTACACCACCGAACCCTGCCCGATCTGACACTTGCTTGCCTTGATCGTGAGGCCTGCCTTGCACAGTGCCATCAACACTTCCCAGAGGTGGCGCAGATGTTTTTCCCATGTGACATTGAACACTGCGATGTCATCAAGGTAGGCAGCACTGAACTCATCCAGCCCAACCAACACCTGGTTGACCAACCTCTGAAAGGTGGCAGGGGCATTCTTCATCCCAAATGGCATAACCTAGAACTGGAAATGCCCATCTGGTGTGGAGAATTCTGACCTCTCTTTGGCCCCATCAGTCAAGGCGATCTGCCAGTACCCAGACATCAAGTCAAACGTGCTGAGGTACCGTGCAGCCCCTAACCGATCAATGAGCTCATCAGCTCTGGGGATGGAGTGAGCGTAAGTCTTGGTAACTGAATTGAGTCCTCTGTAGTCCACACAGAACCGGAGTTCAGGTGTGGCACCCAGCACTGCAGCCTTCGGGACCAAGACCACTGGGCTGGCCCAAGGTCTGCTGGAGGACTCAATCACCCCAAGAGCAAGCATTTTTGAGACCTCCTCTTTGATGCATGCCCTGACCCTGTCAGTCACCCTATAAGCCTTGTGCTTCATAGGCAAACTGTCTCCTGTATCCACATGATGGACGCACCAATCAGTGATACTAGGAACCAGGGAGAACAGGTCAGAGAACTGCTCCAGCAACTGGCGGCAGTTACTCTGTTGCTCAGGGTCAGGGTGGGAGAGAGGCTAACTCCATCCACTGACCCATATCGCTCTGTGGCTACCAGGTGGTCAGGAAGAGGCTCAGTCTCCTCCTCCATTCCATCATCTGTTGCTAAGAGCATGCCCACTTTGGACCTCTCCAAGTGGGGCTTAAGGCGGTTGACATACAGGACCCTCAGGGGCTTCCTGGGAGACTGCAATTCCACCAAATAGGTGACAGGACTCTTGCGCCCCACAACCTCAAAGGGCCCGGTCCACTTGTCCTGGAGCGCACAAGGCTCCATGGGGCCCAGGACCCAGTGCCTTGCGACCCTCACGGGTGAGTAGCGCGCTCTATAAATGCATTGATTGATTGATTGATTGATTTGTCCAGGCTGAAGATCTACCAGAGTGGCATTCTGGTCATACCACCGCTTTATTTCTTCCTGGCTGGCTTCCAGATTTGCCTCAGCAAGTTGCCTGAAATGCCTAGTCTGATTCCTGAATGCCAGCATGTAGCTATATACATTCTGGGGAGGTTTCCTGGGAGATTGCTCTCAGCCTTCTTTGACCAGACTTAGAGGTCCTCTCACGGGGTGGCCATACAGGAGTTCAAAGGGGCTGAGCCCTAGGGACTTCTTTGGCACCTCGCGGTAAGCAAAGGGAAGGCATGGCAAGAGGAAGTCCCACTTACGCCTCATGGGTTCTTCCAGGCCCAAAATCATGCCCTTGAGGGTACGGTTGAATCTCTCAACCAGCCCATTTCCTTGGGGGTGGTAAGGTGTGGTAAACTTGTAGGTTACACCACACTCTTGCCAAAGGGATTTCATATATTTGGATATGAAATTGGTATCCCAGTCAGACACCACCTCTAGAGGGAATCCCACTCTGGAGAAAATTCCCATCAGTGCACGTCCCACCACGGGGGCTGTCACTGTCCTCAGAGAGATGGCGTTCCCGGGTACCGGGTGGCATGGTCCACCAGGACCAGGATGAACCTGTTGCCCATGGCTGTCCTGGGGTCCAGTGGCCCCACAATGTCAATTCCCAATCGCTGGAATGGCTGGAGAGGAACCTTCTGCTTCCTCCCACTCTTTCCACTTGCTTGGCAAGTCTGGCAGGTCCTACAGTGACCATCGGAGTTCCTGTGCATTTGAGGCCAATAAAAGTGGGTGACAAGCCTTTCATAGGTCTTGTCCTGCCCCAAATGACCTTCCTTTTTTAATTTTTTTTTTATTCTTCATCATCAGATAATACAGTTCTAACAATTATTCCATTCCATATATTTATAGCATACAGCCAATGTTCATCATAAGCATTTACATTTCTCAAAACGCATAATACAATACAAAATATTACCAGAAAAAGATATACCAAAGAAAAGAGGGGAGGAGTTAGAAGGACTAGCAACAGAAAAAATCAATTGGTAATACTGAATACATACCCAATTTAAACAGTACAGGCTATTTTCCTATCTTTATGAAGGGATCACTGACATAATATCGACTGACATAATATCGACTAGCAAAAATATCGAGGAAAAAAATATCTACAGACAAAATATCGAGTTTGTATCTACAAACAGGTAAGTACAAAAATATCGAGTACAAAATATCGTTTACAAAAAAATAGTTTAAAAAAATATCGACTTTATTAAAAACATTGTTAAATTAAATTAAAATACAAAATTAATTACTAAAATATACTTAATAATACTTAAATTAACTTATAATAATTAAATAATTAATGAAAGTTATAAAAAAATATATACAATCATATTTGTTAAAACATATATATATATTAACTTAATATAATTAAATAATATCCAATACTATTCCCAATCCACAGAGTGCAACTGTAGGGAAAGCGTTGGATAGCGTAGGGGTAAAAATTACTATTCCCACTCTAGTGGGTGCAACAGTGAGGAAAGTGTTGGATAGTGTAGGGGTAAAAATTACTATTCCCACTCCAGAGGGTGCAACAGTAGGGAAAGCGTTGGATAGCGTAGGGGTTAAAATTACTATTCCCACTCCAGTGAGTGCAACAGTAGGGAAAGTGTTGGATAGCGTAGGGGTAAAAATTACTATTCCCACTCCAGTGGGTGCAACAGTAGAGAAAGTGTTGGATAGCGTAGGGGTAAAAAATACTATTCCCACTCCAGTGGGTGCAACAGTAGGGAAAGCGTTGGATAGCGTAGGGGTAAAAATTACTATTTCCACTCCAAATAGTGCAACAGTAGGGAAAGCGTTGGATAGCGTAGGGGTTTAAATTACTATTCCCACTCCAAAGAGTGCAACAGTTGAGAAAGCGTTGGATAGCGTAGGGGTTTAAATTACTATTCTCACTACAAAGAGTGCAACAGTAGGGAAAGCGTTGGATAGCGTACAGGTAAAAATTACTATTCCCACTCCAGTGGGTGCAACAGTAGGGAAAGCGTTGGATAGCGTAGGGGTAAAAATTACTATTCCCACTCCAAATAGTGCAACAGTAGGGAAAGCGTTGGATAGCGTAGGGGTAAAAATTACTATTCCCACTCCAAATAGTGCAACAGTAGGGAAAGCGTTGGATAGCGTAAGGGTAAAAATTACTATTCCCACTCCAGTGAGTGCAACAGTAGGGAAAGCGTTGGATAGCGTAGGGGTAAAAATTACTATTCCCACTCCAGTGGGTGCAACAGTAGGGAAAGCGTTGGATAGCGTAGAGGTAAAAATTACTATTCCCACTCCAGTGGGTGCAACAGTAGGGAAAGCGTTGGATAGCGTAGAGGTAAAAATTACTATTCCCACTCCAGTGGGTGCAACAGTAGGGAAAGCGTTGGATAGCGTAGAGGTAAAAATGACTATTCCCACTCCAGTGGGTGCAACAGTAGGGAAAGCGTTGGATAGCGTAGGGGTAAAAATTACCATTCCCACTCCAGTGGGTGCAACAGTAGGGAAAGCGTTGGATAGCGTAGAGGTAAAAATTACTATTCCCACTCCAGTGGGTGCAACAGTAGGGAAAGCGTTGGATAGCGTAGGGGTAAACATTACTATTCCCACTCCAGAGTGTGCAACAGTAGGGAAAGCAAATACTTCATATATTATTGTAAAAAATATAAATTAATATCTATAACAAATTATTTTAAAGTAATTACCAATTTATTTTAATATAACAATTAATCAATTAAAATTACAAATTAAAATTAATTATTACTATTTGTTACCTATTAATAAAAATTAATTACAAATGAAAAATTATTTAATTAACAATTAAATCTTATTTATCTATTATTTCAAATTAAATACAATTAAATAAATTGAATTATTTAATTAATTATAAATAAACTACTTCCCACCCTATTCCCCTATAAACCCAGAACCCGCTACTGAAAATAAATAAGTACAATTAACATAATTAACAATTAATCAATTAAATAAAATTAATTGCCAAATAAAATTTAATTAATTACCCATAACATTTTAATTAGCAATAGATTCTAAATAAATACCAATACATTTTTTAACATATTTAATTAATTTTAATTAAATTACTTCCTACCCAATTCCCCTATAAACCCACAACCCGCTACGGAAAATAAATTAGTAAAATGAACATAATTAGCAATTATTCAATTAATTAAAATTAATTGCCAATTAAAATGTAATTATTTACCAAATATAAATTAATTAACAATTAATTAAAAAATAATACCAATAAATAAATTTACATATTTAATAATTATAATTAAATTACTTCCCACCCTATTCCCCTATAAACCCACAACCCGCTGCAGAATTTAATTACGCAAAAAAAAAAAAAAATTCATTATTTAAAATTAATGTTAACATAAATACACAATTTTCACACATATAATAACATAAAAAACATTATAAAAAATTAGATACTATTAAAAATTTGATATTTTTAATGACATATATTATATACTTCGATATTTTAACTGTCTACATTTTTAACATTTACTTACCTTAAAAACGATATTTTTGATGTCTATATTCTGTGCAGTCGATATTTTGTCCAGTCTATATTTTAAACTCGATATTATGTCCAGTTGATATTTTGGAGTCGATATTATGTCTGTTTACCTTATGAAGGTATCTTTTTACCCGTTTTACCCCTCTAGTTTTAGTTTCCATTGCTCTACCGGTGCCCAGATCCGTTTACCGATCTGCATCGCTTTACGTCCTTTTTTTTCATATAAAACTTTCTCCCGAGTATACATAGCTAACATTCTTGAAAGCCATTGATGAAATGACGGAGGATTAGGGTCCTTCCATAAAGTTGCTATGCAGAGTCTGATTAAAGCCATTGCGATAAATATAAATTCTTGATGCGGTATGTCCTGTCCTTCACTTCCTACCCCCAAAATCATAACCGCATTTGTTAACCTGACAAAGATCCCCAATTCATCATTAAAAAATTTTACAATCGCCTGTTTAAGAGGGTCTAAATTTGGACAAGATGCAAACATATGAATTGTATCAGCCTGCAGGCTTTGGCATCTCGAGCAGGATATCCCGTTTGTTCCCCCCCAACGTGCTATTCTGTGCGGTGTATAATACAATTCACAAAAAGTTTTATAACATTATGCCTGTAAGTTTGCAACTTTAACAATAGAATTTGTAAATTTTAGTGATTTTTCCCCCTCATTTCCAACTAAATTTAATTTTATTCTCCATTTATCAAAAGATTTTATCCTATCATCATCGTTATATTGACACAATGCCCCATACAGTTGTGAGATTGAGTACCCCTTCTCGTATTGAATATATTCCATCAAATCCACTCTTTTAAAATTACAGTTCCCTGCCAGTTTCCTTGTATTACTGACCTTATCTGCAAGTACTTAAAAAAATCTCTGCGATCTAACTAATATAATTGACATGCCCTTTCAAAGGAAATTAAACCAGAATCATCCATGATATCTCCTATTGTGCCCACCCCAGATTTATCCCATCGCTTCATCACTTGATCATGGAACACCTACGGGAGGAGTTCATTCTTATATAAAGGAGTATAGAAGTTCATTCGCCCTAGCTTAATTTTTTTCCGGACAGTGGACCAAACTGATATAGCAGCGCCGAGAACCTTAAACTTTGTTCTCTTATAATAGTTTAGCTCCTTAAATGTGAGCAATCCCTTATTAGAATCCCGAACCAATAAATCATATATGTCCGGGCTAGCGCCTCCATCCCTCCAAATATCCTTCGTTCTTCTCCTTAATAGTCCTCTGAGATAATGCAGACATTCGGCCAGATAGTAACCCTTAACATCTGGTACAGCCAAACCAGCTTGCAATGTTTTAAGATAGTCTCTCAAATCCCTTCTTTTTCTTGCATCATTTAGACCACAAACATTAATTGTAACTATGCGCATAAAAATTACCTTTTTTTGTCTCTGTTCCGTTTACTATACCACCGCCTTTTTCCTTTGGCATCTGCATCCCCCTCCCATTATTACCGTATATGATTTCGTTTTTTTTCTGATGATGAATTTTTCCCCATTTTTCCCCTCTGCACCACCCCCTACCACCCCTCCTCTCTACCGTCCCCCCACCCCCCTCTCCACCCAACAAGGCAAGTAGGCTTATGGCCTCTGTGATAGTGTCTGGCAGTCGCTTGTACCCACCGACCTGACATTACTACTGACATTACTACCTCTACCCCTACCCAGTGACCTTCTAACCATTAAACTATGGATTTAAATAAAATTACTAAAGTCCACATCAAAGTCCACATCAAGCTCTGATCCGCTATCTCCCTTCTAGTTCCCCTATTAGGAACTAATGGTAAGCACAGAAATGAAATACTTCTAGACAATTGATCATCCGATTCTTGCACCAGTATCTGACTTTAATGAGACCAGGTACTCTCTCGCTGGAATTTCTGAAGTGAAAACTCTGGTAGTGTTCTTGTAGATAATTTTGAGTCTAGAGGGATTCATTAAGTAGGCCTGAAGTCCCATCTGATGACACGGCTCAATCAGTTCACGTAATCTCCACCGCCTTTCGACTGTAGAGTGACAGAAGTCAGTAGTAGTGAAGAAAGAGTGAGTCTCAAAGTAACGCTTAGAATAAGGCCGTGCCTTAGAGTACACCTCTTCTCTCAAAAGAAAATTCCCAAAATAAATTAAAATTGTTCGAGGTCTAGGGTTCCCATCTTGTGAGGTGTGATGATTCTTTTTTGCCATGATTGGGAATCTGTGTACCCTCTAAATTTCTTTCTCCCAGTCCCAGTGTCTCAGTACTGGAAAAGCCCCTTTCATCATTTTCACTACAAAAGCCTAAATGTCATCTCCTTCCACTTTTTCCTCAATACCCAGGACCCGCAAATTGTTGCGGCGTTGCCGATTCTCCAGCTCTTCTAGCTTCCATTGTACGTCAGTCATCAATTTCTCACCGCCACTCTTAGATGTTAAATCTTTATCCCGGCTATCTTCAAGTGTACTAACCCTTTCCTCGAGCAGGGCCACTCTAGCATTAGTATCCGTGCATATTTTAGCCACTTTCCGGATTTCTCCCTGCAGGTTTTTATTTGCCATTCTATTCTTCTTCCCCTCTGCCTTAATTTCCTCCTGCACCAAGAATAAGCTGTAGTGAGGAGGCCTCTCTAGAGTCTCCAGGCCCCCCCCCTGTAATGTTTGCTCTGAATAAACATTTTGAGTGGCTGAATAGTCCCATCTTAATGCTGGCTCTGGGTTCAACCCACTTGGTGACTTTTGACTGATTCCAGCCTTTTCCTGGGAATGCGTATCCCTTTGTCTACGTGATAATCTCTTCTTTCTTATAACCGTCTCTCTTTCTCGTGAAGAGGATCCTCTCCTTGCCGCCGAGCTAGAGATAAAGCTTAAATCTGGTGTGTCTCTATTTCACTCTCCTCTACCTCCTCTACCTCCGAGGGAGTACCTTCTGACCCATCAGTAACCGAGTAGAAGTTTTCAGTAGTCTCTTCGGGACCACTAGTAGCATTGGGAGCACTGGGGCCGCTACTTACAATAATTTCTTGAATTAGTGATTCCGTTGTTATTAGATTATCTTTTTGCTTTTCTTTTTGCCTCTCCGACCCTTTTCCTGGAGATTCTGTCATTGCTTCAGTATTAGGGGGCCCAACCAAGTTTTGAACTGGGGCTTTGACGTTCGTTATTTTTTCTGATACGATCTCTGTCTCTGTTTCTCCCATCTCGCTCCACTGGGTAGTGCCCCCTGTAGTTATTACTGGGCCTTTTGGCTGCCCTGAGCCTTCATCTCCAAGGCTTAGATTCCTGCTTCCCGGGGGGTCCCCCATTACTGTGTTTTTCTTAGCTGCCTCAATCTGGGTTACTGGGGAGAAAAATCCCGTTATACTATTGGTATGTGTCCCAGAATTTGTTACAAATTTTTTTTTGCCCCTTGTATTGTGTCCAGTATTAGCATTAATCTTTTTTTTAATCCCGCACTCCTCACCTTGTTTTTTCTCCCTCATTTCTTTTCTGGGCTCTTTATCACCATCTTTCTCCTGGTCCTGTGCTTGTGCGGGTATTTGCTGCTCCTCCAGAGTTTTGCCTTTACCACCTCGCGTGGTTTTAGGCGAGATATCCGCAGACAGACTCTGCCACAGTACTTTGAGCACTTTAAGCGCTTTGAACAGTGAAACTCTCTTGTTTCCTCTGTTGTTCACCAAGTATATTGCTGCTAGCGTTCCACTCAGAGCCTCACCTCTCTCCTCCGCCAAGCTCTTACCGAAGCAATCCCAGGGGCAGTCAGAAGAACAGCCTGTTGGACCTTGCAGTTTACCGCGAGGTCTACCCGCGTCTTCCACGTCTCTCGCGTTGCATGAGCCAGCTGCCGATTCCTCACACGCTGCTTTCCTTTGCTTCTCGCCTCGGTACAAGGAGCCTGCTGACCCACATGGATTGCCGACATCGCCGACTCCGCCGATTTCGTCAGCTCCGCTGATTCCGCAGCCTCTGCAGACTCCTCCTCCGAGCTCGCCTCCCTCTGCGGCTCCGCTGGTTGCAAGAAGCTCCGTGCGGCGTCTCCACCACACCTCTCTTGTTTCGAGAACCGATATCAGGAGCTCTACAATCAGCTCACCTATCGGATCGGCTCGTCGCTTTCTTCCCCCGGTTCCATGTAATCCTCTGGTCAGGTACTGCTCTCACATCACAGTTCTATACCTTTTTCAACCGGTGATTTCGGGAGCGTTCTCCCGATGCGACTAGCCAGACGCCATCATGCCCCGGCACCCCAAATGCCCTTCCAATGGCACTTCTTGAGCCAGCCCCAGTAGGAAGGCTCTGAAGTTCTGGGGTACCACCAGCGCACGGGCTGACCCAGGCTCAGCAACCTTAGGCTCTGAATACTGGAGGTCATTCTCCCAATAAATGAAATGTGTTCCAGACTGATCACTGTTGGCCTGGTCTGCTGGTCTGCAGCCTGCTGCCGCAGACCTATGAAAGAAGGACACTCTTTCTGCGCCCTGCAGAATTCCTCCCTGGAGGGGCCTCCTTCTTGCTGCCAATGGATTAGCTCAGGCAGGTCCCCCAGTTCAGCTATCTGTTCCCCGGTAGGCTCCAGGGCATCACCCTCAAGGTTTGCTTCCTCCTGGGCCGTGGGAACTTCAGGGGCCGGTTTCCTGCGCCGCCTGTGCCTTCACTCTAAGGCCGGTTCTTGGGCCTCTCCCTCAGGCTCCAGGACCTCTTGAGCACCCTTACTGGCTGCCATTGACTGGGTGGTCACGCACCCCAGTCAGGCAGACCCACCATCCTCAGGTGAGTACTTTTCTCCACCTTCTCCCAAGGTGAACTTTCCAAGTCGTTTCCCAACAAACAGTCTACAGGCATGGCAGTTCTCACAGCTACTTGAAGAGTACCAGAGACCCCCCCACACTCAAAGGGAACCTGAGCCATTGGACACTGACTCTCAGTGTTGTCGGCGTTCACGACTCGGCAGAATGCATGTGGGACAACCTGCTCTTGTGACACCAGGTGATGCTTGACAGCTGTCACACTGGCTCCTGTATCTCTAGGAGCCCCCACCTTCTTGCCATTGATGGTCACCCACTACCCATATTTCTTAGTGTTATCGGGCAGTTGGTTTTCAGGGACCACCTTACAGTCTCCTAATGAGACAAGGGACATTTCTACTGTACCCCACCCACCTTGGGCTGCTACTTCCTCCCCAAAGGTTACACTAGCCATCTGCCGGGGCGGAGCACCAGTGGGTGCTGGTTAACCAAACAGGCGACACTTTGGATTATTGGCAAAATGACCCAGGTCACCACACTTGTAACACTTTGGGGACCCTCTTTGAACAGGTATACCTGTCGGGCCCCGGCTGGTTTCTGGGCTGGGGAGGCTGAGAACCTTTCCCTTGGTTCCCTTGGGGATTACTTTGGGGCCTCTTCTGAAACTCCCTCTGTTTGCCCTTGCAAACTCTTCTGCTGGGGACCCTGCCCACCCTTGGCGGAGTCTCCCACTTGACCCTTGTGGACCCTGGTGCTGACTCAGCGGTCGGCCTCCTCAGCAAGCTTCCTAGGGTTAGTCAGTTTGCTATCAATCAGGTGCTGGCGTAGCTCAGGAAAACAATTACTAGACAAGTGTTCCCATGCAATTAAATCAAAGAGACCTTGGAAATCATCAACTTTGCTACCCTTCACCCAACCATCCAGTGCTCTGCAGAAAAAAGTTACATACTCCACATACGTACTATTAGGAATTTGTGCACAACCCCTGAACCTCTGTCTGTACAATTCAGGAGTTAAACCATACCTGGTCATCAAAGCTTCCTTCATGTTGGGGTAAGAATTATAAACTTCAGAAGGCAAATCTAGCAGTGTGTCCCGCCCCTCACTAAGGAACCGCCTCCACAACCTCGCGCCCCAATCTCTCTCAGGGACCCGGTGGGAAGACATGGCTACCTCATAGGCCTTGAACCACTGCCCTATGTCATCATTCTTAAAACATTCTTTAACCTCCTCCTTTAGTATGTACACCCATGACTCTACCTGCACTGGCGATGTGCTACCACCAGAGGGAGGATGTTCCAAACTTTTAGCTTTCAGCTCCATCTCCCTCAATTTCATCTCATGCTCCATCTGAATTCTTCTTTCTTCCAGAGCCATCTTTTTGCTTTCTAGCTCCAATTGCCCATTCAATTTAAGTTTTGCCATCTCCATTTCATGTGCTCGGATTTCCTTCCTGTCTGCCAACTCCTCTGGTGACAGGACTCTGCCAAAATCAATCACACTTTCTGGTGGTTCAATTTCTACCACATTCTCCGGTGCCCTTGACTCTTTCCAGGCCCTCAGCGCCTTTATGAAATGTGAAACTCTAAATTTTCTGCAAAAGTCTTTCAGCTGCTCCACTGTGTAGCTCTCAATTCTCTCTTCTTCCCAATCAATTTCAATTCCATCAGAGACTATGGATGCTGCCTTTCCTACAGACTTTGCGCTAGGCATGACTTCTTTAAAAATGGAGATCTCTTGGTAAAACAAAAATCACAAGTATGTGGCTGTGTTATTGGTCTGAACTCACTACGTGGTGTTCACCAATTACTGTATATAAATTACAAATGCAAATTCGAAAATCCCACCGCTGCCACCAATGTTAGATTTTGGGGTCTCTGGTTGGCACAGGTAAGTACTTGTGACAAGCAGGGACCCTCTCCTCTAGTCAGGGTACGGGACTTACTCTTTAAAATAACCCCTGCTCACCCTCTAGGTTGCGTGGCACGGACAGACACGGCTAATCTCAGAGCGTTATGGGGAAATGCATTTGTAACAACACACAGCAACTCAGTGACAACACCACACATGGATACCACAACAGGGTTGTATCAAAAATAATTTTTCTTTATATAAGGCTTAGCACAAGACCCAAATAACGTTTGTAAAATGAGGCCACAATACTATTTAGCAAAAATAAGAGTTCTGTTAAAAATGCGTAGTTCTTGGTTCCCGTGCGCGTTGTGCACTCTTGTCCGACTTTCACAGTGTAACAAAAACTGTCGAAAAACTATCAAAAGGTACTATGCAAGCGTTGCGGACTCCTTGGTCCGTGGCGTACACACAGGGGTACGAGGTGAGTGACAGTACCTTTTGGGATGATTAGTCCGGCTCGAATGAGGCATCCGGGACGTGTAGTCAACACAAAGATGCTGGCGGCTCCTCTGCGAGGCGGGCCCTGGCTGTGTTAGGCGTCTCGTGAGAGGCGTAGAGCAGGGGGGCCTCGAGGAGCAGGGCGGGCGATGTTGGTCGTCTTTGAGCCGTACCTTCGGTTTGGAGCTGCGGAGTAAATGTAGGCAGTGCGGCATGAGGCAGCCAGTATGAGGGATACGGGCCGAGCTCTCTCAGTGAGGCGCGGCCCCGGTGATCAAGAGCGCGATGCGAGGCGGCTGGTACGCTTCGTGCGTACGGGCCGTCCTTGGCTTTGCAAGGCACTCCGGTCGGGCTTCCTGCAGTGGGGGCGGCGAGGCGAGCAGTGCGGCTCGAACAGGGGGGGAAGAGTGTGGCAGAGTGCGGCCGGCCCTGGCGGAACGGTGCGAGGGGGGGGTCGTAGCGGAGCGGCTCACACGGTGCGGGTGCAGCCAGGCACAAGCGTCACGGCAAAGAAGGGGATGAGGCGAACTGGGATCGCGGCTCCAGCGATAATGAAGGTCAAAGTTCAGCAGATCGTCAGCGAAGGCAGGAGGAGCCCAATAATCCTGGGACTCCGTTCAGGGGGCAAGCTCACCCACAAGCCCTTGGAGATGGTTTGAAGCACAAGTTTACAAAGTCTCTTTCAGTCTTATCCTCTCCTTTCACAGCAAGGCACCCACTGCAGGCCAATCCCCCAGGTCAGGGACAGTACTCCTCCTTACAACTTCTTCCAGGTCCTTCTCGTCGGGCAGAGGTTCTTCATGGTTCAAGCAGGATCTGATCATCATACTGATAATCTTTTGTTCTTTCAGGCCAGGGAACCTGTGCCTAGTTCAGTCCAGTTTCTGAGCACTTTGTTGACACGTTGCAGGCTTCTGCTTTCAGTGTGCGACATCAGACGCTCCGCAGGAGGTGGAGCCAGCATTGTGGTTGCAGAGCACAGCTCTATTCAGAGTCAAGGGGCACTCCTCCCACCCATCCAGTGGGGAAGTGTGGCTCACTGGTTAGAGGAGGCAGACCTGGAAGCAGAGGTCAGCCCGGGACCAGGGTTCAATTCCCGGCTCGGTGGGGTCTTGAGTCCTAAAATGTCCATGGACTCGACAATTCTCGCTCCGGTGCCTACTCGATTCACGGGTTCACACTCTGCGACTCTGGGCAATAGCTTGCTTAATCTCCACAACGGCCCCTCGCGGCGGGATGCCTGGCTTTCACCTTGCGGATACCCTGCCGGGGTTATCTCACAGGGGAATACCAGGACGGGTTCCCTAAGCAAGCGCTTAGAAACCGCTCGGTGATTTGCGCTATATAAATTCCTGTACATTTACATTTACATTTACATTTACATCCTGGTGCAATCTTCCTATTCACCACCTGGCTGCCCAGCCTGTCTCCTGGAATTTCCCAGCCCTGTCACTCACAGAAACCAGGCAGCAGATACACATCAGAGCAGTGGTGGACTGAAATGCTTATGCAAGCAAATGCCAGCTTTCTAAAAGTGGTATTTGCAAACACAGAACATTAAAATAAACTTTGCTAAAAGATGTATTTTATTATTCTGAGTTCAGGCATACCAAACTCGAATATCTACCATGTTCCCCGAGCCTGCTAGGATTATAGAGGGTAATAATTCCAGCAGCCCATTCTGGCCTATGAGATCAGGTAGCCTTACAATAGTGAAAAAACGAAAATGGCTGTAATTCACTATTGGGACATGCCACACACATCAGGGCATGTCCTACCTTATGGGTACAATGCACCCTGCCCTTGGGCCTACCATAGGGGGGACTCACATGAAGTAAAGGGAACGTTTAGGGGCTGGCAAGTGTGTGCACTTGCCCAGCCAGCATGACAGTACCAGACTGCACGCAGGTTCTGCAATGGCAGACCTTAGACACATTTTACAAGGCTGCTTCTCTGGGTGGCACACCAAGTGCTGCAGGCCCTCTAGCAGCATTTGGATTTACAAGCCCTGGCACTCCTGGTGCACTTTACTGGGGTCTGACAGTAAACCAAATAAGCCAATCATGGAAACCAATCAAATATACACTTTATACAGGAAGCACTTGCACTGTGCCACTGATTGGTAGTGGCACAGTGCTCTTGAGCAGCTAACACCAGCAAAACATATGAGGCACAGCAGCAAAAAGTGGAAGGGAGACTCACACCAAGGTGCCAGGTCTAACAATCAGCATACAAAATCATGACTCATTGGTAATACACTCCCCTTAGACCCGTAGACTCCAGAGGATGTTCCCAGGTATTGCCCCTCTCTGCTGGCACTGCCAGGTGGCTCAGGGCTCCTTCCTACACAAATGGTAGACATGCCCACTCATTCTTACTTTCTGGAGCGAGCTACTGGGTCACATTAAAGAGGTGGTCGGGTTCCCTCTGCCCTACGACCCGGGGATAATCATTCTAGGGCTAGGTC
The DNA here is from genome assembly GCF_964261635.1 of Lissotriton helveticus. NCBI lineage: Eukaryota > Metazoa > Chordata > Amphibia > Caudata > Salamandridae > Lissotriton > Lissotriton helveticus. Next base: position 501,951,729 of record NC_136062.1, read on the forward strand.
CAACATCTCTTAAAGCAATGACTAACATGGACTGGCGCTTGATTTTTCACATGCTCACTGCTGCAAAACAGGTCATTGCACTCCATTGGAAGAAAGCTTGCACTCCTCGCCCTTGGTTTGGCTTACACGTCTCTGGCATTTCCTGCTCTCTCCCCTTCTCTTCTCTCCTCTTCACTCTCTCCTCTTCTCCCTGCCCGCTTGACATCTGATTGGGGAGGTGCTACTTTCTCCACCTTGCCACCCGAGATTTCCTTACCTCTGATACAGTGGCCACCCTGCTAGCCCAGCCGCAGACATCTGCACGACGCATTGTGCCTGACCCTCACTGTTGTTATGGCACTGATTAATCACCTCCCGACCAACTTCTGTTAGGATTTATACTCCTGATCTCCCGCAATGCATCCCATTGCCTGGCCCTGTATAATGACCTTTGTAGCCTGCTTTTTCTGAACCATCGAAGTATATGATATAATCTGCTCCCTTTGTAATGCCTTATAATGCCTACTGTCTGGTAACTGCTATGTTGAATTTTCTTGTTGTGTATAAATTCAATAAAAGAGATTTAAACAAAAAAAAGGAAGCTCAACAGCGTATTTTGAATCTCTCGTTTTCTGGGAACTCCCTTTTTGGTTTGCACACTGATGAGGAAATGGCCAGAATGAAAGCCGAGTTGGACACACTAAAGGCTGTGGGCCTTGAGAAGAAAAAGGAGTTTGAACGACGCTACATACCCTACAATCGCAAAAATTGCCAACAGGGGGTTCAGACCCCTCAGTGGTCGCAAAACAAGCAAAAAAAATCCCAATATCAAGGCCGTCGTTCCTCGAGAGGAAGAGGAGGAGATCAACAACGGTCCTCTTGCACAGCAAAAATTCAAGGAAACCAAGGATTTTCTGCTTCCTCTAGCACCGTTCCACACTCCAGTGGGAGGAAGTGTTTCAAATTGCATACAAGAGTGGCGCAACATCACCAAAGACCAGTGGGTGCTAAATATACTGAGCAATGGGTACGTGCTACGTTTCTGTGCGTCCCCAAGAGATATTTCTCCGGTAAAGTCACGTCCTCAACAAACTAGCCATAGAAGAGGTCCCTCCTGCCAAGAGAGGGGAGTCTACTCCAGATATTTCCTTGTTCCGAAAAAAGACCAAGCAGACAAGTTCAGACCTATTCTAGATCTCCAAACAAGTTCATACAAAAGGAGAAATTTCGTATGTTGGCGCTCCATCGAAAATTTCCACATCTGAGGAAAGGAGATTGGATGTGTTCGGTGGATCTCCAAGATGCATACTTCCACATTCTAATTACCCCACAGCATCGCAAGTTCCTGCGATTCATGGTAGGCGCAAAGCATTACCAGTTCAGAGTTTTACCGTTCGGCCTCAAATCGTCCCCAAGGGTATTCAGGAAATGCATGGCAGTGATGGCGGCAGCAAGGCCTGTTTGTGTATCCATACCTGGACGACTGGCTGTTGAAGGGATCATCTCCTCACATGGTGCAGAATCACCTTCACATCTGCCTGGATCTCCTTCAACGCTTGGGTCATCATGTGAACATGGAAAAATCAGTTCATCTGCCCACTGAATCGCTCCACTATCTGGGCGCCACCCTGGACTCTGGCCTAGGAAAAGAGTTTCCTTTGGAGGACTGTCATCAATGAGAAACAAATGCAACATCATCCTTCAAGCACATTGTGAGAAGTTGGCCTGATGTGCAGTGCTCACTATTCTAGTGATCACTATATATCAGTCCAAACAACCCTTATTGATGATTGGTTGTAAGTCAACCTTATAGACCAGCTATCCTAGTAGCATGGATACGAGCAGTCTAAGGCTAAGACTCTAGAGGGCGTGTTAAGCCAGCTGTTTTACCATCACCTTACCCCTTGAACACCCAGTGAAAGGACACCACACAAGTGTTATGAAAATAAACAGTGTATTTATTAGAATCACAACAACCCTGTACTCTTTATGAGGACAGGGTGCTAGGCACACAACAAAACTCTTACGAAAATACTTAAGTTAGCACAGTATATACAAATGCCCGAGGGGCACGAAAAACCATATACTCTAAAAGTGGAATGCGAAATTACTAGCAGGTAAGTACAGTACTAATAGGCTTTGGAATCGCTAGGACTTGACTAGGGAATCGTTAGATTACTTCTAGGAGACCTAGGGGACTCGGGTGCAGAGTGTGCACTCTCATGCGGGATGCGGGACAAAGTCTATGGAAGCTAGTAAAGGCAAAGTTAGTGTTCACGGGCGAACCCGACCTGGTAGGGAGAAAACGACAGAGGATCCTGACCCTTGGATAGTGAGGCTATGCTGGGGCACCGAAATGCCGAAGTTACCTAGCCCAGTGGCTGCAGCTGGATAGGTCTCAAAAGACGTCGGGAATCCTCGTTGCCGGACCAGGAGCCTGGAAGAAAGATGCTGGCAGGCGACCAGTGAAGATTGTTCGAGTTGATCCAAGCCTGGATCTGGAAGAAGGATGACACCTGAAAGCAGAGGGGACCAAGTTTGTGACTACTAGCCAGTAGTCAGAGGGCACCAGGAGGGCACCGGATGGTAGTCACCTCGACTAGGTGAGTGGGCGACGCTGGCTCTGCAGATCTCACGGACCAGGAGGCGTTGTCGGCGACCAGGATGGAGAGGCGAGCTGTCCCACGATGGATGAAGCTGTCGGCGTCGAAGTTACCCAGGATTGGGCAACAAGCCTTGGCTAATTCAAGCCCACGCGGTGGACTCAAAATGGCGTCTTGAGTGGACCAGGAGGGTCCGGGGTGCTCCTCTTCTGGAAGGGAGCAAGGGCCAGTCTGGAGCAACCAGACCAGCAGCAGTGATGTCGTCGGGCGTCGTTCAGAAGGCCACAAGCCTGCGGGCTAGTAGCCAAACAACGCGGTGAGCAGCAAAAAGCAGAAGGGCCCCACGCCGATCGTGGAGATGCTGGGGGGCTACTCTTCGGTGCTGGAGCTGCTCAGGGTCGGGGCTTCTCGGACCCCAAAGCACTCACCAGGAAATTACTCGGCGGGCTTGCTGTGCAGAAGTCGTGCAGTCTTGAAGATGGCCGGTCCCTCGAGGTCTCGTCGCACCCACGGTTCTCAGCTTGGCTGTAGAGGTGGGTAGAGGTCAGAGGTGCCAGGGAAGCCGGTTCTCGTCGAGCTGGGCAGTCGGATTCCGGAGGAAGGACGTGCAGCAGACCGCAGTGTTCTTGATGGTGCCTGCGGATGCAGGGTGACTACTCCTTAGCCGCAAGGGAGAATCTTGAAGAAGGAAATCTTGAAGTCCTTTCGTAGAAAGTCGTGTCTTGATTCCAAAGATGATCTAATTTGGAAGGGGGCCTGCTCCTACCTTTATCTGGGAAAAGGGGGCTGGCACGCGACTAAGTCCTGCCCTATGGGTGGGACCAGGAGGGGGGTGGTTACACCCACTTCCTTGGCGGGCTTTTCCCCAGCTCAGGGTCTGGAGTGTCCCTGGAACTGGTTCAAGCCGGCCTATGCATAGTGAGCACCGGGGTGCCACTTGCAGTCGCCTTCCTCTGAAGCCCTGCCTACCTAGGATACACAAAATCCTGTCTGGGACGGTGCTGGCACCGCCCCTGGCAGGAAACCCTTTGTCCTTATCTCCTGCTCTGGGAGGACTCCCAGCAGCAGGAGGGCAGACTTGTGTCTCGGTGGCAGCATCCATTTTGTGGAGCTGAGGCTCTGTTTGACTTTAACCGGGGTTAGGGGTTACATACATGTCGTGTCCCTCTAGGAGGGTGGAATGCTAACGCCGTCGCCAGAATTGGCGAGGGGTTAGTATTCCAATTCGTATGACACCTTACTCGACATGTTTTGATAAAGCGATACCAGAGTTGGCATATAACCGCGAGGATTATAATGCACTTAAGAGTATATGGTACGCGATATCCTGGAAACGGCTAAGGGATAGATCCCGAAAGCCGCAGACAGGCTCAGCTCATGCCAGAGCACCATCTCACACGATTCCAAGCACTCTGCCTTCAGGATTGTCAAGGCCTGCCATAGGAGTGACTGATAGGAGATCTGTGTGTCCATTTTAGGGTTAGATATAGGAATACTATATCTAAAGCAAAGGGTGATTACACCACCTTGCCCCCAGCTGTCAAGCAGCCAGTTGTGTCAGATTTGGATGGCCAGCCAGGGGTGGCATAATACATGCTGCAGCCCCTGGTAGGCCCTGGGTACACCTATGCCCTGGGTACCTAAGGTACACTGTACAGGGACTGATAAGGTGCCTCAGTATCCAATTAGATATGTACCTAGGGTACATGGAATCCTTTTTACAGAGAGAGCAGTAGGCCTGGGGTCCTGAATAGCAGGGCCCCAGGTCAACTAAGTCAGAAAACCAGCAAAACACCAGGCAAAAAGTTGGGGGCAACCATAGTCAGGGATCTACCTTCCTACATAACCCCCCCCAAACGAAAGGAGATAAGGCTAGCCTTGCCAGGTAAGCCTGTATTGCCTGAGTGGCCATATAAGGAAGTACCAGCACTGGCATGGTTACCCCCTATCTCATGGTCCACTAAGCAATCCCTCACCCTCAGGGTGTCTGAGGGTCTCCACCATAGGGAATCTCTACCTGTGGTGTGTTTTGGCAAAGTAAAAGGCTGGTGCTGAAATGGAGTACTGAAGTGAGGCTCCACTAATTTTGGGCTCAGCTTCCTCCAATCATTATCCACCATAGAGGCCTTTCTTTCCAAGACTGAGTTGTTTTGGGCTCTCAGGGTCAACCTCTGGCTACCTACAGCTGGAGGTTGGGTCCCTCTGTTTGGCTTACTGGAGGGACAGGTCAGGTCTGGGGCCCTCAGGTCCCAAGTTTGGCTGTGCCCAACAGTGTCCATCTGGGGGAGGTCCCTAACTAATTTTAAGGGGGATCCCTCAGGAGTGTGTTTTATTTTCACTTGGCTATGACTACTAGCTTCAGTGCCCTTAATCTGCTGATTGGGGAATTCTTTTGGACAGGGGGCCCTTTGGGGTCCAACACTGGCCTCCCTGACCTCTACAGCCCTGGGCTGACTGAGGCAGGGTAGAGAGGGGCAGGTTACCTGCTCCAGACTGGGTCCCACCTTGGAAGGGTCCACTGACATCAGGGGTTCTGCCAGGCTAGGCCTGACTACCTCTGTGGCAGTTTCCTCACAAGGGGTCAGATCAGTTCCCTGAGGAGGCTGATCCTTTCCTAAAGTCTGGTGGGAGGGAGATTTCTCTTCCTCCTCAATACTCTCTGTCTGAGTGGAGTGATCCATAGTTTCAGGCTTCACAACACTATCATCTGTCTGAGTTTGAGCTGTGGCCATCACAACTCTCCCAACCTTTTCAGGAGGGGGCTCAGTTTGGGTGTGGGCTGTTACCATGACAGCCTTGACAACCTGTTCTGGGAAGGAAGTTGTCTGAGATTGGGTTGTGACTGGCACAACCCTCCTGACCTGTTCAGGGAGGATATCTTGGACTGGGGCTGTGGCTAACACTGCCCCACTAACCTTACCATGGGGGTTTACCATTCTAGAAGGGGTTTCTTGCTCTACCTAAGCCCAGGCGGCGGTCTCTAAATCATTCCCCAGTAGGCAATCTACAGGCAAGTTGGATGACACTGCCACTCTCTTGGGGCCAGTGACACTTCCCCAGCTGAGATTTACTACTGCCATGGGATGAGTTTTCTTCACTCCATCAATGTTTACCACCTGGTATGTGGCACCAGGTAAAAGTTGCCTTGAGGGGACTAGACTCTCAGTCACCATGGTGATGCTAGCCCCTGTATCTCTATAGGCCTCAACTTTCATTCCATTGATGAGGGGCTCCTGTCTGTACTTGCCCAAAGTGTTGGGACAAGTGGTGAAGTTGGCAAACCCCATGCCAGTCTCACAGACAAGAGTATCTGAGTTTGGGGACCTGGTTAGGCCAGAGTCCCCAGGAACTCCCAAAGTAAATGCACCCAAATTCTTGGGGGCACTCCCACCACCTGGGGGATTACTACTAGTAGTAACAGGAGGTTTGGGAATGTTACCTGGGGGTATGTTCTCCTTATTGTTATTCTTTGGGCAACTGCTGTCAGTTTTTAAATGACCCACCTGTTTACAGGGATAACAGTAAGGCTTCTTCTGGTTATTGGAAGGATTCTGGGACCCACCCCCCTCAGAGGATTTTTGGGGCCCTGATGTGGTTTGATCTGGAGATTTATTCCCACCCTTCTCTTGAGGCTTGGTTGATTCCTTTTTCTGGTCACCACCTTGGTTCTTGGGCCTAATCCTGGTTCTGACCCATTTGTCTGCCCTCTTACCCAATTCTTGTGGAGAGGTCAGATCAGAGTCTACCAGGTGCTGGTGTAATAACTGGTTCTGACAATTATTTAAGACTTGCTCTCTCATAATAAGATTATACAATCCTTTGAAGTCAGTAACCTTGCTACCCAGTAGCCAGCCTTCCAAAGCCTTAGTGGCACAATCAACAAAGTCAGACCAGTCCTGAGACTGAGTTTTCTGGGTGTCCCTGAACAGCAACCTGTACTGCTCAGTGGTTAAGCCAAACCCATCAATCAGTGCATTTTTCAGGACCTGGTAATCATTAGCATCCTCCACTCTTGTAGTGAGGAGCTTATCTCTACCTTTGCCATCAAAGGAGAGCCACAGTATAGCTGCCCACTGACTCTGGGGAATGCACTGCACAGTGCAGGCCCTCTCCAGAGCAGCCATCCATTTCTGGATGTCATCCCCTTGCTTAAAGGGGGGCACTATTTTTGTCAGGTGTTTAGTATCTAAACCCTTCTCTTTTTCTCTTGGGAGATTGCTGCCACCAGTGGAAGCTAACCCACTCATCTGCTGCTCTCTAGCAAAGGCAAGCTTCTCTTTGGCCAGGGCAAGTTCTTCCCTTTCAATCCTCAGTTTAGCTTGTCTCATCCTTGCTTCATGCTCTCTTCTCTGAGGGGAAGTCAATCTCCTCTGGGGAGAGTTCCTTCTCCCCTGAGAAGAGGCATTAGAGTGCAGAGATCTAATGGAGTCCCTAGAAGGAGATCTATTTCTCCTAACTCCAAGGTTAGGCCTCATTAGGGTCAGTACTGGGGGTCCCCCAGATCCTTCCCCAAGTAGGTCTAAGTTGGCCCTAGTTAGCCTTCTGACTACCTCAAGACCTTTGTCTGTCTCATCCCCAGAGAGTTCCTCAGGCTCCTCCTCCTCCTCCTGAGACCTGGTCATCTGAGGCCTCTGGTCCAGATTGGAACATAGCAGTTCCGGAGGGATATTTTGTAGAGTACCTCAACCGACCTAGAAGAACAGGCGGGGGCATTGGTATCATCTACAAGTCCCATCTAAAAATATTCTGCCTACCAGAGTTAAATATGGAGGCTGAAGCCTTGAACTTCAAAATCAAATGGAATAACCGTCTGATTTTCGTTGGCCTGCTGCTCTACAGACCCCCAGGGCCAAAAGCTCCCTTTATCACTGCTCTCCATACATATCTGGAATCCACCACGGACTCCGCCACTTTTACAATTCTAGGAGATTTTAATTTTCACCTCGAAGCTACTAATGTTTCTGATTCCGCAACTCTCATTGACAACCTGCTTAGTTTTGATATGATCCAACTAGTGCGTAAGCCCACCCACATTGCAGGACATACTCTTGACGGCATTTTCACCAACAACAATAATTTAAAATTTTCTTCCACTTTGCCTGTCCCATGGTCTGATCACAGGGCTGTCTTCTTTAATCTAAAATTTCATGACTCTGCAAGACACAGAAGACGCTTCCTGCCCCCGGAAAGCAAGCGTTCATGGAAACACTTAGACTCGAATCTGCTAGCAGAGGCTCTTGCCAACGACCCCCCAACATTTGAGCAATGTAGCATCGACACTGGAGCCTCCAGCTTTAACAGTTGGATTGCTCAGGCTGCCGATGAGCTAGCTCCTCTGGAGTCCCGAGTGCCTAAGAAACGGTTGGCCACCGCCCAGTGGTATACAGCTGAGTTGAAATTAATCAAACTCAAATGCCGCAAAGCTGAGCGCATTTGGCGGTCCAACTACTGCGCTCTTAAAAAGGCCGAATACTCCAAAGCTCTGCAGGAGTACAAGGCAGCGATTTTTCAGGCCAAATCCACATTTTACACCACCAGAATCCAAGAAGCCCCCAACTCTGCCAGAGAGCTCTTTAAGACTGTTACCCTTCTGGCAAAAACCCCGCGAGACACTATATTTACACCGGACCAGAACTTTGTCGGGAATATTGCTGCTTTTTTCCAGAGCAAAGTACAGGCAGTTTATGACGGTCTCTGCACCGAAGCCACTAACTCCAATACCAGCCTTAACATCTCGGTCACTCCTACCCAGATCACGGCAGTGGACACTGAGGAATCTTCACCTCCCACTTTCCCTGTCTTTTCTAGATTTCCTATGCTAAAGGAGTCGGAGGTCGGGGACCTTCTCCTACAGATGAAATCAGGATCTCCACTGGATCCATGCCCTCCGCACATTTTGCATTCTATTCCATTAGCTATAACTGGAGTATTGACCTCTCTATTAAACAAGGCTATATGCTCGAACTCCTTCCCCTCAATCTGGAAGAAGGCCTGTATCCGCCCGATTCTGAAAAAAGACTCACTCAATCCCTCCGAAACTAAAAACTATCGGCCCATCTCCTGTCTGCCTCTACCAGCTAAAATCCTCGAGAAAGCCATGAACTTAGAACTGATGACTTTCCTCACGAAGAATAATCTTCTTGACTCTACGCAACATGGCTTTCGAGCATGCCATTCAACTGAGTCAGCCCTTATCATGGCAACAGAAGATATCAGGAAGACCATGGATGACGGTGGAAGAACGGCCCTCATATTACTTGATTTAACCGCGGCGTTCGACACCGTCAATCATTCGGTCCTACTAAGTCGTCTGGAAAATGTGGGCATCTCCGATGCCGCTCTAGCCCTCTTAGCATCATTTCTGACAGGCAGAATCCAACAAGTCCACTGGGATGGACTTAAATCAGAGGAATTCACTCTTCCCGGAGGAGTCCCACAAGGGTCGGCATTATCACCAACCTTGTTCAATTTATATGTCACCCCCTTGGCGAAACTGATAAAATCCCATGGCTTGAGATTAGTGTCTTATGCAGACGACACACAAATCATAGTGTCGGTCTCCGATTCCATTGAAGCAACTGCAGGCCGTTTCAGGAATTGTCTTCTCAGTGTAAAAAACTGGATGAGCCAAAACTTTCTCAAACTAAATACTGAGAAGACTGAAATCATAGAATTCGGTCAAAAGCCCTCGATATGGAGTCAGCTATGGTGGCCCCCGGAAGCCGGCTGCTGTCCTATCCCAGCCGAGAAGGTCAGAAACCTCGGATTCTTTTGGACAAAAACCTCTCCTGCACAGCGCAGGTGAACCAAGTCACTTCAGCTTGTTTTCATATGATGAAGGTACTTAGAAAGAACTTGCCTTTTATTCCACCCACCTTAAAAAAGACTGTGATTGCTGCCCTAGTAATGTCTCGAGTTGATTATTGCAACTCTCTCTATCTCGGTACGGGAGAGAAGCAATTGATCAAGCTGCAGGCTATCCAGAACGCGGCCGCCAGGGTTCTCCTGAACCTGCCAAAGCGTCACCCCACTTCCCAGGCCATTCGAGAGCTGCACTGGCTGCCAATTAAGCGCAGAGTCCAGTTTAAAGCCCTCTGCTTGGCCCACAAAGCCGTACACGGAAAAGGATCAGACGATCTGGCCAAACTTCTCCCGCGCTATGTGCCCAACCGAACTCTAAGATCGGCTAATCAAGACCTGGTCTGCGTGCCTAGAATCCGGAAAGTGCGTTGGGGTGGAAAATCATTTTCTAATCAGGCCTCCAAACTTTGGAACTCATTGCCTGTCGAACTTCGCTCACAAGCCTCCAAATTGAGATTCAGAAAATCCCTGAAAACATGGCTGTTCTCCCTGCCCAGATCTGTCTCACATCACCTTTTATTCTACAGTGCCAAGACGCCGCGGCATTCGAGCGCTTAATAAAAACTTCAGTCAGTCAGTCAGTCCTCAACTGCATTGACAGTGTTGTGGAGGTCTGGATCCCCAGTGGTACCCTCTAAGGCTGGCATATTCCCATCTAGCTGAGAAATCTTTCTCGCATCATATGTCTCTAAGAGACCTATCAGAAAGGGAATGGTGGGGTTAGACCCCTGTTTCAATTTCCTGGAGGTACACACTTGTCTCATCTCCTGGAAACTGAGAGCTGCATATCTTGATTTGACCTGTGGAGGGTCAAGATCCACAAGGGGAGTCTCAGTAGACTCTCCCTGGGTAGACATGCTTTTCTAGTGAGGTGTAAGTGGTGCACTTACCTACACTATATGTTTGCCTACTGATCCCTGGCTAGAGTTGTAGTTTAGGGTGTGCTAGGCCCTATGAGCTACAACAGCTGGTTCAGTCGAACTCAGAGTATTCTAAGCTAAGTTATATGTACCTTAGTACTTATGTGATCTTTCACAAGATATTCTTAGGATATGTGTGGTAAAACAACAGCAAGCTCAAATCCCAACCGCTGCTCACCAATGTGAGAAGTTGGCCTGATGTGCAGTGCTCACTATTCTAGTGATCACTATATATCAGTCCAAACAACCCTTATTGATGATTGGTTGTAAGTCAACCTTATAGACCAGCTATCCTAGTAGCATGGATACGAGCAGTCTAAGGCTAAGACTCTAGAGGGCGTGTTAAGCCAGCTGTTTTACCATCACCTTACCCCTTGAACACCCAGTGAAAGGACACCACACAAGTGTTATGAAAATAAACAGTGTATTTATTAGAATCAAAACAACCCTGTACTCTTTATGAGGACAGGGTGCTAGGCACACAACAAAACTCTTACGAAAATACTTAAGTTAGCACAGTATATACAAATGCCCGAGGGGCACGAAAAACCATATACTCTAAAAGTGGAATGCGAAATTACTAGCAGGTAAGTACAGTACTAATAGGCTTTGGAATCGCTAGGACTTGACTAGGGAATCGTTAGATTACTTCTAGGAGACCTAGGGGACTCGGGTGCAGAGTGTGCACTCTCACGCGGGATGCGGGACAAAGTCTATGGAAGCTAGTAAAGGCAAAGTTAGTGTTCACGGGCGAACCCGACCTGGTAGGGAGAAAACGACAGTGGATCCTGACCCTTGGATAGTGAGGCTATGCTGGGGCACCGAAATGCCGAAGTTACCTAGCCCAGGGGCTGCAGCTGCATAGGTCTCAAAAGACGTCGGGAATCCTCGTTGCCGGACCAGGAGCCTGGAAGAAAGATGCTGGCAGGCGACCAGTGAAGATTGTTTGAGTTGATCCAAGCCTGGATCTGGAAGAAGGATGACACCTGAAAGCAGAGGGGACCAAGTTCGTGACTACTAGCCAGTAGTCAGTGGGCACCAGGAGGGCACCGGATGGTAGTCACCTCGACTAGGTGAGTGGGCGACGCTGGCTCTGCAGATCTCACGGACCAGGAGGCGTTGTCGGCGACCAGGATGGAGAGGCGAGCTGTCCCACGATGGATGAAGCTGTCGGCGTCGAAGTTACCCAGGATTGGGCAACAAGCCTTGGCTAATTCAAGCCCACGCGGTGGACTCAAAATGGCGTCTTGACTGGACCAGGAGGGTCCGGGGTGCTCCTCTTCTGGAAGGGAGCAAGGGCCAGTCTGGAGCAACCAGACTAGCAGCAGTGATGTCGTCGGGCGTCGTTCAGAAGGCCACAAGCCAGCGGGCTAGTAGCCAAACAACGCGGTGAGCAGCAAAAAGCAGAAGGGCCCCACGCCGATCGTGGAGATGCTGGGGGGCTACTCTTCGGTGCTGAAGCTGCTCAGGGTCGGGGCTTCTCGGACCCCAAAGCACTCACCAGGAAATTACTCGGCGGGCTTGCTGTGCAGAAGTCGTGCAGTCTTGAAGATGGACGGTCCCTCGAGGTCTCGTCGCACCCACGGTTCTCAGCTTGGCTGTAGAGGTGGGTAGAGGTCAGAGGTGCCAGGGAAGCCGGTTCTCGTCGAGCTGGGCAGTCGGATTCCGGAGGAAGGACGTGCAGCAGACCGCAGTGTTCTTGATGGTGCCTGCGGATGCAGGGTGACTACTCCTTAGCCACAAGGGAGAATCTTGAAGAAGGAAATCTTGAAGTCCTTTCGTAGAAAGTCGTGTCTTGATTCCAAAGATGATCTAATTTGGAAGGGGGCCTGCTCCTACCTTTATCTGGGAAAAGGGGGCTGGCACGCGACTAAGTCCTGCCCTATGGGTGGGACCAGGAGGGGGGTGGTTACACCCACTTCCTTGGCGGGCTTTTCCCCAGCTCAGGGTCTGGAGTGTCCCTGGAACTGGTTCAAGCCGGCCTATGCATAGTGAGCACCGGGGTGCCACTTGCAGTCACCTTCCTCTGAAGCCCTGCCTACCTAGGATACACAAAATCCTGTCTGGGACGGTGCTGGCACCGCCCCTGGCAGGGAACCCTTTGTCCTTATCTCCTGCTCTGGGAGGACTCCCAGCAGCAGGAGGGCAGACTTGTGTCTCGGTGGCAGCATCCATTTTGTGGAGCTGAGGCTCTGTTTGACTTTAACCGGGGTTAGGGGTTACATACATGTCGTGTCCCTCTAGGAGGGTGGAATGCTAACCCCGTCGCCAGAATTGGCGAGGGGTTAGTATTCCAATTCGTATGACACCTTACTCGACATGTTTTGATAAAGCGATACCAGAGTTGGCATATAACCGCGAGGATTATAATGCACTTAAGAGTATATGGTACGCGATATCCTGGAAACGGCTAAGGGATAGATCCCGAAAGCCGCAGACAGGCTCAGCTCATGCCAGAGCACCATCTCACACGATTCCAAGCACTCTGCCTTCAGGATTGTCAAGGCCTGCCATAGGAGTGACTGATAGGAGATCTGTGTGTCCATTTTAGGGTTAGATATAGGAATACTATATCTAAAGCAAAGGGTGATTACACCACCTTGCCCCCAGCTGTCAAGCAGCCAGTTGTGTCAGATTTGGATGGCCAGCCAGGGGTGGCATAATACATGCTGCAGCCCCTGGTAGGCCCTGGGTACACCTATGCCCTGGGTACCTAAGGTACACTGTACAGGGACTGATAAGGTGCCTCAGTATCCAATTAGATATGTACCTAGGGTACATGGAATCCTTTTTACAGAGAGAGCAGTTTGCCTGGGGTCCTGAATAGCAGGGCCCCAGGTCAACTAAGTCAGAAAACCAGCAAAACACCAGGCAAAAAGTTGGGGGCAACCATAGTCAGGGATCTACCTTCCTACACACATCAATCATCAGTAAGACAAGTGGCATCTCTACTTGGGTCGATGGCCTCTTGCATTTTTCTCATACCCAGCTCCAGATTAAGAATGAGACCGTTGCAGCAGGATATGGGGGAGAAATGGGACCAGTCCTCGGGTCATTTGGAAGACCAAATTCTCCTCTCTCAAGCAGCGAAGAAGTCCATTCTCTGGCGGACTCAGCCAAAGAATCTTATAGTGGGAGTCCAATTCCATCAACCTCTGCAAAAACAATCCCTGAGAGCATCTGGGTCACCTACAAACTCAGGGCAGATGGACCAGCAAGGAGCAGACCTATCATATCAACATGTTAGAACTGCGGGCGGTTCATTTGGCCCTCAAGGCATTCCATCGGTCGATTCAGTCCGAGTCGATTCTGATACAAACGGACAATACAACCACAATGTATTACTTAAACAAACAAGGTGGAACACGCTCTCGGCCTTTGTCTCTAGAATCTCAAGCGATCTGGCACTGGCTTCTGGCCAGGAACCTCTCGATCACTGCAGTCCATCTGCCAGGAGAACAGAATGTGCGAGCAGACGCTCTCAGTCGACACTTCGAAGAACAAGAAGACTGCGTGCTCAACGATGAAGTGGTGGTGGACATTTTTCATCAATGGGGTCGTCCTTCCTTCGACCTCTTTGCAGACGATCTAAATAGAAAATGCCACACTTTCACATCCAGATTTTACCGACCAGGAACAAGATGGAATGTCTTTTGATAGACTGGTCCGGGACGTTTGCATACGCTTTTCTGCCCCTTCCTCTCATCCCGAAGGTGGTGACCAAGCTCCTCCTATCCAGAATGAAGATGATCCTCATAGCATCGGACTGGCCTCGCCAATGGTCGTATCCGGACCTATTTCAACTCTCGATCTGTCTGCATCGGAGATTCCCGTGCAGGCCGGACCTTCTGACCAAAATGGGAGGGAAAATCCTGCACCCCAGCCTTCCCTCGCTGAGCTTGGCAGCATGATTCCTGAGGTCCTGCAGTACGAACATTTGAACCTCCCTCAGGACTGCATGGACATTTTTAGGGAGTCAAAAAGACCACCCACAAGAGCTTCTTACTCTTTTAAATGGAAAAGATTTTACTTGTGGTCTATGCGTAATGGTTGGAGTTTGATTAGCGGGCATGAAGAGGTAATCTTACCGCATCTGCTCTACTTGGCCAAATCTGGTTTGAAATACACGTCCATAAAAGTTAATTTGGCAGCCATTGCAGCATATAGAAAATCACCTACCCAACCTTCTTTCTTTCTACTTCAGGTGGTCAAGGCCTTCCTGTAGGGGTTGAAGAAGGTTTATCTCCCTGTACGACCTCCTACTCCTCCTTGGGAGTGGAATCTAGTTTTGTCAAAATTGATGAGTCCTCTTTTCAAATGCCATTCATAAGGCCACATTACAGCACCTAACATAGAAAGAAGCTTTTTTGGTGGCTATTACATCAGCACGCAGAGTGAGTGAAATCCAAGCACTCTGTTCTAAAGAACCGTATACAGTTTTCCATCACAACAAGGTGGTTTTGAGAACTCACCCGTCCTTCCTACCCAAAGTAGTGTCTTACTTCCATGTCAATCAGACTATTTCTCTCCCCTCTTTTTTTCAAAATCCTACTGCATCAGCAGAAAAGTCTCTTCACTCGTTAGACCTCAAGAGGGTTCTCAAATTCTATTTGGAGGGAACAAAATCCATTAGAAAAGCTGATCAATTGTTTGTAAACTATGGCTCTGTTAGAACAGGCTTTCCAGCCTCCAAATGATCCATTTCAAGGTGGATAGTGTTCTGTATTAAATTGGCTTACAGAATAGCGTACAAGCCTCTGTTAGCCTCCCCTAAACCTCACTCTATTAGGGGCAAGGCTGCTACAATCGCTTTCTTTCACAATGTACCGATGGCCGAGATTTGCAAGGCTGCAACTTGGAAATCGGTTTACATGTTTACAAGGCATTACTATCTGGATTCTGACTCCAGAGCGGATACCCAAGAAGGCCAAGCCTTCTTAAGGAATCTGTTCAAATGCTAGCTTAATTGGAGTCTTTGTAATGGGTTTCTTAACAATGTATCTTTATTGTACACTGGTCAATTGCCCGCGATGAGGGGATGAGCTTGCTATTCTATTCACTGCTTATGACTATTGATGAGGATCCCCTGGAAGAGAAGGATAAGTTACTTACCTGTAATCCTAGTTTTCTTCCAGGGGTATCCTCATCAAAGTCATAAGCAACCCACCCGCCTCCCTGGGTAAGTGACCAAGATACATGTCATCTCGTCGGGTCTCCGCAAAGAACAACTGACCTAACTGTCACCCCTGAGGCATGATGGGAAGCTAGGCGCCATGACTGCCTTAAAGGCACTGTGCCAGTTTATTCTGTGTGTTTCTGTGGGTTAGTATTTCAGCATTCTACACTGATGTTTCTACAATGCAGCCTATGTGCTGGCAATGTTCTCTTCATTTCTCTTTGCAGGATAATGATTTCTGCTGTGCATTAAAGCAGTTTTCAAATGTGTTTCTTTCTCCCTGCTTTTTTGAAATTGTATTTATATGCATGGGAAATTCTTACAACATTGCTCAGCGTTTTTTACTATATGGAAGGCTGCATTGTGTGTTTATTGTTATATATATATATATGAATATATATAAATATATATATATATATATAGCTACATATATGGTTTCCACATATACGTTTTATATGTTTCCAGGGCCCCGCGCATGGGTGGGAATATTCATGTGCTTATGACTTTGATGAGGATACCCCTGAAAGAGAACTAGGATTATAGATAAGTAACTTATCCTTACGGAGCAGGCTTTGTTCCTGACCTCCTGAGAGCAAAGGCCCTCACCTTGAGAGGTCTGAAATTCATCTGTGGTCTGAGGCTGGCTAGGACCAGTCATCCAGCACACTAGTAGTTAGTGGGGTTTCAGGAGGTACCTCTGAGGTATTTATTAAAACATGAATTACAGGAATCAGTGTGGGTTTGTAAATATGAGATGTTTGATAGTTTCTGTGAAGCCATCCTGTAGGAGGGGAGCTTGTTTTTACCAGTGTCCAGCACATGTCCTAAAATGCCTTCTCTGGTCACCTGTACTGGCAGTACTTGGAATGGTCAGTTCAAGGGCATATAGGCTGTGCAGTTATGCCCACACATGTAGCATAGTGCACCCAGCCTTAGGGCTATAAGGCCTGCTGTAGGGGGTGACTTAACTATACAACATGCAGTGTCTGAAGGCATAACACACAGGGCTGTGTGACATGTCGTGCTTTCACTTGTGTCTGCGCCAAGACCTGCAATCTGCAATGGCAGGCTGCAGGAGTGTGGTGAGGGGTCCCTTAAGGTAGCACAATGCGTGCTGCAGCCGATAGTGACCCTCTTTAGTACCCCGGGCCCTAGGTACCAGGATTACCCTGTACTAGTGGCTTCCAGAGGGTGCTAAAAGTATCTCCAATTGGGGAATCATTTGCACAGTTTAGGGAAAGAGATCTGGCACTGGGGACCTGATTAGCAGGAACCCAGTACACTTCCAGTCAAAATTGCATCGAATACCAGGCACAAACTGGGGGTGACCGTGTCAAAAAGAGCACTTTCTTACAGACGCTTCCCCAGAGTTAGAACATCATATAAACCTGGGGCAGCACCAAAACCTTATGCTTCCCCAAAGCAGGCGTAATGAGGAGAAATGTTTTCATTTCCCCTCGTTATTTCCTCTTTCCATGTGTGCTGCATTCTGCAGCCTCCACTGATTATTTTAGTGCAGGAAGTAGCCCCTTCCTGCACAAAACAATCCTGCCAACAACGCACACACCCTTGCAAGAGTGCATATATTGGGGCACACCTCCAAACTGTGTGCCAGCTCGGGCTGAAAGGATAGGAATGTGCTGCATATCATAAATACCGCACATTCCAGCCCTTTCCTTTAGATGCAGGGCAGCACAGCAAAGGGACTTGCTGCTCTTCCCTGCGCCACAAACTCATAAATGAGATCCAAAGTATCTTGGAACAAAAAGACCTAATTGAAGCAGGATAACAAAACATATGTGGCTGATCTGACCGCTGCTTGGACACAGAGTTGTGAGTTAACTGCCGCGGTGCGGCGGTTTAGTGCAGTGGGTGGGGCCGTGACGGCCAATGGATGTGCGCAGCATTATGAAGGTAGTGCGCGCGACTGCCGTTGGCCGTCAGAAGCAGCGGAAGGGTTAAGTCATCATAAACAAGTTCACTCTCCTAAGTCTCTAGAGTTGTCCTTCAAAATTTATCTCTTAAGAAAAGTTCCTCTCGCATGCTGAGTGCACATGACATCTTATGTACACCTCATGTGTCTTTGTTTTCTTGTTCTTTTCTGCAGGTGCTGAAAGACAGCAGGAGCGGAGTGAAGGGGAGGCAGGAGAGTTGCCCTGCTTCAGGAAGAACCGGAGAACATTGTGGGACATCAGGTGAGTCCTTGTTCTGAGAGGCCAAGCAGTGCCTTGTGTTAGGTGTGGTTTTTATACCAGCATGACGCAAAATGGCAGCCAGAACACATGATGTCTTCAGAGCATGCAATATTGCAGCGTGTGTGCGTGCCGCATGGTAAACAGTCCTGATAAACATGAATTCTGGTTCTGCCACTGCCACCAGGGATTTATGGCATTCTGGAAAGTAAACAAAACATTATATTTCAGACCTATGTAGAGTTACGGTCTAGTCGCCGCGCGTTGTGTAATGACGCAGCACGCGCGGCGGCCATTTTGTGAGACCCGCGATTAGTGCGGAGTCGGCAGAAAGCATCGGAGAGCACCTAACCCCCGGCGCTCTCCTGTTGAACAATAAAGCACTTATCAAATATTCCACTGCCTCCTGAGAGTCTTTTGGGGGCATTAGCACCATCTTAACAGTGGCGACGAGACTGGGACCTGGAACAAGGAAAAAACGGACCCTTACAGAGAGAACCCAGCAGAAAGGAGTGAGGCTGACACAGAACAAGGGGCCACCAGGTGGAATAACCAAGAGTGGGGCAGCTACAGGGCATAACCAGCTGGAGAGCGTGGCAGCGGCACAGGGCCAAGGAAAAACGAGTAGTAGGAGGAAAGCAGAGCTCCAGGTACGAGGGGCAGAGTGCAACCAGAGAGGGAGCCAGAGACGGGCCCACAGTGATCCCACCGGCACGTGGACCAGGCAAAGGGACACAACACTTTGAGGACCACTCTAAGGAATAGCGCCAGAAGACAATTGAGGCCCTGGCGGAGTCACAGAGGAGAGAAGAAGGGGGCGCAGAAGGACCCCAACAGGCACAGGCTCACGGCGAGAGAGCAAGCTCGCCAGGCAGCCCCAGAGGTCAGGAGGTTCCAGAAAGACGCGCCGAAATGAGTGCGGAGGCGTCCTCACTGACGACGACGATCCCGTTCTTTCCCAAACCAGGAGAACCCCTGATGAAGTGGGAGGACTGGAGAAAGTACTTTATGAATTATATAGAAGCTCTGGAAGATGAAAACGGAGAAGCCTTCCCCAGCACGAGGAAGAGGAGGATACTTCTGCACAACTTAGGCCCGGAAGGGATCAGAGTCTTCCAGAACCTAGTGCCCGCCCCCAGGCCAGCTGCAGACGACGATGTCTTCAGACACGCAATAGAAGATCTGACCAACCATTATCGGCCGGCTGTGTGCACATCCATTGACAGATATAATTTCCAGCAGAGGAAGCAGGAGGCAGGTGAATCAAAAGACGAGTATGAGGCATGTGGGCTGCTGAATTCATATCTATAGCATAGATCGCCGCCTAGTGTTGGGTCCGGATGATTGCACATTGTTGTCCTGGAAGAGTCTTCGAAGTATCACAAGATAGGTGGCTCCTCCCCTGGACTACAGTGTGCATGGGCATCGACTCCATCCCCAGATTGTTTTTTTCGCCATTGGGTTCGGATGTATATTCGACATCTCCAGTTCGGAATCAATATAGACTTTTCTTAAGGCCTGAAAGCCTTTTCCCATACCGTCGGTATTGTTTTGCGGTTGGTGCCCAGCTCTCTTCCGGCTCAGTTCCCGAGTCGGACGTCCAGAGGAGTCGCGTGGCTCTTCGGTGCTCGAGGCCCAGTCGACGCAGCAAGACTTTCGACGACACATCATGGAACGGAGTCCATTCAAGAAATGTCCCGTGTGCGTATCTAAGTACCCACACATCGACGTCCACCCTGTGTGCAACAAGTGCCTGTCGCCGTACCACGATGAAGCCAGCTGTATGGCTTGTTCCAGGTTTCGATTGAAGAAAACGATTTGACTTCGGCGCGTGGCGCGCCTGGAGGCCCGGCAATCGACCCCGGCACCGGTGGACATCTTCGACAGAGAAGAAGCAGACGAACAGGAAGTTCATATGCAGATTTCCCCTCCGGCGGAGGAGATTGACTACGAATACGACGCGGACGTCGAGGTGGTCGAGGCAGAAGAAGTCGTCGCCGAGGTAGGAGACGACAATGAGGCCTACAGGGCCACGGAAGATAGCTCATGTGAAGAGCTAAGCCCCGAACGAACAGTTACTAAGGCTCAGGTCAAGGGATCGCCACACGGCCTTACCCAAGACCTTCCACTCAGATCCACGGCCTCACCTACGGGCCCGGCTACGGACACTTCTGCGGAGCTGACGTTGGTCAAAACGAAACCGAAACCGAAACCTTCGGTGTCGACGAAAACGAAAGTAATTGAGATGCCGTCGAAACAGAAGACGTCTGCCCCTCCGGCCGCCTCCTCGTCTTCAGACACGTCGGGGCAGCCGAAGCCGAAGAAGGCTGTCGACCCGAGGAAGTCGACCAAAGGCGCCGAGCCGAAGTCGGTCAAAGGCGCCGAGTCAAAGTCGGTCAAGGGCGTCAAACCGAAGACTGGGGCCCCGCACCCAGTAGTCAAGGCCACCGACGTGAAAACGTCTGCGCCGAAGGCCGTCGGCACGCAAGGAGGGCACAGCGCGCCGAAAAGGGCTGATCCTGTGCCTCGCCCGGATAAAAACAAGGCATCGACGCTCGAGTCTTCACTCGTTGGTGGACCGAAGACGTCTGTCGGGTCGACGAAACCGTCCGCTTCCTTTACGAAGCAGGTGTCGGATTCACTACAACGCATCAGGAACAAGGCTTCCGCGGCCGCACCGAAGGATGCTTCCACCGCGAAGCCAGCTGCCACAACGGCAAAGTCTTCGGCGCCAATCCTGTTTACGTTGCCGCCGAAGGTAGCACCAAAGGCCTTTGCACCACGGTCGGTCACCGAAGCGCCCGTCCAAGTGTCTACGGCGTCGAAGCCGATTGGGACCATGAAACCTCGACAACCCTTGGTGGAGGAGCAGTCGGAACACTATATCGACGCCGACACCGGGAAACTTACTCTCTACAAGAGGAAGATCACGGCAACCCAGCCTTTGGAGTCCTACACGATTCCTTTGAAGCGCAAAAAGCCTGCTGCGGACTCCACAGTTCTGCTGGAGCCTCTTGCTCCACGGACTACACGAGTGGCTACACCCTCACCCACTTATTCAGATGTGGAGGGGGGAGAAGGTGATGACGAGGAGTATAGCTTTCCTGCCAACACGGATCCTGAGGATCACCAAGACTCATGGGCAGATGCAGGTGACCCAGGGGATCAGCAAACTGCCCAAGACCCTCAGGTGTACAATGTCAAGACCTCTCCTACTGAGGATTCGGCTGCATTTAATGCTCTCATTGAGAGGGCGGCTAAAAACCACGACGTCCAGCTGCATGCTGACCCTATCGAAGTGGACTTCCTTTTTGATACCTTTTCCACAGCAGAAAAGACTGTCAAGACTCTCCCCATGCTGAAAGGGGTTCTGAAACATGCTGCAGACATTTTTAAGGAACCCACACGGGCCAGGGTGATCAACCCTAGGAGTGAAAAGAAATATAGGCCGGCGCCTGGCGACCCCACCTACATCAGAGGCCAGTTGCCATTGGACTCTCTGGTCGTTTCTAATGCCCGGAAGAGGGCGAACTCGCAAACCACTGGTGATGCTCCTCCCCCAG
Organism: Lissotriton helveticus; assembly: GCF_964261635.1. NCBI lineage: Eukaryota > Metazoa > Chordata > Amphibia > Caudata > Salamandridae > Lissotriton > Lissotriton helveticus. The sequence goes on from NC_136062.1 coordinate 501,973,023, forward strand.
ACAAGGAATCTAAAGTGCTGGAGGCATCAGGGAAGAGGGTGGCGGCTCAAGCGGCCAATATCTGACGTATCTCTAACACTCAGGCACTCCTGGCCAGATATGACAGGGCGCACTATGACACACTTGAGGACCCTGTTACAACATCTTCCAGATCAGTATAAAGAGGCAGCTGAGATGCTTATTCAGGAAGGGAAGCTTATCTCCAACGCTTCAATTAAGTGTGCACTGGACGTGGCGGACACCGCGGCCAGAGCCATTAACACCAGTGTCATGTTGAGACGTCAGGCCTGGCTCAGGATCTCCGGTTTCAAGCCAGAGATACAAACTACCATCCTCAATCAGCCAGTAAACCCAGATAGGTTGTTTGGTCCTGAGGTGGATACCACCTTAGAAAAGATAAAAAAGTATACCGAAACTGCAAAAACCATGGGGGCTCTCCAGTCTCAGCAGTTTCGGGGCAGCACTTTTCGTCGCTCAGGCAATAGAGGTGTTTCCAGAGGCCAGATGTCCCAGCAAACGCAATACAATAAAGGTGGGGCGCAGTCCTCTTACACCAAGCAGAGTAGAGGCGGCTATCGGGGCAACAGCACCAAGGGCATAGGTCGTGGAAACAACAACTCCCGCTCCTCCGCCACCAACAAGCAGTGACGCCCTGTCACTGCCCCCCGACCATACTACACTTGTCGGGGGGAGACTCCAGCAGTTCCTGCCCGTCTGTAAATCCATCACCACAGACAGGTTGGTCAGGAAACTTATCCAGTTCGGTTATTGTCTGGAGTTAACATCCACTCCACCCAACATGCCACCAAAACACCGTCCTATGTCCACAGAGCATTTGCACTTATTGCAGCAGGAGGTAATCGTCATGCTGCAAAAAGGGGCAATCGAGCTCGTACCGGTGGAGGAAGAAGGCACGGGAGTGTACTCCCTGTACTTCTTAATCCCAAAGAAGGACGGGTCCCTCAGACCCATACTGGACCTCAGACCCCTGAATCAGTACCTTCTATCAGAACACTTTCATATGCTCACACTGCAGCAGGTTCTCCCGTTGCTCAATCAGGGAGACTTCCTCGCAACCTTGGATCTCAAGGATGCCTATTTCCACATTCCACTGCATCCATCACACAGAAAATACCTCAGGTTCACTATTCAGGGTCGGCATTATCAGTTCAAGGTCCTACCTTTCGGGGTGACCACAGCGCCCAGAGTGTTCACAAAATGTCTGGCGACAGTGGCTGCGCACCTCAGGAGGCAGAACGTTCACGTTTACCCTTATCTGGACGACTGGCTTGTCCAAGCAAAGTCAGCACAGCAGTGTGCTGCCAACATGTCCCACACCATTCACCTTCTTCACGATCTGGGATTCTCACTGAATTATCCCAAGTCGCACCTTCAGCCAGCCCATGTGAGGCAATATCTGGGTGCGACGATCGATACTCTGGCAGCCACAGCTCAGCCAAATTCTGTGAGGATCGACAGCATTCAGTCACTGATCCAGAAGTTCAGACCGCAACACTCGCTTCCAGCAAGAGTGTTCATGCAGTTGATAGGCATGATGGCCTCCTGCATCTTCATAGTCCCGCACGCGAGGCTACATATGCGTCCGCTCCATGAATGCTTGGCTCATCAGTGGACTCAGGCTCAAGGACAGTTGAACGACCTAGTGTTGGTGATCGGTCGGGCATACAGCTCTCTGCATTGGTGGAATCCACACAACCTTTGCGAGGGCCGACCGTTCCAGGAGCCTGTGCCACAGATTATCCTGACAACGGATGCATCTCTCCAGGGATGGGGAGCTCATGTACTCCACTACACGGTGCAGGGACTATGGACAACGCAGCAAAAGAAGATGCACATCAGCTACCTAGAACTGATGGCAATCTTCATGCCATTGAAGTCATTCAAAGTACATCTGTGCAACAAAGTCGTGTTGATCCGGACGGACAACATGACAGCCATGTACTATATTCAAAAGCAGGGAGGTACACACTCTCCGCAGTTGTCTCATCTAGCTCAGAGCATGTGGAAGTGGGCCATTCAGAGGAACATCTTCCTCATGGCGGAACACCTCCCGGGCAAGGACAATCAGATGGCAGATCTGCTCGGCAGGTACAGCCACCAGATGCACGAGTGGGAGATACATCCATCAGTACTCCGCCCGTACTTCCAGAAGTGGGGTCATCCAGAGATAGACCTGTTTGCCACAAGGGAAAACGCAAAATGCCAAAGCTTTGCCGCCAGGTTCCCTCACCCACAGTCGCAGGGCAATGCAATATGGATGAACTGGTCAGGCAGATTTGCGTACGCTTTTCCCCCAGCACCTCTCATACCGCTGGTGGCACGAAAGCTAAAGCAACACTCGATGACACTCATCCTGGTTGCTCCAACGTGGGCACGCCACACCACGTTTCTAGAACTCTCCGTGGTACCGCAACAAAGGCTGCACCTCACACCCAGGCTTTTGACGCAGAGCCGTGGCGACATTCAGCATCCAGATCCGCAACAGCTCAACCTGGCGATCTGGCTCCTGAGGTCTTAGAGTTTGGCTACCTTGACTTGCCTCCTGAATGCATGGATATCATACGGGAGGCAAGAAAGCCCACCACCAGAGCCTGCTATGCAGCAAAATGGAAGCGGTTTGTCATTTACTATAATGAACACAACATCAACCCGCTAGATGCATCCATTCCCAACATCATGTTATTTGTTACATCTTTACAAATGCAATCTAGCATATGCTTCCATTCGGATACACTTATCCGCCATAGCGGCTTATCTCCAAAACAGGCAACATCTCTCCGTTTTCAGAGTGCCTGGACTTAAACGGGTCATCCCTCCCAGGACCCCGCCAGCTCCTGTATGGAACCTCAATGTGGTCCTCACCAGGTTGATGGAACCACCTTTTGAGCCTCTACATTCATGTGAGATTCAGTTCTTAACATGGAAAGTGGCGTTTCTCATTGCCCTTACGTCTCTGCGACGTGTTAGTGAGCTACAGGCGCTCACTATACAAGAGCCATTCATACAAATTCACTCCAACAGGGTGGTGCTGCGCACTAACCCTAAATTTCTTCCTAAAGTGGTTTCGCAGTTCCATGTCAATCAGACCATTGAGCTGCCCGCGTTCTTTCAAAACCCAGAGACAGTATCAGAAAGAATGCTCCACACTCTTGATGTAAAACGAGCTTTGATGTACTACATCGATAGGACAAAGGATTTTAGGAAGACACAGCAACTCTTTGTTGCCTTTTCAGCCCAGCACAAAGGCAACCCCATTTCCAAAGCAGGTATAGCCAGGTGGATCGTTAAGTGTATTCAGATTTGCTATCACAAGGCTAAGCGCACTTTAACGGTCCCCCCCAGAGCCCACTCCACCCGCAAGTTGGGGTCCTCCATGGCTTTCCTTGGTAATATCCAGTTGGAAGACATTTTTAGAGCAGCCACATGGTCTACCCCACACACATTTACTAAACACTACTGTGTAGATGTGCACTCCAAGCAGCAAGCAGCTGTAGGGCAGGCTGTTCTAAAGACACTTTTTCAAACATCTGTAGCTGGCACAGGCGGCCGCCAATAATGGAGGGACTGCTATGTATTCTATGCTATAGATATGAATTTAGCAGCCCACATGCCTCGAACTGAATATGCTACTTACCAGTATGCATCTGTTCTTGGCATGTAGGGCTGCTGACATTCATATCGCCCGCCCTCCTCCCTGGCGCCTGTAGCGGCTGCAGAATTTACACTTACTCTTAGCATGGCCATCGCTCACACTGTTACACTCCATCTTCGCCACAATGGCTAAAAACAATCTGGGGATGGAGTCGATGCCCATGCGCACTGTAGTCCAGGGGAGGAGCCACCTATCTCGTGATGCTTCGAAGACTCTTCCAGGACAACAATGTGCAATCATCCGGACCCAACACTAGGCGGTGATCTATGCTATAGATATGAATGTCAGCATCCCTACAAGCCAAGAACAGATGCATACTGGTAAGTAGCATATTCATTATGTAGCCGCACTCAAGAAATTAGCGATAACCTGCAAACTTGGGGCGTTGCATGATGACTTCATAAAGGATCAGATAGCCATGCATACCAAAAAATAAGGCGATCCAGGACAAGCTATGGATGAACGGTGACGCCACGCTTAAAGAGGTAATCGCCATGGTGAAAAAAACAGAGCTCTCCAGACGATGCGCAGATGCGGCGAAGAGAGAAGCCACCCAGAGGCCCATGGTCAATAAAGTAGATGAAGCTGAACCAACCGGAAGGAACAAAACCACGGTGGTGGAAAGCAAAGTTCCGAACAGATGGACAGGGAAGCCAACGCAGCAGAGGAGACAGAACAGAGAAAGTGCGAACGCATGCTACCGGTGTGGAAGCCTATCCCATGCAGCCCACGACAAACGCTGTCCGGTGTTCCGAGCGAAATGCATGTTCTGCAGCATAGTGGGACACTACGAAAAGGTGTGTCGTCGCAAGGTGAGAAGGCCCACGGTGAAGTATGTGGAGCAGGGTCAAGAAGAAGGAGACGGAGAACAGGAAGAAGAAGGCAATGTGCTGTGTGTGGAAGGTCAAGTACTGGGCATCGAGTGCAGGTGATCCCGCAAACCACAATGTGAGATGGTGATCGGAGGAGTACAGATTAAAATGGTGGCAGACTCGGGCTCCCCGTACACCATCATCCAAAGAACGGTATGGAATGAGCAATTCAGACCGGGTCTAGGTTCACGACTAGAACCTCCGTACATCAGGCCAGTCACCTACACAGGAGAACCCATCCCTATGGTCGGATACCGAATCTTAACCTTCGAGTTCAAAAGGCGGAGCGCTGAGTGCAAGTTGAACGTGGCAGAGAAGGGCCCATCGGTACTAGGGTGGATGGATCAAGGTGACCTAGGTATACAGTTGGATCCAGGAGGAGACACGCAGGTACTAATGACACATACGGGAAACGTGCCGGACTTCGAGAGGATGAAGAGTGAATTCCCCAAAGTATTTGGCGGGAAGGTCGGCAAGTTGGAGAAGTTCGTGCATCGGATAGCCCTCAAGGAGAACTCTACGCCAGTGTCCCACAAAGTAAGGAACATACCCATAGCAGTAAAGGAAGAGGTACAGCAGGAATTACACAGACTGGAAGAGAACGGAATCATCGAACCAATAAACAGTCCGGAGTGGCTGGCACCACTGGTAGTGGCCATGAAACCCAGCGGCAAAGTCCGGCTCTGTGTGGATCTGCGCGAGCTCAACAAATGCATTATTGTGGAAAGGTTCCCGCTACAACGGATTGAAGAGATGCTGGCGAGGACAAAAGGGGTAAAATGGTTCTCCACGATCGATCTTACGTCAGCATACCCTCAGATAGACCTGCACCCAGCCAGTAGGAAACTGACATTGTTTATAACAGCCTTCCGGTGTTACCAGTTCCGCCGCATGCCCTTTGGTCTAGCATCGGCGGCTGCAGTGTTTTAGAAACTAATCCACCGATTGTTCAAAGACCTCGAGGGAGTGCAGTACTTCCAGGACGATATACTGGTGATGGGGAAAGATCTTAAAGACCATGACAAGAAGCTAGACATGGAACTTCAGATCCTGGAAGACAATGGCCTTACAGCTGAGTGGGAGAAGTGCCGGTTCGGAATGAGTTCGGCCACGTACCTAGGGCATGAAATTGGAGAACAAGGCATCACACCCAAACAACCCAACGTGAAGGCGATCAGTGACGCACCAGCACCAAACAACAAGGAGGAAGAGATCCTTCCTAGGGATGGCTGAATACTACAGCAAATTTGTGCAGCACTTTGCCACTAAGACCCACCACCTAAGACAACTCATAAGGGACAAGATGGTGTTCAATTGGACAGAAGAAGCACAAAAGGAGTTTGATATCCTAAAGTACGCTATCAGCACCGCGGTACCGCTGCAAGGGTATGACCCCCAAGGGAGGTCAGTGTAGACAACAGACGCCAGCGAGAAAGGATTAGGAGCAGTCCTTATGCAGGAAAGGAAAGATGGAACAATGGAGACGTTCAGCTTTGCATCGAGAGCCCTATCGCCCACAGAACAAAAATACAGCATGATAGAGAAAGAGATGCTGGCAGTAGTATTGGCCATGGGGAGGTTCCACCAATTCCTATGGGGCACGAGATTTAATCTCAAGACTGATCATAAACCCTTGGTCAAAGTTATCACATCGAGCGGACATGCAAGTGCTACCCCTCGCATTGCTAAAATGACTTTGAAACTATTAGACTATAGGTACCACGTGGAATACATCCCCGGAAAGAGAAACCAGGTAGCCGACTATCTCAGCAGGGCTTCAGCGATGGAGGAAGCCTCCAGCAGTGTCGAAGAAAGTGACATCATGGTAGCTCTTACAGAAGACCCAGTGAGAGTGATAAGTAACCAGGAATGGACCAAAGCGTATGGAGAAGACCTGGACATAGAAGAGGTCAAGGAATACCTGCTACGAGGATGGCCAGGAAAGAAACAGCTGCGGCCAGCCTTCAGGAAGTTCTATGAGGTGCGGGAGGAACTATCCATAGGAGACAAAGGGATATTCTTGTACAGAGGAGACAAAGTAGTTCCCCCGTCAACATTGATTCCCCATCTCCTAGCGGTCTTACATGAAGGGCACCTAGGAATAGTAAAGACGTAGATGAGAACTAAACAAATGTACTGGTGGCCGGGAATGGATCTCCACGTGGAGATCAAATCCAAGAAAAAGGGAGGTCTCCTCAAAAATCCGATAAGGGACAAGTAGAACAAGCATTGAAAATGCAATAGGTCTCGCCTTTGATTAAGTTAAAGTCATTTGCTTAGCTAATGGTATTGTTTAGCAAAGCAAATGGCTTTAACTTAATAAAAGGCGAGGCCTATTGCATTTTCAATGGTTGTTTTACACTTGAAGCCATAGTGAAATAAAGTCCTTTACACAGAATCACACAACGTCAGTCAACTGCAGAAACCGGAGGTTTTCAATGCCCCAGTGTGAGAGGGTGTTATGTAGGGCTGCCCCATATGCAAGGCCAATGTGACGCCCCCTGCGGGATTTTAGCAGGAAGGTAAGAACATTCAGGAGCCCCAGGATAGCATATGCAAGTAAGCGGGGCACCTGTATGTTGAAGTAGGTGTCAATATCAGTCAATATCGTTTAAGCTTGGGGCAATCCTACAACAAATGAAGCAGCATCCCGGTAGACCCACAACCCCTCCAGCAGTATGCACTACATACAGGGTTGCCCCAGTGTAGCTGCACTGGGCAAAGGTACCAGTATGTAGCTATTTTAGTAGTGGTCTCAATGTTTTTGGTGTTAGTTGCGATATGTCTTGTGCTGTAGTAAATTTCATCTCATTCTTTCTGCATCTGTGTCCATCCTAGTTCACGCTTCCCATCACTTCTACACTGAGGTCTTGGCTGCCGGGGTAGCGTCTTGAAGAATAGCATAGAGTTCCGTGATAAAGTGTCTATCAGAAGTCTTAGTGACAAGCAAACTGTCGGGTGAGTGAGCCAGTGGCGGACCTAAAGTTAGGGCATTCTTTCCGTTTCTGGCAGCGCATAATCTTTCAGCAGCTGCTCAAAGGAAATGGGACCTTCTCGTCAAACAGGAGGCCTATGAATCTGCACCCCAACATTTGCCAGGTCAGGAATGTGGCATGGTGAAGCCTTGGTGTAATGTCCAAACTACCTACGATCGGTGTCAGTGGGGAGGGGTACAATGACAGGGTCTTATGTGTCACCACACGATCCCACACATCAAGAGTGGCCTTAGTGACCAGGGAGGAGTTTGGATTAGGATGCATGATGGCAAGTAAAACAAGTTTAAAAAAAAAAACACTGGGAGGGGGGAGGAGAAACACGAGAGACGGCCTGCGGCCGTCAAAGTGAACGTTTTTGAGTGTAAGCTCACCCAGCAATTAGAAGGCACTGTGTCACACCGCAAGTAAAACAAGTTTAAAATAAAAAACACTGGGAGGGGGGAGGAGAAACACGGGAGACGGCCTGCGGCTGTCAAAGTGAAAGTACGGCCGGCATTGCTGTGGGGAGGGGGGGGGGGCGAAATGCGACACGCCTGGATATAGTGTGAAGCAGCAGGGGCCTTTGAAGTGAAGCTTCACTTCAAAGGTGTGGGAGGAGTGCGGCTCGGCTGAGCCAGAGCGCACGCTGGGGGAAGCTTGTGGGGTGGAACGGGAAGAGCTGCAGGGGAACAGATGGCTGGCGATTTGATGCTGTGCACGCGCATTTTAGGTCAATGCGCTTGCGCATTGACCTAAAAGCGCACGGGCACAGCATCAAATCGCCAGTTAGTTAAAGTCTGTTTAAGCCCCTATAGTCTCGCTCCGCTCAATGCGCATGCACATTGACAGGTCGCGAGACCTAAAAATGTAAAGAAACAGAGGGGTCCCTACAGTTTTACCAACTCTATATGGTTTTTAAGCACAAGAGCAAATTCTTTTAGCATCCATGACCTCACAAACAATCAACAGTGCCACAAATGCTATTACAAAGTCAAAATCAATAATTAAAAACAAAATATTGATCAATGGAAAATGATCTTTAAAAATACATAATTTATTCAAAACAATACACCACAAGCACCTCATATCACATTTTCAGACCCCAGGCCCTAAAACTAAACTCTCCCCATCACTACACCAAAAATACAGGGAAACAGGGCCGGACTGGCCAAAGCGGGCACCAAGCGTTTCCCCGGTGGGCCGCCTAGCAATGCAGCACATGCGCTGCTTGCTTGCGAGATCTATTGTCATCGATTTTGCTTGGAAGCAGGGTGGAAGCTGCACCCATTCTTCTGTTTGGCACGGGTCAAAAATGTGTGCTTTTCATTGGAAGGGAGGCATGTTTTATTCTCTCCCTGTCTCCAGCTCGCTGTGCCTGCCTGGACAGGCGATGTGCATGCGTAGGGCTCGCGGCGTTTTCAGCACAACGCGCGCTTTCACTTTTGTTGGTGTCAGGAGATGTGTGGATGGCATGTCTTTTGCTCGCTGCGTTTCAGCACAACGCACACGCGATCACTACTCTGCTCGTCTCCACCCCCATTTCCTCCTTTTGAACTTCCTCTGCTGCGAGTGCGATTGCGGACTACCGAGCAACCAGTTTGATTGAGGCATCCTGTTGCCAAGTATTGTGCTACTCGGCTTTCGACTTGCAGCATGCCCTGCAGTCAGCTGTTCCTCCTGGTCCCAGCCCTTTTTCAGACAGCGATTAACACAATGATGACTTTCTCCCACTAAAACAACATGTTGTGCGCTTTGTCACTCTGCTATACCTGAGCTGAGGGAGGCGGGAAGCGCTGAAATGTATTCACCTTACGTGCTCCTGCCCCTCTCCTTCAAACCTGCATTTCTGCAACTGGTGCCTTACCCCTCTGAGACACGCTGGGGCCGTAACTCAGACCCAGAGGCACGGTTGCCCAAGATCACAGAGATTGGCATAGGCGGCAGTGTGATGTGGTGACTCGCGGCTGCCCCACCCTGTGCGGTCCATATGGGCAGCTCCCTCCGCCCTGAGTCCATGTTTTCCTTCTGAGAGCGGGTTCAGGTGACTCTGTGTCCTTCTCTTGCAGCACCGGTCACTCTGCACACTGCAAGGGACGCTGCAGGCGCTGGGAGAAGTGAAGATCAGTGTGGAACAGAGTGGGTCTTCTGTGGGTATTTGAACGCTGTCTCGTCTTCAGGTGCCGAGCGCTGCCAGCTTGTTCCATGTGCTCTATGAAAAATGCAGCCGGACCTGTCTTTAAACCAGAAGTGCTCAAACTTCTGGGAACAGTAGTTTTGATTTATCTTATACAAATGATGTGCTTCCAGGCTATAACACCTCATCTAATTTTTTTCTGCAACTTGGCTGCTTTGTGGTTGGTTCTGGCTGTTGTCTGACATTCCAGCTGTTACATGCGCCAGTGACGGAGATACGGTAGGAGTCTGCGGGTCAAGGGTGCCAATCCTAAATATAGCGCACTGAATTGGTGTAGGTGATGTTGCACAGCGCTGCGTGTACCCTGCCGTGATATATGTGTATAACCTCCCATAGATCTGCGTAGAGCCGGCCTAGAGCATGGACAAGCTGGGCCAAGGCCCAAGGTGCCAATATTCCAAGGGGCGGAGCCGAGAGCTAGCTGCCTCACTTACTGTTATGCAAACAGCAGCTCTTCCATCCCACTTGGTCTCAATGGGGTTGCGTTAAAGACTTGTTAATCAGCCCTTAATGTACGTCAACCTCATTGTTAGCACCCAATCAACCCCCTGCCCTCCCCCATTATTTATTTATTTTATTTAAGGAGTTTTGTATAGCGCTAGCCAGACCCGAGGGTATCGGAAAGCTTTACAACAGTTATAGTACAGGAATCCCAAATAATCATAGGTATGTAAATTGGTTCGGAAGTCCCGGCGTGTAGTGCAACATTGAGGCAGAGCAGTCCTGAGAGCCTCGCAGAGTGTACGATTATCTTGTGCAGAACCATTTTCAGGGAGGAGGGAGCTTGGAGGGTGAGGTTCTGTGAATTCTGAACCCGTGGGTTCCATTTTGTGTATGGCAGCCATTTTGTGGTTGCCCTCACATAGGCCATGATTGTGGCTGAAACCAGTCTTTTAAGGACATGTAGACCTTAGCTCGAGTTCATGCTGACTCCTGTTTGACCTGAGTGAACTGACCCTTTTGCCTGAAGCTGACCTTGTTAAACCAGTTCCTGCCCTTTAGCTGATCAAGATTGAGGATCAAAGCACAGGACATTGTAGAGTTTGGTATGCACACACACACCCCTTATCTGTTTTTTGTTCCTTCTTTTATGGTCTGTTTATGATATGGGTTGTGGTCCTTTTATTATGGGTTTGTCCGGCTTGTGTAAGAAGGAATGTTAGGTATTTTGCATGCTTGCAAAAGCTAGGAGTGCCCCTTACTTGTATGCTGAAGTTTGTAACCCTGAGAGCATATAAAAGGCCTCTGTTCTCTGTATTCCTCGGACTACCTCATTCAGTTGCTACGGCTTCTGTGTGACGTGGCCTCACTTATTAAATTTAATAAAGATGTCTTTTCATATTTTCAACTTCTGTGCCAAGTTCTTTTTATTAGTAAGTATTCCCTGAGAATGAAGATTTCAGTTCTTCAAATGGCGCGGCCAACGTGGGCTTCATCAGAGAAGTGACTTTCTGTGGGAGTGATCTTGTCAGGAGACTGAAATCTACTGAGGAGGACAGAACAGGATTCTACTAAGGAGGTACTCTGTGGACAGGGATTCTGGAAATTCTTTGTTTCTGCAGCCCAGTATATTTCTGATCTTCCTGATTTTGATCCTCCACATGATGTCACTCCTGACTGAGAACCTTTCTGGCGTGAGTATTCTAAAAAAGACCGTTAGGTTATGTAGAACTTGACAGTTAGAATTTGGATAACCTTTTGATTAGTAAAAATAAGATGTACAAGTGGGTCGCTCCCACGACTTTGTTTGGTTTCTTGGTTTTGATTTGATTATTGCAATTACCAAAGCCGAGGGGTTTGGTTTCTTGGTTTTTGATTTGGTTATTGCAAATTACCAAAGCCGAGGGGCTCGTATATTTGCGAGTGTATTGGTAGAGATAACCCCTTGAAGTTTGAAGCTAGATTAGTGAGCTATAAGATGCCTAATCTTAGCAAATTTGGGACTGTAGCTTTGGAACTTTGGAATTTGTGTTGGCCAACTTTGGATTTGTATAGGTTTGGATATGCGAATTGCAATTTGTGTAGGCAGGTAATGAGGAGATATTTCTCCATTTGGTTTAGTTGAACGGTGCACGTACGAAAAGTACCTTAAGCACCACTTTGATTATAATACTTGCGTATTCCGCAGTATTTTTTGGCATGCCTGTTTGTAAGCTCACATGGAAAAATGTGTTGCTTTTTTGGAAGGTACCATAGTGTGATGTGTAGTAAATTAGCCGGCCCTCCTAAAGGGAATATCTAAATAGGTTTAGATTTACAAACATATTTCTTCCTTGGTGATTTTGTATCCCCAGGGAATTAAAATATGACATAATACATATAAGGATCCTTTGTTCTGCGCAATGTTATGAAGGAAGATATGCAGAGCGATTTTGTTTGGTGTTCTGCTAGCCAAAGCTAGTGAATTGAGTGTATTTTCGCTTCTTGGACCTACATCAGTCCGTTGGGCTGTTTTTGCAGTCTTTTTGAAACACAATTGAGAAGCGTTTCTTGTAAATATGACTTACAACTAGTATTTACAAATGGTTTGGTTTAAGTACTGTCTGTGGGCTGTCCTTGGTTTCTGTCCTGAGTATTGATTTGTGGGTTAAATGTGTGTTTAAATGTCTATGTGGGTTTCCCATTAGTGCAACTTCTGTAAGTACATAGCGATGGTGCTATTCACAAGATGCATGGCTAAAGCGCGCTGTATTGTGTGTCCTGAGTGTTTTTGACCCCTTTCTGTTTATGTCTGAAATGGGCTCAATGTCTGTTCGTGGTTTTTCTTGATGTTTTCAGTCTATTAAGCAACATTTTGTAAGCATATTCTTGGGTCTGTTGCTAAATAAAATTGTCCTTTTTAGAAAGAAACAAATGGCGCAAACATTTTGTCATGTTTCAAGTTAGGCGTCTGTGCTTAGGCTTATAAATGAATGCGTCTAAAATGATAGGCAAGGGTTGCAGCGTGCTTTTATATGTGAAATTAGCAAAAATAATTGGGTTTATTGAAAAAAAAATATTAATTATGAAAAATAATTATTAAAAATAAGTGCTACAAAATTCGTTTTTACTATTCATGAAGCTTAATGCTCATACTCTGACATCCTAGCATTCAAATTTAAGTTGTGCTATACCGCATTATGAGAATATTAGCATATGGAATTTCACTTAGTGCAGGCGTACAAAACTCATTTTTCTAAAGATTTACATGGGATATGTCTGATTAAAAATCTCTGTAATTTGTAAAGAACATTCTGAGGATGATTAATATGTATCACAAGTATAGGATATTTATTTTTAAGTGCCCCAAACATCAAAGTCGAATTTGGGTAAAATAGACCATTTAAAACAGCATTCTTGCCATTTATGATAGCTTTAAAGTGCTTTAGGCTTCAGTAAATGCATACATTTAGGTGTAATACAAATTTGCAGACTGTCCCCATTTGGGGTTTGCTTTTAAATGGCCCAGTGAGATTCATTTAATGTGGCTGAAATGAGTACCATTGCATAGGGTAATAGCAAACATCTGTTCTAAAGATGGTATGTTATGCTATTATGTTTTGCGAATTAGTCACAGTAACTGTTTTAATAATCTAAGTATAGAAATAAATTGTAGCCCCTAACAGGAGTAATATATATATCATGTGTTTTAAATAGGGTTGGTTATTGCAGGTAAGAAAGAGTTGGGAAGGTTTTTTGTCTTTTTTCAGCCTTAAGAGTGAGGAAGAGATAGAGGGCTGAGGAGCCCGCAAGGCAGATTTTGACCTTAAGGTCAGTAAGGTGGGAGTTGGAGTAAGTGTAAACAGATGGAGAAATGATTGCTTGGAAAAGCAGGGCCTCAAAGGGTGTTGGCGCACGGGACACGCAGAGTGTCAGTGAAAGAATTTTACTTTTGGAAAGTTAAAAGGGCTTCATGTTGCAAGCTGACTGACAAGATGGTAACAGTTAAGTAATGGAATTTTTTTGTGTCTGTTAAGGTGTATTATGTTTTGTTTTCTGATTAAAAGTTATAATTGATGTCTGTTTATCATGAGAAATGTCTCTCTTTTGTGTGTTGTGTATTTTTTCTTTTTGCTTTTGCTCACAGATCGTTCATGGATTGTTCTGGGTGATTTTAAGGCTGACAAGACACGTGAGTTTGGTTGGTTGAAAAGAGATGTGTTTTTGCGTAATTTCTTTGAAAAGAAATGTTTGTGCATTTTACATATTCTTGCATTTTATCCTTTTATGAATTGTTCCTGCTGGTCCTGTGTGTCAGAAGTGACACACAGTAAGTTGCATTTGACAGCCAAATCTCCACTACCTGGTGATTTGCTGTCAAAAGGTGGGTGAGGATTTTAAACCTGACAAATTAAGCAGGCCCGAATATTGTTCTTATGTGACCTGGTGTTGTGCGTCACCGCTCATTTATATATGCTATTGTTTTGTCTATGCTTTTTGTGCTTGATATACAGCGAGTATATCTGATGGCTTGACATGTCCGTTTTGTGCGTTTTTTTTGCATGTTTTTGTTTTATGTTGCTGCTTATGATACTATTACAAGTTTACCTGCGTTGTGAAGGGATATACATGACGATGTGTATCCTGCAAACAGTTGGGTAGATTAGCGTTGACACTAAATTTCACAGAAAAACAGACAACACTTCATCAGTGTATGTCAAATTTGGCTTTAATGGTATTTGAAGGAAAATAAAAAAGAGATATACAGAACCAAAGTGTGTCACATGCTGTTAGTCACGTACTGCCCCTCCCTTTAAGGAACAGGCAGCCCTAAAATTATGTATCCTTAATTGGACGTAAGGATAAATTATAGATCTGTGACTTTTGTGCATGGTAGAGTTTAAATTTGTGTACTATTTTGAATTTTTATGTATCACCCATACTCTTGGTATTGTGTCACAAACTTGACTATCACCTGAGTAATTTCTTGTTCTTCCTATAGATTTTTCTTTTGACATTTCTCCCCTGATAGATGTCACATTGTGCATAGTAATTGGGGATTTTAGCTGTGTCCTAGTCCCATTTTCCCTTTTCAATATTCTTTTCACCAGTTAGCCCATTTCTTTATTGTTGGTGAATTATTCAGGTTCACACTTTCAGATTGCAGTAATGTACCATGGACCCCCATCTTATGTATAATTCCCTTTTGTATAACCAGACTGTTTTCCCTGATAATCTGTATTATGCGATTTTTCTTATGAGATGTTCTAGATAAGGAATTTAGGAACACCTATATGTAATCATTGAGATAAAATGTGTTTACCCCATTAGACGATGCCACTATGTGTGAGGACATCCATTCAGATAGAATTCCCATGTCGCTATCTACCCTTAGATGGTGAAGGATATGATCTCACACGGAAACCCAATTAAAGAGCCTAGAGGCACTGTTTTGCCTACTGCCTTTGTTTTTGTATTGCCTTTGAGAATGACAGTGTATTTCAACGCAGAATTGTCCCATGGCGTATGGCCACTCCTTTGAAGATTGCAGGCCACCTGTTTTCAGTCCCCTTGTTATACAATGAACTGTTTAAAGCATCGCACTTGCTCCATCAGACGGCATTGGACATCACAGAACCAGAATTTCAGTGCAAAAGAGCGCCTATCATGTACTGGTAACCTCTGACAGTGTGCAGTCCCTTGAGTCCCTTGGCCTGAGTTTTGGCCACACACCCCCCCTTTTCCTTTGCTCCAACGGAAGTGCAGTGCACCGGAGGATCCAAGATTGGCAAAAGGCACTCCATTCTGGTGCCCATGAAAGAGCAGCCTGAGCGTCCTCGGACACTGAATGATGAGTGTTGGAGTCTGAGAATGGTCCCGGGTCTGCACGAGATGATTTGTGCTCATGATCAATGAAGATCATGCTATCTGTAGTGTCTGCCGCAGAGGAGAGATACTGGTGCACTACCTTGAGACATTGAGACTTTCGAATGAGCTATGAGTGTTTGCCAGGAGGGCACTCCAACGGATACTGAGAAGCACCATTTACATGAAAGGCTTGAATGAAGAGGCCCATGCGGAAGAAAACAACAAAAGAAGATTTGATGGACAATAGAAGCCTGCCAGAGAGGCTTTTGAACGGACTCTGGGCATAGTTGGTTTCACAAGTGGTTTCCGTGCGATTGCATATAATGGGTGTTAGGAGACTCATTTTTGCTGTTTTGCTGGCATTGTTTTAAAGTAGTATTCTGTTTAGTAAAAGCAGAATAAAGTCAATTCTCTGTGGAAGAGTATCCTTTTTCATCTGGGAGCATTAATAAGGATCACCACTGTTTCACCTGAATATATAATAAGTTTCTGAAATGCATAGGAGCCCTAAAATGTTACTAGATAATTTTAGGATTTGCTTTCTGCTTAGAGTTGTGAAAAACGATAAATTTTGTTTGTAACAGTGGTCATTACTTTCTCCTGTTGTCTATATGTTCTTAAAAACGTGTTTTCTAGTATTTTTAAGCATGACGTTGTCTTTTGTGGGTAGGATTGTTTTCACAACCCAATTGACTTCTGCACCCACCTCACAAACCTATGTCTTTTCCTACTACTACTTCTTTGGAAATATGGGTTCATACCGGTTTCCTACGCTGATGACACCCAGCTCCTATACCCTTTCAGCTCCCTTGGCCCTAAAGTCAAGGAGAACTTTGCTGAGGGTATGAGGGCAGTGTCACATTGGATGGCTGTGAACTGCCTCCAATATAATGTGACAAAAACAGAGGTCATGCTCTTTGGCAAGGCGAGTCTCCTTTGGTCCCCAGACTGGTGGCCAATAGATCTTGGACCAGTACCTACATCCAAACCTCATGTAAAGAATCTATGGGTGAAGTTGGACCAAAAGCTGACCTTGAAGGAACACACCAACTACATCGCAGGGTTGTGTTTCCACACCATCGGCCTACTTAGACGTGTCTTCCCGTATCTCCCTGCCATCTATAGGAAGACACTTGTACAGGCCTTGGTGACCAGTCGTCTGGACTACTGTAACAGCCTGCTGACATTAGCAAACGCAGATGCAGTGGGTCGTTTGCAGATAGTCCAGAACACAGCAGCAAGATTGATCATGAATGCTCCAGCTAGGACTCCGTCTAAGCCCTTGTTGAAAGAACTACATTGGCTACCCATACGGCGTATCAACTTTAAGATATGCTGCACGGTTCACAAATGCCTCTATGGAACATGTCCCAAATATCTGTCTCAATCCCTTGAGTTGTATCAGCCCAGCAGGTCTCTCCGCTCAAGTAATCAAGCCCTTCTAAAACCTCCTACCACAAAGAAATCCAGACAAGGAGACCGTGCTTTCTCCTCGGTCGGACCTGCCTTATGGAACAAACTTCCCACTGATGTAAGAATGACCATCAACCACCTGTCCTTCAGAAAGACTTTAAAGACCCTTCTTTATCAAGAAGCATTCCTGTCTTTTTAATTTCATTTATGCACTATCTGATGATTCTATAGCTGGCAAAGCGCGGAGATACCCTTACGGGATTGATTCCAGCGCTATAGAAGAATTTAAAATAAATAAATAAATAAATTTGCATTCTTTTCATATCTTACCTGAACACGAGCAGATTAGAAGGTCGGAATTTGTGAATAATTCCTTTGTATAGCGTCTGCATCAACACCAGTTAGTAATGAACACCACTAATTGTTGGGTGTGTGGTCTTATGCCACATACTACAGATAGAGGTATTCCCTATTTTGGTTCTGCCATTTAGTTACAATGGGTCTGTATGGGCATATCAGACGATGTTTATTTATGCCAATGAAGTCTATCCCTTGTGTTCCATGAAAGATAACTCAAGTAATAGTGCCTTAGTGAAGGGAATAACGGATAATATTGACATCGATTCAGACACAGACTGAGTGATTGCCTATGTAAGGGCAAAAGGAGGGTCTGAGGTTCTGTGAATTCTGAACCCGTGGGTTCCATTTTGTGTATGGCAGCCATTTTGTGGTTGCCCTCACATAGGCCATGATTGTGGCTGAAACCAGTCTTTTAAGGACATGTAGACCTTAGCTCGAGTTCATGCTGACTCCTGTTTGACCTGAGTGAACTGACCCTGTTGCCTGAAGCTGACCTTGTTAAATCAGTTCCTTCCCTTTAGCTGATCAAGATTGAGGATCAAAGCACAAGACATTGTAGAGTTTGGTATGCACACACACACCCCCTATCTGTTTTCTGTTCCTTCTTTTATGGTCTGTTTATGATATGGGTTGTGGTCCTTTTATTATGGGGTTGTCCGGCTTGTGTAAGAAGGAATGTTAGGTATTTTGCATGCTTGCAAAAGCTAGGACTGCCCCTTACTTGTATGCTGAAGTTTGTAACCATGAGAGCATATAAAAGGCCTCTGTTCTCTGTATTCCTCGGACTACCTCATTCAGTTGCTACGGCTTCTGTGTGACGTGGCCTCACTTATTAAATTTAATAAAGATGTCTTTTCATATTTTCAGCTTCTGTGCCAAGTTCTTTTTATTAGTAAGTATTCCCTGAGAATGATGATTTCAATTCTTCAAGGGGCGAAAGGGTGCTAGGAGGAGGTAGATTATGGTGACAAAGTGTCAAGGTGCAGCGGAATGCAAGTATGTGCCCTTCAGTGCTGGTAACCTGTCCCGGAAGGCACGGTTGAGGTAGAGGTCTTTTAGGACTTTTATTTTATTTTACAAAGGACGTGATAGTCCTAATGTCTGTTGGGATGGAGTTCCAGATTTTGGGAGCGTTTCAGGTGAAGGATCGTGCAGCGGTTTTCTCTTTGAGTGTTTTCATAGGAATGAGCAGAAGGGAGTTGGAACTCCTGAGGTTCCTTGTCTGGCTGGCCTTTTTAGGTCTCGCTAGAGCCAGCGCATGCCAGAGGCTTTTGCTGGCCACAAGCTTGCGGTTACACACGTGAGCGCACGCGCAGCCGCCAGCTTTCAAAGCCTGATCGCGATCAGTTTCACTTTCGCGCGCACACAACTCCTGCTTCTCCCCCATTCTTTTCTCACTCTCTTGCAAGTGTGCAGCAGCTGCATGCGATCTCAGCCGGCCTTCGGTTCATTCGCCCGAAAAGTAAACTATATAATGTTTTAGTAAACCTTACAGTCTGACTTTCACTTTATTCAGTGATTGCCAGATTACAGCCTTGAAAGTAATGCTGTTGAACTGCAGTTTCTCCGCGTCATTTATTGGCAGCCACCCGTCCCCTTAGTGATGAGGCGAGCCATCAGTGTCTGTAGCCGTGGACTGCCCCGAGTGGGGTTACAGGAGTTCCTGTCTCTGCCGCAGGACCAGAGACCTTCGGGCGCCCCAAGAGCCATTTCCATCTGCGTTTCAGACTTTAAAGGGATTGTTTTGTTTCACGTGTCTAGATGATAAGTGGCATCAGTCTCTGACTGAGAACAGTTGATAGGATTGCGCATTATGACCAAGCAGCATATTTACAAATGTATCGTTAATCGCCCTCTTCTAAATGTTATGGGTTCATAAAATATTTCTAAAATAGAAGACATTTCTGCTTTTGTGTGTGGGGGGGAGAGGGCTTGTATGATTATTGCCCTCTACAGATACACTCTTGACAGTCTACATGTGCAAATTGTTTAATGCGTTTAACCTTACGTCATAATTTGTACTGTTTGAGACATTAGAGGGCATCTGCTCCGAAGTGCACCAAACATTAAATTTTTCACATTGAAAAAATGCACTGTCGTTTGTTTAGGTATTAAAGGTGGATATCTGAATATTCTTATTTATGAATGGGTTTGTTGCTCCTTCCAGTAAGAATGTGCCACGGCGCACAACTCACAATCACCCCAGAGGCCCCTAAAATGATATATGTTGCGGGTAATGCAACCCTGTTTCTGCATTGAGGGATAGCCTTGTTTCGAGGCCAGATAAACCGAACGAGCATTTAGGAACAGCAATCTTAAAACCTACTAATGAATAGGAGGACTCGGAGATGTACTCCCAGCTAGCCAAGGCCTCTCATGCAAATCATGGTTTCCACAATAGCGCGTTTTCTTGCTCTTTTCAAATACTTTTTTATTGATCCAGCATAACCTTCATATGCGCTGTTCACATGGGAAGATGGACAGCCCCTATGATAGGGTTGACCATTTATGTCCTTGGTGTGACATATCACTTGCGTTCTCAACGTTTTGTAACTGACTTTATAAAACAAGCATTGGCATAGCCAATAGGTCTCGCCTTTAGGACGTTATAAGTAGGGGTGGGCGGAATTTGCGTAATTGCGTTACGCAAATCTCCGCGAAACGGTAAAAAATCTCTGCAAACATGCGGAAATTCTGCAAACATGCGGTATTGCTTGTTCGCTATGCTTTTTTACTGTTCGCAATCGCTGTTTGCGTGCTCGGGGGGAAATATCTCGCGAACACGCATTTGAGAACGCGAACAAGCAACATATTTTGCAAAGTAGCGGAACGCAGACTTTTGGGCAATTTCGCGTTCTCCGCGGAAAGTGAAATTAACCAAATTCCAAAATTAAGCGAGCAGAACGGAATTTGCCTCCCAGGCCTACTTTTAAGCTTTTAGCCATGCAACACTTGATGTTGTTGCACCAAGGATATTGTGCTGCATAACTTCAGCACAATATCCTTGGTGCAACAACATCAACTATTGAATGGCTAAACAGGTATTAGGTACAAGGTTAAGCATTGCAACAGGTGAGGTTGTTGCACCAAGGATATTGTGCTGCAAAATGAAATACTTATAAGGTCCCGAAAGCGAGACCTATTTGCTATGCCAATGCTTGTAGAGTTTGGAGGTCAGGTATTTGGGTCTCCCTGTGTGGATGGCTTTGTGCGTTAGGCATGCAGTTCTGCAGCCTGCACGCATCTCTATTGGAAGCCATTTTAGTTCTCTGAGTGCAGGTGCATTGTGCTAAAATTTCCTGACCCCGGTGACCATTCTGGCTGCTGCGTTTAGAGTTGTTTTGAGAGGGCCTAGGTGGGATTTCGCTGTACCATTGAGGATGTCATTTCCATAGTCAAGTCTAGATATCACCAGGGATTGGGTGGCTTGTTTTAGGTCATTGGGCGGGATGAAGGGTTTTATTTTGCTGAGAAGCTTCAGATTGATGAAGGCACTCTTCGCGGAGTTCTTGATGTGACTGACCATGTCCATTTGGGGGTCCAGGGTGATTCCTAATGATTTAGAGGGCTTCATCATGCTGACGCAGGGTGTACCGCACAGTGATGTGTATTGACCTCCGCCGCCATGGCTGCTCCTGCCAGGGCATTAGAAATGCTGTCATTTATACATTTCGCGGGTGGTCCTTCACCAGGGAGGTGGAGGTGGAGTTATTTACTCTGTCCCAAAGGCAGAGAGATTGCGCCGTCCATCAAAAATTCAGTCAGATCCTAAGTCTTGATGACGTAACAGTCCACATGTCCTCCCAGAACCCGGCTACTACTCAAGCTACTCATTGGCTGTTTTGCCTTTGACAATGTTCAGTGCCTGCTGCCTTTTGGGTAGGTTCACAACATACAAATACTTCCTACATGCATACTTACAAACATGCCCCATACCTACGGGGCAACTGAGGTGCTCTGATCCACGAGCTACAAACAGCTCAAACCTTCTCAAGCGAGATCATTGTGGGTTCAGCACACACCTGTCAGAAGCTTGTCGATGGAGTCTGTCAGTCTTTCGACACCATGCAGCCTCCTGTGCTCGCAACCTTGTGTTAATGGATATAGATACATAGATTCGGCGTCTCACAGATTCTGTACAGTTGCAGTGATTTTGACGTCTAGTCATACTGGTCATGGTGTCAGAAGCATTATTGATGTCTAATCTCCTTAGTACTCTCGCATTAGTACTCCAAGAGAAGTTTTGTAGTCGTGCTGTCGCGTGAGTCTTCGGTGGAGACATGTATAACAGGCATTTCATTTGACAGTGAATTGTGTGTTTTACAAGGTGGTCTGATGTTCCAGTAGAATTGTAATTCTTTATGTCCAAGTTTATATTTTAACGTATGTTTATCTCTAATGCATTTCAGGATTTCATTGATCCAATGAAACTTGAAGACGTGGGTGAATCATCTGGTGTGAATCATCAAACCCGAATGGACCTCATCAGAAGTCTGAAAGAAGATGAAACTTCCTTCAGGGACTGCGAGGACTCAATGGAGATGAAAGTAGAAGAAGGACCGTCAAGCACTGAGAACCCAAGAACCTTGGAGCAGTTTAAGGCGGAAGACGAGGTGAAGCCTCCTACTTGGCATCAGCTTTGCCCCACTGTATCTGTGAAGTACAAAGAGGAGCACGGTGCTCCTTGCGGCAAGGTTTGGCTGCTGGACTGGATGAAGGCTGAAGCAGCAGATGAACGATTTGCTGGAAGCTGTTGGAATTTAATGAACAAGACAAAGGTTGAGAAGGAGGAAAAGCTGTCTCACCAAAAACATCAGGACATTAGGAACTGGGTAAACATTGCAAACAAGAATGAGAAAGAGACAGTTGCTAAACACCCACAGGAAGCAAGGAAGACTCCAAGCTTATTTTCAGGTGAGAAATAAACACAGGACACTGCAGTAATGTGGTTTTACATAATGATGAATAATGTATGGCAGAGTAGAAATTACCACCCGTCTCGGATGTGATGTTGGGGCCCCTACTGAGGTACTGGGTTTTTCAGAACCGGTGCTTAACCGGTAACCCAGCGGTGTCAGGGAATACACACCCAAAGACCTCGAGTCCTTTTCCTGATTCAGACCACAGAAACTCAGAGTCTTCTAGGTGAAGTCAAAGATCGGTTTTATTGGCTGCAACCAAGGTAACAAGTGTCCTAGAAGTACAACACATGGAAGTATGTTCTCAGGAGACTGCTTCAAAATCACGAAGTCAGGCTTCTCTACTTATACAAAATAATAAGCTTCAGGCAAACATTCCTAGATTTTCAGGATACTATTCACATATTTCGACCACAAATAAGTAACAGAGTTATGATGACAAGCTCACATTTCGTTTGTCTGATACATAATAAATTACTCTGCAAGGTCCGGTATTTCAATCAGATATCGGCGTTCCCCAATAAAATGAGCACGTTCTCATCATAAAACAAGTAGGAAAGAAGGAGTGGGGTCAGGTGTGGGCAAGATTCGGCAGGGTGAGAATGTGATGAAAGGGCTTTATGGCCGGGTGCGCCTAGATGCTATCTTGACCGGCCACTGGGAGAGGAACTGACCAAATGGGTTGGCCTGGGGCGATGGTTTCAACCTGCCCAGGTCACGAAAAAGTCAATCGAGGAGTGCTTGTCCTTATGATATTGGATTAAGCCTATGTGAAGGGCAACATACAAAATGGCTGCCGTATACAAAATGGAAGCCAAGGGTTCAGGGTATAAGTGACGATTTCGAGGTGAAAGCAACCTTCGAATGCGACGAAAATGTTTGTGCATAATGTACTCGCCATTCTCGGTCTTTTGATACTAAATTTGTCGTGGTACGATGAAGTTTTATTCTTGCGTCTGAATGGTTACACGAGTTAGGGTTTTCAGTACTACAAACCCTCCTTTTGCCCTTACATAGGCAATTTAACCTACTCTCATGTTAATCTGAGTTTAGGTCGATATTCCTAAAGTCATTGAGATGTTGCTGTAACATCATCCTAGTACTTAGCTCGTCTCTTGATACAGGTTTCCTTATACATGATGTGACACAAAGGCCACATATTGCAGGAGCACACAGTACACACAGACAGAACAGGAAAAGGATGGCTAAGACCATCCCAATGACCATCAGGATTTTCCATCCCCAGCTGGATATTAGTTCCCAGAACCACCCCATTAATGACCAATCTCCTTTATCCACATGAATAGATTCGGAAATCTTATGCAGTTTGGAGATGGCTTGGTACACTGTTGGAGCGTTATATGGGATAAAAATGCAGCAACTAGATTGGATCAATCTGCATACCCCACCTCGGTCTGCAAGTATGACGTCTAAAGCAACCCTGTTCTGAAGGGTCATAAGACGATCCGACTGGAGCTCAGCAGTCAGGTTACTAAGGGCACCAGTAGTTTCAATCACGGTAGCCTCAACTACCCTTGTCAATTGCCTTATGTCCCTGCTGTTTACCATGGGTCCCCAGAACGGCAGAAAACCTCTTGCAAAGTTCCCAAATTCTTGACCTGCAGTGTCTTCTTTACTCAAGACACCTCTAACTACACTTGTCCTGTGGTAATCCGCCGCTGCTGTGTAGGTGGGAGGTAACAGGAACGAAACAAAACATGAGCCCGAGAAGTCAGGGGGCAACCATGTATAGGCTCTATCATGACAGATGAAATAAGTACCCTTAGCTGCAAAAAACGCAGGGGAAGTCTGAGACCCAAAAACATATGTTTCTGTACAGATACTTCTCCCTAACTGAGCTCTGGGATTCCTGCCAATGCCTTGCAAACACAAGTTACCTTGATGGGGTACAATCCAGATCGGGGAAGATCTCTTCGCTTGCTGTTTCTCAGTTAAAGTAGCTCCATATCCGGTCACGTTCCAACCTACATATGCAAGTATCTCGTCATTAGGGGTATTTTCATAAGAAGTTACTTCCTTAATCATGTCAACTATGCCTTTTACTAGGGCGCTAGTCTTGAGGTTGTCTTTTACAGAAAGTAGGGGTTGGGTTTCTCGTGCATATATGAACATCGTTCTGTATGCCCACACAGAACCATTATGACTGAAAGGTAGAACTAGATAAGGGATACCTTTACCTGTCGTGTGAGGCATAAGTCCACATACCCAACAGTTAGTTGTGTTCATTACTAACTGGTGCTGGTGCAGGAGCTGAATGAAGGAGTTATTAATGAATTCTAATCTCCTATGGGATTCATGGCCAGGAAGGGAGTGGAAAGAATGAGGGGAAACAGTAGTAGGAGGAGGTGTAGGGGATGCAGGTGGTGCGAGTGTTACATGAAAAGAGAATCCTATCAGAAATATCATCACACTGGATATCATAAAAATGCATACTATTAAAAAAACTTTTTCTTGTCGCCACTGTACACAACTGGCGTCTAGAGTTCGTTTGTTTGGCAGGCCTTTCCATTTCAGAAAACTCCATCCTTTCTAGAGTGCTGCCCGCGGTGGTAGGTTGATTCTGCTAAAAGATGCTTCTGTCAGTCCAGGGCAACTCCCTTAGACCAACCAGAACTCCCGACCTAACGTCGTTAGCTGCACCCAAAAGACTTTTTAGGCAACCGCGGCCCTAGCAGCGGAACCCGGATGGCGGTTCGAAAAACAAAAATGAGCAAGTTTTCTTCTGATGGAGGAGCTGCCTTTTCAAAAATAGTACTTGGAGGGAAAAAATAATTTTTTATTAGTCCATAGGTTTTTGCCTTAAAGTGGAAAAAGAAGTTTAATTTATTAGTTCGTATTTCTTGGTCTCAAATCGTATCTTTGTCTTCCCGGTACTGTGTTGTCCTGGAACAACAGTTCAGGCTCTGAAGTGTTCAATAGTTTTGACGGTGGCACACCTTCTTGAAGAATGTTCTCGTTTTCGCGCTCAGAGTTAGTTCCTTTTACTTGTGCATCACTGAAAGGTATGAACCGAGGTACCGTGTCTGTTTCTGAGTCGCCAACACCTTCCTGGAACCACTGGTCATATGGCAGAGGAAGAGGGACCTTCTTGCAGTGGACCCCGTGGATCCAAGCCTTTTTCCCTTCCACTCGCACTGCCGATCTTGTAGAGAGAAGGACAAGGTGTGGCCCTGTCCACCTGGGCTGGTCGTTTCTGGTCCTCTGGAAGTTTCGCACCAGTACCCAGGATCCAGGGTCAATGCTGTGTCCCGGAGTCTCAGAGACCGGAGGCAGGGTGTCGTAGACCTGTTGATGTAAAACACGTAATTTAGCCGTCAATTCATACAGATAGTCAAGTAGAACGGGGTGCTCAAGCTCGCTAAACTTTTTGGGCCTAGGCACTCCCCATATGTTGGCCGGGCGGCCGAAAATAATTTCGTAGGGGCTGAGTTTCACTCGCGAATGCACAGTCATTCTGGTGGATAGGAGTGCTAAGGGTAGAGCGTCAGGCCATTTAAGACCTGTGCTCGCTTGAATTTTGGCCAATTTTAACTTAAGAGTGCCGTTGTAGCATTCTACTAATCCAGCTGATTGGGGGTGATTTGCAGCGTGGAACTTCTGCCCGATACCTAGTCCTTCACACACTCTCTTCATCACACGACCCACAAATTTACTCCCATTATCAGACCAGACCATTCTAGGCATTCCGAATCTAGGGAAGTACTCTTTCACAAGGGCTTTCGCTGTGGACAGGGCAGTATTGTCTTTCAGGGGGTATGCTTCTATCCATCTCGAGAAGGCACAAACAACAACGAGCACATATTTTAAACTGTTGCACCTTTCCATATGGATGAAATCTAGCTGCAAAACCTCGAACGGATACGTAGGAGGTGCAAAATGACCAGCTGGAGTTGGGGTTCCCCTACCAGGATTGTGTTGCAGACACACCATGCAATTCTTGACCACATTCTCTGCACACTTGGGAATCCCTGAATTCTCCCATACTGGAGCCAGCAACTTGCAAATCCCTTTCACGCTGATATGAGCCATACCATGAGCCATTGTGACTACTGCAAGCACGTACGCATCGGGTAACAACCACCTCTGATGCTCTGACAATTCAATCCAGCAACCACTCGCATCCATTCTACCCGAACTTTCTCTCCACGTACTCAACTCTTTCTCTGTGGCTTCGGCTTGAATGGACTTCACACTCTCTATCGTGTCTTCACACATTCCTATGTCACCAACCCATCTTGCAGGTCCTGCAACATACATTCGGCTCATCACATTCTTCGCAGTTTCTTTAGCCGTTTCATCAGCGAATGCATTTCCACGACCAACATCATCAGTCACTTTCTTGTGAGCGCTACATTTCACAATCGCTACTTGTAAGGGCAAAGTCAGTGATTCTAGAAGCTCATTTATCAACTGACCATGCTTAATTTTAGTTCCATGCGAAGTCAGAAATCCACGTTCTTTCCACAATCGTCCAAAACTATGGGCCACGCCGAACGCGTACTGGCTGTCGGTGTAGACAGTTACTTTCATTCCTTTCGACAACACACATGCTCTTGTGAGTGCAATTAGCTCCGCTGCCTGAGCTGAATTGTGTGGGATGCGTGTAGCTTCGACAATCGTGTGCAAAGTCGTGACAGCATATGCTGCAGTCGTATGGCCATTTGGAAGCTTGAAACATGAACCATCCACCCACAATGTACCATCACATTCAGCAAGAGGAGTGTCGAAGAGGTCTACTCTTCCTTTCGTCTCTTCTTCTGTTCTATAAAGACAATCATGCTGCTCTGAAGTATCTGATTCTTCTATGAATGGTAATAACGTGGCTGGGTTACGGGTGTTGCACTTTTGAATGTGCACATGACTTGCTAGCAAAGTCAGTTCGTACCCTGACAATCGAGCACTGGTTAAATGCTGTGTCTTGGTTCTATTTAACAATGTGTCTACTGCATGTGGGACCATCACGACTAGTGTATTATTCATGACCAGGCCAGCAGACTGTCGAATAGAAACAGCTGCTGCCGCTGTGGCTCTTAAACAACTAGGCAATGCTCTAGCCACTGGATCCAAAGTCGAGGAAAAGTAAGCACATGGACGCTGTTTGTTCCCAAATAACTGAGTCAGGACTGACAATGCACAACCATCCTTCTCATGGACATACAATGTAAAAGGCTTACTGTAGTTGGGGTTACCCAACACAGGAGCCGAACATAAGGCTGTGCGTAATTCGGAAAAACTTGTTTGACACTCTTCAGACCAAGGGACGGGATTGGGTGTATCTTTACACGTTAACGCCACCAAAGGTTTGGCCAATAACGAAAAATTAGGGATCCGTTGTCTACAATATGATGTAATGCCCAAGAAAGCACGCACTTCTTTCTGTGTTCTTGGCACACTCAATTTCGCTATTGCCTGAATTCTTTCTGGGGTCAGTTTCCTTCCCTCCTTCGATAAGAGATGACCTAAGTAGGTCACTTCTTGTCGGCAATATTGAAGCTTGGAAAGTGACACCTTGTGATGCAAATCGCACAGATGGTGTAACAATGACATTGTTGCTTTCTTGCAAATTCCCTCAGTATCCGCAGCTATAAGCAAATCGTCGACGTACTGTACAAGAGTAGCACCTTTTGGCAAAACAATGGTATCAAGCTGCGTTTTTAGAGCTTGACTGTATATTGACGGACTTTCACAGTAGCCCTGAGGTGCGCGTTTAAAGCGGAAGCTTCGTCCTCCTAAACTGAAGGAAAAAATATCCCTGCTCTCCTCGGCGATCGGGATGCTGAAGAAAGGATTCTTCAGGTCAATCACCGAAAACCAAGTGGCAGAAGCTGGAATCATAGTCAATAATGTAGTGATGTCGGGGACAACTGGAAATTGTGGCACAACTATTTTATTCACCTCTCTGAGATCGATCACAAATCTGTACACCGGTGGCTGAGATGGGTCAGTTCGTTTTAAAACAGGTAGAACGGGACTATTGCAAACGTTACCTCTTGTCTCTTCAATCACATCTTTTTCAATTAACTCGTGAACGATCGCTAGCAAAGCTTTTTCACCCTCACTAGATATTCGGTATTGCGGAATTCGTGGCATTTTAACATTGGCTTTCAATGTTACAACATATGGTGGTATTTCTAAGAGTCCCACATCATTGGGACCAGCTGCCCAAAGTATGTCTGGAAGAAGCGACAATTCTGTTGGAAGTTTATCTCTCGATAAGTACATTGGAGAAACCACTTTCTCACCCAGGGTAAGTTGTACTCCTGATGGAGAACAGTACAAAGTTGCATACAATCTTTTTAGCAAATCTAATCCTAGCAAATTTTCGCCACAACCTGTTGTCAGAATAAGGGGTGCTTCGAATTCGCAAGGACCAACAGAAAGAGACAACGGGTCAGAAATCGGGTTCCTAACCGGGGCGCCAGAAAAACCTACAGAAACGTTCGTTTCGCCAGACAAAGGTGCGCCAGGGAGTTTGGAGTGCATAATAGAACTCTTTGTAGCACCAGTATCCAAGAGAAAAGGTTCTGACACACCTGATGTGATCACCTCAACGTATGGTCCACTCTGATCTACTGGAACTGAAACAACTCCCTCTCTTTGTCTATGGCTGTCCTAGCAATCATTACTGCTCCATTGCTCGCCTTCTGTATAGTAATCATCTGTATAGTACTGAGCTGTCCTACCAGATGTGTTGTTCTGCTGATCGAATTTATTCATAGAATTCTGTGGTGGAAGAGACTGCGCATTCTGGGGGACGTTTGGATGGATGGATGGATGGATTTTTATATAGCGCAATATCACCGCCAGGTCTCAAAGCGCTTTGCATTGGGAACCCGTCCTGGTTTTTCCCTGTGAGATAGCCCCTACTGGGTATCCCCAAGGTGAAATCCAGGCATCCCGCCGCAGGGGGCCGTAGTGGAGATTACGCAAGCTATTGCCCAGAGTTGCAGAGTGTGAACCTGTGATTCGAGTAGGCACCGAAGCGAGAATGACCGAGTCCGTGGATATTTTGGGCTCAAGACCCTGCCGAGTCGGGAATTGAACCCTGGTCCCGGGTCTGATCTCAGCGTCCGGGTCTGCCTCCTCTAACCAGTGAGCCACACTTCTCCACGTCCTCTACCTCTAGGTGCTTGCTGAACGCCTCTACCTCTTACGTTCGAAACACCATTCGCACGTTGTAACAAGATAGGGCAACTATACTTAAAATGACCTTCCTCCTTGCAATATGAACACTGGTTGGGACCTATATTGACACGTGGCTGATTATACTCGACTCTTTGTGAGTTCCCTTGATACTGTTGTGGCTGCTGATAGTTATTCGGATAGGTGTTCTGACCACCGTTATTCTGGCCATTACCACCACCACGTGGCGGATAGGCTTGCTGCAGTAAAACCTTAGTCTTTAATTCTTTCGTTTTCTTTTCTACTCTATCTTTCTCGTCTTTGTCTCTATTCTCGTAATATTGCGCAGTGGCTAATATCTGTGCTGAAGAGGAAACAGCCCAAGAACTCTCCGAATCTTTTAACTTTTTACACAATTCTGGAAGCAGATTGTGCACGACAAATAATCGCTGACCACCTTCTGTGGTCATGTCTTGGCCACTGTGATCGACAAACGTTTCTTCGAACCTGGTGAAGAAATCTGAGACCGTCTCGTCTTTCTTCTGTTTACATGCAGATAACTTATCCCAATTCACACGTATTGCAGGCATTATCGTTTTCATGTAATCAACTATTTTACCAGGAAGTTCTGCTATTAATGGCTCAGGTTTAGCACAACCAACTTGTCGGGCATCTACAGCAGCAATATTGGCTCATGAATCGCCTAATTCCTGATAATGATCTGAATGACGAATCTTACTCCATAAAGGCTGTGGAACAACGTTCCCAAATAACATATCGATATCGGCTAAGTTCATTATACATGACCCAGCAGTCTGCGACAATTCTTTATAATACCCTGCAGGATTTTTACGCGGATCTGATAATGTTTGTTTAAGTGCTAAAACTTCAGCTCGCTTCCATGGGACATGTACCCATACACGTTGAAAGTGTGGCGGAATAGGAGGTTCAACAGATGTGTCACCCTCCCTCCATTGCGGGGGAACTTCTCTCATGGGATACTGTCGTGCCTTTTTCCTAGGCTTATCGCGCTCAGATTGTGAGCCAGAAGTGTTCCCTTTACTCCGATAAGACAACAATATCTCAACCGCTTTTTGGACATCGGGACCTACGATCATTCCTTCTCCAAACTTGAACCGTACATGACACAACTCCTGCGGGTTACTTTCTAAATCCTTATCTTCCAAATCCTCACCGAGAAAAACACACATTTGTTCAAAAACATATCTTTGTGTCGGTGCTTCCCACTGAAGGAAGACTTTCATGACAGATTCAACGTCATACTTTGCAGTATCTACGATCTATTTACGAGCTAAACGATTCAATACATCTCTCTCTTGGTAGTCAGGCAGTTGACTTCGCAACTGTTTTCGTTCCATGTTAGGGGTCGTTTTAGGCGACCGAAAAAGGGGTGAAGGAATGTTAGTGACAATGCTGGCTATTTTTTGCCAAACGGAAGGTGAAAGTGAAGGAGGAACGGGTGGAAAAACAGTGTGAGATAAGGCTGAAGTAGAAGCAATAGCAGAGGGAGCATTATGAGAGATCGAAGATGCATTAGGCAAAGTCATAGAAGGTATAAGTGAAGTAGGTGTAGCCGGTGTGCCTTGAGGAGGCTGCACCGAAGGAGCGGAAGCCAGCTGAAGAACAGCTGGTGGGTGCTGTAGAAGGGCAGGCATAACAACCATGGGTGGCGCAACTAAGGGTTGCGGAGGCGCCGTGGCTGTTTGTGCATAGGGGGGTGGTGAACTTAATAAATGCGACATTAATGGGTCTTTTTCACGTTCTTTGGCTGTCTCTTGCTGAAGCGACGGCAAAACTGGATAGCATTTATCTGTTTCCATTTTACGTTGCCTGTGCAACTGCTCACTCATCTGTACCTCTTCTTTGTCTTTAAACCGCATAGCAGCTTGTATTACTGAAATATTCCCTTCTCTCTTATTTTTCTTCTCTAATTTAATTTCCTTCTGTTTGGCCTCTTTACGCCATAGGCGGAAAGAGTCAAACATCGCCGGCCGGGCTTTCTTTTTAAAAAGTTTGACCTCAAGATTATCTAAAATTTCGGTGTCAAAGCTACCGTATTGGGGCCATTTTAAAACACCATCGTTCTTGGTATATTTGACCCACACTTCATTGTATGTGATGGGGCCTACCCCATGTTTCACATATAACTCGTAAGTTGGAGTTCCAACCGGAGGAACCGGACATGAGTCCTCCAATCGGGAGTCCCTATTATTACCACCGAGACAAAACAAATTTCCAAGTCTAAGACTAGGCATCTCTGCTCTCTAGTCTAGTTCCAAACGTCAAAGGATTATCGATTACGATATTTTCTCGTGAAAACACAAGTCCTTCGGTTTTGGTGCTTGCAAGTACCAACACAAAACTTTCCCAAAGGATACCCAAAACTAAGAACGAACTAAGGACTGGGAGACGCTCCACTTATACTTAACTGAAATGTCGATGACGTCACTAGAAGACTCGTCTTAGTGTTTCGCTCTTCCAAACTTCAAGGGTCCAAATCAGGGCGATAGCCAGGGCAGCAGTCCTTTGTAGCCGTCGGGAAGCGGGGAACCTCGCAGCAAAGACCTTCGGACCACGTCGACATGCAGGGGTCGTTGAAGTGGCGGCCTTCCTCCGGAATTTTCACACGAAGCTCCTCACGAACCTCTGGCTGGACCGGTACCGCTGGAATCGCCCCAAACGTTGGGCGCCAACTGAGGTACTGGGTTTTTCAGAACCGGTGCTTAACCGGTAACCCAGCGGTGTCAGGGAATACACACCCAAAGACCTCGAGTCCTTTTCCTGATTCAGACCACAGAAACTCAGAGTCTTCTAGGTGAAGTCAAAGATCGGTTTTATTGGCTGCAACCAAGGTAACAAGTGTCCTAGAAGTACAACACATGGAAGTATGTTCTCAGGAGACTGCTTCAAAATCACGAAGTCCGGCTTCTCTTCTTATACAAAATAATAAGCTTCAGGCAAACATTCCTAGATTTTCAGGATACTATTCACATATTTCGACCACAAATAAGTAACAGAGTTATGATGACAAGCTCACATTTCGTTACATAATAAATTACTCGGCAAGGTCCGGTATTTCAATCAGATATCGGTGTTCCCCAATAAAATGAGCACGTTCTCATCATAAAACAAGTAGGAAAGAAGGAGCGTGGTCAGGTGTGGGCAAGATTCGGCAGGGTGAGAATGTGATGAAAGGGCTTTATGGCCGGGTGCGCCTAG
Source organism: Lissotriton helveticus (assembly GCF_964261635.1). Classification (NCBI taxonomy): domain Eukaryota; kingdom Metazoa; phylum Chordata; class Amphibia; order Caudata; family Salamandridae; genus Lissotriton; species Lissotriton helveticus. The sequence goes on from NC_136062.1 coordinate 502,005,599, forward strand.
ATGCTATCTTGACCGGCCACTGGGAGAGGAACTGACCAAATGGGTTGGCCTGGGGCGATGGTTTCAACCTGCCCAGGTCACGAAAAAGTCAATCGAGGAGTGCTTGTCCTTATGATATTGGATTAAGCCTATGTGAAGGGCAACATACAAAATGGCTGCCGTATACAAAATGGAAGCCAAGGGTTCAGGGTATAAGTGACGATTTCGAGGTGAAAGCAACCTTCGGAAGCGACGAAAATGTTTGTGCATAATGTACTCGCCATTCTCGGTCTTTTGATACTAAATTTGTTGTGATACGATGAAGTTTTATTCTTGCGTCTGAATGGTTACACGAGTTAGGATTTTCAGTACTACACTACAGATGCACCACCTCAGCACGATGTCTGTTCCTTTCTTTAACTTATTCAGATGTGAACCTGGAGCTAGATGTCTTTTGATTTTTTTTTTCATCAGGAATATATTTTTTCCATCAGACTATTCTTAAAGTGTTCAGATATGGGCCGCAGTACAACATATTTCAAGTTGTGTAGGGGCTGTAACTGATAGTTGTTAGTTACGGACACCCATAATATCTGCCTCTGGTGTCTCAGCATCTCACATGACATTAAGTTGTGTTGTCGTTGCACGGGGATGAACCACTAAGCCATCTGTTAGACTTGGCATCTTTTTGCTTGTTTCCCCTGACTTCTAACTTTCTGACCTCCCGGTTTTGACTCTGTTTTTGCTGGTTTAGTGTCTCTGCACACTTTCTCACTGCTGATCAGTGTTACAGTGCAAGTGCTCCTGTTGTAAATCGTGTTATGGATTGGTGTTTCTATGATTGGGATATTTGATTTACTTGTCAGTCCCTAGTAAAGTGCACTGAGTGAGCCAGGGCCTGCAAGTCAAATGCTGCTACTGGGCTGCAGCACTGGATTGTGCCACCCACACAAGCAGCCTGTAAATGTAACTCTGGCCTGCCATTGCAGAGCCTGTGTGCAGTCTCAGACTGCCATGTCGACTTGGCAAGTGTACCCACTTGCCAAGCCCTAACCTTCCCTTTTATTACATATCAGTTACCCTTAAGGTAGGCTCAATGTACCCCTGTGGGCAGGGTGCAATGCCTGCGAAAGGTATGACATGCCCTGCTGCGTGTGGCATGTCCTGATAGTGAATTACTGCCAATTTCGTTTTTTCACTATGGCCAGGCTACCTGTTCCCATAAGACAGAATGGGTAGTTTGTTTATAACATCTTATAAACACAACTGGCCCTGGGAACAAGTAGAGAAATAAAGTTGATTCTGATATGCCTGATATCAGAATCTAAAGATGCATGTTTTAGTGAAGGTGATTTTTGCATTCTGTGTTTGAAAATACCACTTTTAGAAAGTAGGTATTTTCTTGCTCAGCCGTTAAGTAGGCCTCTGGTAGGTTTGTGAATTGACTGTCCGGGTTTTGGATGACAGGGGCTGGAGAGGAGCAGTGGCTCCAGAGAGTCTAGATGGATCAGGGAAGGGCTGAATAGACCTGGGCTGCATTTAGAGTAGGGGGAGTTGATTTCCTTTCACTTGAATGGGCCTGGTCTGCCTCCGACAAAGCTGTCTCTACCTCCTGCCCGGAAGCTGCACCCAGGAGGACAGAACTGGTTCTGGCTGGGCACAGAGCCTCTCTGCCTGAGAGGACAAAGGATTTTGGATCATAAAAAGTGGGGCCCAACTCCTAAACTTTAGAACTTGCTGGAATCAAGGAACTTGCCAAGAAGAAGAGCTGGAAGAGCTGCCAGGAGGAGTATTGCCCCTTTGCTGTGTTGTTGCTTTATTGGGTTGGCCTGCAGTTGCTGCTTCTGCCATGGGCAGTGAAAGGACTGGAACAAACTTTCTTAATTGTGCTGAGTATCTCCAAGGGCCTGAAATCAGCTGGCCTCCTGTTTTGAAGTCTCAGGGATGGCAAAGACTTCACCAACCTCTGACTGGCTCTGTGTCTTGGCGGCACCGCATAAAGTTTCACAACGTACCGCCTCATCCCACACAGCCGTCTGGGTCGACCAACGCCAGTTCCCGCAAACCAGCTCTGTTGCCCGCACCGCAACCTGCCAGCACCGCACCGATTACTGTCTCGCCCTGCACCGTAAGCCTTGGTCTCACTGACGCCATCTGGAAGATCATCACCAAGCAGCTGCCTGCACCACATTGAGAGGACACCGAGCCCTACGCTTCCATTTTGCAACACAACTGCAACGGTTACCACGACTGGCTCGCACCTCCCTGTAAGAGGGAACGAGAAAGGCACTGTTACCGGGTCTGTTCACTCTTTTGCTGGCCCATATTGATGCAGTGGGCTGGAACTGTTAAACTCTGTTGTTTTCAGCATCGCAGTAGCCCCGGACAGAGCTACCGACTCGTACAAACTGTGTTTTTGAGGTACTTCTGCAGTGTGGAACACATCTTGCAAAGTATCTGTTTCTCAAGTACTGTATTGTGGATCCTTTATCATTTTTGGTGGTGTTTTGGTATATATGAATATTGGATATTTTTCTAAACTGGTGTGGTGTCCTTTTGTAGTGCTTTCACTGTTTTACTGTTGGCTATGTGCAAATGCTTTACACACTGCCTCTAAGATAAGCCTGACTGCTCGTGCCAAGATACCAAGGGGGTGAACAGGGGTTATTTTAGTAGTGTAACTCCCTTATCATGACTTGAAGGAAGGGTCCCTACTTGGACAAAGGTGCAAACCCTTGCCAACTAGAGACCCCCATTTCTATCATCATCCATGACTAAAAGGTTAAAATTGGCATAGACAAACTCTATATGAAGTTATGTAAGTGGTTCCAGTTGGAACCTCAGCATCATCTTGGACTCAAAACTCACCATGAATCGCCAGATCAATGACGTCTCCTCCGCATGCTTCAACACCCTCCGAATACTACGTAAAATACCAAGTGGATCCCCTCCGACTCCAGGAAAATGGTCACTCACGCCCTCATCACCAGCAGACTGGACCACGGCAACGGACTCTATGGAGAAATCAACAAAAACTCCTGCAGACTCTAGACCATCCAAACCATCACAGCCAGATTAATCCTTGATATCCCATGGCACAACCACATCACCCAGCACCTCCATGACCTCCACTGGCTCCCCGTCGAAAGAAGAATTACTTTCGAGCTACTCACGCACGCCTACAAGACCCTCCATAACATCGGACCTCAATACCTCAGCAGCTGCCTCACCCTCCACGCCCCCTAGAGAAACCTCTGATCAGCCGACTTCTCCCTAGCCGCCGTCCCACGTTTCTACAGGACCAGGGGGGGGAAGGTCCTTCTCCTAACTTGCATCCAAGACCTGGAACGATCCCCCCTATCACCTTCGGCGAAGCCCAACACTCCACCAATTCAGGAAGGATTTCAAGACCTGGCTCTTCAAGTGACCCCTACAGAGCTGCTCACACCTTTCCTCCAGTGCCTTGAGACCCTAACGGTTGAGTGGTGCACTCTACAAAACCCTGATTGGATGATTTAATTGATTGATGAAGTTATATAGGCGGGACAGGTCAAACTCGAGGGCACAGATGTCCTCTGGCTTCTGCAGTCGATCTCACGACCGATCCACTCCGAGATCGGGGAGCTCGGATAAGTCCTAGAAATCACTTAGAAACACAGTTGAAATGCAAACATGCCCAACGTCCAACCACCTGCCACTTTTGGAGTTGTGCAACATCACAGGTACCTCCTGGTTGCAAAACTGGTCCATGGAATGCTTTCCTACAGAGCTTCCTCTTGACCTCCTGCCTCAGCGGATAGCCACAAATAATAATTGAGTAGTAATCTGCTTCTCATGTAATGCATCGCCCTGGTACTCTGCCTGATGCTCTAGCTATATGATGACATTTGGAATGTTATGGATGTTTGTACTTGAAGGTGGAGCTGTTGGAGAAGATGGGCTGAGCAGCCAGGAGGCTGCTCTTGGTGGGGCTTATATTAAGACTTACATTGGAACGTACTAAGCTGTAACTTGAAGAATAAACTACAACTACAAGAGTTGTCTACCAGACTTCATTGATTTCTACATTGGCGACAAGGGTGTTTGATGGCAACTGGAACTTAAGGTACTAATATTACTAAAGACATTGAACTATTTAAGCTTTCTGGCACCCGCCCATCAGTGACCCTGACAACGGTCGCCCTAAATAAGTTTAGGTGCCAGATCCACCTGTGTATGAAACTGTAAAGTGTATCTGCAGTCCTGTATTAAAACTGTGAAGCCCAATGAAGAGGTATGTGCTAAATCAACCTCAGTGTGTTGAAATGGACTGTGATGTGGTGATGTCGGGGGCACACATCAAGCCCCGGTAGGGGCGAAGGTCATGCCCCGGTGTTGAATGCTGACAAGGCTCCGGTGTGTCCTGATGAGAAGCGGCTGCACATGGTAGAAAATAATTGGGGGCAGATTTTGATCACATGCTTTTAAAAAATCATCAAACCCCGCTGTTAAAAATGTGACAGAGAACAAATGTGGAGAAAACTGCAGTCAACAAGAATTTACAGTTTCAACTGTGAGCAATGATTGCAGATTTTGATCACATGCCTTTAAAGAATCATCAAACCCCGCTGTTAAAAATGTGACAGAGAACAAATGTGGAGACAACTGCACTCAACACCAATTTACAGCTTCAACTGTGAGCAATGATCTATTAACTGATGACGTCCAGTTAAACTGCTGTCAGCCCCAATACGTGGTGATTATACCTGCTGTTGCTGCAAACCACCCGGCGCACCGTCACGACTCATCTCGCCATCCTTGGATTGTAGTATACGGACCTTTGCACAGACTATTGTAACTGTTCAGCGTTTGCCAATTACAAGAAGGCCCAAGTTTGTTCTCCTGTCTCTGTGCTCTGTAGCTGACTATCAGAGTTAATTTCGTGAGTCAAGTACTGGTGATAAAGATTATTTTAATGTGAGGGTTGCCATTAGCGTTGCTGCCTGAAGATCGTCACATGTACTGTCATTTACACTAATTGAAAACTACATATTACAGAAAATGTTGCTTTGGAAAACTTAGAACCAGTGCAACATTGCCATCTTCTGGCTATGGAGCGCAATTGCACCAAGAAAAGGAATTAACTGGTTCACTCTGAGAGAAAGGAGGATTCAAAACTGGAACAGTAATGAAATATTGCTATAAGGAGTTAGAGTGTGGGTCAAAGGAAATAAGAAACCCAGAACTGTACCGTGTGAGATGATTGTTAATTCATCATTAGCGACGCTGCATTGAATTTGGTGATATATGCTAATGTTATGTACATCTGCTTTTGATTTGCAACATGTCATATTCTAAATTGATACTCACTGTGTATTTTCATTTTACAGTATTATTATAGGGAGGTGGATTCCCCCTTTACAATTATTTGGGAGGTTACTGTGTGTGGTGGTTTATAGGGAGGTGGATTCTCCCTTGGGAGGTTACTGTGTGTGGTGGTTTATAGGGAGGTGGATTCTCCCTTGGGAGGTTACTGTGTGTGGTGGTTTATAGGGAGGTGGATTCCCCCTTCGGTTATTGTGTGTGGTGGTTGATAGGGAGGTGGGTTCCCCCTTGGGTTACTATGTGTATTGGTTTATAGGGAGGTGGATTCCCCCTGGGGTTACTGTGTGTGGTGGTTTATAGGGAGGTGAATTCCCCCTTGGGTTACTATGTGTATTGGTTTATAGGGAGGTGGATTTTCCCCTGGGTTACTATGTGTATTGGTTTATAGGGAGGTGGATTCCCCTTGGGTTACTGTGTGTGGTGGTTTATTGAGAGGTGGATTCCCCCTTGGGTTACTATGTGTATTGGTTTATAGGGAGGTGGATTCCCCATGGGGTTACTGTGTGTGGTGGTTTATAGGGAGATGGATTCCCCCTTGGGAGGTTACTGTGTGTGGTGGTTTATAGGGAGGTGGATTCCCCCTTCGGTTACTGTGTGTGGTGGTTTATAGGGAGGTTGATTCCCCCTGGGGTTACTGTGTGTGGTGGTTTAAAGGGAGGTAGATTCCCCCTTCGGTTACTGTGTGTGGTGGTTTATAGGGAGGTGGATTCCCCCTTCGGTTACTGTGTGTGGTGGTTTATAGGGAGGTGGATTCCCCCTCGGGTTACTATGTGTATTGGTTTATAGGGAGGTGGATTCCCCCTGGGGTTACTGTGTGTGGTGGTTTATAGGGAGGTGAATTCCCCCTTGGGTTACAATGTGTATTGGTTTATAGGGAGGTGGATTCCACCTGGGGTTACTGTGTGTGGTGGTTTATAGGGAGGTGGATTCCCCCTGGGGTTACTGTGTGTGGTGGTTTATAGGGAGGTGGATTCCCCCTTCGGTTACTGTGTGTGGTGGTTCATAGGGAGGTGGATTCCCCCTTTGGTTACTGTGTGTGGTGGTTTATAGGGAGGTGGATTCCCCCTGGGGTTACTGTGTGTGGTGGTTTATAGGTAGGTGGATTCCCCCTGGGGTTACTGTGTGTGGTGGTTTATAGGGAGGTGGATTCCCCCTGGGGTTACTGTGTGTGGTGGTTTATAGGGAGGTGGATTCCCCCTTGGGTTACTGTGTGTGGTGGTTTATAGGGAGGTGGATTCCCCCTTGGGTTACTATGTGTATTGGTTTATAGGGAGGTGGATTCCCCCTGGGGTTACTGTGTGTGGTGGTTTATAGGGAGGTGGATTCCCCCTGGGATTACTGTGTGTGGTGGTTTATAGGGAGGCGGATTCCCCCTTCGGTTACTGTGTGTGGTGGTCTATAGGGAGGTGGATTCCCCCTTTGGTTACTGTGTGTGGTGGTTTATAGGGAGGTGGATTCCCCCTGGGGTTACTCTGAGTGGTGGTTTATAGGGAGGTGGATTCCCCCTTGGGTTACTATGTGTATTGGTTTATAGGGAGGTGGATTCCCCCTGGGGTTACTGTGTGTGGTGGTTTATAGGGAGGTGGATTCCCCCTGGGGTTACTGTGTGTGGTGGTTTATAGGGAGGTGGATTCCCCCTTGGGTTACTGTGTGTGGTGGTCTATAGGGAGGTGGATTCCCCCTTGGGTTACTGTGTGTGGTGGTTTATAGGGAGGTGAATTCCCCCTTGGGTTACTGTGTGTGGTGGTTTATAGGGAGGTGAATTCCCCCTTGGGTTACTGTGTGTGGTGGTTTATAGGGAGGAGGATTCTCCCTTTACGAGGAGGTATGTGTTCTCTTATTGGGAGGCTACTTAGTATTAATGCGTGTGTGGTCCTGCAATAGTATGCAGAAGGGACATTATAGTATGTGCATTAGAGGATATGTAAAGAGGGTGTTCTTGGTAAGTGTATATTATAGTGTGTGCAGTAGAGAGCATATGGTATTTCCTGGTCCTGCCATTTGTTTAAGTTTACGACTTCTATATTACTACTTTATTACTTACATTACTATTACTACATTTACTATGTCATTATTATCATTATTATTACATAGAGAAGGCTGTCTTACTGTTTATTACTTACATTATTACTATTGCATCGTTATTATTATTACAGAGGGAAGGCTATTTTATTATTACATTACTATTTTCTCATTATTGCATTACTTTTACATTATTATCATTATTACATAAGGAGTTTGGCTCATGTTATTATGGTGTTCTTTTACGTTTACTTCTGGAATATTTATCTTCTCTTCCTATGTTTATATATGTGTATACTATTTCATTTTGTTAAATATTATAAAGGGGAAGATGTGTAGTAATCTGCTTCTCATGTAATGCATCGCCCTGGTACTCTGCCTGATGCTCTAGCTATGTGATGTCATTTGGCATGTTATGGATGTTTGTACTTGAAGGTGGAGCTGTTGGAGAAGATGAGCTGAGCAGCCCTGGCTGCTCCTGGTGGGGCTTATATTAAGACTTACATTGGAACTTACTAAGCTGTAACTTGAAGAATAAACTACAACTACAAGAGTTGTCTACCAGACTTCATTGATTTCTACAAATTGATGGAACAAATTATGAACAATGTCAAACATTCACCCCTAATACAGAGATCTGTGCCTAAAGCCATTGTTTATTTGCTCACCATGCCATTCCCGTTTGGACCCAGCCGTATGCAAATCTGTCTTGACCCAGCTCCCCATAGTAACAGTCCTGTATTACCGGAAACAAGTATTCTGGGACTGGTTTCGGGGTATCACCTCTCATCAGCCAGGCTAGCTTGATTCCGGTGACATGGAAAGCAAAAGACACACAGATGATGGACGGAATGCAGAGCAAATCAAACCTTCTCCCCCAGTCAAGGGATCTGGGTTAAATCCAACGTTTTTTTGCTCACCTTGCCACCCCAGTTTAGATCCAGCCAATTGCAAATCAGTCTTGACCATGTGCCTCATGGGAACAGTTCAGCCAAACTGCCAAGCCAGATCCTCCCTGGACTTGAAACAAGCATCCTGGGAACAGTTTCAGGGCATCACCCCTCATCAGCCTTTCTAGCTTGAATCCAGTGGCACAATGAGCCTGGGACCCCCTTCTGGGCATAAGGAGAGAAAGCAAAAGACACACAGATGATGGACAGAATGCAGAGCAAATCAAACATTCACTGCCAATCAAGAGTTGCCCCAGTATTGGAACTTTCATAGATTCCCATGCTTTGTATCATTCCCTGTCGTCGGACTGGGAGTCTCGGTAATAAAAAATACCATAGTAGTAGGCACAAAAGAGAAAGGAAAGGCCTAGGCCTCATTCCCTTTTGTGGCATATCAGCCTCTTTTTGTAAAAGAGACCAAACTCTAGGCATCAGCCAATCAGAAGAGCCTCACCCTTAGAACCTTCCTGAAGGAACCTCAGAGCCTCAGATTTTCTACCGCACGTTGTGCTAGGGAGTCTCCATTGAGCTTTGCTCTATTTTCAACTCTTTCTAAAACATTTCTACAGTTATTTCTTCAGGATTTTCTTCAGATTACTTCAGCAAACTCTCTCTTTCTTCAAGATGTCTGAGGTTGAGAAGAAGAAAGCCCTTTTCAAGCCCGGTTCCACCTGTGGGAAGAAAAGGCTTTTTGTGGAGGATAAACACAAAGATTGCATCTACTGCCTTTATCCAGATCACAAGGCAGAGGACTGTAAGATTTTCCGCACTCTCTCCACCAAGACCTTGAGAGATCGTGCTGGAAGACTTCTTACATGGCTGCAGAGGCAGAAGGAAAGGAAACATGGAGTTTCCAGTGATGAGGAAGAATCGGCGTCATCTGCTTCCTCAAGAAGGTCAGTGAAAAGGGGTAGAAGTTTCCCCTCTTCCTCTGTGGGGCGGCCCTTAAAGGCTTCAAAGAAGACCCCCAGGGAGTCTGATGACAGGGGTTCACAAAGTTCCCCTCACCACAGTGGGACTGACAAGGCAGAACTGGTTTCGCCTCCTAAGGGTGAGAAGACAGACCCAGCCTTCAAAAAACCCTCTTCACATTCTTCAGAGAGGGGTTCCAAGTCCTCTACGACGAAATTGAAGCCCAAGATACAGTTGGCCTCGTCGACGGGCTCGTCGACGGGAACGTCGACGACGAAACCTCCGTCGTCGTCGAAGAAAAGCTCGTCGACGGCAGGGTCGACGGAGAGTGCACCAACGACATCGTCGACGAAGACGAAGACATCGTCGACGAAGAAATCTTCATCGTCGACGGCGGTGACGATGAGGGCAGTGTCGTTGACGACGTCGACGAAGTCGACGACGGTATCGACGACGGTCGTGTCGTTGACGAGTGCATCGACGACGACGACCATATCTACATCGACGGCGGGCTCGTCGTCGGTGGCGTCGACGACGACATCAGTGATTCCTATATCGTCGACGAGGAATCCTCCTGCGCCGACAGAACAACCGACGATACTGGCTGCGGAGAGACGGGTGATGATTTCTTTGACAAGAATCACGCCTGAGATGACGTCCCCGAGAAGGGTGACCTCTTTACCACCCACTATGCTGTTGGACCAGGAGGACTCTGAGGGGGACGGACAGGATGTTTTTGAATATGCCAATAGTCCATCTCAGCTTCTCATCAAGAGTCAGGACACAGATTCAGATGAGGCATATGTACAAGGCGGGGGCGAATATCAACAAACGGCCCACTCTAGGAACTATGAGCCACAAGACATGGTTTCAGTTCCGACTACATTCCTGTATGACCTGCACAAGATGCTGCACGACTACAAGTCGAAAGCTGACAGACCAGTACCACGTAGGTCTGCTCCATCATCACCAGTGAGGAGCCACTCATCTGTGGTACCTCCAATCCACCCGATACTCACTCCTCCTCAACCGCAGCGGCCAGTGCCTCAGGCTACGTCGGAGCCAACCGATGATCCGGATGGGGATCAGAACGATGATGATGATGTGTCATCGGATGATAATCACGACTCAGATCGGGACGGTGATGAATACAATGATTACGTCATCCCGGATCAAGCTTCGCCTCATCAGGATTTAGGTGATTCTCCTCCCTCTGACATCGGCAGTTTTCATCAGCTGATGGAACGAGCAGCTGGAAGATTTAAATTGGTATTGCCAGCTCAAACTACGGACTGTTTTTTATATGACTTTAAAGAAACTCACCGTAAAACGACAAAGTCGATTGCGATTGTGGATCATTTATGGGAGGAAGGTTTGAAGGCAATGAAAAACCCAGCGACGGTGGTCCCTGTGCTACCGCGCTTGGATAAGAAGTATAAGGCACCAGAAGATGGACCTGCAGCGCTAACAGGGCATCCCAAGCCTGACTCTGTAATCTCGCAGGCAGCGCAAAGGAAGTCACGGAACCCCTCTGCTCCATTGACGGCCCCCCCTGACAAGGATGGACGACGGCTGGATAACACGGGCAAGCGGTTCTCATCAATAGCTAGCCTTCTGATTCGCGTCGCCAATGCTTTAGCAATATTGGGACGATATGATCGCCAGTTATGGTGCGATGTGGCTCCATATTTGGAACAACTTCCACCGGAGTCAGGGCTAGAAGCGAAGAAGACTTTGCAAGAAGGTGAGGCGGTTTCTATGGAGATCATAGACTGTGCCATGGACATTGCCACAACGGCCTTTCGTGCTTTGGCAGGAGCGGCAGTGTTGAGACGCCAGGGATGGCTGAAGGCGACTTGGTTCAGACCAGAGATCCAAAACAAGGTTCTTGATCTGCCTTTTGATGGCGAGGCTCTCTTCGGTAAATTGATCGATGATACTCTTCAGGAGATCAAGAAGGATACCGAGACAGCTAGATCGCTGGGGACCCTCCAGTATCGCAAAACTCCGTTTCGAGGTGCGAGAGGCAGAGGAGGTGGTTACAGAGGTTCATACCAGCAGCAGCACCAGCGTTATTCTTCGAACAGCTCTGGATACCAACCAAACCGCCAGTCATACCAGCAGAGACAAGGGCAATCTTCAGGTTACTCAAGACCTTACAACAAGGGCAAGCAGGCTGCCCGTGGACGGGATTCGTCCAAACGCCAATAGCGGCCACCTGGCTCTGCCTACTGTTCCCTCCTCCAGGAGATCTTCAGTTGGAGGCAGGGTATCAAAATTGGTCCCAAATTACATCGGACCGTTGGGTGCTCAACATCATAAGACGAGGACATACTCTGGAATTTATGGAAGTACCTCCACCCAGGCCCCGGCAGTAATTCCATCAAAACATCTGCGTCTCTTAAGACTCGAAGCCCAACAAATGCTCCGCAAGGGGGCGATAGAGCCGGTCCCCTCCAACCAACAGGGCCAGGGATTCTACTCCAGATTCTTCCTGGTAAGAAAGACGCTGGAAACATGGCGCCCCATCCTGGACCTCAGGGAGCTAAATACCTATCTCATCTCCCTGTCCTTCCGGATGGTGTCCTTACAGGACGTTTTCAAGATGGTCAGCCCGGGGGACTTCATGGCCACGCTCGATCTGGAGGACGCGTACTTCCATGTCCCGATTCACCCAGCACACAGAAGGTTCCTACGCTTCACAGTAGCCAAGAGCCATTTTCAGTTCAGAGTTCTGCCGTTTGGCCTTCGCTCTGCCCCAAGGATTTTTACGAAGGTGCTGGCACCGGTGGCAGCATTTCTGCGAAAGAACCACTTCCAGGTCTTCCCTTACCTGGACGATTGGTTACTAAAGGCCCCGACCAGAGCATTGGCGCAGGACGCGGTGCAGGCTTGCACCAATCTGTTCCAAAATCTGGGTCTCACCTTGAACAGAGACAAATCCGTGCTGTTGCCCTCAAGGAGAGCACGGTTCCTAGGAGCAGTGTTGGATTCAAGGCTCTCGAGGGCTTTTCCTACTCGAGAAAGGATACTGAAACTGCAACTATTGGCTCAAAGCCTTCGAAGAAAAAAGTGTCTTTCTGTACGCAGCTACAAGTCGCTGCTAGGGGTGATGTCATCATGTATTCCCCTGATTCCGCACTGCAGATTGCGTATGCGTCCCCTGCAGGAGCAACTGGACCTTCAGTGGCAGCAAGTCCGCGGATCGTTCGATGACAAAGTGATTGTCACTCGAGAGATGAAAGAGGCAGTACTTTGGTGGTCGCATCAAGACAATTTATGCCAAGGTGTGAGAAGTTGGCCTGGTAGGGGATGTTTCCAATTCTGGAACCACCTACTACCTGACCAAACAATCCCTTATGGTGTCTGGTTGTAAGTCAACCTTATTAGACAAGCTATCCTAGGGGTAGCATGGACTAAGCAGCCTAAAGGCTTAACTTAAGAGGTCGTGTTAAGCGAGCTGTTTTACCACATACAATCCTGTAGTACCAAATGAAAGGACACCACACAAGTATATATTATAAAAATATATGTATTTATTACTAAAAACAATCCCCAGTATTCTTTATGAATAAAGGGGCACAAGCGTTAAATCAAAAGCACTGTTTAAACATACAAAGTTGCACAATTATGGATGAGGGCAGGGGGCCACTCAAACCATATACTAAACAAGTGGTATAAGAGATGCCACTCGAGCAGTGGTTAGGCCTAGGGCCTAGGGAATCGCTGGGAGCAGTCAGGACAAGCAATGCTGAAGTCGGGAATGGCCCTCGGGATTCGGGAGATGTGCGGAAAGCGCACGCACGCACCAATGTTAACCAATGGTGCGTAAAAGTTGTAAAGTTAAAGTTAAAGGACACTTCCGCTGAACCTAGAGGAACAAAACTTAACACACAGACCCTAGAGGTGTGCACCAGTGTGGGAACACCGGCAGAGCAAAGTTACCTCACCCACAGGAAGTGGGTGCACAGGGTCGAAGTGGCGTCGGGTTCTGACTCGCAGGCTCTTGGTGCTTGAAGCTGAAAGGGCTGCAGGCGGGTTAAAGATGAAGTGTCCGGTGGAGTCCAAGGGTGGACTCAAGTTGTAGAGTACCTGAAAGCAGAGGGGACAGAGTCTGGGTCACTCAGCAGTGACCAGGGTGGAACCAGGACGGAACCAGGCAATGTCGGGCGCAATCAGGTGGTCGTCGAGGAGCTTCTCTCCGCTGTCACGTGGGCTCTGAGGCATCTGCGACGTCCAGGAGCAGGTCACGATCTGTCCCACGCAGGCTCTCACCGTCGGTGCAGTCGGCTTCAAGTTTGGAGCAAACAAGCCTTGGCAAGAGCAATCCACGCGGGATCGGAAGATTGCTTCTCACTCGGACCAGGAAGGTCAGAGTCGGGGCTCCTTTTCAGGGGAGCTGGTGTGGATCTGGAGCAACCAGATTCACGAGTCTTCTTAGTTAGTTCGTCGGCACAGTGACCACTAGCCGGCTGGCAAGTGACCGGGCCAACGCGTTGAGCCAAATAGAGCCAAAGGGCCCCACGCAGCACTCGTCGAGTGTGGAGGGCTGAACTTCGGCTCAGGAGCAGCTCAGGGTGGGGGCTTCTCAAACCCCGGTGCACAGCTTCGAGGATCACTCGTGGGCTGCACGGTCAGCGTCTCGTGGTCAATTCAAGATGGCGTGCCCCACGCTTCCGGTCGCCTCCACGGGTCTCAGCTTTGCAGGGACTGTGGATCGGGCTGTTAGAAGGCAGGCAGGCTTGATCTCGTCGATCTCAGTCGCTCGAGTTCCGGCGGGAACTGCAACTAAGTAGACGTCGAGGGCTGGATGGTGCCTGCTGCTGCAGGGTGGTCACTCCTTGACCACAAGGGAGATTCTTCGGGCTTCCACGTTGAGATGGAGGGCGAAGGGTCCAGAATTTCGTTTCAAATGTTTCTTCCAGGAAATCTGATGTGCATTGGCACTGCTCCCACTCTTATTCGACTCTGGGGGGCGTGATTACCTGCTAGGTCCACCCCTATGGGTGGGACCCAGGAAGTGGGTGGATACACCCCCTTCCTTTGATCCAGGCCGCCCTGGCACGAGGGCTGGAGTGCCCCAGAACCGGTTTGGCCGGATTATGCAAGGGGCAGCCTTGTGCGCCCCAGGCAGTGTCTGGTTTCTTTCAAACCTCCCTGCTACAATCCACTATCTCCTGTCTGGAGGGCGGTGACACCCTCCTGTGACAGGAAACCCTTTGTCCAGGACCCCTTTGGCTGAGTTTCGGTCAGCTACAGGGGTCCAGACATTTGTCTGTGGCAGAGGCATCCATTTTGTGGATCTAAGGTCTTTGGAGAAATTAACCGCGTTTCAGTAAAGCAACATGTCTTACCCCTCTAGAGGGGTGGAATGCCATCCCCGTCGCCAGAACTGGCGAGGGGATGGTATTCCAAATCGTATGACACCTTACACGACATGTTTTGATAAAGCCAAACCAAAGTTGCTATTTAACCGCGAGGATTATAAGGCACTAAGAGTATATGGTATGGCATTATCCTGAAACAGCCTAGGGAGTTGTTCCCGACAGCTGCAGACAGGCTCAGCTCATGCTAGAGCTCCATCTCACATAAAACCACGCACTCAGCCTCCAGGATTGATGAGGCCTTCTATAGGAGTGGCTCACAGGTTTACATGTGTCCAGATATTGGTTTAGATATAGGTATACTATATCTAAGCAAGGGGTGTTTACACCACCTTACCCCAGCTGAGTGATCAGCCAGTTGTGTCAATTTAAGAACCAGCCAGGGGTGGCAAAAGATATGCTGCAGCCCCTGGTAGGCCTTGGTGGCCCCTATGCCCTGTGCACCTATAGTGCATTATACAGGGGCTGACAAGGAGTCCATTTCCAATTGGTATGTGCCTATAGCACATGTGTCAGTAATTTAGTGAGAGAACAGCAGGCTGGGGGTCTGATCAGCAGGCCCACAGCCTCAGTAGTCGAAAACCAGTGAAGCAAAAAGCAAAAATTTGGGGTGACCATAGGATAGCAGACCCTACTCTCCTACACAAGGTCTATCCTTCGCAAACTTTCCATCACCTCACATACTGACGACGGATGCGTCATTGGAGGGATGGGGAGCAGTGATGCAGGATCTGCAAATCAGCGGCCATTGGTCTCCACGCGACCAAAAGCTACACATCAACCTGTTGGAGCTGAGAGCGATCAGGCTAGTGCTTCAGGCCTTTCTTCCGCGTCTCCAGGGTTCACAGGTGCTAGTCAGGACGGACAACACCACGGCTATGCATTATGTGAACAAGGAAGGGGGTACGAGGTCACTTCCCTTGTCGCGAGAGGCTCAACAGATTCTGGAATGGACAATTCTTCAAGGAATTTCTCTAAAGGCGGAACACTTACCAGGGGCGCTAAACGAGGGCGCCGACAGACTGAGCAGACTCACTTCTGTCAGTCACGAGTGGGAGCTGAAACAACAGGTTCTGGATCGGCTCTTTCAAACATGGGGCACACCAGAGGTGGACCTATTTGCGATGCCAACCAACAAGAAGTGCCGAGCCTACGCCAGCAGGTTCCACCATCAAGGCTCATTGGCCTGGACGGGGAGATTTCTTTATGCGTTTCCACCAATTCCCCTGATTCCACGCCTCATCAGAAAAGTGAAGACGGAGCCATGCAAACTAATCCTTATAGCCCCGGCATGGCCGAGACAGTTTTGGTACACCGAGCTCCATCTGCTATCGCTAGTTCCTCCAATAGGTCTGGAGGCTGTTCCGGATCTCCTGACAATGTCCGAAGGACAAGTTTGGCACCCAGATCCAAGGTCATTACACCTGACGGCATGGCTCCTGACCAGCGAGAATGCATGAATGTCCCTCTTTCCAAGGAGATCAAGGACATCCTTTCCCAGGCAAGGGCGCCTTCAACAAACAGAACATACAGACTTAAATGGAGAAGGTTCTGTATTTGGTGCAAAAAAGAAAAGGTTGATCCGTTCACCTCAAAACCTCATCAACTCCTGCCTTACCTACTCTCGCTAGCTAAGTCTAATCTGTCCCATTCTACAATCAAGGTCCACTTGGCGGCAATTTCGAGATTCAGAAGATCTGATTCTGGTCCTTAGCTATGGTCTTCAAGAATTGTCAAGCAATTCCTCAAAGGCCTGTTCAGGGTCTTTCCGCCAGTGAGATCTCCTCCTCCGATGTGGCATTTGAACTTAGTTCTGGCTCAACTGATGAAGGGTCCGTTTGAACCGATTCACCGCTCGGACCTGAAATTCTTGTCATGGAAGCTAGCTTTGCTCTTGGCCCTCACCTCCGCAAGGCGAGTGGGGGAGTTGCAGGCCCTTACTATCCAGGAACCGTTTTTGCAGTTCAAAAATAACACAGTCATCTTGCGGACGAACCCCAGGTTCATCCCCAAAGTACCTACAGACTTCCACCTAAATGAGCCAGTGATTCTAAAAACATTTTTTCCGAACCCAGTCACTCCAGCGGAAAAAACATTGCACACTCTGGATTTACAACGATGTATCAAATTCTACATTGACCGGACCAAGGACTTTCGAAAGTCTACGCAGTTGTTCATTGCCTTAGGCGGTCCGAACAAGGGTCTTCCTCTGTCCAAACAGGGGATCTCAAGATGGATTTCAAGTGCTATTTTGCATTGCCACAAGATAGCAGGAAAACCTCTGGTGGGCAGGATCCGTGCTCACTCAACGAGGTCAGTGGCATCTTCTACAGCCCTCTTTGCGGGGGTGCATATCAAAGACATTTGCAGGGCTGATACCTGGAGCAGCGTGCACACGTTCACTAAGCATTACTGCTTAGAGTCATTGCAACAGGATGACGCAGCAGTGGGCCAGGCTGTCCTGAGGAACCTCTTCATGTGATTGGTGAGCTTTCCTTCCTATCCCACCTTCCATGGGTAACACATTTTGTTCTTTCATTTCTAATGTTATGATGTACTTCTTTACAAAATGTGTTTATGAGGTTTACTGCTTGCTATTCTGATACAAAGCATGGGAATCTATGAAAGTTCCAATACCGGGGCAAGAAAACAAGTTACTGCGCCCACCCACCTCCCCGGGGAAAGCCTTCAGCAAGTATGGTGTCTAGCACACAACGGCTACGAATTTCTGAGGCTCTGAGGTTCCTTCAGGAAGGTTCTATGGGTGAGGCTCTTCTGATTGGCTGATGCCTAGAGTTTGGTCTCTTTTACAAAAAGAGGCTGATATGCTACAAAAGGGAATGAGGCCTAGGCCTTTCCTTTTTCTTTTGTGCCTACTACTATGGTATTTTTTATTACCGAGACTCCCAGTCCGACAACGGGGAATTATACAAAGCATGGGAATCTATGAAAGTTACCAATACGGGGGAACCAAAGTTACAGGTAAGTAACTTGTTTTATCTGGGTTAAATCCATTTTATAAAAAAACAGCCTTGATCCATCAGTTCTGGGAAATTATCGCCCTATATCACTTCTTCCGGGGATCAGCAAAATTGCTGAAAAACACTTCAAATCAGTACTGTCCACTTTCTTAGAGACACATAACCTCCTCCCAGACAGGTTTCCGACCCCTCCAGGGAACTGAAACGGCCTTGGTATCTGTAGTGGAAGAGGCAAGAAAAATTGTGGGCTCTGGAGGCACAGCTGTGGTCATTTTGCTTGACCTCAGCGCTGCCTTCAACACAGTAAACCATTGTATCCTGATCCACAGACTCAGAAAACTGGGAGTCACTGGAACTGCTTTGGCTGGCTGCAGTCCTTTCTGAGTAACTGATCCTTTCAGGTCATTGACAATGAGGTGACCTCTACTCAGATGCCCCTCTGTTGCGGAGTGCCGCAGGGGTCATCCTAGAGCCCCACCTTATTCAATGTTTACATGTGCTCCTTAGCAGAGGTGGTATTACCTTTTGGCGTACACGTAATTACCTACGCAGACACACGCAACTTGTGATAGAACTTAATCAAGCTGAAAGCTCCCCCTCCAGTCTTCATCCTTGCCTAGAACAAATTGCCAACTGGATGAATGATTCCTTCCTGAAACTGAATGGGAACAAAAGCGAGTTAATGATCTTGGGGAATCACTCACCCATTGAGCTAAACACAATATGGCCGACCACCTTCGACCCTCCCCATACCCCAGAGTCTCAACTAAAAAGCTAGGGGCTCTGGGTGGACCAAGACCTTACCTTTAAGACACAATCAAGGAAGATGGCGGCCACGTGCTACGGCATCCTGAAAATGATTCAAAAGGTCCTTCCCCTTCTTCCATTCCAGGCAAGAAAAATCTTAGTCCAGGCCTTATCTTTTCTCGGTTGGACTACGGGAACGCTCTTTATTTTTGCATTCCCACCACAACCCTCTCCGAACTTAGGACTATACAAAATTGGGCAGCAAGACTTCTCCTGGGTACTCCCAAACATCACTCCGCCAAGGAAAGGAAAGTACGATTGATTCTAGCACTAACGGCATGACCACCAGCCATGAAGACATGGGTCAATCAACACGGACAGATGACGATTGCCGAATACTACAAATAATTAAGAAAGGCAAGCAAGAGAGTGCGCCGGGGCCGAATGGTATTCCGCAGGCAATCTACAAAGAGGACCCCAAGTTCTGGGCATGCAAGTTCAATACCTTATTTCGGTCAATTAGCAACTCTGGTCGAGTCCCGGAAAGCTGGAGGGGTGCCATCATCAAACCAATCTATAAGGGCGGAGACCACAAAAATCCAACTAATTACCGCTTAATAGCCCTGATTGATGCGGAAGCAAAATACTACACATCACTGGTGCTAGCTGATCTAGCACAATGGTCGGAGACGAACACCAAAATCCCTTTAAACCAGACAGGGTTTCGTCGCGGAACAGGCACTATGGTAAATGCAATGGCGTTATGCTTGATTGGCGAAAAAAGTCTACAAAACCACCAGGAACTTTACACTTGTTTCGTCGACTTCAAAGCGGCATTCGACCTTGTCAACAGGAATTTACTATGGGCGAAACTGAAGCAGCAGGGCCTGCCAGACTCAATTCTAACGCCGATCATTGACCTGTATAGTAACACCTGGATGCAGGTAAAGATCGACAATGGACAGAGGCTTACCCGAAAGATCAATACCTTTGATGGATTAAAGCAAGGCTGTGTGTTGGCCCCCCACCTCTTTAATTTATTCATGGCGGATTTAACAGAAAGCTTTGATCAGATAAATGCTCATCCACCGCGGCTAGGCAATCTCTGTATAACACCCTTGTCCTATGCCGATGACGTGGTCCTACTAAGCCAGACAAGAATAGGCCTACAGCGTCTATTACAGGAACTGACCCGCTATACCAAACAGAACTTGCTAGTAATAAACAGCACAAAAACAAAGACTATGGTTATAACTCGACGCCACAAAGTGCAACCAACCTTCACCATAGACAATGTTAAATTGGAAGCGGTTGAATGCTATAAGTATCTTGGGATACTACTGGACAAGCGTCTTAATTTCACTACGCATTTCAATAGCATGGAAAAAAAGGGCATGGTCCTATTGCACGCTTTTAGTAGCTTGGCGACCGAACTTAAAGGCCCCCTGGTCTCTCCCCTGCTAACAATAATAAAAGCTAAGCTACTCCCAACAATTGCTTATGGGAGCGTACTACATCATGGCAAGAGCGCACAACTCCTGGACAAAATTCAAATGAAAGTCTACAAACGTGTATTTGCGTTACCTAATAACGCATCTCCCGCACAAGTCAGACTTGAATTCGGTTTGCAATCCCAAGTGCTGCTGAAAAAGTACGAGACCATAACATTTTGGTACGATGTCCGGATGAACCAAGAAATTGCGCTACATCGTGCCACGTGGACAATAATTAATAAAAGCCCCAACTCTCACTACGCCAAGTATCTTAAATTGTCACTAGAATTAACTGACTTGGCTGCACTTTGGGAATCTAAGCTTCCAGTGTTTTCCTTCAAACAGTTGGTAAAGAAGGCTGCCAACAGGCATTCGCTGCTCGACGATAAACTAACTTTCAGTCGTTGGTTCCATGCCTGGATGACAATTCAATCATATAAAAAATTAGCACCGGCAGCCTTCCTAGACCTTGCTTTCTCGCCATTCATCAAACGGAAACACCTTAATTTAAGGTTGTGTAGCTTCCCAACAAATGCCGAGTCACCAAAGTGGAAGCCCTAAGAACGTGATGGATGCGGTTTATGTGGCGCAGGAAGACAAGACTTTATCCATCTGATCTGCATCTGCCCGGCTCTGATCCAGGAACATCGGAGTTGGTTAAAAACCAAATTTAAGGAATATGGAACACGTACGTGCCGGTTCGCGATCATACTAATCCTTTGCTCAGTAGATCCGCAACTCATTTGCAGAGCAGCTAAATTCATTGACAATTTCGAGAAAAAACAAAGATCTCTGGCAAAGGCTTGAACCTGGAACAGGTCTATTTTTTTCTTTTTTAACTTGAAAGACACTTTCATTTTATAACTTTTTATCACTCACACAGCAATGTAAATTCTCTGTGTTTTAGAATATTGTCATATTTATATTTTGTAATGGTTTTTACTAACTATACAATAAAGTGTTTCTTTCTTTCTTCTTTCACTCCGCCAAACCTGCCTTGAAATCTCTCCACTGTTTCCCCCTCTGGGAGAGACTCAATTTCAAGGCCTTATGCATTGTCCACAAGTCATTAGCGGGAAAGGATCCTGCCATTCTTCATACCATCATTCAGCCCTACCGGCCTACTAGACCTCTTCGTTCAGAGGCCATGAATTTTGTCATTGTTCTCAGGATCAAGAAAGCCAGAAGTGGGGGTTGGCTATTCTCATAAAATGCAGCCAAGCTTTGGAACTTTCTCCCACCGCACTTACGAAAGTAAAAAATCACCAGGCTTTCCGTAATTTGTTAAAGACCTGGTTGTTCTCCTAACTGGCCGAACTCTTTATACCTGCTGCTACCAGCGCTGCAATGCCCCCGGGTAGCCATGCGCTATACAAATGTATCTTTCATTTCATTTCATCACCCCATCAGCCTGACTAGCTTGAATCCAGCAACACAGTGAGCCCAGGACCCCACGTCTGGGAATACCCGGTGCACTTTTGGGCGAGAAAGCAAAAGACACACAGATGATGGACGGAATGCAGAGCAAATCAAACATTCACACCCAGTTAAGAGATCTGCGTTAAATCCATTGTTCTTTTGCCCACCATGCCACCCCAGTTTGGACCCAGCCACAGGTCCCACATCTGGGTACGCGTAACACTTAGGGCGGGAACTGCAAAAAGAACAATTGATGGACAGATTGCGGAACACTGTCAAGCATTCACCCCCACTACAGAGATCTGGGCCTAAATTCTTTATATTTTTTGCTCACTGTGCGATTCCAGTTTGGACCTAGCCATATGCAGATCAGTCGTGACCCTGCTCCCCATGGGAACATTCCAGCCCGAATTGCCAGACCAGGTCCTCTCTGGACCAGAAACCAGCATCCCTCAGATTTTCTACAGCACGTTACGTGATGGGAGTTTCCCTATTTGCAGCTCAGTTCATTCTTCAAATCTACTAATCTCAGGAAACTTCTTTTCAGATCAGATATATACAAAAAAGGATTATTCAGGTCATGTAACACATGTGACAAAAGAGAATGTGCATGTTGATGACCCTTGTAAGAAGTGCATTTATTGCCTCGATCCTGATCACACAGTCAAGGACAATAAAATATGGCGCACTTTCTCCCAAAAACCCTCAAACACAGAGAGGGAAGACTACTATTGTGGTTACAGAGGCTTACAACCAAGGAAAACCCTGTTTCTTATGGATACAGTGATGAGTCTTGTTAGACATGGGATTTCTGGTTGGCTAAGACTTGCGCCAAAGCCAGGCTGAAACCACCATTCCCACGCCAGGGTAAGGAAGCCACCCGCCAAGACAACCCCTGCTCACCCTCTTGGTAGCTTGGCACGAGCAGTCAGGCTTATCCCAGAGGCAATGTGTAATGCATTTGCGCATGCACCCACCAGCAACAACATCCAAGGCCCCCCCACAAAAGGATCTCCGCACAAGGTATATGTAAAAATAGCCTTTGTATTGCAAAACACATTAGATAGAAACACACACTTTACAATGTGCCAACAGGCATGGACAGAATTTACAGGGGATATGTACAAGACAGGGCCACCTGGACCACTGTCAGGAATAAGCTCTTTTTGAAGTAACACTTTTAGAACATAGAACATATAATAACTTGTGGCGGATACGGACCGTACCTTCCATTCTGGTTGCGCGGGATAATGCGAGTGATCTCCTCAGTAGGCCTGAGCGGGCGGTGGCGACCCGCGCGCTACAAGCGTTTGGTTGGGGCGACCAAGGTGTGGGGGTCAGAGGAGGAGGGGGCGGGGCAGGGTGCGGGCGGCCCAGCAAAGCGGACGCGGCTCAGAGGAGAGCGGCGCGGCTCGAGGCATGAGGGCGGCCCAGGCACAAGCTGCAGAGGTGCAGGATGCGGGCAGCCCAGGCGGAGCAGAGCACGGCTTCACCAGGAGCGGTGCGGCTGTTGGCGGGGGCGGCTAGGCACGAGCTGCAGGGGAGTGAGCGAGGCACACTTCAGGCGAGGCCCCAGCGGCCCAAGGAGATCAGACTAGTCCCAGCAATTTGTCAGGGAAGGCACAATAGAGTCCACTGGTCCTGGGACTCTGGTCAGGGGGCAAGTTCAGTATCAAGCCCTTGGAGATAGTTAAGCACCAAATGATCATGTAGCACACAACCAGTAATCACTGGTAAAAAGTAGTACCACCTACGCAACCCTAACCACCTTAGGAGAATGTCACGCAGGGAACCAGGACCTCACTAGCAACACCTGCACTAGGAAGAACAACCACCTAAGTATCACTATACATTTAGGGGTATAAATATGAGAACATTACACATGATGCATCACAACATTCAGAGGTGTAGGAGAAAAAAACTCATGATGCATAAACATACATTCAGCGGTGTAAGGAAAGCAACTTTGTACATGATGCATAAAAACACATTCAGAGGTACCAGAAAAGCAGGGTGTGCAGAGCCTGCAACACACAATACATTTCCTAGCACCCTAAGAAGCACATAACTCAAAACAAAGTCCAGGTTGCGCCACTGCGCCAAAAACCTAAACGTAGCAGCTGCCCACTACTTGCTGGGCAGCTGAGGACAGGGACAGAACAGGGCCTAAACGCTGCAGCTGGCACTAAGTGCTGTGCAGCTGGGGAAGGCCAAGGTAGGGATGAAGGAGTGCGTCTCACTCCTACGTCCAGAGTACATGTCCCGAATAAGCAAAACCTAAACGGAGCAGCTGCCCACAAAGTGCTGGGCAGCTGGGGACAAAACTGCTTCAGGGGGGCTCTCGCTAGCCCTTAGAAACAAGTTGTGCCAACGTTGGAGCCCTCTAGGCTCTAGAACACTAAATGTTCCCCCTAGCTCCT
The DNA here is from genome assembly GCF_964261635.1 of Lissotriton helveticus. Taxonomy (NCBI): domain Eukaryota; kingdom Metazoa; phylum Chordata; class Amphibia; order Caudata; family Salamandridae; genus Lissotriton; species Lissotriton helveticus. The sequence continues at coordinate 502,029,270 of NC_136062.1, forward strand.
CAACCACAAAGACTGCGCAAAACTGAGCCCTCTGGCTCTATAGATTACTGGGGCCTTGGAGCCACGGGGCTCTGTAAAGAAATACATGCCCCCCCAGTACTGTTAAGCGCATTGGCACTAAGACAAATGTTGCCCAATGTTGGAGCCCTGCACGGGCTGTAAACATGATCAAGGCGATCGGTGGTCGGGGGGGATGGGGGGTGGCCTGCGCTCTGGCGAGGTCATCCAAGAGAAACAACAATAGGTGCAGGTGCAGCCAGCACGGGCCCCTCTGGGCCCTTTTCCAAGAATCAGAGGCCCCTCGGTGGAGCGCCCGCAGCGGCGGGTCCGCTCCGAAATGCAGCCATCGGAGATGATATCCTCGAGTCTCCTCTTCTCTGTGAAGCGGCAGGGGCAGGCAACAGCAATGTGCCTCCCGCCCCCTCCGTGGGAATCACGCTGCGGCCTTTGCACCGGCAGACACCAGGAGAGCCCCTTCTCAGGGACTCTCTCTCCATGGTGTCACTGGGGCTCCCAACAGCTCACGGGAGCCCCGAGCAGCAGTAGGCCATAGTGCCGCCGGCTTTTCTCTTGCGGGCAGCATCTCCGGTCTCCCTCGCTCCAGGGGAGCACCGCCGCAGTTAGGTGCCATGCTTCACCCGGTCATTTCCGGGACTTCGAAAAAGGGAGCCCGCGAGGCTTCTCGGCCGGCGCAGGACTCGGGCCAATCCCAGCGCGGCGGTGGGCGGGACTTCCTTTCCAGACCGGAAGTCCCGCCCAGCGTCAGGCACTACGGTGCCTGACTTCCTTTTTACCCACGGTTTGCGGCGGTGAATCTCGGGGGCATTAACGATGGGTGGGCACCCTCGAAGTAGAAAATAAAAGCAGAAACGGGGTGGGCACCCATTAAAGAGCACATAAAAAGGGTTGGCACCCTGATAAAAAATATATATAACTGCGGGCATAATGCAGGGTGGCACCTGCGAGGTACACAAAAGGGCAGGAGTGCTTCCCTCGGGGAAAATGCCAGCGCTCTGCCCAGGGATAGGAATAAAGCGCTCTCCATCACCTGGCAGGGTAAAGTAAAGTAAAGCACTAAGCCAAAAAGGTCCTGGGGCAAAGAGGTGGAGCAAAACAGCTCCCAGCAAAGGAAAAGTCCTCCAGGTCCCCCAGGTAAGGCAGAAGGGTCCAGCAACATAGTCCATCAGGCATCCAGGGGCTGGGCAGGGCCCAGGAAGGCAAGCCTTCCCCTGGGCCCCCAGCAGCAGCACGCCCCTGGTAGATTCTAGTCGGGAAAAACGAGAACCTTTCGTAAGGAGACACAGCCCCTTTTTATACAATGAATTCCTTTGTCTAAAGGTGCAGGGTGGGGGAAAAACCAGGTGCAGCTGGTTTGGGAGCACACTTGATGTGCTCAGCCCCTCACTCTATTCTCTGGCAGGGTTAGGGACATTAGACGCACCACAGGGGGCGGAGCCAGCATTGTGTGGGGAAAGCCCAGCCCTATTCAGGACCCAGGTGCACTCCTCCCTCACATCAGCATGCTAATCTCTCCATTCACCACCGGGGCAGACCCATCCAGACTCCTGGAGCCAGGCTCACCAGCCAGCTCCAGCCAATCACGTGCCAGCACACTCCCTGCACACGCACACCCATGTCTAGAAGTGGCACTTCCACACTAGACACATACATGCAGCATTCAATCACCCGAGTCCGCACATACCAGACTCGAGCCTGCACACCCCACGCATCAGGAACTACCAGGGACACATACATTCCCCATGCATTCCTATGGGAGGGCAGGCCTATCTCACCACACGCACGCACTTTACCCTGGGACACTGTGGTAAAGTGCGCAGAAACCAAAAATCACTAACACCATGTCACAATTAAAAGCAAAAAGTTCAGGGGTGAACCTGCCAGAAGGGCCAAGTCCAACAAGTCTTTAAAATCTGGCAAGTCTCAAAAAGGAATAAGTATAAAGGGGTAACCCTGTATCCCTCAGAACCTGGGTAAGTTGCAATTTAAACAAGAAATGATTCTGACCTTTAGCAGAAGATGGATGGGACTGCGGACCGTCTGTCCAATGACTTAATCTCCTAAATGTAAATGTAAATGTACAGGAATTTATATAGCGCAAATCACCGAGCGGTTTCTAAGCGCTTGCTTAGGGAACCCGTCCTGGTATTCCCCTGTGAGATAACCCCAGCAGGGTATCCGCAAGGTGAAAGCCAGGCATCCCGCCGCGAGGGGCCGTTGTGGAGATTAAGCAAGCTATTGCCCAGAGTCGCAGAGTGTGAACCCGTGAATCGAGTAGGCACCGGAGCGAGAATTGTCGAGTCCATGGACATTTTAGGACTCAAGACCCCGCCGAGCCGGGAATTGAACCCTGGTCCCGAGCTGACCTCTGCTTCCAGGTCTGCCTCCTCTAACCAGTGAGCCACACTTCTCCACTAACTAACTAAGATTGTTACTCCTGGGTACACGTACAGAATACCCTGGCGCCCCATTGTTCCAGACTGAGACTCCTCCGGCCTTCAAGAGGACTGTCAGCCAACACAACCCCCCCTACTCTACCTGTCCTGAGGAAAACCCGCCGTGACCACCAACTGGGGCACCATAGGGTTGGAACGTCTATGCTTACGCTAGGTCCAGTACTACCGGGATTCTATACTACGTAAGATAAGAATCTCTGGATTGTAATCAGCATCTGGCCTACATTACACTTGTATATGAAAGGTGGAAGAGGTGTGGCACCGCGGCCAGGGCGACTGACGCTGGAATCTGGGGATCAGGGTTCGATCCCCGGCTCCGGCAGCAGGTTAGCCCAGCACCATGTGACTCTGGGCAATAGCTTGCTTAATCTTCCCGACGGCCCCCAGCGCCTAGAGATCCTAACGGGTGATTGTGCGCTATACAAATGTGGATTATTATTATTATATATAGAAACAACCATGATTTCACTGTATATATTGTACACCACTTGAGCACCGTGCACAATTGTCACACCTACTCACTTTGTATGCCTGTAAATAATTGATCTTGACAGTCTACCATTGTATTGTATATATCATTGAATGAAGTAATTCTGATATAAATAATATCACCAAACCATTCATCTCAGTTCCTATTCATTAAGTGTTAAGTAAGACAGCTCAGTGCTTATTCTTTAAGTGTTGAGTGGTTGTTCATATGATGCTTGTTCCTTGGATTACTTTCTAGATTGCATTTTGAGCATCCCCAACTAACGTTTGTTCTACCCGACAGAACCATTTCTTGTTTAAATTGTAAAGTCTCAAAAAGAGATAGAACCTCTGACAAGGAACGTTCTGAGCAATCTAAGAAGGCTTTAAAGAAATCTCACCATGAGACATCTGGTCATTCTAAAAAGTCTCAAGAGAAACTACAGCACTTACCTTCTACAAAGGTTCTCTCAGAACCAACGCCATCTGAAAAATAAGTGTCTATCAAAATATCTTCAAAATCCCTTCCGTCAGCAACAGGATCACTTGCTGTGGTAAAAAAATCATAATTTCTCCAATTTCCACTCTGTTGACGATGGCACAGTCGAGGACACTTTCATTGATGACTTTGACTTCTACCTTCTCTACGGTGGCTTCACCAACGGTAAAGTCGTAGTCGCTGGCACTATCGACAACCATAGTAACCTACTGTTTACTGATGATGACGACATCTTAGATGATTTCACTGTCTCTGGTCTTGTTGATGAAGCACTCATCGAAGCATTCGTTGCCGAGGTCATCTGCGATGAAGGAATCCAATCCGTCGATGAACACATCCACGTCGACGTGTCCAATGCAGAAACCACCATCAACAGAACTCTCATTTACGACTGCGTAAACAGAAGCTTTGCGGGGAAAAATAATTGGACTTGTAAAAGCACAGAATTCTTCATCAGAGATGATTTAACTTCCACGGATGCTCAAACTTAGACATCCTCAGCACCTTTGACACCTCTGGTACCAGAGTCCCATCTGTCATACTCTGGCAAATTTACTACTGATGGGCTTCTTCCAATTCGCTAGTCTGCAAGTGAAGTAAAACCTTCCTGCTAACCCATTTACTAGCATAGGAATCCGAAGAGGACAGCCATTTTGAGCGGCTTGTAGTCCTTCGGAATTACATGTTAAATGTCAAGACTGTGATGACGATTATGACCAATACTATGAAGAAGAGAATTACCAGCAATATCTGATATATTTGCTACAAAGTCAACAGGGTCATTCTATCCAAATGCCTTTGAATTTGGTTACCAACCTCCAAAACATGCTGTAAGATTACTACAAAAAGGTTCCCTGAACCTGCTATATCTGTGCCTACTCCATTGTTACAGCCAACAATATCGTCGCCACAGCAAACATCACCTCCTCCTTCAAGTACATTACAGATTTCGGGCAATCCTCTATCGTCCCTACCATTAGCGGATCCACCAGTTCACGATCCTGACATGTCATATGGTGATCAGGAAGAAGAGGGAGAGATATGAGACCAGGCATCCACTGCTACTGAGTGGGACGACTACTTAATATCTACACTATCTCCGGTTCCACCACCAGTGGACTCGCCTCTGGACGATATACATGGTTTCCATAACCTCATGGAGAGTGCGTGAAGTGCTTTTAGTTGCTTTTTACTAGCAAACAGGCAGACTGTTTTCTTTACTACTTTAAAGATCCAACAAAATGTCTGTAAGAGCGATCATAATTATAGGTTTCATCTGGCAAGGAGTACGCATCATGAAAAATCCAGCCACATTGACGGTGGTGTTGCCCAGATTGGATAAAAAATATAAGGCACTGGATGATGCGCCAACATGTCTTATCAGGGACCCAAGACCATACTCTGTCATCAATCATGCAGCCCAGAGATGCTCCAGGAATGCTTCCACCCGTATCACAGCACTCCCAGATAGGAATAGATGCCGCCTTGACCACATTGGCAAGCGATTTTCCCGCATGGCAACAATAACCGTGAAAGCAGCGAATTCCCTAGCAATTTTAGGAAGATTTGATAAACAAAGGTCCGATATGGCAGAATATGTTTATTTACTACCCTAGGATGTTAAACCTGCGCCATTGATAAGACAGGTCTGACTTAAATCAATAACATATAGACCAGAGGTCCAAATAGCAGCTTTGGATATGCCTTATTTCGGAGAAGTATTGTTTAGAAAACACATTGACGAAGCTCTCCAAGCTACTAAGGCGAATACTGATACCGCAAAATCCTTACGGACATTACAACTACATGAAGCAACCTTTTTGTGGGGCTGGAGGCAAAAGTCCCTTCTCTTACAGAAGAGGATCCAGAATTTTAGACAGCAATATCAGCCTTATCAAGGATAGTACAGACAGCAACATACACAACAGTACAGACAACCACCTTCAGCGGCTTACAAATAGACAGCAAGAGGAAAGAAACCCACCAGGGCACAAGATGCTGCTAGAAAACAATGACCTGTGCTGGCTACTTTACCCAGTCGTATGGAGCAGCTGGGTGGCTGTCTTTCTCATTACTTCCACGAATGGCCCAAAATACCATCGGACAAGTAGTTCCTGAACACCATAGCTCGAGGGCATATCCTCGAATTCATCAACAAGGCCACCAAATGTCCCACCAAAAAGGATGACTTTTGTTTTCCCCATTTAAGACAACTACTGATGAAGGCTGCTATTATGTTACAAAAAGGTGCGATAGTTAAGATCCCAAAGTCCCCGAGGGGCATCAGTTTTAACTCCTGCTTCTTCCCTGTCAGGAAAAATTCAGGAGACTGGTGCCCAATCTTAGATCTTCATCAATTAAACAAATACCTGAAAAAACTGTCATTTCGGATGCTCACCTTGTGGAACATCTTTCAACCACGGTGACCACATTTCAGTCCTCGACCTTCAAGACGCATATTTTCTCTCGGATAGGGTTCAGTAGAGTCCAGAGCTTTCTCGTCCGAACAATTCACACTCCCTTGTGGGGTGCCACAGGTCTCGTCCCTAAGCCCAACGCTGTTCAGTCTCTATGCTTCCTCTCTGGCTGAAATCATCAGGCAATTCAGTTTCTCAGTGGTCTCTTACGCTGATGACACCCAGCAGTAGTGTCAGTTTCCAGTAACGTTGAAGAGACAGCAGATCGTTTTAATAGCTGCATGACCCAGGTCAACCAGTGGATGAGTTCCAACTGCCTAAAATTGAATGGGGAAAAGACGGAGCTTAGCCTGTTGGGTACAGATACCTCCTTTTGGTCACCAAGATGGAGGCCTTCCAGTTTGGTAGACCTTCCAATTCCATTGCAGAAGGTGAAAAATGTAGGGTTAATTTTTCATGACAATCTGACCTTCAAAAACCAGATTAGTACCCTCACTTCAACTATCTGTTTCATTTTAAAGATAATCAGGAAAGTTGCCCAGTCAATCCGCCTGACAGCATTAGCCTTGTCCAGATTGGACTATGGTAATGCTTTGTACATGGGCATCCAAACGCAGTATCTACTAAAGCTACAGCATCTCCAAAATGCGACAGCCAGACTGCTGCTGGATATCCTGAGGTTCCAGCCAGTCTGCCACTGTTTGGGAACCTTGCACTGGCTCCCAGTGGACAGGAGGATTAAATGTAAATACTTAGCATTTAAGACATTGCACTGTGCCAGTCCTCATTATCTGAAGAATAATCTTGCCTGGTACGTGCCTTCCAGAAACCGAAGATCTGCACATAGCAAACTCCTACAAACCCCCCGGTTTAAGAAAGCTTGTTGGGGTACAAGAAGCCTCTTGTTAGGGATGGTTACAACCTGAACTCGCTCCCAGCAGGCATAAAGAACAGCCCAGTGCTGTTACCCTACAGGAAATTGCTAAAAACCTGGCTCTTCACCAACTAACATTTTCATCTATAGTTTCATCGGCAACCATACTGGATTTAGTGGTATTAGCGCCTAGACACCCTTGGGCATTCATGTTCTTTATAAATGCCTAAATCAAATCATATTTTCACGTCCAAATTCATCCCAAACATCAAAGATATCTATGTTTCCAGGTAGCCGACACACACTACTAGTTCAAAGTGCTCTTTTTTTGTTTTAAGATCAGCCCTACGAATATTCACCAAGTGCATGGCTCCGGTGGCAGCCCAACTAAGACCAACCGGAATTCAAGTTTTCTCGTATTTAGACAATTGGCTAATAAAAGCGTCAACGTACCAACAAGCCACAGCAGACACAGCACTATGCCTCTCACTATTCCAGAATTAGGTCTCTCATCAAATCTGCCCAAAAAAATTCTCAATCCGAAAACAACACTAGCATTTCTAGGAGCAGTCTTTAACACCAAGACAAACAAGGCATTCATCTCGCCAGACTGGCAGAACAATAAGCCCAAAGGCTCGGCAAAAGAAAGTCAGTTTCTGTCCGACAGTACAAGTCGCTTCTGGAAATGTGTTTCTCCTGCATTCTCCTGATCCTAAACTGCAGACTAAAAATGCGTCCTTTGCAGGAAGAGCTCGACAAGTAGTGGGTGCAAATTCAGGGGTCATTCGACAATATAATACACATAATCGCAATAATGCTCACAGCTAAGCAATGGTGGACATTGTCACACAATGTCTCACAGGGACTGGCTTTTCGCTCTCGAACAGCACATTTCGTCATCACCACAGATGGAATGGGGCGCCCATCTTCAGGATCTCTCAGTCAGTGGCAAATGGACCACTTCTAAAAAACAGATGCTTATAAATCTTCTAGAATTGAAGGCCATAGGTTTGGCTCTGTTCTCGTTCCTTCCCGGAATTGCAGGTTTGTCCATACTTATCCATACAGACAACACCACCACATTGCTCTGCCTAAGCAAACAGGGAGGGACAAAATCGACTGTTCTATCCCATCAGGCACGAAAAAATTGGAATTGGGCCTTACAGAACAATGTATCATTGAGAGCGAAACATGTTCCAGGAGTCTCTAATGTGCTGGTGGATACTTTGAGCAGACTAACATCCAATTGTCATGGGTGGGAACACAACTTTCAGGTTCTGCAGAACATCTTCCTTTGCTGGGTTTTGCCACATCTCAATCTATTTGCAACCAAGACAAACAAGAAATGCCATTACTACAGAAGTTGACATCCTGCAGAAAGGATTGTGGGGAAATGCCTTTTTAATCGGATGTTCGAAAACATTGGCGCACGCTTTTCCCCCAATTTCTTTAATCCCGAGGATGCTCAGAAAAATGAAAACAGAACCATGCAGATTAATCCTCATTGCTCCAAAATGGCTCCCGCAATTCTGGTACATGGAGCTTCTTCTCCTCTCGGAACAACCTCACATACCTTTGACATTCACTCCAACGTTACTTTCCATGAACATGAGCTAGGCGCTACATCCCAATCCGACTTCTCTACATTTGTCAGTCTGGCTCCTGACTACCATCAGATTAAAACCTTAGCTATTGGAAGAGACTGTAGAGAAATCCTCACTAAAGCTAGAGCGGATTCCACTAACAGATCATACCAACTAAAGTGGAAACTGTTCTGTGTATGATGTCAAGCAAAAGAGTTGCATCCATTCTTCTCTACACCAGAACAGATTCTGCCTAGGGGTGGGTGAAGAATTCTGCTCTGCTGGCGGAGTTCATAGAGTAAAACTCAGCGAAATGACGCAGAGCGTAGTTTTTCGCTCGAACAGCTCATCAACAGTAAGTTGGCGAGTGCTTGTGAGAAAAAATCCCGAACTAGATCTCCTCATGGCGAGATTGCTCATTGAGGGCGGTCACAGCAGGTTGTGACCACTCGTGTTGAGAAATCTGCCATTTGCTTTGAGGAAGTAGCCTCTCAAGCAGAATGTCTACTTGAGCTGCAGAAAACAGTAGTACCCTCTGGTGTGAAGCACAGTGCTGTTCGCACTGATTTTACAGTGCAACACAAACTCCCGACGCTAAAAATCTGTGCAAGCAGCGAGACTTAACAGACTCCGCTGTCGGAACTCAGCGGAGCAGAGTTTTCTTGGCAGTGTGCAGAGTTCCGCAGAATAAAACTATTCTAACTCCGCCCATGATTAATCCTGTCATATCTTCTACAACTAGCCAAGTCTGGCCTTGCACATTCATCAATAAAAGTACACATAGCAGCGATATCTCACTTTAGGAGATCTGGAAAATCACTGTCTTGTTGGTTGACAAGAATCGTTAAGCAGTTCCTTGGGGGACTCTTTAGAACTTTTCCTCCTGTGAGGTAACCTCCTCCCTTTTGTGATCTCAATGTGGCACTAAGCCAGTTAATGAAAGCCCCATTTGAGCCAATCCACAAGGCAGATCTGAAATATCTTTTTTGGACGACGTTGTTACTATTAGCATTAACCTCGGCTAGAAGAATTAGTGAGCTGCAAGCATTCACCATAAAACAACCGTTCATGCAACTCCAAAAGGACAGGGTTAGTTTTAGGACCAACCCCAAATACATTGAAAAAATACCATCGGATTTCTTCCTTAAGGAACCTATTGTTTTAAAGACATTGTTTCCAAACCCACAGACCATTGCAGAATGGTCTCTACACACCTTAGAGGTGTATTAACTTTTATTTGCACAGAACAAGACAACTCTGTAAATCTGATCAGTTCTTTATTGCCTAGGACAATTTACCTAAGGACCACCAGTTTCTAAACTTTCGATTTCAAGATGGATTGAAACAGACATTCGATTCTGCCATATTGCAGCAGGATGACCCATAAGCACCAGAGTTAGGGCTAATTCGACAAGAGCTATTTCTACATCCACAGCTCTGTTTGCTGATGTGTCGATTCAACAGATCTGTAGAGCTCGGCAGGGTCCAGCAGGCACACCATTACCCAGCATTACTGTCTGGTTGCTGCAGACAAATCTGACCCAGCCGTGGGACAAGCTGTATTGCGCCATCTATTTCAATAAGGTGAGCCTTTATACCTTTCTTTTTTCCCACCTCCTGCTGTTGTTAATAATAATATTATCATCGTTATTATTATTATTGTATGCGTATAACTGTTCATGTTTACTGCTATCTACTCTGATTCAAGCATGTGAATCTATGAAAGATCCAATACGGGAGAAGAAAAAAAGTTACTTACCTGTAACTGTAGTTCTCTAGTATTGGAATCTTTTATAGATTCACCTGCGACTCACCCTCCTCCTCTAGAGACTCCCTTTATAGCTCTGGATCATTTAGTCCCACTGGTGCTCGAAAACCTGAGGGACTCACCCTCTGCGGGAGGTTCTAGGGTGCTTTCGACTGACTGGTTATACATCAAGTTTGGTCCTTTTTTAAAAAGGAGATAGATAGGCTATTAAATTCCAGGCCTAGTACCTTTATAGCCTATGTTGTTAAACGTACTGCTTTATTATAGTACTGTGGGACTTCCACTTCGAAGTTGGGAATGATTGAAGCATGTGAATCTATGAAAGATACCAATACTGAAGGACTACAGTCACAGGTAAGCAACTTATTTTCTTCTTCAACAACAACGCCCCTTTCGAGGCTTTGGTAGGGGATATCATAAGAGGCAATACTGGCATCTGCAGCAGCAGACTTCCCAGTCCTTTTGAGGGCGAGGTCGGAGATCTGTCCAATAGCGTCCAGGCACCCAAGGGCAAAGCACTACCCAAAACCCAACAGCTTCCCCACAGTCATCGCAAAACCGCTTTTGTTTGTCCTTGGCAGCACACCATATCCCAATAGGAGGTCAAGCCAGCTTTCACCTCCTTGGATGGCAGAGTATCACGTCAACCAAGAAGTGCTCCAGTTTGGGGGAAATGGGTACACCCTACAATGCCTGTCTTATCCCTCGGTCATCCCACCTACACTGCAACACCTCCTCGAGGACCACTTGTCCATACTCGGTGGACAAGTCCAGGCTCTCATGGCCAAGGGAACAATAGAGAGAGTGCTGGCATCAGAGACCGAACTAGTTGCTATTTTAGTTATTTTCTGATACTAAAAAAGGATGCAAACCATCTTTCCATCCTAGACTTTGCCCTCTGAATGTCTTCCTCCGGAAGAGCAAGATCAAAATACTCACCCTAGCCCTATGTCCTGCCGGACTTAAATCCAGGAGCTGAGATTTTTACGTTGGTCTTGCAAGATGCCTACTTGTGCATTCAATCCTGCAGTCCCACAGGCATTACCTGCAGTTTCAGGTAGGCCACGAGCACTTCAGTTCACTGCACTCTCTTTTATGCCTCACATAGCGGTAGCCACAACTGACTCTGCAAATGTAGGAGGCTTTCAAACTCCTCTGGCTCTGCAAAGCCAATAGTGGGTCCAAGTCAAGTTAAAAGAATAGAAAACAATAAAAACATTTCAAGATGGCTACCACATTGCGTAATGCAACATGCTTTGTGTCATGACATCATAGAACCGCAAGTTGTGAGACGCTGGATGGCGACCATCTTGAAAGTATAAAAAGCAAAGCAAATTGCATAGCTCACTCAGCATTGGCAAGCAAGACAGCTGCTTTTAACAATGCTTGTTCATCTAATGGAATGAGAAAAATGCTAACACGTGGTTCTGCATCATAGGTTCTTCATTGATAGTTTTAAATGCTTGAATAATTCCTCTCTGCTCATACAGACCCTAGAATGCCCTTTTCAATAGTTACTTTTCCATGGAGATTACATTGTAGAAGGTCTTTATCCATGAGTTTCTTGGTAAGTTAGACACCGATGTTATTTTTCTCCTGAATGTCCAGTTTGTTGCCAACAGATGCTTATGTTGAAGTGAGTTGCAGCATCCACCATGCAAATCCCCCCTAAAGCATTGTGTACATGAAGTTATACATGCAGCTTGATAGGCTTACAATAATAATGAGCCCTCACTTGTTTGGGACTTACTTCCGGGGGTAAACTGACCAGATTCCTCCCAGATGACTCACGCAGATGAGAAGGGAACCCCCAAACTGTTGAGGTAGTCCATCTCCTTACAGTGTATGGATGTTACAGTGGAACGCAGACCTGGGATTGATCATGCCATTTCTACTAGACTCTCCAGGCTCTTCCGCTTAGATGATGAGACCTGCCAAGGGAATGGCTGCTTTCTCGAGAGAGGCATATAGGAAATGCCTCTTTTTGCACGATCACCCCATTCTTTGGGGACTGATGCTGCTGGCATTTACTCTGTGCAGTGGGCCTCTGTTAACCAGGCTAAAACATGCTGGAATTGGATATGGTCCTGATTGGCATAGGTACAAATGTCTTGGCCATTCAATCTGTGTTAGAGACTCTGTCTCAATTCACAGACTTCTTTTTGAGGGAGGCAGTCATTGCACAAGATTCTTATCTTATGTACAGGATACCACTGTGTGAGAACTGGGGTCACCAATTCCACGGGGGTAGCTTGGTGCGAGCGGGAAGGCATCCAAAGGCTTAGGTGTAAAGTAGAAGTGCAGCACACACTCACACTGAGCACACAATAAAGGACCAGCTAGTCTATTAAAATCAATATGCTTTTATCTAGGTTGATCTTAGTGTGGATAGGTAATTCATTGCAATCACTTTAGCATCAACTCATTAGGAAACATTTCATCATAGATGCAGGGTAAAACTATTCCTTGGTAACTTAGGCAACATTTCATTATATAGGCATACGTGCAATCACTCCTTTGAAATTCAGGCAATGCTTCCTTAGATAACCATATGAAATACTTTTCCCTGAGGAGCCACTCAACCTTTCAGTATGTGGGCATAGCATCAGCATTGGCCTAAGCAGGGTCACTAAAACAGGATTCCAGACCCATTAACCATAGAACCTCTTCGAGCAGGGCACATCAGTATGGTCATTCAACTCCTGCTTACAGGCAGTATATAGAGTACAGTACCCTAGCAAGGGGTTGCATTTTGCTGCAACACAGTCATCAGGTTCTTAATTTGGGCTCTTGTCCTGTCCAGAAAGCCTCATTACTACAACTGGGGCCAACGGGGCCCAACTACAGTTTCACTCGAGGGGAGGGGCAGCCACGTGGCTCCCTTTCAGCTCCCTTGGGGCCCCGCTCTTCTCCCTGGCCTTCCGCTCTCCTCCCCGGGGAGTTACCTTGGTCTTCGGGCCTCCAAGGGCCCCTTGCAGCGTGGTGCAGGCTGATGCGTCCGGTGATCAGACGAGGGCCCGCACTCTCTCTCCAGAGCCCCCTCATCGGTATTGCAGGCCTCCCTGCAGCCTGCAGCCCCAGCATGGCTCCGGCCCTCTAGGACTCCATACGGGTCTAGAGCCAATCAGGGCACAGCTTCTGGGAAGGTGCGGCGGCGTCCACTTATCCGGGCGCACCTTCGGCGGGTGGGGCTGCAGCAGCCAATCCGTGTGCGGGGTTGGCGTGGCCGGTGAAGTGGACGGCGCCCCCGTCACGTGGTGGTGTCGGGCTTCGGGGCCTAGCGCGGCCTGCCGCTACACTGCGGCGGCCCTCTCCTGGCTCCGTGGGCCGCCGCGCAAGTGAAGGCAGCCGCGGGTCCCTTTCAATCCAGCGCCGGGACTGCGGCGGGGATGGCAGGCGCCGAGGCTCTCTCGGTCGGCGCAGGGCAGCGCCAGCAACCCTGGGCCGCAGCGGTGATGTCGGCGGCACTTCCACGGATCTCCAGCGCTACCGGGGGCACCCCGACGGGACCTGGGCTGCGGTGGTGAGTCCAGCAGGCAGCACTTCAGAGGGGGGCACAGCGCTTGGTTGAAGCAGCACTTTACAGGTACAGTACTGGGGTAAAGCACGATGGGGGGCACAAAAAGGCGGTTCTGGCAATAGCGCTTCGGTAACACAGCGCTTTGGGCGAGGAGAGTCTCTCGAGCCACAGTGCTCTGGGGGAAAACAGCAGAAGAGCGCTTAGAAGGCAGTCTCTGGCAGTTCAGGCAGTTTAGCAAAACAAATGTGGCAGGACAGCACAGGGGGCACAGGTCGAGCAGGGAGCGCGTGGATGATGGAGCGCTGGTACCCGGTTGACCCCCCAGCAGTCCTCTTCGTAGACAGGTGCTTCTTGGCGCTTGATGGCTTCTGCGCCCATCTTAGGCAGTTCCTTGGGGGATAGTCAGTAAGGGGGGTTGAGTTGGAGGGTCAGAGTCAGGATGGTTCCCTTAGATCACTGCAGGTGGTTCCCTGGGTTCCCCAACGTTGGGCTAGATCAGTGGGTTTGGTAGAGTTCCTTACTCAACTTAGAAGGCAGTGCCTAGGCACAGTCACTTCCAGTGGTATAGGTTCCCCCCCTAGGCCCTACCGCCTAAACTCCTGCAGAGGTTCCCCCAGGTCCAGTGATGCTCCAACTGGCAAACAGGTTTCCTTCCTTTCCCTAAATACCTCTAGGTCAGGTGACCACTCTCTAAGGCGGCAAAGTGAAACCCCTCCCCTATTCCGGAAGGTTCCAGGAGCTTCCACAGTCTGAGCTACGGGCAGAAAAGGCGGGCTGGCATTGCTACAGTATCTTAATGTCCCAGCCAGCTCCTGGCTACTAGTATGTTACTTTAATCAAAGGAGAAAGGATCACTTGTCCTGCTCAACCTTAGGTACGTAGGATGAACGGAGGTTGTCCCAATAAAAAGACCCTCAGGCACGTGATGGGTATGGTGGTGTCTGAAGCGGTATATCTTGGTTCTCCGCTTATGAATCACGTGTGTGCATAATCATTAGGTCTATTAGGTTATGCAGCCTCCACCAGGAGGTTCTTAGCCAAGGTTGGTGCAGTAGTGAGCCAGAGATAGGGAATTCGTTAAAAAACCCAAAAACCAGGAACTCGAAATTTTATTTTGTCTGGTTTTGGGTCTGGTAAACTCTATGGTAGTGCATCTTGCTGACTGAATAATGAGTAGTAGTTGCACTCAGAGTATCAAGAATCAAGGGTAGTGGGGGGTGGTTAAAAGTTGGTCGACATGTTTCTGCCTCAGTTGCCTGGGTTCTAGGACTTACGGGCATTCATCAGGACCGTTAGTGAAATAACGTGAAAGAGTATATAAAAAGGTGTTCAAAAAGTGAAAGAAAAAGTTATTGACCTGTTCCTATGTCTTGGAGGTCTTATGGTACCTGTAATGAGTAAACACAAGGTTTGCAACACACACACAGGGAGGGGAATGTGGGGGGGACACACACCAAGCAGAAGTCTGCTTCACATTTCTATCCATTGATAGATATTTAACAACTAAAAAATGGCAATACTTTACTAGACCGTTTTACAATCATGGCAATGTCAACTCTCTCTTATGCTTTCTTTACTCATGCAACGAACTATAGCATGCTTATAGGTGAAGGGACATGCATGTATTAGCATAATATCGTGGGTTCATGTTGAATTTATTTGTGTAGACTTCTTGCGCTACTTCTGGCAGTGATTGTACCTATTAATCGTTGTGAGTCACTCGTCGTGATGTGTGACTGAGGTAGACTCGGCGTATCTGTGCCTATTAATCTTTTCTCGTCGTGATGTGAAAATCATTCAAGCCACATAGTGACTGAGACACACTCAGCATGTCTGTTCGTGTACAGTGAGTGATCTCGGCGGTGGCACGAACAAAACGATCAATTTAGGGTGCCTTTAAAAATTACCTCGCGCAACGTAATCACCGCCCCTTAAAAACGACCCGGAAGCAACACGAACCGCTTCCGGTTCGGTAAGAGCAGAGCAGCGCACTCACAAGAAAGCTGAGGATCGGGCGCAACAGGTAGCGAGACGATAGACCCGAACGCGCCTTCTAAAACCGCAAGTATACAGCAGCGCCCCTCCTAACCACTCCGTATTTCTTTACCCCCCTTCCCCCCCCTCCCTCTCTAGCCCGCTCCAAGAGCTCTACCATCCGAAGGGAGTGTGCATAACTAATGCGCGAGGTCATAAAAAATTGTATGCCTTCCCGACTGAAGAACAACAAGGAAAAATATCTTTATTTCTTCTCATTGTTTTCTCTTTTTAAATGTGCTGCATTCTGCAGAACAATTAGAAAGAGGAAAAAGCATCTAAGGATTGTTTTTGTGCAGGAAGGTGTCCCTTCCTGAACAAAAACAATCCTGCCTGCAACACAGGCACCCTTGCATCCTGACGCAAGGGTCCCTATGTTGGCGCATGGCAGTCATGAGTGTGTCAGTGCAAGCAGAGAGCAGTAATACACAGTATATATATGGCACATTCCTGTCTCTCAATGCAGCGCACCAAGGTGTCTTGCTGCGTTGTGTGACATTTTAATAAATCTGAACCTTAATGTTACCCATGTGTTTACAGTGAGAAACCCCAAAAGCTATTTTAACTGTAGTAAGGCTTTTTTTTTTGTTTTTTTTTTTTTTTTTTTTTTTTTTTTTTTTTCCATAGGAAAGCACAGGATTACATTATTACTTTTAATTATGCTAACTTTGTTTAGCAAATAGCTAGAAATATAATTTAAAGACTCTTTTTAATAGTTTTTTCAAATCCAATTTAATGGTAAAATCTGTGATAACTATGAAGGAAAAGGGGCTTTTAGAAAAATACCCTTTCCCTGCCCATAACCTCCCCGAAGCCCATTGGTATGAGCTCCAATTGCCACCTGGCAGCTGAATAGCCCCCTTAATGAGGTGTGTAAACTGCTCCCTGAGCAGGACAAAGCACTTGACTGTGGGGAGGTGTTTCTGTTCCTGTGGCACAATATGAATTGGGGAACAGAAGATCACACTCCTGTATAATACTACAAGTGAAAAATGTACAACGGTAGGTGGTGCAATCAGGTTGATCCTCCTGAGTATGAGGAATTTAGTAAGCAATCGAATCTGGCAGGATGACCATCTCGGCTATGCAAGGAACTTGACCAGCTTCTAAGAGGCCTACCCTGTCACAGGCCAGTGGTAGCTGATATCTGGGCAATGCCATATATTCTTCTCCCAGTCAGGCAGGTGCCACTCCCAGTGAGAGAGGAGCTGCCCCTTGCACTGGTTTGAAGTGACAACAGAGGAGGGGGTTTCTCATTTCCCTGGCCACACTTCTGGTTTGGGCACATAGGCTCTGTACAGTGGGAGAACGGTTTACCATCTTGGATTTGGGCAGAGAAGAGCTCTATGGGATTGTTTATAGTAGGAAACATAGGAACAGCTTCAAAACTGGATAGAGTTACCCCAGGTAATTGTTTGTGTTTTACCGGCCATGGAGTGAAGACAGAAGAATGACTGCTCCTGCTTTTGAGACCTGTGAGGGTACCTGAAGGGCAAGACCTTCCCCCACTTGTACCTAGGATGGGAGAATTGGACTCCAAGAGAACTGCGAACCAGTTCCAACAAGGCCTGCTGGTGGCTTCTGTTCGAGTGAGTCTCGACCCCAAGTACTGTTCCCAAGGTCCTGGGACACTTGCTGTGTCAAAGTGTACTGCTCCATTCATCCTGAAAAACCTGGGACTTAGAAGCCTTTTGACTCCAAAGATATCTAGAGGACTGTAACATATCTGCCAAGTCAATCCTAGGAAGGTGCATATCTGCTGGGTGAAAGAATTAAGTTGCTCCTGCACAGAGCTTTTCTGAAATAATAACAAATCATTTTCATCAGGACATCACAGAGAGGGTTCCTGGCTTTGTTTAGCCGTGTTCGACTACAGCTTGTAGCACTGCCCACTGGAGCTCCAAAATAGTGATTATTTAAGGGTCTGATTTAAATTAAAGTGGACGATTAGCCATTCTGCTATGGAGACACAGCAAATTACTCCGTGGCCATGGTGGGGAGTCCGCCTGCCTGATTTATAAACTTATAAACGATCTCCAAGGAGGTGGTTGTTTATAAAAACGTTGTCAGGAACAACCGTAGTGGCGCTACCTGGCAATGGATATTACTCTATGCTATGGGGTGGTGGCAGCAGGACACAGCGTAATTGTTTTTCCTTTACAAAAAGAAAATCCGGAAACAGTATTTTCTTTTTTATAAAGAAAAAATATAATGCTCCCCTCGCCTTGGGAGTCCTCTCCCATGGAAGGGGGAGCATGATAAAGTTGATAATTTTCCTTTCCACCCAGGTTTACCTGGCGTAAACAACAGTGAAAAAATAACTACATGTTCACCCATCCTAATTGAGTGGGTGGACATGTACCTAATTCTCCAATGGCCCTTACACCCTAGGGCCATTGGAGAAGCTTTGCCATGGTAGAGACAGAGTTGTCTCTGCCATGGTCAAACAATGTCCACACACAATTAAATTAGGTGGCTGACCTCTATGTTGGCGGGGCGGGAATATTCTTCTCCCGCCAACATATAAATCCGGCACTAAGTCCGAACATTGGAATCTTCAGCAGGCAAAGGCACCAAAATTATCCACTTGGCAAGGGACCTCTGTTGACCACGAATTTGGAAGTTCTCCTTATCCAGTATGGGGGTATCTTTCATAGATTCACATGCTTAGAATCATTCCAGCCGACGAGGTGGGAGTATCGCGGTACAAATAAAATATTAACACAGTAGTCATAAAACATTATACAATAGGCTACTATGGACAGTAAAGTCACTACATTGGCCTATCTTAGTCCTTTTGTAAAAAGAACCAAATCTGGTGCACAGCCAATAAGGCTCGGGCACCCTCTTAGAACACTCCACAGAGAGGCAAACCCTCAGATTTTCTACTGCACGTCATATGATACTGAGTCGCACTGAGCTATGCTCAGTTTTCTTCACTTTTGCTTGAACTTTGTGAGTAGCTATGATAAAGCTTATGTTCGAGGCATTTGAGCTGCAGATTGTACACTTAGCATTAGATCGCCACCTGGTGTTGGGCATGGATGATTGCATGTTGTTGTCTTCTTGAAAGAAGTCTTTGTAGTCATGAGATAGGTGACTCCTCCCTTGGACAATAGTGCGCATGGGCATGGGCTCCATGCTTAGATTGTTTTTTTCCGCCACTGGGTTCGGATGAAAGTTTTCCGCTCCGGCTAGAAAATAGACTTTTCAAGCACTTCGAAGCGCAAAAAACGTCCTAAAACTTTCCAAACTAATTTCAATACCAACTAACATTGTTTGGATTCCATCAGCTCGATTCCGGTCGTCGACGCGGGCCGTGAGGCCTACACCTCATGGAAAGGACGCCATTCAAGCACCACGAGCTCTGCAACCTGTGCTTATCGCCAGAACACTACGAATCCAGCTGTACAGCCTGCGTGTCCTTTCGATCCAAGAAAACCATTAGAGATCGGAGGGCCCGTCGACACGACATGCAGAGATCAGCTCCGGAACCGGTGGATATCTTCGACGAGGAGGTTCTGCTCGTTCCCGAAGAAGATTCCGATGATCTCCAAATCGAATCAGAGGCAGACGACTCAGATGACTCCATATCATCGGGTCAGCCCATGCACCACACACAGCACCCAGATCGAAGGCAAAGGTCAACACTCCGCCTCCGGGGCCCAGTCTTGACCGAAAAACCGTTTTGACAGCCCTGCCATCGAGCCCGGCTCCGAAGAAAGTAACTAAGCCTTCCGGTAGCTCGGTACCGAGCAAGCCGCACGTGCCGATCCCACCAGCTCCCTCGGCACCAAAACCAAAAGAAGTCTCTGCTCCGAAACCGTCGACTTCTAAAGACAATGTTACTAAGCCAGCTTCCGACGCCTCGAAGCCGACGAGATAGCTTCCACACTGAAGACGTCGAAACCGACAAGACCTGATTCCGACGCGTCCAAGACCTCAAAATAGCCTACGACACCGAAAACAACACCTTCTGTGCCGAAAACTATGCCAAAGGACACTGTAACAACTCCCAAGGCTAAAGACAAGCAGCAACCTCGACCGGTACCGAAGAAATCGGCGCCGACACAGGTTTCACAAGGAGAAGAACTTTTCCAGCCAGATCCTCTGCAAAAAAAGATCTACATTGACCCAAACACAGGTCATGTGTCTACTACACCACACAAGAAAAGGAAAGCAGATGAAACATCCACACCTGTGGTTCCTGCTCGGAAGAAGGACTCTGCCACATCCCCTATGCACCCTTCTTCACCTATACTTCCTTCTTCATCTCCTGCTCCTCTTAACAACTTACCACAGATGTCTCCTTCTCATTCTCCTCTTTTATCACCACACTCACCTCAAAATGATGATGAGTATAGTGTAGTAGGAGGGATAGACACAGATGAGCCCTTCCCTTACCCTACAGATGACACAGTCTGGGAGTACCCAAACCCACAGGATATAACAGATATTCCTGACCCACAGTCATACCCATCAAAACCTTCTCCCCCAGAAGATAACATAGTCTTTTGGCACCTATTGAACAGAGCTGCCATTTACCATGGGGTCACTGTGCATTCTGATGAGGCAGAGGAAGATTTTCTATTAGACACATTCGAAAAATCACAGAGATCTGTTCAAATTCTTCCTATGATTAAAGGGGTCTTCAAACATGCTCCAGAAATTTTCAAAGACCCTGTACGTACTAGGATTTCAAACCCTAGAATTGAGAAAAAATATAGGCCTGCACCCGCAGATCCAGCCTACATTAAAGGACAACTACCATTAGATTCACTAGTTGTGTCCCATGCTAGGAAAAGAGCAAACTCACAAACTTCATGTGAGGCACCCCCACTTGAAGAATCCAAGGTCATAGATGCCTCAGGCAAAAGAATAGCTGCGCAAGCTACCAACATATGGCGTATAGCTAATACACAAGCCCTCCTTTCCCGATATGATAGGGCTCATTATGATCAGTTAGAGAAACTGCTAGAACAGCTACCTGACCAATATAAGGCACAGGCAAATGATCGTATACAAAAAGGCAAGCTCATTTCTAACGCCTCAATCAAGTGCGCACTAGATGTCGCAGACACTGCATCTAGAGCTGTAAATACTAGTGTCGTACTTAGAAGACATGCGTGGCTACGCATTTCAGGGTTTAAACAGGAAGTGCAAACTACCCTTTTCAATCAACCATTTAATCAAAACCAATTGTTTGGACCAGAAGTAGACACACCACTTGAAAAAATGAAGAAGGATACCGACACTTCCAAGCCTATGGGAGCTCTACAGTCCACACAAACTAGAGGTTCCTTTCGTCGCTCCTTCTATAAAGGGGGCTCCAAACAAACCGGTGCAGACAATACAACATCCTTCAAATCTAACACAAACATCCTCTAACAAGGGATATTTTAGAGGAGGATATAGAGGGAATAACAACAAAGGAAGAGGTCGGGGTAACAACAGTAATCGAACCTCTTCCACCACAAAACAGTGACTTCCCTCAGCTCCCCCAACAGCATTCCACTCCTGTGCAGGGCAGATAAATGCAATTCCTGCCTGACTGGAACTCCATTACAACAGACAAGTGGGTAAGACAGATTATCCAGTATGGCTACTGCCTAGAACTTACAGCAACCCCTCCACACATACCACCCAGGCAGCGTCCAATGTCTACAGAACACCTTACTCTGCTCAAACAAGAAGTTCTGTCACTTTTACAAAAGGACGCAATACAAATAGTTCCTTTACAATAACAAGGAACAGGGGTTTACTCACTGTACTTTCTAATTCCCAAGAAGGACGGGACACTAAGACCAATTCTCGACCTCAGGCCCCTCAATCATTACATACAAATAGATCATTTTCATATGATCACTTTACAACAAGTGCTCCCACTACTGCAACAAGGCGATTTCCTTACAACACTAGACCTAAAGGACGCCTACATCCACATTCCTATACATCCTGCTCACAGGAAGTATCTAAGGTTTGTACTAGAAGGACAACATTACCAGTTCAAAGTCCTTCCATTCGGAGTGACAACAGCACCACGAGTATTCACAAAGTGCCTGGCAGTAGTAGCGGCACATCTCAGGAGACAACAAATACATGTGTTCCCTTATCTAGACGATTGGCTCATAAAAGCCAAGTCATTCAATCAATGTGTTCAACACACACATCACACAATTCAAACATTGCACGACTTAGGGTTCACAATCAACTACACCAAGTCGCACCTGCAACCCTCTCATATATATCAGTATCTAGGGGCTACAATAAACACGTCTACAGCTCTAGCGTATCCCAGTCCAGCATGGATACAGAGCATTCAAGCCTTAGTCACAGTTTTTCAACAACAACAATCTCTGGAAGCCAGAGTGTTCATGAGACTAATAGGCATGATGGCATCTTGCATCTTCATAGTACCATATGCAAGACTGCAAATGCGTCCGTTACAGGAATGTCTAGCACAACAGTGGAACCAGGCTCAAGGGCAACTAACAGACCTGGTGTTGGTGGACAGCAGCACACATCGCTCTCTGCAGTGGTGGAACACCAAAAACTTGACGAAAGGGCGGCCGTTCCTCGAACCTGTTCCACAACTAGTGCTCACAGCAGACGCATCCCTCACAGGGTGGGGAGCTCATCTCCTACATCATACAACTCAAGGACAATGGAACAGTCAATGAAAATTGTTCCATATCAACCACCTAGAGCTGCTAGCAATATTCTTAGCTCTCAAAACGTTCCAAGTACAAGTACCGAACAAAGCTGTCTTGATCCGGAAGGACAACATGTCAGCTATGTACTATATATAAAAACAGGGGGGAAAACACTCTCTACAACTGTCCCAGCACGCACAGAACATTTGGAGATGGGCCATTCCACAGAACATATATCTGTTGGCAGAGCTCCTTCCAGGAGTTAACAATCAGATAGCAGATCTGTTGAGTCGGCAGACACAACAAATTCACGAATGGGAACTTCATCCGCAGGTTTTTCAACCATTTTTTCACGAGTGGGGTCATCCAGACATAGATCTGTTCGCCACACACGAAAACGCAAAATGCCCAACCTTCGCCGCCAGGTTTCCACACCCGCTGTCCAAGGGCAATGCGATAAGGATGTACTGGTCAAGCAGATTTGCGTACTCTTTTCCGCCACTACCACTAATACCATTAGTAGTACGAAAACTCAGACAACAGTCTCTCAAAGTAATCCTAGTAGCTCCCACATGGGCACGCCAACCGTGGTTCACCACACTGCTAGAACTATCTCTAGTTCCACACCAAAAGCTGCGACTGACTCCATCCCTGCTAACACAGAACCATGGAGACATCCGACATGCAGACCCATATCAACTGAATTTGGCGATCTGGCTCTGAAGTCTTAGAGTTTGATTATCTTAACCTACCACCAGACTGTATGAACAATATTAAATAGGCCAGGAGACCTACTACCAGAGCTTGCTATGCTGCTAAATGAAAGAGATTTGCCATTTACTGCAACAATAACCAAATTGATCCCCTGGATGCTTCCATCCAGAATATCATGTGTTACCTTTTACATTTACAAAGGTGTAACTTGGCATATTCATCCATACGCCTGCACCTTGCAGAAATTGCAGCATATTTACAAAATAGACAACATTTGTCTCTTTTCAGAGTGCCTGCAATTAAAGCATTTATGGAAGGATTAAAGAGATTCATCCCTCCCAGGTTGCCACCTTCTCCAGTATGGAACCTAAACTTTGTTCTTACAAGGCTCATGGGATCCCCTTTTGAGCCTCTACATAAATGTGAACTGCAATTCCTCACATGGAAAACAGCTTTCCTTATTGCTATTACCTCTCTTAGAAGAGTAAGTGAGATACAAGCATTTACAATACAAGAACCATTTTTACAACTACATCGTAACAAAGTGGTTTTAAGAACTAATCCAAAATTCCTTCCAAAAGTCATAACTCCTTTTCATTTAAACCAATCCATCAAGTTACCTGTGTTTTTCCAAAACCCAGACTCTGTGGCAGAAACGGCTCTACACTTATTAGATGTTAAAAGAGCTCTTCTCTACTATATAGATAGGACTAAGTCTTTTCGAAAAACAAAACAACTGTTTGTGTCTTTCTCTCCACCGCATAAAGGCAACCCCATCTCTAAAGGTGGGATTGCAAGGTGGATTGTAAAATGTATACAAATATGCTATCAAAAAGCAAAACGTACATTAACAGATCCTCCTAGAGTGCACTCAACACGCAAACTAGGAGCCTCTATGGCTTTCTTAGGAAACATCCCCCTGGAGGACATATGCAAAGCAGCAACATGGTCTACCGTACACACCGTCAC
The DNA here is from genome assembly GCF_964261635.1 of Lissotriton helveticus. Lineage (NCBI taxonomy): Eukaryota > Metazoa > Chordata > Amphibia > Caudata > Salamandridae > Lissotriton > Lissotriton helveticus. Next base: position 502,053,243 of record NC_136062.1, read on the forward strand.
TAAACACTACTGTGTTGATGTGCAAGCCAAGCAGCAAGCTGCAGCAGGCCAAGCTGTCCTTAAAACTCTCTTTGAAACCACTGCAACGGATACAGGTGACCACCGCTAGGGGAGACACTGCTGCACAATCGATGCTAAGTGTACAATCTGCAGCTCATATGCCTCGAATGGAAAATGCTACTTACCAGTATGCATCTGTTCTTGGCATGTAGAGCTGCAGAGTTGTACATGCCCTCCCGCCTCCCCGGGACTTGTATCTGTTCCAGTTTTATCTTACTTAGATGCACATGCATGGACATCTTTTTCTTTACTTCTACTGACTCCATCATTTCCCATCGTGGCAAAAAACAATCTAAGGATGGAGCCGATGCCCATGCGCACTATTGTCCAAGGGAGGAGTCACCTATCTCGTGACTACGAAAGACTTCTTCCAAGATGACAACAACATGCAATCTTCGGAGCCCAACACCAGGTGGCGATCTAATGCTAAGTGTACAACTCTGCAGCTCTACATGGCAACAACAGATGCATACTGGTAAGTAGCATTTTCCTTTCACCTTGTTCTTCATATGGGAAGAAGAGAGTACATTTTGAAGATCCCCACAAAGAATGTATTTACTGTCTTTATCCGGCTCACAAAGTTAAAGACTGCAGAATTTGTAGCACATTTCCTGCCAAGACTTTGAAAGACAGAGAAGGAAGATTGCTGGTTTGGCTTGAAAAGTTGAAAACTACATCTGATGTCGTTTCAGGAGATGATGGCAGTGTTAGTTCTCAGGTGTCCACCCTTCTAACCAAGAAGAGGGATATATCTGATGATCCCCTGAGCGACAGAGTAAGACCTTGAAGAAGCCTCACTCTGAGACTGGTCACTCTACCTCTAGGAAAGAGAAGCTTTCATTCTCTTTAGAGGAGAAGCCTGGTGTAAAAGGAAGATTTCACTGAAAACTGCCGCAAAACAACAAAAAACGAATCCTGAGTCTATCAGGATTCCTTTGACGTCGAAAAAAGTAGGGGTGGGCGTAGTGTGCGTAGTGGGGCTACGCGAAGCTTCGTGAAGTGGGCAGGAAGCGCTCGCCAACCCACACACTTCACGAAGCCCCACTACGCGCCACCCGCCTCCCTCCCGCCCACTTCTACATGCCTAATTTGATTTAAAAAATAGTGCAAAAGTAAATTAAAAGCACTTACCTGATGTGCGGCCTCCCGGGGCTCCCTCTTCTGTTTCGCGCCGACATCTTCCACCCGCATTTCTTGGCCATCTTCGCCAGTTCCTCAAGCAGTAGATTCCCCTCCTGAAGATATTGGAGGTTTTCATGCAATTATGGAGAGGGCAGCATCCCGGTTTCACCTTCCCGCATCTGTGAAGCAAACAGTTTGTTTCCTTTACGATTTTAAAGATCAGAGTAGGAAGTCCGTCCGTTCTATCGCTATAATAGATCATATCTGGGAAGAAGGAACTAAATGAAAAATCAGTTTTCAGTGCCTGCGATTTTTCCTAGAATCGATAAAAAATACAAAGCATCAGATAATTCTCCTGCTTGCCTGTCCGGTCATCCTAGACCAGATTCCGTTATTTCACAGGCTGCTCAACGTAAATCTCGGAATCCATCCATTCCTAAAACAGCACAGCTGGATAAGGATGGGATGTGCCTTGATAACATCGGTAAGCGATTCACCACCATGGCGGGTGCTTCAGTTGGTGCCGCAAACTCCCTGGCAATTCTAGGGAGATATGACCGCCAACTATGGTCGGACATTGCACCATATCTCGATTTCTTACCTGATGAAAAGAAGCAGGAGGCAAGGAAAATTCTCCTTGAAGGAGAAAGGGCTGCATCCAAAATAATTGATATATCTATGGACCTAGCCTCCTTAGGTGTTCATCAACTAGCTGGAGCGGCAGTCCTCAGACGTCAGGGATGGTTGAAATCTACCACCTTTCGCCCTGAAGTCCAAACAAAGATTTTGGACATGCCATTCGATGGAGATGCGCTCTTTGGCAGGCATAGATGAGGCTCTGCAAGATATCAAAAAAGATACTGACACTGCCAGAGCCATTGGCACCTTACAATATAGGAAGGCTCCTTTTCGGGAATTCAGGGGCAGAGGATCTTATTCCTTTCGTGGTGGCTATCAAAGATACCTTTCCCAAGGCTATCAGGGAAGCAGCAGTCCTACAGAAACCCTCCGGCTGCCGCTTATAGACAGTAGAATAGAAGACAACAGCCCCAACAGGGCAGGGATTCTGCTAGAAAACAGTGATGACTTCCTAGCACCTGCAGCAGCTCTGCCACACCTTATTTCCAGGATTCTGAATGTATCCCGACATCTCAACAATTGGAAACAATTGACCACCGACAAGTGGGTCTTGGATATTGTCAAATTTGGGCACACCCTGCAATTTGATAGCATCCCTCCACCTCACCCACCTTTAAAGAAACATCCACCACATCTTTCTCTTCTCAGGAAGGAAGCAAAAACCATGCTCTCGAAAGGAGCGATAGAAAGAGTGCCTCGCTCTCAAGTGGGGAAGGGGTTTTATTCCCACTTTTTTCTAGTAAAGAAAAAAATCAGGGGAATGGAGACCTACCCTGGATTTAAGAAAGCGGAACACATTTCTACAAAATAAATCCTTTCGCATGGTCACGCTCCAAGAAATCCTTCAGCTTCTGGACCATGCAGATTTCATGACAACATTGGATATCCAGGATGCATACTTCCACAACCCCATTCACCCCAAACATCGGAAATGTCTCCGTTTCACTGTGGCAGGTGCTCAATTTCAATTCAAAGCCCACCCCTTCAGTCTACGTTCAGCCCCAAGAGTCTTTACAAAATTCCTGGCCCCGGTGGCAGCTCGCCTCAGACTTCAAGGCAAACAATTTTTCCCTTATCTAGACGAATGGCTAATACAGGCTCCTTCTTTTTGGCAGGCCTCTCGAGCAACGTCCAAATGTCTTCAACTATTTCAATCCCTTGGACTGTCCCTCAACATCCAAAAATCAGTTCTTCATCCTTCTCAAAGGATTCAATTTGTTGGGGCAGTCTTGGATACTATCCAGGACAAGGCATTCTTGTCCAAAGAATGACAATCACGTCTGATTTCTCTGGCATCAGACCTCCAAAGAAGACAGTTCGCTTCTGTGAGGATCATCAAACCATTCCTGGGAATACTATCCTCAGCAATACTGTTGGTACGTCACACCCGTCTAAGGATGAGGCCTATCCAGGAGGAACTAGACAGTAAATGGCTGCAGATGTCAGGGTCGTTCGACGACCTAGTGAAAATAACTCCAATTATGCGGGAAGCGTTGCTTTGGTGGCTGCGCTCCAAGAATGTCTCAACCAGGCTTACTTTTCTTCCTTCTGTGCCGGAATTCATCCTGACTGCGGCTGCCTCCCTGGAAGGATGGGGGAGCACACCTTCAAGATCTTTGCATAAGAGGAAAGTGGTCCGCTCCATTTTCCTGGCGTTGCAGTCTTTTCTCCCAAGGCTTCAAGGGCCAACAGTTCTCACCAGAACCGACAACACCACTTGCATACATTACCTAAACAAGCAAGGAGGTACCCGTTAACACATTTTGTCTCAAGAAGCTCAAAGCATTTGGGAATGGCTACTTTCTCACAACATCACGATAAATGTGGAACATTTGCCAGGAATTCACAACAGTCTGGCGGACACTCTAAGCAGGACTTTGAAGTTCTGTCACGAATGGGAGTTGGATCAATTAGTTGTGGAACACATATTTTGGATGTGGGGCAGACCAAATTTAGATCTCTTTGCCTCCAAAAACAATCGAAAGTGCCGATTCTTTGCCAGTTGGGAACCGGAGAAGGGCTCGTGGGGGAGTGCCTTTATGATGAGATGGACAGGGATCTTTACATACGTATTTCCCCCCTTTCCGTTGCTTCCAAGACTTCTGCGCAAACTCAAAATGGAACCATGCTGCATGATTTTCATTGCTCTGTGATGGCCGCCTCAGCATTGGTTCACGAAGCTTCTCCTACTGTCCAAACGCAGACCATATCACCTTCCTGCAGTTCCGACCCTGTTATCACTGAGCAAGGGCCAGATTCTTCAACCTCATCCAGCCCAATTAAATCTTCATGCATGGTTTCTGAATTCACAGAATTCAAGGAGATAGATTTGCCTCAGGATTGTAGAGATATACTTTCAAGGGCAAGAGCTCCGCTTACTCTAAAGAGTTATGCTTTGATATGGAAACAATCCTGTTCTTGGTGCAGTGACAAAGCTATTCATCCTTTAAGATGTTCTCCAGGTAAGGTTCTGCCTTATCTTCTTTCATTATCTAAATCTGGTCTGATGTTTACATCTGTTAAGCTACATTTAGCGGCCATTTCGACCTGCAGATGTTCTGCGGAAGCTGCACCCCTATGCTCTAATCGCTTGATCAAACAATTTCTAAAGGGTCTTTTCAGAGCTTTCTACCCATCAGAGCTCCTCCTCCAGAATGGAGGCTTAATCTGGTGTTACAACGGCTCATGAAGCATCCATTTGAGCCTGTTCACAAAGCTGACCTCAAGTACCTCTCCTGGAAAACGGCACTTTAAGTGGCACTCACCTCTGCTCGGAGAGCCAGTGAATTCTAAGCTTTCACTATTAAACAACCTTATTTGAAATTCACCAACGATTTTGTTTTCCTCAGATCTAATCCAACGTTTATTCCGAAGGTTCCCTCTACATTCCATCTTAATGAGCCTGTTATACTGCGTTCTTTCTTTCCCAATCCGTCTTCCTCTGCTGAAAAGACATCTTAAGTTCTATATCTCACGTACTGTGTCCATCAGAGAGTCAGACCAATTGTTTATTTCTTATGGTGGTCAAAAGCCAGGGACAGCTGTTACTAAATCCACTATTGCAAGGTGGATGGCATCTACGATCCAATTCTGCCATACTAAAGCTGGGCATCCTTTGTCTGTGAAACCCAAGGCTCACTCCACAAGGGCAGTGTCCTCATCTACTGCTCTTTTTGTCAGAGTACCGTTGGAGAAGATTTGCCGTGCTGTGACCTGAAAAAATGTGCACACTTTTGCACGGCATTACTGTCTCGATCTGGCGAGGCTGAATCGGCTGTGGGTCAAGCAGTGTTGCGGAACCTTTTTAAATAAGGTAAGCCTCTATAAAGAGATGATTATGTCATTACATGTTAACATATACAAGATGAATTGTTTCTTTTCTGTTTTGATACTGTGCTTTTCATATATATATGTATATTTAATCTCTTCCCTTATTAGGGTCAGAATGTTATATTGCATTGTTGTATTGGTATTACTAGGTATCTATTGTGTTTCTTATGATACCCACCATACACTATACAACAAAGGATTTTACTGCTAACTATTCTGATTCTAAGCATGTGACTCTATGAAAGATACCCCAATACTGGATAGGAAAATGAGTTACTTACCTGTAACTTCAGTTATCCAGTATTTTTATCTTTCATAGATTCACAAGCGACCCACCCTCCTCCCCGGAGAGGCTTCCCTTATTGCTATTACATACAGACTGTCACTATTGGTACGAAAATCAGAGGGTTTGCCTCTCTGTGGAGTGTTCTAAGAGGGTGCTGGAGCCTGATTGGCCATGTTCCAGATTTGGTTATGTTTACAAAAGGACTAAGATTGGCTAATGTAGTGACTTTACTGTCTATAGTAGCCTATTGTATAATGTTTTATGACTATTATGTATATATTTTATTTGTACCGCGAGACTCCCACCTCGTCGGCGGGGATGATTCTAAGCATGTGAATCTATGAAAGATAACAATACTGGATAACTGAAGTTACAGGTAAGTAACTCGTTTTCTTCTCTGAGCTTTCCCGCCAAAAGTCAACGGCTTCACCCGGACCGAGTCCGATGCTTATCCAGGCCCGTAGAGACCAACTTGGCCAAATCCAGCTGCCTTGCCCTACTGTGGATTGAGACTAAGTCAAATGGTAAAATCTACTGAGTGGGACAAACCTGGTACCCGGTCCATGCTCCATTGCAGTCAGCCTTAAATTGTGTCTAGGTCCGAGTCAAGCTCAAACAGATGACCACTGTTGTCACTTAACACTTTTTAGAGCTATTTTTATATAAAAGTTCAAAAAAATCATATCTCTTGTTTCCCTTACTGGAGTTTTGTTGTTGTTGTTTTTTCATAATTTTGTTCATTACATTATTTTTTATTTTATAAACTGGAGTGGGGTTTTTATTGTAACTTGTTTGGTACTTTATACATTTTCTTATGTTAATCATGTTTGCTTTGTACCATAGTGGTCAGGAGTTGAGCTCAGGTTCGAAATACTGAAAGGTTTACTGAACCCAACAACAATATTGACATTATTACCTGTGGTGGACACCATCTACCCTAACTAATAATCCACTTTCTCACAATTCGCTAAGAGATTTGGGGCCTCATTTATGAGAAGTGACTCATCGCTGCGTGAAAGCAGCGATGCGTCACTTCTCAGTGCGCACTCCTTGCGACATGATGGATGCGTCATATTTACTGTATGACGCATCATGTCGCAAGGAGTTACAAATATGTCAGTATTTCTGAAGTATCTGTATGGCGCAAAAGTGACGCATTGCTGGAGTGTGTCACAAAAGTGAAGCAACGCCAGCAAGCCCCATGTGAAAAGGCCTGCGTCAGTCGTATGCCTGCTGTGAGGCAGGCATAAGAAATCGATGCATTTGCGTCCTAGAAGTGGCGCAGTGAAATCTTATAGATTTAACTGCGTCACTTCTATGACCCTTTCTTGCATACATTATACCTGGCGCAGGTATAATATAGCGCAGGGGGTTTACAACGTGATGCATCTAGATGCGTCACTTTGTAAATATGGTGCCACAAGGCACATTTTTTACGCTGCTGGTGCGTCACAAAAAGTGACGCACCGGCAGCGTAAAAGTGACTCACGGCCTCATAAATGAAGCCCTTGATATTTTGTGGCTCATATAGGTTTGAGAGCTCCACTCCGTTACGTTAGATAAGTGGAGGGATGCAGTCTGCGTCCTTGGCAGAGTACTGCGTGCTATATTTGGTGATCTCTTTGCTGCAGAGATTTCTATGTGTTGAGTTGAGCTGCTTTGACCCAACAATGCGATGGCTCCACAGAAGGTACTGAAGCTTTTCTGGGGAGGTGTCGCATTAAGTGCGCCTGCACAGCAATCTGCTTTTATTCCAAAAACAATCTCCCAAAGCAGGAGTTTGTTTTTGAAAAACAAAGGACGAGACATACTTCGAGTTTTCTCCCACCATGTCGGGGTCATTTCTTTCTTTACTTGTTCGCACCACAGTGCCTTCTCTGGAAGTACCGAACTGGAAACATTAATGATCAAAGGTTTCAGCTGGCTGCACCAGCATAGGTTCTGTTTCTGGAAAGCTGTGGGCTCCCCAGTCTCTAAATAAAGTGCATGGACCACACGTGTCATGGACAGGGCACTCTTTGAGGTTTCTAGCAGACTGCCCGGCGTGCCAAACTCGAAAGAAGCCCCCTAGTTCTCTATCAACATCGCGTTTCAATTCTCTGATTGGCTGCTTGTTGGCTTCATATTATAATTAAACCATGGTGCTTGGTGAAACTCTATCGAGGATTTAACTAAGATTTTTGAACAGGCTAACAAATCGGTCAAGTTTGGAAGATGGTTGATGTTAAATGATGTAATTGTTTTAAAAGTACATACAATAAAGTAGAGGTTGATGGATTGATGAACTAACACAGGAAACTGATTGAATACCTTCACATTAATCCCACAGGTGGTGTGGCCAAGAATAGAAAAGGACACATTGTCGATCCAGTCGTCTGTATTGCGTGGCTTCCCCAAGACAGATGTTTATCCGGAGTAGCCAGAGTCAAGTTACTGCAAAGTACTGGGAAGGAAAACGCCACAAGAAGTCCAAACCTGACACAAGCAGCAGAGCCTTCTGTTCAGTGTGGAAATGGGGCCATTAATTCAGTACTTTCTATTTCACATCATGGATGTTCAAACCTAAATGATGGATATGAAAGCGAGAGTGTCCAGGGAGATACTGTACTGTTGAGATATGGACCAACTGCACAACAAAACAGTCATTCACTTTCATGCACGAAATGCAAAGACAGCACAATTAAAAAGAGACTTCAATTGTCACACCAGCAAGAGCATGTGCTAAAAAGAGCCTATCAGTGCACTGAATGTGAGAGAACCTTTTATCAGAGAGCGAACCTTATTTCACACCACAGAGTACACACAGGTGAAAAACCATATAAATGTACTGAGTGTGGGAAACGCTTCAGTCTCAAGTCAAATTTCATGAACCACCAAAGAACACACACAGGTGAAAAACCACATCAGTGTACAGAGTGTGAGAAAAGATTTATTATGAAAAAAGATCTCATTGTGCATCTGAGAACACATACAGGGGAGAGACCATATAAATGCACCGAATGTGAGAAATGTTTTAGCCGGAAAGACACTCTTTGCAAACATGAGAAAAGACATACAGGAGAAAAACCTTTTCAATGCACTGGATGTAAGGAGACCTTTAGTAGGAAGGATGTTTTAAAAAGTCATCAAAGAACACATACTGAATGTGAAACAACTGGTAGTGGCAGGGACAGCCATATGGCCCAGTCTGTGAACGGTGAAACGCCCACAATAGAGTTGGTATCGCAGAAGAAGGCACCTTATCAATGTACCGAATGCAAGAAAGTGTTTAGTCAAAAGTGTAATCTCACTACTCATCAGAGGACACATTCTGGAGAAAGGCCATATGAATGTAGTGAGTGTCTGAAAAAATTCAGTTATAAATCTTATCTTAGTGTGCACTATCGTGTTCACACAGGAGAAAAACCTTTTCGGTGCTCGGAATGTCATAAAAGCTTCAGTCAAAAGTCAAGCCTTTCTAAGCACTATGAAACACATTCAGGATGAACAATGGCACTTTAAAATGTCAAAGAACTCTTCCAAAGGGCAGTGTAATAATACCATGAGTGACAGGAAGAAGCTGCTATCACACTAAACAAAGACAGAGAAATAACCAATTTGTAGCACAAGGTATAAGTGAACTTGAGGTTCCTGTCTGTTTTACTGCTTATGAATTACCAGTCTCACAGAAAACCGTAAATATGAGTTATATGCACGGAACAACAGAAACTGACACGCTCCTTAGCTAATTTGTGTAAAATAGCACTATCATAATAGGAGCCTTCTAATAGCAGAAAAATATATTGCCTCCCAACTCACAATCATAAAACTACTTACATATCTAATATCAAAAGACCCAAATGCACAGAATGTATTCTATTGGTACATTTGCAAATGCATTCTACAAGATAGAAGCAGGACTGACATCCCTCCAATAAATGTAGGAACAAATGTATGACGTTTCAACGCATACATTCACAATGCATGCCTTTACAATGCGGTTGTTACAACGACCGCATTGTTACCACGCGTGCCATTACATCGTAAGTCGTATCAACGACTTGCTGCAGCGGGCGCGCTGCACTTAGGAATAGTATTAATTACTATTCCTACTCGAGTTTGTGCAACAGCAGGGTAGGTGTTCAATTTAAATTCCCATGTGTGGCACGCCCCCTACAGCAAGTTGTTGATACGACTTGCGATGTAATGGCACGCGTGGTAACAACGCGGTCGTTGTAACAACCGTGTCGTGAAGCCATGCGTTGAGGAAACAGCATTGTAAACGGTGTTTCCCGTAGGAACAGTACAACAGAGTAAACAATACAAGCAACAGTTCAAGAAACTGGACCAATGAACCCTACAACCATAGTGCACACTGCAAGGATCTCTTAACAACAATCAACAAGGGCAGGCTTATGAGTGCTTACGCAGAGGAGAAGCAGCCTCAGTGATGAAAACCCGACAGTGGCAGACAATGTTCCCTCTAATTCTTTTTCTTTGTGCGCTGCAGCCAAGGCTATGTCTGCCAAGAACCCAACTGCAGATGTGGGTGCAGCGACAAATGCCAGTAGAAATATCACTCAAACATTTGCTTAATAAAGTGAAAAGAGAGTGTATTTCTACACATATAGCCCCACATGAAGGTCTTAAGGCAGGCTTGCAACATACAACAAACATGAAAAGGATACAGTATTCAAAAGCATATTCTCCATTAAAAGTCTTTTAATGTAACAATGTGTCCTTTACTTTCACGTGTCACATGAGAATGCTGAATCCCTGAGAGGTGTCTGTGTTATTCAAGATTGCACCATAATGCATTGTTGTGTCCTATCCTTAGCCACTCACAGAACATTCCTTCCATGAGTTTTATCTCCTGCTGCATTTCTTGCATGCCTTTTGCAGCCCTCCAAGTACCACGAGTCAGGCTTAGACTAATGCATTGTTGTGTCCTACCCTTAGCCAATCACAGAACATTCCTTCCATGAGTTTTATCTCCTGCTGCATTTCTTGCATGCCTTTTGCAGCCCTCCAAGTACCACGAGTCAGGCTTAGACTAATGCATTGTTGTGTCCTACCCTTAGCCAATCACAGAACATTCCTTCCATGAGTTTTATCTCCTGCTGCATTTCTTGCATGCCTTTTGCAGCCCTCCAAGTACCACGAGTCAGGCTTAGACTAATGCATTGTTGTGTCCTACCCTTAGCCAATCACAGAACATTCCTTCCATGAGTTTTATCTCCTGCTGCATTTCTTGCATGCCTTTTGCAGCCCTCCAAGTACCACGAGTCAGGCTTAGACTAATGCATTGTTGTGTCCTACCCTTAGCCAATCACAGAACATTCCTTCCATGAGTTTTATCTCCTGCTGCATTTCTTGCATGCCTTTTGCAGCCCTCCAAGTACCACGAGTCAGGCTTAGACTAATGCATTGTTGTGTCCTACCCTTAGCCAATCACAGAACATTCCTTCCATGAGTTTTATCTCCTGCTGCATTTCTTGCATGCCTTTTGCAGCCCTCCAAGTACCACGAGTCAGGCTTAGACTAATGCATTTTAGTGTGGTGGTCATCATCACCGCACTGAAATGCAAAGTCACGCATTTATAAATCCTCCTCCGATGTCAAGCCCACTACCAGCTGGTAATTAGCACCACTTACAGAAAGCTGACACAGCGCGGTCATCCCTGCTTCGCAGACTTGGGGGTTGGCTCAGCTAGATTCGGGCTGGCTTTAGGGGCTACAGTGTAACAACTTCACCCATAGTGGGCTGGCGCAGCATTCAGCTTCACTGACCTCATGTGACAACGTGAGCAAATCAGTGTCTGCTTGATTTACCCTGCGCCCAATGTCCGATAGACTGAGCTATAGCTATAGGCACCCTGCCACCTGCTGTGAGGGCGTGTGGCACGACACTCAGTTTACATTTGGCAGTGGGAACCGCGCATTGTTGTGCCGACCCGCGCCACCTAAATATGCCTAAGGCTGCCCGCAACCCAACCCAGACTGCGGCCGCCGTGGGAGTGGTGCTACTTCATGTTTAACAGATAGCCTGCACAAGTCATCATGTCCTGGACCGTGGCATCTGCCAGCAGCCTGGCCTGCACAGGGGAAGTCATCGTAGGAGGTTGTTCAGTTGTTGACTGAACTGCTCACCACATGCCCCGTTTCAATTGTGTGACGCAGTTATAGTGGGCTGGCACCAGGGTCACCATCACGACCCAGGTGACAGCAAGCTGAGACTTAGAGTTATCCAGTGCAGTTCACATTAGAACTTGGACTCAGTAAAGCCCCTAGGACACACAGGCAGCATCCCCTCTCTGCTGACACAGACCAAAGGCTGCATGTAATACCCATAACGAAGCACCATCCAATCTAAAGCCAGTCCTGAAAGGCCAGGCCCGGCCTCTCTCCTGCAATACTCAGCAAAGCAACGCCAATGACCACTAGCCCCATCTCAACCTGGCCCGAGTCTTGCTTGGCACAGGTGAACTGAACACAGCGGATGTGAATGTGGTTAAGATGGACTGCGAAGGAGCAGGTTGGTTCTGGTGGGTATGACTGGAGTTAGTTCTAATGGCTGTGTGGTGTTTGAATGCACTGGGTGGGTCAGGTTGGTTTATATTGGGTACAGAACTTCCTGAAGGTAAATGGGGAGAAAACGGAGGTGTTGATTTTCGAGGGTAATCAAGATATCTGGTCAAATGACGGGTGGCCGCCCTCACTTGGGGATTGCCCCCCTCCCCGCCAGTTTGCTAGGTACCTGGGGGTGCTAATGGACACCACGCTTTCCTTTGACCATCAGGTCAGCAGGACTGTTTCCTCCTGCTGCGGCATCATCAAGGTTCTTAGAAAGATTGCTCACTATCTTTCCCCCGATGCTCGGAAACAAGCCACTGTGGCATTAGTTTTCTCAAGACTGGACTACTGCAACGCCCTCTATGTGGGTATAAATGAGAGCTTTATTCATCGTTTGCAAATGGTCCAGAAGGCGGTGGCGAAGATGGTCCTTAATCTACCCAGGCTTGCCTCGGCCTCATTAGCCAGAAGAAACCTACACTGGCATTCAGTCTAGGATTTCTTTCAAGATTCTATGTCTTGCCCATGGGGCCTTTTATGGTACCGGCCCAGAGGGGATTAGGTCACTCGTTCACTCCTACTCCCCCAGTCGAGCTCTTCGCTCCTCTAACAAAAATCTCCTTGTGGTCCCCAGATTTGTAAGAGCAACATGGGGAAGTAGAGCTTTCTCCTTGGTTGCACCCAGGCTATGGAACCCGCCCCCCCCCGAACTTGCAGGGCAAGCGTTTCTTGGTCTGTTTCGCAAAGCATTAAAAACTCGGCTCTTCTCTGAGGCATACCTGTAAAAGCACACTTTAGCGGACTACAGATTGGATGACCTGTTTGGCGCCTTGATGCCCTTGGGCTAAGTTGCGCGGTAAAAGACTCCCTTCATTCATTCATTCATTCATAGTGTACCGGGTACAGCCAGGTTGATTTTGCTCGCAAGAAAGTGCCACTCATAGTCATTGAAATGCACTCATAATTGCACTGACATTTTGAAAATGTCACACATATCAATCTGAAACTTTCGCAGCTATGTGTAATCCCTTTTCTGTGTGAAATTTCCCGGTTTTTGGCTTTAAAATTCTGGTCACCCTATCCATCAACAAAAGGCACGCAACAAGCCTATCAGCATGACGTGTGCTTTCACAATCACTAATACATATTAGTGAATATGAAAGCACACGTTGTGCTGTTAGGCTTGTTACCTGCCTTTTGTTAATGGACCGCAGCAGATTGCGTGCCTTTTTGAAAGTGTTCATGTTAATTGCAGGGCCCGACATGCTTACACTCGGGCTGCATTTACATGAAAACTTTCAAAAAGGCACACAAACTGCGGCGCTCTGTTAATAAAAAGCACACAGCAAGCCCAACAGCACGACGTGTGCTTTCACAATCACTAATATATGTTAGTGATTGTGAAAGCACACGTCGGGGCATATTAGCAAGGGCAATCTCGCCGCTTTAGCTGGACTTTTTCCCGCTAAAGCGGCGATATTTTTATCGCCCTATCAGCAAGCTGTTGCTAACAGCAGTTAGCGACAGCTTTTAGGCGATAGCGACTGGTTTGGTGCCCGCTTTGCATGTCAGCGATATTTATCGCTAATGACATGCAAAGTGGGCGTACCCAATCTGTTAGTGACTGTAGGCAGTCACTAACACAGCTATATCCGAGACGCGATAAAAATACGCGCGCTAACCACTATTAGCACCAGGATTTTACACCTAGTAAAAACCTGACTTAGCCATATTAGTCAATGGGAGGTGGATTCTATGGCTAAGTCCCCACCTGCCTATTAGCGAGATTTTCCTTAGCGATAGGATTTTTATCGCTGGAAATATCACCTTAAACATAGGTTTCGCCGCTATCGCTGGATTTTATAAAGCATTATAGATAAACGTTGGTAATACTGCGTTATCTCCGCGATGAAATCCAGCGATAGGACGCGATCAAAAAATTTGCGCTAAGCAAGGTTTGCGATAATTGTCGCAAGTTGTTGCTAATAGGCCCCGTCGTGATTTAGGCTTGCTGCATGCCTTTTCTTAATAGAGTGCGGAGGAGGGGCGATTGTCTGCTTTTCTTCAATTATTCATGTTAATCGCAGCGCTGCGATTACCATGAATACTTGCCTCTCGTGGTGTGTGCGCGCTGCAAAGAAGACACTGCGCTCTCTGATTCAAATAGGTGCGCTGGCGTGCACGCGTGCAGCTTGCAGGGAACACTGGTGGCAGACCCTTGCTAGCTGCATGCTAGCAAAATGGTTCATTGCAGACCTTGAAAAGCAGGAACAAGATGCATGCATTTTTTTACACCAATTCTAGACATATTCACACCTGATTTGTTTATCTGCTTATGACAGAAACACATTAAACTAGTAGACATAAAAAAGTAGCCTGCCCTTTCGGTTTCAAAATTGGAAAAAAAAAGATTTTGCCAGCCTAAGAAATACCAGCATCAGAAACCAGCCAAAAACAGAAAACAATTAAAGAGAATTAGAATTCCAACTGATCAAACTGTTTGTGAGTGAACCATGTCTCCGTCATTGTATCTTGACCATGTGATGAATGCTAAAATCACTTTTAAAACACTACTTCACATTTATCAACCTTTTTGAAAAAATACAAAGAATGAAAACTGCACACCTTAATAAGCAATAACATAAACAGCTAAGTGAATAAAACTCTGCCCTGTAGGGCTCCATGCCTTGCAGAACCTATAATACCATCCTCAAACCATAAACCAGAGAAAAGCCTATTCCATTCTGGCCTTTGCTTTTGGGCATTTATTTCCTCAAGAGTTTTGCTCTTTTTCCATCATCAGGCTTTTTTCTGCTGTGGCATATCTCTTTATGGATTGAACGAGATTCTGTAATGCGTGGCATATCTCTTTATGGATTGAATGAGTTTCTGTAATGCGGTGGCATATCTCTATGGATTGAAGGAGATTCAGTAATGCAGTGGAGTTTCTCTTTATTGATTGAATAAGATTCTGTAACGCGGTGGCATATCTCTGTGGATTGAATGAGTTTCTATATTGCTGTGGCATATCTCGTTATGGATTGAATGAGTTTCTGTAATGCGGTGGCATATCTCTATGGATTGAGCGAGATTCAGTAATGCAGTGGAGTTTCTCTTTATTGATTGAATAAGATTCTGTAACGCGGTGACATATCTCTGTGGATTGAATGAGTTTCTATATTGCTGTGGCATATCTCCTTATGGATTGAATGAGTTTCTATAATGCAGTGGCATATCTTTGGATTGAATGAGTTTCTATAATGCAGTGGCATAGCACTTGTTAGACCTGGCACCTTGGCGTGGGTCTCCCTTCCACTTTTTGTTACTGTGCCTCATGTATTTTTGCTGGTGTTAGCTGCTCAGAGCACTGTGCCACTGCCGATCAGTGCCACAGTGCAAGTGCTCCCTGTATAAAATGTATATATTATTTGGATTCCATGATTGGCTTATTTGGTTTACTGTCAGATCCCAGTACAGTGCACCAGGAGTGCCCAGGGCTTGTAAATCCAAATGCTGCTAGCGGGCTTGCAGTACTGGTTGTGCCACCCACAGACGCAGCCTTCTAAAATCTGTCTAAGGTCTGCCATTGCAGAACCTGCATGCAGTCTGGTACTGTCATGCTGACTGGGCAAGTGCACCCACTTGCCAGTCCCTAAACCTTCCCTTGTCTTCATATAAGTCACCCCTATGGTAGGCCCAAGGGCAGGGTGCAAATAAGGAAGAACAAGCCCTGATGTGTGTGGCATGTCCTAATAGTGAATTACAGCCATTTTCGTTTTTCACTATTGCAAGGCTACCTGTTCTCATAGGCCAGAATGGGCAGTTGGAATTGTTACATTCTATGATCCTAACAGACTCAGGGAATATGGTAGAAATTCGAGTTTAGTATGCCTGAACTCAGAATAATAAAATACATCTTTTAGTAATGTTTATTTTAATGTTCTGTGTTTGCAAATA
Source organism: Lissotriton helveticus (assembly GCF_964261635.1). Classification (NCBI taxonomy): domain Eukaryota; kingdom Metazoa; phylum Chordata; class Amphibia; order Caudata; family Salamandridae; genus Lissotriton; species Lissotriton helveticus. The sequence goes on from NC_136062.1 coordinate 502,069,189, forward strand.
CCACTTTTAGAAAGTTGGTATTTGCTTGCCTAACCATTTCAGCCCACCTCTGCTATGATGTGTATCTGCTGTCTGGTTTCTGTGAGTGACAGGGCTGGGGAATTCCAGAGGGCAGAGCTAGGTAGCCTGGTGGTGAATAGAAAGATTGACATCCAGATGGGTGGGAGCAGTGCACCTGGACTCTGAATAGGGCTGTGCTCTGCCACCACAATGCTGGCACCGCCTCCTGTGGAGCGTATGATGTCTCGAGCCTGCTCCCTGAATGAAAAGCCAGAGACATGTGTTCAGGAACTGGTTCTGGCTGGGCAAAGGCCCCTCAACCCCCGAGAACCAAAGGATTTAGGGGTATAAGTATTGGGACCCTGCACCCAAGAAATTAGATCCTGCTTGAGACAAGAAGAAACCTCTGCCTGACGAGAAGGAACTGGGAAAGCTGTAAGGAGGAGCACTGTCCTTGACCTGGGGGATTGGCCTGCAGTGGTTGCCTTGCTGCTGAAGGGGAGGAGAAAGACTACAAAAAGACTTTGCTTCAACTTGTGCAAAAGATCTCCAAGGGCTTGTGTGTGAGCTTCCCCCTGAACAAAGTCCCAGGACCAGTGGACTTCATCCGCCTCGCAATCCGCTGCTGGAAACGCTGTTTTCAGTATTTGCCAAGGCCGGGAGCTGTGGGCTGTGGATGCCTCGTACAACCAATTTGTGTCCAGCAACGCACCGTACCCCGCCTGTCCGCCTCAATCAATGCGTTCCACGAACTGTAGATTGCACCGTGACTGGCCGACTTCGCCACGTACAAACGCTTTGCCTCTTCGAGCCATCCTGGTTGGTACGACCCGCACACTGCCGCTGAAGTTCTAAGCTGCCGCTCGCATCTAAAAGGGGAGTACACTCCGTACGTCTGCCCCACACCGCAGCCAAGACTAAAGCCGTGGCTCCTGCAGTACGGCTTGTAGGCCGCATCGTAAGCTGAACGTCTCGCATCCAGGACCGTCCGCCTCACTCCACGCGGTCCCCCGCTCTACGCCTCGCACCGACGACTGCAATGACCCGGGGCTCGCACCGTAAGGGACCGACAACGCTTCTGGATTACCTTCTTTTTACAGTGCATCGTGTGTGCCGGACACAACTGAACGAAGGTCCTGTGAACAATTCGCACTACATTTGGGTGCGCACCGGACCTGAGAGTCAGCTGCGCCCGTTTGACTCTTTCTGGGAATTTTCATCACCGTGAGAGCCGGACAAAGGGTAAGAATCGCACAGAACTCTAAAATACGCATTTTAACAAGAACTCTGCATTGCTAACAGTATTGTGGCTCATTTTTGTCGTTATTGGGTCTTGTGCTAAGTCTTATTTAAAAAGCGAACTATTTTTGGTATAAAACCTGTGTGGTGTCCATTTGTAGTGTTGTCCTTTGATTACTGTGTGTGGTTACAACTGCTTTACTTACATCACCTCTGAGATAAGCCTTGACTGCTCGCGCCACACAACCTAGAGGGTGAGCAGGGGTTATTTTGAGAGGGTAATTCCCTTGCCCTGACTCGAGGAGAGGGTCCCTGCTTGTCATGAGTACCTACCTGTGCCAACCAGAGATCCCCAATTCTAACAGCTCTTTATGAGTGAATGAGTTTCTGTAACATGAAGGCATATCTCTTTATGGCTTGAATGAGATTCTGTAAAGCGGTGGCTTATCTCTGTGGATTGAATGAGTTTCTATATTGCTGTGGCATACCTCTTTATTGAGTGAATGAGTTTCTGTAACGTGGTGGCATATCTCTTTATTGAGTGGATGAGTTTCTGATATGTGGTGGCATATCTCTTAATGGATTGAAAGAGCTTCTGTAACGTGGTGGCATATCTCTCTATGGATTGAGGGCCAGATGTATCAAGATAATTATTTGCGATTCCCTAGTTGCGAATCACAAGGATTCAAAGTAAGGGAATTGAAAAATGCCATGTATGAAGGTGTATAGTACACCGTTTGTGATTCTTCGGGGGTTGCAAATGACCTACCTCATGAATATTGATTGAGTAGGTCACAATTTGCGACACCCTAGGAATCGTAAAAATCACAGGGATGGTGGCCTACTGAGATCAGCAGACCACCATGGCCGTGATTGCTTTTAAATAAAGCAATATTTTTTTTTGTAAAGCAGCCCGTTTTCCTTAAAGGAATACGAGACGCTTTACAAAATGAAAAATGAAAAGTTTTCTTTTAATTTTTAAAGAGCAGGTAGTGGTCTGTGGGACCACTGCCAGCTCTTAAAAATGGTTTTACAAACATTCACAAAGGGGAATGGGACCCTTGGGGACCTCTTCCCAGATGAGTTGCTACCTACTTGAAGTAGGTGGTAACATGTGAATGTTTTGCGATCGCAAATGCTGTCACAAAACATTCATACATACCAATGCGATTCGGTATTAGGAAGGGATGCCCTAAACACGCCCCTTCCTAATACCGAATTGCAGACCCATTTTGAGATTTGGTAACAGGTTACTGAATTGCAAAATTAGGTTTGCTGCGTCGGAAAAGCAATTTTGCGATTCTGAGAATTTGCCCGTTTGCGAATGCAAAAATGCTTGATGCATCTGCACCTGAATGAATTCTGTAAAGTTCTTTAAGTCTACCTTGTTTACAAATTGCACCTTATGTGGGAGAAGATCAAGGAAGATGGTCATTCTGGGGGTCTTTGTAGTATTTTTGATTTTCTGACCAACATGATGTTCACAGCTGTAAACGTTGCCAGGGAATTAAGTGAAAAACTCTTGGCGATGGAGAAGTAAGAATATTTCAAGCAGTACTCATTGCATTTTCACAAACATTTATCGACCTCCTTAAGACCTATTACAAATCTTCCTGGAAACCATCCTTCCGCTTAATAAACCTAAGACCTCCTCCCATTTTAGGTCGCCCCCAGATGCCTTCAGGGGTTCTCTGAGCTAATGGATATCTTTCCTTCTCCTGCCTAAGCCTTGATTGTAGTAACTTTATTCAATCAATCAATCAATCAATCAATACATTTGTAGAGCGCGCTACTCACCCGTGAGGGTCTCAAGGCGCTGAAGGGAGGGGGGGTACCGCTATTGCTTGAATAACCAGGTCTTGAGGTGTTTCCTGAAGGTGAGATGGTCCTGGGTTAGTCTTAGGTGTGCAGGGAGGGAGTTCCATGTTTTGGCTGCCAGTTAGGAGAACGATCTTCCTCCGGTGTTGGTTCTGCGAATCCGCGGGACAGTGGCGAGGGCGAGGCTGGTGGAGCGGAGCGGGCGGGTGGGGTGTAGAACGAGAGGCGGTTGTTGAGGTATTCCGGCCAATGTTGTGAAGCGCTTTGTGTGCATGGGTGAGCAGCCTGAATGTGATCCTCTTGCTGACGGGGAGCCAGTGCAGGTTTCTCAGGTGGGCGCATATGTGGCTGTGGCGAGGGATGTCGAGGATGAGTCGTGCGGAGGCGTTCTGTATGCGCTGAAGTTGTTTCTGAAGTTTGGCTGTGGCTCCTGCGTATAGGGCGTTCCCGTAGTCCAGTCGGCTGGTGACGAGGGCCTGGGTGACCGTCTTTCTGGTTTCGGTGGGGATCCACCGGAAGATCTTCCGGAGCATGCGCAGGGTGTTGAAACATGAGGACGAGACTGCGTTGACTTGCTTGGTCATCGTGAGGGAGGAGTCCAGGATGAATCCCAGGTTGAGTGCGTGGTCCGTGGGTGTCGGTGTGGTTCCCAGCCTCGTGGGCCACCAGGAGTCGTCCCATGCGGATGGGGATTGTCCGAGGATTAGGACCTCCATCTTGTCCGAGCTGAGTTTCAGACGGCTGTGCTTCATCCATTCTGCGACATCTTTCATTCCGTCCTGGAGGTTGGTTTTGGCGGTGAATGGGTCTTTGGTGAGGGAGAGTATCAGTTGGGTGTCGTCGGCGTAGGAGATGATGTTGATGTTGTGTTTGCGTGCGATTGTGGCGAGGGGGCTCATGTAGATATTGAAGAGGGTTGGGCTGAGTGAGGATCCTTTTTTTTTCTTTTAATTTCTTTTTATTGTTGCATTGGAAGCATCACAAATGAAAATGGGTGCACGGGCAGGCGTCAACATTCGGCCATGACCGTCAAGTACGCAACTTTTACTTTATTTTCATTTCCCCTGAATTCCACGGGTGGAAACAGAACGCGTGTATCTTTAACTGACATCATTGTGAAAACTTAAGAAAGAAAACAGCCCCTAAAACAGCAGTCCACACCTCCACCCCTACCCTCCCCCCCATCCCCGAACCCACTCTATCCCCTCCATTACATTCCCTCTCACCTCCCCTGCCTGATCTCAACAGTTATGTCTGAACATGGCCTTCCCAAGCTCCTGACATTAGGCCCGCCTCACGGGGGTTTACTAAGGGCTCTCACACAAGTCCCTTGGGGCTTCACTCCAGCCCATGGTATTGTCGCCATTTTGCCCACACTCTCCGAAACTTTTTGGGACAGCCCCTGGCCTTGTAAGTCACTCTCTCCGCCGCCATGTATAAATCCAGCCCCCTCCTCCAGTCCTCCTGATCCGGCGGCTCAGGTGCTCCCCAGTGTCTCGCAATGTCCCTCTTCGCTACCACCAAAGCAAGTACCAGAAATATAACCAAGGGGCGCGCCAGGTCTACTTCGGTTGTCATACCCAACAAAGCCAACCTAGGGTCGCGAGGTAGGTTCACTCCCAAGACCTCATCTAATTCTGTGAATATCGCATCCCAGTAGGCTTGTATCACCTCGCAGCGCCAGAATGTGTGAAAGAAGTCGCCGTCCTGTTGACGACACCTAAGGCACGCTGTGTCCGTTATCCTCCCCATTCTAAAGAGGCGCACCCTGTCAAAATAAGTCCTGTGGAGCACCTTCAGTTGTATGAGTCTAAGCCTTGACTTAATCGCAACCTCGCGTGGGTGCATGAGAACTAACTCCCAGTCTAGATCCTCCATGACCCCCACATCTGCCTCCCATTTTGTCCGTAGTTCCCGCAGATCTCCTAATATGTTGTTGGTCAGTGTTTTATATGTGAGGGATATCGCCCCGCCCTGTATCTGTTCCTGCAGTAGTCTCCCCTCCAATGGTGCGTACTCTGGGACGTCTCCAAGTGCAATGTTCTGTGCCTTCCATGCATGACTCAGCTGCGCATACTTATAGTACTGGGTGTTGTGCAAGCCAAATTCTTCCCTGAGTGCCTGGAAAGTTTTCAGTTCCCCCCTTGCAATCACATCTCCCACAGTTGAGATGCCTATATCATCCCACCGTTTGAAGCCTTTCAGTTTGTTGAGTTCTCCCAACCATTTACAGTGCCATAGAGGCGTCTGTCGGTTGGGCCGCCTGTCCCATCCCATGCGTCCCGTCGCCTTGTGCCAAGCCACCAATGTGATCCTTGTGGCCGGTAAAAATTGCTTCCCTACCGTTCCACCGTACAAGTAATATAATATGCTGGTATAGACCACTTAGACCTTTCTAGTGCGTAGGTAGGGTGATCTGCTGCCGCATGGAGCCATTCATTAATCGGGGCGAGATGTTCCGCCCAATAATACGCCTCCAGATTGGGAAGAGAAATCCCTCCACTGTACTGGTGGCGCTGCAGTGTGGATAGGGCCACTCTCGGCTGTTTCCCCAGCCAGAGGAATGCACGCAGGTCCGCATGAATTTTATTCAAAGTTTTTGCCGGCAACGGATAATATTAGTTTTGTAGTGCATATAAAAATTTCGGGAGCAGAACCATTTTATAAAGCGCCGCGCGGCCTAGCAAAGTTAGTGGGAGCTGTCGCCACCTATCCATTGCAGTCGTAGCGCTGGTCATTACTCTGGCCACATTATTGGCAAAGGAACGCGTCCTGTCCAGAATTATGTACACTCCCAAGTATTGAAAACCCTCTTTGGTGTGAATAAGCAGTTCTGGCAGGCATTCCCCACGCTCCTGGCCTTGTGGGTCATAGAGGACCGATTTGTGCCAGTTAATAGTGTGGCCTGCCTTTGCACCGAAGTCAGCCAGTTCCTGAAACAGCATCGGGATTGTTGTATCTGGGTCGGTGACAAACAGCAGGACGTCATCGGCGTACAGTGATATTTTCTCCTGCGAAGCGTCAGAGTCTCCCCATGTGAAGCCCCTGATCCCCTGGTTCTGCCTAATCCTGATGGCCAGTATATCTATTGTAAGTGTAAAAAGAAGGGGGGACAACGGGCATCCCTGGCGCGTTCCACTACCGATTTGGAATTCTCTAGACAACCTCCCGTTGACTCTCACTCGTGCTCTCGGGGCTGAATATAGGAGCCGAATCCACTGCAAAAACTTGGGGCCAAAGCCAAACCTCCGCAGTGTCTCTAGCAAGAAGGGCCAGTGGACTGCATCGAAGGCCTTCTCTGCGTCTAGCGAGAGGAACCAGTGGGGTTCCCTCCTCCCTCTTACCTCCTGTAGCCAGTTATGTGTGCGGCGGAGATTTAATTTGGTTGCCCTATCCGGCAGGAAACCGGATTGGTCCGCATGGACCAGATCCGAAATGACCTGCCTCAAGCGTTTGGCCAGGACAGTGGCTAGTATCTTCGTCTCAATATTTAGGAGGGATATCGGGCGGTAAGATGCACAATCGTCTCTAGGTTTGCCCTCCTTGTATATTGGTACAATCGTAGCCAGGGCGAGGTCTGGTGGCAAGCTCTCCGCCCGATAGGCCTCAACAAATAACGTTTTTACGTGGCGTTGTAATAGGTCAGCCGTCCGTTTGAAGAATTCCACAGGGAAGCCATTTGGCCCCGGTGTTTTCCCCGGTTTCAGCGATGCTATCGCTTCCGATATTTCCTCTAGTGACATCTCCGTTTCCAATCCCGTAACGGCCTCAGGGGACAGAGTCGGTACCTCCATGTCGCACATGTAACGCTGCGCGTCTTCCTCGCCACCTAGGTTCCTGGCCCTATAAAAGTTTTCGTAGTATGTCGCAAATGCCTCCGCTATGGCCTGGGCTGAGTGAGGATCCTTGGGGTATGCCGCAGATGGTCTTGGTGGCCGTGGAGCGGAAGGGAAGGAGGCGGACTCTCTGGGTTCTGTCAGAGAGGAACGATGTGATCCAGTCCAGGGCCTTTCCTTGGATCCCAGTGTTGTGGAGGCGTGTTATTAGGGTGCGGTGGCAGACGGTATCAAAGGCTGCCGAGAGGTCCAGGAGGATGAGAGCGGCTGTCTCTCCGTTGTCCATCAGGGTCCTGATGTCATCGGTGGCTGCAATGAGGGCGGTCTCGGTGCTGTGGTTGGCTCGAAATCCGGACTGGGATGGGTCGAGCGAGTTGTTTGCTTCGAAGAATGCAGTCCGCTGTTTATTGACGGTCTTCTCGATGACTTTAGCCGGGAGATGGGGCGGAAGTTATGTTATGTTATGTTATAGTATGCTTATATAGCGCATGACTACCCCAGCAACGAGGCATCCCAGCGCTTGCAGACATGCCAAATTACACAACGACCGGAGTGGGGCGGCAGAGTATCAGCTCACAGGGGAACCCTAAATGGAGGAAAACAACCAGGTTTTAATGTGTTTTCGAAAGTGTAGGTGGTTGGTAATAGAATGCACACTTAAAGGGATAGAGTTCCAGAGTTTAGGGGCCAGGTACCTAAATGATCGGCCTCCAGCTCTGCATCTCCGGATCTTGATGGTACAGGCAAGAGAAAGGTCCGCAGAGCGGAGAGCACGCGACGGGACATAGAAGGAACACATTCCTTGCAAGATTTGGGGGCCTAGGCAATGCAGCATTCTATGAATAACACACAGGGTTTTAAATTGAATACGTTGTTTAACGGGCAACCAATGAAGCCTAAGCAGAACCTGAGAGGTGTGGCAGCATTTCGGTAAACCGAACAGAATACGGGCTGCAGCGTTCTGAGCTCTTTGCAGTCTATTAACGACTGTCAAGTTGGAACCAAGCATAAGAACATTACAATAGTCTAGATGGGATAAGACCATAGATTGGACAATTGTCTGTCGGATGGAGGGTTCGAAAAAACCGAGAATGGTTCGAAAAAACCGAGAATGGGTTTTAGAGAGCGTAGGCGTCCATAACAAGTACCAGCTCCTCTTTTCGCATGGGAATCCAGGGTAAGTGAGTTATCTAAAATCACACCCAGATTTTTAACTTCCCTCTTGGGCGTGGGGGGGGGGCCCAATGTAGGGGGCCACCACCGCTCATCCCACTTCTGGGTGTCAGTGCCAATAAGGAGGACTTCAGTTTTAGATGAATTCAACTGAAGGCAGTTCTCTGTTAGCCAGCTGGAAATAGCCAGGATGTCTTCTTGAAATTTGGCTTGATCCCCCACGGTGTCATTGGAAAAGGTGAAAATTAGTTGCGTATCGTCCGCATAGGAAATTAATTTGATGTTACGTTCCCTGGCCAACATGGCCATGGGCGGACATACACATTAAACAACGTGGGGCTGAGGGCAGAGCCCTGTGGGACACCGCAGCCTAATGGAAAACTGCTGGATGAGTACGGGGGAGCATGAACCTGGAAGGAACGGTCAGATAGAAATGACACGAACCAATCCAGAGCTCCATCTCCGACACCTATCTCCCATAGTCTCCTAAGCAGGATCCCATGGGAGACCGTGTCGAACGCCGCACTCAAGTCCAGTAGCACCACAGCTGAGGTGCTACCCCTGTCCTGTGCCACCCTTAGATGTTCCGTAATGGCCAGTAAGGCCGACTCCGTGCTATGTTTGGCACGGAATCCATTCTGAGACTCTTCCAAGATCCCATTAGTCTCCAAAAAAACAGTCAAGATGGAATTTACATGTGCCTCCGCCACTTTAGCCAAGTACGGAAGCAGGGAGATAGGTCGGAAACTTTCTGCCTTGGAAGGGTCCAGGGTGGGTTTTTTTAACAAGGGGACCACCTTGGCATGTTTCCAAGATTTGGGGATAGTAGCTGACTGCAGAGACTTATTAATCAATTCCCGCCCTTCCGTCATGATGGAATTTGAATTTTGAATTTTAATAAATTTATAAAGCGCACTATTACCGGGGCGGTTTCCTGGCGCTAGGTAGCGGAGAACCAGAGGAAGTAGGAAACAAAACTAAACTGCTGGGGGGTTGGGAAACAGAAAAGTTTTGAGGAGTTTGCGGAATTCAACATATGATGTTGAGGCTCTGAGGGCGTAAGGGAGGGAGTTCCAGAAAGAAGGGGCTAAAACGGCAAATCTCGTCCCCCCGGACCTCTTCTTCTTGAAGCGTGGAACTGTCAGAAGAGCCCGGTGAGAGGAGCGAAGCTCTCTGGCCGGGAGATAGGGAGATATAATCTCACAGAGGAAGGCAGGGGCGGTCCCAGCTCTAGCCTGGTAGGTCATACAGCCCAGCTTGAAAAGAGCCCTCTCCTTCACCGGGAGCCAATGCAGGGACTGCAGCAGAGGGGTGGCATGATGAAACTTAGGAAGTCCATAAATCAGGCGGGCAGCCTGATTTTGTATCTGCTGCAGTCGATGGATAAGGTAGTCAGGGGCACCATTATAGACCACATTCCCATAGTCAAGGCGCGATAGCACCATGGCCATGAGAATGAGCTTCAAGGCAGGAACAGAAAAAAAACGGGAAACCTTACGGATGGTACGGAGGGAGAAAAAACAAGAGGACACCACCGAAAGAACCTGAGTGTGGAGAGAGAGCTGGGAATTAATAAAGATACCTAGGGTTTTGACCTTGGGAACCGGGGAGGGAGGGGAACCCAGTGAATCAGGCCAAAAGGACGGGGACCAGGGACTGCAACCACCTCCGGTCAAAACCAACTCGTTTTTATCGGGGTTTAACTTGAGGTGGTTGCAGTTCATCCAATTTTGGATGAAAAGCATCACCCTCTGAAAATTCCAGGCAGAAGACGGGGAGTGGGAAAGATTGAAAATTAATTGGAGGTCATCGGCGTAATTAAACACCGAGACCTCCATCTGCTGTAAAGAAAAAATGAGGGGCGAGATGTATAAATTAAAAAGTAAAGGGGACAAGGAAGAGCCCTGGGGGACGCCGCATGTCACTCTACGTGGAGGGGCGGCAAAGCCTGCCAGGTGGACCGCCTGCTCCCTGTCAGTTAGAAAAGACCGGAGCCAAGCGTGGGCCGTACCCCCAATGCCCGCCGCCTCGACACGGGACAGTAAGATGTCATGGTCTACCGTGTTGAAAGCGGCGGACAAGTCGAGGAGGACCAGAGCCTGGGGGAGGCAGGTGTCAATGCCCTCCCTCAGTTTGTCCATCACTGTCACTACCACCTTCTCAGTTGAGTGCAGCGGACGGAAGCCCGCCTGACAAGAGGAAAGGCGGCCGGTGGACTCCACAAAGGAACTCAGAGTCCGGGTGACATGGGCCTCTGAGACCTTCGCCAAGTAAGGAAGCAGGGAGATGGGGCGGTAATTGGCAGGCATGGATGGATCAGCGCCTGCCTTTTTTAGGATAGGAATAACGATTGCAGATTTGTGGGCAGTAGGGACGATGCCAGAGGTAAGGGAGTGATTGATGAGTGTAAGTGGGGGGGTGTAGCAGCTGGAAAAGATCTCTTTCAGGGCAAAAGCCGGGCCAATGTCGTGAGGTGATCCTGACTTGACCCGAGCCAGTAAAGGGAGAAGGGTTTCCCGTGTCAGGAGAGGGAGGTGAGTAAGGAGTGGACCAACAAGAAGCGGTTGGGTGATGACCGGAGGAGTGAGGGAGGGAGGGATGTTAGCCTTAATGAGGGCCACTTTCTCAAAAAAGAAAGAGTTGAGAGAGTTGCAGAGTGGTTGGGACGGGGGGATTTTGGAAATCACCCTGTCCGATGCAGCGAGTTCATGGACCGTTGCAAATATTTCCTTTGGCTGATTTTCCGCTGCCAAGATCTTACCGGAAAAGTACTCTGCTTTCGCAGTTAGGATGGCTTGTTTGTATTCCTTGAGAACAAGGCAGTGCTTAGCTTTGAGGAGGGGGCAGTAGTTGCGACGCCATGCTCGTTCTGCTCTGCGTGCCGCCAGCTTCTTGTCTTTGAGGAGGGGAGAGAACCACCTATTGGCGGCATGAGCCCGCTTGATGGCGACTCTTTTAAGGGGAACAATGCGGTTACATGCCTTTAATAGCCAGTTGTTGATGGCTGTGAGCTGGGAGGGGAGGGGTAGATCGTTAAGCTCAGGGCAAGATACCGCAAGAGAGGAGCAGACATCAGGGAGGACGGCCTTATCCCACTTCCTAAACCAGGTGTTTTTGGGCAGTGGGGGTTTAGGCGGACGTCCAAGGTTAAGTGCAAAGGAAATAAGGTGGTGGTCTGACCATGAACAGGGCGAAATGGTAGGGGGGTTGGTAGGAATGTTAAGGGTCCATATTTGATCGAGCTGGTGACCGAGGGAGTGGGTGGGAGTGGAAAGCTGGGGAAGAAAATTAAGACTGGTAAGCAGGGCAGTGAACTCCTTAGATCTGGCATCCTCGGCCGGGTCATTAGGCCAGTAATTTAGGTCCCCGAGGAGCAGAACTGCGGAATTATTCACTACTAGCGTAGCCAGTAGGTCCTCCAGGGAACCAAGAAAATGGGGGGTGGACTGGGGGGGACGATAAAGCAAGACGCAGGTCAGGGGGACCCCAAATGAGATGGAGCGGACTACAAGGCAGTCCACGGCAGGAATGGGGGGAGAGGGGAGAATTTTGAAATGAAAATCAGTGTGGGTGATCAGGGCGACGCCTCCCCCTGTCTTTCCCCCGGGACGATCCATTCTGATAACCGAGTAGGTCGGGGGCAGCATGGCTAGGAGACTCGGGAGGGAGTCATCCCTAAACCAAGTTTCCGTAAGGAACAACAGATGGGGCTGGCAAGAGTCAAGCAGATGGAAGAGCTCGAGTTGATGGGCGACTGCCGACCTGGTATTCAGAAGGATCGCATCGGTGGTGGACTGGGGAGTGCAGTGAGGGTTGGGGGCAAGAGGGAGTGGCAGGTAGGCAGAGGGAAGTAAGGCGTCAGGCAGCTGGTTGAGTGACAAGTCAGGGCCTGGGAGAATAGAGGGAGACCTACATAGCCCAAGATAGGCGATTCGCTCTAGCACTGTAGGGGCTGGAGGATGCGAGTGGCGAAGCGAGAGCAAAGTGGCCGGGGGATAGCTGATGACTGGAGGGTCAAAGTGACGGGCCCCAGGCCCCGGCCAGCCGCGGACGGGCGCAGACGGGCTTAACTCAGGCGCAACTCCGGCGCGCCTTCGTCGCGCCCGCTGCGCTCGTCCGCTGCGCTGACGCATACTGCCCGTATAAGTAGGGCTCAGCGTGCGGGGAGTGGCTCCGAGGTACACAGGGCCTGGAGCCCAAGGCAAGATGGCGCCCGCACTCGAGTCCCACCCTCTGCACAAACCCACAGCCAACTCCAAGACCCCTGGGATCAAAATAACAGGTTAGACAAACCTAATAACTTTAAGCACGGTGGGTTAGGGAAAAAAAATATGCAATTAGCATTAAAAACACAGCGCGACTCGTAATCAGCAGCGCTTAAGATTTAAAAACGGAGACTGCATCCACAGCTCCTCAACAGTTCTAGGTAGGACCCACTGCCACTGGGTCAGTCGCTATCACCTGTTGGGGGCCGGGATTGCAGCTAAGTAGGGCTCAGCGTGGGGGGAGTGGCTCCGAGGTACACAGGGCCTGGAGCCCAAGGCAAGATGGCGCCCGCACTCGAGTCCCACCCTCTGCACAAACCCACAGCCAACTCCAAGACCCCTGGGATCAAAATAACAGGTTAGACAAACCTAATAACTTTAAGCACGGTGGGTTAGGGAAAAAAAATGCAATTAGCATTAAAAACACAGCGCGACTCGTAATCAGCAGCGCTTAAGATTTAAAAACGGAGACTGCATCCACAGCTCCTCAACAGTTCTAGGTAGGACCCACTGCCACTGGGTCAGTCGCTATCACCTGTTGGGGGCCGGGATTGCAGCTAAGTAGGGCTCAGCGTGGGGGGAGTGGCTCCGAGGTACACAGGGCCTGGAGCCCAAGGCAAGATGGCGCCCGCACTCGAGTCCCACCCTCTGCACAAACCCACAGCCAACTCCAAGACCCCTGGGATCAAAATAACAGGTTAGACAAACCTAATAACTTTAAGCACGGTGGGTTAGGGAAAAAAAATGCAATTAGCATTAAAAACACAGCGCGACTCGTAATCAGCAGCGCTTAAGATTTAAAAACGGAGACTGCATCCACAGCTCCTCAACAGTTCTAGGTAGGACCCACTGCCACTGGGTCAGTCGCTAACTGATGGAATCCTGAAACAATCTAAACATCTCTGGTTTGACAGGATCTTCCGGGGACCCAGACTTGATTTTTAAAGCCAGGAGTTCCATATCTGTCTGGGAGATGAGTGGAAAAGTTAGGAGGGAGTGGGGAAGGTCCGGTGGGTCTGTGATAGATCTATAAATCATAGAAGAGCCACCAGAGTTGAGTGTATTATAAATCCCTTGGACTTTGCTGATAAAAAAGCGAGCAAGCTCTTCGCATTGCAAGTCAGACACTATGATGTTATTGATCCCCACAGGTGACTTAGTCATCTCCTTCACTAGCATGAAGATAGTTTTAGCGCGATTAGTGCTAGCATTGATCAAATCAGTGTAGTAACTTGGCTTGGTCTTTTTTATAAGCCTATGATAGGCTTTGGTGGCGATTCTAAAGTTGGTTTTGGCTACAGGGTCGTAAGATCGCCTCCAGGTACGCTTGAGTACCTTACACTGCTTTTTTTTTAATTGTGAGCGCCTCACAGTACCACGGGTGGGACTGTTTGCGTTTGGGTCTTGACATTTTCTTAGGTATAAAATGATCCAGGGACTCATTGATCCACTCTCTATAGGCTAAATCAGCCTCCTCCAAATTGCCAGACCAATCTAGACGGGAGTTTATTAGTCTAGCCTCAAACAGGGCGCCATCAAGTTTGTGCCATGGGCGTCTCCAGAGAGAAGGGGGAAGCTTTTCCCTAAAGCTAGCTGGGATCTTAATAGAGATCTGCACCAGGAAATGATCCGTCCAGCTAAGAAGGCTGGGGGTAGAGGCTAAAATTCCCTGGATGTTTGAAAACACTGGGTCCAGTAGGTGGCCTGCCAAATGGGAAGGCCCTTCAGCCAACTGACATAGTTGACAGGCTTCCATGTCGCCTAGAAACTTAAGTATAGCCGGGGAGTCACAGATCTCCAGATGGAGGTTGAGATCCCCCAGTATGCTCAAGTTAGCTGACTGCAAAATAAGTGCAGAGACATTTGAAACCAATGATTCCTGGAAAGCACTCGCTGGTCCAGGGGGGCGATAGATCAACAGCCCAGTGAGAGTGAAAATGTCTGAGACCCTTAACTTAAAAAGAGCGCTTTCACAGTTGGCTATATTTGCGGGGGAAAGAGTGCATGAAAAGATGGTTTTAAAAATCACCGCCAACCCCCCCCCCCTTCCTTTAGATCTATTCTGAGTTTGAATGAGATAGTCAGGGGGAAGGGCTAAAGCCGAGATGGCCAGTGAGTCATTAGTTAGCCACGTTTCCGTTAAAACGAACAGATCAGGAGAACAATCCATAAGAAGCTCATAAATATCCTCGTGGTGTTTAACAAGGGACCTACAATTAAGGCTTAGTATCTGCAGGCTTGCGGTAGTTTTTTCCTCAGCGGCAGAGGTCTTTGGGGTCCGCTGTGGGTTTCTTCAGAAGGGCGTTGATTTCTGTGTGTTTCTAGCTTTCAGGGAAGGTGGCTGAAGTGAAGGAGCTGTTTATGATGTTCCGGAGGTGGGGTACGAGGATGGTGTTGGCTTTGTTGAAGATATGATGAGGGCATGGGTCGGAGGGGGAGCCAGAGTGGATGGTGTTCATGACGTGGGTGGTGTCTTCAGTGCTGATGGGGGTCCATGCTCTGAGGGTGGTGGTGGGGGTCATTGGTTTGGTGGCTGGATGCGGAGTGTGGGGTCCGAAACTGTCGTGTATATCTGCAATCTTGCGGTGGAAGAATGTGGCGAGGGAGTTGCAGAGGTCTTGCGACGGTGTGATGTCGTTGTTGCTGGCGCTGGATTTGGAGAGCTCTTTGATGATGCTGAAGAGTTCCTTGCTGTTGTGGGTGTTATTGTCCAGCCGCTCTTTGAACGATGTCCCTTTGGTGGTGCGGATCATCTGGTGGTATTGAGGGCTGTCATGTTTTCTGATGTCCGTTTGTGATCTTGAGGGCAAGGTATCTTTCACTGCAGACCTATGCTTCTTCCTGTAGCATTTTTATTTATTTATTTATTTATTCAAAGTTTTATATAGCGCGAACAAGATCCTTACAGATATCAGAGCGCTTCACAATGAAAGGGTAGGGGCAATAGGAATGAACAGAGGTAATGGGAGCAATGTAGTAGTCACTAACATGAAAGGAAAATAAAAACATACATAAAACATATCAATATACAGTACGGTAAACAAGTAATATAAGACGGCACAAGTCATTGATCCCAATACAGAGGTTCAGATACACCTTGGGTGAATGGTTATTGTTGCAAGTGAGTTGTGATGCTGGGGGATTCTCTTAGGCATATGCATCCCTGGGGTTAACTCAGTAGTCAATGTTGAGGAGGCGTTTGTCTTCCAGATGGCATGTTCTGCAGGCGGCTCTGATGGTCCAGCTATGAACGATTGTTGAGATGCCAGTGAGCTGCACTCTAGCACTACCAGCTGGCATCAGCCTTCTAGTTTCGAACAAGGGACAGGGTTAGTGCCATCACATGGAGTCAGTTTCTTAGTTCAGACCTAAGTGGAAGGACTGTCAATCCTTGTGCTTCTAGCTAGGATACCCATGGAGACTGGGTGCTCCCTCTTCAAACATACACACAGTTTCCACCAATCCCTTTTTTGTGATCCATCTTCACTTCTGCAGACAATGTCTGATCTTTTTCAGATATATCTAAGAAGGGAAAAGAATTATTCCATAATACAGAGACCTCTACAAAAAAAAGAATCAGTAATTTTTAAAACTTTGCAGCCTTCGTCTCCTCTGAAGGATAATCTTGAGCACCAGGAATATTGGAGGTTTCTCTCCTGGTATATATCTCAGCACCAGCTACCAAACGTCCTTTGTGCCAAAATCATAAAATAATGCAAAGCAACGCCAGAGGATTCGTTGTTCTTCGGTATCATCTGCCAGATGAGGTTAAAAAGAAATTAACATTTACAGCCAAGTGGTCAGGACATTTGGAGAAAGAAAGCAAGAAGAGGGTACACCTAGGTGCAAAAGCCTGTGCCACTAGGGCTGTGGTTTAGAGAGGGGCTGGCTCAAATTCCCTTCCAGGTCCAAATGGCAGATCCCTTTTTGATATGAGATATGTTTATGCAGCATCTTCCCCAGGGAATGACCGGAGAAGTGATGTAATATTTTAAAAAGGTTCCTGGGAGTCTTTAAATATATATTAATAACATACGCTCGTTTAAGGAATGGTGATGGGATCATTGCTTACTGGTCTTAATAGCTAAGGCTGACAAGGATGAGGCCTTTCATGCCAAAGTAGATACGTGTTTAGCGTTCCTAGTCCAAGACTGCTCAGTCTGCAGATTTAGAAGGATCGAAGCAGTCGTCCCATCTGTGTGCACTGATGCTCCTACAAGCATTTTCAAAGGGTTCAGCTACTCCAAGCAAGCTTTGCGGTACTATCTTTGAAACTACAACTATGCGTACCATAAGCAACTTGTTGTTTCTTCTGCTGTTCTTGGTACTGGGGCTCCTGGTTTAAGATAACTAATTGCCAGTCAAATAGCGGCAGATTTATAAAAGCTTTGCCTCCTCCTGGCACTACGTGAGGCAACGCATAGCCTAGAACGAGATTCACCCCGGCATGCGTAGGCACCCTGCATGACCCTGCGGGTTTGGCAAATCTTGTGTCACTTAGAAAGAGGAAAATGCCTCTAAGGATTGTTTTTGTGCACAAAAGAGTGCCTTGCTGCACAAAAGCAATCCTGCCTGTAATACAGGCACCCCTGACCACGGCACGAGGGTGCATGCTTCATGCTAGGCTGCAGATGTTGTGCCAGTGCAGGCAGGGGACAGGAATGCATCATATCTTGATGTATACAACACATTCCTGCCCTCTCCCTTCCACGCATTGCAGCGCTGCAAGTTGCCTTGTTGTGTTGTGTGAAAACATGTTAAATCTGGGCCATAGTATCTTGCAGTGCCAAAAAGTAGGCCTCCCCATTGCTGGGAAGTCTGGTGGTCATTCTATTGGTACTTTGTGTTAATCCAATTTGTGAGGTATGCTCTGCAGAAGACAGATATCAGGACAGTACCTTGGAGCTTACTCTATCCCTGAAAGACTCCTCCCCTGATTCTTATTAGTCCTTCTCCCGGGTCCCTGCGCCCATGTCGAGATACTCCTGTTCATTCTTTTCAAACTGCCATCCTATGACAAAGAGCCCATGGGGAAGTGAGCATTCCTTGCCTCCAGTTGTACTTTTCTGTCCTGGCAATCATCACTATGGGTGTGTGTCCCACAGGCCTCTCCTGCCTTGTACTAGTCAGAGATTGTAGCAAAGAGCTTTAGAGAGAGCTGAGACTTGGGGGTTGAACCAGGCAGTTTGGGTGCTGTTGCATGGGGCCCTTAAAGGGGCAGTATCCAATATTCCATATAGTTGATCTCCTGAAAGAACTCTGTACTCCAATTTTTGGAAGGTAGTGGTTGCATCTTTCATGCCAAAGGGCATCACTTTGAACTGAAAGTGTCCGACAGAGGTGGAAAAGGCAGATCTCACCCTCAGCTACTAGTATGAAGTCAAATCAAAAGTGCTTAGGTACTTGTCAGCCCCCAACTTGTCAATGAGCTCATCAGCTCTGGGTATGGGGTGAGCATCAGTCTTGGTTACTGCATTTAAGCCTTGGTAGTCCACGCAGGACCTTATCTCAGTATTACCCCCTTTGGGGTTTGGCTTGGCTACTAGCAACACAGGGCTGGCCCATGGATTGTTAAGAGACACAGCCATCCCAAGCTCTAGCCTCTTCTTCTTCCCCTCCCATCTTTCAACATGAGCATAGTCATGTCTGCTCTGTCATGGTTGATTTGTAACCTGCTAATATGAATAACCCTGTGAAGGTTTCTTGGGGTGCCTATGTCCAACAGTTAGGTGACCTCCCCCTTTAAAAAAAAAAATCAAAAACCTTTATTAACAGATTCAACAATACCAAAATACAATTTTGCATCAAATCAGAGCATCGTAAACATAAGGCCACTTACGGAGTACATCACAAGCAGGGAAAAACATTCATACAGAAGCATTATAATGTACAACAAGGCGAAGGACCATCGAACAATACATACCTGTAAAATGTTGGGACATCACTGCAAAGGGAAGAGCAGGTCTGGCCGGGTAGAGGGGGGGACAGGGAAGGGCGGGGCTACTGACCAATACCGGCGGCCGCCGCGGGCGAAGTGCCAGCAGGGAGCGCGGGAGTGGCAGTCTTTCTCGGTTGTGATCAGTTGTGAAGGTATGTTACCAGGGGGCCCCATATGTCGGGTGGGCGAGATCTAGCAGGCATAAGGTCCCAGAATTCAGAGAATAGGGTTTGACATCTCGATGCATCTTAAAGCCAGTGGGTGAACTTAGGCGCCGGCCTGCGCCCCCAGCACATGGACACCCTACGTTGCCAAGGACTAGCAGCATTGCGACCAATCGGCAAGAGGCATCCGGGCAAAACTTAATAAAGCCCAGCAGGCATAATGTTGGGCTGGACCGGTGCAGATGTAAACTCAGAGAGGGCGACACAGACCTCCGTCCTGAA
This sequence comes from Lissotriton helveticus, assembly GCF_964261635.1. NCBI lineage: Eukaryota > Metazoa > Chordata > Amphibia > Caudata > Salamandridae > Lissotriton > Lissotriton helveticus. The sequence continues at coordinate 502,087,904 of NC_136062.1, forward strand.
ATCCGACACCTTTGGGCATAACCAAGTAAGAGGAGCAAAATACGCAGCAGGAGCAGAGCAACGCAAGCACCTATCGTTAGGGATGAGTCCCAATCTATATAGCTGAAGAGTGGTACGGTATAGCCTGTGTAAGTATTTGAAATGTATAAGACGGAGGCGGTAGTTGGGAGATAGTTTCTTCATCTGGTTGCCGCAATATAGCCAGTCGGCCTGGGAGATGTCCGTACCAAGATCCTCTCCCCTATGTCGCATGGGCGCGATCAATGGAGATGGAGGAGGTCGACAGCGTAAGGGCGTATAATTTAGTCACCAGCTTCCGGGGGGTGGGGGAGGAATACATGAAGTCAAGAGAGGGCATCGAATGTGGAGGGGGGGAATGTGGAGTGTAACTCCCTGCAGATAGTCCGTAGCTGATGAAAGAGCAGTGTGCCCATAGGGCCAGAGGAAGCAGGAAGAGAATAGAAGGTGTTTCCAGGGTAGAGATCCGGCAGTGTCTCCAGCCCCAGGCGGGCGTCATGTTGGACATGCCGGATGGTTGGAAGGGAGGAAAAGCAGGGTGACGTACCATTGCATAGTATTAGCCGATAGCATCGGAGCATTAGAAAGACGACGCAATCCCAACCAGGCCCAGCGCAAGGTCTCAACCGTGTCCACCTCAGCTCGTGGGCGACTGGCCGGAGCAAACAGGGCTAGGTGACTTCCCCCTTTTTCCCCAAATTGGGATAGGGCCCAATGCACCTGTCCTGGAGAGCCCTAGGAGCTACAGGCTCTAAAACGCAAAGCAACAGTTCTAGTTGGTAATCTACCAGTTCTTCACTAGCTCTCGGCTGGTCTCCACATTTTTGTTTACTTCTTTTGTATACCCTGCCATCCTAGAACAAAGGCCTAGAACATAGTCCAAAATATCTCCCCTCATTATAGGCAAACAGCAGGCATGGCAGGAGAACTTCCCATCTCCTTTTGGGGTTCCCTGGTAATGCCATGATGAGGATCATGCCTTTCAAAATCTGGTTAAATCTGTCAACTAGACCATTTCATTGAGGATTCTAAGGGGTGGTGTACTTGTAGGTAGCCACACACTCATCCCACACAGCTTTCAAATAAGCAGGTTTAAGGTTAGTCCACCTATCTGATAGAACTTCCTTGGGGAACCTTACCGTGGAAGATTCCAAGGAAGGTCCTACTCTGGGAAGCTGGCTGACGAGACATTCTACCCTTCGTTTTGTTACTGGGTACCTGTCCCATTTTTCTAGGCTCCAGCATCCCTGACGTCCCTGTACGGCTGCGTGTGCTCTGGTGGAAACACACATCCACTCAGGGAGAACCATCACTGATGTATGAGTCCTTCCCTTCACATTTCCACTGGCAGACGTTTTAAGGTCATTGCCCAGATGACACTACACTGCAATGAAAGGGGACACAACTACTTTCTTTAGGTCAGTAACCCCTCTCCACTCAAAGACTACAGGTGCCATGGAATGTGTCTATGTTGCTGTCAAGATTCCCTATGAAGCCTCCACTGGGAAGCTCTAACATCAATTTGGCGCTATTCGCCTAAAAAAACCACCCCTTTCCCGTGCACCTGCACTCCATTATAATGTATCATGAGGGTGTGTGTGTTTTTACAGTATTTGTAATGTAAGCATTGTGTCTCTGATTGTTATTTTGACCAAGCATCTCAAGACTGGGTTTTGAGTTTTCTATCGGTTTTGAAATGCTTTTGTATCTGATTCAAACATTTTCTTTAGGTTTAGTTCAAGTTCAAGTTCAAGTAAGCTTTATTCGGCTTTTGAATTTAAAACCATAAAAGCAGCAGAGAAAAGATACAAACATACAAAGAACTAGTCCAGCAAATCAAAGCATAGTTAAAAGAAAAACAGACTGTTTAGGACAAGCTAAAACAGTTTGACGAATCAACTATTCAAGATCCTAATCCAAAATACACAGAATCCTCCTTAATCATCAGGTATGATAGTAATTTGGTACACCGGGGCCAGGATAAAAGTCATGCAGATCCCAGATACGGATGGAGCCATCTCCAACTTTGTGTTGGGTAGAACGTAAAAAGGGGGCAATGTTTCTGTCTTTAAACTTAATTAAAATCAGATCTCCTGGAACATTTTTGGGCAGAGAACCAAGCCACCCCACCCTCCTGACGCTCAATATCCCGCCGTCTAAAACAGATGGTAAATGTCTATGATTTTTAAGCCAGAAAATGGCTTTATTCATTAGGTCCTGCTGTAGTTCACGTTTACCCTGGGTGAGTTCAGGGACCCCAGAAAGCACGGTAACGTATGGCGCGGCTTCCGGGGGTAGGTCCATTTGATGCCTTCTTTCCAGGAGTCTGTGAGGGGTATGTTTTAGATTAAGAGGAGCGTTGCGACCACTTAGAGTGGGTGGTATAGGAGGGGGGTCACAAGTGGGAAGTATGCTGGAAGCATTGTTCATAGGCCTTTCATGGATGTTAGTAAGGGTAGAGCATGTGGATATCATGGTGTTGGCATTTGGTGGGAGGGACCTTATTACAGTGTTTTCGATCCTGGTCAGCCTCTCCCCCAGATCATTAATTTTTACGACCAGTGGTGATAGAGCACTGTTTAACATTCGTTCAATTTGGGCCAGCAGGGTCAAATGAAGGGGGGATACGGGGTCATTTGATCGAGTCTCCGCTTTATCCGAAGTTAGTGAGACAGGGTTTGGGGCGGATAAATGGGGGCTGCAGAAAGTTGGTTCGGGGGATGCGGGAGGTGTGAAATTTACTTGTTCATTGTCTCTGACCACTATAGGGGGAGTTAATAAATCCTGGGCATAGTTTGTACCGCACATGGCATTCAATTCTTCCCAGATTGACATCGTGGTTGGGAGACAGGATACCGAGGGCAACAATGTACAGATCAAAGCAATAGAGGGGGAAAGGTTAGCATCTGACTGTACCTCCTCCTGTAGTATAACCAAGAGTAGTGGCCCGTCCCGTCCTCCTCTGGCCTCTGAGGGCCACAGAGGGCCCGCCCTTTGCCCGGGCTTCGCCCGGCGCAGTCCCGCGCGTGTCCCGCGACGCGGAGGGAGCCTCGTCCTTTTTCTGCGCCTCCGGGCGCGTAGCTACCGGAAATGCCCCTCACAGGCTGCTGGGAGCTGTAGTCTGCCGGCGGCCGTGCAGGTGGAAAGCAACGGCGGCGTGCAGCACTCACAGCATGTGGGCCCCAGCAGCAGCAGCAGCAGCGACGGAGTGTGCCCGGTGAGTCCCGGTGAGTCCCTCCTGTTCCGTGACCCGTGGCTCTGGTCCTGGACTGGACTGTGTCCCCCCGCTCCTCAGTGGGAGCCTCGTCCTTTTTCTGCGCCTCCGGGCGCGTAGCTACCGGAAATGCCCCTCACAGGCTGCTGGGAGCTGTAGTCTGCCGGCGGCCGTGCAGGTGGAAAGCAACGGCGGCGTGCAGCACTCACAGCATGTGGGCCCCAGCAGCAGCAGCAGCAGCGACGGAGTGTGCCCGGTGAGTCCCGGTGAGTCCCTCCTGTTCCGTGACCCGTGGCTCTGGTCCTGGACTGGACTGTGTCCCCCCGCTCCTCAGTGGGAGCCTCGTCCTTTTTCTGCGCCTCCGGGCGCGTAGCTACCGGAAATGCCCCTCACAGGCTGCTGGGAGCTGTAGTCTGCCGGCGGCCGTGCAGGTGGAAAGCAACGGCGGCGTGCAGCACTCACAGCATGTGGGCCCCAGCAGCAGCAGCAGCAGCGACGGAGTGTGCCCGGTGAGTCCCGGTGAGTCCCTCCTGTTCCGTGACCCGTGGCTCTGGTCCTGGACTGGACTGTGTCCCCCCGCTCCTCAGTGGGAGCCTCGCCCTTTTTCTGCGCCTCCAGGCGCGTAGCTACCGGAAATGCCCCTCACAGGCTGCTGGGAGCTGTAGTCTGCCGGCGGCCATGCAGGTGGAAAGCAACGGCGGCGTGCAGCACTCACAGCATGTGGGCCCCAGCAGCAGCAGCAGCAGCGACGGAGTGTGCCCGGTGAGTCCCGGTGAGTCGCTCCTGTTCCGTGACCCGTGGCTCTGGTCCTGGACTGGACTGTGTCCCCCCGCTCCTCAGTGGGAGCCTCGTCCTTTTTCTGCGCCTCCGGGCGCGTAGCTACCGGAAATGCCCCTCACAGGCTGCTCGGAGCTGTAGTCTGCCGGCGGCCGTGCAGGTGGAAAGCAACGGCGGCGTGCAGCACTCACAGCATGTGGGCCCCAGCAGCAGCAGCAGCAGCGACGGAGTGTGCCCGGTGAGTCCCGGTGAGTCCCTCCTGTTCCGTGACCCGTGGCTCTGGTCCCGTGCACCTGCACTCCATTATAATGTATCATGAGGGTGTGTGTGTTTTTACAGTATTTGTAATGTAAGCATTGTGTCTCTGATTGTTATTTTGACCAACCATCTCAAGACTGGGTTTTGAGTTTTCTATCAGTTTTGAAATGCCTTTGTATCTGATTCAAACATTTTCTTTAGGTTTAGTTCATGCAAGGACAAAATAGCTTTGCTTCGGGACAAAGACGAGAAAGCAGTTCTCTCGCGTGCGCTTCAGCCCGATCTGGCCGAGCGCACGCATACGTGGGGTGCAGCTGGGTGCGGTCGGGTATTTAAACCGCATCCAGCCTTCTGGAAGGCGCTTTGCCTTCCGCCGGCTCCAGAGGAAGGGTGTGCTGTGCTCCCTCGCTCAAGAAGACGGCCGCTTACCTGATTTACGATCCTTGAGCTTCAGTCATCGATCCTCGGCATCATCTTGAATGACAAACAGCCTGGCACCTTCATTTCAGCATCGGAATCTGCAAAGACAAAAGAGATAAGTGTTATTTCTTTTCTGTTTAAGGCGCCCTTCGCAAGAAAGGTTTCCGAAACAATTTTTGGAACAATTCAATCAAGAGAATTCACAAGAATCTTGGAAGCAAACTCTGTGATTTATATTAGGTATTTAGGAGTGTGAATTTTGTTAAAAGAAAAGTCAAATGGTGATCCCTGTAATTTAGAAAGGAGTTATTTCTGAATGTTGTACCTGTTTTTTCTTGCAATGTGTAACCTCTAATTTTTAGACTGCACGACTGAGGAAGATGAAATTTTACATGACCAATATGTCCCCTGCGTGTACCCTATGTTTAATGTATGTGCATGTCATGCATGCATTTTCCCGTAAGTGGCCTGAATCACAAGGCCTCTGCATTGCGTCCTGCATTAGGATGCCAGTCATCAAGTCTCCCATGTAAGAAATATTAAGTTAGCATTTAAGGCCCATGTATTTGCATTGTGCAAATAAATAAATAAATAAATCACGATGAACCCGTTTTGTGGTTCAGCCTGAGCCAGTTTCTGAATTAGGGTTTTCATGGCTCAGACACTCTGAGAGCTACAGTTACGTATCCCTGACCTCGCATACTTCTGGCTCAGCCGAAAGAGGCCAGCACGGGGTGCCAAGACAGTGTTTTGCAAAATAGTTATCTGCTTGTTGTACAGAATCACATTCCTGCCCAGTGAAGAAGGTAAACAGAACCCGTCTGCAGAGATAGGGCCTAGCCTTTCTGTCTCCGTTTATGTAAATCACAGAGCTTGCATCCGTAGAAACCACGGCCCCCATGCAATGAATGAAGAAATATATGCCCCTCTGGCTCTTAGTGATGAGCGACCTTTGCTTCAGATAAAACATCCCCGGACTCAAGATATCAGATAATACTAGTCGTGCTGGTCGCCCTGACACTGAAGGCCTCTCTACTAGACTGAATGTCAGCTCCCCCAGTCACACGTCAGTTGCACGTCATGATCAAGTTGCACGCACAAGTAGGGCAAAGTTCCAGCCTGCCATGCAACCCCCTCCATGTATCCACCCACCTATGACTCACCTATGACTCATCAAGTGTACACCCTCATGCACGCCCATATTCACGCCCACATGCTCTTATCTCTCTTTCTCTTGCTCTGCCTGGAGCGTTTCACCCTATGTACAAGATTGCACGTATAAATATGTAATCAGAAAATAATGTTTAGAAGACCCTTCCTGAACCTTAGAGGTGATGGAACAGATTCTCCCTTAACTCGAGTTATTGGAATAAAGCCCTTTAACTCGGATACCACGGACTCTGCCTCTCATTTACTGCATGATGCATTGTTTATGTATAGAAATTATGACAGGGTAATATTTTATTTACCACATTAATCTGGCGCCCGAAAAGGGACTAATCCCTTTCCCCACACGCCGGAGACGTAGGTCCAGCCTTTGCCCCCTTCCACAGCCGTGACGGACTTCAAAGTGCGCACGCAGCGGGACTTCCTGCTTACTCCCTCAGGCCCACGGAGGAGACGGACTGCGACCAGGCGTCCACACGAGGCGGTGAGGATCGCGGATCATCCCAACCAGAGCCCAACCCGTGAGAGAGCAAGGTCCGAGGTTCCGAAGGCCCACCTGTTCCAAGGCGCATGCGCAGTATCAAGTTTCAGAGGCCTTCAAGTTCTGCTTCCCGGTGAGTACCACTATGGGGAATGCATAAAGTTCACGACGGGTTCACGTTATACGTGGGCACGGTAAAGACGGGTCCACGGTAAAACGTGGGCACGGTAAAGACGGGTCCACGGTAAACGTGGGCACGGTAAAGACGTGTCTCATTTTTGGGACCGGTATGGTTGTACTGTATTCCAGTGCATAACGTTAACTGTTTTCAAGTACATGTTTTATTCCATGTATCAGGTTAGACTGTATCTGTTTTAGTGTTTTAGTGTTGTAGTGTGAATGATTGTTTCAGTCAGTCTATTCTATGTGTATTGTATTTCCATTGTGTTGGTTTCAACATGCCACTGTTTTCGAAATTGCGTCAGATAGGGACCAGGAAAGGTATACTAGAAGAGTCAGTCAACATCCCGCCCAGAGACACACCTGGTCATTTTATGTATAGTAAGCACGGGCTAGACGCCATTTTGTTTTTAGACTTATGGGTAGATTACACGAAGGATCTGGAGGAGAAATATAGATGGCCTGTCCCGGGGACATGGGATTCTGAATGCATTATGAGAGTAGAGGAAGCGTTATGGAAAAAGAAATCAAGACCCTCTCAGAAAGATGCCATTGAGTTATGGCGCAAAGAGTCACATAGGAGAACAGAGAAAGAATTGAACAAAGCAGAGAGAACTAAACAAGCAGCGGAAAAAGCCAAAGAAAAAGAACTGCGAGAGGAGGGGGAACGGGTCAAAACAGAAGAGGCTGATAGAGAAAGAAATGCCGTCGTTACTGGTATTTATCCCGTCCTCTCAGAAGAACTAGCTAGAGTGACCACCTCAGAAACACCCAGTAGGTCGCGAACGCCACCACCTGTACCCTTTAGAGTATGTAGAATGAAGCCGACAGCATCAGAGGCTTTTATTTCCTCCTATATAGAAGAGCCCGCACCGGACTACGTAAATGCAGATTTCCCTCCGCCCCCATCGGCCATATAAGTTTACTGTGTAGTTCCTTGTAAATAGCTCCTTGTAAATATGGTTTATGAAGAGCATGTCATTATTATAACTTGTTCAGTTTCTTGTGAATATGGCTTGTGAATAGCGCCATGTGGTTATGGTTTGTGCAGAGCATGTTATCATTACGTTAGGCAGGAGAGAGCTGGATCTCTTTCAAGTGCGTGGAGAAAACGTTTTGAAGATGTGCGTACGTGTTATGTGATAACGTGGAGAGATGAGTTCATGACTTTCCCATGTACTGCAGTCATTGGGGAAAGATTGTGCTTCAGCTGCCAAAGAGTTAATATCTTGTATTGAGAAGGCAGTATTTGTTTTAACATGCTGTTTAACATGCATGGTTATGTGAGCTGACACTAAAAGTCAGTGAGTGTTCAGACGAATGATGGTTTGATTTAACTTTTTCATTGGTTGCTGGGTCTGCCTATGTGCTTTGTCAGCTTTGTCAGTTTGCTGACTGAATGGTAACGTCTTGCATGGAGAGTAAAGAAGTGTTCATTTAACATTCTATTTCAAATGCGTCCGTGTATTTGTGTGGGTTTGCCTTGGAACACTTGATTTAATGTGTTTGACTCAGAGGTCGGTAAGCTGTAAATAAACCAGTCGGATTGAGATAAGGGTTTGCACGGAGGGTGCTTTAATGTTTTCACGGTTGAGAAGGAAATATAAAACAGACCCATCATAGAATGTGCTTTTAATTAGTGTAATGCAACCGTGTGTTTTTTTAAATTAAAATTTGTTCTACAAAATATACATTATTATTGTTCCCAATGCAAGCTGCCCTTTAGTATAGCGTGTGACAGTTAATCCACTCAATTAGACAACATGGTTTTTTGAACCTCAATTAGAAAACATGGCTTTTTGAAAAATGATGAATCTGGCCCTTTTAATAGGTAGAATAGAAGAGCTTGCACACTTAATTATGAAAATCTTGGTTCTGCAATGCAAAATTATGGTGTTTCACATGTTATTTTCAAAAAGTAAAATGTGATGTGTTTCCATGTCATGTTGTTCTGTTTCTTTTTTTTCCTTTTCAGCTAGTAACAATATTTTATGGTATAATTATTTTAAAATGCTAGCATGTGTCTAGGTTACGAAATAAAATATGTCCTTATTAATTACTGATTTTAGGATGCTTTTTATCACGTTTTGAATTTGCTTCAGTTAAGTTAGAGAATGTTGGTTGGCTCTCTGGCATGGGTACAGATATGTTTTGAATTACAGAGAATGTGTTTTTCGACCTTGAGGTGGCCTGGCTCCCAGGGAAAGATATTTTGTAAAGGGAGGGCTTTTCCCTCTTGGAGCGCAGAGCAGTGCCTGTCTTGTTATTATTGGCCATACTCCAATTCTTTTCCGCGGACAGTTGATAAAGAATGCTTGCAATTTGACCAAGCTCTCTCTCTTCAGTAACTTGGCAGCTGTTCTTAGCTCTCAGAGTTTTGAAAGGGTGGAGGAACAGCCCTGTGGGTGACATCACGATGAAGGGGAAGGCAGTGTAGTGAAAGAAAAAAAAACTTGACGAGCCACGGAGAAATGTTTATATAAGGAGGGGGTCAAGTTGCTCTTCCTTACAGCCAGCACAGAAAGCTTCATTGACTTCAGATAAGGCATGCTTGCAAATGAATAGTTTTTCCCTCGTAGTGTAAACATAGTAATTGGCAGGAGTTTCGCTCTTGCAATGAGTCCTAGCATATATAGTCAAGCATTGAAAAGACAGCTGGACAGTATTAGCATGCCTCCAAACACAGCTCTACTCCAATACGTAGACGACCTCCAAATTACAGCACGATCAGAACCAGACTGCGAAAATGCATCACTGACAGTTTTACACTTTCTGGCAGACAGGGGGCACAAAGTGTCCCCTTCAAAGTTACAATTCTGTGAACAGCAAGTGGTGTACACTTGCTGTCCAAGGAGGGTGGACAGCTAACACCAGTACGTATACAGCTCATTTCTAACCTTTCACAGCCCAAGACACAAAAGGAAGTACGGGCCTTCATTGGCCTCACTTCATACTGTAGGCAATGGATTCCCCAGTATGCCTATCTAGCCAAACCACTCATACAATTGACAACACAGGAGGCAGCGTCTTCGACTGTCCTCCCTTGGACACAAGAACATACCTTGGCATTTAAGGAATTAAAAAGAGCATTATGTCAAGCGCCAGTTCTAGCGACTCCATGTTACAGTAAGCCTTTTATGCTTTTCATAACTGAACAGGATGGAACAGCATTATCTGTCCTCACACAAGATCAAGCAGGACAACACAAGCCATGTGCTTATTTTTCTAGTACACTAGACCCAGTGGCCCAGGCTCTGCCTGCGTGCCTGAAATCGGTTGCAGCAACAGCCCTAGCCATAAGACAAAGTGACTCGATAGTGCTGGGACACCCTCTGACAGTACAGGTACCACATGCAGTGGAAGTTCTCTTAAACAGGACACAGACACAACATTTGACTATAGCGAGACTGACAGGATATGAACTGACATTATTTCAACCACACATAGAGATCAGACGATGTAATATTCTAAACCCTGCTACACTTTTGCCCTCAAGTACAGTAAATGCACCACCACATGACTGTGTGGAAGTAATGAATATAGTGACGAAACCAAGACAAAGACCTGACAGATATTGCACTTCCAGACCCTGACCTAACACTCTATGTAGATGGATCATGCATGAGAACGAGTGCAGGAGAGTTAGTAGCAGCATATGCCGTGACCACTGCTACTGAAGTCATAGAGACACAAAGGATAGACACACTGTCAGCACAAGCAGCAGAGCTCATCGCTCTGACACAAGCCTGCATAAGAGCTAAGCACTTAAGAGTGAACATTTATACCGATTCATAATATGCTTTTGGCGTAGTTCATGATTTCGGAGTACTATGGAGGGAGAGAGGTTTTTTGACCTCTCATGGAGCCAAGATTCAGCACGGCCCGCTTATTCAAGCCCTGTTGGAAGCAATACATTTACCTACAGCCATAGCTATCCTGAAATGCAAAGCACACACCAAAGTTACAGACACCATTTCCCAGGGTAATGACCTGGCAGACCGAACTGCTAAAACTTACAGCCCAGACACCAACAGACACGACAAGGACAGAAGTACCATTACTGACAAAAAGTATGACAGTCAGGGATCCTTCTAAAGATGTACTCGACATACAGACACATGCCACTACAGATGAAATAAAGAAATGGACTGAACAAGGAGGGGTCCAGACTGACCAAGGTTGGATGACTAAGGGAAAAGGCACATGGTTTCTTCCAGATTCCATGGTACAAGTAATCATAAACACAACACATAGTCCAGCACACTTGGGAGAAAAGGCAATGATAGACAGTTTACAGAATATCTGGTTTAACAAGCACCTGCGTGCAGCAGCGAAACAGAAAGTACGAACATGTATGATCTGTTGCCAGTTCAATCCAGGTAAAGGCATCCCGGTGGAACAAGGCGGATTTCATCCTCCTGACCACCCTTTTGAGGTCCTCCAGATGGATTACATCCAAATGGACAGATGTAGAGGTTACAAGTATGTCTTGGTAGTTGTGTGTGCACTAACTAGATGGACAGAAGCATACCCAGTTCCAGATTATACTGCTGTGACAACTGCCAGGCAATTAGTGCGCGAATTCTTTCATCTACTCAGACAATGGTCAGCCATTTTCCTCTGAATTAATGAAACAAGTGTCTCTTCTGTTAGGATATAATTGGAAGTTCCATTGTGTACGACACCCTGAAGCAGCAGGCCTTGTAGAAAGACATAATCAGACAATTAAGACAAAACTAGCGAAGATCTGTGCAGAAAAGGGCGTGGATTGGATGGTAGCCTTGCCTTTTGCCCTCTTTTACATGCGTATGGTAGCTCATTCCAGAACAGGCCTATCCCCGTATGAAGTAGTTTTCGGTAGACCGCCAAATATGTGGGGTACGCCTATGCCTAAGAAAATAACTGATGTTGACAGTAACATGCTGACAGATTACCTGGCTTCCTTGATGTCTGCACTACTCTCTTGTCGTTCACAGGTTGCTGCCGCCTTCCCTGACAACACCCAGGTCAAGGAACACGCCATAGTCCCTGGGGATTTCGTGTTTGTCCGGAATTTTGATCGATCAAGCCCCCTTGAGCCACGTTGGAAGACGCCGAAGTTGGTGTTGCTGACCACGAGGACTGCGATTAAAGTAGAGGGAAGAAAAGGATGGCTTCACGCCCATCACTGCAAGAGATACTTTGGACAATCTGGAACTTTTGAAAAGATATCAAAGACATTAAAGACTTTGCGCCGCTTCCGCCGCCTTTGCTAGAAAAGACTCCACAGCAAGAGTATAGGTCTAAGTTACGATCTAGTAAGTCAGACGAGGTTTAATTGTTTAAGTCCACTAGGTGGTGAATCTGTTAGCCTAGATTTCTGACATGTATAAGATCGCATACGACAATAGTAAAAAGAGCAAAATGAGAGAGAAATACTGTAAGCTATTACATAGTAGATGTATAGTTTCTTTGATTATTCTATTTTTCCTGTGCATTGTTATAATCTGTGTTAGTTTAATACTACATGTTTTCTTTCCTCCTTTTGCCTCACATATGCACTCTTTCCTTAACAACACCGTAGAGCATACATTCAGTGACCTGCCACCTCATGAACTGTCATATCGACTTGCCCTGCGTAACAATACTTTCATTCGAATGTTACACCGTTCTCATCAGACCAGCAATGCGACTGATTGCTGGGTATGTGGCCAACTCCCACCTTATCAAAGGACGAAGGGAGTTCTGCCCTTCTTCCCGTTACCGTTCTCCCACAATGGTTCGTGCGGAGCATGGTTTGCCTTAATGACCTCACTAGACAGAAAGTCCATAGTTTACCAAAATGAATGGATATATGGAAACTTGAATAAAGTAATGAATAAAGCATGTTTTCCAGACAAAGACGGATTTCCCCAAAGGAAGGGAATTGATCTAGAAAATGAAGAGTACGAGCAAGGAAATGCATCCGTTAGTTTTATAATGCTGAACGCTGAGCCCATGCAAAATATAGGTCCACCGTTTATATCAGTCCTACCGGTAAAAGGTGATTTATGTGTTAGAAAGAAGGGTTCAGTACATATGGGACACAGCGAGTGTAAAGCTGTAGTAGAGTTTAACGATAAAGGACAGTCTTCATTCAAAACATCACGCCATACCTATTTCTTTTGCGGTCAGACCGCCTATGTACATCTGCCCCCAGACTGGGGTGGGACATGTTATATAGCGTTCCTGCTGCCACCCGTCTTTCTGGCCCCATCCCATTACCATCGAGATTCACGACTAGAACATGTTAGACAAAGGAGAGAGACTGATGCCTCAGAGATCGATCATACTGAAACAGCTTGGGAGTAATATACAGATTTCAACAAAGGATTCTTTTTCTTCATAGGTCCCGTCCAAAACAGTAAACTGATACGCAAGTTAACAAGAACTCTGGAAGCAGTAGTGAATGTGACTGCATCTGCCCTGGCGAATTTGACCCAGGAGCAGTCTGCCATGAGACTTGTTGTTCTTCAGAACCGCCTTGTACCCAGGCACATGGACTTGGTCCAGTTGGCTCTGGGGTGTAATATCGGCTTGGGGATGGAAAGTGTTGTCGTTCCTAGGAATGATACTGCTTATGATATTCGGCTGCTGTCTCTGTCTGCAGTGTGGCCCGGCCATTTGCGGCCTGTGTGCGACTGCCTGTGTACCACATCCACGTGTACAAAGGATCAAAGATGAACAAATGATGCTGTATGATCAACTATACGGTCTCATGAATATAGATGTGTCCTGAAGGGTAAAGTAAGGGACAAGGAGGGAATGAGGAAGATGAAATTTTACATGACCAATATGTCCCCTGCGTGTACCCTATGTTTAATGTATGTGCATGTCATGCATGCATTTTCCCGTAAGTGGCCTGAATCACAAGGCCTCTGCATTGCGTCCTGCATTAGGATGCCAGTCATCAAGTCTCCCATGTAAGAAATATTAAGTTAGCATTTAAGGCCCATGTATTTGCATTGTGCACTTTTAAATAAATCACGATGAACCCGTTTTGTGGTTCAGCCTGAGCCAGTTTCTGAATTAGGGTTTTCATGGCTCAGACACTCTGAGAGCTACAGTTACGTATCCCTGACCTCGCATACTTCTGGCTCAGCCGAAAGAGGCCAGCACGGGGTGCCAAGACAGTGTTTTGCAAAATAGTTATCTGCTTGTTGTACAGAATCACATTCCTGCCCAGTGAAGAAGGTAAACAGAACCCGTCTGCAGAGATAGGGCCTAGCCTTTCTGTCTCCGTTTAAGTAAATCACAGAGCTTGCATCCGTAGAAACCACGGCCCCCATGCAATGAATGAAGAAATATATGCCCCTCTCGCTCTTAGTGATGAGCGACCTTTGCTTCAGATAAAACATCCCCGGACTCAAGATATCAGATAATACTAGTCGTGCTGGTCGCCCTGACACTGAAGGCCTCTCTACTAGACTGAATGTCAGCTCCCCCCAGTCACACGTCAGTTGCACGTCATGATCAAGTTGCACGCACAAGTAGGGCAAAGTTCCAGCCTGCCATGCAACCCCCTCCATGTATCCACCCACCTATGACTCACCTATGACTCATCAAGTGTACACCCTCATGCACGCCCATATTCACGCCCACATGCTCTTATCTCTCTTTCTCTTGCTCTGCCTGGAGCGTTTCACCCTATGTACAAGATTGCAAGTATAAATATGTAATCAGAAAATAATGTTTAGAAGACCCTTCCTGAACCTTAGAGGTGATGGAACAGATTCTCCCTTAACTCGAGTTATTGGAATAAAGCCCTTTCACTCGGATACCACGGACTCTGCCTCTCATTTACTGCATGATGCATTGTTTATGTATAGAAATTATGACAGGGTAATATTTTATTTACCACAAGACACAGAAGTTAAAGACACAGATTCTTAGTCTAAGTAAGTGAAGAAGGGCGAGAAGCTTTTTTCTTTAAGAAGGAATTAAGGTAGAAGGGGGGGGTTCATAACAGGAAGGGTCTGAAAGGAATTTAACTATTCTTTTGTTTATTTCAGTGACTCTCTCCAAAAGATCACATTTACTACAGGACAACAAGACAGGGGACAGAAAAATCACCCGACAAAACTGACAATCAAGACAAGAAAGACATACTGGACGAAAGACAGACAACAGCTGTTCGCAGGTAGGCGAAAGTTTGAACATCTAGAGAGAGAGCAGAAGTTAGGAAGTGGTAATCAACCAAGAAAATAGAGCATAGAGTAAACCCTTGGTTCTTGTTGTTTCGCAGGTCGACAGCAAGAACACTTACGTCCAGTACCGGCCCTCCTCCCCATTGTCTAGCTTATATCTTGTAGTGTGTAATACTTCCTCAAGGTAGGGGTTAGTTTCTAGGGAGGTTGGTGTCTTGCGTCTCTGCGAATCTGCTACTTGTCTCAAGGAATACATATCAAGACAAGGTAAGAGACGACGTAGTTACTGTCTTGACAGAAGGCAAAGCACAAGTAGAATAATTCGCCTGGACGCAATGGACCAAGTATCCCTACAGGATATAGCAGCCATGTTAAACGAGTTAAAACAGGAAAATGAAGCTTTGCGTAGAGATATGGCTTCTCTTCCAACTACAGTTCAACAACAATAAAAGCCAATTTTAAAACCAGCCACTTTCCAGGGAGGAGCCTCACTTCTGAAGCTCAGACTCAGATTCAAGTAATCACACCTGTTCCTACACCTTTAGCTCAACCCGAGAGGTTTTATGGAGACCCTAACAAATTTACTATCTTTCTTAATCAGTGTCATTTACATTTTTTGGCCAAAACCACAGCTTTCCCAGATGATTCTTCCAAGGTGGCTTTTATGCTTTCCTATTTAGGAGTGGATGCAGCTATGTGGTCCGTCCCTTTGGTAGAAAGAGACGATCAAATTTTATATAATGTTAGAGCTTTTAAACGGTCCTTAACAAAGATTTTCGCAAAGCATGTCTTTGTACAATCGGCTGACAGTGAACTCTTAAATTTAAAACAGGGTTCATCAGATTTGCTTTACTATATTTCTGTTTTTAATCGCTTGGTTCTAGAAGCCGATTGGCCAATTGAAAAAATGGTGTCTTTATTCTATCGCGGCTTAAGGGACGAGCTCAAGGACATGGTAACCCAAATCTTGGAACCTCCTGAAGAAATCAGTGAATTCATTGACCTTGTAGTAAAATTAAATCATAGGCTGTCTGAAAGAAAAGGAGAAAGAGGAAGATTGGATCACAAGGTTATGTTTCAAAAAGAAAGGGTCTCAACTCCTCGTGATACAACCCAAAAATTAGATCCGGTAGAACCTATGCAAATAGGGTCTATTCGAGTAACCTTTAACGAGAGAGGAAAAGGAAAAAAGAAGGAAAATGAACCAATGTCTGTATTGTGGAAAGACTGGACATTTCGTGAAAGAATGTCCTTCTAAACCTAACAAGGGTAAGCCCAAGTCCTCAGATGTTGCTTTAACTTCTGAAGGGTCGGAAAACTAGAACGCTCGATAAAAGAAGAGGTCAGTTTGTCGAGTGTTTGTTCCAGTTCGGCCTCTACTGTCCCACCCAAGGGGTGTCGAAATTTTTGTATTATTGTGGAATTGAAAAGTTTAGCCAATCCAGTAAGTTCTTGGAAAGTAGAAGCAATAATCGATTCAGGAGCTACTGGAAATTTCATTGACACACAATTTTTGAAACATTTAGGGTTTAAGTCTATTCAAAAGACTCATCCAGAAACAGTGAGGGCAGTAGACGGTAAGGAACTGACTTCTGGACTCATTAATAAGCAGACTGAGGTCTTTCTAATAGACAGTTTTACTATCCACAGAGAAAGAATCCTTTTTGATGTGATTGACGCTCCTCAATTCAAACTAATTTTGGGAATCCCTTGGCTAGTTTTACACAATCCTAATATCGATTGGCAGGCAAGAACTTTAACTTTTAAATCTCACCATTGTTTGAGTCAATGTTTTTTGTTAGACAGGTCAGAAGACACTATTCAAGGTTTTGACTTTACTGCAGACTCTTCTAGTATCCTGCTCATTGAGGGAGTGCCTACAGTATATTCGGACTTACTGGACGTTTTGATAAAAAAAAGGCTAACGCTCTTCCTCCCCATAGGGATTTTGATTGCAGGATAGATCTTATGCCTGGGGCAACTTTGCCATGCAGCAGAATTTATGCCCTGACAGAGAAAGAGAACGAGCACTTAAGAGAATACCTGGACGAGTATCTCGCTAATGGCTTCATCAGGCACTCTAAGTCTCCAGTATCATCTTCTCTTTTTTTATTCCAAAACGAGGAGGGGAATTAAGAATGTGCATTGATTATAGAGCCTTGAACAATGTTACAATAAAGAACAGATACCCCTTGCCTCTCATTCCAACTCTTTTAGACCAGGTAAAAAATGCAACCATTTATACAAAATTGGATTTGCGCGGAGCTTACCATCTTGTCAGAGTCCGAAAAGGCGATGAGTGGAAGACAGCATTCTGTACCAAATTTGGTCTCTTCGAATATCAAGTCATGCCTTTCGGACTCTGTAACGCTCCTGCAGCTTTCCAATTTTTTATAAATGAAGCGTTGCACGAATTCATTGACGTTTGTTGTGTGGTCTATATAGACGATATCTTGATTTACTCACATTCAGAGGAAAAACATGTACAACAATTTCACGCCATTCTTCAGAAACTGCTTTCTAATTCTTTGTACGTGAAATTAGAAAAAAGTCTCTTTCACGTGTCCAAAGTTGATTTTTGGGGATACATTATTAGTCCCTCAGGAATTGAAATGGACCCTAAGAAAGTGGAAGCCGTAAGTTCTTGGCCTAGACCCTCATCAGTTAAGCAGATCCAAAGCTTTCTAGGGTTTGCAAATGTTTATCGTCGGTTTATTCAGAATTTTTCCCAGACGATAACTCCCATTACCAAATTACTTCGAAAAGGAGTAAAATTTGATTGGACAGAATCCGCCGACCAAGCCTTTCACGACTTAAAAGAAAAGTTTACATCAGCTCCCATTTGGAGCCATCCAGATCCTAAATAACCATTCATAGTCGAGGCAGATGCTTCTCAGTTTGCTTTGGGAGGAATTCTGTCACAACGAAATTTGGAAACAGGTCAAATGCATCCCATCGCCTATTACTCCAGGAAGTTGTCCCCAGCAGAACTAAATTACGCAATTGCTGATAAGGAACTATTGGCGATAAAAGCAGTTTTCGAGGAATGACGTCACTACTTGTTAGGGGCGCGTCACCCAATCACTATATATACTGATCATAGGAATCTGCAAACTTTACAAAAGGTGAAAGCCTTATCAGCCAGACAATTAAGATGGTCTCTGTTCTTTAATGACTACAACTTTGTAATTACTTACCGCCCTGGAACGGAAAATCTAAAAGCAGATGCATTGTCTCGCATAGGAGAAAGTAGTTTAGAACAAGAAACAGTTGTTCATCCGGTATTCCCTACTACTTGTTTTCAAGCCTGTTTATCTGTCAAAAGCATTACTGATGGTATAAAGATGGAACAAAAAAAAAAAGAGTCTTGAAGAATGGAAAAAGGATTACCCGTATTTTCAGGAGAGGGACAAGCTTCTTTATGTACATGATCTTGTCATGGTCCTTACAAAAGCCCTTCAGGATACAATTATCCACCTTCTTCATGACACCCCTCTCTCAGCTCATCCAGGTATTGCCAAAACCTACGAATTAATCAAGAGACATTTTTGGTGGCCTACAATGTTTAAAGATGTTCAATTATATGTAACCAATTGTAGTGTTTGTATCCAAAATAACTATCACTATGTTGGCCCTCATTTTGTAAAAGTGCATGTAATCATAGCAACCAGCCTTGAAGGCATGCCTAATACAGAAGTTACTTAGTTTTAAATGTATATAAATGTATAGAAAAGCTATGACTGCTAGTAGATGCAAAACAACATATGTAACACCAAAAAGGTCATCGTTCTAAATTTGTGAAAATATGTATATATAAAATTGTGTATAGAACACCATGTAAATAGTTGTAAATATATGCACCAAATAGAAGTGATGTATTGGTATTTATCTCAGTACTGTTTTCCTTTTAGCCGTCATCTCATCATTTTTGTGTAAAGATGTGATATTTTTAGACCCTATATTGTAAATAGTTCAGGACATTATACTGACACTGATAGGAACCTTTATCTCATATATATGTTTTTTCTTTATTTTTCCTTTTTTGTGGGTGCACAGGTACTTCAGAACAATCCATCATGGCTTCCTGATGAAGGCTAAATAGCCGAAACGCGCGTAGTAATATTCAAATCTTTAGCCATGTTTTTTAATGTAATCATCTAGACAGTATCATAAATGCAAATCTCAAACAATCTGCATAGAGAAATAAATATGCACAACTTCATGCTGTTGTAGAATGTATAAATATAACGGAGACCAAAACATAATGAATGTATAAAAGATATTGGTTTTCCTCCCCCCCCTTTTTTTGATATATGATTGTCCAATAAAAATACACAAAGCTTATTTGTACCGTGCTCTCCTCTGATGATTTAGTGTTCCTTTTTTCTTGTCAGTAATTATCCACCCTTTTACCCTGTTCCTAATTATTGTATTGACACACGGCCACATATCCCGAAATTAGGAACTCTAGTCGGGGGTACCCCTTTCCTTCCTTGCATACTGTATCCAAAATAAGGCCTCTCATCAGCCTCCTAGTGGGTTATTAACACCTCTTCCTATTCCACTTCAACCTTGGCATTCCATATCTTTAGATTTTATTGTAGAACTTCCTTTAACACAAAAAGGGGACACTACTATTCTCACAGTCGTGGATAATTTTTCACGTATGGCTCATTTCATTCCGCTGAAAAAACTTCCTACCACTATGGAATTAGCAAAATTATTGATTACGCATGTCATTAGATTACATGGAATTCCATCAGTAGTGATTTCAGACAGGGGGTCTCAATTTATATCTCATGTT
The DNA here is from genome assembly GCF_964261635.1 of Lissotriton helveticus. NCBI lineage: Eukaryota > Metazoa > Chordata > Amphibia > Caudata > Salamandridae > Lissotriton > Lissotriton helveticus. Next base: position 502,107,388 of record NC_136062.1, read on the forward strand.
TGGAAGAATTTAAGTTCTCTTCTTCAAATGGATATCCGTTTGTCATCTAGTTACCACCCCCAAACTGATGGTTTAACTGAACGCACTAACCAAACCATCGAACAATTCCTTCGTTGCATGTTGACTACTGTTTCAGGAGATTGGTCTGATCTCTTAAGCACTTTGGAATTTGCATACAATAATGCAGAACATACGTCCACTAACATGTCTCCTTTTTTCTGTAATTATGGCTTCCACCCTAAGAATTTTCCAGAAGACAATAAGACTCATCATTCAGTTCCAGCAATCTATGATTATATTTCTGGTTTGTCTTCTATTCATGAGGAAGCACGTTACACTTTGGCCAAAACTAAAGAATCTCAAAAGAAGGCTGCTGATAAACACAGAAGAGAACAACCCCAGTACAGTCCTTAAGACAAGGTTTGGTTAGGTACAAAAAATGTGGCTATAAAAGGAAATAAAAAATGTAACCCCAGGTTTATAGGTCCATTTCCCATTGATAAGATCATCAACCCAGTTTGTGTCAAATTACTTCTTCCTCAGAAGTATCAGATTCATCCTATATTCCATGTGTCCTTAATTAAGCCTTTTGATCCTCAAACTCGGTTGATTCGACCTCCATCCGCCATCTTTATCGATGGACATCCTGAATATGAAGTTAAAAAGGTTCTGGATTCTAAAATAATCAGAGGCAAACTTTTCTACTTGGTAGATTGGAAGGGGTACGGCCCTGAGGAAAGATCATGGGAACCTATTGCTCACTTACAAAATGCTCCAAAGGTTTTAAGGTCATTTCATATGCAAAACCCCTCCAAACCAAGACCTATTGCAACAGTCTTAGGGGGGATCTTGAGGAGGAGTACTGTCACCATTCCCTATGAAGCCTCCACTGGGAAGCTCTAACGTCAATTTGGCACTATTCGCCTAAAAAACCCACCCCTTTCCCGTGCACCTGCACTCCATTATAATGTATCATGAGGGTGTGTGTGTTTTTACAGTATTTGTAATGTAAGCATTGTGTCTCTGATTGTTATTTTGACCAACCATCTCAAGACTGGGTTTTGAGTTTTCTATCAGTTTTGAAATGCCTTTGTATCTGATTCAAACATTTTCTTTAGGTTTAGTTCATGAAAGGACAAAATAGCTTTGCTTTGGGACAAAGACGAGAAAGCAGTTCTCTCGCGTGCGCTTCTGCCCGATCTGGCCGAGCGCACGCATACGTGGGGTGCGGCTGGGTGCGGTCGGGTATTTAAACGGCACCCAGCCTTCTGGAAGGCGCTTTGCCTTCCACCTGCTCCAGAGGAAGGTCGTATTGTGCTCCCTCGCTCAAGAAGACAGCCGCTTACCTGATTTACGATCTTTGAGCTTAAGTCATCGTTCCTCGGCATCCTCTTGAATGACAAACAGCCTGGCACCTTCATTTCAGCATCGGAATCTGCAAAGACAAAAGAGATAAGTGTTATTTCTTTTCTGTTTAAGGCGCCCTTCGCAAGAAAGAATTCCGGAACAATTTTTGGAACAATTCAATCAAGAGAATTCACAAGAATCTTGGAAGCAAACTTTGTGATTTATATTAGGTATTTAGGAGTGTGAATTTTGTTAAAAGAAAAGACAAATGGTGATCCCTGTAATTTAGAAAGGAGTTATTTCTGAATGTTGTACCTGTTTTTTCTTGCAATGTGTAATCTCTAATTTTTAGACTGCAAGACACAGAAGTTAAAGACACAGATTCTTAGTCTAAGTAAGTGAAGAAGGGCGAGAAGCTTTTTTCTTTAAGAAGGAATTAAGGTAGAAGGGGGGTTTCATAACAGGAAGGGTCTGAAAGGAATTTAACTATTCTTTTGTTTATTTCAGTGACTCTCTCCAAAAGATCACATTTACTACAGGACAACAAGACAGGGGACAGAAAAATCACCCGACAAAACTGACAATCAAGACAAGAAAGACATACTGGACGAAAGACAGACAACAGCTGTTCGCAGGTAGGCGAAAGTTTGAACATCTAGAGAGAGAGCAGAAGTTAGGAAGTGGTAATCAACCAAGAAAATAGAGCATAGAGTAAACCCTTGGTTCTTGTTGTTTCGCAGGTCGACAGCAAGAACACTTACGTCCAGTACCAGCCCTCCTCCCCATTGTCTAGCTTATATCTTGTAGTGTGTAATACTTCCTCAAGGTAGGGGTTAGCCTCTAGGGAGGTTGGTCCCTTGCGTCTCTGCGAATCTGCTACTCGTCTCAAGGAATACATATCAAGACAAGGTAAGAGACAACGTAGTTACTGTCTTGACAGTTGCACTGTGAGAGTTTACTATTTGGTGTACCTCATCTGGAATTCCTTAGTCTGGGGACACCAGCTTGACTGTCATTATGGTTATGAAGTTAACGGCCTATACTTTTCCATGCTTTGAGACAAGCATGCCAAGGGCTTAATTTCCTGCTGCAGTCAGTGTACCCCTTGGAACTCCTAAGGAGAACAGGGTTAGGTGCCTACCTTCCTCATCCTGTGAGCTCGCTCATAGGATGCCATCCACTGGCCAGTGTCGCCCCTCTCAACATATTTAAGAACACTACCCTTGTGCAGCCCCCTGCAGTTACCTTAAGCCCAGCTTAACTCTTCTCTCCTCATGGCCCACTTTCCTCTTCTCCGGGGTCTATCTTGGGCCTCAAGGTTCTATGGCCCCCTCTTTGATGTGGTGCTCCTTTCAGTACCAGATACTGAGGGAAGCCTTTGGTGAATACTGGAAGCCTGGGTCCCATCGCCCCCTCATCCCCAACTTCCATGTCATCATCTTCACCACTGTCTGAGGTGGTCTAGTTTTCCATCAGTGCTTGGGCTCTGCATGCCTCCTCGCAGGCCCTTGGGTTTTCTCTAGATCCTATTCTTTGCTGATGCCCTCAAACTGATCCCCCTGCCTTTTCACATGACCCTCGAGTTGTTGATTCTGAGGGTGGACAGGGGGATCAAGCCCTTCTCCATGTTTCCTAGCCCTTTTTTGCCTCTTGTAAAACCTTTGACAAACTTTCTAAACTATTTCACACGTTTTGAAACGTTTGCAAGCTTTCAGAAACAGTACTTGGGAGACACCAGAACTTAGCAACTTGGTTGGAAACCACACAGAAGTATACTTAGGTGTCAACTTTTTTTAACTTATAAACCGTATGGTACTGCAATACACAAGTTCTGGATCCCATCGCTAGACACCAACGCCAGTGTTGTGTTGTTCCTATAAATCTATATAGGATCTGCGCACATAGACAACATAAATTAAGGGATTGGTGTTCATACTGATTCCAGATACCCCAAAGGATATGTTAGCCTGTAGACCAGCTAGCCCACAGTGCCACCATAAGCCCCACAACCTTATCAAGGAGCAAATAGTTTCTGGCAACCATCGAACATGACAAACCTGATCCCTCAGGGATCGTGGAAACAGTACAGTACTTTTTGCCCAGTCACTCGTACTCACTAGTTCTCGGAGAGATACACAGAATAAACAGTGGAGATGTTTTCAATATGTTTTTTTTTAACCAGCATCATTCTAGTATAACATAATCGTGTTGCAACAACCATTAGACAGAAACAGATATATACAATTGCAAGCACCAACAGAGTAAATAAAAGGTAGAATCCTACCATGGTGCTAAAACAGTGCATATAGGCAGGCCTATGGATACATGGCAGTAATCATGCGTAGTCTTAAGATGAAAACCCTAACTAAGTGTTCCTAAGTATACCTAGCATATATGGAGGTGTAACACCAAGAATCCCACTAGAGGAGAGCCATCCCCATTACCTGATGGGAGAGAACGAAGGAACTCATCTTGATCTTGAGTTGGAATGCGTCATAGTTAACAGACAAATATGGGGATGCGCAGTAGAGTCAGTCAAAAGATATCGCCCAGCTGATGTCATATATTAAAACCAAAAAAGGCTGGCCCTGGTATAGCTCCACTCCAGGGAGATCGCCCTAAGTTGGCAGGGTATGCTCAGACATGAGTCCCGTGCTCTCCACACCACTGGAGTCAAGCTATCTTGGCTGAAGACGGCTGGAATGCCAGAAACCGGTGCCAGGATGCTTGTTTCCGGTCCAGGGAAGGCTTGGCTTGGCAGTTCGAGCTGGACTGTTCCCATGAGGCACAGGGTCAGACGGATTTGCATATGGCCATGCCTGAACTGGGGTGGTGGAGTGAGCTAAAGAACGGTGATGGATTAAACCCAGATCAGTTGACTGGGGGTGAGTGTTTGTATTGTCAACGCTCCGTCCATCACCACCTTTGTTTTTTTTTACTCAAGGGAGATAGCAAGCAGTAAAACCACCAGCATGGTGGCCATGATGTAGGAGTGGAGTGTTCTATCACATAGAGACATTACATATTGTGAGAATCGTGTGCCAAAGAGTCTAGTGACGTACTCAGATATGTCATCATGTAATTTATGGAGCCAACAAGATAGCCATATATGTGTGGTCTACCAAACAGGAAACATTGATGTCCTGGGATTCTATGCTAGAGGGTCGGTTTGGGGCTCAGACTTGTGATGTCAGGAGCCAAAGAGTAATGGCAAATATTGTGCGGGTTATCTAGCTCAACAAGGGGAGTGATGCTGGACAGCAGTCCACAGGGAGGTGTTGGTCATATTGGGTGGGTCACAGAGGGTGTCAGCAGTAGTAGTGGAGACGGTATCAAGAAGTCACATAGTAGTCATTGTCTAAATTTCAGTCCAATGTATCTCATCGTTTAGACCTTGTGACTGGGTGGAAAGGCCAACGATCCAACGCTGTTCCATTTCGAACAGTTTCTGTGCGGACCAAGAAGCGTTGCTTTCGCTCATTGTCCATTGTATGTTTTCTGGTCTATGAGGGTGGGAAAGGAAATGGAGCTCATTTTCGTGATATTTCTTCAACATCTAATGTTGCTCCAACCCTCCATGATTCTTGTCTTGATGGCACGCGTCGTCATGCCAACATATCTCAATCGGCAAGGACACTCGATGAGAGAAATGCGATTCTTAGTATTGCAGTTGGAGTGGGTTATTGAGTCCACACTTGGTTGTCCTTCAATGTTATCTCCTTGGTGTGTTTGGTCAGACGACAGACCCCACACTGTCCACAGGGACAGTGGCCTCTCACCGGCGTGGTGATCCATAGGGTACTCTGGGTGTTCTTTTGTGTAGGTTTGTGATGAGTGTGGACCAGCATATCTCGTAGGTTACTTGTGCGTTTCATAGCGAAGCGAGGCGTGGGGCTAGAGAGGTTCCCTAATTGTACTGCCTTTCAGATTTTTCTGATTATTCTTTGTATCCTGTTGGAGTCTGGAGTGTATGTGGTGACACACGTTATGATATCCTCAACTGTTTTTTGTTTGGGTTCCAGCAGCGCTTCTCTATTGTTGTTGAGCGCTCTCTTGTATGACTTCTTGATGATCGATGTTGGATAGTCACGAGCTTCTAAGTTCTTGCTCAAACAAGCTGAGGTGGTCTTCCAATTTCTGCAGAGTCTCAAAATTGTCCAAATGGGAGGTTGTCTTGTGGAGCCTTAGGGTGGTGGCCCCCGTAGACTAGCAGGTTTTTGCAATCTGTCGGTTTCCTGGAAGTATGAGTGGTGAGCTCCCCATCCTTTATTGTAATGGTCAGGTCCAGGAAGTGGATTTCCGTTTGTGAGAGAGACCTTTAGGAACTTCAGACTGCACAGAGTGCTGGCAGTCTAAAAGACCATGCATGCATGACTTCTAGGCACTGTGAGACTGTCCTGAGTGCTGGCAGTCTAAAAGACCATGCATGCATGACTTCTAGGCACTGTGACACTGCAATGAGTGCTGGCAGTCTAAATGATCCTGCATGAATGACTTCTAGGCGCTGTCAGACTGTGCTGAGTGCTGGCAATCCAAAAGACAATGCAAGACTGACTTCTAGGAGCTGCAGACTATGCTGAGTGCTTGCAGTCTAACCGACCATGTATGAATTACTTCTAGGCGCTGTCAGACTGAAGTGAGTGCTTGCAGTCTAAAAGACTATGCATGAAAGAGCACTAGGCGCTGCAGATTCTGCTGAGTGCTGGCAGTCTGAAAGTGCATGCATGAATGACTTCTAGGCGCTGTCAGACTGCGCTGAGAGCTGACACTCTAAAGGACCCTGCATGAATGACTTCTAGGCATTGTCAGGATGTGCTGAGTGATGAAATTCTAAAACACCATGCATCGTTGACTACTTCTAGGCACTGTCAATCTGAGAGACTATGGGGCCGATTCACAGAACTAATCTGAGACAAATCCTAAACTTCCTACCTTTATTATTCACAGAAGACATTTAGAAGTAGTAAAGTTAGGATTTTGTATTAAGTTAGCATTTTGTCTTAAATTAAACTTAAGTTAAACTTAAGTTTGTCTTAAGTTTTGTTCTTAAGACAAAATCCTAAATTAAGACAAAATTCTGACTTAAGACAGAATCCTAACTTTACTACCACTAAATGCCTTCTGTGAATACTAAAAGTAGTACGTTTAGGATTTTGTCTCAGATTAGTTCTGTGAATCGGACTCTATGGCTTTAGGCGAGCGTCAGCTCCATTGTCTCCAGGACTCAAAGCCTCTTCCCAGGTGTGACACTCGAGCACAGCCTGTGTTTGCTGAACTCTCAGATGTCAGCAGTCAAGGGAAACTAATGGGACCAGCGAGGTGTGGGAGTCAATATTGACAACAGTGACAAGTAGGCTCTCCTGTGGTGCGGAGGAGGGGTGTGCCTAGCACTCTGCCAAGATCAACATCCTTGTCTTTCCGCTGCGTCTAGAGAGAGACACTGTGTGCCTGTTCCAAGGCTTATCTGTTTCCCTCATGAATACAGGCCCTGTCCGGTACCCAGCAGGGACTGCCATGTATCCCTAATGTCTCAGGACCAGGGGCCTTTGACTCTCAGGGAAGATGGAAAGAGCCCCCAGGGGCAGCTCTGGGTTAAACATGCTTTACCTCGAAAGTACCCCTAATGTCATCAAAACCAGGCGTCCTTGACTCTCAGGGGGGAGGTGAAAAGAGTTTACCGGTAATCTTCATTCTCTCAGGAAGTAAATTGCAGGACAAGGAATCAGCAAGGGTGATGCTGGGATTACTTACCGGTACTCTCCCTTAACTCATGAAGTAAGAAGTGGGACGAGGAAGGAGAAAGGGTGGTGATGTTCGATTACTTACCGGTAAACTTCATTCACTTATGAAGTAAATAATGGGACAAAGAAGGAGAAGAGGGGTGATGCTCAGATAACTTACCGGTAACTTTCATTCACTCATGAAATAAGTAGTGTGATGAGGCAGGAGAATGCCGGTGATGGTCAGATTAGTTACAGTTAATCTTCATTTATTTAGGAAGTAAGTAGAGAGATGAGGAAGGGGGAGGGGTGTGATGCTTGAATTACATACCAGGAATCTTCATTCACTCAGGAAGGAAGTAGAGGGCCGAGTAAAAAGGGGAGTAATGCTTGATTACTTCCTAGTTATTTTCATTCACCCATGAAGTAAGTAGAGGGAAGAGTGAGAAGAAGGGTGTGTGATGCTTGATTACTTACCGGTAATCTTCAGTCACTCAGGAAGTAAGTGGTGGGACGAGGAAGGAGAAGGAGGGTGATGTCTGGATTACTTAATGGTAATCTTCAATCACTCATGAAGAAAGTAGTGGGATGAGGAAGGGGGAGGGGGCAATGCTTGATTATTTACCGGTAATCTTCATTCACTCATGAGGTAAGTATTTTGACGAAGAAGGAAAAGTGATTGGTGCTCGATGCCTTAGAGGTAATCTTCATTCACCCAGAAAGGAAGTAGAGGAGCAAGGATTGAGAAGGGGGGTGACAATCAGATTACTTACCGGTGATCTTCATTCACTTATGAAGTAAGTAGTAGAAAGAGGAAGGAGAAGGGGGTGACGCTCCAATTACTAACCAGCAATCTTCATTCACTCATGTAGAAAGTAGTGGGATGAGGAAGGAGAAGGGGAAATTGACGCTCAGATTATTTACTGGTAATCTTCATTCATCCAGGAAGTTAGTAGTCAATCAATCAATCAATCAGGAGTTTGTTAAAGCGTGACTACTCACCCGTAAGGGTCTCAAGGCGCTAGGGTTGGGGGGGGTTGGGGGGGGTGCAGGTTCCATTCCATCAAGGAGGGGGTCTGTCGAAGAGCCATGTTTTGAGGTTTCTTGTGAAGATGGGGAGCGATGTTGTCTGTCTGAGGTGGAGCGGAAGGGCGTTCCATGCTTTGGCCGCGAGGAAGGAGAAGGAGCGGCCTCCCGATCTGGTCTTTCTGGTGCGGGGGACCACAGCGTAGGAAAGCTGGGCTGATCGTAGGGTCCTTTGGGGTGCGTGGAATTTGAGTCGGCTGTTCAGGTATGCTGGTCCGGTGCCGTGGAGGGCCTTGTGTGCGTGGGTGAGCATCTTAAAGGTGATTCTCGCCTCGACGGGGAGCCAGTGGAGTGTGCGCAGGTGCTGGGAGATGTGGCAGTGTTTTGGCAGGTTGAGGACCAGTCTTGCGGCGGCGTTCTGGATGTTCTGTAGCTTGCAGATGAGGTTTTTGTTTATTCTGGCGTAGAGTGCGTTGCCGTAGTCGAGTCTGCTGGTGACCAGGGCGTGAGTGACTGTCTTTCGGTGTTCGAGGGGGATCCATTTGAAGGTCTTACGAAGGAGGCGGAGGGTGTGGAAGCAGGAGGATGAGACAGAGTTGATCTGGCGGTCCATTTTGAGCTCGGAGTCCAGGATGATTCCCAGGTTGCGTGCGTGGTCTGTGGGGGTTGGAGGGTTTCCGAGGGCGGTGGGCCACCAGGTGTCACTCCAGGCGTCGGGGTTTGGGCCCATGATGAGTACTTCTGTTTTGTTGGTGTTTAGTTGTAGGCAGCTGTTTTTCATCCATTTGGCGACGGCTTCCATGCCTTCTCGAAAGTTGCGTCTGGCGGTGTTGGGCTCGTTGGATAGGGAGAGGATGAGCTGGGTGTCGTCTGCATATGACACGACGTTGAGTCCGTAGGTTCTGACGATGGGGGCAAGTGGAGCCATGTAGATGTTGAAGAGCGTCGGGCTGAGGGAGGAGCCCTGGGGGACTCCGCAGGTGATAGGTGTGGGGTCCGAGAGGAAAGGGGGGAGTCTGACCCGCTGCGTCCTGCTGGAGAGGAAGGAGCAGATCCAGTCGAGGGCCTTGTCCTGGATTCCTGCATCGTAGAGTCTGCGTATTAGGGTGCGGTGGGAGACTGTGTCGAACGCCGCTGATAGGTCGAGGAGGATGAGGGCTACTGTTTCTCCTTTGTCCAGTAAGGTGCGGATGTCGTCTGTTGCGGCGAGGAGGGCGGTTTCCGTACTGTGGTTTTTTCTGAAGCCGGATTGGGAGGAGTCGAGGATGTTGTGTTCTTCAATGAATGTGGCGAGTTGGCTGTTGATGGCTTTCTCGATGACTTTCGCTGGGAACGGGAGCAGGGAGATGGGTCTGTAGTTTTTGAGGTCGGTGGGGTCCGCTGAGGGTTTCTTTAGGAGTGGGTTGACCTCGGCGTGTTTCCAGTCGTCTGGGAATGAGGCGGTCGCCAGGGAGCGGTTGATGGTTTGGCGGAGGATGGGTGCGATGGTGTTGGCGGCTCTGTTGAAGATGTGGTGGGGGCAGGGGTCCATGGGGGCCCCTGAGTGGATTGACTTCATTATCTTCAGTGTGTCTTCGGTGGTGAGGGCTGTCCAGTCATCAATCGCTGGTTTCCGGGTGTCGGGGGTGGTTGGTGAGGGTTCAGTATGTTGGTTGTCTTCGTCGAAGTTGTCGTAGATGCTCTTGATTTTGTGGTGGAAAAAGATGCTGAGTTTGTCGCAGAGGTCTTGTGAGGGAGGGATGTCGGTAGACTCGCTGGTGGGTTGGGCGAACTCCTTGATGATGCTGAAGAGTTCCTTGCTGTTGTGTGCGTGGGTGGAGATTCTGTCTTCAATCGCTTTTTTCCTCGTTTCTCTGATGAGTTGATGGTGGGCGTTGGTGGCGGCTCTGAAGTTGTTGTGGGCTTCTGTGGATTTGGTGTTTCTCCAGGCCTTTTCGAGGCGGCGGCATGTGCGCCTGGACTCTCGAAGTTCGGTGGTAAACCATCTGGCTTTCTTGGCACGGGTATTGTTGTTTTTCTTGAGGGGGGCTATGGTGTTGGTGCTGTCCGAGATCCATCTATGCAGGGTTCGGGCTGCGGTGTTGGGGTCATCGTTTTCCGCGATGGTTGGGGTGGAGTTGTTGAGGGAGGAGGTGAGCTGGTCATCGGCGATTTTGGTCCAGTTTCTTTGTGGAAGCAGGTGCTGGTGTCTGTGGATGGTGGGTGTTCTGAAGGTGAAGTGGACGCAACGATGGTCGGTCCATGGGAGTTCGGTGGTGTGGCTGAAGGTGATGGAGTTTCCTGTAGTGAAGAGGGGGTCGAGGGTGTGTCCTGCTGAGTGCGTGGGCTCGGTCACGATCTGGTGGAGTCCAATGTTGTGGAGGTTGTCCAGGAGGGATGTGGTGTTGGGGTCCAGTTGATTGTCGAGGTGGAAGTTGAGGTCTCCCAGCAGGGTGTAGTTGGTGGATGCGATGGCCTGCGGGGAGATAATGTCCGTGATGGAGTTGGCGAAGCGTCCGCGGGGTCCAGGGGGTCGGTAGATGAGGGTTCCTCGGAGGGCGGCGGTGGGGCTGGCCAGTATCTTGAAGTGAAGGTGTTCCATCAGTTCTGTGGACTCGTCAGGGAGTGTGCTCAGGCGGAGGCTGGATTTGTGGACGATGGCGATTCCTCCTCCTGGGTGGATGGGGCGGTCCTTCCTGGAGATCTTGTATCCTTGGGGGATGGCGATGGCGATGTCCGGTCCCGAGGTGCTGTTGGTCCAGGTTTCGGTGAAGAATGCTACGTCTGGGGTTGTGCTGTCGAGGAGGTCCCAGATTTCTGTGGCGTGTTTGTGGAGGGATCGGACGTTGAGGAGGATGCATTGCAGGGTCTTTAGTTCGGTTGTGTTCTTGTTGGCGGGTTGTGCTGGATCCGTGTTCTTGGCGGTGCTGCAGGTGTGCCGGCAGCGGTGACAGCTGAAGGGTCCATGGGTGTCGGCTGGTGATGCTAGCTTGCAGTTGTTGTTGCAGCCTGGGTTGAGTGCGTGGAGTGCTGCTGGGTCGTAGCGTTGGCGGGGCGGAGGTCCAGGGTTCCAGGTGCTGGTCGCGGACGGGTCGCAGACGGGCGCAGACGTGCTTGCCTTTGATGCGCCTTCGGTGCACCGGCGGCGTGCCCGCAGCGTAGTGGCCGCCATTAAGTAGGGGTCGGGGAGGGCTGGACAGCTGGGAGGCGGGAGTGGGGAGGGGAGCTGGATTGGGCCGGTCGTGCTGGGGGGGGAGGGGCCGCGGGGGCAGCAGCGGCGGGGAAAGGTAAAGGGAGGAAAGAAGGGATAAAGAAAAAAGGGAGAATAGGCAGAAATAAGGCACAAAAGAGCAGAGATGCAGAAAAGAGCAGAAAGGTGAAAGATAGAAAGGGTAAAAAAACGAGTGAAAACGAGAGAAGGAGCAGAGGGAGAGAAAGGGAAAATGGGCAAAAATAAGGCACAAAAGAGCAGAGGTGCAGAAAGGTGAGAGATAGAAAGGGGGAAAAAACGAGTGAAAACGAGTGAAGGAGCAGAGGGAGAGAAAGGGAAATGGGCAGAAATAAAGCGCAAAAGAACAGAGGTGCAGAAAGGTGAAAGATAGAAAGGGGAGAAAAACGAGTGAAGGAGCAGAAAGAAAGAAAGGAGACAGAGGTCCACTGGACCACCAGGGATGAGGCGCAGGGAAACCTGCGGGTGGAGGAGGGCCTCGATCACCAACACTCAAGAGTGCAGGGGCAGGGGCACCTCACTTAATGGTGGAGCTGCGAGGGTGGGAGAGCAATTTCACTGACAATGAGTCAGTGGTCTTGCCTAGTGGGAAGAGGAAGTTAAATGGTGTGATGCTTGATTAGTTACTGGTAATTTGTATACTCACATGAAGTAAGTAGTGGGAAGAGGATGGACAAGAGGGTGATGTTTGGATTACTTACTGGTAATCTTCATTCACTCATGAAGTAAGCAGTGTTACGAGGACGGAGAAGGGGGGTGATGCTTAGCTGACTTACCGGTATCTCTAGTCACTCATGAAGTAAGTTGTGGGACAAGGAAGAAGGTGAGGTAATGCTCCAATTACTTATCCTGTAATCTTGTTTCACTCATGAAGTAAGTAGAGGGACGAGGAAAGAGAAGGAGGTTATGCTTGGATTGCTTACTGGTAATTTTCATTCACTTATGAAGTAAGTACTGGGCAGTGGAAGGAGAAAGGGTGATGCTCTGATTTCTTCCGAGGACCAGTTTCTGGCATTTCAGCCATCTTCAGCCTGGCTTGCTTGAATCCAGTGGAAAAGTGAGCAAGGGACTCACGTCTGAGCATACCCTGCCAACTTATGGCGAACAAAGTGGTACAAAAGGGGGTGGTGATGGACGGAGCATCTGAACCAATCAAACGCTCACACCCAGTCAACAGATCTGGGTTTAATCCATCACCGTTCTTTAGCCCACTCTGCCACCCCAGTTCAGACATGGCCATATGCAAATCAGTCTGACCCTGTGCCTCATGGGAACAGTCCAGCCCGAACTGCCAAGCCATGCCTTCCCTGGACCGGAAACAAGCTTCCGAGGACCGGTTTCTGGCATTTCAGCAGTCTTCAGCCCGGCTTGCTTGAATCCAGTGGCAAAGTGAGCAAGGGACTCACGTCTGAGCATACCCTGCCAACTTATGGCGAAAAATGTGGTACAAAAGGGGGTGGTGATGGACGGAGCATCTGAACAATCAAACGCTCACACCCAGTCAACAGTTCTGGGATTAATCCATCACCATTCTTTAGCCCACTCTGCCACCCCAGTTCAGACATGGCCATAAATTGGCAGGGTATGCTCAGACGTGAGTCCCTTGCCGGGCTGAAGACGGCTGAAATGCCTGAAACCGGTCCTCGGTAGCTTGTTTCCAGTCCAGGGAAGGCATAGCTTGGCAGTTCAGGATGGATTGTTCCCATGAGGCACAGGGTCAGACTGAGTTGCATATGGCCATGTCTGAACTGGGGTGGCAGAGTGGGCTAAAGAACGGTGATGGATTAAACCCAGATCAGTTGACTGGGGGTGAGTGCTTGTATTGTCAACGCTCCGTCCATCATTTCCTTTGGTTTTTCTTTGTTCGCCATAAGTTGGCAGGGTATGCTCAGACATGAGTCCCTTGCTCACTTTGCCACTGGATTCAAGCAAGCCGGGCTGAAGATGGCTGAAATGCCAGAAACCGGTCCTCGGTAGCTTGTTTCCGGTCCAGGGAAGGCATGGCTTGGCAGTTCGGGCTGGACTGTTCCCATGAGGCACAGGGTCAGACTGATTTGCATATGGCCATGTCTGAACTGGGGTGGCAGAGTGGGCTAAAGAACGGTGATGGATTAAACCCAGATCTGTTGACTGGGTGTGAGCGTTTGATTTGTTCAGATGCTCCGTACATCACCACCCCATTTTGTACCACTTTGTTCGCCATAAGTTGGCAGGGTATGCTCAGACGTGAGTCCCTTGCTCACTTTGCCACTGGATTCAAGCAAGCCGGGCTGAAGACAGCTGAAATGCCAGAAACCGGTCCTCAGAAGCTTGTTTCCAGTCCAGGGAAGGCATGGCTTGGCAGTTCGGGCTGGACTGTTCCCATGAGGCACAGGGTGAGACTGATTTGCATATGGCCATATATGAACTGGGGTGGCAGAGTGGGCTAAAGAACGGTGATGGAGTAAACCCAGATCTGTTGACTGGGTGTGAGCATTTGATTGGTTCAGATGCTCCGTCCATCACCACCCCATTTTGTACCACTTTGTTCGCCATAAGTTGGCAGGGTATGCTCAGACGCGAGTCCCTTGCTCACTTTGCCACTGGATTCAAGCAAGCTGGGCTGAAGACGGCTGAAATGCCAGAAACAGGACCTTGGAAGCTTGTTTCCGGTCCAGGGAAGGCATGGCTTGGCAGTTCGGGCTGGACTGTTCCCATGAGGCACAGGGTCAGACTGATTTGCATATGGCCATGTCTGAACTGGGGTGGCAGAGTGGGCTAAAGAACAGTGATGGATTAAACCCAGATCTGTTGACTGGGTGTGAGCGTTTGATTGGTTCAGATGCTCCGTCCATCACCACCCCCTTTTGTACCACTCTACATATTAAACATCCAGGTTTTTAAACCCTTACGATAGTTCTCGTAACTGGTTTCAGTACGAAGTGCCATCGGAAGGGAGTTCCACATCAATGGGCCAAGATAAAAAAACGACTGGATGCCCATGTGGGAAAGCCTGATTGTAGGAAGGTGGAATCTGACTACATAGTTGCCCCCACTTTTTTCCTGTTTTTGTGATGGTTTTTGACTTAGTTTGGCTGGGATCCTGCTATTCATGGCCCCAGCCTAGCTGCTGATTCCTCTCTAAATTGATTCCATGTACTTTAGGTACACTCCAGTTTGGTTACTGGGGTACCCTTGTGAGTCCTTAGTACATGGTACCTTGGGTACCAAGGGCATAGGTACCCCAGAGGCCTACCAGGGGCTGCAGCATGTATCGTGCCACCCCCTGGGAAGCCTTCCAAAATGACACCACAGGACTGCTACTGCAGCCTGGGTAAGGTGGTGCATGCACCCCTTACTTAGATATAGGTTACCTATATCTACCTTTAATCACTGTGCATAGAAACCTATCAGTCACCCCTATGGCAGCCCATATCAATCCTGAAGGCAGAGTGCTTGGTTTTGTGTGAGAGGGTGTCCATGCATGAGCAGGGCCCCTCTGCAGCCTTAGGAATCTATTCTCCGGGGTTGTTCTGTGATGCAGCCAAACCATATACTCTTAAGTGCATTATAACCTTGCGTTAAATGATAACTTTGGAATGGCTGCGAGGAAACATGTCATGTTTGGTGTCAAACACTTTTGAATACTACTCCCCCGCCAGTCCTGGCGGCTGGGGCATGATTCCACCCTTCTAGAGGGAGAACATATACACACTGGTACACCCGGTACCAGTTTAAAAGAGCCCTGGTATCACAAAATGAATGTTGCAGCCACAGACACAAGTCTGGCCACCTGCTGCTGGATGAAACTCTGAACACTAGGTTTCCTGTCACAGGGAGGTGTCACCACCTCCCAGACATGCTTTAGTGTGTTGGGGCTGGGTGGGTGCAATCCAAGAGTGCTTTGAAGTCTGCACTGGGGGCATATTTAGTGTCCCTGTGCATAGTCCAGTTCAAAACGGTTGCAGGGGCTACCAGCCCCTGCTCTGGTGCAAAACTAGTCCATGGAAATGGGTGTAGCCACCCCTCTTCCCAAATCCTCCTATAGGTGGGGCAGATCACTGGCATAATATCGAGTGACAGAATATCGACTAGCAAAAATATCGACGAAAAAATATCTACAGACAAAATATCGAGTTTGTATCTACAAACAGGTAAGTACAAAAATATCGAGTACAAAATACCGTTTACAAAAATATAGTTTAAAAAAATATCGACTTTATTAAAAACAGTGTTAAATTAAATTAAAAATAAAAATTAATTACTAAAATATACTTAAAAATACTTAAATTAACTTATAATAATTAAATAAATAATTAAAGGTATAAAAAAAATTTACAATCATATTTGTTAAAACATATATATATATGTATATAAACATAATATAATTAAATAATATCCAATATTATTACCGTACAAGAGCAGAAGTGTAAAAAATACTATTCCCACTCCACAGAGTGCAACTGTAGGGAAAGCGTTGGATAGCATAGGGTTAAAAAATACTATTCCCACTCCAGTGGGTGCAACAGTGAGGAAAGCGTTGGATAGCGTAGGGGTCAAAATTACTATTCCCACTCCAGTGGGTGCAACAGTAGGGAAAGCGTTGGATAGCGTAGGGGTTAAAATTACTATTCCCACTCCAGTGAGTGCAACGGTAGGGAAAGCGTTAGATAGCGTAGGGGTAAAAATTACTATTCCCACTCCAGTGGGTGTAACAGTAGGGAAAGTGTGGGATAGCGTAGGGGTAAAAATTACTATTCCCACTCCAGTGGGTGAAACATTAGGGAAAGCGTTGGATAGCGTAGGGGTAAAAATCTATTCCCACTCCAAATAGTGCAACAGTAGGGAAAACGTTGGATAGCGTAGGGGTTTAAATTACTATTCCCACTCCAAAGAGTGCAACAGTAGGGAAAGCGTTGGATAGCGTAGGGGTAAAAATTACTATTCCCACTCCAAAGAGTGCAACAGTAGGGAAAGCGTTGGATAGCGTAGGGGTTTAAATTACTATTACCACTCCAAAGAGTGCAACAGTAGGGAAAGCGTTGGATAGCGTAGAGGTAAAAATTACTATTCCCACTCCAGTGGGTGCAACAGAAGGGAAAGCGTTGGATAGCGTACGGGTAAAAATTACTATTCAAACTCCAAAGAGTGCAACAGTAGGGAAAGCGTTGGATAGCGTAGCAGTAAAAATTACTATTCCCACTCCAGTGGGTGCAACAGTGAGGAAAGCGTTGGATAGGGTAGGGATAAAAATTACTATTCCCACTCCAGTGAGTGCAACAGTAGAGAAAGTGTTGGATAGCGTAGAGGTGAAAATTACTATTCCCACTCCAGTGAGTGCAACAGTAGGGAAAGCATTGGATAGCGTAGGGGTAAAAATTACTATTCCAACTCCAGTGAGTGCAACAGTAGGGAAAACGTTGGATAGCGTAGAAGTAAAAATTACTATTCCCACTCCAGAGAGTGCAACAGTAGGGAAATTAAATACTTCATATATTATTTCAATAAATATTGTAGTGTAGTTCCTATTATCCCAATAGGCTCTGCGCATTGGAATAATACCTTCAATAGTATAGACCTAGGGCAGAGGTTAACTAGGTCTTCTACTGACGATATTAGGCTTAAAGTTTAGTGTTTGCCAGCTAGCTCAGAGTTCACTAGAAACTTTCTCGAATAGACAAGGAGGAGTTTAACCTCCCTGGATAGACAAGAAGGGATTTAGTTTCTGACAACCATAGAACATGACAACTTTGCTCTCCCCTAATCAAGAGTGTATCTCTAGAGTCGTGTGAAAACAAAAGACAACTTATTTTACTCAGTCAGTTCAGTGCATTCTTAGTCTCACCAGATTGTAGAGAAAATGAAGAGACGGGCGTGTTCAATAAAAGATGTGATTTATTGATGTAGGAAGGTGGATATCTGACTATGGTTACCCCCAAACTTTTTGCCTGGTGTTTAGCTGGTTTTTGACATAGTTGGCCTGGGATCCAGTTCTGGCGACGGGGGTAGCATTCCACCCTTCTAGAGGGACACTACATGTACCTAACCTGAACCCCGGTTAAAGTTAAACAGAGCCTCAGCATCACAAAATGGATGGTGCCACCGCAGACACAATCTGGCCTCCTGCTGCTGGGAGTCCTTCCAGCGAGGGCAGCTTGGACAAAGGGTTTCCTGCCTTGGGAGGTGCTAGCACCACCCCAGACAGGATTTTGTGTATTGGGTAGGACAGGGCTGAATAGAATCAGACATGCCTGGGGCACACAAGGTGTCCCTGTGCATAGGGCAGTTCAAACCGGTGCTGGGGCTTTCCAGCCCCAGTCGTGGCGCGAAACTGGACAAAGGAAAGGGGGTGTAACCACCCCCCTTCCTGGTTCCACCCAGAGGAGGGACCTACTAGGTGATCCGGCCCCCCAGATTCGAATAAGAGTGGGAGCTGTGTCCTGAGACTTCAGATCATCCTGAATCAACTTGAAATACAGAAGAAGACTGGACTTCGACATTCTGCTGCTCAGAAGACGGAAGAGAATCTCCCTTGTGGCCAAGGAGTGACCACCCTGTGAACACAGGCACCAACCAGCAACTCGACGTCTGCTTTGCCGCCGCCTCCCGCCGGAGACCGAGCCCAGAGCCTGACAAGACCCAGACTCCCAGACTTCTCACAGCCCGATCCACAGTCCCTGCAAAGAAGGGACCCGTGGAGGCATCGAGAGACGTGGGACCGGACCTCTTGGAAGACCCCCGAAACGCTGACTGTGCAGCATCAGAGGTACCCTCGATGCTGTGCTTTGGGGTTTGAGAAGCCCCAACCTCGAGCAGCCCTTGCACCGAAGATCAGCCCCCCAGCATCTCCACGATCTGCGTGGGGCCCTTTTGCATTGTGCCACTCGACGCGCCTGCCCGTCCACTTGCCACGCGGCTAGTGGCCATCTTGGCGACGAAACCTACAACTTTCACTGCAGGTCTGGTTGCTCCAGACTTGCCCTTGCTCCTGTAAAAAGGAGCCCCTGCTCTGACCTTGCTGGTCCGAGTAACAAGCCTTTTTCGATTCCTGCGTGGCTTGCATTAGCCAAGGCCTGTTTGCTTCAATCAAGTTGCCGACACTGCCAACAGCGAGAAGCCTGCTGGGACAGCTCGTGACCAAGTCCTGGACGTCTTCGACCCCTCGTGTCCACGTGGCTGCAGAGAGAAGCTACACCTCGACGCCTGTTTGCACCCGACATCGCCTGGTTCCACTCTGGTTCCACGGTAGTCACTGGCTAGTGACTTTGAACATTGTCCCCTCTGCTTTCAGGTCTTCACCTCTTCAGATCCACCCTTGGATCCACCGGAACTCTTCACATCGAGCCGCCTGCAGCATCTTCAGCTCCAAGCACATTCGACCTGCGTGACGAAACCCGACACTACTTCGACCCTATGCACCCGCTTCCTGTGGGTGAGGTAACTCAGCTCCGCCGGTGTTCCCACCCTGGTACACACCTCTAGTGTCTGTGTCTGAAGTTTCATCCTTCTAGGTCACTCGGAAGGTTCCTTTCTAACTAACTTTGTATTTTTTACGCACCATAGACTTTGCATTGGTGAGTGCGTGCACTTTAAACACTGCACCCGAGTCCCGCGGGCCTTTCCCGACTTCTTCACTGTTAGTCCCGAACAGCTCCAGCGATTCCCCAGGCCCTAGGCCTATTTCCTGCTCAAGTGGCATCTCTTATACCACTTTCTTAGTATATGGTTTAGGTGGCCCCTAGGGCTCATCCATATTGTGCAACTTTTGTGTATTTTAACTGTGTTTTGTTTTAACGCATTTGCTTCTGTGCTCATAAAGAGTATCAGGGATAATTGTAGTAATAAATCCATATATATTTTCAATATATATCTGTGTGGTGTCCTTTCATTTGGTATTCAAGGGATTGTGTATGGTAAAACAGCTTGCTTCACATGCCTTTACAGAGTTTAGCCTAAGACTGCTTAGTCCATGCTACCCCTAGGATAGCTTGTCTATAAGGTTGACTTTACATCCTGCACCATAAGGGTTGCTTGGCATGGTACAAGGTGATCAATAGAACTAGTGAGCATCATATACCAGGCCAACTTCTCACAATTGATCAGTCTCTTTTCTCGCACAAGAGAAATGAATCGCTATCATTGTAATACTTATAGTTAAGTAAAGTGCATACAGTAAAAACAGAATTATAAAATAATACTGTAAAAGCATTGATATGGTTTCTGAGCCATATGATACTTAAAATGGATAAAATAGATACATACATATATACATTGACTAATCCTCCTCAACTGGTGTTTCTAACTACGCCTACCCCAGTGTACCTGACCTAAGCCTAATACGTGGGCGGGAGTAGATAAATAACAGTTTAAGTTAAGTTTGCTTTGCCAAGGGTCTGCTTCAAGAATTCTCTGCAGGGGGTTATTCAGTTCTGTACCTGGGATTTAGAAGGCTGGAGGGCTGGTATCTCTATCTCAGGGCTTGATATCCCAGCTGCCTGCAAGGGCTGCTGGAAGCGCCGGGCTGGATTTCTCGGCAGGAGAAAAGGCAGCGTCCTCTCAGTGCGTCAGAAAGGAGGGGCAGCGTCTGTGGGCTTCGCTCTCAGCTGGGCTCCTCGGCAAGTCTCGCTGCTCCAATCTCGTCACCACCGCGTGTGTTTGCTTAAGGCAATGTCGGTAATATTTATACCTGAAAGGTGCAGAGATTGACGTAAGGATGGACATAAATACGTCAATAAGGATGTCATACGGACTGGTCGTTAGCACATTCTTTACTGAAGTTCTCGGTGAAATCAAAACAATGGCTGCGGGGATTTTCCCAGATCGCTGTAGGTTTGAGTTTGTTTTGAGAACTCCGTATGCCTATTAGGGTGCTGGAGAAATAGTGCGTGCCTAATGAGGTGGCATGCGCTATGACCTAATCTGATAACGTGCTTCTGTGCCGTTGTATGGATAATCAGATAACGGGTTTTTGCGCCGTTGAATGGCTGCTAGTTAGTTATTAACCAGACAAGGGTCAGAAATAGGGGGATCGATACAGTACCCATAGTCAATACATCACACCCACTCCACGTAAGCTATGTCCATATTTACAAATCTAGGCATAGTAAACAAAACTAGTAGTGCATGTGTATACCGTACCACCCCAAAATACAATTTTATTTACAACAAGGGGTGGTGATGGACAGAGTCTCTGAATTAAGCAGAGTACTCTCACCCTGTCAAGAGATCAGGGCTAGATCCAACACCGTTTTTTAGCTCATTGCACCATCCCAGTTTCAGAACCTGGCTGTATGCAAATTAGTCTGTCCCTGGCCCAGTGCATCATGGGAACAGGGCAGACCAGACTACAAAAGCCAATTCTTACACTGGGAAGGAAACAAGCTTCCTGGGACCGGTTTCTGGCATTTCAGCCGTCTTCGGCCCGGCTTGCTTGAATCCTGATGGTGCAATGAGCAAGGGACTCACATCTGAGCATACCCTTCCACGCTTAGGGTGGAAAAAATTATTTACAACAAAGGGTGGTGATGGACAGAGTCTCTGAATTAAGCAGAGTACTCTCACCCAGTCAAGAGATCAGGGCTAGATCCAACACCGTTTTTTAGCTCATTGCACCATCCCAGTTTCAGAACCTGGCTGTATGCAAATTGGTCTGTCCCTGGCCCAGTGCATCATGGGAACAGGGCAGACCAGACTACAAAAGCCAATTCTTACACTGGGAAGGAAACAAGCTTCCGGGGACCGGTTTCTGGCATTTCAGCCGTCTTCGGCCCGGCTTGCTTGAATCCTGATGGTGCAATGAGCAAGGGACTCACATCTGAGCATACCCTTCCACGCTTAGGGTGGAAAAAATTATTTACAACAAAGGGTGGTGATGGACAGAGTCTCTGAATTAAGCAGAGTACTCTCACCCAGTCAAGAGATCAGGGCTAGATCCAACACCGTTTTTTAGCTCATTGCACCATCCCAGTTTCAGAACCTGGCTGTATGCAAATTGGTCTGTCCCTGGCCCAGTGCATCATGGGAACAGGGCAGACCAGACTACAAAAGCCAATTCTTACACTGGGAAGGAAACAAGCTTCCGGGGACCGGTTTCTGGCATTTCAGCCGTCTTCGGCCCGGCTTGCTTGAATCCTGATGGTGCAATTGTCCCCGGTAGCTTGTATCCTTTCTGGTGAAGAATTGGCTTGGTAGTTTGGTCTGCCCTGTTCCCATGATGCACTGGGCCAGGGACAGACTAATTTGCATATAGCCAGGTTCTGAGCTGGGATGGGGCAGTGAGCTAAATAACGGTTATGGATCAAGCCCTGATCTTTGGACTGGGTAAGAGTGGTCTGCTTAATTCAGACACTCTGTTCATCACCACCCCCTTTTCTAAAATACAATTTTATGCATTTTGAAAATCGGAAATATACGAAAGATAAGTATATGTACTATAAGCACTCAAGCAGTATAATAATTCAAAATCTATTACGCATATTTTTAAATCAGCATGAATAAAATGCGAGAATTACACATGAAATGGCTCTTAATACAAAAGAAAAGTGCGAGACCATTTCATCACAAAATATAATACTTGTGAACATGCTAGAGGGTAGCTAATGTCTCTAGAGTACCTTAAAATAGAAATTTAGTTCTCTAAGAATAGATTCTACCTTAAGCAGAAGATAAGTGTCACCCCCAAAAAAAATATAAATAATTTTCGGAGTTGGAGAGGAAAAAATTGTCCCGCTGTCCTTAAGACTGGTGAGAAAACGTTTTATTTAGGTCTATTTTCAAAGTTGTAGGCCAAATTCAGGATGTTAGGAACACCATGTGCTAGCTTGCTCAAAGTTATTCTTTCTGTTCTGGTGAAAACATCATATCATTGAGACTGTCGAAAAAACTGTCAACAGCTTCTTGCGAAAGTTCCATTAACTCGGAAAAAGTTGTTACCATGCATTCATGAGCATGATTGCCTTCATTGATGTTTTGATCAGCATTGCTGACAGAAGGTCGTACCTGATCGATGCTGCTTTCATCTTGTACTTCACTACCCCTCAATCGTAGTGGTGAAGTCTCCACGAATGCCGTCATCAGGATTGGTAGCCGCTGGGGACAGCACAATGCATGAGCCGTTACCGGACCCAACAAAGTCTCTGCGTCCATTGGCACTTCCGATTGTAGTGTTAGACAGGTGTCCAACACGCATTCTTCGCCGCATAGCAAGCACCTTAATACAGGCATAACACAACGTTGCCACATCGGTCTAAATGAAAGAAACCAAGTCATGTTCAGGTCTCTAAGCCGTGCTAGTCCAAGGACTTTAGTTATGCGGTCCCGGTAGCCAATGGCTAGGATCGTTTCTTCCCTTGTCGCAGGTGTTATGTCTGTGACATGGTTTGCCATAGCGAAGTAACAGGATCAAAAATAGGAAGCCTGCCACTAGTCCCAAAAGTAGAGGAAGTCCGCCAAAGATGGAATGGACAAAATCAGGAAAAATACCCAGGATGGCTTTGAATGGGGTTAAAGCTCCTAAAAACACTGTCTTAAATATACTAGAGATCCCGCTTGTATCAGAAATATTTAAGATTTCGCTCAGTATTTCTGAGAAATGTATGGGGGAATTGGTTGATAACAATGAATGAATCTCAGCAGTTGTCTTTGCAACTTGGAGATCATACGTTTCTTTTGATGACGTTAATATTGTCGGCGTCTGTAGGAGCACTGTCTTCATTCTTCTTAAAGTATCAATTCGAATAGAAGCAATTTTCAAACTGGGCCATAACCTTGCCTCCCTGTCTCGTGCATCGTTCGGGAACAATACTCGTTCACAGCACATGACCTTCGTAGTCACAGTTATGAGATAAGGTTTTCCGGGCAGCAAACTGCAACATCTGCGATCTACAATTAGAATGTAACTCCCGTTCGAGAGTCTCCTAAAGAATGGTTCTATTTGTGTTGCAGGTGTGCCTACCTGGTGACTTGAAAGGTTATTTGAAGTCCCTTCACAGGCTCCATGCAAATTAATACCCTGACACAGAAGTGTACCACTTAGTGACCTCGCACAAATATTTCCACTAAGAAACACATTCTGGCCTTTATTACTGACACATGCGTGTGTATAGGGCAAGTTCCATGTTGACTTAATGTACCCTTTACCCAACCTTTCATACTGGCCTGCCTGTATATATTTTTGGCAGTATTGAAACTGGAAAGTTGTTATCGGGATATTTATTATCCCATGTATTATCCATTCAATAACAGGTCGTTCTGACATTGTCAATGGTAATCTCTCAAGTTTTTCAATGCTCAGAATTGTATAGTCAACATCCTTTTGTGCCAAACTGATTTGTTTATCAGTAAGGTTAAAGATATTAAACAGTGACTTTGTGTTGATTAAACGCCAAGGCACATAGCCTGAACGCAGATTTTGTAACGTCCAGCCAAGCTGTACAATTGAACGCAATTGTGACTGACCGTGTTGTAACATCAGTAAGTCTTGCGATATTATATCGATTGCTGAAGACACAATACTGTCCAGTGAATATATTCTGGAGGACAGAGTCATTAACCCATTGTCCACCACAGAAAGTGATTTTTCGAAATTAATACGGTCAATTTCCCGTATTTTTTCTGCTGTCTCAATTTGAGTTTCTTTCCAGACTTCGTTATAAGCTGCATATATAGAGGCCGCTATGAAACGTTTTTGACGCTGTTTGCGTGGTCCCATAATGAAATCACGCAAGTCAGCACCTTCTTTAAGTAAAGTTAGGTGTTGCTTAATTTCTGCCAGTGTGGATGTTTGTAGCCATTGAAGGCAGAGCTTGCCCACACTGTAAGTGGTCACTATCCCTGGATGTTGTCTTTGGGAATATCTAGGGTCTGGCCTGGTCAATGTGAACCCCTGTGTTTTGTTCAGGAATCTGTCTTGACAGTTATTTGTATCTGTAGGCCAGATCAACCATTGTTTCCATTCAGGATGTGTTCTGTTTTGGTTTAAAATATGGTTCACGTCTATCTCAACATCTATAGAGCTATTATTGTTCGTTGTTGGCTTTGGAATAGACGGTTTGTTTAAATCTTTGATTTTGGCTAGGCCAAGACAGGTAGTTTGTTCAATAGTGTCATTCAAAAATATAATTTGTTCTGGGATCATGCGGGCTCTAAACAATGATTCTATACCTTGTACTTGCCATTCTTTTGTGCCCCAAACAGTTTTTGCTTCAATGTTTTTGTTCCAGAAATCAAAACCAAATGTATTCATTTGCTCAAAAAATGAATCTGAATATATCAACTTTGTGTTTGTAAGCATGGTCTTCATACCTGTCTTATTTGACAATTTGAAATAAAATGTTTCTGCATCACTTGTGTTAAACCCTGAAAAATATGAATATTTATCATAAAATGTTTTTGAACTACCTTTTGGAGGAGTAGCACAATGTTCCCATTGGTTATAATTTAAAACATTTCTATGTTGTGCAGATGTATGTAGATAATGGTTACCATAGTGGTTGTAGCAGAACATCTGATCATAATTAGACGAACCCTGCAAATAATCATGTTCTGTAAATTTAGCAGACATCACTAGGTCAGACATCATATCATTAATACTTTCAAAGTCCCAATCATCTGCAAATGTGCTTGGTTTTACAAAGTCACTTAATGAAATCTTGAATTGATGTGGATACTTCAGGATTTCAACCGGGCCATATATTTCATAATCAGTATTGTCCCATGCTACCCCGCCGGGTATAGGATTGGCTGTGAAGTTGACTGAAGAAAGTTCTCTTTTCTCTATGTGTGAAGATGTGTGTGGTTTAAGGACCAAGTTGATTTTCTGGCTTGCTGTGTCCATTTTAGCATATTTTCCCTCAATGAAATGTCCCAAGCATAGTACCATGATGAGCCAAAGTATGAGGATAAATGCACCTAATGCCACCCAAATTTCAATCCATGGAGAAATCAGATAAATTGCTTTTAGTTGTTGAAAAAGTTCCTTTGCTTTATCTTTAAAGGTTTTTGTTGATGGCTGATTCTTTAATTCACTCAGATCTTTAGATGAATCATTGAAGTTGATGTAGTAGCCGGATGCTGTTCTGTCTATTGTTCCAATTGCTTCTGGATTACTTTTTGTTCTAGAAGTTTCCTTTGTTTCATCAGCATAGTCATATGTTACTTCATTGTTGGTCGGTGTGTCTCGACTAAATGTTTTTATTTTGGTTTTTAGAGGTTTAAGTTCCATTGCTTTGTTGCATATTCCTTTTTGATGTTCTGTAGGCATTTCGAATGTGATTAGTCTCTTAGTTTGAACCTCTGTATTTGTAGCAAACCTTGGTGTTCTACTACTTCTTGGGAGACCACTTGGCCTACTATTTGTTATCGGCCACATGATTGTGGTTTTACCAGGTCGATGGATACAACTCGGTTCTCCTTTTTACCAGAAAGGGGCGGTAGTACTACTGATCTTGTCCCGTTGATAGACAAGACAGGAACTGCTTTTCTGTAAGAAGGACCAAATTCATTCTTTACCGCGATCTTCTCTCTGACTAGATCCCCGACTTTTGGAATCCAGACAGGCCTTGCTGGGACTGGTGGTTTCTCTTCAGTGGTTGTTGGCTGTTGTTTCAACTTTATGTTGCTCAGGTCTCTTCTTGTTTCATTTAAGTCCTGTAAAATAGCCAAACGATCTTTGATATCAAAGCATTTATCTTTAACCACTGAAGTCTGACTGTCAAGGTCCTGGATCAACATTCTAGTCCCGAACAATAGTTCGTACGGACTGAGTCCTTTCAGAGAATTTCTTGGCAGGTTATTTAGACTACGTTGGACACTTATTAAATGTTCACCCACCCAGCTCCTGAACCTAATACCTTCGCTGTTATAGATTGCTTTATGCCTTGGTTTTTTCTTTACACCATCCTGTTTCCCTCAGGAAGGAAGTGAGAAGATTCCCGCAATGCAATGCTCATTCTGGCATATATGCCATTATAGACTCGCAAATCTTTTATAACAGTTCAGACGTCAGCCGAGAGTTGGGGTCTACATTATAAGTAAATAAAATAGTCTTACATGTTAATGTGACGCATTATTCATACTGTGTTTTTTATTGTTTTTTATTTGATCCATTCTGGAGTGAAACGCCATGGTAATATACCGTTTCTCTCGCCACTGCGATCACTGTTGCAGTCTGGGCAGTTTTTTACAAAAATGTGATGATGCAGGCTCATGCCTGGCCACCAGTATACTGATTGTAATTCTACCAGAGAATCTTTTAGCTTAAGGTGTCTAAGACCCTCACCCATATGTGCGTCTGATATCAACAAGCCTCTCCTGTCCGTGTTTGGAATTACTCTATCCCCCACTCCAGGGATTCGAGCAAAAGGGACGGAGTTTGCATCGATTATGTATGTATAATTGAGTGGATAATTGATCGGTAGCGCCGAGCAGTCGCCTTTTGATGACGTTCTCACCGCCAGCACTGTTTCACCGTCAATGTATTTTACTGCACGCTTTTTTCTAGCTACGGAAGCCGAATTAGTTGCTACCGCTGTGGCTGTCTCAGCCAATGAATTCTCTGCAACGTGAACGCCATCACGCTGATGACTCAGTGAGTGTATCACGTGAGTCTTTGGTAGTTCTTTCTGTAAAAGAACTATTTGTTCCCAAAGCACTTTTTGCTTTATTGTTGCACCTGTGTCATCTTTGTAACCGTTTTGAATCCATTTCTGTAAATCGTTATTGTATTATTTGACGCATTAATACGAATCGCACACTATAAGTGTCGGGAATTCGCGATCGGCATTATCTAGCGCCATTTTTAACGCTATTATTTCAGTTTGTTGTTCTGAATTATTCTCCACTGAGTGTGTTTTTGTCAATAGAGGTCTCAGTTTACCTCCACGCCACACGTCTTTTACAATTTCGCATGTGGCGTTGTAAGCCAGCTCTCCCCAGACTGAGGGTTGAACATGACCGTCTGTATATATTACACAGGCGTACTGTCGTATGGGCAGAATGTCGATTGGCAGAGGGAATTCTCTCTCATATTCTAGAAATTTTAATTCTTTCATTTCCGGGTCAAAATAGTATTTTACTTTTCTGTAGCAACAGAATTTACCCATTGTATCCATTCTGGATTCAGTGCCGTTGTCGGTAAATTACATGGTGTTGTTAATGCCTCGAAAGCTGATTTTGCTGTTCTGACTGTAACCTGTCTACCGTCAGCTAGGTATTTTTCCTTTGCTACAGCTGTTTGAACCGCATGAACAATGTTTTCCTTAATACTGAACTTCTTTTCAGCTTCTGTGTACAAATGTGATTTGTATGCAATTGGTACCTTTTCTCCCTCATTAGAGGTCAGGTATGTGAATCCGCATCTTCCTGGGATGACTCGAATCACAAGGTTGCGTGTGTTATCAAGTGTTTGTAATTTTGTTTTAATTAACATGTCTGTTTGTAAGGATCTCAAAATTTCTGTGTGTTTTTGAGTCCAATTGATTCTTTTAAAATCTGGTTTTATAAGATCATAGAGAGGTTTAACTCTCTCTGCATAATTTATAATGTAAGTTCTTCCGAAATTTAGGAAGCCTAGAATTGATTGTAAATTTTTTAATGTTCTAGGTGCTCTCTAGGAAATTGTCAGCCAGGCTTTTGCCTTCACTTGATAGTTCATATCCTAAAAACAGGACTGTTAGATGGGCAATTCTTGACTTTTTAAAGTTGAATTTGTAACCCTCTGCTGCGAATCCAAGTATTATGGTGTTTACTCTCTTCAAGTGAGTATCCAAGTCATCATCTGTTAGATAGATGTCGTCGACATAAGATAATGCCTCGTCATCATATGTTTGTAGTAACTCTGTTACTCTCGCTGAGAATAATCCTGGGCTGTTCTTGAACCCCTGGGGCAAACGACAGAAATTTTTTTGCGCGCCATTTATTGGGAACGCCGTCAAATATCTGCTCTCTGGTGCTATATTTTGACAAAAGAATCCATTAGAGATGTCTAATGTTGTTTTGTATTTTTTGCGCACTATGTTATTCATTAGTGCAGCACTATGCGAGTTTTGTACTGCAAAGGTTTTGCAACATGAGTTAAGGTGTCTGTAATCCAAAACAAGACGATATGAATTGTCTGGTTTGGAGACAGGAAACAAAGGATTGTTCATTTGAGAGGTGCAAGTTTCAATCACCCCCTGGTATTCAAGTTGATCTAGGATTTCTTTTACCTGTTTTTTAGCTTCTTGCTTAATTGTGTACTGCCTCTGTGCAGTAGGTTGTGATTTTACCTGGATTTTGTGAGGAGGAGAGTCCTCATCCCATCCTACATGATTTTTATATAAAGCAGGAGCTTGAGCTACTGCCCACTTTCTTGCAAGTGTATATTTTTTATGAATTGGAATATGGTTTGAGAAGGCAGGCATAATTATTTCTTTGCCATGAGGGCACTCCCTGACAAACTCTGGTGGCCAGTCTCTTTCAGCTAGAAGGATGTCATAGCCCTTGGAGAGAATATCCCAAAAGAGTCCCCTTATTTTTCTAGTCTTATCCCCCTCTATACGCAACGTTATTTCATATATTTTATGAGGTATGCTAACTCTGGTATCTGCAGTTTCCACTTGAATGTATTCATTCGTGTCCACTGTCTCCAGATGATTCATAAGGACTTTGCGAGCTATGCTCACTTCTGCTGCGCTGTCTAGCATTGTCTGAGCCCATTCTCCGTTTTTCAGCTGTGTCCTCAGTATTCTCGGCATTGTTGATTACTTTAATACTGGCCACCTTCTTCTTTGGAAACTGTAATTTTTTATTTGGATGAGCAGGTTCCTTGTCTTTAGACTTGACGTGCTCTTCCCTGTGTTCTGATCGTCCTCTTCTTTCCGATTTCTGCGAGGAAGTCTGAAAAGATTGAGAGGGACGTGTATCAATATCTTGATATCTATCAGGTTTCTTTATATTATCCCTATTTCTAAGGTTGTATTTTTTCACAAAGGGCTCCCTTTGGGGAGTCTTGCGTCCTTGGTCCGGAGATCTTTCTCTCCTCCGAGGAGACCTTCCTCTGGACTGGAATCTTTTTTCTTTTGGATTGGATTGTTTATTTCCATCCCAGTTCTTCTTTTGACTGTTTAGATTATTTTTAATAAATACTTTTTTAGGACTTTCAATTAGTTGGGGTTTCACCGGTATTCCACCCAAACTATCTCTTCCTAGTTCCTCATAGGATTTTTCTATGATTCTGGCAATTTCAAATGGTTGGTCTCTTACATCTGTCTCTTTCAACCTCTGGCGGATCGCCACATTTGCTGCTTCTCCTTTTATGTTGGCTAGTAATATTGCCGAGACCTGCTTGAAGTCTTTCAGTAATTTCATACCAAGAGTTAAAGCAGGTTCTGGACCGTATTCATCTTGAATTTGTTTTAGCACATCTGGTATTACTGACATGGATGGAACACCATGTGTTTTTGTGTAAATGGAAGCAAAGACTGTACCCTAAGTGTCACAGTCCTCCACGTGTGGTGCGATTCCCATTGGAAGACAGATGGCCAGAATCCTGTGTTTCTCAAGAGGGGTGGTATCCGGGAATACCGCCTCTATTTGAGTGATTTTTTGTGCTAACCAGAATGGAATTTGTTCCCGTTTTGCGGGTACTTTACCCAGACAGGATTGTATGTTCTGTGGTGTAATTTTATTTGTGTTCCCCTGATGAGGGGTCAGCTGTGGAATTTTAATTGATGGTTGGACTGTTGAAGTCCGCATTACATATTGGACTAATTGTTTATGTATTTTAATTAATTGTTTTAGCTGTGTTAAAAGTTCTGGTGCAGGCATTTCTTCAATTTCTGGATGTGGTGTGTATCTCCCTCGAGGACATTGCCTGACCGGTGCAGCCGATTTTGGGGCTGACGCCGGCAGGTTAGAAAGGTCGCCATCTTGGGGAGGAAGGAAGGAAGAGGGTAGCGGTCCAGTTGTTGGACGTTCCCCGAGTGAAAAGGTATTTAAATCTCGCTCTCTCGCCAAACCACAGATTTACTATTACTCACCCCTGAGGCGAAAAGCCCGGGGCTCTCCTTGCTATCCCTTTCATTTCTGACATTTACTGACAGAATAGAATTGTTTGCAGAAATATTTTAAATCCTTGTAAAATATTTTAAATAGCCCGTTTTTACCTGCTAACAAAGATGAATTCCTCGTGGCAAGACTAACGTTGCTCCGAGGCCCCTCGAGGACATTGCCTGACCGGTGCAGCCGATTTTGGGGCTGACGCCGGCAGGTTAGAAAGGTCGCCATCTTGGGGAGGAAGGAAGGAAGAGGGTAGCGGTCCAGTTGTTGGACGCTCCCCGAGTGAAAAGGTATTTAAATCTCGCTCTCCCGCCAAACCACAGATTTACTATTACTCACCCCTGAGGCGAAAAGCCGGGGGCTCTCCTTGCTATCCCTTTCATTTCTGACATTTACTAAACAGAATAGAATTGTTTGCAGAAATATTTTAAATCCTTGTAAAATATTTTAAATAGCTCGTTTTTACCTGCTAACAAAGATTAATTCCTCGTGGCAAGACTAACGTTGCTCCGAGGCCCCTCGAGGACATTGCCTGACCGGTGCAGCCGATTTTGGGGCTGACGCCGGCAGGTTAGAAAGGTCGCCATCTTGGGGAGGAAGGAAGGAAGAGGGTAGCGGTCCAGTTGTTGGACGCTCCCCGAGTGAAAAGGTATTTAAATCTCGCTCTCCCGCCAAACCACAGATTTACTATTACTCACCCCTGAGGCGAAACGCCGGGGGCTCTCCTTGCTATCCCTTTCATTTCTGACATTTACTGAACAGAATAGAATTGTTTGCAGAAATATTTTAAATCCTTGTAAAATATTTTAAATAGCTCGTTTTTACCTGCTAACAAAGATTAATTCCTCGTGGCAAGACTAACGTTGCTCCGAGGCCCCTCGAGGACATTGCCTGACCGGTGCAGCCGATTTTGGGGCTGACGCCGGCAGGTTAGAAAGGTCGCCATCTTGGGGAGGAAGGAAGGAAGAGGGTAGCGGTCCAGTTATCTGAAAGAAACAGGTTAGTATTAGATTCCTTACCTTAGAATATCCCCAGGCGTCAGTCTGGATCCGGAAACTTTTGCGTAGCAGTACCCCTGCGCGTCGGTAGGCATCGTCTGCAGGCGTCCCCTGCGGCTCCGCGTCGTCGGCGTCGTGCGCCGTGATGACGTCGCTGGAGTATATAGACGCCGCCTCCGCGCGCTGACGTCAGTTCTTCTTTTTTCCGCGCCAGTTAGCGCAGATCCGAAGAGCAGTACTCCGGTCTTTTGACCAAGTTTCTTGTTAACTACTTAATCTTCTACGGTGCCGGTAGGATGCCCGGTTTCAAGGGTTGCGACGAGTGCGACCGCCTGATGTCGGTCACCGACCACCATCGACTCTGCCTCCGGTGTCTGGGCGCGGACCACGACGTGGAGTCCTGCGTCGACTGTCGGGCCTTGACTGGTAAAGCTAGGCGGGAGCGGTCCCGCAAGCTTCTCGAGCTCCGTGTGTCGGCCCCGCGTCGAGAGCGGTCCCGGTCCGGTCGGAGGTCGAGGGAGCGGTCGAAGGAACGATCGCGGAGCCGCCATGAGCGCTCCGGGAGTCGCCACCATTCCTCCGGTTCGTCAGGTAAGCGTAAGAAGTCGGGGCGTCGTCATCGTACCCCCGACTCCCCCCGACGCCCGCGTGATGCGGCCGGGGGCTCGGGTGGCCCCACCCACGCGGGCCCGCGTGGGTCGCCGACGCCGTCTGCCCCATACCCGTCGGTCCCTGGGGAAGGCGCGTCGCGTGAGGAGATCGAGGCCTTCCTCATAGCTATGAGGGCGAGGTCTCCTCCGGCGGGGCCTACGGCGCCTGCGGGCCCGTCGGTCCCGTCTGGGGGCCCGAGCGGTTCGGGTGCTCCTGCCTCGACGCCGCCGGTGGCTCCGGCCCCGGCGCCGCTGGGCCCCTCAGGTTCGTCGCCGGCTGGTCTACCGGCCTCTCCGGCGTCGGTTCCTTTGGGCCAACCCGTGGTACCGCCTCCGTGCGGTGCAGCGACTCCGCCGTCAGTTCCGGCCGGCGTCGGGTCCCCGGTGCCGACGCCACGCGGCGCCACCCCCATTCCCCCTCTGACTCCTGACGCGGAGTCGGACCGGCGTCGTCCGACGCCGGATCCGGCGCCGATGGGGCCCATTGACCCCGAGGTCTATATCGTCGATCCAGAATACGGCGATGAGGACGAGTATGGAGAGGGTTTGGAGGGGTCTGAGGACCCTTTATCCCGTGCCTGCCAGTATGATGTGGACTGGGTAGGTGATCTGGGTGATGCCAGTGGTCTGGACGAGTCTCCCAACCCTGGGTTTGTCTCCCCGACCCCTGTGGCGTCTGAGGCAGGTGCTGCCTATTCGGTGGTCCTGATGAGGGCTGCCAAGGCCTTGAGCCTTGAGCTCCCTGTCGCGAAGGTCAAGCCGAACATTCTGACCGAAGTGTTTAAACCGCAGTCATGCCCCCAGGAGCCTCTGCTGCCGTTTAATGAGGCCCTGACGGATGTCCTTTTGGGCACCTGGTCCAGGCCCGCTTCCGGTGCACCGGTTGACCGGAACGTTGCCAGGCGTCACCGTCCGTGCTCGGACGACCCTGCCTTCCTATCCACCCATCCCTCCCCGGAGAGTCTGGTGATCCAGGCCTCCACTTCACAGTCCGCGTTCCCGTCGGCTCCGCCCGATCGGGAATCAAAGCGGTATGACCAATTTGGTAAAAAGGTCTTTTCCTCTTTGAGCGCTGGACTGCGGTCTTGTAATACCGCGTGCCTCTTGGGCCGCTACACCCACTCCCTGTGGGATACGGTCGAGGAGTGTTTGCCGCAATGCCCCCAGGAAGTGCGGGACAAGCTCACCCGGGCCTTGGTTGAAGGCCGGGATGCGGCGCGGTACTCGATCCGTTGTGGTCTGGACACGACCGACTCGCTGGGACGGGCTATGTCCACGACGGTGGCGATTCGTCGCCATGCTTGGCTGAGATCTGCCAACTTCTCGCCAGACGTCCAAAATACACTCATGGACATGCCATTTGATGGCAGTCGCCTGTTTGGTGACAAAGCGGACCACGCGCTGGAGCGCTTCAAGGACTCCAGGGTCACGGCCAAGTCCTTGGGTCTTTCGACCCAGCGCCAGCAGACGGGTTCGTTTCGCCCCTTTCGTGGCCAAGGGAGGGGCGGTCCCACACGTGCTGCCAGCCACGCGCCGCAGAACGCTCCCCAGCGCGGTGGCGGCCGTGGTTTCCGCCGTGGTGGCGGTAGAGGCCAGCGGCGAGGTCAGTCCACGCCTCCCCCCGCTGCTGCATCCAAGCCTTCCTAGTCCGAGCTTTCGGGCTCACGTGACGCCAGTGGGTGGCAGGGTTCGCCATCACCACTCCCGCTGGCGCGCGATAACATCGGACAGGTGGGTGCTGCAGCTCGTTCGAAGGGGCTACGCCCTCCCCTTCGAGTCCACTCCTCCAGCCATGCCACCGCAGAACCACCGTGTGTCGGGGGACCACTTGACACTTCTGCAGGAGGAAGTTACGGCCCTCTTGGCCAAGGGGGCCATCGAGCGCGTTCCTGGGCCAGAAGTAGGGTGTGGTTGCTACTCCCACTACTTTCTGGTGCCCAAGAAGGACAAAGGAGGCCTCCGTCCTATCTTGGACCTACGGAACGTCAACGGCTTCCTCCGGAAGGAGAAGTTCAAGATGTTGACTTTGGCTCAGGTCTTGGCTGCTCTAGACCCTCAAGACTGGATGGTAGCGTTGGACTTGCAGGATGCGTATTTTCACATCCCCGTCCTGCCGGCCCACCGGCGTTACCTGCGGTTCACAGTAGGCCAGGAGCACTTTCAGTTTATCGTGCTCCCATTCGGCCTTACCAGCGCCCCACGGGTGTTCACGAAAGTGATGGCGGTGGTCGCAGCTCATCTGCGCCGGTTAGGGGTTTCAGTCTTCCCCTACCTCGACGACTGGTTGTTGAAGGCGGGCTCGCCCCAGACAGTCGTCCACCACCTTCAGATGACGGCAGACCTCCTGCACGAGCTGGGGTTTTCCATCAATGTGCCGAAATCACACCTGTGTCCCTCTCAAAAGCTCCTTTTCATCGGAGCGGTTCTCGACTCGGCGCAGTTTCGGGTTTATCCCCCGGAACGGCGGGTCCGGGATATTCAGGCTCTGATTCCCATCTTTCAGCCGTTATTCCGGGTTTCGGTCAGGTTGACGCTGCGGCTTCTGGGGCTGATGGCCTCCTGCATCCTACTGGTGCATCACGCCAGGTGGCGGATGCGGGCTCTGCAGTGGGACCTGAAGTTTCAGTGGGCCCAGCATCAGGGCAACCTATCCGACCATGTCCTGATCTCGGAGGGCACTGCGAGACAGTTGCAGTGGTGGCTTACGGACCGCGATTGGGTCAGAGGCAGATCCCTCTCCCTTCCCCAACCGGAGCACGTGGTTGTGACGGACGCGTCCCTCCAGGGCTGGGGTGGCCACTTGGGAGAGGCGGAGATCAGAGGCATCTGGTCTCCGGCGGAGTCCCGGCTCCATATCAACCTGTTGGAGCTGCGGGCGATTCGCCTAGCACTGAATGCATTCCTCCCCTTTGTCAACGGGAGTGTAGTGCAGGTGTTCACGGACAACACCACCGCCATGTGGTACTGCAACAAACAGGGCGGTGTGGGGTCGTGGACCCTTTGCCAGGAGGCTCTGCGTCTCTG
The DNA here is from genome assembly GCF_964261635.1 of Lissotriton helveticus. Taxonomy (NCBI): domain Eukaryota; kingdom Metazoa; phylum Chordata; class Amphibia; order Caudata; family Salamandridae; genus Lissotriton; species Lissotriton helveticus. The sequence continues at coordinate 502,142,375 of NC_136062.1, forward strand.
GCAATGGCTGGAACGTCAGGGCGTGACTCTGACGGTTCAACACCTGGCAGGTTCTCTGAACGCCAGGGCGGACGAACTCAGCCGTCGGTGCTCGGTGGATCACGAATGGCGTCTGAACTCGGATGTGGCGAGAGGCCTCTTTCAGCAATGGGGAGAGCCTTGGTTAGATCTATTCGCCACAGAAGAGAACGCGCAATGTCATCAGTTCTGCGCGTTGGAGTTTCCAAGACGGCACTCGCTCGGCGACGCCTTTCGGCGCGAGTGGAGTTGCGGTCTGTTGTACGCCTTTCCGCCTATACCACTTCTGCCCAGAGTGCTGAAGAAGATCAGGCGCGACCGGGCCCAAGTTATCCTTGTGGCCCCGGACTGGGCTCGAAGATACTGGTATCCCGAGCTACTCAGCATGACAGAGGTAGGGAGCCAGCAGGGTGCTATGGTTACCCAGTGAGCGCAGGGGCTGGTACTCCGAAAAGCAGGTAGTGCATTGCTTCTTAACTTCGTTGTCCCCTGCGATAAGAGGTGCCTTTCTCTTATCGCGGTTTCTGCGACAATGGTTTACCGGGCCTGATTGTGACACACTCCGTGCCTTGCAGGATTGGTTCAGTAGAGGGCTCCGCTTACACCAGATTGATCTCGGCGGGTCCCTCAATCCGCCTGCCCCTTCAGGAGGACCTTCTGTCGCAGCAGCAGGGGACGGTCCTCCACCCGAACCTGTCCAGTCTCCACCTCCATGCTTGGAGATTGAGCGGCGGCAGTTGAGGCCATTTGACTTGCCTCCTGAAGTCTGTGATGTAATTCTGGCAGCCAGGCGTCCCTCCACAAAGTCGGTATACGCCTGCCGGTGGAACAGATTTGTGGCATGGTGCACAGCAAAGGCTGTGGATCCCCTTTCTGCCCCTCTGTCTGAGGTTCTCCTCTTCCTCCTTTCCCTTGCCCAGCAGGGCTCTGCTCTGGGCACTATCAAGGGCTATCTTTCTGCCCTTTCCGCCTTCTTGAGGCTACCTGATCAGCCATCTTTATTCAAGTCCCCTATTGTGTTACGATTCTTGAAGGGCATCACGCACATGTATCCCCCAACTCCGTTCGTGATGCCTCAGTGGGACTTGAACCTGGTTCTGACTTTCCTGATGTGCGCTCCCTTTGAGCCTCTTCATTCCTGTCCTCTCCGTCTTCTCACTTTAAAGACGGCCTTCCTGGTGGCTATCACCTCTGCCAGGAGAGTGAGTGAGCTCCAGGCTCTTTCTGTTAAACCTCCTTTCTTGTCTGTTCATCCTGATAAGGTGGTTCTTCGGACTAGACCTTCTTTCCTGCCCAAGGTAGTCTCTGCTTTTCACATTGGGCAGTCCATCACCTTGCCCTCCTTCTTCCCGCCTCCGCATCCTTCGAAGGATGAAGAGCGGCTCCATCGTCTGGACCCAAAACGTGCGCTTTCATTTTACATGGATCGCACACGCCAGTTCCGGGTGGATGACCAACTGTTTGTTGGCTACGTGGGTGAGAAGAAGGGAAGGGCGGTACAGAAGCGGACCATCTCTCGGTGGGTCGTCCTGTGCATCAAAGCATGCTACTCTTTGGCTCGGAAGGAGCCTCCTGTTGGGCTGAGGGCCCATTCCACTCGGGCCACGGCGGCTACTACTGCCCTGGGCCGGGGAGTCCCTTTGCAGGACATTTGCCAGGCGGCCACGTGGGCCTCGCTGCACACCTTTGCGAGGCACTACTGCCTGGACAGTCAAGTCCGGAGGGATGGCTTCTTTGGCCGTTCGGTCCTCCAGGACTTTCTGGTGTAGGTTGTATTGGTTCGCAGACCCACCACCGGGGTTGGTATTGCTGGGGTATCTATTCTAAGGTAAGGAATCTAATACTAACCTGTTTCTTTCAGATGAACAAGTTACTTACCTTCGGTAACGATATATCTGTAAGAAACAGTAGTTAGTATTAGATTCCTTACCGCCCCACCCATCCTCCCCGTTCTGCGAACTGATACCTAGGGTTAAGGACATCCCTTTCAGGGCCCTAGTTTCAAATGGCACCAGTGTTAGTTCTCACATGGCTCTGCGTGTTCTGGCGCGGAAAAGCTGTGTGCAAAGAACTGACGTCAGCGCGCGGAGGCGGCGTCTATATACTCCAGCGACGTCATCACGGCGCACGACGCCGACGACGCGGAGCCGCAGGGGACGCCTGCAGACGACGCCTACCGACGCGCAGGGGTACTGCTACGCAAAAGTTTCCGGATCCAGACTGACGCCTGGGGATATTCTAAGGTAAGGAATCTAATACTAACTACTGTTTCTTACAGATATATCGTTACCTAAGGTAAGTAACTTGTTCGTTAGGACGCTCCTCACCTCCTCCGACTGGATATAAGGATGACGTCTTCCCATCCGCGCAGCGGGCGCGCCAAAGGCAAGCCCGTCTGCGCCCGTCCGCGGCATACCGGGGCACGGGGCCAGAACCCCTGCCCATTCCACCCTGAATGCCATAAACAGTAGGACACATATGTAAATGTAAATGTAAATGTATTTGTAAATGTATTTCGACTTATATAGCGCACGAATCACCCGAAGGTCTCAAGGCGCTTGCTTAGGGAACCCGTCCTGGTATTCCCCTGTGAGATACCCCAGCAGGGTATCCACAAGGTGAAAGCCAGGCATCCCGCCGCGATGGGCCGTAGTGGAGATTAAGCAAGCTATTGCCCAGAGTCGCAGAGTGTGACCCCGTGAGTCGAGTAGGCACCAGAGCGAGAATTGTCGAGTCTGTGGAATTTTGAGCCCGAGACCCGCCGAGGCGGGGAATCGAACCCTGGTCCACGGCCGAACTCAGCTTCCGGGTCTGCCACCTCTAACCACTGAGCCACGCTTCTCCACATTATTATCCATATTAGGTATTCTACCAAGGATATGCTTGCCATACGCCCCAATGTTAAAGAGAGTTGCCGCCATACTATGTCAGTAGACTCTCCCACGTTGTACTGTGCGACCTGCCATTTCACTATTAGGGGAGGAAAGAATGGTGAGTTAAAAGGGACGATTTTGAAAATGACATTACTTAATTGTAGATCCCTCAAAAAACACAGATTAGAGATACATGATCTTGTGTTACACGGTGATCTCGATGTACTCTTTTTAACAGAAACGTGGCTTGATACAGCCTCGACTCCAGAAACCTTGGAGGCGGTCCCGGTAGGATATAGCCTGCTTAGAATTGATAGAGAAAAACAGAAGGGAGGAGGATTGGCTATAATTCACAAGAGCGACCTACACTGTACCTTAGAGAAGGCTACACTGCCTAACAGTGAGGATGTGTTTTTTGCGATGAAAACTAGTCCCAAAAGTAATATCAATGGACTTCTGGTGTATAGGCCCCCTGGTAAGTCCTCACAATTTGCCACTCAGCTGACAGAACTAATAACGCAACATGCGCTCCGACATAAGAAATTTCTTATTTTGGGAGACCTCAATTTTCATTTTGAAGATCTCAAATGTAGGGAGGCACAGGCCGTGGTAGATGCTTTGAAATCATTATCACTAACACTGCAATCTACATTTCCTTCTCACCAACTTGGCCATCTTCTTGACCCTGTTTTTGCCAACTGGGAGGGTATTAAAGTCACCTCTCCGCTGCAAATTACATGGTCCGATCATTTTGTCATTCCCTTTGAGGTGGAAAATGTTCTACAGGAATGCAGTGCGACTAATTCTAATTCTAATATGCCCAATTCTAGACCCTTGAAACGCAGAGACTGGAAGAACTTTACAGAGGAAAAGTTTAAATCTGCACTATGTACAGAACCTCCTCCCCCCAACGGCACCCTGCTCAAGGCATGGGATGGCTATGAAAAATGGATGTCCAGGGCTCTGGACACAGTAGCACCATGGACACTTAAACCCCCTGTCAGAAAGACTCAAACGGCTCCATGGTTCTCCAAAGAACTTAAAGAAGCTAAAGCAAAATGCAAAAATACTGAACGGGGCTGGAGAAAAAATTATGATCCAGAGGACAAGCTAAAATATAAAAAGGAATTAAAAATTTACCATAAACTTATAAGAGCAGCTAAAGGTGTGCATTTCAAAGAACGCATTGAATCCGCAAAAAACCCCACTAAGGAACTTTTTTCAATATATAAAGAGCTCACGGTCCCCACCAGACTCGAGGCTCGAGACACATACTCTAACGAGTTATGTGATGAGATTGCGGACTTTTTTGTGAAAAAAGTAGACTTAATACATGCCACTTTCACAGACAGCACACATGATCACCACTCAATAGTGAGAAATGTTTCCGCTACCAAGCCCCAGTTAACAAGCTTCTCAGTCCCTAAGAGGTCAGATCTGCTTCCCATTATGAGAGGAATCCATTCTGGATCCCCTCTTGATGTAATCTCCCCTAATCGCTGTATGGGAGCTGTTGATGGCATGATTGAGCAGATTGAACCGCTTATCGCTCTCTCTTTTCAGGAGTGCCATGTGCTGGATGCTTGGAAAACCGCACAGGTTATACCCCTGAAAAAGAAAGCGAATATTCATATCTCCCAACTGCAAAACCTCCGTCCTATCTCTCTTCTCCCCTTCTGTGGGAAAGTTGTGGAGAAGGTCGTGAACAAGCAACTTATGAAATTTATTGAAGAGAACTCTTGCCTCCACTCAACTCAGTCAGGGTTCAGAGCAGGATATTCAACCGAATCCGCGGCCCTCTTTTCCACAGAACGCTTGAGACAACTTGTTGATGGAGGGCAGACAGCAGCGTTGGTGTTATTAGACCTTAGTGCAGCATTTGACACCGTGCTGCACTCAACGCTGCTGTCGCGCCTTTCCGACATGGGAATAGAGGGTCCAGCCCTGGAGTGGATAAAATCTTTTTTGGAAAACAGGAGTTTTCAGGTGCATTGCCCTCCCTATAAATCATCTCCTCGCAAGTTGAGACATGGGGTTCCACAAGGCTCAAGCCTGAGCCCCACGCTGTTCAATATTTATATGGAGCCTTTGGCACATATCGTGGAAGCCTATGGTGTGGATATCGTCACATATGCTGACGATACCCAATTAATAATTCAACTTGCCAACAACCAGCCAGAGGAAGCCATCAACTTTTCCAACTGTATGCGGGCTGTGGCAGGGTGGATGAACAGCAACTGCCTTCGCCTAAATGGCGATAAAACCGAGCTGTTGGTGGTCGGTAAGTCCCCCTCCACCTGGTCGCAGGACTGGTGGCCGACGGAATTAGGGCCAATCCCCCGCTCAGCAGAAGTTGTTAGAAATTTGGGAATTATGATTGATGCGGAGCTTTCCTTTAAGCAACAGATTAGCAAAATCACTGGAAAATGCTTTGGAATATTGAAAACTCTCCGCAAAGTTCTCGACCTGCTCCCCTTTGGTGCCAGGAAGAAACTTATTCATGCCCTAGTCACGACACATCTAGACTATGGCAATGCCCTTCTCCTGGGCCTGAGCAAAAAAGGCATTCAACAATTACAGTGTGTCCAAAATGCCGCTGCCCGCCTGGTACTCAATCTTCCACGCAGGGCATCTGGTAAGACGGCACTGCGTAAACTTCATTGGCTCCTTATTGTGGAGCGCATCAAGTTTAAGGCACTATGTATTGTTCATCGTATTGCCCAGGGAAAAGGCCCAAACTATCTGCTAAGACTCCTCACCACACATCGCCCCATTCGAAACCTCAGATCTGCCGGAGTGATGTTATTCCAACTCCCCCGTGTTCGCAAGACCAGAATGGGAGGTAGCTCCTTCCGCTTCTTGGCTAGTAAACACTGGAATAGCCTCCCCTTGAATCTTCGGATGGAGCCCTCCGAAATAAGATTCAGGCAAAATTTAAAAACTTATCTTTTTCCCAAGTAATTAAGTATCTTGGTGCATTCTAGGATTTTAGTTTGACCTGGTTTCAGCTTCTTCAGGGAGTAGTAGCATTTCAGCGCGGGGACACACCGTCATAGGTGTAACCAGGCGCTTTAAAAATGGTTTTATTATTTATTATTATTATCCGGCTAGGACCGGCCACGTTGCTCCTGGTCTACCTAGTGGACCGAGCCTGGTGATGTGATTATTATGTTTTAGGGCGCCATTAAACAAGAGCAAGTGCTCTTGGAATTTGAGTGGTATTTCCACCTCCTCGAAAGGAGTGTACTCATTAGGAGGATCCTCTATTTTGTAATAGTGGAGTCCCTTTGTTACAGCGTTTGCTGCTGGAAAGTTTATCCATGAATAGAATACCTCTGTCTGCCGATATTCGTGTGCCTCAATTACGAATATGACTGTACCACCTCTCGGTGTCAGTCCATTTTCTATAAGTTTTAAAGTTATAGATTTTCTTATGTTGACCGGGATTAGTATTGCATCCGGGTCTTCCTGTACTAGACTTATGTCATCCGCTAGGAGTTCAGCTGCTACTCTAACTGTCTCCCTTTCTTCTTCAGTTACTGACATTCTACTCTCAAGAAGGTTATTTTGTTTATTTGCAGATCAGGTTTCTATGGAAACAAAGATTAGATGCACAATATTTTGGAACAGTGTATCCTTCAACGTTGAATAAACCAAGAACCATACATAGGAGTCTCCGCTCTATGAAGTTTGGCGGATATTACCTTTCACCCACTCCAGACGTCTTTGGAGTATTATGGGAAAAAGGGCTCTGTGTGAAAAAGCACGACTGAGTTACTCTAATGTCTTGCGTTAGTTTTATCGCCTATCCAAACGGTTGGGCGCCATGTAGTGTAGTTCCTATTATCCCAATAGGCTCTGCGCATTGGAATAATACCTTCAATAGTATAGACCTAGGGCAGAGGTTAACTAGGTCTTCTACTGACGATATTAGACTTAAAGTTTAGTGTTTGCCAGCTAGCTCAGAGTTCACTAGAAACTTTCTCGAATAGACAAGGAGGAGTTTAACCTCCCTGGATAGACAAGAAGGGATTTAGTTTCTGACAACCATAGAACATGACAACTTTGCTCTCCCCTAATCAAGAGTGTATCTCTAGAGTCGTGTGAAAACAAAAGACAACTTATTTTACTCAGTCAGTTCAGTGCATTCTTAGTCTCACCAGATTGTAGAGAAAATGAAGAGACGGGCGTGTTCAATAAAAGATGTGATTTATTGATCAGTCTCTTTTCTCGTACAAGAGAAATGAATCGCTATCATTGTAATACTTATAGTTAAGTAAAGTGCATACAGTAAAAACAGAATTATAAAATAATACTGTAAAAGCATTGATATGGTTTCTGAGCCATATGATACTTAAAATGGATAAAATAGATACATACATATATACATTGACTAATCGTACTCAACTGGTGTTTCTAACTACGCCTACGCCAGTGTACCTGACCTAAGCCTAATACGTGGGCGGGAGTAGATAAATAACAGTTTGCTTTGCCAAGGGTCTGCTTCACGAATTCTCTGCAAGGGGTTATTCAGTTCTGTACCTGGGATTTAGAAGGCTGGAGGGCTGGTATCTCTATCTCAGGGCTTGATATCCCAGCTGCCTGCAAGGGCTGCTGGAAGCGCCGGGCTGGATTTATCGGCAGGAGAAAAGGCAGCGTCCTCTCAGCGCGTCAGAAAGGAGGGGCAGCGTCTGTGGGCTTCGCTCTCAGCTGGGCTCCTCGGCAAGTCTCGCTGCTCCAATCTCGTCACCACCGCATGTGTTTGCTTAAGGCAATGTCGGTAATATTTATACCTGAAAGGTGCCGAGATTGACGTAAGGATGGACATAAATACGTCAATAAGGATGTCATACGGACTGGTCGTTAGCACATTCTTTACTGAAGTTCTCGGTGAAATCAAAACAATGGCTGCGGGGATTTTCCCAGGTCGCTGTAGGTTTGAGTTTGTTTTGAGAACTCCGTATGCCTATTAGGGTGCTGGAGAAATAGTGCGTGCCTAATGAGGTGGCATGCGCTATGACCTAATCTGATAACGTGCTTCTGTGCCGTTGTATGGATAATCAGATAACGGGTTTTTGCGCCGTTGAATGGCTGCTAGTTAGTTATTAACCAGACAAGGGTCAGAAATAGGGGGATCGATACAGTACCCATAGTCAATACATCCCAATATAAATTAATATCTATCTAAAATTAATTAAAAGTAATTACGAATTTAATATAATAATTAATCAATTAAAATTACAAAATAAATTTACGGGTGTCAGAGTAGGCTAAAGAACGGTGATGGATTAAACCCAGATCTGTTGACTGGGTGTAAGCGTTTGATTGGTTCAGATGCTCCATCCATCACCACCCCCTTTTGTACCACTTTGTTCGCCATAAGTTGGCACGGTATGCTCAGACGTGAGTCCCTTGCTCATTTTGCCACTAGATTCAAGCAAGCCAGGCTGAAGACGGCTGAAATGCCAGACAACGGTCCTCGGAAGCTTGTTTCCGGTCCAGGGAAGGCATGGCTTGGCAGTTCGGGCTGGACTGTTCCCATGATGCACAGGGTCAGACTGATTTGCATATGGCCATGTCTGAACTGGGGTGGCAGAGTGGGCTAAAGAACGGTGATGGATTAAACCCAGATCTGTTGACTGGGTGTGAGCGTTTGATTGGTCCAGATGCTCCGTCCATCACCACCCCCTTTTGTACCACTCTACATATTAAACATCCAGGTTTTTAAACCCTTACGATAGTTCTTGTAACTTGTTTCAGTACGAAGTGCCATCGGAAGGGAGTTCCACATCAATGGGCCAAGATAAAAAAAACGACCGGCTGCCCATGTGGGACAGCCTGATTGTAGGAAGGTGGAATCGGACTACATGGTTGCCCCCACTTTTTTCCTGTTTTTGTGATGGTTTTTGACTTAGTTTGGCTGGGATCCTGCTATTCATGGCCCCAGCCTAGCTGCTGATTCCTCTCTAAATTGATTCCATGTACTTTAGGTACTTTCCAGTTTGGTTACTGGGGTACCCTTGTGAGTCCTTAGTACATGGTACCTTGGGTACCAAGGGCACAGGTACCCCAGAAGCCTAACAGGGGCTGCAGCATGTATCGTGCCACCCCTAGGAAGCCTTCCAAAATGACACCACAGGACTGCTACTGCAGCCTGGGTAAGGTGGTGCATGCACCCCTTACTTAGATATAGGTTACCTATATCTACCTTTAATCACTGTGCATAGAAACCTATCAGTCACCCCTATGGCAGGCCTTATTAATCCTGAAGGCAGAGTGCTTGGTTTTGTGTGAGAGGGTGTCCATGCATGAGCAGGGCCCCTCTGCAGCCTTAGGAATCTATTCTCCGGGGTTGTTCTGTGATGCAGCCAAACCATATACTCTTAAGTGCATTATAACCTTGCGTTAAATGCTAACTTTGGAATGGCTGCGAGGAAACATGTTATGTTTGGTGTCAACCACTTTGGAATACTACTCCCCCGCCAGTCCTGGCGGCTGGGGCATGATTCCACCCTTCTAGAGGGAGAACATATACACACTGGTACACCCGGTATCAGTTTAAAAGAGCCCTGGTATCACAAAATGAATGTTGCAGCCACAGACACAAGTCTAGCCACCTGCTGCTGGATGAAACTCTGAACACTAGGTTTCCTGTCACAGGGAGGTGTCACCACCTCCCAGACATGCTTTAGTGTATTGGGGCTGGGTGGGTGCAATCCAAGAGTGCTTTGAAGTCTGCACTGGGGGCATATTTAGTGTCCCTGTGCATAGTCCAGTTCAAAACGGTTGCAGGGTCTACCAGCCCCTGCTCTGGTGCGAAACTAGACCATGGAAATGGGTGTAGCCACCCCTCTTCCCAAATCCTCCTTTAGGTACACTCCAGTTTGGTTACTGGGGTACCCTTGTGAGTCCTTAGTACATGGTACCATGGGTACCAAGGGCATAGGTACCCCAGAGGCCTACCAGGGGCTGCAGCATGTATCGTGCCACCCCTGGGAAGCCTTCCAAAATGACACCACAGGACTGCTACTGCAGCCTGGGTAAGGTGGTGCATGCACCCCTTACTTAGATATAGGTTACCTATATTTACTTTTAATCACTGTGCATAGAAACCTATCAGTCACCCCTATGGCAGGCCTTATTAATCCTGAAGGCAGAGTGCTTGGTTTTGTGTGAGAGGGTGTCCATGCATGAGCAGGGCCCCTCTGCAGCCTTAGGAATCTATTCTCCGAGGTTGTTCTGTGATGCAGCCAAACCATATACTCTTAAGTGCATTATAACCTTGCGTTAAATGATAACTTTGGAATGGCTGCGAGGAAACATGTCATGTTTGGTGTCAAACACTTTGGAATACTACTCCCCCGCCAGTCCTGGCGGCTGGGGCATGATTCCACCCTCCTAGAGGGAGAACATATACACACTGGTACACCCGGTACCAGTTTATAAGAGCCCTGGTATCACAAAATGAATGTTGCAGCCACAGACACAAGTCTGGCCACCTGCTGCTGGATGAAACTCTGAACACTAGGTTTCCTGTCACAGGGAGGTGTCACCACCTCCCAGACATGCTTTAGTGTATTGGGGCTGGGTGAGTGCAATCCAACAGTGCTTTGAAGTCTGCACTGGGGGCATATTTAGTGTCCCTGTGCATAGTCCAGTTCAAAACGGTTGCAGGGGCTACCAGCCCCTGCTCTGGTGCGAAACTAGACCATGGAAATGGGTGTAGCCACCCCTCTTCCCAAATCCTCCTACAGGTGGGGCGGATCACTGACATAATATCGAGTGACAGAATATCGACTAGCAAAAATATCGAGGAAAAAATATCTACAGACAAAATATCGAGTTTGTATCTACAAACAGGTAAGTACAAAAACATTGAGTACAAAATATCGTTTACAAAAATATAGTTTTAAAAAATATCGACTTTATTAAAAACAGTGTTAAATTAAATTAAAAATAAAAATTAATTACTAAAATATACTTAAAAATACTTAAATTAACTTATAATAATTAAATAAATAATTAAAGTTATAAAAAAAATTACAATCATATTTGTTAAAACATATATATATATATATAAACATAATATAATTAAATAATATCCAATAATATTACCGTACGATAGCAGAAGTGTAAAAATACTATTCCCACTCCACAGAGTGCAACTGTAGGGAAAGCGTTGGACAGCGTAGGGGTAAAAAATACTATTCCCACTCCAGTGGGTGCAACAGTGAGGAAAGCGTTGGATAGCGTAGGGGTCAAAATTACTATTCCCACTCCAGTGGGTGCAACAGTAGGGAAAGCGTTGGATAGCGTAAGGGTTAAAATTACTATTCCCACTCCAGGGAGTGCAACAGTAGGGAAAGCGTTAGATAGCGTAGGGGTAAAAATTACTATTCCCACTCCAGTGGGTGCAACAGTAGGGAAAGTGTGGGATAGCGTAGGGGTAAAAATTACTATTCCCACTCCAGTGGGTGCAACATTAGGGAAAGCGTTGGATAGCGTAGGGGTAAAAATTACTATTCCCACTCCAAATAGTGCAACAGTAGGGAAAGCGTTGGATAGCGTAGGGGTTTAAATTACTATTCCCACTCCAAAGAGTGCAACAGTAGGGAAAGCGTTGGATAGCGTAGGGGTAAAAACTACTATTCCCACTCCAAAGAGTGCAACAGTAGGGAAAGCGTTGGATAGCGTAGGGTTTTAAATTACTATTACCACTCCAAAGAGTGCAACAGTAGGGAAAGCGTTGGATAGCGTAGGGGTTTAAATTACTATTACCACTCCAAAGAGTGCAACAGTAGGGAAAGCGTTGGATAGCGTAGAGGTAAAAATTAGTATTCCCACTCCAGTGGGTGCAACAGTAGGTAAAGCGTTGGATAGCGTAGGGGTTAAAATTACTATTCCCACTCCAAAGAGTGCAACAGTAGGGAAAGCGTTGGATAGCATAGGGGTTTAAATTACTATTACCACTCCAAAGAGTGCAACAGTAGGGAAAGCGTTGGATAGCGTAGAGGTAAAAATTAGTATTCCCACTCCAGTGGGTGCAACAGTAGGGAAAGCGTTGGATAGCGTAGGGGTTAAAATTACTATTCCCACTCCAAAGAGTGCAACAGTAGGGAAAGTGTTGGATAGCGTAGGGGTAAAAATTACTATTCCCACTCCAGTGAGTGCAACAGTAGGGAAAGTGTTGGATAGCGTAGGGGTAAAAACTACTATTCCCACTCCAGTGGGTGCAACAGTAGGAAAAGCGTTGGATAGCGTACGGGTAAAAATTACTATTCAAACACCAAAGAGTGCAACAGTAGGGAAAGCGTTGGATAGCGTAGGGGTCAAAATTACTATTCCCACTCCAGTGGGTGCAACAGTAGGGAAAGCGTTGGATAGCGTAGGGGTTAAAATTACTATTCCCACTCCAGGGAGTGCAACAGTAGGGAAAGCGTTAGATAGCGTAGGGGTAAAAATTACTATTCCCACTCCAGTGGGTGCAACAGTAGGGAAAGTGTGGGATAGCGTAGGGGTAAAAATTACTATTCCCACTCCAGTGGGTGCAACATTAGGGAAAGCGTTGGATAGCGTAGGGGTAAAAATTACTATTCCCACTCCAAATAGTGCAACAGTAGGGAAAGCGTTGGATAGCGTAGGGGTTTAAATTACTATTCCCACTCCAAAGAGTGCAACAGTAGGGAAAGCGTTGGATAGCGTAGGGGTAAAAACTACTATTCCCACTCCAAAGAGTGCAACAGTAGGGAAAGCGTTGGATAGCGTAGGGTTTTAAATTACTATTACCACTCCAAAGAGTGCAACAGTAGGGAAAGCGTTGGATAGCGTAGGGGTTTAAATTACTATTACCACTCCAAAGAGTGCAACAGTAGGGAAAGCGTTGGATAGCGTAGAGGTAAAAATTAGTATTCCCACTCCAGTGGGTGCAACAGTAGGTAAAGCGTTGGATAGCGTAGGGGTTAAAATTACTATTCCCACTCCAAGGAGTGCAACAGTAGGGAAAGCGTTGGATAGCATAGGGGTTTAAATTACTATTACCACTCCAAAGAGTGCAACAGTAGGGAAAGCGTTGGATAGCGTAGAGGTAAAAATTAGTATTCCCACTCCAGTGGGTGCAACAGTAGGGAAAGCGTTGGATAGCGTAGGGGTTAAAATTACTATTCCCACTCCAAAGAGTGCAACAGTAGGGAAAGTGTTGGATAGCGTAGGGGTAAAAATTACTATTCCCACTCCAGTGAGTGCAACAGTAGGGAAAGTGTTGGATAGCGTAGGGGTAAAAACTACTATTCCCACTCCAGTGGGTGCAACAGTAGGAAAAGCGTTGGATAGCGTACGGGTAAAAATTACTATTCAAACTCCAAAGAGTGCAACAGTAGGGAAAGCGTTGGATAGCGTAGCAGTAAACATTTCTATTCCCACTCCAGTGGGTACTACAGTGAGGAAAGCGTTGGATAGGGTAGGGGTAAAAATTACTATTCCCACTCCAGTGAGTGCAACAGTAGAGAAAGCGTTGGATAGCGTAGAGGTGAAAATTACTATTCCCACTCCAGTGAGTGCAACAGTAGGGAAAGCGTTGGATAGCGTAGGGGTAAAAATTACTATTCCAACTCCAGAGAGTGCAACAGTAGGGAAATTAAATACTTCATATATTATTTCAATAAATATAAATTAATATCTATCTAAAATTAATTAAAAGTAATTACGAATTTAATATAATATAATAATTAATCAATTAAAATTACAAAATAAATTGAATTATTACATTTATTTAACTATTAATACAAATTAATTACAAATTAACAATTAATAATTTAACATTTAAAAATTCATTTACAATAAATTCAAATTAAATACAATTAAATAAATTGATTTATTTAATTAATTATAAATAAATAACTTCACATCCTATTCCCCTATAAACCCACAACCCACTACAGAAAGTAAATTATTAAATTAACATAATTAGCAATTGATCAATTAAATAAAATTAATTAGCAATTCTAATTTAATTAATTACCCATAAAAAGTAATTAACAATTAATTCTAAAACAATAACAATAAATATGTTAGCATATTTAATTAATTATAAATAAATTACTTCCCACCCAATTCCCCTATAAACGCACAACCCACTACAAAAAAAATTAGTAAAATTAACATAATTAGCAATTAATCAATTAATTTTAATTAATTGGCAATTAAAAGTTAATTAATTACCAAATATAAATTAATTAACAAATAATTATAAATAAATAACAATAAATAAATGTACATAATTAATTAATTATAATTAAATGACTTCCCACCCTATTCCCCTATAAACCCACAACCCGCTACAGAATTAAATTACGCAAAAATTAAAAAATAAATATTTCATTAATTAAGATTATTTATAACATAAATACACACTTTTCACACACATAATAACATAAAAAACACTATAAAAAATTCAATATTATAAAAAATTAGATAATTTTAATAACCTATATTATATACTTCGATATTTTAACTGTCTATATTTTTAACATTCGATATTACTTTACTTACCTTAAAAACGATATTTTTGATGTCTATTTTCCAAAATAAAGTTCCCTCCTTCTTCTCCCCTCTCCTCTGGATCACACAATCAATATAGCGCGGGAATGCCTTCGGGTCACCAGGCGCTCTACAAATCGCTAAATAAAATAAAATAAATATATTCTGTCCAGTCGATATTTTGTCCATTCGATATTTAAAACTCGATATTATGTCTAGTCGATATTTTCTAGTCGATATTTTGACTGTTCACGAGGTGGGGCCCCAGAATAAGTCCAACCTCTTCCTTGGGTATAAGAAAGAAACCCCTGACTACAGGACTTTTGATTACACCGGGACAAAACTGCTACAGATATCCCAGAACTTCGACAATCTACATGATTAGATGACTGAAAAATCTCCCTTGGAGTAAGGGAGTTACTCCTCTGCTTGGCAGGCACCAAAGACGCATTTGCTGGTTTGCATCTCTGAAACTCCCGCCAGACACCGAAGTATTTGCAACACAGGAGGTGGGATTCCAGACTTCCCAGAGGCCAAAAACAAGTCCCCAGTGTTAAAATCTGGTTTGCGATGTCAACATTATCGGTGCCATCTTGTCCCCTTTCAGACTCACGCACACTTGCAGCAACAGCCATTTTTTTTTTTAAAACCATGGTCTCTCTGCCCACTGCCAATAGCCAGCGCGTCTCTCCCCCTCACCCCCCGGCCTCGCAAGCATCCCCCGCGCCCTGTCAGCCCCCGGTCTCTCCTGCCTGGGCCATAAACGCACCTCCAGCGCGACCCTGCCTCCGAGCCACATCCCGTGCTGAACCCCCTCACTCTTTCATCTCATTCATAGAACAGGCCCTTTTGATAACCTCTTTCTCCCTGCCCGATTGTCCGGCCTGATCCCAGGCCATCACCTAGCCCAACAGATGCAGTTTATTGCCCCCTACAGTAGGACCTCGCCTCACATCAAAGGAGCGGGGATTAATCAATGCCTTCACACCCCTAGATCCGACCAATAGCCCGCATTCCTGTTCCCAGCGGAATGTCCAGCTGCGCGATAGCCATCATGCTGAGATTTGGGTGGGGACCCCTACTGTAGATATGTGTGAGAACGGGCCTGAACCGGGGATTCCAAAGATGCCTTTTTCGTACTTCAAAGCAATACCACGGATGTCATAAATTTAATAAAGCCATAAACTTGTGTATAAGAGGCCAGGCCTCAGAGATGTGGTTAGAGCACCTCGAGAAGATACCCTGTTGTCTGATTTGACGTGTTCTGCTCCGTCGGAATAAACTCCTGTTTCCTGCCTTCCAGTCTCCAGCGCCTGCCTCTTCATTTGGTAACCTTGAGTTGGGTGAGAGGCGGCTATCGCCGGGCAAACCTTGAAAAGGGGTAATCGACCTGATCTGCCTGACCCTTTTTCCACAATTGGCGTCCCAAACGTGGGGCCCATCAGCGACGCGTGGATCCAGTGGGAGAGGTCCCAACGACAGTGTGAACGACTGCAACGATCGGGAAAGAGCTCCTGCCCGATAGACCCTCGCCTGGCAGCCGATCATCCGAACTTCACCGGTTCCGAGCAGACCTCTCTCGAGTGATCTACGGTCCTGACTGGGAACCATCAGGAGTGCCACAGCAATTACGGAGAATAGAGGACGATCAGGCGCTGGAAGCGGAAGACGAGAAACTGTCCATGTGGTCCGGGTAAGGTCGTATAACACGACGATTTGCGAATTGATTGTTTGATTGTCTTGGAAAATACTAGTATTACGCATTTGATTGTTTGGTTCTGAGAGATTCTCTGTCTACAAACGGGGAAGGATAGGAGTATTCTCCCTTTGCAGATAGTGAAGGGTAGGTAGCGCAGGCTTTTGCCCCCGTTGTAACCCGTCGCGCCTACTTCCCTCTCCATTGATTGATTGTTTGTTCGAGCATTAACTGTTCGAAATTGGTTCTCTGAAAGGATCTTCTCTGCCTACAAACGGGGAGGAACAGGAATTTCCCTCTCTCTTTGCAGATAGTGAAGGGTAGGTAGCGCAGGCTTTTTCCCCCATTGTAACCCGTCGCGCCTATTTTATTCCTCATTTGATTGATTGATTGTTTGTCCGAACATTGACTGTTTAGAATTAGTTCTCTCTTTGGGTATTCCCTATTTGCGAATACTGTAGAATAGAAATATTCTGCCTAGTCTTCGCAAAGTAGTGAAGGATAGGTAGTGCAGACTTTTGTCCCCATTGTAACCCGTCATGCCTATCTTCTCCCCATTGTTCAGTAGTTGGTTCAGCCCGGACCGCTTATTAGAGGTGGATCATCCGGCTCCTCTGGAAGGCACCCCTAATAAGGATATGTTTTTAAAGTATGGACTAGTCGCCGTAGCTTATAGTAAATTATGGCATAAATATACTAAAAAGGATCGGGAAAGTCAGTGGCCACTGATAGGATCCTTCGATGATACTAAAATAAGCGTGCTGGAAACAGCCCTTTGTAACAATAAAACAACGCCCACTATGCTTGAAAGTTTTGGCATGTGGCGCAAAGAAACAGAACAGCGAAAGAAAAGAAATGAAGTCAGACTAGAAAAAGAATTACGAAAAGCAGCTCATTTAGCCGCGAGCAAATTGAAAGAAGAAATAAGAGAAAGAGAGGAAGCTAAACTAAAACAAGAATCTGAAACATCAAGCCAATGTCCCGTTAGAACGCCCGCCACGCTTTACCCTGAGCTACCTTCGAAGCAGCGAGCGAACGATGATCTACTGCTAGGTCCCCCGATCATCTACATGCCCCCTCCATACGCCCCTTCCCAACCCCTAGTGCAACGCACGCAACCCCCAAGCACAGATGAGAGCGGTACCAGAGCCTCGGTCCAGAGCCTCGGTCCTCACGGCCTCCGCACCGCACGGCCTCCACAGCGCAGTGCAAGCAGCAACAGTAGATGACCCCGACACTGAGAAGAAAGACTCCGCTAGATTAAATCGATTGAGTAAGAATGAACGAGCAGGGATTGATAAAATCGTAAAGACGCTAGTAGAACGGAAAGAAAATGAAGATTACGTGACAGATATATGCAATACATATGCTGATAACCACAAACGACACTTTGTTGCACGTTTCTGTTACCACACCCTTAACGCCTATGAAGACCGGTATCGGAACAAAGGTCCTGAAAGCCTAACGACTCTGTATAGAAAAGTCGACATTGGAGACGAGGGCGAGGGTGATGTGACGGACCTCTTCACGCGCACGCTTGAAGTCTTCCGCCACCTCACTGAACAAAGATTAGAAGCTAGCACCACGACCCCTGTAGCGACTGTACCTCAAACCGAGGGAACTAACACCATGATGCCGATAAGAGAAGCAGCTCCTTATTGGGTCCCCTCACGAGGACAGGGAACACACGACGATATTAACCACCAAGATGCGAGGGGGAGGGTAGTGTACAACTGGGTCTACCAACCCTGGGATCGGCAAGACATCCTGACTTTCCGAAAGTCCTTGCCCGATCTACGAAAGAACCCCACTGCCTTCTACACAGAATTAGGTACCGCCTTGGGTTCGACGATTATGACCCTAGTGGACATCGACTTGTTCTTCGGGCTATGTCTACCAGCTGATGTGTGGAAGCTAATCCGGAAAGTCGACCACCTTGAGCTGTTCGGACATACCTGGTTACAACTCGATGGCATAGACAAGCATCGAGAGCCCGGACAGAAACCTTTGAAATCAATTCTAGACCTGCCAGACAAAATCATACAAAAACTCAAAACCATAGTCCCAGAAAAGAAGGTGGACTGGTCGATAGTAACGGCCTGCTGCCAGAAACCCCAGGAAGACGTATCAGAATACTTTTCCAGGTTCGTAACGGTGTTCTCCGATTACAGCGGCCAGGACATGACCTCTGCAACCGGATATCACTTATTCGTCCAGAATTACGTAAAGGGCCTGACTCCAGAAGTCTCGCAGAAACTGCAGACTAGTGAAAGTAGTTGGGCTGCCTCCAAACCCGCGGCTATCCTTCAGATGGCTCAATACTACGAACGACAAAAGAATGAGAACGACAAAGCGACTGAGAGAAAGAAAAAGGACTTGAAAGAACGAGTAATGATCGCTCAATTGCAAGGAGCGACGATAGGTAGGGAACCGTACAAAGGACACTACCAGTCGACTGCCCCTAGAAATCCACCCCCTAAAGACCGTACCCCCGTGCCCTATGCTGGACGGACAGACATTGACGACAACCAGTGTGCGTTCTGCAAGGGATTTGGTCATTGGAAGTCCCAGTGTCCGGTCCTGTTAGAAATGCACAAAAATCGAGACACAAAAGACGTAGCGGATGGGCCGAAAAATAGAGGACAGGGACGAGGGCACGCAAACGACGCTAGCAATGACAGACCAGGCAGACCGAACACTTTTGACCGCCCCCGACAGAACCAATGCCAGCAGGCTGACTGTGACGATGCCCGCGACTTCGCATAGGACTGCCAAGGGCAAGGGAGTCGAGCTCTGTGTTGACCAGCAAGGTCCTTATGTCACCGCTAAGGTCCTAGGTACGAAGTCTCCATTTCTGGTAGACACTGGTGCGACGCGTAGTGCGTTATCTAAACGACTGATTCCAAGGGCACCCTTGTCTGGCTCACACATAACATCAATAGATTTTGATGGAACGCCCTCCACTAATCCCTTGTCCGCGCCGATCTCCTTCGACTTGGACAGTAACCCCACTGACACAACGTTTCTGCTTTCCTCCAACACCCCCGATGCCATTATGGGACTTGACTTACTGAAGCATTTCCGAGCTACTATTAGGTGTTCACAGGACGGAGTTCGAGTCATTCTGTACGATAACCCGACTCTGCTCAGACCTTATCCCTTACGACACATGTTCTCCATCTCTGACGCTGACTCATCCTTACTCGACTCTCTACCTCTGTATCTGTGGGCCAAAACTAACGCTGACGTAGGACGCATGATGATTGACCCTGTGCACATAACTGTTCGCCAAGATGCGATACTCCCAAAACTCCCACAGTATCGGATATCGCCCGAAGGTGAGAAGGCATTGGTAAAGATAATTCAGTCCTTGGTAGAGGCAGGAGTGGTAGAGGAAGTAGTCAGCAATATTTGCAACAGCCCTATCCTACCCATTGTAAAGAAGCAGGGTGAGGGAGATGAGAAAGCGTACCGCTTCATCATCGACCTTCGAGAGGTCAACAAAGTGGTTGTACCTCAGTACCCCGTAGTCTCGGATATCACCACCATTCTTACCCTGATTCCTTCCACAGCCACCACCTTCACTGTAATCGATCTCAAGAATGCATTCTTCTCCATCCCCATCCACCCAGACAGCCGCTACCTTTTCGGCTTCACGTTAAAATCCCGCTCATATAGATTTTGTAGAGCTCCCCAAGGTTACACAGAAAGTCCCAGCATCTATAGCCAGGCCCTCAAGAGACAGCTGGACGCCGTTCAGCTGCCGGATGGAGTGGTGTTGATACAATACGTCGATGATATCCTTTTGGCGGCCGACACCACTCCACTTGCAGTCACTACCACTGTCCAACTCCTGCACTTCCTTGCGGAAAATGGCCACAAGGTCTCCAAGAAGAAGTTGCAATTCTGCCAACCCCAGGTCACCTACCTAGGCCACCTCTTGTCCAAAGACGGGAGAAAGCTTACACCTGATCAAATTCAGGCCATTCTAGAAACCCCTGTCCCAAAGACCCAGAAACAAGTCGGCTCCCTGGTAGGCCTCACCTCCTTCTGCCGGCAGTGGTTGCCAAACTTCAGCCTCATTGTAAAGCCACTGCTTTCTCTACTAGCTAAAGATGTCCCCTTCACGCTCCCTTGGACCCCCGAATGCCAATCCTCCTTCAAAGAACTTCGAGACGCCCTTTGTTCTGCACCAGTCCTAGGAACCCCCGATTATACCAAACCCTTCTCTCTCTACACTCACGAAAGGGAGGGATGCGCTTTGTCTGTCCTGACTCAAACCATCGGCCCCAAGCAACGACCATGTGCCTATTTCTCTGCCACTTTTGACCCCGTAGCGAGAGCCTTGCCTGCCTGCCTTCGAGCCGTACCTGCCGCTGCTGTCTCTATCCGACAAAGTGAGGGGATCGTACTCTCGAATTCCCTCACGGTATTAGTGCCCCATGCTGTTGACACCCTCCTGAACCAGACTAAGACGCAACACCTGACTAGCGCACGACTGACTGGATACGAACTAACTCTGCTTGCACCCCACATCACGCTGAAAAGATGCACCACGCTGAACCCAGCCACCTTGTTGCCTCTGCCCGAAAATGACCCAAATGTCCCCCCTATACATGACTGTGTGACCCTCACGGACGAACAGACTAGGAGTAGAGTTGACCTCCGAGACACTGCCTTCCCAAACCCTGACGGAGAGCTATGGGTAGACGGCTCTTGCATTAAACTCCCCGACGGCACCACCTCAGCTGCCTATGCAGTTACCACAGCCCGAACTGTAGTTGAAACCGCCCGCATCACGCAACGATCCGCACAGGCGGCAGAACTGATTGCCCTCACACGAGCATGTATCCTAGCAAAGGGGACGACAGCAAACATTTACACGGACAGCCAGTATGCCTTCGGGGTGGTTCATTATTTTGGGCTCTTATGGAAGGAGAGGGGATTTCTGACATCTCATGGCACACCCATCCTGCACGGAGATCTAGTCTCCGCTCTGACTGAAGCGGTTCTCCTCCCCAAACGACTTGCCGTGATCAAATGCCAGGCACACAAAAAGGTGACAAACATCATTGGACAGGGAAATGCACTGGCCGACATCACTGCCCGAACCACAGCTGAGAATAGGACGATGACTCACATGTACGTGACTAGGTCACAAGCAGAAAAATGGACAGACGCTAGGGAAACTATTAGGGACATCCAAATGGCCAGTTCACCACACGAATTGACTGAATGGGCACGGGTGGGATTAAAAGACGATGAAGGCTGCTGGCAGACAAAAGACACGAACAAATGGTTGCTACCCAACTCGTATCTGATCCCCATACTGACTATGGCTCATTCCCCTGCACACATAGGATCTGCCCCTATGACCGAACTTGTCTCCCGAGTTTGGCATAACGATAGAATTGCAGACTCAGCCAAACGATTAGTCCAGCAATGTCTAGTCTGCCTGCAACACAACCCTGGGAAAGGAACTGTCGTACCCCGGGGAGGGTTTGGGGTCCCCAACCATCCATTTGAAGTCCTACAGATGGACTATATCCAGTTAGAGAGATGTCAAGGACTGAAGTATGTACTTGTTGTTGTATGCGCTTTTAGCAAATGGGTGGAAGCCTACCCGACGCGTGACAACACTGCCATTGCCACTGCAAAAGTACTACTGAAAGAGTTCTTCCCTCGCTACGGCCTTTGTCGTATTTTATGGAGTGACAATGGCCCCCATTTCGTAGCCGAGGTTATCCAGCTTATCCTGAAGGGGCTGGGGGTACGACAGAAATTCCACGCAGTTTTTCACCCCCAATCTGCTGGACTG
Organism: Lissotriton helveticus; assembly: GCF_964261635.1. Taxonomy (NCBI): domain Eukaryota; kingdom Metazoa; phylum Chordata; class Amphibia; order Caudata; family Salamandridae; genus Lissotriton; species Lissotriton helveticus. The sequence continues at coordinate 502,164,315 of NC_136062.1, forward strand.
GTCGAGCGCCACAACGCCACATTGAAACTAAAACTGGCAAAAATAGTGGCTACCACAGGACTAAAATGGCCAGACGCTCTTCCCCTGGCATTGCTGTCAATGCGTTCCACCCCCACCAAACACCACTTGACCCCTTACGAGGTCGTTTTTGGCCGACCCATGAGTATCTGGTCTGCACCCAAACTGACATCTATTCACGACGTCCCGGACATCCTAATGTCTGACTATCTGTATAACCTAACTAAAACGCTGTCTGTTATTCATCATCAGGTGCTGCAGGCTATCCCCGATGCTTCCAGGGGCCCCGGACATACCATCCGGCCTGGAGATTTCGTCCTAATTCGGAACTTCCAGCGGGAGAAGAGTCTGGAACCCCGCTGGACGGGCCCCTGGCAAGTTTTGATCACCACCCGAACAGCTCTTCGAGTGGAGGGAAAGCGCAATTGGCTGCACGCACACCACTGCAAGAAGATCTCGTCGAATCTGACAACAACCGAAGGCGTGACCACGTAAGAAGAGCTCCTGAACAAAGATCGACCATCCCTGAGCTGCTACCCGTAAACAGACGCGCTTGATCTGGCAACATATACCGACCCCACTGTGTCATCCAGAGAAGGGTACAACCTACGATGAAAGGAGGGAGCTTCGGCTAAGTAGACCGCTGACTAAGTTTATATTCTCAGAGTGGTGACCTAACACTACTAAGGTTGCCAGGAGAGAAGCCAAACGAAGTCTGTGGTTCTGCCCACTACCGAGCCCCCTTGAAGATGATGGAAGCGCCCGATCCGAAGATGATGGAAGCACCCGACTTGAAGATGGTGGAAGCGACCGGATACCCAAAGACTGACAAAATGCACAGTTCAAAGACTATTGCCTTCTTTGTTAACCTTCCCTTCTGCCTCCTCCTCATGACCACCCTCTGGATCTTGGAAGAAGGTTCGCCAGCACATAAGACACTTCTAGCCACTGTACTACCTGTCACTGTGAAAGAACACCACTTGATCTCTCTTTCACCTCAACTCCGAGAAAGACGTAAGGAGTGCTGGAACAACTCCTTCGTACAACTGTTACACCAACACAACCTTGCCGCCAATGCCACCGATTGCTGGATCTGTGGGTTGCTGCCACACGCCACCGGACACTCCATCCCATTCATTCCTTTGCCATTCTCTGTTCACGGCTCCTGCCTCGCCTGGCTGATTCTCCTGTAGGAGAGCTACAGAGATAGAGCAATCTCCAGCGAAACCATGTCTCACTTTTATCATGGGGCCTGGCCGGACGAAACAAAAAGAACAACTGCACCCTTTTGCCCTCTGACGCCCAACACCTCTGTTCACTTGGACATCCCAGCCAAAGAACGTGTCGAAATGCAGGTGTTCAACAACCCGGCCAGACCTACCTTCTCCTACCTCCGGAAACGAACAGCAGCCACCCTGACTGTGGCCCTATCTGTTGTCAATGTCTCGGGTCTTGTATGCATCGAAGGCCTCGGGACACAATTTGTAGGTCAAAGTGCCTGCAACATCACCAGAGCCTTGGACACAACTGATCCACCCTCTTTTGTCACCTCTCCAAACATGTACTTTGTCTGCGGTACGAAAGCCTACACCTGGCTCCCAAAGGCCTGGGGAGGTACCTGCTACATTGCCTTCATCCTTCCTCCGACCTATGTGGCATCTGCAAGCCACCACCGACAAAAACGAGAGAGAGACATTGACCAAGCCGACTCTACCGGAGCACAGTTCCTGGACGCAATGAAGGGACTTGTTCCACTCTGGGGTCCAATGACAAACAGCCGTGCGATCCGACATTTGACCCAGGCCGTTGAAACAACCATGAACATTACAGCTGGCATCCTCCCAAATAACACAGCCGAGCTTCAAGCAGTCCGCTTGGTGGCTCTTCTGAACCGCCTTGTTCTAGATGTGGTTCTAGCAGATCGTGGAGAGGCATGCCGCTTCATCGGGTCCAGCTGCTGCACCTACGTGCCGGACAATTCGCCCTCAGTGTACAAAGCCATCGAACATCTCCACAGACTTTCCTCCGAGGTTCATCAGGAACAAGAAGAATGGTCGCTTGGGAGTTGGTTCTGGAGTACAATAAAAGACTGGGGGTGGAGGTTGTTTACAATTATACTGATACCCATTGTTGTGTTATGTGGGTTCTGCCTAGGAATTCAATGTCTGCTGCCTTTGTGCTCACTATGTGCAAACTGTATCTGCCGGAAGACTCTGGACTTTGACAAGGAACGCATGAGAGCATTGTACGACGTCGAGGTTAAGGATTTAATGAAGATCGATATCGACTAGACAAAATGGCTAGATATGTTGAAAAGGGAGGACTGTTAAAATCTGGTTTGCGAAGTCAGCATTATCGGTGCCATCTTGTCCCCTTTCAGACTCACGCACACTTGCAGCAGCAGCCATTTTTTTTTTTGAAAACCATGGTCTCTCTGCCCACTGCCAATAGCCAGCGCGTCTCTCCCCCTCACCCCCCGGCCTCGCAAGCATCCCCCGCGCCCCGACAGCCCCCGGTCTCTCCTGCCTGGGCCATAAACGCACCTCCAGCGCGACCCTGCCTCCGAGCCACATCCCGTGCTGGACCCCCTCACTCTTTCATCTCATTCATAGAACAGGCCCTTTTGATAACCTCTTCCTCCCTGCCCGATTGTCCGGCCTGATCCCAGGCCATCACCTAGCCCAACAGATGCAGTTTATTGCCCCCTACAGTAGGACCTCGCCTCACATCAAAGGAGCGGGGATTAATCAATGCCTACACACCCCTAGATCCGACCGATAGCCCGCATTCCTGTTCCCAGCAGAATGTCCAGCTGCGCGATAGCCATCATGCTGAGATTTTGGGGGGGACCCCTACTGTAGATATGTGTGAGAACGGGCCTGAACCGGGGATTCCAAAGATGCCTTACCACGGATGTAATAAATGTAATAAAGCCATAAACTTGTGTATAAGAGGCCAGGCCTCAGAGATGCGGTTAGAGCACCTCGAGAAGATACCCTGTTGTCTGATTTGACGTGTTCTGCTCCGTCTGAATAAACTCCTGTTTCCTGCCTTCCAGTCTCCAGCGCCTGCCTCTTCATTTGGTAACCTTGAGTTGGGTGAGAGGCGGCTATCGCCGGGCAAACCTTGAAAAGGGGTAATCGACCTGATCTGCCTGACCCTTTTTCCACACCAGCAAAGCTGAAACCCGTGGCCCTAGTGGGCACTGTGGAACCGGAACCTCTGGACACCGTGCACCTTTCCAAGTGCATTAGCTTCTCGATGTTCCTTGAGGCTGTGAATTAGGTTACTTGTAGCCCAGACCCCGAGCACCTTTTCCGAAGATCGCTGGTCTACACTCCACGAGTGTTCCTTGAACCAGCCCTCTGTGTTTTTGCTCGAGGTACCCTCGCGATCCCTGGTCCATTGACTGGTGGGTCCCTGAGAATGCAACTCTGACTTTCCTTGGGTTTTCCTGGTTGCTCCAGACATGCCCTGACTTTCCACCACTTGGTGAGTCTCCCGGACCTTGCTGGTCTGCACCGAAGCATCTTTCCTCTTCCTGCATGGGTTGCTATTGCCAAGGCTTGTTGGGTCCAATCCGATCACCAACACTGCAGCACTTGACATCCTTTGTGGGTCAGTTTGAATCCAGCTCCTGGTCGTCGTCGACACCTCCTGGTCCTAGTGGCTGCAGAGGCAAGCTTCACCTCTTTGCACTTGAAACACCCAACATCAGTGGGCATTTGTCTATCATGCCCCTGGTCACTGGCTAGTGACACAGACTCTGTCCCCTCTGCTTTCAGGTTCTTCACATCTTTGATCCAGGCTTGGATCACTCCGGACACTTTCCTCTTCGACGGCAGCAGCACTTTGCAGCAGATTGCCATTGAAATCAATGACGATTCCCGACACCAAAAGATACCTATGCACCCGGCTTCCCTGGCTGAGGTAACTCGAGTATTCCATTGTTCCCGTGGGTGTTGGCCCCAGAACTCCTTAAGTCTAAAGGAGCTTGCTCAAAGTCCTCTCCTAAGTGTCCTTAATCTTTAAATTTCCAACCGCGACTTTCCCCATAGAAGCTAACGGCGATTCGCTGCTGTGTTCTCACACTGCACGCGTCCCCTGGGGTCCCCTGTGTCACTACCTTGGGAGGTTCCTTTTGGTGCTAGCGATTCTACAGGCTCTACACCTTGTGTCTAGTCAATTCTTGGTTCTTATACCACTTTATTGATATATGGTTTGGTTCACCCCTAGGGCCTAACGTATATTGTGCTAATTTACTGTGATATATTAAGTGTAACATATGTGCTTTGACCGCTAGCCTCATAAAGAGACTAGTGGGGTGTGTTTAGAATAAATACATATATTTTATATATATGCCTGTTGTGGTTCTCCTTTCATTTGGTCATTCACGAGATTATAGACTGGTAAAACAAGCTGCTTTATATTCCTTCAAGACTTAGCCTGAAGGCTGCTCTCCGCAGCTACCACTAGAATAGCTTTCAAATAAGGTTGTCTTTAACCTATCAACAATAAAGGGTGTTTAGACTGGTGCAAGGTGCCCACGATAACTAGTGGACAGCATATTCCAGGCCAACTTCTCACACTGGTTGATCCTTGGCACTGTGAAGTTTACCTTTGTGGCCGAACGTAAAGTACATGATGGACGGTAAAGATGAACTAAAGCATTCAGATATTGAGGCGGTTTGCCACTTTTGAATCTGAATATTTAGCTCAAGGCTTTGAACTTTAAGCTGTTCTCAACCCTGAGCCAATGCAGGTCACGAAGGACGCCTGAAATGGAGCTGTTTTGGGGATCTTGCAGAGCAGCCTTGCCATTGCATTTTGGACCAGTTGCAGCTATCGTACTGCATCCTTATTCACTCTAAGATATAGAATGTTGCCATAATCCAGCCTAGATGTAATAAGGGCATGGATCACAGTGCGTTGTGTGGATGATGACATCTTCCAGAGGATTTTCCTAAGCCATTTAACGATGGTAAAACAAGTGGACGACACTTTCACCGATTGCTGCCTCATTGAAAGTTGTTAATCGATTATGATACCTAAGTTCTGAACCAGCTGACTGGGTTGGGGTAGGACACCCATTTCAGATGGCCAATGTCGGGCCCCATAAATCCTTTTTCCTGCCCAGTAATAACACCTCAGTCTTCTCTCCATTTAGTTTAAGCAAGTTGGCTTGCATCCATCCTGCGGTGTTTCTCGAACCAAATTGGAGAGAGAATGGGTTGGTTGCTCTGTCAGCTAATAGAGAGAAGACAATCTGAGTGTCATCAGCGTAGAAGAAAAGGAGAGCTCCCATTCTTCAACAAACAGTGCCAAAGGCCTAAAATAGATATTAAATAACAACAGGCACAGAATAGAGCTTTGAGGGACACCATAGGTGGAAGAGTACATTTTTTAACTGGATGTAGGAAAAAAACCTTGGAAGGTGCTAATCACCAGAAAGTCTTTTAGCCAATTGAGTGCTACACCGGTCACTCCCAAAGACTGCAAAGCTTGCAAGAGCAGCGCATGAGGGACCGTGTCAAACGCGGCACTTAGATCAAGGAGTATAAGTGCCACGGTATCACCATTATCCACACGGTTGCGTAACTTTTCTGTGACACCTAATAAGGTGTTCTCTGTAGAGAAGCCTGGTCAAAAACCGGACTGTGAGCGATGTAGGAAATTATGCGATTCAACAAAAGATGAGAATTGAATGTTGACATGTTTTTCCAACATGTTCGAGAAGGCCGGGAGCAAAGAGATGGGCCGAAAATGAGATAGTTGTGTAGTATCGGCATTGACTTTTTTTTAAAGTGGAAGAACCATTGCGTGTTTCCACATAAATTATACCGTGGCTTCCATTAGGGAGACATTAGGCAACTCTATAATTAACATCAGGGATGACGTTTCAAATTTCCGGAGCACAGAAAGAGGGACAGTGTCCCTAGGGGAAGCAGATTTCAAGCTATTCAAAATGTGCCTAAAGGAGATGGTGTCTAGAGGTGCCCAGGTTACTGGATTGCAAGTGGCTGTCAAAGATGTTCTAGCCTGAGGGATTGTACTTATGATAGGCTGATCGGGAGTCGTCATGTACCGTTGACTATCAACCGGTTGGACTTGCTTCAGTGTGGCATAGATATTTCTACTTTGTTGAGAAAGAACTTGGCAAGGTCATCACATTGTGATTCGGTGAGATCAGGAGATTTAGGCAGGCACTTTGGTCCCGATAGTTCTTTTACAAGTTTGAATAGTATCTTGCCGTTGTTTTGAGCTTTAGTAATAGTGGATGCCACAAACTCAGCTCGCGCAGCTTTACAAAGTGCATGATAGTTTCTTTTTGCCAATTCATAGGCTCATCTAGTATCTGAGGCTTAGTTCTTTCTCCAGCGTCTCGCAGATGCTTTTCATTTACTTTTCTCTTCTTTTAGACTCTCGGAGAACCATGGGGGCCGGTGGTTCTTCATCTTTTTGTCTGAAAGTGGTAGGCAGACATCAACGGAATTAAGTAACCAATCATGTATTGCATTCTCATTAGCTACCGAAATTGGGCTGGTAATGGGGGCACTCTCAGTAATAATCTTATTAGAGGTATCCATATTTAGTTCACCCCACTTTCTAAAGTTTGCCTTGTCACTAAACATATTGGGTGCAGGGCTCGGAGAAACTTTACTGAATCGAAAACTCAGCAGAAAGTGATCCGACCAGAGAACAGGAAGTGCTGGAAGACAAAGAATGTTCAGCAGGTTAGAGAAAATGGGGTCCAGTACATAACTCACTACGTGGGTAGAACCCAAGTTGCATCACGAACTGTTCATAGCTGCTAGATCTAAAATCAGTGTAGCGCTAATAGAGCATACTGGATCATCAAAATGCAAGTTAAGATCCCCCAAAATGGTAAAATTAGTGGTGTCCAGGAGATACGGAGCAACTAGATCAGGAAAAGAGTCTGCCCATACCCCAGCAGGTCCCGGAGTGGGACAAGTAGTGGGACGAGAAGCAGGGTAACTCTCAGACTTCTTACTGGTATTCTTCATTCGCTCATGACGTAAGTAGTGGGATATGGCAGGCGGCGGGGGAAATGCTCAGATTACTGACCAGTAATCATCATTCACTCATGAAGTATCGGGGGAGTGATGGAGGAGTGGTTTAATGAAGAATAGTAAGTAATCGGAGCTTTAAATGATAAGCTTAAAGACTGCTGCAGATGCACACTGCACAATGAATAATTTATAGGCGCAGAGTGCTGGCAGTCTAAAAGCCCATTCATCAATCAATCAGGTATTTGTGAAGCACGCTACTCACCCCTGAGGGTCTGAAGGCACTGGAGGAAAAGGGGTGAGTTTGTGCAGCTTCGTATTATCCAAAGAACCAGATCTTGAGACTCTCTGTGCATGCTTGCAGAGTGGGGGATCATCTAATGCTGAGGAGGAGTTCGTTCCAGGCCTTTGACCCGAGTAGACTCTTCCTCCCAATCTGGCTCTGCGGATGTGAGTAGTTTCGGTGAGGGCGAGGTCCGCGGACTGGAGGCTTCTCTAGGGTGCGTAGAAGGAGACTCTTTCGTTGAGGTAATGGGGTCCCGTATTGTGGAGGGATTTGTAGGCGTGGGTGAGCAGTTTGAAGGCCACTCTGTTTTCGAGTGGGAGCCAATGGAAGTCTCGTCAGTGCTGGGTGATATGATCTTGTCGTGGGATGCCGTGGACAAGTCTGGCGGCGGTGTTCTGCATGGTCTGAAGTTTGTGGAGTAGGGATTTATTGATCCCGGCGTATAGGGCATTTCTGTAGTCCGGTCTGCTGGTGATGAGTGCGTGGGTGAAGGCCGTTCTGGATTTGAGTGGGATTAATTTGAAGGTCTTGCGGAGGGTGTTGAAGCACGTAGAAGAGATGGCGTTGATCTGTCGCGTCATGGTGAGGGAGGAGTCAAGTATGATGCAGAGGTTGCGGGCATGGTTAGTGGGTGTGGGGTGTTGCCGAGAATGGTAGGCCACCTGGTGTAGTCCCATGTAGAGGGAGTGGCTCCAAGGACGAGGGTTTCTGTTTTTCTGAGTTGAGTTTCAGGCAGCTGCTGCTCATCCATGAAGCGACAACTTTTATTCATTCCTGAAAACTGAGTCTGGTGGTGTTGGGTTCCTTTCTAGGCACTGTCAGACTGTGCTGAGAGCTGACACTTTAAAAGACCACGTATGAATGACTTCTAGGCGCTGTCAGACTGCGCTGAGTGCTGGCAGTCTAAAATACCATGTAAGAAGGACTTCTAGGCGCTGTCAAACTGTGCTGAGTGCTGGCAATCTAAAAGATGAGGTAGGAAGGACTTCGAGGCGCTGTCAGACTGCGCTGAGAGCTGACACTCTAAAAGACCACGTATGAATGACTTCTAGGCACTGTCAGACTGCGCTGAGAGCTGACACTCTAAAAGACCACGTATGAAGGACTTCGAGGCGCTGTCAGACTGCGCTGAGTGCTGGCAGTGTAAAAGACTATGCATGAATGACTACTAGGTGCTGCAGATTGTGCTGAGTGCTGGGAGTCTAAAAGTGCATGTATGAATGACTTCCGTAGTCCGGTCTGCTGGTTATGAGTGCATGGGTAATGGCCTTTCTGGATTTGGGTGGGATCCATTTGAAGGTCTTGCAGAGGATGCGGAGGGTTTTAAAGCACGTGGAGGAGTCAGCATTGATCTGTCAGGTCATGGTGAGGGAGGAGTTGAGTATGATGCCGAGGTTGTGGGCATGGTTAGTGGGTGTGGGGGGGATTGCCTAGTACGGTGGGCCACCAGGTGTTGTCCCATGCGGAGGGGGTGGATCCAAGGACGAGGTCTTCTGTTTTCTCTGAGTTGAGCTTCAGGCAGCTGCTGCTCATCCAGGAAGCGGTGACTTTCATTCCTTCCTGGAAGCTGAGTCTGGTGGTATCAGTTTCATTTAATAAATAATTCTTGGATGCTGTCAGACTGTGCTGAGAGCTGGCACTCTAAAACACCTTGCATATTTCACTTCTAGGCACTGTCAGGATGTGCTGAGTGATGGCAGTCTAAAACACCATGCATCTTTGACTTCTAGGCGCTTTCAGACTTTGCTGAGTGATGGCAGTGTGAAAAACCATGGCTTTAGGCGAGCGTCAGCTCCATTGTCTCCAGGAATAAAAGCCTCTTCCCAGGTGTGACACTCGAGCACAGCCTGTGTTTGCTGAACTCTCAGATGCCAGCAGTCAAGGGACACTAATGGGACCAGCGAGGTGTGGGAGTCAATATTGACAACAGTGACAAGTAGGCTCTCCTGTGGTGCGGGGGAGGGGGTGTGCCCTGCACTCTGCCAAGATCAACATCCTTGTCTTTCCGGTGCGTCTCGAGAGAGACATCGTGTGCCTGTTCCAAGGCTAGTCTGTTTCCCTCATGAATACAGGCCCTGTCCGCTACCCAGCAGGGACTGCCATGTATCCCTAATGTCTCAGGACCAGGGTCCTTGACTCTCAGGGAAGATGGAAAGAACCCCTCAGGGGCAGCTGTGGGTTACACATGCTTCACCTCTAATGTATCCCTAATGTCTTAGGACCTGGGGCCCTTGGCTCTCATGTAAGGTGAAAAGTACCCTCAGGGGCAGCTGTGGGTTAAAGACGCTTCACCTCTAGACATGGCGAGGTTAAGGGCCTGAAGTGTAATGCAGCAGCCACATGGCGCTCAGTAGACACCTCGAGGCTCAATATTCCTGAAAACAAAGCTGGTGAACGCAGAACTGGTTGCGTCTCTCTAACTTCTGTCTCTGTGTTCTCTCTTCTCTGTGCCTCTCTTTCTCTCTGGGGCATATGTACAAGGACCGGTGATAACTATCGCCATGTTAGAGACGCGTTCACAAGCCGTCACTACATGGTGATAGTGTCTTATCTCGTCAGAAATTGTCAACGTTAACAACAGCGTTATGGTGATAAAAATCTTGCCACTAACGTGAAAAAAGTGGTACAAAAGGGGGTGGTGATGGACGGAGCATCTGAATCAATCAAACACTCACACCCAGTCAAAAGATCTGGGTTTAATCCATCACCGTTCTTTAGCCCACTCTGCCACCCCAGTTCAGACATGGCTATATGCAAATCAGTCTGACCTTGTGCCTCATGGGAACTGTCCAGCCCGAACTGCCAAGCCATGTCTTCCCTGGACCGGAAACAAGCTTCCGAGGACCGGTTTCTGGCATTCCAGCCGTCTTCAGCCCGGCTTGCTTGAATCCAGTGGCAAAGTGAGCAAGGGACTCACGTCTGAGCATACCCTGCCACACTTATGGCGGCCAAAAGTGGTACAAAAGGGGGTGGTCAATCAATCAATCAATCATAACATTTGTATAGCGCGCTACTCACCCGGAAGGGTCTCAAGGCGCTAGGGGGAGGGGTCCTCTACTGCTCGAACAGCCAGGTCTTGAGTTGTTTCCTGAAGGCGAGATGGTCCTGTGTCAGCCGCAGGTGGATGGGGAGGGAGTTCCATGTCTTGGCTGCCAGGTAGGAGAAGGATCTTCCTCCGGCGGTGGCTCTTCGGATGCGTGGTACGGCAGCGAGGGCAAGGTTTTTAGAACGTAGCTGGCGGGTGGGCGTGTAGAAGGTCAGGCGGTCGTTGAGGTACTTGGGGCCCAGGTCGTGGAGAGACTTGTGTGTGTGCATGGACTAGGCATATCAGGAATGTGTCACCATAATGTTTTACTACATGTCTTGTCTGTGTAACATACTCACAGAAGTAAAAAGTCCCTGTAAAGAAGTGAAACAAGTCAAGTATGACACCAAACAAGAATAGAAATTTAGCACCAAAGAATGTGAAAATGCTAAATGGCACCATCACCCCTTAGGTCAAAATGCACTACTCTACTCTCAAGTGCACACATGTGCCATACGAAAAACAGTATTCTACATTAGTCCTGGTGTGAGTTGCCTATTACACCTTGATCTGCATGGAAACAAGTATTTTGGGAAAGTCAACAGTGTCAGTGAACAAATGTGCAGTCATTTCTGTTATCATGTGCACACAAATCCCGGCATCCAATAATCTGAAACAGGACAGCATGTATCATCCATGTGGCCATCTGCGTGGCATATTCCCAAACACACATCACCCTGCCAATCACACCTGTGGAGTGATAGGGCCTGAGCACCACTAAGAAGCCTTTGGAAATCTACAGCCCTGAAATCTGGGCTCACTTACACACTGCACGTGGTGTCAATGTTGAGGGTAAAGGGTGTTGTTACTTTCTGTTCAGCCTGCAACAACAATAGAGAGTCACGCTGCACCATACTCACAGCGGTTATGCCAACAGGAGGACAGTAAAAAATGCACGGAAGGAAAAACATGACTGACGACATGCACACAAAAGAAATCACAATAGCCAAAGCTATTTGTTTGTACATGTGTACTGCATTGTGCAGCACACATAGAAACAGCAATTAGTCCATCATTGCCAATGTGCCTGTAGGGGTCCCTCCCTCCTCACACATAAGCATTCTCGCACAAACCTCATGCACATGTGCACTACCCAGCAAAGCTGCACTTCTGTGAGCCACACTGACAAGGCAAGCGCCGGTGCATGATGAAACGCATGCCTGCACCATAAACATGTTAACATGGTGCAGGCCACGGTCACTGAAGTGGCTGTGTGTGGAGTTCATCCTTAAAGGAGCAGGTCACACTCTGTCACTTCCTCGTGTACTTACAACCCCTGATGTAAGACAGACATCTGCTGCCCAACAATGCACAAGTGTCACAACGGTGACCCAGACCCATATTTCCTTAAGCTTGCAACATCTCACCATTGGAAATGCACATAAGTGAAAGGGATAAGGGGCAGCAAAGCCAAAGATGTACCATACCTGTAGATAAACATGCATGCATTAAGATGTCATCAATCCCTTTGACTTAACAAAATGAACAAGTATCTACACTGTGTGTATCATGGCAAATCAAGCAACCTCCGTGCCCATATCATGTGGTACATCACATCAACCCAGAAACAGTGGAATAGGCCTAATCATGGCACAATAACAATCATGTTGCATTGCCAACAGCAAGGTGTGACACCATACAATCCATCCCTCCTAAAAAGATCAATCTTGAAAAAGTATTGGGGTGTAGTGAGTTGGGGTGACTCTCACACAATGCAGTGCACAGAGACATAAATCTGACCTAATCAATGTGGCACAAACTGCATCACTGTCACTTCTGAACTGGTGCTGCATGTGTGTAGAAATTGGTCACTCACATTCTTCACACTTGTAAACTATGGGTTGATAATCTACAACTATAACGTCACATCTGTGATGTTGTCCAATGAATCACTACCCGGCATGTAATAGGCCTTTCCTCCTACACATTCTGAATGGCTATTGTCATGCAATTTGCTTGTAAACGTACCCAATGCATGATCATTCTTGAGACACACATACTACAGCATCTCCCCTTTACATTGCAGAGAGAGAAACATCACCCCCTGTTCAGCAGCCTCTCCTACTCTTCAATGATAAAGGGGATCAAGACATCTCAACCATTGACCAGGACACCCTCCAACAGGTGCTCAACTCCATTGGCAGCCCATCTCCGGAAGCGGGGCCATCCAGCAGCGTCATGGAAAATCCACCCCCTGCACAAATCACCCAGCAGCAAGCACTTACCATGACAGCTGTCTCCCAAGACCTTGAGGACCCACTTCTGACATTTCAACGCCGTGCGGTAGAGGTCCGGCAAGAGATGGCTGGTCAGGTGTGGGTGGAGTTCGACAGCCAAACTAGATGAGGTCCGTGGGTGTCTCAGTCCCATTAGGGACCACCGAGATTCCAACACAGGCACCCACAGTCTGCTCCATGCTCTCCAGCATCCCATGGCTGACATCGCTGGAGTACTGACTCAGAGACAAGAACAACTGTCCAGTCATAGTGGCTCAACGATGTCACCAAGGAGTTATGTCACGTGCGAATGATCATGGAGAACATGGAGCAGATGCAAGCCTCACAAATGGCTGCCACGGCTGCATACCACAGAGACGTTGCTGGAATTTTCCATGCCCTGTAGCTGCTCATCACAGCAGTGCGGACTCAAGGTTTGGCGCAGATGAATGCTGCTGCTGCTTCAACATCCACATCTCAGACCCCTGAGGTATCAGTGACTCACAGAGCCACAGCCAATCTACCACCACGCACACGGGAGGCACTTGACACATCAGAGGATGAAGATGTGGATGAATCTGCATTATTGCAAGGAAGAGAGCGGTAACACTCATCTATGCCAAAGAGACTGTTTCTGCTTGGATCTGTGCTTAGCATCATGTCCGGAACATCCATTTCCATTGCCCTGATTCATTCTGCAACACTGACCTTGGACAGCGATATGGACTGCCAAAAATTGGGTTGTCCCCAAAGACACTGCAATCAGCCTGCTGACTGAACTCTGCCTCTTCCTCTGGACATGTTACCCCAGAGGACTCTGTCAGGCCCTCCACTGGGCATCTATGGAATGTGGGGGTTGTTTGACCAAGAACTGGGCCCATCTTCACCAAAGTCAATGCAACTGCAAATAAAAATATGTAAGTCACACAGATGTGTGTTGCATATGACCGTTCAATTATAGAAGTGTTCAAAAATGTTGGGCCACTGAATTCATCAAAACGAACACCGAGGGACATATGATAAATGTTCATATTTAACTGTGTCCCATAGAGGCAGTGAGATGACCGGGCATGTGTGAAGTAGCCGTGCCCTCTTTGCTCAAATACAACATTCTTGCAAGAGTCCAACATTGCCCTATGTACATGATGGGAATAGGCATGTGTGGAAATATGTCCAAGTCGGTCGGATGCACCAAGTAGTGTCTCCATTTAGCATTGATAACAAGTCTCTCTTGGCAGGTCTACTCACACTCAACGGGTTGGACAAAGCTTGTTGTGATGGGGGTCATGGCATGTCACTTTTCAAGATACAGCACGCTCCAGATTTACATAGATGAAGATTCGTAATTGCACATTTCTACCCCCCGCTATTGGAACCACAAAGTCTGTTGCAGTAAAGTTGTGTTGGCAATAGGGACGTATCCTAAAGTGCAAGTCCTCAGTCAGTCACTCCTGTGGCTTAACAATGCCTTGGAAATAAGGAATCCTGGCATGCTGGGCTCACTGTGAAAGGAGCGGGCAATGTGTCCAGGGATGTGTAGTGCACAGCACTTAACACACCGTCAGATGCTGTACCACCATTTCAAGGGTGGCATCACTATCAGGCAATGCCAAAAGTAACAGTTGGGAAAAGTGGGTATGACACTGGCACTACAGGGAGCAACATGCCATGACCACATGTACACATTCAAATGATTGTTCTGTGATTGAATAAATTGTATACAAGGGAAAAAGCACCACTCCACCAAATCACTTCTGATAAGTGCAACCAGAATTCAAAAACAGTAAAAATGTATCATAAATTAACAAAATTAACTACCCTAAACTAACACTATGCTGTGCACTACTACAACTAACCTTATCTTAACTAACTGGCACTAAGTAAATGCTAATCTAAACTATCTACCGTAACTAATCCTAAACACACAAAACATATCTAAGACATCAACCCCCCTCCCACCCTTAGGGCACATCTTAAGACAGGACTAATACATCTTAGCTAAATATAAACGAAACATTTATCATACACTATTATATATATATATTTTGATCAAGGGCATCCGCCCGAAACGCGTCATACCGCTGTTTGCTTTTTGAAACTGGTGCAATAAAACATCTTGCCTTACTTTTGGGATTCGCTGGTCTTTGTTCGCCACTGGTTTGAAGTTCAAGATCGTGTGTTTGGATCTATAAATATATATATATTTTTTTTATATCACAACAAATACATTAAGCACTCACCCAAAGGAAACGGAAACTCATCCCCAAATACAGCAAGAGAATAAAAACCTAGAACTATGTTAAAATCCTATACTACCTATTCCTACTCTACAACTACACTACCTACAATTACAATACTTACCTAGCACTTACTATTATTATGAAAAAACATTGGGGGAACGGAGAAAAGAGTGATGGGCCAAAATTGTCCATAGTCCAAATGGTAAGACCCAGGGCAGCCTTAATGTCCTGCTGGTGGGTGGTCTCCTTCGCCATTTCACGTTCAGTTTGGCCAGTTTAACATAGATGCCCATCATGCAGCGACGGTCCCTCAAGGTAAATCCAGCTCCTTGTGTCGGTGCTGCAGATGGCTTTATCCCTTGTCCGTGTGGCTGAAAGGGGGCACCAGATTGTGTGCCGGATCCAGATGCAGCAGCTTGTTTTTGTGGTGTCTCGGAATGATCTGATGATCTCGGTCCATGTCGGACCCACGCCTCTCACCAGAAGGCCCTGGTATGGCCTGTGTGTCCCTCTGCATTCGGGGGAGTACTACTTCGGGCACAGACTTCCACCTAGCAGTTGCCTGGTCAGCTCGGTGCCTCCTCTCCATGTTGCTATAGCCCTTGGTCACCCTGCATATATGCTGATATTGGTCTTTACTGACGTGAACCGCGTGGGCCTCTCCTGGCGACATGTTGTCTGTAAAATAAGAGCAAAGACAATATGTAAGTCCTGAGGACTAGGCCACTGTTCTCCATTTTTAACTCTGAAACACAAGGACCGTGAAACCTGGAAGCCTACACTCTAACGAAAGATTGGGAATTTCAAAAGTGACATGGACAATGCAATGTTGATTTAAGGATCATTTACAACATGATGGTGACACTGACATAACCGTGCATGGCATGCGACATGTAGTGTCACAACACAATGAGACTGTCAGTGTCAAATGATGGGGCTGCCACATACCCTGACTGAGGGGGACATGCACAAGGAATTGGAAGAGAAAGGCATTGGCCATTCGGGTGCA
The DNA here is from genome assembly GCF_964261635.1 of Lissotriton helveticus. Taxonomy (NCBI): domain Eukaryota; kingdom Metazoa; phylum Chordata; class Amphibia; order Caudata; family Salamandridae; genus Lissotriton; species Lissotriton helveticus. The sequence goes on from NC_136062.1 coordinate 502,180,197, forward strand.
GCGCCTCGCTCATCCACTTCTGTAACACAGGGCTGCACCATATGTACAAAGATGTGGTGCAGCCCTCGTGTCCCCGGTGATGGCATGCAGTTTATCAATTCAGCGCCAACACAGGCACCCTTGCACCAGAGTGCAAGGGTGTCTGATTGCAGGGGAGGATTGTTTATGTGTAGGAAGTTGTCCCTTCCTGCACATGACCAATCCTGGAAAAGCCCTATTGTAACTTTCATTTGTGCTGCCTCAAGCAGCACACATGGAAGCGTCGAAATCACATTTTTCATTTTATTTGTACATGCACAGGAAGGGAAACTTCCTGCACAGAATCAAACTATGCAATTGGTATTTTTCCATGTGTGCTGCACAAGGCAGCACACATGGAAAACAACGTTAATTGGCTGAATACTGACTTGTACATTAGGCGCAGCTCCTATCGCCACCACAAATTCACAATAGGTGACGTAGAGGTGGTGAGAGGGGCCTGTTCATTTGCCCATGAGTTTTCCAGGGAAATGACCCCAAGGAGAGAGCTTGACAACACCATTACAGTGCCAAAACATTGCAATTATATATAGGGCCATCTTTGCTAGGTGGTTGGGGAGCGTGCCATTGGTATCCTTGGCTTAAACCTACACCGTGCAACTTCTTGGAAGCTGGTATGCAGCATACCTACAATAGTACTCTGCAGACCTGTGCCTGAGCCCACACGGCCTGAAAAACACTACCTCCTTGTGCATAATCTGTCACGCTTGTACAGTCATCTCTGTCAAGGATGTACACGCATTCAATGTCTGGTCATACTCATCAACAACACCACTCACATGTCTCCTCTCCTGTCTGTATGCTCTGTACTCCACACGCATGTGCTGTAGTGACAGAACCCATAGATATTTCTTGCATGGGTATCACTGACTGGGGATGTGCAAAGTTACATCCGGAAGACATATGCATTGCTCCGTCTTCACTTACTGATTGGTTCACACTGCCACGAAACATCATCACACTGGAGGCAAGGTACATGTGATAGACACCCATACGGCATACTATTACGTGTAGGATTTTAGCCAGACATTCCTCACATCTCACAATGACAATTTTTAATGGGTGACCTCAACAGTGCCGTGTGGGTCCGTGAAGGCATCGATGCCCCACACTATAGGCTGTGTAACCGTTTATATGTAACTTAGTCACTGCCCAAGCTTCTTGAAAAATACAAATGTCATTAGAACCAACAAACAAGTGCCATTCTGGGTCTTTCAATTTAGAGTTTATCCCGCCGAATTCCAGGATATTATATTTAAGCTACTATTTGCCACATTTTTAGGTATGGTTGGGCCACTTCTGGGTACAATAACGGTAAGAGTCCCATTGTCAATGGTTGGATTAGGCAATCTAATAAAAGAGGAATTGGTAGAGGACACACTACCTCGACTACACCAGAAGTACTAGAAGAGGATACATCGTTACTTGCCTCATGATGTAGACTCGCCACAGGAAATTCCTTGGTATTATCGGCCTCTGGAAGTGTTGTACATGAAAGTACATATGTAAGAGGATTACGGTTACCTGAGCACAATTATAATACAGTTCCATATCTGGAGCGGCAGGTTGACAAATACATATAAGAATTTAGGGAGAAGTACCATCTTGGCAATTGCCAGCCGGCCCTCCAGAGACAGAGGGATTTTACCTGGGAGTCCCCCCATTTAAGCGGGAACTCCAACTGGAATGGGTTGGTGGCCGGGGTGAGCGGAAAAATGATGGACTTCCCCCAGTTTATGGTGACACCCGATAATCCTCCGAAACTGACGATTTCTCGGATTAGTGGGTCCAGGTTCTCGACTGGGTGCTGAACGTACAGGGTCACATTGTCTGCGCACATGGAGATCAAAATAACCCGGGGGTGAACCCCAGTCCTCGCTGTGCGTGGTGTGCCGTAGCCTGGTGGCGAGTGGCTCTGTCGCCACTGCGAACAGGATGGGGAAAAAGGGGCACCTCTGCTGCATACCCTGGGGGGGATACCAAACCATTGATCCTCAGTCTCTCCGACGGGGCCGAGTACAACAAGGCGATTGTTTTGAGAAAAAGGGGGCTGATGCTGATTCGGGAAAGGAGCGCAAATAGGTACGGCCATTCCAGGGTATCAAAGGCCTTGATTGTGTCCAAAAAGAGGGCCACAGCGGGGAGAGAATAGTCCACCTCCTGCATAGTGGTGAAGAAGGTGCAGAGGTTGTGGGATGTGCGCCGCCCGGGCACAAAGCCGCACTGATCGGGTCACAGCACCGCAGGCAGCAGGGGAAGCAGGTGCGACGCCAATAGTTTTGCGCGAATCTCTTTACCTAGATTTATCATCGATAGTAGCCTATATCAGTAACATAGCCGAGGGTCCTTGTCCGGTTTAAGGATGGTGACGATCAGCGCCTCCCGTAGCGAGGGGGGCAGCACAACCCATTTTAAAGGTTCCTTATACATGTTGAGAAAGTAGGGGACAAGGAGAGGGGCATACTCCTTGTAGAACGAGGCTGAGAGGCCATCCAGTCCAGGGACCTTATCCTCAGCCATAGCCTGGATCACCTCAATTACCTCCTCCTCCTCGAAGGGCTCCACAAGGTAGCTATGCTTCCCGTCGCTCAACCAGGCAAGTAAGATCGAGTCTAGGAGGGGAAGCAAGTCTGGGTGCTCCCTTGTCTGCCGTGCTGAGCACAGAGAGGAGTAGAACGCAAGCATCTTTGCCCGTACCACTTCCTGACCTGCGATCACCTTGCAGCTGTCCTTACGCAACTCGCTCATGCACTGACTTGCCCAGGTTTTTTTTAGTAGACCCCCCATCTCAGTCACCCTCTCCGTATTGGCGTGCATGTGCCTCCCTGCCCAGGTAGTGCGTCTTGCTATTTGCGGCTTCCTCAAATTCTGTGATTTTCCCTGTAATGTGTCCCAAGATTGCCAGATGATTAGATTCAAAGTATTTCGCCTTGAGTTCTCGAATTTCCCCTTCCAAGTGTCGAAGTCTCCCCAGAGTGAGCGTAATACACCTGCCTGCTTGGCAATACACTTGCCCCCGATTACGATTTTGAAGGCCTCCCACAGTACCAAGGGCGAATCTACTGCCTCACTATTTAACTCAAAGTATTCTATGATGTCGGCTAGAATTGATTCCCTGAATACTTGATCCCGGAGTGCACCAGGAGGAAGCCTCCAATTGAAATGCCTGTGCAGCCTGAGTGTCAGACGTACTGGGGCGTGATCCGAGAGAGACTGCACCAAATGGGTGGCCGTGAGTATCCACATATTCACATCATGCGATGTGAGCCAATAATCAATTCTGGACCAAGTTGGGCCCGCTGTGGAAACTCAAGTGCCCGCCAGTCACAGTGGATGTCGCCGTCGCCAGACGTCCACCAACTCATGGTCCTCAATACTAGCACGCAGTTGCTCTGCCACCATCAGATGGGGCCGACGGGAATCCCCAGACCGATCCATGCACGCCTCGAGGACTACATTAAAATCCCCCCCCCCCTCCTACCCCCCCACAAGATGGCACCAGTCCCAAGTGATTCTGTGGGCATCCAGACCTCACTGAAGAACTGCGGGTCATCTACATTTGGTCTGTAGACCTACACAAGCCTGACCAGTTGCCTCCCCAGTTCCCCCGCAACAATCATGTACCTTCCCTATGGGTCGCACAGTGCAGCACACCAGGGAGGCCACTTCCTGAGAATTATGGCAGTATAATAGCCCAACCCAAATTTCTCTCACTTCCATCCTGCCCTTAGTGGCGCACAATTATTACTAGTTAAGTGTAACTCCTTCAGGAAGCAGGTGTCCGCCCCATGTCTATGAAGGTATGCTGCAACCAGTCTCACCTTACGGCAGTCGTTCAAACCACGCACATTCCATGTCACTGCTTTAATGATATTCGCCTTCTTAGCAGTCACACCCATCCCATGCATCACAGAGGTCCCGACACCCTGTGTACCCCAGGTCCTTCACCCATTGTTGTAGGAGGGCCAGTGAGAGAAGAAAGAGGGAAAGAGTTAAAGGGAAATACAGAACACATTTCAACACACCCAGTCCACACCCAACAAGCCCTCCCACCATCCACTTCAGCCGCCCAACTTGGCTGACAGCCGGAACCCCTGAACAATAAAGGCCATCTACGGCCAACAATTAAAACATCCATGGGACACATCCCTGAGGGTAGCACTAGGTGCTCAGGAGTACCCAGCAGTTGTATGCTGGGTGGCTGGATAGGATGCATTCAAGAGTAGAATCCTCTCCATCACCAGGCAGGTGGGGTGAGCCCTCCAGTCAATGTTTGAAGAGTAGACAGTTATCCCAGATAAGAAAAGGTATATCATGGGGGTGACGTCTCCATCTGGTTGGGCATGCCTTTGACCCCCCATCCTGCTGCAGACCACCCGGGACCTCAGACATTCTCATCCGGGGGGGTCACCCTCGGCAAGCTCTTTACTCGCCTGTGCAGACGATGCAGATCATTTGAGAGCGTGAACAAACTTGGTGCCAGACTTTGGGTCGGTAAAGAACACTGTTTTGCTTTGATGAAAGTTGCGTAGCTTCACCGGGTAAAGGAGTGAATATTTGATGTCCTGCTGCTGCAGCATTCTCTTCACAGGCCCAAACTATCTCCTTGCGACCTGCACCGTCAAGGAAAAGTCAGTGAAAAAGGAAACCACGTTTCCTTGGTACCTTGTGTTCTGCAAGTCCTGGGCTCTGAGCAGCATGGCGTTGCCGTCCTCATAATTCTTCAGGCATGAGATAATTGGCCTAGTCAGGGCAGCACCCTGATCATGTCCTCGACATAATCCTCGACTGGTTGTAGCCATGGTCTCCGGGATTCCCATAATGTGCATATTATTACGCCATGGTCTCTCTTCGAGGTCCTCATACTTGCTGCGTATCAGCTCTAGCATTTTCTCTCTGCCGAGTAGCTTCTCTCAAGTGGCAGTGCCCTTGCCCCATGTCTCTTGGAAGCATAATATGTCTCCTGTTCTAGGAACTCCTTAATTCTCTTTTTTGTGATTTTGCTGATCCCTGCAATGTTCTATGAGATTATAGTCAGTTGCTGCTGGAACAGGTTTACTCCCCTTGCCTCCACCATGCCAGGCCTGGTGCCACGACTGTTAGGAATAGTGCTGCTGGATTCCTAATGTTCCTGTTGGAACAAGAGAGACCACCGCGAGACGCTCATCGAGGTTCAAGGCCTTGTCCTTAAGCCGGTCCAGGTGGTCCAAAATGGAGTCGATTTTGAGATCTATGTTCGAGAGAGACTGCTTCAGTTTGTTAAACTTTTCATGTATGTTTGGCTCTGCTGACTGTGCGGAGGCCATGGCCACCGTGACTGCTCCGCTTATGGTGGAGTCTATCCACGGGGAGTCTTGCACTGTTCAAATGAAAGTTTGGGCTGTTTGGTGTCAGTCTTGCCCATGGCTCACCAACTTTCCTCCAAGAGGGTGTTGCGACAACGCTGCCTTTCGTGCACCACCCCGCCCTCCTGCAGTGTGTGAGCTATGCCGTGTAATCACCTTAGCAGCTGTGTCCGCTTGATTCGGACACACCACCGCCAGCTAGGCCACGTCTGCGCCCCTCAGCGCACGTTTCACAATCTCCAGGAAGAATTCAGTGGGGGTCTGCCTGTCCAACTGAGGATGATTTCGTGCCCCCGATCTGTCACTGCTCACATGTGCCACCTGCAGTCCTCAGCTCGGCCTAGCAGCTCTGATGATCTCTCATTGCCCTGCCCACGTGGGGGTGGAGGCACTCCAGTCCCACCTTTCTTTTCCGGGGTTTTTCACGTTACACCACCCATCATCCAGTGGGCCTCACCTCGCTGTGGGGGTGCATGGGGGAATTCTCGGCCCTCTCTGGTTCCTGCCACCTGGGGGGGGACTATGCCCATGCAGCAATCTCCACTGCCCTCCCCCATGCCGCTGCTCTTAACGGGTTCTTGCTTGGTGGTGGATCCTACGCTCTGCGGAACCTCGATGCTCTAGAGAGAGGTCAGGCAGTCACAGACCCAAGGAGAACTATGCTTCTGATGCTGTCCAGTTCTCCACCGTGGCCCTCAATGCTGCTCCTCCCTTGCCGCTCAGCTACCAGTTATTAATAAGCATTTGTTGAGGACATGGCTACCCTAAGACATCCCAGCGCTAGCGGCAAAACAGGTTAAAGTAGATGGCTAGCAATTTCTCTTCCGGAATAGCCAGGTTTTGAGACTCTGCCGGAAGGCTTAGGTGGGAAGTTTCAAGCCGCAGATTGAGTTACCAGGCCAGCAGTGTGGCAGGCCGACCCTGCGGTAGTGGCGTGTGAGTTGAGCCGCTGCCTCCAGCTGCTTTCTCAGTGCACCCACACCTGAGGGGCCGCCGCTCTCTTCCATGTCCGGCAGGCCTTCCTGTCAGCTACAGGCCTCAACCTCCTCCAGGACCAGTCCGAGGCCCGTCCCGGACCTTAACCAGGCCTCCAGCCGCCCACAATCCACGGCCCAGTGGTGGATACTGGTTCATCGTGGTCATCCGCTCAGGCAAACATCTGCACAGATGAAGCGGGGTGCCAGCAGTGGACTATCTCACCTGCACCGCTGGTCCGACTCAGCAGTCCCTCTCAGAGCACGAGCCTGCCATCTTGTTCTACAAGGCGAATCCCGCCGCCGTAGTTCGTTGAGTAGTTTCACGCTGTGCTTGCGATTCTCAGCCCCCAAACTGTGCCTGCCAGTTATCACAGTGCTCCGATTCCACTTCCCTTGATTTGGGGCCTGCAGCACTCGCCAGTTCCGCATGATAATTGCTGGATCTTCAGTCAGCCTGCAGAGCCTCTCTAGATGGCGGCCATATTCCAAAAGGTTAGTTTTGGATGCCAGGATGTTGAACGTGCTTCTTTTAGTGTGTGAGTTGTGCATAGCTTGTGATTTTTGAGGAGATTGTAGCGGGGTTCGGCCCGGCCCTTACACCGCAGTGTTTGTCGTCTAGCGACCGTGTCAGCGCACCGATAAAGTCTTTCATCATGGTCTGTGCTGGATTGATGTAACAGTTTATTAGCAGGAGAGGAAGCAGATGAGAATTTAGATTCAGGCCTCTGATCAGTAATGCTTGTCTCACAGGAGAGGTAGGTTGGATTTCTGTGGCCACAAGGCTGCAGGCATGTATTATAAGGACTGATAGTCCATTGGACGGCCGACCAAAGAGGTTCCTTTTTGTTACTGCTACATTTATTTATTTATTTATTTTGAAAGTTTTATAGAGCGCGAGCAAGATCCTTACGGATATCAAAGCGCTTTACAGACAGTGTGTGAATAAGCATGAAAATGACTAATGATTAAGCAAGAACGTTTGAGAAAATAGATGTAAATGGTTACAACATAAAGGCAAGCAATGTAAGGAGGTAACGATGCAAGGAGATCAATATACATACAGAATACAATATAAGTAGTCTCAAGTTGAAAGTATTGAGTTACTAGATTACATACAAAAATACAATATAAATAGTCTCAGGAGGAAAAGTATTGAGTTATCAGAATACAATAGTCAGACTTCATGATAATTTGGCTAGGAGGAGAGCTTTTACTTCTTTTTTGAAGGATGCTGTGGATGAGATAAGTCTGATTTCTGGAGGGAGGGCATTCCATATCCTGGGCGCCATTCCTGAGAAGGAACGTTTATAGGTTTTTTTCTTGTGGAATCTCTTAGGTTTCAAAAGAAGATTGTCTGCGCTTCTTGTCGCTCTTGATCCACCAGATTGTCAGTTTCTGAGCGAGATAACTGGGGGAGTTTGTAGTGTAAAGCTTTGTGGGCCATACAGGTGATTTTCAGATGTATTCTGGCTTCGTAGGGCAGCCAGTTTAAAGCTTTTAGGTCAGGAGTGATGTGTGATCTTTTTTTCGAGTCTGTGATAAGTCTGGCTGCAGCATTAATAAATGCTTTTAATGGTGCTATAGTTGATAGGGGGAGACCACAGAGGGCAGCACTTCCACATTCCACTCGTGAGATGACCAAGGCTTGGACTGCAGTTTTGAAATCCTTGGGAGGAAGGAAAGGTTTCAAGCTACGCAATGTGTTGATGTGGAAATTAGCTCCCTTCGTTGCATTGCTGATGTGATGATGCATGTTGAGATTACCGTCGAGGGTTATGCCTAAAGATTTCGCTGAGTCCACAATAGTAGGTTGAACGTTGAGAGCAGTGAGATGATTAAGCCATGCCTGAGTGATGGGGACTTTGGAGGGAGGTGCTATTAGGAGGAATTATGTTTTTAGTGCGTTAAGTTTGAGGTGATTCTCTGCTAGCCAGGTCTGTGTGTTCCTAAGCGTTGCGTTGAGTAATTTGATGTCGTCGATGGTGTTTATTTTGAGGTAGAGTTAGGTGTCATCAGCGTACATGTGGAATTGAACATTAGATGCTTGGAGTAGTGCGGTAAGAAGTTCCATGACTAGATTAAACAGAGTAGGGGAGAGGGAGGATCCTTGAGGGACACCGAGTGTTACAGGAACTGGAGTGGACATGGTATTATTGATCCTGAATTTTTGGGTCCTGTTGTGCAGAAAGGAGATGAACCACTTGAGAACTGTCCCTGAAATACCCATTCTGAGATTCAACAGTTCAAGTAAATTCTCATGCTTGACCGTGTCGAAGGCTAAGGAGAGATCGAGTAGTATGAGGAGGCAGGAACCATTCTGATCAAGATTTTGAAGTGCATCATCAATAATGTGGGTCATGGCTGATTCAGTGCTGTGGCCTGCTCAGAAACCTGATTGGTCTGGGTTGAGGAGGTGAAAGTGCTCGATGTGTTTAGTCAGTTGAAGGTGCACGCATTTTTCTAGTAGTTTGGCTCGGGTAGGGATATTGGTGATAGGGCGATAGTTGTTAAGTTCGGAGGGGTCCGCTGTGGGTTTCTTTAAAATGGGTGAGACCTGCCCCACCTTGAGGGAATCCGGGATGGATCCTTGTTGAAGTGAGCTATTAATGATTTTGGTCCAAAGGGTGAGAAGTAATGGGATAAAGTCCTTTACGGCGTTTGCAGGTAGAGGGTCAGTGAGGTGATTGGAGGGCTTCAGTGTGCTAAGAATCTTGGCAATATTTTCTTCCGAGTACATTTCAAAGGATGACCATGATGCATTGTTTTTTAACTCAATGGGCGTTTTACTGTGAGGGTTAGAGTAGAGATTTAGATCAATAAGGAGGTCATTCCTGATGTTTTCTGTCTTTAAGTTGAAGAAGGAAGAGAATTCTTCACAGGACGGCAGTGCATTAGAGGTGTTTGAGACAGTTTGAGGGACATCTCTGGATTGAGTTTTTATTAACTCGAACAGTTTTTTTGGTCGGTTTATTGCTTAAGCAATGTTTTCACGCGCTAATGTTCCCTATCGCCGGCTATCGCCTACGTGTTGCGCGTTGATAATGACGCGCTAACACAGCGATAAAATCCGGCGATAGCCGGCAATAGGGAAATGTGCGATGTGCGTTTTTTAACGCACATCTTGGTAATATGGTCCGATGTTCTGTGATGGTAAGAATCAGTGTTCCCGCTACCCTACAGTGCTGCTCCATATAGTGCAGCTCCTAAGGCTTTGCTATTATAGATTTCTAATGCTGGGGCCACTTTCCTGGACACCGTGTTTTTTATAGATCATGTTTTTATATTAGCAGTCTTTTTGATTCTGGACTATTGTGTTTTCTCAATATGTGGTACCCAACATAAGTTTGGTGTTAAACAGATACCCTAATAATCGGCGACAGAGACTAGTTCTAGTGCACGGTCCATTACATACTTACGTCTCTAAGATGGTTTTGAGATCCCTTTAGAGATACAATACATTTTGTTTTTGCCTGATTAAGTTCCAGGCCACGCTCATTGCAGAAAAGTATAAAATCATTTAGTAGCTGTTGGAGACCTTGTGGAGACTTTGATATTAGTAGCATGTCATCAGTGAAAAGAAGTGCAGGCACTCTTCGCTCACCAACTTTTGGAGCATCGGAACCATCCCTATCCTGTAGGGCCAGTGCAGCACATTCCTTATCTGGCATGTGTTTATCCTGTAGGGATCCTGTGCAGCACATTCCTTATCTAGTGTGTGTTTATCCTGTAGGGATCCTGTGCAGCACATTTATAATCTAGTGTGGGTTTATCTTGTAGGGATCGTGTGGAGCACGTTCCTCATCTGGCGTGTGTTTATCCTCTAGGGTCTGTGCAGCACATTCCTTATCTGGTTTGTGTTTATCCTGTATGGATCCTGTAGTGCACAGGCCCAACGTGTGGTTTTGCTGTGTGTGGCACGTTTTACCCTGTTTGCCCTGTGCGGCTTGTGTAGCCTGTTCATGCTCTGCTCATAGTTAGAACTCATAGCAATCCCATCATGCTTTGCAGGAGAGGTCCGACAGAGCACTACAATGAATGTACAAGGTAGTGGTGGTCAAAGCAGTAGGACATCAATTCTGAGAATACTCAATATAATATTAGTTAGTAATAATGAATCAACAGTATTGGTGCCCCTCGAGGTAACAAATACAACACCCCCTACCCAGGATGTCACCAAACGTAGGTTCAGCCGAACTCCTGTATTGTACTTGTTATTCCAAAACAAGCCTTGAGAAAGTTACAGAAAGTAACGAAACACGTGTCGGCTGCCATGATGTGTAGAGGCTCTAAGAACAGGACCTCCATGTGCCTATTGTACCTCAATTGCCCATATTAACTGTCAGGACTGTGCTAGCTTGGACGACACTACTGTATATTTGGTCACTTAACATTAAAACAGATCTTTGTTGAATTTATGCTTCCAGACCAGTGTTTCCTGTGAGTCATCACATTAAGTATTGGTTCTATCTTTTAGGCTTCCTGCCACAAGGAATTGATATTTAAACTTTGAGAGTGCCGAGGTACAATCCTTTTGTTTCTCAGACTGAGCCCTGGCAGCCGCAGAGGCTTCTCCTTCCAAAACAAACACTCGTGCTGACACTTTTGTTTTCTCTTAATCCTTCATTCTGATGCTTGACTTTTCCTGCAGCCCTGAGAGCCTGTGTGCTCTGTGCCAGACCCTGCACCAGGATGTCCTGCTGTCAGCAGGCCAGGCAGGATGAGGCCTCTCTTAGGAGGCAGCCAGGGGGAGGTTTGCACCTAGATCCCTGGGAGAAGGCTCTCTGCTCCAGGAAGAGGCCACAGGCTTGGGATAATGCGCCCCCTAGCGGTGACTCCAGGGTCACTGCTAAGGGACGCATTATCAGTGCCCGGGGTACCCAGAACCCTGAATTCACCGATACAGGAGGCACCGCTAACTGTGAAGGGGCGGGTGGGGACCAAGCTCTGCACGCTTAGGAGTTACACCCTGACCACTGATACCTCTCTTTCACTCGTTTACTATCGCTCTCACTCTCTGCCACTCTGTTACTCTCTTCCTGTCACTCTCCTCCACTCTGTCACGCTCTCCTTTTACTTACTTCCGCTCTGTTAGTCTCCACCGACCACTCTCTTACATTATGTTACTTTCTCTCTGTCACTCTTTGGTACACATATATTCACCTTGTCCCTCTCTTCTACTTCGTCACTATGTGCCACTCTGTTACTGTCTGTCACTCACTTCTACTCGGTTACTGTCTGTCACTCTGTTACTATCTGACTGTCACTTCCTTCCATTCTGTTACTATCTCCCTACACCTTCTTCCACTCTTTTACCAACTCTTGGGCCTGATTCACAGAATCAACATAAGACAGAATCCTAAACGTATTACCACTTACTCATTTTGGTATTCACAGAAGGCACGTACTCATTGATGAGTCAGTGCCTTCTGTGAATACCAAGATGGCAGCAAGTTTAGGATTTTGTCTTAAGTTAGTTCTGTTACTATCAGTCACTTTGTTACTATCTGTCTGTCACTCTGCCACTCTCTCCCTGTCACTCTCTTTTACTCTGTCACTCTCTCCGCTTCACTTTCGTTCACTCTGTCACTCTCTCCCCTTCACTCTCATTCACTCTGTCACTCTTTCCCTTTCACTCTTTCACTTTTTCACTCTGTTCCTTTCACTCTTGTTTACTCTGTCACTCTCTCCCCTTCACTCTCGTTCACTCTGTCACTCTTTCCCTTTCACTCTTTCACTTTTTCACTCTGTTCCTTTCACTCTTGTTTACTCTGTCACTCTCTTCACTTCACTCTCGTTCACTCTGTCACTCTCTCCCTTTTACTCTCTTTCACCCTGTCACTCTCTCCCTTCCACTCTGTCACTCTCTCCCTTTTACGCTCTTTCACTCTGTCACTCTCTCCCTTTCACTCTGTCACTCTCTCCCTTTCACTTTCTTTCACTCTGTCACTCTCTCCCTTTCACTCTCGTTCACTCTGTCACTCTCTCCCTTCCACTCTTTCACTCTGTCACTCTCTCCCTTTCACTCTTTCACTTTTTCACTCTCTCCCTTTCACTCTCGTTCACTCTGTCACTCTCTCCCTTTCACTCTCTTTCACTCTGTCACTCTCTCCCTTTCACTCTCTTTCACTCTCTTTCACTCTAACACTCTCGCCCCTTCACTCTCGTTCACTCTGTCACTCTCTCCCTTTCACTCTGTCACTTTCTCACTTTCACTATTTCACTCTGTCCCTCTCTCGCTTTCATTCTCTTGCAGTCTGTCGATCTCTCCCTTTCATTCTCTTTCACTCTGTCACTCTGTCCATTTCACTCTCGTTCACTCTGTCGCTCTCTCCCTTTCACTCTCTTTCACTCTGTCACTTTCTCTCTTTCACTCTGTCACTCTCTCCATTTCACTCTCTGCCTTTCACTCTTTCACTCTGTCACTCTCTCACTTTCACTCTTTCACTCTGTCACTCTCTCCCTTTAACTCTTTCACTCTGTCACTCTCTCCATTTCACTCTCTGCCTTTCACTCTTTCACTCTGTCACTCTCTCCCTTTCACTCTTTCACTCTGTCACTCTCTCCCTTTCACTCTGTCACTCTCTCCCTTTCACTCTTTCACTCTGTCACTCTCTCCCTTTCATTCACTTTCACTCTCTTTCACTCTCTCACCCTCTCCTCTTCACTCTATCACTCGCTCCCTTTCACTCTTTCACTCTATCACTCTCTCCCTTTCATTCTTTCACTCTCTCCCTTTCACTCTTTCATTCTGTCACTCTCTCCCTTTCACTCTATCACTCTCTCCCTTTCACTCTTTTTCTCTGTCACAAGCTTGGATCCAAGCGATTTCGGTGGAAAGGGCCCTGTTGGCATTTCCTAAAAGGCCAACTGCCGTCTGGGCTCATCCTGAGAGAATTTCTGGATCAATCATTTGTCCTGTTCACTCGGTGTCTTCTATCAATTCCATAATCTCTGTGATTGGGCCAGCAACATCGAGATGCTTGTCCTGACACGATCACCAGGACCGACCTATAACCTCTTGGGGTCTTTGATGAGCCTTCCCATGAAGATGATCTTGATGGCATGATTCAGGAGTGGTCGTGAACTTGCCTTAAATGGAGGATCTCGGGCCTTCTGTTGTTAATTTATTGTGGGCCTCCTCGTCCAATGGGTGTCTCCATCGTTGTTTGAGGAATTAAACCACCTTGGAGAGCAGATCCCACTCTGAGTAGCAGGGGTGCCGGATATCTTCAGGATAAAAAGGTATTTGCTTTGCTCTTGGTCACCTGGGTTGTGACCGATCGGTCTTCAATTCTTTCTCAGAACCCCCTGAGGGATGGCAGTCCCTCCGAACCCCCTGAGGGATGGTAGTCCCTCAGAGCCCCAGAGTCATGGCAGTCCCTCAGAACCCCCTGAGAGATGGCTGTCCCTCAGAACCCCAGAGGGATGGTAGTCCCTCAGAGCCCCAGAGGGATGGCAGTCCCTCCGAACCCCCTGAGGGATGGTAGTCCCTCAGAGCCCCAGAGGGATGGCTGTCCCTAAGAATCCCCTGAGGGATGGCTGTCCCTCAGAACCCCCTGAGGGATGGCAGTCCCTCCGAACCCCCTGAGGGATGGTAGTCCCTCAGAACCCCCTGAGGGATGGCTGTCCCTCAGAACCCCCTGAGGGATGGCTGTCCCTCAGAACTCCCTGAGGGATGGCAGTCCCTCCGAACCCCCTGAGGGATGGTAGTCCCTCAGAGCCCCAGAGGGATGGCAGTCCCTCAGAACCCCCTGAGGGATGGCAGTCCCTCCGAAACCCCTGATGGATGGTAGTCCTTCAGAGCCCCAGAGGGATGGCAGTCCCTCAGAATCCCCTGAGGGATAACTGCCCCTCAGAACCCCCTGAGGGATGGCAGTCCCTCAGAACCCCCTGAGGGATGGCTGTCCCTCAGAACCCCCTGAGGGATGGCTGTCCCTCAGAACCCCCTGAGGGATGGCAGTCCCTCCGAATCCCCAAGGGATGGTAGTCCCTCAGAGCCCCAGAGGGATGGCAGTCCCTCAGAACCCCCTGAGGGATGGCAGTCCCTCCAAACCCCCTGAGGGATGGTAGTCCCTCAGAGCCCCAGAGGGATGGCAGTCCCTCAGAACCCCCTGAGGGATGGCTGTCCCTCAGATCCCCCTGAGGGATGGCAGTCCCTCAGAACCCCCTGAGGGATGGCAGTCCCTCAGAACCCCCTGAGGGATGGCTGTCCCTCAGAACCCCCTGAGGGAAGGCAGTCCCTCAGAACCCCCTGAGGGATGGTAGTCCCTCAGAGCCCCAGAGGGATGGCAGTCCCTCAGAATCCCCTGAGGGATGGCAGTCCCTCCGAACCCCCTGAGAAATGGTAGTCCCTCAGAGCCCCAGAGGGATGGCAGTCCCTCAGAACCCTCCGTGGGATGGCTGTCCCTCAGAACCCCCTGAGGGATGGCAGTCCCTCAGAACCCCCTGAGGGATGGCTGTCCCTCAGAACCCCCTGAGGGATGGCTGTCCCTCAGAACCCCCTGAGGGATGGTAGTCCCTCAGAGCCCCAGAGGGATGGCAGTCCCTCAGAACCCCCTGAGGGATGGCAGTCCTTCAGAACCCCCTGAGGGATGGCTGTCCCTCAGAACCCCCTGAGGGATGGCTGTCCCTCAGAACCCCCTGAGGGATGGTAGTCCCTCAGAGCCCCAGAGGGATGGCAGTCCCTCAGAACCCCCTGAGGGATGGCAGTCCCTCAGAACCCCCTGAGGGATGGCTGTCCCTCAGAACCCCCTGAGGGATGGCTGTCCCTCAGAACCCCCTGAGGGATGGCTGTCCCTCAGAACCCCCTGATGGATGGCAGTCCCTCAGAACCCGCTGAGGGATGGCAGTCCCTCAGAACCCGCTGAGGGATGGTAGTCCCTCAGAATCCCCTGAGGGATGGTAGTCCCTCAGAACCCCCTGAGGGATGGTAGTCCCTCAGAACCCCCTGAGGGATGGTAGTCCCTCAGAATCCCCTGAGGGATGGTAGTCCCTCAGAATCCCCTGAGGGATGGCTGCCACTCAGAAACCCCTGAGGGATGGCTGTCCCTCAGAACCCCCTGAGGGATGGTAGCCCCTCAGAATCCCCTGAGGGATGGTAGTCCCTCAGAATCCCCTGAGGGATGGCTGTCCCTCAGAACCCCCTGAGGGATGGCTGTCCCTCAGAACCCCCTGAGGGATGGTAGTCCCTCAGAGCCCCAGAGGGATGGCAGTCCCTCAGAACCCCCTGAGGGATGGCAGTCCCTCAGAACCCCCTGAGGGATGGTAGTCCCTCAGAGCCCCAGAGGGATGGCAGTCCCTCAGAACCCCCCGAGGGATGGCTGTCCCTCAGAACCCCCTGAGGGATGGTAGTCCCTCAGAGCCCCAGAGGGATGGCAGTCCCTCAGAACCCCCTGAGGGATGGCTGTCCCTCAGAACACCCTGAGGGATGGCTGTCCCTCAGAACCCCCTGAGGGATGGTAGTCCCTCAGAGCCCCAGAGGGATGGCAGTCCCTCAGAACCCCCTGAGGGATGGCTGTCCCTCAGAACACCCTGAGGGATGGCAGTCCCTCAGAACCCCCTGAGGGATGGCAGTCCCTCAGAACCCCCTGGGGGGATGGCTGTCCCTCAGAACCCCCTGAGGGATGGCTGTCCCTCAGAACCCCCTGAGGGATGGCAGTCCCTTAGAACCCCCTGAGGGATGGCTGTCCCTCAAAGGTTTGGATGCTTAGTCGAATTCACCGCGGAGTGAGAGTCATTGTTCTCATGGTCTTGGTCTTGAATATGGTTGGACGATGCTGCCCCGAAGGGGTCTCATCAGATGACGAAAGCTCCTTGAGACCCGCCCTACCTTGTAACTGCCCACCTCGGTAGTTTGCAATAATTGGCGTAGTTTTCCAAATGCGTTTGCCAGAGCCTTAAAGGGTTTGTTATCTAAGGCCCGATAGTAGACTTACCTACAGCAGAACGGTGTGTCTGTGACAGAGGGCCGTAGAACCCTAGGGGTTCTTGGCAGGGGCACTGTCATTTTTGCAAAGTGATGGCAGTTGCATTCTCCATTGACTTAGAGACAGCAAGTTCAATCCTCTCAACTAATTCAGGATCAATGGCACATTGCTGCCCCACCTCCTCCTGCCTTCATGCGTGTGGTCATCAGCTATCCTAAGGATAGGGCAACATAAAACACTACACCCTAGAAGATCCAATCTGAAATGAGTGCGTCGCCCGAAAATGGCCGACGCAACTCTATGAGAGAAAAGCAAGCGATCCTGATTACTCTCTCTCGCGAGGGAGAGAGAGCGCGTGTGCTCCCTCAACTCCCTTGCATGGCAGGGCGCAACAGCAGGTGGGTATTTGGACATAATATTGATTCAGAAATATCGAGCTACAGAAATATCGAGTTATAAATATCATGACATAAATGTTGTGATGCAGAAATATTGTTGACAAGAATATTGATTTTTTAGGTATGTAATATCATTTACAAGAATTGGAGATTGGAAGGTCCACCGTTGGGTTATTTTAATTTGACTTTTAGGTGCAGGTTGTTGGGTTTGTAGGGGTATAGGGTGGGAAGTTACTTCAATAATAATTGTTTAATAATTATTTAATTGATTGTCAATAATGTAAATTGTGTAATTTTGATATTTTTTAAGTTATATCTTAGGTGTGGGCAGTTGTTTTTGTGGGGGCATAGGGTGGGAAGTTATTTAAGAATTAATTAATTAAAAAGTAATTATTCATTTATTAATAATTATTGAATTGATTATCAAATCTTTAATTTTGTTACACTTTTTTATTGTAGTTATATTTTAAGTGTGGGCTGCTATGTTTGTGGGATATAGTGTGGGAATTTCATTAAATACTACATTAATAATATATTTTATTAATCCAAACACATTTATTAATATTTTAATAATTACATATATTATTTGAATATTTTTAATTTTATATTAAGACTTTTATAATTCTTTTTAAGTAATAGGGTTATTAAAATATGTTAGGTGCTTGAAGTGAAGAATTTTTCCTGCTGCTGTGCAGACTGGAGTGAGAATAGTAAATATTTCCCCTATGGAATCAAACACTTTCCTTACTTTTGCACAGACTGAAGTGTAAATAGTAAGTGTAATCCCTCCTAAGTCCAACGCTTTCCCTTCTGTTGCACAGACTAGAGTTGGAATAGTACATTTTTTTTCTCCAAACCCCAACACTTACCCTTTTGTTGCACAGACTCTATTTGGAAACGCAAATTTTACCTTTCCAAAGTTTATTGCTTTCTTTACTGTTGCAGGGACTGGAGTGTGATTAGGAAATGTAACCCCTCTGAACTTCAATGCTTACCCTACCGTTGCACAAGATTGGAGTGAAAGCAGTAAATGTTACCTCACACAAGTCCAACGTTATGCCTACTATTGCACAGCCTGGAGTTGCTATAGTAAATTATAAGTCCCCGAAGTCCAACACATTACCTACTGTTGCATAGAGTAGAGTTGGAATAGTAAATTTTACCTCTCCGAAGTCCAACTCTTTCCCTACTGTTGCAGAGATTGGAGTGGGAATAGAAAATTTAAACCCTTTGAAGTCCAATGCTTTCCGTACTGCTGTACAGACTCGAGTGGAAATAGTGCATTTTATCTCTCCAAAGTCTAACACTTTCCCTACTGTTGCACGGCAGGAGTTGGAATAGTAAATGCAGGTCTGGAAAAATCTAAAATTTTGTACTAGACCTGCATGTCTAGTAATTTAAAAAATCTATTCGACCTAAGTGTAATGCACTTGACCTCCGTCTCTGAAAGCAAACAGAGCAAATTTGACAAAATAACAAGATTTAATGGCATTTATATTGCTCTTTCACTTTGCGAGCAATAAAGATGCCTTTAACTCTTGCTCTTTTGTCACATTTGCTCCGCTTTCAGAGACAGAGGCCAAAAGTCAGGTTATCTTCCTACTCTCCAGAAAGGGTGAGTAGGACATAAATATAGCTCGACCTAATTGAATCTGGCTCTCAAATGAGAGCCGGCGAGTGGATTTTTCGAGCCCTGTAAATGTAACCCCTCCGAAGTCCAATGCCTTCCCTACTGTTTAACAGATTGGAGTAAGAATAGTAAATTTAACTCCTCTGAAGTCCAACACTGTCCCTACTGATGCACAGAAAGGAGTTGGAGTAGTGACCTTTTACCTCTCCGCTTTCCCTACTGTTCCACAGTCTGGAGTGGTAATGGTGTATCTTTTATTTTCTGATTTAAACACTTATTTTTTAAATTGTTGAAATATATATATATATGCATATAGCATCAATACAAACTACGCTCTTGTTGAGACCAGAGACCCGTGTATGGTGGTGCATGCACCCGGAGAGCACCCGGTAATCAAATGTCCCCCAAAACTTTCTTCACGTCGCGAAATAACACACTCTCAAGACTCAATTCAATATCACCAGTTCAGGAAAATTCATTTTGCTTCTATGCTACGCGTTTCGGCAGTTACACCTTGCTCACAAGTGTCAGAACCACTGTAGCGAGTGCCAGAGTAGTAAAAAGAAACTTGGAATCTAGTGTTCATTTAAAGAAAGCAGCCAGATACCCTCACTGGAAAAGACTGCATACATCGTTCTTTAAGACTTTAAAAACCTTCCTAAATGTTTGGAAGCTGGCCGCTGGAATTCCCCCAAAAATGGAAGACTAGTTCATCTCTATCAGGTCAGCGCTCTAGTGTTTTTCCTCCAGCTCAAGACCCG
The DNA here is from genome assembly GCF_964261635.1 of Lissotriton helveticus. NCBI lineage: Eukaryota > Metazoa > Chordata > Amphibia > Caudata > Salamandridae > Lissotriton > Lissotriton helveticus. The sequence continues at coordinate 502,199,273 of NC_136062.1, forward strand.
ATGGAGAAAAGCTCATGCGTCACCATGGGACCTCGCACTTCAACTGGGGCTTGGGAAGTGTATAACGTCTCGCTGAGGTTCTGTTATCTGAGGAGAATTTTCGAAGAATTTGGAACAACATTGTGGCGTGAAAGAAGCTTTCCTGGACTTGCTTCCTCTCTAGTAAGTATTTGAAAGTCTATTTTTCTGCTACCTTTTCATGTGCATTTTGAGTCAATATACTAAGACAGGGGAAGTTAGTTCTAGCGCATGCAGGGAAGTTAATTAGTTAGTTCAAAATCCAAATTCGTCAACTCTTTAATTTCTCTTTCCGAGCAACCAGCTACAGTGAGTAAACCTATGTGGGAGAACTTTCAGCAAGAAGAGTAAGGTACCGACTGAAACACATTCAATTGAGGATACACCTTTGTAGGAAGGTGGAATCTGTGTACATGGTTGCCCCCACTTTTTTCCTGGTGTTTTGATGGTTTTTGACTTAGTTTGGCTGGGATCCTGCAATGCAATGCAGGGCCCCAGCCTATCTGCTTTCTCTCTAAAATGATTGTAGGTACTTTAGGTACACTCCAGATTGATTACCGGGTTAAGCCCAGAGGCCTACCAGGGGCTGCAGCATGTATTGTGCCACCCCTAGGAAGCCTTCCAAAATGGCACCACAGGACTGCTACTGCAGCCTGGGTAAGTGGAGCATTCACCCCTTACTAAGATATAGGTTACCTATATCTACCTTTAATCACTGACACATATAAACCTATCAGTCACTCCTATGGTAGGCCTTATCAATCCTGAAGGCAGGGTGCTTGGTTTGTGTGAGAGGGTGCCCATGCCTGAGTCGAACCCCTCTGCAGCTTTCTGAATCTATTCTCTGAGGCTGTTCCGTGATGCAGCCAGACCATATACTCTTAAGTGCATTATAACCTTGTGGTAAATGCTAACTTTGGAATGGCTGCATGGAAACATGTCGTGTTTGGTGTCAAACACTTTGGAATCCTACCACCGCCAGTCCTGGCGGAGGGGGGAGAATTCCACCCTTCTAGAGGGAGAAGACATGTACACACTGACCTAACCGGTAATAGCTGAAAAGAACCCTAGCATAACAAAATGGATGCTGCAGCCACAGACACGAGTCTGACCTCCTGCTGCTGGATGAAACTCCGGCAGGGGAGCCCTGGACAATAGGTTTCCTGTCACAGGGACTTGTAACCACCTCCCAGACAAGCTTTAGTGTATTGGGGCTGGCTGGGTGCATTCAGAGAATGCTTTCTAGACAGTGCAGGGGGGCACACTTGGTGTCCCTGTGCATACCCCAGTTCAAATTGGTTGCAGGGGCACTCAGCCCCTGCTCTGGCGCGAAACTGGACAAAGGGAAAGGGGTGTAACCACCCCTCTCCCTAGACCCTCCCATAGGTGGGTCCCGAGAGTATGTCCAACCCCTTTCTTGAGTATTAGTAAGGGACCCCTGGCAATAGGACTTTAGATTATACCTGGACGAAACTCTGAAGCTGAATCCTGGAACTTCGATACAAAACTAAAGACTAGAGGACTGAAGAATCTCTCTTGGGTTCAAGGAGTGACTCCTCTACTCAAGCAGGCACCAAAGAAGCATTTTGCCAGTCTACATTTCCGAGGCTTCCGCTGAACCCCGAAGTATTTACGACTCAGGACGTGGACTTCCAGACTTCTCAGAGTTCGACACGAGATCCTAGCAAGGCAGAGACTGACAGCCCTCAGGAGTGACGTGGGACCGGAACTCCTGGACACCATGCACATTTGCAAGTGCATCAACTTCTCGAGCTTTCCTGAAGTTGTGCATTCGGTTACTTGTAGACCAAGCCCTAAGCACCATCTGCACCGAAGATTGTGGGCCTACATTCTACGAGTGTTCCGTGGTCCCACTTCTAGCATTTCTGCTCAAGGCCCCTTCACGATCCCTGGTCCGTTGACTGGTGGGTCCCCACGAAGGTAACTCTACTTTCCTTTGTGCTTCTGTCGTTGCTCCAGACATGCCCTGAGGGATGTGTTTAGAATGAATACATATATTTTATATATATACCTGGTGTGGTTCTCCTTTCATTTGGTCATTCATGAGATTATAGAATGGTAAAACAAGCTGCTTTACATTACTTCAATACTTAGCCTGAAGGCTGCTCTCCACAGCTACCACTAGGATAGCTTTCAATAAAGTTATTAACCTATCACTTCTAAGGGGTTGTTTGGACTGGAGCAAGGTGCCCACTATAATAGTGGACAGCATATGCCAGGCCAACTTCTGACAACCTTTGTTAAGAAACATAATTTTTTTTGAGCTAAGGCACATTTCTGTGATAAACTGAGGAATAGTGAATATATAAACTTTCACCATTTCCAGAACTGTTGTGTGCTATTTAATTAATACTAGAAGACATTAGAGCCTACCAGAGAGAAGCTAAAGCCTTGAGTGATTGGGGTAATTAAAGAAATAGAGATAATAAATTCTGTAGTGGGAATTGGTATGGTGAATAGATTGTATCTATGACCTTATCTCTCCCTATGCAGATGCTGAATATCCAGTTCCAATCAAAATAGCGGAGACGAGAAGAAGTTACCAGAGTCATCGAGTCGAGGCAGTCTCTCTTTATCCACTTCCCCTTCCCCCCCGCTGCTATACTTACCTGGGGAAAAAATCCTTATTGTTGAAGGGTATTCGTGGAGGGTCCCTGGGACCATCTTCGGCTCCTGTGGACGTGATCTGGTTTCTGACAGAAAAATAATGGACATCAGTCATAGTTTTTCTACATGTAAACCACACCGTGCAAAAAACATCATAAACAGAGGACTGACCAAGCAAGTCTATTTCGTTATATGGGCGGTGGCTATCTTGCAACATGTTAATTGTACCTCATATCAACAATCTGGATACAAGAACCTTGACAGATCAGCGAGTGCAAACGACATGTTGCGGGTCCTAGGGAAACAAAATATACATATGGCAGTTAAATGTTAAAACTGTGCTGTATAAGTTTGTACGAGGCCATGTTGCTTCTACATATTACCTAACATGGAGTGTGCTTGTACAACTTAAGAGCTTTTGTGAAATATTCACGGGTCTTTCCAGCCTTCACATTATACGTATTTAAACAGCAGGAGGAACTCGGTAATTATCGAGGTTGACACCAGTAACAAGGTAACTATGTTTGGGGTACAATGAGTGACAATCATTAACAGCATCTACACCAGGGGTATTCATAGTACGGCCCGCGGGCCGTCAGCGGTCTGGCAAGCCTTCCCTGGTGGCCCGCGGACCTTGCAGACATGTACCCATGTTTTAATTGTTTTTTTTTACAGAGTATCAGCAAACACCCCTGCGGCAGCGCGACTCAAAGTCTCTGCTGCTCTGTGGGGGCCGGGCGATTCCCGCCATAGCCAGAGAAGGGCTGCAGGGGGCTAAGAGATGAACAAAGCCTAATTAACATGCCAATGGTCTTTTAAAGACCTGTGAAGTGCTTGGGTGTGGCTGTGTGTGTGTGTGTGTGTGTGTGTGTGTGTGTGCCCTAAAGCTGTCTCAGCCCGGGCACACACAGGCAGGGTGACATGACAGAGGATGATAGAGAAAGGGAAGGAGAGAGACAGGGAGGGAGAGAGACAGAGAGGGAGAGGGAGAGAGAGGGAGGGAGAGTGAGGGAAGGAGAGTGAGGGTGAGGGAGGGTGAGGGAAGGAGAGTGAGGGAGAGTGAGGGAAGGAGAGTGACGGAAGGAGAGTGACGGAGACTGAGGGAGAGTGAGGGAGGGAGAGTGAGGGAAGGAGAGTGAGGGAAGGAGAGTGAGGGAAGGAGAGTAAGGGAGAGAGAGAGAGGGAAGGAGAGTGAGGGAGAGTGAGGGAAGGAGAGTGAGGGAGAGTGAAGGAAGGAGAGTGAGGGTGAGGGAGGGTGAGGGAGAGTGATGGAAAGGGGAGTGAGGGTGAGGGAGAGTGAGGGAGGGAGAGTGAGGGAAGGAGAGTTTGGGAAGGAGAGTGAGGGAAGGAGAGTGAGGATGAGGGAAGGAGAGTGAGGGTGAGGGAGACTGAGGAAAGGAGAGTGAGGGAAGGAGAGTGAGGGAGAGAGAGTGAGGGAAGGAGAGTGAGGGGGGGAGAGAGAGAGGGAAGGAGAGTGAGGGAAGGTGAGTGAGGGAAGGAGAGTGAGGGAGGGAGAGGGAAGGAGAGTGAGGGAGAGTGAGCGAAGGAGAGTGAAGGAGAGAGAGTGAGGGAGCCCTCCAGAGTGAGGGAGCCCGCCAGAGTGAGGGAGGGAGACAGAGTGAGGGAGGGAGACAGAGTGAGGGAGGGAGGGACACAGAGTGAGGGAGCCAGCCAGAGTGATGGATCCCTCCAGAGTGAGGGAGCCCGCCAGAGTGAGGGAGGGAGACAGAGTGAGGGAGGGAGACAGAGTGAGGGAGGGAGGGAGACAGAGTGAGGGAGGGAGACAGAGTGAGTGAGGGAGCCAGAGTGAGAGAGCCAGAGTGAGGGAGGGAGACCTCAGAGTGATGGAGGGGGACGGAGAGAGAGGGAGACAGAGGGAAGGAGGGAAAGGGAAGGAGAGAGAGGGACACAGAGGGAAGGAGGGAGAGGGAAGGAGAGAGGGAGACAGAGGGAAGGAGGGAGAGGGAAACAGAGTGAGGGAGAGGGAAACAGAGGGAGAGGGAAACAGATGGAGAGGGAGACAGAGATGGAGAGGGAGACAGAGATGGATAGTAGACAGAGAGAGAGAGAGAGTGAGACATTCAGAGTGAGTGAGACAGAGGGAGACAGAGAGACAGAGGGAGAGAGAAGGAGGGAGACAGAGAGAGAGAGAGAAAGAACTAGAGAGAGAGAGATGTGTGTATGCTGGGTCTGGTGGCTCAGTGGACTAAAGTGTCCGCTGCAGGGACCTGTGATCAACCTCATGGTCACAGTTTTTTTTTGTTGCTCTTGCCCCGCCCCTCCCCCACTGGCCCCGCCCCCACCGGTGCAGCCCTCGGACATAAACCACACTGTAAATTTAGCCCCGGAGAGAAAGTTTGTGAGTACCCATGATCTACGCAATTATGGAGGATGACACTGACAGACGGGCGGCGGCAAGTACTTTATTCAGGAGAGCCCCAGGAATGGGACAAAGAGATCACGGGAAGAAGCCACGTGAATGCACCGTCCTGGATCTTTTGAGAAAACTAGAGAAGCCGAACAAAAATGAAATATCCAAGGGGTGGGAGGCCATCTCCCTCCAAGATGACATGGACAAGGAGATGGTCCCTAGAGGATTAAGAATCTACATAACCCCCACTTACGAACCACCTGATCCAGGGATGTTGGACGAATGGGCACAAAATTCTGCCAAAAGTTCACGAACAATGATGGAAATACTTATAAAATATGCTTGGAAAGATAGAGAGGCAACTTTGGTGAACATCAAGCAACTGAGAGAAGACATCGCCAAAGTTAAGGAACAAAATATCATAACCTAATATTTGGTTGAAAGGAAAACAAGACTCAGTCACTATGAAGAGGACATTAAACAAAGAAAACTACATCGCGACTGTGTCGACTATGAGACAGGACGCATTCTAACAGACAGTAAGAAATACGACCACATGTATGGGTCTATTCCACACAATCTACCTGGATTGGCCACAAGACCACCTGAGGAATCAAGGGAAATCTCCAGTGAAACTGGACATGGATACACCCGCAATGTCAATTACATCAGACAGCTCAACGTCAGGCAGCAAGACTGATCAAAGGCCAAAGGCTTTTTTAGATGAGTATCGGCTATTACGACGGTGACGTCAGACAACAAGAGTTACGCTAAAACCCAAGTACAAGAACACCAATCAACTAGGAAGTGGAAGGGGAAGAGGCCTGGGAGGCAATGAAAGAGGAAGAAAAGACTCCAACAGAGGTGGAGAAAAGTGAACAACGTGGAGCGCATGGGAAACAAATCAACGCGCTCAAATACAACCTTGTAATGGATGAAGCAAAGGTAAATGAAACCATCATAAACCTATCCAATAGACAACTCAATTTGTCAGAAAAAAGAACTATTCCTCGGACTCTCCTTTTGTCCCTTACAACCTCTAGACTATGTAAATACACGTATTGACATTTTCAAGTTTTGTCGCAAATTTAAATTTAAAAAATGGCATAAACTGAAACCATGGGACAACATAGCGGGCAATACCAGAAGGAACAATCATCAATGAGGATTTGAACGTTAAGGATATTGATACTCTCATTACCATTTATGCATTAGAGGGAAATGTAGAAAACAGTAATGTCAATATACATGAAATTTTGAATGATCTAGAAATCATACATGATAAGGCAGCCACATCAGGTTTTAAAGCTAAATCCACTTTTTTACCTACTATGCCTCATGACAGCATAGACCCATTCCAAGACATAGTCTCGAGTCAACTTCTCAACTTTAGACTCAAAGCAAAGAACAAGAGAGGGTATCCTCACCATTACAATCTTTCCAGGGCACAGAGAGAAGCCATCAAAACTCTCGCCAATGACAAGACAGTGATCATCAGACCTGCTGACAAGGGGGGTAATGTGGTTTTAATTGACAAAGACAAGTACATCAGAGAAGCCACTCATCAACTGAACGACCCCCTTCATTATACCAAAGCAACCAAAAGTGACTATAAGAACAGTGTAACCGACATTTGGAGTCAACTTGTGGATTGGAAGGACCGGGGTTTCTTGGAGTGGGAAGAATTTTGTTTCCTCAAGAGGGACTTTCCAAAACTCCAGGTCCTATACCTACTTCCCAAAACCCACAAAGATGCAACCAATCCCCTGGGTAGACCAATTGTGTCTTCCCTGCGAAGTGCACTAGAGAATGTCTCACGTTATGTCGATAACTTTTTGAGAGATGAAGTCACCTTTTACCATCTTACGTGAAGGACACTAAAGACTTTCTGTCCAAGATACTTGACATACCATGGCATACGACCTTTCTTCTTATCACCGTAGATGCCAACTCACTATCATAGAACATCAGTTTGGTATTAAAGCGTGTGCCAAATATCTTTCCAAATGTCCGATATGGTTTCTAGAACACACTAATATGATTCTAGATATGATTCGATACTGCCTAGAAAACAACTTCTTCCTGTGCAATGGAGACATCTATAGGCAGACTCTCGGAACTGCCATGGGCACTTGCTTTGCCTCCAGTGTCGCAAATCTGTTTCTGTGGGGCATTGGAAGATGATATCAGGAGGGATTCCACTCTCGCCATAGATTTTGAACAGGTCATCGTATGGCTCAGATACATCGACGACCTGTTCATTATCTGGGATGCTGTTGCTGTCTTAAGTGGATCACGGAATTTCTGTGTAGTCAGAATTCCTTCACAGTCCTCGCTCTGTGACCACATGACTCCTCTGTAGGCTACTGATAAAATCAATGATCAAGTGTGATCTAGTAAGTATATGACAACAAAAACACCTGTGTCCCACACAATATTATACGTGAATTAAATTAACTAATGTAGTAAAATTGAGTTTATGCAGTTGCAGCTAGGCATGTACAGAGTCCGAAAAATACACCAGATAGGGCGAATTATCAAGAGTTGAAACTCGGACACCAAGTTAAAAACCACATTGATGGTACAACAAGAGAATGATCTCGTTTCCACTTTTCAAATAATGGGCAAGTTCCCGATTGGTATATATACATATTGCTGTTACATATTGCACATCTTCTGTGGTACCTGTAAGTACATTCTTGAACGTGACCCATGTTCCAAATACTGGGCCAGTGCCCAGTTGTAGTATATATTCTATAGGTTTGCATATAACACATATAGTGGCATGGTGAGTGTGCTATCTTGTACAAGGACAATGCCCCTGAATGTGTGCACCCACAGGACTGGTACAAGAGAAAAAACGAGAGAAGAGAAAGGGAAAATCAAACCACAGGTGTGTGATCTTGACTGACGAGATTCAGCGTCACCATGGACCTCTGGAAAAAAGATTAGGGAACCCGTGACGGTGAACTACCGTGGTAGTGTGGGTCCCTTCCTTTCCTCCTGCAGTGAAAAAAGGGCAAAAAAGACAAGAAATTGTAAGTTTAAAAACAAATACGTGACAGAGTCAAGTTACAGAATGAAAACATACAGATATATAATTTCAATCCCATAGAAGCTGTGGAGTAAACAGTAACCCTGGGGGTAGTTTGCGAAGTAGCGCTACGCGAAGTGCACTTCGCACTACGCGAGCTACACGTAGCGCTACGCGAACTGCGTAGTGCACTGTTTGCGATGATTACACAGTGCCCGATGCTTATCTGCACTGTGCAATCATTAAAAACAGCGAGCAGTGCGAGCTGTCTTTTACTGCCGCTCGAGTAGATTTTTACTCGAGCGGCAGCTTTCTCAACGTGGAATGGTAGTTTCTCATCGCGAGCGGACGCGAGCGTACGCGACCACTCGCAATGAGAAACCTGACCTCCCTGCGTTGAGAGGCTCGCTGGTAGGTTTATTTTCCACGCTCGCGATAGGCAATTTGATGTTGCTGATCGCAAACAAGGAAAAAGTCTGGCCTGGATGTCATTTTGCTTGCTCGCGGTCGCCAACTTGACGTTGAGGACCACGAGCAGGAAAAAAATGACCGCTGCACTACACTACGCTATGCGTGTTTGCACTATGCTACGTGCAATTTGCGTAGTGTGAAGTAGCGCAAACTTCACAAACTACGCGAGCGTGCGTAGTGCTTTGCCCAGGCTTAGTAAACAGGAGAGCTGGAGAGAGATATTTAGGCTGCATGCAAATGTATTCGTAGCTCCTTATCAGGGTTTAAGCCACCAGGGCTTTTGGTCTGAAGATCAATTATGTACATAGATTCACATTGTCGAAGTTTAAGTGCTCTATCACCTCTTCTATTAAATCTCGGGATATGTTCTACCACAAAATAGCTGAGCAGGGCACTGTTAGAGAAATGGTGTAGTTGAAAGTGATGTGCCACTGGTATTTGCTGATCTTTGTTGGTGATCTCCCTCATATGTTCAAGCACTTGTTCCTTCGCAGGGTGGACTGTGCTTCCAATGTATTTTAATTTATATGGGCATTCCAGACAATATATCACAAAGGGAGTACAACATGTGAGGAACTGGGTGATAGCTTTAATTTTACCTCCCCCTCCGGGGAATTCTTTCCTCATGTAACTGTTTTTGCAGACTTTGCAGTGCCCACAAGGAAAAACCCCTCTTAAACTTTGGTTTCTTGTGGTACTGTGAACTGTGATATCACTGTGTACTAGTTTGTCTCTGAGAATGTAGCCTTTCTAATATGTGATTCTGGGTTTTCCACTGATCAAGGGATCAACGTTGGGGTCACTTTTAAGGGTGTCCCAGTGTTGTTTAAGAATGTGTCTGATGTTGTTAGCATTTCTATTATATGTAAGTGTGATCCTGGTATTGTTTTCTTGCTCCACTGTGTCCATATCACTTTCTACAACGTGTCTTTTCTATATATTTTTGCTACACTTTGTTGATTGCTCTTTTGAGTACCTATTGTGGGTACCCCCTGGTTCTTTCAATCATGATGGACATCTCCGCTTTAAAAGCTAAGTCAGTACTGCAATTGCGTTTTGCCCTCAGCAGTTCCCAAAAAGGTATACTCCACTTTAAGGAGTCAGGGGGGCTGCTGAGGGCATGAAGCAAGGTGTTGCCTGCATGCTCTTTGCTTAAGAGTTTGGTTTGTACCGTGTCCCCAACTACTTCAACTACAAATTCAAGGAATTCTACAGAGGTCTTACTGATTGTGCTCGTGAGTGTGATGTTATAGTTATTGAAATTGAGTTTTTTGATGAAATCACTGGCCTCTGTTTCTTTCCCTTTCCACACCATAGATGTTGTCAATATAGCGGAGCCACAACACAACCTGCTCTACCCCAGGACAGTTGGAATTGTCCATGAGGATATCCTTCTCCCACTTGCCCAAGAACAGGTTGGCGAAACTAGAGGCAAAGCACGTCCCCATAGCAGTCCCAGTGGTCTGGTTGTACAAGTTTCCATCATACATGAAGATGTTGTTGGTTAGGCAAAATTCTATCATCTCCAGAACCATGATGGTATGTGATTTGAATCTGATTTGTCTGGTCTGGAGAAATTGCTTGCATGCCACTATACCGTGGTCATGTTTGATTATGGTGTCGAGTGAACTTACATCTAACGTGACCAATAAGAAGGCATCTTCCCAGTGAAGACCTTCTACCTTACTGAGGAAGTCTTTGGAGTCCTTGACATGGGAATCGAGATTACTCAAATATTTCCTAAGTAAAAAAATGACATACCTCACAGTGTTTTCTGTTGTGCTTCCTCTAGAGGACACAATGGGTCTACCAGGTGGGTTGATCTTGCCTTTGTGCACCTTTGGTAAAAGGTACAACACTGGGAGGATGGGATAATCTCTTTTGAGATAGCAATATTCCCCCCACTCCAATATGCCCAGGTCTTTACAGTTTTTTAGTTTGTCCCATATTTCTTCTATACTATTGGAGTATGTTTCCCTGTTGACAACTGTGCAGAAGCTGGAATCTGATAGTTGGCGTAAAGCTTCTGCGAAATATTTTTCCCTGTCCAGAATTACAACATTCTCAATCTTATCCACTAGGCGAATCACGATGCTTTGGTCTCCAGTTAAGGATAATAATGCCTGCTTTCGTGGGATGATAAGATTGTGTGTTTGCTGTTCTCTGAACAATTTTTTGTGAGTGAATTTAATCAGGTGGATGTTCACCACATCATGAAAAGTATCTATGTTGTCATGCCCTAGTGGAGGGTAGAAAGTGGAATGTGGTTTAAATTGTGTCCTGGCTCTGTGGTCATGTGATATACTCGAATCATCCAGTACATTGTAAATCCTCATTTAATCACTATTACCATCAAAATTAGATTCTAGTTGAATATGAGGCATAACAACATTCTCTTTAACTTGTATAGAAACTGGTGGTATGTGTAACATCCCTACACCTGTGTCACTTGTAGCCCACAGAGTGGATGGGACATCAGCAAATTCAGCTGGAAGGGTTGCATCCTGAGACAAACACTCTTTAGTGCTCACATCCGGACCCATAGTGATATAAACATATGCAGGAGCGCAATAGATAGTAGCATGCAGCTTCTTCGGTCGAATACAAACCCATCAGATTCACAACAAAGCTCAATGTAAAAAATAAAAAGGGAGATTCTGCAGTAAACTGACCAATAGTTAATGCAAGGGGGCGTGAAATGTGTCTTACAACCGGTACACCTGAAAAACCTATGAAACATTATTGTGGCCAGACAGGGCTGCTCCTGGGACCATATGTTGAGAAAAGAACTCTTTGTCATACATGTGTCCACAATAAATTCCTTAGTCGAGCCTTGAAAATCCTCTATGACATAAGGACCACGCTGATCTACAGGTATCTGGACTGGTCCCTCTCACTGTCCCTGGCTGTCCTAGCTATAGTACACACCCCTCACCTCATCCATATTGTAATCATCATGATAATACTGGCCATCATCAGGGTAATCAAAGTAATTATTGTCAGAGCGACCCAGAGAAAACCCAGCATTCGGAGCTCTCTCAGTCCCCCTACCTCTCCCACCGGAACCGTGCCCTCTGGGAGCCATAACTTTCTGTAAAAGCATCGGGCAGTGGCTACGCCAATGACCTTCCTCCTTACAATATGCACACTGATTTGGTCCCTACTTCCCATAAACGCTTGCTGCAACAACACATTTGTCTTTAAATCTTTGTGTTTCTTATCAGTCCTATCCTTTTCCTCCTGATCTCGGTGTTCGTAATACTGAGCCATATTGAAAATAACAGAAGGGAAAGAGGTGGACCAAGTACTCTCAGACACATGTAAACGAGTTGTAATTTCAGCAAGAAGATTAGAAACAAATTGATCAACAAACAATCAAACTCCTCCTTCATCAGATATATCCTGCCCACTATAGTCCAAAAACGTATCTTCAAACCGGGTAAAGAAATCAGACACACTTTCATCCTTCTTCTGCCGACAAGCTGTCAATTTGTCCCAGCTTACCTTCTTAGGTGGAATAAGGGAATGCATATATGTGATATTAAGACCTGGCAAAGCAAGTATCTCAGGTCGGGGTTTATCACCTGAGGTACTGGGTTTTTAAGAACCGGCACAGAACCGGTAACCCAGCGGTGCCAGGGGATCAACACCCAGAGACCTCGGGTTCTTCCTGATCCAGACCTACAGAAACTCAGAGTCTTCTAGGTGAAGTCAAAGATTAGTTTATTGGCTGCAACCAAGGTAACAGGTGTCCTAGAAGTACAATACGGGTATATTCTCAGGAGACTGCACACTTTCGCAAAGTCAGGCTTCTCTTCTTATACACAATTTTGGGCTCCAGGCAAAACATTCCTGGTTGTAAAGTAAATCGTTAACATACTTTTAGACAAAGAGAAAGCAGAATCATGATGACATGTCCATATTTCACTTCGTGCTGTCTACAACAAATCATTTGGCAAGGCCCAACATTTCATCAGATATCGCTGGACCCCCAATAAAAACGGTCACCTCCCCACCATAAAGTAAGTGAAGCAAAAGAGTGGAGATAGATGTGAGCGAGATATGGCAGGTGCGCGTGCTGAAATGGTTTTATGGTTCGTTGAGCCTAGATGCTATCTTGCTCGGCCACTGGGAGGGGAACTGACCTAACGAGTTCGGCCTGGGGCAATGGTTCCAACTTGTACAGGTCATGGAAAAGTCAATCAAGGAGCATGTGTCCTTGTGGAGTTGAATTCTACTGGATTAAGGCCTATGTAAAGGGCAACATATAAATGGGAGTCAAGGATTCAGAATGTAAATGACGATTTCGAGGTGAAATCGTCACTCGAACACGCAGAAAATACATGTACATAATGTACTCGTCATTCTCGGTCTTTTGATACCAACGACGTCATGTTTCGGCGAAGTTTTAATTCTCGAAATCAAAATAATTATACGAATCCAGATTTTCAGAACCTCACACCTGGCTTCCTTTCCTGATTCCATCCTTTAATCACATCCCACGTAAGGCCCAACTCCACAATATGGTCTTAAGTCTCCAAATATCAACCAGAGCAAGGAGGCCAAAAACATTTAAATATCAGCAAGAGACATCACAGTAGAAGAGGCAGCCTCTGTCAGCTCTTTATAATAAGCTGTCGGACTTTTCCTAGGGTCAGGCAAATGAGCCTTAAGGGCTTAAACCTCACTCTGTTTCCACGGAGTATAAACCCATTGCTCCTGGAATTGAGCAGCCATTGCCCGTCTAGTGACCGTTCCATGCTGATCTGTTAACCCAGGTATTTTTGGGTGAAATATGGGATAGACCTCCCGCATCGGAAACTGAGTTATTTGCGTGGGACTCCCCTCATGTAGTCTACCCCTGTAAGCAACTAGAGTTGTAACATTCCCAAATACCTGGTGTGGCTCCAAGTCGCCAGCATATACGCGATCTCTAATATCAAATAAAATTTGAGACACTTCTGTCCCAATGTGTTTCTGCCAAAGACTAAATAATAAAGCAGACATATGCTTAAGGGTATATTGCTGCATAAAGGATTCAAAATCTGGCATATCTTCCCAAACATCCTCCAAAGTATAAATCGCATTACGAGCACACCGCACAGCGTGATCAGCTATTACTTGTTGCTCTTCATCCCCTACCTCAGATTGCCCTAATGGGCCTATTCGCGCCTTAAATTTCATCCAATCGCTATCCTCAAACCCATGTACTGGGGTCTCAACATTCAAAGGTATCGGAGGATGAAAAACCATGGAAGGATAAACAACAGAAGCAACAGGTACAATCGCTGCTGGTGCTTGCACCAGAGGAGAAAAAATAGAAAATACAGAAGCTTAAACAGCAGATGTACTAGGAGTCATAGTAGACAAAGATGGGAAGGACAAAGAAGGAGCAGGAGGTGCCGTAGCCAAAGCTGTCATAACAACAGTAGCAGATACTGGAACAACCGTAGCAGACAAAACAGGCTGCTGGGGCTGCAAGGGAACAACGGGATATATCCTCTGTGGGGCGTAGGAGGCAGAGGTCGAGTATCTAATAACTCCTCTACAAAAGTATAATCTTCTTCTTTAACCAAATAAGACTTATCTATATGCAATAGAAATCTCCTATCTTCACATTCAATTCCAGACTCTTGTTTTTCTCTATCATATGCCACAGCTTTTTGCGTTAATGTTTCCATTTTTCCCTTCCGTGCATCTCTTTCCATTTTTAACCGTCTCTGTTTAGCCTCCTTCTGCCAGGCCCTGAGCGACTCAAATATGAACTGTCTACTTCTTTTCTTAAATAATTGCTCCTTTAAAAACCCAATATTTGCTCATCAAAAGTGGCTGTCAACAGCCACTACAACTCGGTATTGTCCCTTGAATATTTGTGCCATAATGCACTAAACATAATAGGGCCACGTCCATGCTTCACATACATATAAAAAATAGGGCTCCCTTCAAGAGGTGCCTGCTGAGCTTCTAACAATCGAGTAACATTTTACTGAGACTAGGAATCTTAAAACGAAAACAAGTTCATTATTTTTACCCAGCAAAGTAGTTGCAAATACCTTTATCAAAAACGGTCCTCAGACCGCACTAAACTCAAACCACAATGGTGCCATATCCACAAAGAACCAAAACAAACTCACCTGATATCAGTAGCACAAACAAACCAATTCTCCACTGCCGACTCTTCAGACCAAATGGTCAGATCCAAGGGTTTCGCCATTCAGGACTCCAGTCGGGATGACCACTGGGCAAGGCACCGTCCAGCAGCACAGAAGGGGAAGCTTCAAGCAAATACTTATATTCCAGCAGGGATCCCTGAGCCGTCAGTCTGACCAGACGATGTCCTCGGCCTCCCCCCATCTGCGGAAAGGGGATGGAACAATCACCTGAACGAGTCCCTGTTCGGGGGCCCGATTAGGGTCACCCGGGTCGCAAATGACCACCTTCCTTACCAACTTTAGAGTCGGATAGACAGTTGAGAATACAAACCAATAACTGTTTATTATATACACTCTGACCGGAGCCCAATCTGCCCAGTCTCTAGGAGTGCAGCAGAGGGACTGAAATCGACAAGCATAAAGATACATTATGTACATTTTGTAACTGGGATAAAAACACGCCCACCGTGGAATTTTCCAGGCAGGTGCAGCTCGGCAATGGAATACAAAGAAAACCAGTCTCAACATTAATTTCTTACACAAAGTTGCAAAGTCTAAGGTTGTTCCAGTCGGGCCCGTCACCAGACAAGTGGGAGAGGGCCTCTATCTAATGAGAAGGGTTATGTCCTCATAGGAACAGTGTACTCATTACAGGAACAGACCTACATAGCAGAAAACTAAACTTATAGTGAAGCATTTCTCGGAATTAAACTAACATAGGGGCATATTAGCAACAACT
Organism: Lissotriton helveticus; assembly: GCF_964261635.1. NCBI lineage: Eukaryota > Metazoa > Chordata > Amphibia > Caudata > Salamandridae > Lissotriton > Lissotriton helveticus. Next base: position 502,214,686 of record NC_136062.1, read on the forward strand.
AGCGATATTTATCGCTGAATGAGCTTAGCGATTATTTTTTTATCGCCGTGCATCGCCGGATTTTATCACAGAGATAACGTGCTATTAGCAATGTTTATCTCAAATGCGATAAAATATCCGGCGATAGCGGCGCAAAACGTGAATATTGCTGGAAATCCAGTGATATTCAGGCATCATCGCCAATAGGGTCTTAACCTGAATATCCACCTCCCATTGGATATACAGGTTAAGAAGTGTTCTGAGCAGGCGTTAGGTTTAGGCGATATTCGTGCTTAGTGCAAATTTTTTTATCGCTGCGCCTGCGTTGATAATAGGCAATAGCGATGTTAGCGACTGCTTTCAGTCGCTAACAGTTTGGGTACGCCCACTTTGCATGTCATTAGCAATAAATATCGCTGACATGCAAAGCGGGCCCCAGTTAGCGACAGCTTGCTAATAGGGTGAAACAATTATCGCCGCTTTAGCAGGAAAAAGTCCTGCTAAAGTGGCGATAATGCCCTTGATAATATGCCCCTTAGTTTCAAACAACTTAAATGTCGCCAGAAAAGAAAATGACGCAACGAATGCTAACTTACACAGGGCAATGCGTTCTAGTCTAACCATCCTAAGCCTTAGTATGTAAAAAACGTTCCAGGGTCCTAGGTCAATAATTTCCTTTCATACATAAAAAGAGTTCCTGAGTTCTAGATGTATTCCTAGATCTTGTATGTGATGAAATCCCTGGGTGCTGGCCGGCGGTCCATCTCCTAAATTCCTTGGTTCCAGGTAGTGCCCTATCTCTTGTGAATTCTAGAAAGATCCTTAGCTCTCTTACGCACAGATAGTACCTGGGTTCTAGGTTGAGTCCCGGTGCTCCTATGTGATGAGAGTCCTTGAGTTCTAGGTGAGCTCTAGCTGTTTTCTATGATGAGAGACCCTGGGTGCTAGATGGATGCCTAGCTTTCATATGTGAAGATAGTCTCAGGGTTGTAAAGGGATCATAAGCCTTAGTATGTAAAAAACAACCCAGGGTCCTGGGTCGAGAATTCACTTTTGTATTTAACAAGAGTCCCTGAGTTCTAGATGTATTCCAAGGACTTGTATGCGATGAAACTTTGGGGTCTAGTTGGACCTCCATTTCACAAATGTGATGATGGTTCCTTGGTTCTAGATGGAGCCTTTTATCTCAGATATGAGGTTAGTTCCTAGGTTCCAGGTAGAACCCTAGCTGTGGTGAATTCTAAAAGGACCCTTAGCTCTTTGATGGGAAGATATTACCTGGGTTCTAGGTGTACCTTAGCTCTCATATCTGCTGTTAGCCTCTGGGTTCTAGGTGTACCCCGGTTCTCATATCTGCTGTTAGTCTCTGGGTTCTAGGCGGAGCCCGGCTCTCATATCTGCTGTTAGTTTCTGGGTTCTAGGTGTACCCCGGCTCTCATATCTGCTCTTAGTCTTTGGGTTCTAGGTGTACCCCGGCTCTCATATCTGCTGTTAGTCTCTGGGTTCTAGGTGGAGGCCGGCTCTCATATCTGCTGTTAGTCTCTGGGTTCTAGGTGTACCCCGGCTCTCATATCTGCTCTTAGTCTTTGGGTTCTAGGTGTACCCCGGCTCTCATATCTGCTGTTAGTCTCTGGGTTCTAGGTGTACCCCAGCTCTCATATCTGCTGTTAGTCTCTGAGTTCTAGGTGTACCCCGGCTCTCATATCTGCTGTTAGTCTCTGGGTTTGAGGTGGAGCCCAGCTCTCATATCGGCTCTTAGTCTCTGGGTTCTAGGTGTACTCCAGCTCTCATATCTGCTGTTAGTCTCTGGGTTCTAGGTGTACTCCGGCTCTCATATCTGCTGTTGGTCTCTGGGTTCTAGGTGTACCCCGGCTCTCACATCTGCTGTTAGTCTCTGGGTTCTAGGTGTACTCCGGCTCTCATATCTGCTGTTGGTCTCTGGGTTCTAGGTGTACCCCGGCCCTCATATCTGCTGTTAGTCTTTGGGTTCTAGGTCCACCCCGGCTCTCATATCTGCTGTTAGTCTCTGGGTTTGAGGTGTACTCCGGCTCTCATATCTGCTGTTAGTCTCTGGGTTCTAAGTGTACCCCAGCTTTCATATCTGCTGTTAGTCTCTGGGTTCTAGGTGTACCCCGGTTCCCACATCTGCTGTTAGTCTCTGGGTTCGAGGTGTACCCGGCTCTCATATCTGCTGTTAATCTCTGGGTTCGAGGTGTACCTCAGCTCTCATATCTGCTGTTAGTCTCTGGGTTCTAGGTGTACCCCGGCTCTCATATCTGCTCTTAGTCTTTGGGTTCTAGGTGTACCTTATCTCTCATATTTGCTGTTAGTCTCTGGGTTCGAGGTGTAAACCTGGAGCTCCTACATGGTGAGAATCCCTGGGTCTAGGTGAAGCCCTAGCTCTTGTAAGTTAATATACTTCCTGGTTCTCGTTGGAGCCCCTGCTCTCATGTGATGATAGTCCCCGGGTTATAGATGGGATCTTAGCTCTCACATATGATGTTGGACTCTGGGTTATAGAGGGTGTCATAGCTCTTGTATGTGTTGATAGTCACTTAGTTCCACATGGAGTGGTTCCTCTCATAGGTGGTAATACCCGCCTTGAATCTAGGTAGCGCCGCAGTTCTTGCGTGTAACGATGGTCTCTTGGTCACATGGATCCTTAGCTCTTAGATGTGATGCTAGTCTCTGGCTCCTGTCATGGGCGTCACCGCAGCCATTTCTAAAATGTTGTCTTCCTAAATTGTCATAACTTATATCCAAGACTATGACTTACATGTGGGCTACATCAGTACTGGTAGAAAACAACATAACGTGTGTTAATATGGAAAACGTATGTGCAACATTTGTGATTCCAAGGTGCAACTCTCAGATGGAATATTAGCAGATCAACCTGAGAACTATGAACAAGGATAAACTACTACTTGTCGCCATCTCACACCTACAAGCGGTAGCAACTAATTCGCACATAAAATCGATGCTTCTCAACTGCAGGTCAGCAGTGAAACATGCAGCGAATATTTCTGACCTCATCCTCACGCAAATACTGGACCTCCTGATCCCAACTGAAATCTGGCCTAATGACAAGTTCTCTCCAATTATGGACATCTTAGCCCCTCCCAAATATAACGTTATAAGGCTTGATAGGCCTGTTAAAGTTGGGGGTGGCACGGGTTGTACGTATCGCTCCTTTGTCACCTTGAAACAAGGACACACTTCTATGATATCCTCCTGTGAACACCTAGGCATTGAAATCTGGAACAAGGGCAAGATACTTTGTTTGCTTCACATTATATACCATCCCCTGGTGACAATCTTCTCTTCATCAAACAAATAATGGAGTCCACAGCCTCAAACTCTGACCAAAACCCAAACCATATCTTTCTTATGGATTTCAACTTACACTGGGAAGACACGAACAATCACTTATTTAGCTCCTTCAAAGCTTTATTCTCGGCCTAAACTTTACCCAGGCCTGCATGGACACACCCACAACAAGAGCCCCACCCTTGATTTAATCATAGCCAGAGATAACATCACGCAACTTGATAACATATCACCGTGACATTGGTCGGATCATCACCAAACCTCTTTTTACATTCTGGAAAAGGTACTCCTCAGACAAGGTCAACCTCACAAGACCAAACAGTGGTCTCACAATCTGAGAGATATCAACGTAAAGGACCTACCTTCCATTAGTAAAAATCTTTCACCACCCCCAACATGACTAACCGGATGACCTTACTGGTCACTGCATCCACACAGTGTCAAATATTTTAGACACAATTGCACCAGAGCAACTAAGAAGGATGCTGATCAAACAATCCAAGCCCTGGGTCAATTGCTCCCTAAACGAGGAATGTCGCAAACTAAGGTTCACGGAAAGATTATGGAGAAACTCACCTTCCATTACAAACCTCAAACAGTTGAGGATGTCTTGAAGCTTATATAACAAACATATCCGTAGTTCAAAAACCGAATCCCTTAGGGCACAGCTAGCCAAAACCCAAAACAGACCTAAAAAACATTTTGATATCTTCAAACAACAAGCTATCCAATCAACCAACCAACTCTCTGCACCCAAGACCACTTGCCCCAATGGGGAGAATTTCTCAGCACACCTCTTTGAAAAAACAAGAAAATTGGAACTAGAACTGAAACTCAACTCTACTACTGTGCAGCATCAGACCCTACCCACTCCATTATCTTGGCTAACTGCAGTGATAGCCCCTACTTCCTACTCCTGTGGAAAAGTAAATTTTGCCATGTTCTGTGTCCCTACGTGTTCCCCATCTTATGTTGTATGTGCATGATTAATATGCATATGTATTCCCCATGATCGATTAAAGACGCAATTACAGTTGTGTCCACCTCTAGTATGCCAGTTTCCAGTTCTCGTGAAAGCAACGAGCATCAGGCCTATGTAAAGCTACGTTGCCACGTTTCTCAGTGTGCACGTTATTTCATTGTAAAGTCCCCGTTTCTAGGCCTCAAAAGGGCCCGGACTCAGATTCAGCTCCTGTCTCCTGAACCCTCGCTGAGGAGCGATACAGCCCCCACCTGTATCCCTGACCCTTCACTTACTTCCTGCCTCACAGTGCCCGGCTCGGCCTGGCTCTGCCTCCAGTCTGCCAAGAGTATGTTATGATTCCAGTTATCAGTCCAGCTCTCCTTCTCTGCATTCCTAAGCTACTGAATCGCATCAATAGTTTCAGTCATCGTCTAGCCTTTACGTCTCCATGTAAGAGAAATACTGTATTTATGGTCATTTAATATTCCTCAACACACACTACATGTAGAATAATGCATGCACCAGTCTTAGTGTCTGTTAGCCTTTACCCTGATAACTTTTGGATTCTATCAACATGTTCTCTAAACATCAGATACTAGATAGTGTTTAGGTACATGTCGCTCTGACTCTCCAGACTTTCGTCTCTCCTTCTAGCTCAGAAGTCATAGCCCCCAGCTTCTCCCTGGTAACACGTCATTGTCAGTTTGCGCGCACCACTAGGTTAGAGGTCCCGGCTCCTTAGGTAGCCCCCTCCTTGTTTCCGCCCCATTTATGACATATTCCGTTACGTTTACATCACATGTCTATGTTCACGCCTCCTGTTACACCTACTTTCTGCCTTATCTTTCGCGACTGCTACAGGCCCTGCCCACTGTTACGCCTACTGTATGTACTGTAATGCAATTGTTTTAACTATATATACTTGTGCACTGTTATTAAAAAAGTTATCCCTTTAGCGCGCTCATTCCAGCTCCTGCCCGACAGCTGTCGGGGCCCCCCTGTTGGCTAGCCATCCCAGATCTTGCCCGTGCAGGTTGTCCTGTTCCTGTCCTTTATGCTGTATTAAACCTGCAAACTCCTACTACCTCGAATCTTGACTCTTATTTATTGAGCTATCTGTTATTGTTATATCCAGTCAAAAATAGAGGTATTATTTATTTATTTACCACATAATGGCGCCCGAATAGGGACTTGCCCTTTCCCCACGCGCCGGTGAAGCCACGCAAGCCCCCTGATCCTCTGCAGCCGTGACGGAACCATACCGTGCACGTGCAGATATTTCTGCTTCAAGTATCCCTCAGGCCCACGGAGGAGACGGAGGTTGCGGTCCAGCATCCAGACGAGGCGGTGGAGGAACGCGGCGAGTCCCGACCAGAGCCCAAGCCGAGAGTCCAAGGTCCGAGGTATCCGGAGGCCCACCCGTAACAGAAGTCCGAAGTCCGTCCGTCGTCGTAGCAGTCCAGTCCAGTCCGAGGCTTTCCGTTCTTGCTGCCCGGTGAGTACCGTTGCTGGGGTAGTATCTAGACAGGATCAATTGCATTGTCTCTGGTCCGTGGGTTTGGGTACACAGATCCAACACGAAGTGTCCACTTAGGTGGATGCGGGTCCTGACGTGTCTCTTTATGAGACCGGTAAGTTTCGTACTGTTTTAGCAGTGCATCTAGTTTCTGTTCTAGTCCGTTCTGTTCTCGAGAAATTCATGTATTCTGTTTTCAGTATTCCAGGTAGTATTTTGTCAAAACTGTTATTTTTAAATGTCATTCATGTATTTCAATGTCGTGGTATGAAAGTGGTGTAATTATTGTGTTCATTGTGTATTGTATTGTGTCTAGACTCCAGCCCAGTCATGCCATTGTTTTCCAAGTTACGTCAGTTAAAAACTAGAAAAGGTCTGTTAGAAGAAGCAGTTCCTGTCCCGCCTAGGGACAGTCCAGGTCATTTTATGTATCAAAAGCATGGCATAAGTGCCATATTGTATCTAGATTTGTGGGTGGAGTACACCAAACAGTTAGAAGAAAAGTATAGATGGCCCGTATCGGGTACATGGGATGCCGAGTGCATCATGCGAGTAGAAGAAGTATTATGGAAAAAGAAAGCCAGACAGTCACAGAAAGATGCCATCGAGTTATGGCACAAAGAATCTCATAAAAGAACCGAAAAAGAAATCAGAAAGTCAGAATTAAGTAGAGAATCCTTAGAAAGAGCCCAAGAAAGGGAATTAATCGAAATAGGTGAACGAGTTAAAACCGAACAGTCAGACAGACAGAGGAATGCCCTTATTAAGGGTATGTATCCTCTTCTTGCCGAGGGCTTGCCAAAAGCAACCCCGGAGGCATCCAGTAATTTTCCGCCACCCTTAGTTCCGACCAAGCTACGTCACAAACAGACCGCAGCTGATATTTTTCTCTCGTCCTATTTGGACGACACAGTCCCAGAATATGCAAATCCTGTTCCACCAGCTCCTGTAAATAATGTAAATCCTGCTCCTCCAGTCACCGGGGCACCTGTTACAACACCTGTTACGGTACCCCCGGTCCAGCCCGTAGTACAAATTCCCGCCACATCAGTCACTCTGCCAGCACGAAGAGTATCAGTCGACGATTCCAGTATAGGGGCCGCGGGAGGAGGTCCTCCTGGTACCCCGCCGCCAAGTAGACGTCTAGGGGCAGTCGAGTTACATGAACGTGCGTTACAGCGTACGCCCAAATATAAGACTATTGCAGGAATCAGGCGACTTCTTACTGAATGCTGTTATGATCCAGTCCCAGGCGAGGATAGTATGGTTATATATTCCGTACGTATAAGACAGGTGTCCGAGTATTTGGTCACCCTACCGAATATGAAAGAAGATCTAGACAGAATGTATCGTTTCATTCGTACAGGACAAGATCCAGAAAGTATTGCTGAAGTCATGTCTCTCAGGAAATCTGAGATCCAGTTTATGCTATTAAAGTTTCTGATCAATTGTTTAATAAGGGAACAAGATTCCCCGACTAAAGATCCGAACGAAATGAGAATTCTGACAAAGTGGAGTGATAATATAGCCGAGGGTAAGCACAAGACACTCAATAGTATAGAGAGTATGTACAAGAAAATACGTAAAGAAATAATAAGGTTACACGAACAACGCAAAGAAGCACAAGTAAGCGAGAAAGAAAATGACTCTTCTACTGAAGAGGTAGACGACGAGAATCCCGCCAGAATAGCGTATGTAGGTAAATCTAGATTTCCAGACCGACATTTACGCCTAGAACACAAGAAAGTCTTTCATCTTCCAGCACCGGAACAAGGCTCTCTAGAACAAGTATTTCAAGCTACCGATCAAATTCTGAAATCACGAATCGGTTATAGTGAATTAAGTACTATGCATGAACAAGAACTAGCCCGATCAGCAGTCCGATGGATTACTGATTCTACCACTTTTCCAGACGAAATAGTGGCACAAATGTTTCTGAAACTACCCCCAGCCGAGCAGCGACTGGTGGGTATGTATATGATCCAACACCTCATTACATTGTATGAGGGTCAGCATTCTGATCCAGGTCCGTTACACGATATCCTGAACGAGTTACTCCAGTATAGATGGAAAGGTTTAGGTACCGATTTAATTAGTGTCATTCTAGAGCAGCGCCACAAATATAGAACGTTTCTGAACCCGCATTTTGTTCATGTCTCACCTCCAGAAAGTAAACCGTTTTACATAGATAGACAGCATCCGTTACGAGAAGTACACCCAGTTAGGGCACCAGATGGTGAAATGCAACGAGTATTTGTTTACACCCCAGTTACAAAGATGGAACTCTTAGAGATGAAGAAATTAATTCCCTGTCACGACAAAGATCCAGCAGGGTTCCACCGAGAATTAAAAGACATGCTCCGTATGGGAGAATACACGTATCCAGATATTATTAAAATGCTAAAAGTCCTGTTGCCTGCGGGCATATACGAAAAACTCAAGGAAAAGGATTGGGAGGTGGGAGAGAAAAAGATCGATTGGACAGCTCTAGAAGCTGAAGATAAGATACGAGTACCAGGTACCGGTCTTGGAGACAAATGTAAAGAATTACCAGAATTATTGATACAAGTTTTGCCTAGATTATTAGCCACTAAAAAGGAAGACTGGGATGCAATCTCAGCCTGTAAACAGAAACAAGACGAAGATACTAGTGATTTTTATTCTAGATTTGAGAAATGTTTTAGCATCAACAGTGGTTTGAAGACGAGTAGTGAGTCATACCCTCATCTTTTTGTTACTAAATTAGTCGAGAATTCAAGTCCACAAGTTAGAAATCGAGTTTTGAAAGTCGAGAGTACCTGGCAAGCTAATAGTCCGTCCCAAATGCTCCAGATGCTCCAGTACCACCAGAATAGAATCAGAGAAGAGCAAGAACACGAAAGAAGACGTATGAAAGACACGAAAATGAAAGTACTAGTTGCACAATCTGTTCCTCAAGACAGTCAGAAGAGGGGTCCGAATCAAGCCAGTCATCCTGCAGCTCCCGTTAAAGGGACATGCAATTATTGTAAACAGCCAGGTCATTTTATAAACGAGTGTGCAGTTCTGAAACACAATATAGCCACTGGTAAAACTAAAGAAAGACCACGTCCGCCTAGACAAGAACAAGTTTCACAGACTTCTCAGTCACCACAGAATGCACAACAGACAGTTCCAGCACCGCAGCCTATCGCTGCAACTCAGCATGTTACACAGCAGATGTACCAGTATGCTCAGACAGAGTATCCAGAGTATCAAGCGTATTCATGAAACAGCCTAGAGAGGGAGGTAGGCTTGCCTCTCATCGAGATTCCTGTAGATCAAGAAGGTCCCTATGTTCATAGTCAAGTATTAGGGAAAGACAGAAAGTTTCTGATTGATACAGGGGCAAGTAGGACGACTATAAGTCACGACGAGGTTCCAGGGGCTCCGCTCTCAGGCTCTAGAAATGTTTCCCTTGGATTTTCAGGAAAGCCTATTGTAAACGAGATATCAAAACCAGTTACTCTGGAAGTAGGTCCATTGTCCCGAACTACTGATCTATTGCTTACGAAGTCATGTCCAGAAAATTTGTTAGGCATTAAGACACTGAAAGAATTAGGTGCAGTTATTTGCTGTTCCCCAGAGGGAATACGTTTGTTTTTACGTGACTTCAAGGGTCACTATGTTTTACGAGATTTTGATCCAAGATTGTCTAATGTCCCGCAGCATCTATGGGCGCAAGGTCCAACTGATGTTGGCTTCATGCAAATCACACCCCATCGTGTGACTCTCAAGCAAGGTATAGTCCTGCCAAGAATCAGACAGTACAGATTGCCACCTGAGGCTGTAGCAGCCTTATCCAAAATTATTGACAAGCTCATTGCTCAAGGAGTAGTTGTAGAAACTGACTCCAATGTATGTAATTCTCCTATCATTCCAGTCATGAAACGTACTGATCCAAATGCACCTCCAGTATATCGATTAGTGATTGATCTTCGAGAACTTAATAAATGTATCATTCCTCAGTACCCAGTTGTTCCAGATATCTCATCTCTATTGACAGCCATTGATTCTGAGGCTACATTTTTCACAGTCATAGACCTCAAAAACGCATTTTTCAGTGTCCCCATTCATCCAGATAGCCAGTACCTTTTCGGTTTTTGTTTAAATGGAAGGAGCTATAAATTCACACGAGCTCCTCAAGGTTTCACAGAAAGTCCTAGCATCTACAGTCAAGCACTTAAGAGACAACTAGACAACATTCACATGCCAACTGACACTGCCCTGCTCCAGTATGTCGATGATCTACTGATCACAGTCCGTTCTGAACGTGCTTGCGAGCGAGCATCACTTACAGTTCTGTACTTCCTAGCCGAGATGGGGCACAAGGTGTCCCCTTCGAAGCTTCAATTCTGTGTACAGCAAGTGATCTACTTAGGCCACTTACTGTCCAAGTGGGGTAGGCAGTTGACACCCGATCGTATCCAGTTAATAGCGAGTCTTCCTCAGCCCAAGACCCAGAAGGAGGTACGTGCTTTTATCGGCCTTACTTCCTATTGCAGACAATGGATTCCTCAGTATGCATTTCTAGCCAAACCACTGATACAGTTAACGACACAGGAGGCAGCCGTATCGACTGTCCTCCCTTGGACATCTGAACATACACTTAGTTTCAATGAATTAAAGAAAGCCTTATGCCAAGCTCCTGTCCTAGCTACACCGAACTACAATAAGCCTTTTACACTTTTTGTCACAGAACGTGATGGTACAGCATTATCTGTTCTTACACAAGATCAAGCAGGACAATACAAGCCCTGTGCTTATTTTTCGAGCACACTAGATCCAGTAGCCCAGGCTCTGCCTGCGTGCCTCAAGTCAGTTGCAGCCACAGCACTAGCTATCAGACAAAGTGATTCCATAGTATTAGGACACTCCCTGACAGTACAAGTTCCACACTCCGTGGAAGTTCTTTTAAACCGAACACAGACCCAGTACTTGACAATTGCACGTTTGACAGGTTATGAACTGACACTGTTCCAGCCACACATAGAAATCAGACGCTGCAACGTTCTAAATCCTGCTACACTGTTACCGTCAGTTACTTCAAATCCTGCCACACATGATTGTGTGAAAGTAGTTAACACTATGACTAAGCCAAGACAAGATCTGACAGATATTCCATTACCAGATCCCGACCTGACACTTTATGTGGATGGTTCATGTATGAGAACGAGTACAGGAGAACTAGTAGCCGCGTATGCAGTGACTACTGACACTGATGTTATTGAAACACACCGTATTGACACCCTGTCTGCTCAAGCAGCAGAGCTAGTTGCTCTGACACAAGCCTGCATACATGCCAAGAACCTGAAAGTTAATATTTACACAGATTCACGCTACGCATTCGGAGTTGTACACGACTTCGGAGTGCTCTGGCAGGAGAGAGGTTTCATGACTTCTCATGGAACCAAGATTCAGCATGGTCTCCTTATTCAAGCTCTGTTAGATGCAATACATTTACCAACAGCTATCGCTATCATGAAATGCAAAGCACATACGAAAGTTACTGACATTATTTCTCAAGGTAATGATCTAGCAGATCGAACAGCCAAGCTTACAGCACAGACACCAGACATACCAGTTAACAAGACACCGACATCCACTCTAGAACAGACTACTTGTATGACAGTTAAGGACCCTACTCAAGATGTCATAGATATCCAGTTACATGCTACCCCCGAGGAAATTAAGAAATGGTCCGAACAAGGAGGGGTCCAGACAGATCAGGGATTGGTGACGAAGGGAAAAGCCACATGGTTTCTCCCCGACTCAATGGTTCAAGTCATTATCAATACCGCACATAGTCCTGCACACTTAGGAGAAAAAGCCATGTTAGACAGTATCCAGAACATTTGGTTTAACAAGCATTTACGAGCTGCAGCCAAGCAGAAAGTCCGTACTTGTATGATATGTTGTCAATTCAATCCAGGTAAAAGTGTCCCGGTGGAACAAGGTGGATTCCAGCCCCCTGACCACCCTTTTGAAGTCCTCCAGATGGATTATATTCAGATGGAGCGATGTCGAGGTTTCAAGTATGTCCTTGTAGTTGTATGTGCTTTGTCCAGGTGGACAGAAGCATATCCAGTCCCAGATTACACAGCCGCGACCACTGCCAAGCAGTTGGTTCGTGAATATTTCCCCCGCTATGGACTCCCTAGGGTCGTGTATTCTGATAACGGCCAGCCATTCTCATCTGAATTAATGAAGCACGTTTCCCTTTTGTTAGGGTACCAGTGGAAGTTCCATTGTGTACGCCATCCAGAAGCAGCCGGTCTCGTAGAGAGACATAATCAAACCTTGAAAATCCGTATTGCCAAAGTCTGTAAAGAGAAAGGTGTAGACTGGTTAGTTGCCCTGCCAGTCGCTCTGTTCTATATGCGCATGGTCGCACATTCCAGATCAGGTCTGTCCCCTTATGAGGTCGTATTCGGCCGCCCCCCGAATGTATGGGGTACACCCAGACCCCGAAGTATTACAGATGTTTCCAGTAATATGCTGACAGATTACCTAGCTTCCTTGATGTCTGCCCTACACTCTTGTCGTTCACAGGTTGCCGCCGCATTTCCAGACAATACCGAGGTGAAACCGCATGAAATCGTTCCAGGAAGCTTGGTTCTCGTCCGGAATTTTGATCGTTCGAGTCCGCTGGAGCCTCGCTGGAAGGAGCCGAAGTTAGTCCTCCTGACCACCCGTACTGCCGTCAAGTTAGAAGGCAGGAAGGGGTGGGTGCACCTGTCACACGTCAAGAAATTTCACGGACTACAAACTGTTTCCAAGAACATTTCCAAGGATTGTCAAGATTTTAAAGACTGCCAAGAAACTATTCTTAAGGACTGTCCCGCAAATGACATTGATACCAAGCCTCCCCTGTTAGAGAAAACTCCACAGCAGGAGTATAAAAGTAAGCTCCGGTCTAGTAAAATAAGTCAGCCAGTTTAATTGTCTAAGTCCTCCCCTAGGTGAAACGGTTAGACAGGTATCTGACATGTATGAAATAGACCCCCATAGTGAGAGAGTTAGTCAAAACTCAATCCGATGTATCGTTTTTCTAAGTTTTATATTGTTTTTAAGCTTAATGGTTACCTGCATGAGCTATGCATTTCATTTATGTTTTCCAATTTCTCATGTAAATAAGTATTCTAATGCTACAGTAGAGCACACGTTTAGTGATCTGCCTCCTCACGAACTATCCTATCGTCTTGCTATGCGCAACAATTCATTCATCCGTATGTTACATTATTCACACCAGACCAGCAATGCCACTAATTGTTGGGTGTGTGGTCGACTCCCCCCTTTCCAGACACCGAAGGGAGTTCTGCCACTGTTTCCTTATCCATTTTCACATAATGGCTCATGTGGAGCCTGGTCCATGTTAACGTCATCCTCAACAGATATGTCCTTTCTGAACAGTACATGTTTTCCAGACAAGCAAGGTCTTCCCCACAGAACAGGGTTAGATCTAGAAAATGAAGTTTATAATTTGGGTAATTATTCTTCGAATTTCATGGTCCTGAATGTTCAGTCTGATCCTACTCCAGACTTACCTGCTATTTCAGTATTACCAGTCAAAGGCGAATTATGTGTCAGAAATAATGGTTCCGTACATGTAGGACATAGTGATTGTACTACTATTGTTAAGTATAGTGACAGTGGGAAATCTATTTTCAAAGCTTCACGTCATTCTTATTTTGTTTGTGGTCAGACCGCATATGTTCGTCTGCCCCTCGATTGGGAGGGAACCTGTTACATTGCCTTCCTACTGCCACCAGTTTTCCTAGCCCCATCTGATTATCACAGAAACACACATCTAGTACACATTAGACATAGAAGGGAAATCGAGTCCCCGATTGTCGACCAAACTGAAACTGCTCTAGAACAGTATACAGATTTCAATAGAGGTTTCTTCTTCTTTATAGGACCTATCCAGAATAGTAAGTTAATCCGTAGGTTAACAAGAACCCTTGAAGCAGTAGTGAATGAGACTGCCTCTGCCCTAGGTAACTTAACCGAAGAGCAATCTGCTATGAGATTTGTCGTGCTCCAAAATCGTCTCGTTCTTGACGTCATACTGGCCGATAGAGGAGGAGCATGTAGAGTCATCGGATCTAGTTGCTGCATTTTCATTCCTAATAACGCGCCGTCTGTTTATTCAGCTATAACCAGACTTCATAAAATTGCCCATCAGTTACACCAGAATCCAGGCACCTGGACATGGTCCGGTTGGTTTTGGAGTATTATTTCTGCCTGGGGATGGAAAGTATTGTCACTTCTAGGTATTGCAGTAGCGATCATATTCAGTTGCTGCCTCTGTATACAATGTGGCCCTGCGATTTGCGGCATTTGTGCTACCTCTTGTATTCCTAGTCCCAAGTCCCGTCCTAGATCCCGTTCCAAGAAAATTCGAGACGAGCAAATGATACTGTATGAAATGATAGATGGTATCATGAATATTGATGTTTCCTGATGGAAACGTAGTGACAAGGAGGGAATGTGGAAAAGTAAATTTTGCCATGTTCTGTGTCCCTACGTGTTCCCCATCTTATGTTGTATGTGCATGATTAATATGCATATGTATTCCCCATGATCGATTAAAGACGCAATTACAGTTGTGTCCATCTCTAGTATGCCAGTTTCCAGTTCTCGTGAAAGCAACGAGCATCAGGCCTATGTAAAGCTACGTTGCCACGTTTCTCAGTGTGCACGTTATTTCATTGTAAAGTCCCCGTTTCTAGGCCTCAAAAGGGCCCGGACTCAGATTCAGCTCCTGTCTCCTGAACCCTCGCTGAGGAGCGATACAGCCCCCACCTGTATCCCTGACCCTTCACTTACTTCCTGCCTCACAGTGCCCGGCTCGGCCTGGCTCTGCCTCCAGTCTGCCAAGAGTATGTTATGATTCCAGTTATCAGTCCAGCTCTCCTTCTCTGCATTCTTAAGCTACTGAATCGCATCAATAGTTTCAGTCATCGTCTAGCCTTTACGTCTCCATGTAAGAGTAGTGTGGCTCACTGGTTAGAGGTGGCAGGCCTGAGAGCAGAAGTCAGCCCAGGACCAGGGTTCAATTCCCGACGCGGCAGGGTCGTGGACCTTGGTCAGCGGACTCGATAATTCTCGCTTCGGTGCTTACTCAAATCAGGGGTTCCACTCGGCAACTCTGGGCATTAGCTTGCCTAATCTCCACAATGGCCCCACCAATTCCGGGGATGCCTGGCTCCACCTTGGGGACTCCCAGCAAGGGACCATCCCACAGGGAAAGCCAGGACGGGTTCCCCAGAGTTATACAGCGCCGGGACGCCCCGTTGCTGGGGCAGCTGTGCGCTTTACAAGTATACTACATTTACATTTACATTTAAGAGAAATACTGTATTTATGGTCATTTAATATTCCTCAACACACACTACATGTAGAATAATGCATGCACCAGTCTTAGTGTCTGTTAGCCTTTACCCTGATAACTTTTGGATTCTATCAACATGTTCTCTAAACATCAGATACTAGATAGTGTTTAGGTACATGTCGCTCTGACTCTCCAGACTTTCGTCTCTCCTTCTAGCTCAGAAGTCATAGCCCCCAGCTTCTCCCTGGTAACACGTCATTGTCAGTTTGCGCGCACCACTAGGTTAGAGGTCCCGGCTCCTTAGGTAGCCCCTTCCATGTTTCCGCCCCATTTATGACATATTCCGTTACGTTTACATCACATGTCTATGTTCACGCCTCCTGTTACACCTACTTTCTGCCTTATCTTTCGCGACTGCTACAGGCCCTGCCCACTGTTACGCCTACTGTATGTACTGTAATGCAATTGTTTTAACTATATATACTTGTGCACTGTTATTAAAAAAGTTATCCCTTTAGCGCGCTCATTCCAGCTCCTGCCCGACAGCTGTCGGGGCCCCCCTGTTGGCTAGCCATCCCAGATCTTGCCCGTGCAGGTTGTCCTGTTCCTGTCCTTTATGCTGTATTAAACCTGCAAACTCCTACTACCTCGAATCTTGACTCTTATTTATTGAGCTATCTGTTATTGTTATATCCAGTCAAAAATAGAGGTATTATTTATTTATTTACCACACTCCACAGATTATACTCCAAAAAACAATGCATCATGGAACTCCTTTTTACTACCAGACGTTGCCGAGCTGCTCAATTTTATGACTCCATTAAAGGCCTCCAATCACTTCAACGATCCGCTACTCTCCAAGTCCTTCAAAGGGCTCAAATCTGCCATTCTCCCACTCTGGTACCTGAGAATCCATGAATCTCTTGTGCATGGTAGGATTCTTGATTGCCTCAAGATGGGTCAAGTCACCCCCATCACGAAAAAGCCAAATGCAGACTTAGCGGAGCCTAACAACGTCCGTCCAATTACTAATATCATGACTTTGGCCAAATTGCTTGAGAAATGCGTTCACACACAGCTCTGTAACCACATCTAGAAGTTTCAGCTCCTAGACCGATACCAGTCAGGTTTCAAAGCGGGTCATAGTACTTAAACTGCACTAACACACGTTGTTGATGATGCCTTGGGAACTCTTGACCAGAACGTACCCTGCCCACTTATCCTTCTTGATCTGTCCTCATCGTTTGACACAGTCAAACATGATAACCTGACTGTTCTTCTCCAAAAAAGGATTAGGCTATCGAGCCCTGTCTTAAACTGATCTGCCTCGTTCTTACAAAACAGAACCCAAATAATTCAAGTTAACCATTCGCTTGCAACAAGTACTGTTTTCAATTTGAGTGCCTCACGGTTCCACAATCTTGCCCAAGCTTTTCAACCTCTTTATTGAACCACTATCCAAAATTCTGAACCGTTCTAACATTCAATACCACTTGTATGCTGATGACACTCAATTGTATTTGAAAATTTCTTCTCCAGATGACATCAAAACTCTTAACGGTGTGCTACTCAAAACTCAACAATGGTTCACTCACAATTTTCTGCTAAATACCCTCAAGACAGAATTCCTGTTTATTGCCCCCACACAATCATTGCGCTCTCACTCAAGACTTGCTCAAACAACTTCCAGCTCTCAACTGCACCCCTCATGTTGTTGATTCTGCGAGACATTTAGGTATAACTGGACAAATACCTGAATATGCAAGATCACATCAGTGCAACTACAAGGGGAGCCAATCATCAGCTCAACTTATTAAGGAAAATCAAGCCATTCTTACCGTCTGAGGACATTCAGTCTGCAGTCCACTCCCTAGTCATCTCACGCTTAGACAGGGCTGGACTGGGAACAGAAACCAGCCCTGGAAAAATGTTCAGCTGCCCCTCCTGGGGAGAGGGGGAGTGCAGCTGAGGAGTATGCGAGGGCCGGTTTCAGCCAATTTTGTTACAGGGAGCCAATATTCCCTACCCCCGGTAGCAAAAACAGCCCCCCAGGGACCCAAAACAGGTCACCACCCTAGCTGCCTACCAGGGAAGCACCCGGTGCCCGCAATGGCCAGTCCGGCCCTGCGCTTAGAGTATGGAATTGTGACCCTGGCAGTGTAAACCAAAGCTAGATTGACACCTCTAAGACCCATTCTGAACTCTGCTGCAAGACTCATCACCGGTCGTAGGAAAACATGATCATATCACTCCAGACCTAATTCAACTCAATTGGCTGACTATCAAAGCAAGGATTTGGTTCAAGATAGCCTGCCACTCACTCAAAGCTATTCACTACAACACCCCAGTGTACCTCGCAAAAAAACTTGAACTATCAGGTTTGAATAGGGCTCTAAGAAGCTCTAACACGCTCTTGTTGAAACCTCCCAAATTCAAAAAGAACCAGCAATCGTGCTTTCTCATTTTTCGCCAGGGATATAGAGCACGCTTCCTCACGAGATCAGATCTAGCCCCTCTACCTCCTCATTCAAATAACAAGTCAAATGGTTACTCCTGAGTAACCATGTACAGCAATAGTCCTTAATCCACCGTAACTAACTGTTACCTCCTGTTGATTTCCTTTTATATCTCTTTCAGCATAGCACATTTTTGTGACTCTACGTGCGCCATAAGTTTGGTTGCTCTTCTGTTACTTTACTTGTCCCACGAGGTGAGTTGCTGCTCCTGTTCTATATTTGTGCTTGTTAAGTTACTTTTTGCAGTTGTATTTTTGCCTTTTCCTTCTTTTCGCTTCTGCTCCTCTGTCTATTGCTCTGATCCCCTCTTGGGTCATGTTCGCTGTTTACATTGCATATACATGAATATTTAGATGATTCATACAAGCACCCCATTCCTGAGAACTGCGTATCGAATCCTGTATTCATGTGGTACGCTTCCTGATATTGTAACATATCTCTCCTTAATAAAGCTCATCACATTGGAGTATAGTATAGAGGAAAAGTGGAGGACTGTGCCCTCACGTTTTGTCAGAAGTGATCCGAAAATGGAAAAAACTTTTTTGTTCCAGGACCTCAGAGACGAGATACAGCTTCCTAACAGAATCATGATCTTGACCTACACCAACACCAGACCCTTGCCTTGAAAAAGCCCACTGCCTATAGGCCACCAGGGCGAAACACGTGTCGGCTGTTCTTTATCCACAGATGTAACATGAAATAAAAACTACGCACTTAAGACTTTCAAAGAACGTCTGTATTTCATTTTCGGATCACTTCTGACAAAGCGTGAGGGCACAGTCCTCCACTTTTCCTCTATACTTACCCTTACAATGGCTCTTGGGTGAAGCCTTTCGCGAGGAATGTGCCACAACACAATTGGGCCCTGACAATTGTAGGACCGAGGCCCAGTAATTTCCACCCAAACATTTATCCACATTGGAGTATAGTACTCATAAGTAATAAGGATATTTTTTTATAGCAAGGTATGGGTGCGCTCCAACGCCGATTCCCCAGTGGCATGAAGTGAATAGATACAAAAGCAAGAACCCAAGCAGTTTTATGTAATCACCTACGTACTCCTTGCAGCTGTCCGAATAATCCCAAAGACAGCCAGTCTTCCTTTCTTTTGTTTGTGGTCCCATCCCCTTTCCCCCTGGGGAGTCACTAGTGGGCAATGTTCAGTTCATTGCGCCCGGATGAGTCTGCGTAGGAATTTGTGGAATATCCTCGTCCATGTGAACCTCATCCATTAGGAACCATCTGGAAGTCAGGTGAGTGGCCTGGAGAGAAGGGAAAGCCACAATTATTAAGTTCCTCTTGTACGATGATCACTACGGGCCCTTTTCTTCAGAATTTGGCAGAAGGACATCCTGATCCCAGACAGTTAACTGCTGTGATTCTTGGTCTTCATATCAAAACAGAAAAGCTAAAACAAGAACATATGCCCTCAGAGAATCATTAACAAAGAGTAAATCAGACTTCACACAATGGAGAGAGCCTACGCTCAAAGAACATAGACCAATCTTAGTTCCCACCAAATTTAGTTCAACTACCTTTGCTTCCCCCTGCTCTTAGTACTTCGCAACCTGAACATAATCTTCAAATAAAGGTCCTGACCCCAACTCCTGTCCCTTTAGCCAATCCTGAGCGCTTCGCAGGGGACTGTAGTCATTTTGCAGTATTCATGAGTCAATGCCAATTGCATTTTTTATGTAAAACACAGTTCTCCCCTACTGATGGTGCCAAAATAGCCTTTATTATTTCTTATTTAGGTGGCATAGAGGCCAACTGGTCAATTCCACTAATAGAGAACAATGATCTACCCTTGTATGATTATGTAGTATTTAAAGAAGCCTTGACCAAATTATTTGTTTGCCATATTTTTGTCCATTCAAGTGACAATGAATTATTGATAATTGGTACAAGAGGATTACTGGCTGTAGGAAAGTAGGATCTGCTTCTTATGGTTGCCCACACTTTTTTCTTGAAGTTTCACTGTTTTTGACTAGTCTCACTAGGATCCTGCTATTCAGGACCTCAGTCTATCTGCTTTCTCCTTTAAATTGTCATGCATGTACTTTAGGTACACTCCAGATTGGATACTGGGGCACCCTTATAAGTACCTAGTATATGGTATACATGTACCCAGGGCATAGGCACCCCAGAGGCCTCACATGGGCTGAAGCATGAATTATGCCACCCATGAGAGGCCATGCAAAATAGAACTCTAGGTCTGCTACTGCAGCCTGTGTAAGATGGGGCTTGCACCACTTACCTTAGATATAGGTTCACTATATCTATTGGTCACTACACTTAAAACGTATAAGTCAGCCCTATAGCAGGCCTTAACAATCCTGAAGGCAGAGTGCTGGGTTT
The DNA here is from genome assembly GCF_964261635.1 of Lissotriton helveticus. NCBI lineage: Eukaryota > Metazoa > Chordata > Amphibia > Caudata > Salamandridae > Lissotriton > Lissotriton helveticus. The sequence continues at coordinate 502,234,701 of NC_136062.1, forward strand.
CAAGTGAGAGGGTGCCCCTTCATGAGCAGAGCCCCTCTGCAGCCTTCGGAGACCATTCTCCCGGGTTCTCTGTGACTCAGCCGGACATATAGGTAGAGGTGCATTATAACCTCACTGTAAATGCTATCTCAAAAACGGCTGCATAGAAACATATTGTGTTTGGTATCAAACACTAACTGGTGTGGGAGGTATGATTCCACCCGTCTGAAGCGTGCTTCGTGGGGTCACTGGTCTATCCGGAACCAGCCTTCTCGACCCAGACAGCAAAAAATGGATGCTGCCAACCAGAGACACATTTCTGCCCTCCTGCTGCTGAGCCACGCTCGAGCAGAGGAAGTCAGCACAATAGGCATCCTCTCAGAGGGAGGTGTGACCACCTCCCAGACAGGGTTTAGTGTATTGGGGCTGGGTGGGTGCCCTCTGAGAGTGCTGAAAGTCTGTACTTACACCACTTTTGGTGTCCCTGTGCATAGTCAGCTCAAACCTGCTCTGGCGTGAAACTGTAAAAAAGGACATGGGTGTACTACCCCTCTGTCCTGCCCCTCCCCTAGGAGGGTCCCCTGAATCTGTCCAACCTTCTCCCGTGGGTACAAAAGGGCATACCTCGATGTAAGGCTTTAGATTTTACATAGACAAGATTCTACAAGAAGAAACCACTGACCTTCGACCGTCTGGACACTCTGGACTTCGCTGGACCTCGACTGGGCTCGACTTCGTCCCCTTTCCATCCAAAACTTAGTCTGTGCCTTTGCTCCACACAGGCTCCGTGCAGGACCTGTGGTGCACTTATGACAACTGAAGAATCTCCCTTTGAGTGAAGAAGTCACTCCCCTGCTCCGCAGGTACCTAAAGCGCAACTGACCGGTCTGCTGCTCCTGAGCTAATGCGATCTACCCTTTCACTGAGTTTGAGGCCAGTATCCTTCGTGGGGGCTGCGTAACCCAAACCCCTGTGCACTGCATCCATTTGCAAGTACATATGCTTGTTGGCAATTCCCAAGCTTGTGCTTTGGACTTCGTTTAGTCCTGGCCCTGAGCAGTAGTTGCACCAAAGAACTCTGGCCTCCTCGCACCGAGTACTTCCTGGGCTGGTGCTTTGCAATCTTGCTCGAGGTCACCTCGCGACTCCTGGTCATTCAACCTGTGGATCCTCCTGAGGATCATCTTGATTTCTATTGGACCTTTCTGGTTTCTCCAGGCTTGTCCTGACTCCCCATTGCTTGGTAAGTCTCCTGGACCTTGCTTGTCCACAGCGTAACCTTCTTAACCTTCTTGCATGGGTTGCTGTTGCCAAGGCTTGTTGGTGCTCCCTCTGGGCACGACTCCTCAGCACTCGACATCCTTCGTGGGACAGCTCACCTTCGGCTCCTGGTTGTCCTCGATGTCTCCTGGTCCTCGTATCTGCAGAGTAAAGCATCCCTTCTTCGCACCTGGAGCACCCAACATCAGTGGGCATTCGTCTCCCGAGCCCCTGGTCACTCTGAAGTGACCCAGACTCTGTCCCCTCTGCTTTCAGGTTCCTTCCTTCCAGAATCCAGGCTTGGATTCCACTGGACTCTTTTCACCTTCACGGCAGCAGTACTTCTTCACAGCCTTCCATTAAGAACGACAAGAATTTCTGACGCCACTTCAGACCTATGCACCCGGCTTCCCTGGGTTGGGTAACTCTGGTACTATGGTATCCACGGGTGGGGTGGCTCTTCAAACTCTTAAGTTCCAAAGGGTTTGCTCGAAGTCCTCCTTGAAGAGTCCTTAAACTTTAAAACTGCAACCGCGACTTTCCCATAGAATTGTACGGAGCCTGGGGTCTTGTTCCCACACTGCACCTGTGCTCCGTGGGGTCCCTATCTACTCACCTTGGGTGGTTCCTTGGGGTCCCATCGATTCTATGTGTTCTAGACTGAGTCTTGATCCAAGTCGTGATTGTTATACCACTATTTTAGTATATGGTTTGGTCTCCCCCTGGAGCCCACTGTGTATTGTGCTACTTACAACTGTTCTATTGATTACATATTGTGTGCTTTGTATTTTATCCTCGTGTAGAGGATAGTAGGGATTGTTATATTAATAAATACATATTTTTATATAACTACTGTGTGGTTCTCCTTCATGTAGTCATTCAGGAGGTGATATTCTGGTAAAACAAGCTGCTTTACATTCCTCTAAGACTTAGCTTGAAGGCTGTTCTCCACAGCTACCACTAGGATAGCTTTCTAAAGGTTATCTTTGACCGCATATATCATAAGGGTCATTTGGACTGGTGCACGGTCACCACCTCAATTAGTGGACAGCATATACAGGCCAACGTCTCACACTGGCTTTGACTGATAATTGTATTTTGCTCATCTGCACTCCGCACTCTATTACAAAAATGGATTTGCTTTTTATTTTTCTAAATATTTCATCTGAAGCTGTACTTTTGAATGTTTAATAATCATATGTGCTGCTTTTGGTTTTACTCAAATTTACATTTCTGGTTTTTGTATAGTGAGTAATAGTTGTCTTCCTTTTGTTTTGCTTTTATGTGTTTATTGCTAAAATCTGAATGAAGATTTATGATAATGATGAATTATTGACTCTTCGCCAAGGCTTCAAAAATCTTATAACGTACATCACAACATTCAATCGCTTGGTTGCAGAAACATGGGGGACTGAGGAGAAACGTACTTCTCTCTTTGACAGTGTTCTTCAGAATAATCTGAAAAATTCTTTGGCCCATGTTGCAGACCTCCCTTTGCAGTATAAATAGCAAGATGGTCTTTTACCAGTTCAGAGCTGTACTGCATAACCGCGGCCCAATAATACAGAGTGGTGTTGGGAAAGGACCAGCCTCCGCGGTCTTTTGGCAAACATAGCTGTCTGAGTGCCCTCCTGGGTTGAGAGTATGCCCAAATAAATTGTGTAAATATTTGCTGGAATTTCAAAAGGTTGGCTTTACTGAATTCTAAAGGTATTGTACGGAAAAAGTATAGGAGTTTGGGAAAATATGTCATTTTTATGGCATTACATCTGCAAACGAGGGTTAGGTGTAGGTTATTTATTTGCTTCAGTGCCTTCATAGTGTGTGTAGCGAGCGGGAATAGGTTGTCGGAAACGATTTCGTCCTGGTTCGAAGAAATAGAGACTCCTAAATATTTGGCCGTAGGAACCACCCTATGGTCAGCCCAAGAGATTTGACTATTTGTTATTCTCTGGGTTTTGTTTTTGTTTAGGGCATAGCCAGAAAACTTCCCAAATTTATTTGCCTCAATTTCCAAGCCCGTTATGGCTTTTGAAGGGTCGGGTGAGGTAATGGCCAGGTATCCGCATAGGCCAAAATTTTGGTACTACAGCCTTGGAAACTAACCGGGGGGATGCTGTGATTACTTTCAATTTGCTTAATGAAAGGGTCCAAATAAAGGGCAAACAGCAAAGGGGAGCAGGGGCAACCCTGCCTAGTGCCTCGGGAGATTTCCAGTTGCCCGGTTAGTTGACAATTTATGGAAACACAGGCCGAAGGCTTCAGTTAGAGTGCTTGTACAGCCTGTATAAGCTTTGGCCCAAAGCCCATCCTGTTCATGACAGCCCACAGGTGTCTCCAAGAGACCCGGTCAAAGGCCTTTTCGGCGTCCAAGAGTATTAGTGACAACGGGTCTCCGGCCGCCTGTGCGGTGTCGAAAAGGGTAATGGCTCGCCTGACATGTTCTGTTGTGCCTTTTTTCGGGATAAACCCGTGTTGCCACTCTGATACTAGGGATTCCACCACTGAGGAGATTCTGTTTGCCAACACTTTAGAAAAGATCTTAGAGTCGCAATTGATGAGTGTTATGGGTCTATATGAGCTCATTTCCAGCGGGGATTTATCTTTTTTGTGGAATATTGCTATTCTAGGGTTGGACCAGGAAGCTGGAGGCAAAACCCTGTTAAAAATAGATGTAACTACCTCAGTAAAAATTGTTTTGATTTGAGGGGCAAAGATCTCATAAAATTCTAAAGGGATGCCATCCAAGCCAGCGGCTTTCCCATCGGGGAGAGAGTTAAGAGATTCCAGTATCTCTTCCCAAGTAGGAGTTACGTCCAATAGGTCACTATTGTCGGAGGTGAGTGTTTGGAGATTGATCTCATTTAGGTAGCTGAACATATCGCTCTCAATTATATCAATTGGACCTTTGTTCTCCTCAGTGTATAATTTAGAATACAAATCCTGGAAGCCCTTACGAATGAAATCGAAATTTTTTGTCTCTTCTCCTGATTGGAGTTTGATTGTGTGTATCTCGTTGCTAGAGACCTGTTGCCGGGTGCTGACAGCCAGATGGTGCCCTATGCAGTCACTACATTCGTAATTAATCTGCCGTATGCTAGCCCATTTTGCAGCAGTTTTTTCTGAGAAAATCGCCCCAATTTTTGCTCTGACTAGGATTACCTCCTCTTGGACATCCTCGATGTCTAACCCAGCTTGGATAGCTTGAACTAATTCAGTTTCAGCTGTCTTAAGCTTCTCCTGAAGATTACTTATCAGAAGCTTCACTCTTTTGTTTTTACAAGCTGAAAATCCAAGTGTCTCGCCCCTGATGCCTGCTTTCAATATATCCCAGACGACCGTTAAGGGAGCTGACCCCATATTTATTTCTAAAAATTCTTGTATCCACCCCCGCATATGTGTCTGATATGTCGAATCCTGCAGTAGGGCTTTCTCAAAACTCCAGGTGGAGGGCGCTCTAGGTTTTCCCAGCCCCTTGATACTAAGGATGAGAGGGTTGTGGCCAGACATAAAGCGTGGGGCTACCTCAATGGAGCTATTGTTGATGAGTGAGGATGAAATAAAGAAATAGTCTAGCCTGACAAGGGTATGGTGAGGAGCAGAAAAAAAGTGTGGCAGGGCTGAGAAGGGTTTAGGCTAGCCCAAGAGTCTCTTAGGCCATGTGTCGCAGCTAGGTTGGCCAGGGCCTGAAAAACCAGGGCCTTTCTACCCTTGTACTTCCAGTTGTTATCCATCACCCAGTTGCAGGGTAAATGTAGGTTAAGGTCGCCACAAAGAATTATAGGAGTGGGCCAGTGCGCTAATTCCCCTGACACTAGGTTAATGACTCCAGGATCGTCCGTATTGCTACCATAAATTGAGCACAGTGTAAAGGGGGGACTATCAGGGAGAAGGCATTCGGTTATCACCCATCTGCCGAGAGAGTCAAATTTGACCCGAGAAGTATTGAGAGAGAGTCTTCTTTCAGCCAGGATGCCCACCCCCCCTGATTTTAGAGTCCTGAGTGGTTGCCCCCAGGACTTTGAACCCCAAGGAGTCAAGTAAGTGCTTCTGTGAGCCTTCAATGTGCGTTTCCTGCAGGCAAAAGAGGTGCCCCCTCAAAGATCAAAGACCCTGCGCCACACTTTGTCTTTTAGAGTGATCATTCAGCCCACAGATATTTACACAAACGATTCTTAGTGTGTCTGGGTCAGTCATTTAAAAAAGAGAGAAACAGTAGTCCGGTGCCATGAAATATAGGTTCTGATTGTGTGTATGCACAATATCTAAAAAGTGAATTGCTACAATTTTCTGTACCCGTCTTTCCAATAAGAGTGCGTGCCCCCTCCCCCCCTTCTTTGAGCAATCAGGTGAGACCTGAATGATGGCAATCTCCATGAGCCCCGGCCGTCAGCCACCCCGAAATAAGAGAGAAAAACCCATGCTAAATTCCTTCTCTAAGTGGCAGAAGCCCTTGTGTTATTTTACTGTGTGTAGAGCGACAGAGGAAAAATAAAAAGGAAATGATAAAGATGCAACCGTGTGTGTGAAAAAAACCAAGAAAAATAAAACAAACAATCTAAGAAAACACACAGCACAGTCAGGCAGTGTCAATTTAAAGTTCGGCTCTTCATGCTCAGGATGATCATCTATTACTTCTTTTGGACTTCAGCTCATCCAGGTATTCCCCTGCTTTTATTTCGGAGAGGAAAATTTTGGTTGTCCCGTTGGTGATGACCTTAAGCCTGGTGGGATTCATGAGATAGACGTCCGCTCCTTGTTGCTGAAAAGGTGAGATTAATTGTCTTAGGCGCCACCTATGTTCAACTGTCTGATGACAGAAATCTGGCTTGGCAAAAAAAGTTATTCCGTTGGCACCTTTTTTAGAGTTGAAACGAGCCTTGTCGTAGATCATCTCTCTAAGAAGGAAATTTCCGAAATAAACCAGAAATACCCTTGGATGTCCTCCAGCCGGATTACCACTATTGTGTTGTCGCTTTAGATGGAAGGGGAAGCGATGCGCCTTCTGTACCTCGTGGTCCCAATCCCAGCCTGACTCGTCTGGAAAGGTGCCTTGAAGCAGCTTAACGATGAAGCGTCTTGGATCACCCCTCTCCTTCCCTTCAGGAATACCAAGCAGGCGTAAATTATTCCGGCGCTGGCGATTTGCCTGATCCTCCAGCTTTGTCATCAGGTCGATCATGCAGGCAAAACTCCAAACTGTCGTCCAATGTCATTACCAACTACCGCCCCATCTCACTGCTTCCCCTATATAGTAAACTAATGGAAAAACACATTAACAAACATCTTTCAGCATTTGTCGGGTGCTCCAACTGTCTTGATCACTCCCAGTCGGGTTTCCATCCCCGGCACAGCACCGAACTAGCCCTGGTCAATGTAACAGACGACATTCGAATGCAGACGGACGCTGGTCGTGCAGTAATTCTCATACTGCTCGACTTGACCGCCGCATTCGACAACATCTCACACCAGATTCTGCTAGCTAGACTGCACTCAATAGGCATTCAAGACACAGCCTTAGAATGGTTGAGAGATTTTCTCAAAGACAGGACCCAAACAGTAAACCTTGGATCTTTTAAATCCAAAACCATCTTAGTAACCAAAGGGATACCCCAGGCCTCCTGTCTCAGTCCCACTCTTTTCAACGTGTACATCGCCCCCCTGCTGCGCTCCTCAGGAATATCAGGTTCAACCCGATTTCCTACGCAGATGATACACAACTTCTTCTGGCCTATGACAAGGATACCCCCAATATTCAAAACATATTTGCGGAGGGCATGGAAGCGATAATATCTTGAATGAGCTGTAACTTCCTGCAGCTAAACACAGGAAAAACAGAAATCATGCTCTTTAAAGATGCAGTCACTAGCGGGTCCCCCAGCTGGTGGCCAGAAGAACTTGGCTCAGCGCCTTCTCCTAAACCAGTGGTAAAAACTTAGGAGTCCTTATTGCCAAAAACCTGAATCTGGATGACCTCATAGCAGCAACCAAACGAGCTTGCTTTCATGCCCTGCGCCTGCTGCGTAGTCTTCCTCTTTCTCCCCTCTTCAACACGCATGACCCTGATTCACGCATTAGTACTCAGCCACCTGGATTTCAGCAATGCTTTGCTGATCTCCGCCAAGGACTCTGCCTTACAGAGTCCACAGGTGGTGCAGAATACAGCAGCCCGTTTGGTAACCACTGCTCCTTACCGCACCCCCTCTCTTCCTCTCCTGCCTAAACTCCACTGGCTACCTATTCGTAAAAGAATTCACTTCAAAGTCTGCTGCATAGTATTAAAAGGCCTAAACCAGATGGGTCCGGTCTATCTGGCCGACAAACTGATCAAATACACACCTTCGCGCACCCTTCACTCAGAAGAGAAAGGCCTTCTTGTCACCCCCACATCAGACAAACCAGACTGCGAGCAAATCATTCTCTTATCTTGCTCCCAAACTCTGGAATCAATTACCCCTGGATATCCGCCTCTCCACTAACTACCTAGGCTTCAAGAAAAAATTAAAAACTCTGCTTTTCTAAAAACACTGTCTGTACTACCTCTTTACGCCCGCAGCTCGGAGATACCCCATTTGGGGTGATTCAGGCGCTTTACAAATGACACAAATAAATAAATGAATAAATAAGATATTTAAAACAATACCTGGATGAACTTCTGGATTCAGGGTTCATACGACACTCAACATCGCCTCTCTCATCACCACTCTTTGTCATAGCAAAAAAAATCTCTGGGTTCTAGGTGGAGCTCCCACTCTCATATGTGATGATAGCCCTTTATTCCAGGTGTTGTCCTAGATCTCATATGTGCTGATAACCTCTGGGTTCTAGGTGTACCCTGGTCTCATATCTGCTGTTAGTCTCTGTGTTCAAGGTGTACCCCTCGCTCTCATATGTGATGATAGCCCTTTTTTCTAGGTGTCGGAATAGATCTCATATTGTAGTGTAGTTCCTATATCCCTGCTTGGCTCTGCGCATTGGAATGATATACACTATAGTTTTGACATAGGAAGGAGGCCAGTATGTCTCTATAGAGTACATTAAACTTAATTACTTGTTTGTGCCACCTAACTCAGAGGTCACTAGAAACTTCTCGAATGAATAAGAAGAGATTTGTTTCTGACAACCGCATAAACATGACAACTTTTTTTCTCTTAGAGTCGGAACAATATCTTCAGAGTCGTGGAAACAATAGATTACAGTTTCACTCAGTCAATCGTGAAGGCTTTGTTTCTACAGAGTTGCACAGAGATAGATAGACGGGCGTTTCAATAAAAAGGGTTAATTGAACAGTCTTATTTCTAATGCAAGAGATATGAACTGCTACAATTGTAAGACAGAATGTGAAGTATAATGCGTACAGCTTTAGCAGTAAGATAAAATAGTACTACAATAGCATGGTTTGTAGCTATGAAATATATTCATAAAAATACATACATAAATAATACAGGCTAAAATGTGAATACTCATCTGATGCTTCTAGCTAGTTCTACCCCAGTGTACCTAACCTAAGTGTAGTATGAGGTAAGAAGTAGGCGCTGTTTATTTATAGTCTAGTTGGGCTATAGTTTAAATTGGTGTTGCTAAGATTCACCAAAAGTTTCTCTAGGTTCTAGTCTGCTCCATACCTTAGAATGAGTGAGGTTGGAATCTCTTTCCGGGTCTCGATCTCTAACACCCCACAAGGGGAGTCAGAAACACTGGAGCTGGATTCTCTGCGAGGAGGATGACAGCATCTGGTCAGTGCGTCAGGCGGGGACATGACTTCCTTCCAAACTTGCCGTGGCGAGCCGCTTCGTGCAAGTAGGCAGCCGAACTGTCGTTTGCCATGGTAAGTGAAGGTATATTTATACCTTGAAGGTGTTTAGGAATGCCAGTATTGACGTAAAAGTCGCGCAGAGGAGCATCATGAATGAATCCCTAAGGAATAGATGTTCATGCATAATAAATGAGTTCTTGGAGACATCAATATCCAAGCAAGGGGAAGTCCTAAAGACTTAAGAGTCTGGTTTTCCAAGAACTCGTTGTGACGTAGATGGACGGATGTAGGTGGCCATGCCTGTATTTGGTCAGCATGGATAAGGCCTAAATAAGGGTAGGATTTCTATGCCTAAATATGGGCAATGCGAATTGTGCCTATATAAGGTCATAAATCGGGAAACCTATGTACGGTATCTAAATCGACACACAACACCCACTCTACTTTCGTATGAACGACATTACTAAATTCTATACATGCTAAACACATCTAAAATATAGCTGCACATGAAGTGCTAAAACATGTCTAAAATACATTGTAAAAAATGCATTAAAACTGCTTTTAAGCATAAAAATGCATTGGTGCCATACATAGTAAAGCAATGTTTCATTCTAAGCATATATTTACAGTGAATGCTAAATGAATGAACATACATATATTTACACATGATGAAATGGTTCGTAAACACAGAAGAAAAATCCGAAACCATTTCATGTCAAGTTACATAAAACAATTGTTATTGACAAGGTGACATAATGTCTCCGAAAGTGTTTCAAAGAACTCTATTCTCTTTGAATAGTTCTACTATAAGCAGATTACTGTGCCATAAAAAAAAAAAATTTAATTTGGAAAAAAAAATTATTCATAGGAAAAAGTTCCAAGTTTTAAAGTCTTTGTTTTGAATAATGAAAAAATTCAGAGTCTTCCCGGTACACTGTGTGCTCAATCAAAAGTCAGTGTATGGGGATGGAGAAAACATGAAATCTTCTAATCCTGTAGACAAAAAGTCATCTACCGTTGAAGGCGAATGTTGAATTACCTCGTTTAGAAGACTAACCGCACATAGATAAGAAGCATCGCCTTCAGCATTGGAAGCAACAGCAATGTTCGTATCGGATGTTACCTGCACCCCTGTTGTTTCCTCTCGTACCTCAGCAGAAGCAATTTGCGGCTGTGAGATCTCAATGAATGCCGTCATCAGAATTGGTAGCCGCTGGGGACAACACAGAGCATGGGCCGTTACCGGGTCCAGCAGTATCGATATCCGTAAGCATGACTGATGGGAGTGTTAGACAGATGTCTAGCATGCATTCTTCAACGCAAAGAAGGCAGCTTAGAACAGGTAAAATGCAATATTTCCAGATTGGTCTGAATGACAGAAACCATGTGGTATTTAATTCTCATAGACGAGGTAAACCTAAAATCTAGACAATGCGCTCACAACACTTCATCTCCAATAGAGCTCTCTCTATGGTGCTTGGAGTGACCCTGGTTATTTGGCTTGCCATATTGGAGCAGTGGGAGCAAAAATAGGATCCCTGCAATGCGTCCAAAAAATAGTGGCAGTCCGCCAAACAAAGAGTGCATGAAGTTGGGATTTATTCTGAGGACTGCTTGAAAAGGTGCTAACAGTCCCGAAAATACGTTCTTAAATGGGTGTACAATACAGCTCGTATCAGACATGTTCAAGATATGTTCCAACATTTCTGAGAAATGTATAGGGCAGTTTGTGTTCAAAGGGGCTTGTATCTCTACAGAAGTCCTTGCGACTTGTAGATCATAGTTTTTTTGGGCCGAGGTCAGTGGCACAGTTTGTTGTAACAGAATGGCTTTCATTCTGCTTAGAGTATCAATTTGTATAGAAGAGATTACAGTGAAGGCCATAGAGGTGACTCCCTAATTATCTGTATTTGTAGAAACAAGACTTGCATACAGCAAGTGACCCTGGATGACACAGTTACTAGATATGGGATACCTGGCAACATGCCATAGCAGCTGTGGTCATTCAACATAAAGTAACTTCCATTTGAAAGTTGTCCAAAAATTGGATTAATCACTGCAGCTGGTGGGCCTGGCAGGTGATAGGATAAGTTTGTAGTGGAACCATCACATGCCCGTGTAAATTAATACCATGACAAAGGGGGGAACCGCTTAGTGCGTTTTCACAGCTTGTACCGCTAAGAAACACTTCACGCCCCCCACTCCAACATCTGTCTGTGTATGGTAAATCCCAGGATGTCTTGATGTATTCTTTACCCAACCTTTCATATCTGCCTGCTGGTACATGTTTTAGGCAATACTGAAAATGGAAAATTGTAAGAGGCGGAGTAATTTTACCATGTATGATCCACTCAGTAGCTGGTTTTTCGGCTACAGTGAATGGTAATTTTTCCAGTTTTTCAATGCTCAGCACCGTATAGTCTGCTCCCCTTTGTGCGAGTTTGATCTGTTTATCAGTGAGATTGAATTTTGGAAACAGTGACAAAGTGTTGATTAAACGCCAAGGCACATAGCCTGAATGCAAGTTTTGGAGCGTCCAGCCTAATAGCATTATAGAACGTAATTGAGACTGACCATGTTGCAGCATGACAAAGTCTTGCTCCATGATGTCTATGGCAGAAAATACAATGCTGTCCAATGAATATATCCTGGACGACAGAGTTGTTAACCCATTGTCTACTACAGAGAGATATCTCAAAATTAATATGATCAATTTCTCGTATTCGTTCTGCAGTCTCTGCTTGGGTAATCTTCCATATCTCATTATAATTAGCGTAGATACCGGCATATATGAAACATTTTTGATGCAGTTTTCTTGGTCGCCTTCTTTAAGTAAAGATAAGTGTTGTTTTACATCCTGCAGTGTAGCTTTCTGTAGCCAACCAAGGCAGAGTTTCCCTACACTGTATGTTGTTAATACCCCTGGATGCTATCTTTTTTTTATTTTTATTTTTTTTATTTTTTAAAAGACCTTTATTGAAGAACACAATCAGTTTATAGACGCTACACTCTATGGCCTACAACCTGTCAGGCCGGCCTCTATATGTAAAGCTTTGATACCTATGATTCCAAAATACACAGCCGTACATCCGACAACCCGGAGGTCCGGCGGCGCATGGCTTTATGTGTCTCTCACAGCGTCCTTCATCATAAACAGAGCGACTTACAGGTCTAACAGTTTTTCACTTTTTGTTGGTATCGTCCTCTTTTTCTTATTTCGAGCATAGAACATTGCTCAACCCTAACCATAACATCGTTCAAGATAGATACATAAATTTAGCAACCCACACTTCGTCATTTACCAAACCACTTGTCAATTCGCAATCCCATCGCCGCACCCAGTGCCACCTCTAAGCTGTAATACCCACCCCCTTCTCCTATACATCGTCCTCATCCTCATCTGAGCTGATATCTTCATCTTCTGGTAAGGGGTCACATAAGTCACCTCTGTACACATTCCAGTTTGACCATACCTTGTTCCACTTACGGGGACAGGCCCTAAGTACATACACCGCTCTCTCTGTAAACATTAACAAGTCCATATTTCTACTCCACATGGATGCTGTAGGCAGCTCTGAGGCTCCCCATTTTTGTGCGATGTCTCTTTTCGCTACCATTATGGCCAGTGTAGCCCATATCAATCCATACTTCGTCAAATCGTTCGGTTCCCAGATGTTCAACAGACATTTGCGTGGTTCGGGGACAAGAGAGACCTTAAGTGTCTGCGAAACAGTGCGCATGACTTGCCGCCAGAATTCCATCACATGAGGACAGTCCCACAACGTGTGAAACAGTGTTCCCTCCTCCCCACAACCGCGGAGAAAGAAGGGGCTCGGAGCTCTATGAATCTTATGCAGCATACATCGAGTGTAATAAATGCGATGTAGAATTTTAAGTTGCACCAATCTAAATTTTGCCGATATACCCACTTCTTTAGGTGACGCCAGTGCCTCATTCCATTCTGAATCATCAATGCTCCCCACGTCCTCCACCCATTTCCCCCGTAATGCCAATGTGGGGTCTGTCATATTGTTGATCAATTTTCTATATGTGAGTGCGGTGGCTCCCTGCTGCATAAAATCTGTGAGTAGTCTGTCCTCCAATGGGGATGAGTCCGGCACTGCGCCCCCACCTGGTATCGCCTGTAGCAACGCATGTTTGATTTGAGTGTATCTATATATTTCGTTCGGGCCTAGCCCGTATTGCTGTTGGAGTTTCTCGAATGTGATCACAGTGTCCGCCTCCCACATGTCCCCAACCGTGGAGATCCCAATAATGTCCCACTGTGTAAATCCCTTACTCTTCCGTAGTTGCCCCAGAGTCTTTGTGTCCCAGAGGGGGGTCATTTTAGTAATTTTCCCCTTCCAGCCCAGCTTCGCCTGCGCCGCGTGCCATATCAGTGCCGTGTGTTTAGTGGGTCCCTTTAAACTCATTACCTGCCGCTTGTTATACAGTGGTGCTATCATGCCTTCCGTTCCCAGCTGTGCCCAGTCGGACCTGTAGGCAGGGTCGTCTCTCTGTGCATGGATCCACCGATTCACTATCTTGAGCTGTGCCGCCCAATAGTATAGGTGTATATCTGGCAGGGCAATCCCTCCCTCGTACCAGCTCCTAGTGAGCTTGTCATGTGCAATGCGCACTGAACCATTATTCCATAGCAAGACGGACACCAGAGCCCGTATCTGTTTAAAATAACGCAGTGGGACCATGTATGGCGTATTTTCCAGGACATATAAAAATCTTGGTAGCGCCATCATTTTGTATAATGCAGCGCGCCCCAAGAGGGTCAGTGGCAGATTCGCCCAGTGTCTAACATCGGTGCGGAGGCGCTCCAAAGGGGGCTTCAGATTCTGCTCAAAGAATTCTGGGGCGTTATCCGTGATCTGGATGCCCAGGTATTTAAAGGAGCTCGCAGTCAGCGAGAGTTGGCAGTTCGACGGTAGCGTCGGCCTCGGTTCCCTAAGCACGTAAATTACAGATTTGGCCCAGTTCAATGTGTATCCCGACGCTCGCCCATGCGCATCACATAGTGATAGGAGTGCCGGAATGCCCCTATCGGGATCTGTTAAATAAATCAGCATGTCATCGGCGTACAGGGATATACGATCTTCCCACCCCTCTATCCAGTCTATCCCACTCAGCAGTGGAGTCGTTCTGATCAGTATCGCTAACGGCTCCAGTACCAGGGCAAAGAGCAAGGGTGATAGGGGGCAGCCCTGCTGCGTCCCCCGTGCCAGCGGGAATGTCTGCGAGATGTGACCGTTTGCGGTGACCTGGGCCACAGGCTTGGCATAGAGGAGTCTAATCCAGGAAATAAACTTGGGGCCAAAGCCCATGCGGGCCAAGACAGCAAAGAGGTATTCCCACTCCACCAGGTCAAATGCCATTTTGGCATCCAGGGAGAGGATCACCGCTGCCTCCGAGAGGGTGTGTGCTCGCGCCACCACCCCGTGAACTCGCCTAAGATTGAGGGCAGTACTCCTGTGAGGCATGAAGCCCGATTGATCCGGGTGGATCAGCAATTGTATATGGGTTATCAGTCTGTCCGCCAACAGCTTAGCTAGGATTTTCGCTTCCGCGTTAAGAAGCGAAATGGGCCGATATGTAGAGCATTCTGCCAGTGGCTTTCCGGGTTTCGGTATGGCCACTATTGTGGCGGTGCGTTGGTCTAACGGGAGTTCCATTTTTCCCAGACTATCGACATACATCGCTAACAGGGGTTTACTAAGGGTTTCTGACATAATTTTATACCATTCAATGGGTATCCCGTTGGGGCCCATTGCTTTTCCGGAGTGGATCTCCTGTATTGCTCGCTGTATTTCCTCTCCCGTCAGTTCTGCCTCTAGGTCCTGCGCCGCCTCCGGCGGAAGCGTGGGAATGTCCACGTTCTCAAGGGACATCTCAGCTGCCTGGGCTGTGACTACTAGGTCTGGAGTGTATACTGACTGAAAATGTTCCGCCAAAGTCTGTACTATGGCCTCTGGGTGTGTCTGTAACTCCCTCCCATGATTGTAAAGGTGTTGTATCCCTCTAGTACTCCCTCCACGTTTGTCAAGCCATGTCAGCAATTTCCCTGCCTTGTCCCCGATATCATAAACCCTTTTCGCAGTGTTGGCGATACTGTCTCTGACCTGTGATTTAAGATGATCGTTGTATTGTTGCTGCCGCAGTTTCAGCGTGTGTGCAGTGTCTGACGTAGGGTCCGCCATATGCGCCGTGTCTGCTGTTTGGAGTGCCAGTTCTAGGTCGGTGAGTGTTTGCCTGTATGTACTTTTGTGTCCCGAGACCGATGCAATCGCTCGGCCCCTCAGGACTGCCTTATATGCTTCCCACAGAATCGACGGGGAGGAAACCGACAAAGTATTCTCTGCAAAGTAGTACTTGTCCTTCCTGATCTGGGGGACCAGGAGATAATTGGGATACAGTGGGTAGATACGTGCCCGTTTTTTCTCTTTAGTGGACAGGGTGAGCAGCACAGGGGAGTGGTCGGAAATACCCCTCGGTACTATATCTACAGTGTCGATGTTTCCCATCCCATCGCCCAGGAGCAAAAAATAGTCCAATCTGGACAGGCTATGATGCACCGGAGAGAGATACGTGTATTGCTTCGCCGTCGGGTGCGTATGGCGCCAGGCATCTATCAGTCCCAAAGCCTCCATAAATCCCGGTAGGGCAGAGGAACCCAATGTACGTGGTCTGATGGGAAACGTGTCCAGTGAGGGGTCCACAATAGCATTAAAGTCTCCCCCTAGAATGGTGTCACCCGTAGGTAGGTGCAACAAAAACTCTCCCAATGCCGGCAATGCTACAGAGTGAAGCGCCGGGGGGATGTATACGGACACCACATTCAGGAGTCTGCCCTCCCATTGCCCATGTACCGCCGTGAAGCGGCCCTGATCATCTACCTTGTGTTGTAAAACTATGAAGGGGGAGTTACTCTTTACCATGATACCCGTTCCCCTAGAGCCCATTGTAAACTCTGCATGTGTCACCATTTTGTACCCCCGTCTATCGAGTGCACGGCATGCCTTCCCGGTGAGATGCGTCTCTTGTAACAGTACCAGTGTGGGTCTCTGTCGCCTGCAGAACTAATCCCCTCTTAATCTTATCCCCTAAACCTCTAACGTTCCATGTCAGTATACTTAGGGGGGGTACCGCTGTCAGACGCTGAGGTGCCTCAGCGGCCTCTGTGTACGACTGGGAAGTCATCATGTGGTCTTAAGAGTGCGGCTAGTCGTTGCAGTCGCGGCGGCTTCCATAGTGTGGTGTAGTACGTGGTGTCACACATGTGTGTCAGGACGCGGTATAGTACAGTGTGTGTATCCAATTCTTGAACTAACAAAACCCAAACTAAAACTCCCCCCTCATCCCCCCTCCCTGCTACCCTGCTCCACGGACATAACACCGCCCGCTTCCCCAACTGTGCAGAGTGCTTAATCCCATCCCTCAACACCTTACTTGCTCGTGGGGGGCCAAGAGTCCCCAAGCATCAGCAGCTCAGTCCATTATGTTCGCCTTCACCCAGTCCTTTGTCCAAGGGCATAGTGCCCAATTGCTTGGTCGCCTCACAGTTACTCGTCGTTAGCGTGGAGAGATGAGCGGCCTGGTGAGTGTCCTCCTTTCTCTGTTCCTGTATCAGACGTCTGTTCCGGAGGCGGTGTGTCCTCCCGATGCCGTCCATCTCGTGCCTCTGCCTGCTGATTGCGCCGGTTTCTGTTCGATCTGCGGGGCCCCTCCACTATTCTCCAGCCGTCGAGCCATTCCTGCGCAACCTCCGGGGTGTCAAAAATCCATGTTTTCCCATCCGCCACGATTCGCAACTTCGCCGGGAACAGCATGGAGTATGGCAGCTCCTGTGCTCGAAGCGCTTTCTTTACCTCTGAGAAGGTTTTACGGCGTCTGGCCACCTCAGCCGTGTAATCCGGAAAGAAGGCCACTGTGGAGTTCTGAAGTTTGATCGGTGGCGATACCCTTGCAGCCTGCAATATCGCATCCATGTCCCTGAAGTTAAATAGCCGGGCTAAGACCGGTCGTGGTGCGGCTCCTGGTTTCGGCGTTCCCCCCAGCACTCTGTGCGCCCGCTCTACCGAGAAGAAATGGGAAAGTCCTTTGGGCTGTAGTTTGTTTTGTATGAGGTGAGGTGCCGGGTTTTTAGGAACCCGGTGGTGCCAGGGCATAACACCCGATGACATCTGAGTTCTCCCTTGTTCCGGAACACAGAAACAATGAGTCTTCTAGTCGCAGTCAGAGATCAAGTTTTATTGGTAGCTACCAAGTAACACGTGTCCTAGAAGCATGACAAACACGGGTCATGTATTCTCAGGAGACTGTACGTGTTCGTTTTTACAGAACCAGTCTTCTCCTTTTATACAGAAATAATGGCTTCAAGCAAGAATTCTTGAGTTTATGATATGGCTGTAAACATATTTCTGTAATAATACAAAGTGCGGCGTAACGTAAGCAAACCCACATTTTTAGATGTCCAGTTCGTGACAGATTACCCAGCAAGATCCGGGACTCCCATCAGATATCGAGGAAACACCAATAAAGGCAGGTACCACCCAGTCATAAAACTGGCCATAAAGAAGAAGTATGGGCACGTGCATGTTTGTAGAAAGCATGTTCTGTATGGGGTGAATGGTTTGTGGAATGTTATGTGTCGATAGTATCGTATTCGGCCACTGGGCGGGGAGCCGCCCAAACAGGTTTGGCTTAAGGCAATGGAGTCAGTTTGGACAGGTCAGGGGGAAGTCAGGGAAGGTGGACGTGTCCTTTTGGATCAAGCTCGACCTTTAATTGACTTAACATGAGGGCAAGACGTAAGATGGATGCCGTTCACAAAATGGAGTCTAAGGAATTGGGACGGAAACTACGATTTAGGGGTGTTGGCTACCCTCGATTGTCACGCAAATACATAGGAATGATGTCCTAATCATTATCGGTTCACGGACACTAAATTCGTCATGGTACGTTGATATTTTGTGACACGGGTATTGGACCTCGATATTGGGATAACAATAGGGTCCAGATTTTCAGAACCACAGACCCTCCTTTTGCCCTTATGTAAGGCAATAACTCATGTTAATCCGAGTCCAAATCTGTATGAAGGAATTCGTGGAGATGCTGCTGTAACATCATCCTGTTGCTTAGTTCGTCCCTTGACGCAGGCTTCCGTACACATGAAGTAGCACAGAGGCCACAGAGTGCAGGAGCGCACTGGACACATAGGCAGAACATAAACAGAAGTGTTAAGATCATCCCAATGAAGATTAGCGTTTTCCATCCCCAGGCAGCGATCAGTCCCCAGAACCACCCTAGCAAGGACCAATCCCCTTTCTCAACGTGAAGGGAACCAGATATTTCATGTAGTTTAGAGATGGCCTGGTATACTGTCGGTGCATTATCAGGGATGAATATGCAACAACTGGATTGGATGACCCTACACACACCACCACGATCGGCGAGTATGATATCAAGGGCAATTCGGTTCTGAAGGGTCATAAGTCGATCCGACTGAAGCTCGGTTGTCAAATTGCCAAGTGCTCCAGCCGTTGTAGTCACGGCGGATTCAACTATCCTTGCTAACTGGCGAATATTCCTGCTGTTCACCATAGGCCCCCAAAATGGCCGAAAACCTTTTGCGAAGTCAGCGAATTCCTGACTACTCACGACACCTCTAGCTGTCCTTGTCCGATGGTAATCTGCTCGGGCCGTGTAGGTAGGAGGCAGCAGAAATGAGATGAAGCACGTGCCTGAGAAGTCAGGGGGTAACCATGTATAGGCTCGGTCGTGGCAGACGAAATACGTGCCTTTGGCTGCTAAGAGTATAGGGGAAGTTTGGGAGGCGAGCACATATGTTTCTGTGCAAATGCTCTTTCCTAACTGTGCAGTGGGATCTCTACCAATACCTTGTAAACATAGGTGACCTCGGTGGGGCACTATCCAAACTGGGCGGGATTTCTTTGCTGCCTGGCTCTTGATCAGGTAAACGCCATGTTTGGTTACGTTCCAACGAGTGTATGGAGTCAGTTCATCTTTGAGGATAGTCAGATATGTGTCGAACTCTCTACTCATATTTCTTATCCCTGCTATTAGTGCCTTGTTACTGGAATCGCTTTCAGTGGAACGGGTCGGGTATGGTTCTAGGGCGAATAGGAACATGGTCTGAAAAGCCCACAGAGAACCATAATAACTAAATGGCAGGATGAAGTATGGGATACCCTTATCCGTCGTGTGCGGCATGAGTCCGCATATCCAACAGTTTGATGTGTTCATTATAGACTGGTGTTGGTGTAGGAGTTGGATGAAAGAGTTATTTACAAATTCGAGCCTTCTGGCAGACTCGTGTTCAGGTAGAGGGTGAAAAGAATGTGGGGAGAGAGTGGGAGAAGGCGTCGGCAGAGTGTCATTTGAGAGTAGGGAAACTTGAAATACGAATAGAGCATAACCAATCAAAAGCATCACAGTGCTACACAGCATTAGAACACATATTATTACAAATCTTTTCTTGGACAGTATAGTACACAATTGTTTTTCAAAGTTCGTAAGCTTGACAGGTCTCTCTACCCTTGGAAACTCCATCCTCTACTTGCTGCCAGCGGTGGCAGGTCGATTCTGCCAGGGAGCGCGCTCTGTTCGGTCCGGGGTGACTCCCTCGGACCAACCAGAACCGTGGACCTAAAACTTCCTTGGTTGCACTCCCTACACTTCAACCGCGACCCTAGCAGCAGAACCGGATGGCGGTTCGAAAATCAAAAATGGGCTAGTTCCCTGGGACGAGAGAGCTGGAAGATAAAAATAGTTTTGGGGGAAAAGGGAAATCACATTAGATCAAGGTTTTATTAGTCCCTGGGGCTGGATCTCAGGTTGTATCGTCGCTTCTCAGGTACGGTGTGGTCTTTAAACAATGTCTCAGGTTCGGTAGTGTCCAATTGCATAGATGGTGACACACGTCCTTGCAAAATACGATCACTCTCCTTTTCGGTACCAGTCTCTTTTAAACGTGTATCGCTGAAAGGGATGAAACGAGGTACGGATTCAGTCTTAGAGTCGGCAAGTCCTTTATCGACCCACCGGTCGTATGGAAGGGGCAGAGGGACCCGTTTGCAATGGGTCCCATGCACCCAGTTCTTTTTGCCGTCCACCCGAACCGCTGATCTCGTGGAAAGAAGTACCAGGTATGGTCCGGTCCACCTCGGCTGTCCGTTGTTGGTGCGCTGCAAGTTCCGCACCAATATCCACGTACCAGGTTTGATTGTATGACCTGGATCGTCAGAGGCTGGTGGAGAGGAACTGTGAACCTGTTGGTGTAAAACACGCAATTTAGCTGTCAATTCGCACAAATAATCAAGCAGTACGGGGTGTTCTATTTCGCGGAGTTTCTTTGGTCTTGGCACGCCCCAGACGTTGGCTGGGCGGCCAAACACGATCTCGTGGGGGCTAAGACCTAATCTGGAATGGACGGTCATCCTAGTTGACAAGAGTGCTAGGGGCAAGGCGTCAGGCCATTTAAGACCTGTACTGGCTTGGATCTTGGCTAGCTTGAGTTTCAAAGTGCCATTGTAGCACTCTACTAATCCAGCTGATTGGGGGTGATTTGCAGCGTGGAATTTCTGGTGTATGCCTAGACACTCACACACTCTCTTCATCACTCGTCCTATGAATTCACTTCCATTATCACTCCAGACAATTCTAGGCATACCGAATCTCGGGAAGAACTCTTTGACAAGGGCTTTGGCAGTTGTCATAGCAGTATTGTCTTTAAGGGGGTACGCTTCCACCCACCTTGAAAAAGCGCAAACAACAACGAGCACATACTTTAGATTGTTGCACCTTTCCATGTGAATGAAATCGAGCTGCAAAACCTTGAACGGATACGTAGGAGGCGCAAAGTGACCAGCTGGAGTTGGAGTTCCTTTACCGGGATTGTGTTTTAGGCATATCATACAGTTTCTGACCACATTTTCTGCATATTTTGGGATATTGCTATTCTGCCATACTGGGGCCAATAGCTTACATATTCCTTTTGAACTGATGTGTGCCATGCCGTGAGCCATTGTTACTACTGCAAGTACGTATGCATTAGGTAGTAGCCATCGCTGGTGTTCCGATAATTCGACCCAACAACCATTCGCATCCAATCTACCCTTACTTTCTCTCCATTCATTCAACTCATGCTCAGTTGCCTCAGCTTGTATGCATTTTATGCTTTCAATGGTGTCCTCACACATTCCCACATCAGCAGTACATCTAGCGGGACCCGCAACATACATTCGACTCATCGTGTCCCTTGCGGTCTCTTTCGCAACCTCGTCTGCAAATGCATTCCCGCGGCCAATATCGTCTTGAATTTTCTTGTGTGCACTGCATTTCATAATGGCAACTTGTAGTGGCATGGTCAGTGACTCGAGGAGCTCATTAACTAGCTGACCATGTTGTATCTTTGCACCATGTGAGGTAAGGAAACCACGTTCACGCCATAATCTCCCAAAACTGTGAGCCACGCCAAAGGCGTATTGGCTGTCCGTGTACACATTCACTCGCTTTCCTTTTGCTAACACGCATGCTCTGGTAAGTGCAATAATTTCCGCAGCTTGTGCAGAGTTGTGGAAAATACGTGCGGTCTCTATAATGGTGTGTAATGTTGTTACAGCATATGCGGCAGTCGTATCACCATTCGGTAACTTGAAACATGAACCGTCAACCCATAAAGTATCATTGCATTCAGGAAGGGGAGTGTCCTGTAAGTCTACTCTCCCTTTTGTCTCTTCTTCTGTCCTAAAGCAGCAGTCATGTTTATCACTCTTGTCTGTTCCTGTCGGAATGGGTAATAACGTTGCGGGATTCAGTGTATCACACCTCTTTATGTGGATGTGGCTTGCTAGCAACGTCAGTTCGTAACTGGATAGTCGAGCGCTAGTAAGGTGTTGTGTCTTCGTCCTGTTTAGTAAAATGTCTACTGCGTGCGGAACCATAACGATCAGAGTATTATTCATGACTAATCCAGCGGATTGTCGAATGCAGACAGCTGCTGCGGCGGTAGCCCTCAGACAACTTGGTAGTGCCTTAGCCACAGGATCCAGAGTTGCCGAAAAATACACGCATGGGCGCTGTCTGTTCCCAAAATGTTGTGTTAAGACTGATAATGCACAGCCTTCCTTCTCATGGACATATAATGTGAAAGGCTTACTGTAGTTGGGGTTTCCCAACACAGGGGCTGAACACAATGCATCACGCAACTTGTGAAAACTCGTCTGACAATCTTCAGACCAGGGCATAGGATTGGGCGTATCTTTACGGAGTAGTGCCAGCAAGGGTTTAGCTAGCAGTGAGAAATTCGGTATCCATTGTCTACAGTACGATGTAATGCCCAAAAAAGCTCGAACTTCTCTCTGTGTCCTTGGGGCACTTAGTTCTGCAATTGCCTGTATTCTTTCTGGTGTCAGTCTCCTTCCCTCCTTCGACAAGACGTGACCTAAGTAGGTTACTTCTTGTCAGCAAAATTGTAGTTTGGAAAGGGAGACTTTGTGCTTCATGTCACATAAGTGATGCAATAATGATAACGTAGCTTTCTTGCAAATTTCTTCAGTGTCCGCAGCGATCAGCAGATCGTCTACGTACTGAATCAGAGTTGAACCACTTTGTAGAACAATCGTGTCTAGTTGTGTTTTCAGGGCCTGACTGAATATGGATGGGCTTTCGCAGTAGCCTTGAGGAGCGCACTTGAAGCGGAAGCTTCGTCCTCCTAAATTAAATCCGAAAATATCTCTACTCTCCTCGGCAATCGGGATGCTGAAGAAAGCGTTCTTCAGGTCAATCACCGAGAACCAATTTGCTGAAGCTGGAACCATTGTCAATAAAGCAGTAATGTCGGGGACGACTGGAAACTGTGGGATAACTATCTTGTTTACTTCTCTGAGGTCGATCACGAACCTATACACAGGGGGTTGTGAAGGATCAGTACGTTTTAAGACGGGCAAAACCGGACTGTTACAGACATTTCCTGTCGTTTCTTCGATGACGTCTTTATCAATTAAATCATGAACAATTTTCAACAACGCTTTTTCGCATTCGCTAGATATTTTGTATTGGGGAATACGTGGCAACCTAACGTCGGCTTTCAACGTTATGACATATGGTGTTATCTCCAAACGACCTACATCATTAGAACCATTAGCCCAGAGTATATCAGGAAGTGACAATATTTCAGTTGGAATATTTTCCTTTGATAAATACATCGAAGAAATGACCTTCTTGCCTAGAGTAAGTTGTACTCCCGAGGGAGAACAGTACAAGGTCGCATATAACCTTTTTAGTAAGTCCAAACCTAGCAAATTTTCACCACAACCTCTTGTCAAAAGGAGGGGTGCTTCTAATTCGCATGGGCCAACGGAAAGAGACATAGGACTAGAGATCGGGTTTCTAACAGGGGCGCCAGAGAAACCTACTGAGACATTCATTTCGCCAGACAAAGGTGCGCCAGGAAGTTTCGAGTGCATGATAGAACTTTTTGTGGCACCAGTATCCAGCAGAAATGGCTCTGACACTCCTGAGGCTATTACCTCGACATAAGGTCCATTCTGATCTACCGGAACTGAGACAACTCCCTCTCTTTGTCCATGGCTGTCCTAGCAATCGTTACCCTCATTTTCGTGTTCAGCGTAATAGTAGTCAGCATAGTACTGAGCTGATTTAGACGATGAATTATTCTGTTGGTCAAAGCTATTCATGGACTTCTGAGGCGGAAAAGAAGTTGTATTCTGAGTGAAATTTCCACGGCCTCTACCTCTAGGGGCATGTTGAACACCTCTCCCCCTTACACCTTGACCACCGTTTAAACGTCGCGCAAGAGCCGGACAATTATCCTTAAAATGACCCTCTTCTTTGCAATACGCACATTGATTCGGGCCATATGTAGGACGCTGGTGGGAAAACTCGTTACCTTGCGCGTTCCTCGAATACTGCTGTCGCGGTTGATAGTCGGGCTGACTAGCCGTGCAAGGCGGATAAGCCTGCTGGAGGAGAACCTTAGTTTTCAAATCTTTCGTCTTTTTATCTGCCTTGTCTAGCTCGTCTTTACGCCTATTCTCATAGTACTGGGCTGTAGCTAAAATCTGTGCTGACGTAGAGACAGCCCAAGCACTCTCAGAGTATTTTAGTTTATTACATAGTTCAGGGAGCAAATTATGTACGAACTTGTCCACAAACAATCTTTGGCCACCCTCGGTAGCCATATCTTGGCCACTGTGGTCGGTGAATGTTTCCTCAAATCTTGTGAAAAAGTCAGACACATTCTCATCTTTCTTTTGTTTACATGCTGATAGCTTGTCCCAATTTACACGTACTTCAGGCATTATTGTCTTCATGTACGCTATAATTCTACCGGGAAGTTCAGCTATTAACGGCTCAGGTTTAAAACCACCGACTTGTCTAGCATCTGTAGTCGCAATGTTCGCCCATGAGTCACCTAGTTCCTGATCGTGATCCGTATGACGTATCTTGCTCCATAAAGGAGTGGAACAACGTTCCCAAATAACATGTCTACATCTGCTAAATTCATTATACATGAGCTTGCAGTTTGCGATAACTCCTTATAATACCCAGTTGGGTTCTTACGAGGGTCAGGTAGTGACTGTTTGAGTGCTAATGCTTCCGATCTTTTCCATGGGACATGTACCCATACACGCTGGAAATGGGGCAGAATTGGTGGATTAGCATTCGCATCACCTTCCCTCCAAACAGGAGGAACCTCTCTCATGGGGTACTGTCTCGCTCTTTTCCTACTAGACGTACCACATTCAGACGATGACCCAGAGTTACCACCTGTGCTTCGATATGATAATAATACCTCCACTGCTTTGTCGACATCGGGACCTTCAATCATGCCTTCCCCGAATTTAAATCGTATACTACACAACTCTCGAGAGTTGCTCTCTTGACCATTATCTTCCAAATCCTCACACAGAAAAACACACATCTGTTCAAAAACATATCTTTGCGTCGGTTCATCCCATTGACGGAAAACTTTCATGACGGACTCTACATCATATCTGGCTGTATCCAGAGCCCAATTACGTGCTAACTTATTCAGGCATTCCCTCGCTCGATAATCAGGCATTTGGCTTCGTAACTGTCTTAGTCCCGTATTAGGGGTCGTTGTAGGAGACCGAAAAAGTGGTGAAGGAATGTTAGTAATAATGCTGGCCGTTTTATGCCAGACGGAAGGTGAAAGTGGAGGAATAACTGGTGTCAGAACAGAGTCACGCAAAGCAGAAACAGAAGCGTTCGCAGAACTAGTATCGGAAGAAATAGAAGGTGTGCTAGGCGAAGTTGTAGAAGGAACAGTAGGAGAAGTAGATGGGACTGGTGAGCCTTGAGGAGGCTGCACTAGAGAAATAGAAGCCAGCTGAAGAGTAGCTGGTGAGTGCTGTAGAAGAGCTGGTATAACAGCTACCAGAGGTGCAACTAAAGGTTGCGGAGGTGCTGTGGCATTTTGCGCATAGGGTGGTGGCGAACTCAGCAAATGCGCCATTAATGGATCTTTCTCACGCTCTTTTACTGTCTCTTGCTGAAGAGATGGTAAAACAGGATAGCATTTATCTATTGCCATTTTACGTTGCCTGTGCAACTGCTCACTTATTCGATCCTCTTCGTTGTCTTTAAATTTTATCGCGGCTTGTATTACTGAAATACCCCTTTCCCTCTTATTCTTCTTTTCTAGTTTAATTGCTTTTTGTTTGGCCTCTTTACGCCATAAGCGGAAAGAGTCAAACATCGCCGGTCGGGCTTTCTTTTTGAACAGTTTGACCTCTAGGTTATCTAGAATTTCTGAGTCGAAACTACCATATTGGGGCCATTTTAAAACACCATCTTTACGGGTGTATTTTATCCACACTTCATTATATGTGATAGGACCTATGCCATGTTTTACATAGAGCTCATACGTTGGAGTTCCAATTGGAGGAACCGGACACGAATCCTCTAATCGGGAGTCCCTATTATAACCAAGACAAAACAAGTTTCCAAGTCTGCTAAAACCAGGCATCTTCGCTCACTAGTCTAGCTTCAAACTTCAAAGGTTTATCTATTATGATATTTCTCGTGAAAACACGAGTCCTTCGGCTTTGGGGCTTGCAAGTGCCAAATCAAGTCGTATCTCCAGGATACCAAAAACTAAGGACAAACTAAGGACTGGGAGACGCTCCACTTATACTTAACTGAAGTATTTGAAGATCGGTGACGTCGCTAGAAGACTCGTCTATCGTTTCGCTCTACCAAGGATCACTGGGTCCAAAACAAGGCGATAGTCAGGGCAGCAGTCCTTCGTAGCCGTCGGGACGCGGGGAACCTCGCAGCAAAGACCTTCGGAACCACGTCGACATACAGGGGTCGCTGAAGTGGCTGGCCGTCCTCCGGAATTTTCACACGAAGCTCCTCACGAACATCTGGCTTGGACCGTCGCCGCTTGATATCGCCCCACGTTGGGGGCCAATTGAGGTGCCGGGTTTTTAGGAACCCGGTGGTGCCAGGGGATAACACCCGATGACCTCTGAGTTCTCCCTTGTTCCGGACCACAGAAACAATGAGTCGTCTAGTCGCAGTCAGAGATCAAGTTTTATTGGTAGCTACCAAGTAACACGTGTCCTAGAAGCATGACAAACACGGGTCATGTATTCTCAGGAGACTGTACGTGTTCGTTTTTACAGAACCAGTCTTCTCCTTTTATACAGAAATAATGGCTTCAAGCAAGAATTCTTGAGTTTATGATATGGCTGTAAACATATTTCTGTAATAATACAAAGTGCGGCGTAACGTAAGCAAACCCACATTTTTAGATGTCCAGTTTGTGACAGATTACCCAGCAAGATCCGGGACTCCCATCAGATATCGAGGAAACACCAATAAAGGCAGGTACCACCCAGTCATAAAACTGGCCATAAAGAAGAAGTATGGGCAGGTGCATGTTTGTAGAAAGCATGTTCTGTATGGGGTGAATGGTTTGTGGAATGTTATGTGTCGATAGTATCGTATTCGGCCACTGGGCGGGGAGCCGCCCAAACAGGTTTGGCTTAAGGCAATGGAGTCAGTTTGGACAGGTCAGGGGGAAGTCAGGGAAGGTGGACGTGTCCTTTTGGATCAAGCTCGACCTTTAATTGACTTAACATGAGGGCAAGACGTAAGATGGATGCCGTTCACAAAATGGAGTCTAAGGAATTGGGACAGAAACTACGATTTAGGGGTGTTGGCTACCCTCGATTGTCACGCAAATACATAGGAATGATGTCCTAATCATTATCGGTTCACGGACACTAAATTCGTCATGGTACGTTGATATTTTGTGACACGGGTATTGGACCTCGATATTGGGATAACAATAGGGTCCAGATTTTCAGAACCACAGAGGTCCTCCACATAGAGATCCATCGCTCTCTTGCCCTCCGTTTCCGGAATACCAAGGATCCGAACGTTATTTCTTCGCGAACGCCCTTCCTGGTCATCCAGCTTCGCCTGTAGTTGTTTGGTGACCGCCTCCATGCGTTCCATTGCCACCTGTAGTTCCGAAGTGTCCTCCACCAGAGATTTTGTCACAACCTCCACTTGCGCCACCCGTTCAGACATCTTACGGAAATCGGCGCGCAGCAAGTTGACCTCAGTTGCTATAGCCCCAACCGTCGTCTGGACATTAGAGAGGGTTTTCATAATATCTTCTAACGTTATGGATTTAACCCCCTGCTCATCTTGTCCTTTGCCCACAGAGGTGCGACCACCGGCTGTCGCGTGGTTGTCCCTTTTGTCATATGCGTATTTGTCGAGTTTCGCCTGTGTAGACATGGGCCTCGGTCCCCTTCCTGCCATGACGGAGGGCTAGATCAGGTCGCAGGAGTAACTGCGTGGTACTGGCGTAGGAAGTCTCGGCACTTCGACCCCGGCTACACCGTCACTGAGCGTGGCAAGCAGGTGGCCCCTCTGCGCTGTGATTGCCTGGGAAACGCTGGACGGCGGCACTCAGGGCCCTCTTATGTTGCGCCGCTGTAGACGAACGTTGTAATGCTCCTTGCCCGGTATCTCTCGCCTCACAGGGCCTTCTGCCCCCGTCTCAGTCCGTGATAGGGTAGTTCAGTGGGCCGCAGATGGGTCAGGATGTTGCCTCACCGAGGCGCCACAGTGCAAGTCACGATCCCTACTAGCGTCGACCCACCAGGAGACCGGTATGCAGTCCGGTCCCACTGGCGTCTACCTCCCAGGGGCACCCGGTGGAACTCCGACGGTCCTGGCCGTGATTCACCCCTCCAGAGTCTCAATGGCCGTTCGATGCAAGGTTTGCGCTTTGGTGCGTCCGCTCCCCACGCTGAAAGTGCCACAGGCCCTCCGCCCCCCCTCACAGGTCTCTGCCGACGGTGAGGGGTGGGTATGTGACTCCACTGGAAGTCCCAGTGTCTTTATCCACTCCTGGGCGCCACCGTTGCTACTTCTCACCTCCGCACCCGGCCGCTGCTCGACTCACCGCAGTCCCGGTGGGTCAGGATGGACGGCGAGGGGTTCCGCTTGCTGCCTCCTTACCGCCGGAGTCCAGATCGGGGGTCAACCTCCATTCGCCAGCGGACCGGGCAATTCCCGCGTCTGGTCGCCGACCGGCCCTCACTTCTGCCCGGGTGCACTACCACTCGAGACCGGTGCTGCAACGGACGCCGCAGGCCGCTCCTCTTCACTCCGTGTCCGGAGCAGTTCCCGGCGTCGGATTTCTCGTACGAGCCGCTCGCTCGTTGCCACTTGGACTCCGGTCTGGGGTTCTGCCCCTTTCGGGAGGCGATATAGCGGATTAATGGTCCGGATTTATGGGACGAGCTTCAGTGCTCCGGGAGCTCCTTCTTCAAGCAGCCGCCATACTTGGCCGCTAGCCACGCCCCTCACCTGGATGCTATCTTTAAACATAGCGTGGGTCTGGCCTATTGATAGTGAAACCATGTGTTTTCTTCAGGACTAGATTTTGACAGTTGTTTGTGTCTGTGGGCCAGAGCAACCATTTTTTCCATTCTGGATCTGATCTATTGTGATGCAAAATATTATGTACGTCGACCTCCCCCGTGTAGTGCTATTACTTGCAGGTATAGTTATGGTCGGTGTGTTCATGTCTTTGATCTTGGCTAACCCAAGGCAAGACGTTTGTTCGACAGTCTAATTCAGAAACAAAATTTGTTATAATTTTGATTTTAAAAAAAACATAATTTGCTCAGGGATTATACAGGCTCTAAACAAAGCTTCTACCCCCTGCACTTGCCAATCTTTTGTACCCCAGACAGATTTTGTCTCAATGGTGTCATTCCAAAAGTCAAAACCCTGTCTAGACAGTTGGGCAATAAAGGCTGCAGAATAAATCTGTTTCGTATTTGTTAGCATATTTTTGTTCCTGTCTTGTACACATTCTTAAAACAAAGCGATTCTGGATTTGATAAGTTGAACTCTGAAAAATATGGAAATTTAATTGCAAAAGTTTTTGAGCTACCCTTTGGAGGTGTAGGACAATGTTCCCATTGGTTATACATAAATACATTTCTAGGTGATGCAGTTTTATGCAAGAAATGTTGACCATAATGGTTATAACAATGCATTTGTTCATAGTCTGATGAACCCTCTAAATATTCATGATTTGTGAATACTGCAGACATTTCTAGATCAAACATCATGTTATTAACAGGCTCGAAGTTCCAATCATCAGAAAAGGTATTAGAGGTAATAAAGTCACTTAATGAAATTTTAAATAAGTGTGGAATCTTCAAATGTTCCGACAGGCCAAAAATGTCATGTTCAGCTCTGTTCCAAACTATACCATCTGGTATAGGAACGGCTGTGATGTTCACTGCTGACAACCCTAATCACTGACATCTACTATTCGACCTTCATAGGACCGATGAAGATGGACCTAATATTCCACACATAAAGACCCGAATATTGGGTCTCCACAATTAGAACGCGGATGTTCATCGCCAAAACCACCTCCACTGCTCACAGCTGCAAACTAACTACGATTCTTCCATTCAGATCAGTTGGCAGGGGCTATACAACCGTGACTATCTTCACCAATGGCACAGTCCTCATACAAGCCAACAATGATAACCTGGAAGCTTTTGACTCCTTATTCCCCTCTCTCAAGTCAGCCCTCCCTACCCCGCCGCACCTCGCATCTACACCCTCACCGTCCACTCCCTCTACAGACAGAGAAGACCGCGACATGACCCCCCTCGATCCACATACAGCCCGTCAGGCTCCCTCCCCGCCACATCCCACCCCCCACGCCCACCCATCCACAACCTACAGGAAAGCCAACTCTCACCCCCTACCACCCTCCCTTACCACCTCACTCCCCATAGCTACCTCCCACCCCCGAGGACAATCACCCCCCCGGTCAACTGGCAGCCCACAGCCAACGAGCCTCCCCTCGAATCTCCCCACTACTCTCAAACCTCCACCGTCTTATCCTCCTCCCGACCCTCCCCCCTTCCCGCCCATGTCCAATATCTCACCCAGCCCTCTTCCCACACCACCCCCGCCCTCTACCCCGATCCCTATCTCCCAACCCACTCCCCCGTACTACAACTCGCTCGGCCCCACTGCAGTTGCCCACAACCCCCCCATTGATTCCACAACTAAGCGGCTCACAGCCTTGGAAAAACAGGTCGACTCCATCACCCAAGGCCTAATTGGAATCCTCCTCAACCTCGGTATAGCCTGTATTCCCCCTAAACTCCCTCCCCGAACGCCCCTCCTCGCCAACGACAACATCACCCAGGGACCCACAGTACCCCACAATGCACAATATAATCCCTCCAAACCTCCCAATGCCCCTCCCCAAACGCCCCTCCTCGCCAACGACATCATCACCCAGGGGCCCACAGTAGCCCTCAACGCTCACCCAATCGATCCCTATCCCAAGAGCCTGGCTTCCAGTCCCAAAAAATCTGAACTCTCTAGAGCCCCATGGACTAGGCCCCCGACCACTACCTCATCTCACATCCCAGCATGCTCAAAACACCTGACCACCAGACCACTCAGATCAGAAGCGCCTATGTCAGACAGAGAAGCAACATTACTAGCCACGACCTACGACTCTCCCATCTCAGTCTCACCTAAATCTAAAATCCAAGTAATCACTGGTTACCGGAAAGATCAACTCACCCTCAAACGACAAAGATTACCAGTCCTCACCGCCATACCCAGAGAAGCTAAAGACAAAACAACCAGCATGCAGGAGAGAATCACCAACTGCCTCCTAATCAACTGCAGATCGGCCTCATTACATGCAACGGACATAGCTGAAGTGTGGTAAATAAATAAATAATACCCTATTTTTGACTAGACATATATCATAACAGATAGCTCAATAAATAAGAGTCAAGATTCGAGGTAGTAGGAGTTTTTGCAGGTTTAATACAGCATAAGGACAGGAACAGGACAACCTGCATAGGAATAGGATGACAGGGCCCAGCAGCTGCTGGGGCTGGGATGAGCGCGCTAACTTTTAATAACAATACACGAGCATATATACATAGCGCAAACACATAGCATTACATTGCAGTAGGCGTAGCAGTGGGTGGAACAGAAGGCGTGACGCGTAGCAGTCGCGAAAGATAAGAGTAAAAAGAAGGCGTAACTCAGACATGTGATGTAAACGTAACAGAATATGTCATGAATGGGCGGAAACATTGGAGGGGGCTACCTAAGGAGTCGGGACCTCTAATCTGGTGGTGCGCGCAAACTGGCAATGACGTGTTACTAGGAGAAGCTGGGGGCTATGAACTCTGTGCTAGGAGCAGAGACTAAAGTCTGGAGGGTCGGAGCGACATGTACCTAAACCCTATCTAGTATCTGATGTTTAGGGAACATGTTGATATAAACTAGAAGTCATGAGGGGAAAGGCTAACTGACTCTAAGACTGGAGCATGCATTTATTCTACCTGTAGTGCGTGATGAAGAATATTAAATGACCATTAAATACAGTATTTCTCTTAACATGGAGCCGCATAGGCTAGACAATGACGGAAACTATTGATGCAGTTCAGTAGCTTAGGAATGCAGAGAAGGAAGACTAAACTGATAACTGGAATCATAACATAGTCTTGGCAGACTCAGAGGCAGAGCCAAGCTGCACCGGGCACTGCGAGGCAGGAAGTAAGTGAAAGGTCGAGGATACAGGTGGGGGCTGGATCACTCCTCAGCGAGGCTTCAGGAGACAGGAGCTGAATCTGATGTCCGGGCCCTGTTGAGGCCTGGAAACGGGGACTTTATAATGAAATAACGTGCACACTGAGAAACGTGGCAACGTAGCTTTACATAGGCCTGGTATTCGTAGTATTCACGAGGACTGGAAACTGGCATACTAGAGGAGGACACAACTATAATTGCGTCATTAATCGGACATGGGCAATAACATATGCATATTGGTCATGCACACATAACATATGATGGATGACACGTAGGGACACAGAACATGACAAAATTTACTTTTCCACATTCCCTCCTTGTCACTACTTTTCCATCAGGAAACATCAATACTCATGATACCATCTATCATTTCATACAGTACCATTTGTTCATCTCGAATTGTCTTGGAACGGGATTTAGAACGGGGCTTGGGACTAGGAATACAAGAGGTAGCACACATGCCGCAAATCGCAGGGCCACATTGTATACAGAGGCAGCAGCTGAATATGATCGCTACTGCGATACCTAGAAAGGACAGGACTTTCCATCCCCAGGCGGAAATTATATTCCAGAACCAACCGGACCATGTCCAGGTGCCTGGATCTTGGTGTAACATATGGGCAATTTTATGAAGTCTGGTTATAGCTGAATAAACAGACGGCGCGTTATTTGGAATGAAAATGCAACAACTGGATCCGATGACTCTACAGGCCCCGCCCCTATCGGCCAGTATGACGTCAAGGACGAGACGATTCTGGAGCACAACAATTCTCATAAAGGATTGCTCTTCGGTTAAGTTACCTAGAGCGGAGGCAGTCTCATCTACTACAGCTTCAAGGGTTCTTGTTAACCTACGGATTAGCTTACTGTTTACAACTGTACCTAAATAAGGGAACACACCTTTATCAATATCAATGAATTGCTCTGCAGCAGTTTCAGTATAATCGACAATCGGGAGGTTTCTCTTGTGTCTAGTATGTACTAGGAAGGAATTCCTATGGTAGTCAGGTGGGGCTAGGAAAACAGGTGGCAGTAGGAAGGCAATGTAACAGGTTCCCTCCCAATCGAGGGGCAGACGAACATATGCAGTTTGACCACAAACAAAATAAGAATGACGTGAAGCTTTAAAAATAGATTTCCCACTGTCACTATACTGGATAATAGTAGTACAATCACTATGTCCTACGTGTACAGAACCATAATTACGAACACATAATTCGCCTTTGACTGGTAATACTGAAATAGCAGGTGAGTCTGGAGTAGTATCAGACTGAACATTCAGGACCATGAAATTCGAAGAATAGTCACCTAAATTATACACTTCATTTTCTAGATCTAAACCTGTTCTGTGGGGGAAACCTTGCTTGTCTGGGAAACATGTACTGTTAAGAAAAGACATGTCTGTTGAGGATGACGTTAACGTGGACCATGCTCCACACGAACCATTATGTGAAAAAGGATAAGGAAAAAGTGGCAGAA
The DNA here is from genome assembly GCF_964261635.1 of Lissotriton helveticus. Lineage (NCBI taxonomy): Eukaryota > Metazoa > Chordata > Amphibia > Caudata > Salamandridae > Lissotriton > Lissotriton helveticus. The sequence goes on from NC_136062.1 coordinate 502,268,374, forward strand.
CTCCCTTCGGTGTCTGGAAAGGGGGGAGTCGACCACACACCCAACAATTAGTGGCATTGCTGGTCTGGTGTGAGTAATGTAACATGCGGATAAATGAGTTATTACGCATAGCGAGGCGGTATGAATATTCGTGAGGAGGCAGATCACTAAACGTGTGTTCTACTGTAACATTAGAAGGCTTATTTACATGAGGAACTGGAAAACACAGGAAAAATGCGTAACTAGTGCAGGAAATCATTATGCTGAGAAATAATATGAAACTTAGAAAAACGATACATCGGTTTGAGTTTTGACTAACTCTCTCACTATGGGGGTCTATTTTATACATGTCAGAAACAGTCTAACCGTTTCACCTAGGGGAGGACTTAGACAATCAAACTGACTGACTTATTTTACTAGACCGGAGTTTCTGTTTATACTCCTGCTGCGGAGTTTTCTCTACCAAGGGAGGGGTTGTATCAATGTCATTTGCGGGACAGTCCTTAGGAACAATGTTTTGACAAGTCTTGATATCCTGGGAAATGTTTTTAAAGACCGGCTTTAATCCGTAGAATTTCTTGACGTGCGAAAGGTGCACCCAGCCGCGGCGTCCTTCCAATTTCACAGCTGTACGGGTGGTGAGGAGGACCTGACGGGGCTCCTTCCAACGTGGCTCCAGCGGACTTGATCTGTCAAAGTTCCGGACGAGCACCATCGAACCTGGAACGATTTCATGCGGTGCCACCTCGGTATTGTCTGGAAATGCGGCGGCAACCTGTGAACGACATGAGTTGAGGGCAGACATCAAGGAAGCTAGGTAATCTGTCAGCATATTACATGAAACATCAGTAATACTTCGGGGTCTAGGAGTACCCCACATGTTAGGGGGGCGGCCGAAAACGACCTCATACGGGGACAGACCTGATCTGGAATGTGCGACCATGCGCATATAAAACAAAGCAACTGGCAGAGCTACTAGCCAGTCCACACCCTTATCTTTACATATTTTGGCAATTCGGATTTTCAGAGTCTGATTATGTCTCTCGACTAGACCGGCTGCTTCAGGATGGCGTACACAATGGAACTTCCACTGGTACCCTAACAACAGGGAAACGTGCTTCATCAGTTCAGATGAGAATGGCTGACCGTTATCAGAATATACGACTCTAGGGAGTCCATATCGAGGGAAAAATTCACGAACCAACTGCTTGGCAGTGGTCGCGGCTGTGTAATCTGGGACTGGATATGCTTCTGTCCATCTGGACAAAGCGCATACAACTACAAGGACATACTTGAAACCTCGACATCGCTCCATCTGAATATAATCCATCTGGAGGACCTCAAAAGGGTGGTCAGGGGGCTGGAATCCACCTTGTTCCACCGGGACACTTTTACCTGGATTAAACTGACAACATATCATACAGGTACGGACTTTCTGCTTGGCTGCAGCTCGTAAATGCTTGTTAAACCAAATGTTCTGGATACTGTCTAACATAGCTTTTTCTCCTAAATGTGCTGGACTATGTGCGGTATTAATGATGACTTGAACCATAGAGTCGGGGAGAAACCATGCGGTCCTACCCTTTGTTAACCATCCTTGATCTGTCTGGACCCCTCCTTGTTCAGACCACTTCTTGGTTTCATCGGGAGTAGCATGTAACTGGATATCTATGACATCTTGAGTAGGGTCTTTAACTGTCATACATGTAGTCAGATCTGGAGTTTGTGTCTGTGTCGGATTAACTTGAATGTCTGGAGTCTGTGCTGTAAGCTTGGCTGTGCGATCAGCTAGATCATTACCTTGGGAAACAATGTCAGTAACTTTCGTATGTGCTTTGCACTTCATAATAGCAATGGATGTCGGTAAATGTATGGCATCTAACAGAGCTTGAATAAGGAGACCATGCTGAATCTTGGTTCCATGAGAAGTCATGAAGCCTCTCTCCTGCCAGAGCACTCCGAAGTCGTGTACAACTCCAAATGCGTAACGTGAATCTGTGTAAACATTAACTTTCAGGTTCTTGGCGTGTATACAGGCTTGTGTCAGAGCAACTAGCTCTGCTGCTTGAGCGGACAGGGTATCAATACGGTGTGTTTCAATAACTTCGGTGTCAGTAGTCACTGCATACGCGGCGACTAGTTCTCCTGTACTAGTTCTCATACATGAACCATCCACATAAAGTGTCAGGTCAGGGTCTGGTAACGGAATATCTGTCAGATCTTGTCTTGGCTTTGTCGTAATGTTAACTACTTCCACGCAATCATGTGTGGCTGGATTTGAATTAACTGATGGTAACAGTGTAGCAGGATTCAGGATGTTGCAGCGTCTAATTTCTATGTGTGGCTGAAACAGTGTCAATTCATAACCTGTTAAACGTGCAATTGTCAAGTGCTGTGTTTGTGTTCGGTTTAAAAGAACTTCCACGGAGTGTGGGACTTGTACTGTCAAGGAGTGTCCTAAAACTATGGAATCACTTTGTCTGATAGCTAATGCTGTGGCTGCAACTGACTTGAGGCACGCAGGCAACGCCTGGGCGACTGGATCTAGTGTGCTAGAAAAATAAGCACACGGCTTGTATGGTCCTGCTTGGTCTTGTGTGAGAACAGATAATGCTGTACCTTCACGTTCAGTAACGAAAAGTGTAAAAGGCTTACTGTAGTTCGGTGTAGCTAGAACTGGAGCTTGGCATAAAGCTTTCTTTAACTCGTTGAAACTAAGTGTATGTTCAGATGTCCAAGGGAGGACAGTCATTGCGGCTGCCTCCTGTGTCGTTAACTGTATCAGTGGCTTGGCTAGAAATGCATACTGTGGAATCCATTGTCTACAATAAGAAGTAAGGCCGATAAAGGCACGTACCTCCTTCTGGGTTCTGGGCTGAGGAAGACTCGCTATCAACTGGATACGGTCTGGTGTCAACTGCCTACCCTTCTTGGACAGTAAGTGTCCTAAGTAGACCACTTGCTGGACACAGAATTGAAGCTTCGAAGGGGACACCTTGTGTCCCATCTCGGCTAGGAAATACAGAACCGTCAGTGACGCTCGCTCGCAGTCACGTTCAGAACGGGCTGTGATCAGTAGATCATCGACATATTGGAGCAGGGCAGTGTCAGTTGGCATGTGAATATTGTCTAGTTGTCTCTTAAGTGCTTGACTGTAAATACTAGGGCTTTCTGTGAAACCTTGAGGAGCGCGTGTGAACATATAGCTCCTTCCATTTAAACAAAATCCGAAAAGAAACTGGCTGTCTGGATGGATGGGAACACTAAAAAATGCGTTCTTGAGGTCTATGACAGTGAAGAACGTGGCTTCGGAATCAATGGCTGTCAATAGGGAAGAGATATCTGGGACAACTGGGTACTGAGGAATAATACATTTGTTAAGTTCCCGTAAATCAATCACTAATCGATATACTGGGGGTGCATTTGGATCAGTACGTTTCATGACTGGAATGATCGGAGAGTTACATACATTGGAGTCAGTTTCTACAACTACTCCTTGAGCCATGAGCTCGTCTATAATTTTGGATAAGGCTGCTACAGCCTCAGGTGGCAATCTATACTGCCTGATTCGTGGTAACACTACACCTGGTTTCAGGGTCACACGATGGGGTGTGATTTGCATGTAACCTACATCAGTTGGACCTTGCGCCCATAAATGCTGCGGAACATTGGACAGTCTGGAATCAAAATCTCGTAATACATAGTGACCCTTAAAGTCACGTAGGAACAGACGTATTCCCTCTGGGGAACAACATATAACTGCACCTAACTCTTTCAGTGTTTTAATGCCTAATAGATTTTCTGGACATGACTTAGTAAGTAACAGATCAGTAGTGCGGGACAATGGACCTACTTCTAGAGTGACTGGCTTTGAAATCTCATTAACGATAGGCTTTCCTGAAAATCCAAGGGAAACATTTCTTGAGCCTGAGAGCGGAGCCCCTGGAACTTCGGCATGACTAATTGTGGTCCTACTTGCCCCTGTATCAATCAAAAACTTTCTGTCTTTCCCTAATACTTGACTGTGAACATAGGGACCTTCTTGATCTACAGGTATCTCGATGAGAGGCAAGCCTACCTCCCTCTCTAGGCTGTTTCATGAATATGGCTGGTACTCTGGATACTCAGACTGTGCATACTGGTACATCTGCGATGTAACATGCTGTGTTGCAGCAATAGGCTGCGGTACTGTAACTGTCTGTGGTGCATTCTGTGGCTGAGGAATCTGTGGAACTTGTTCTTGTCTAGGCGGACGTGGTCTTTCTTTTGTCTTACCAGTAGCTATGTTGTGTTTCAGAACTGTACACTCATTTATGAAATGACCTGGCTGTTTACAATAATTGCAGTTCCCTTTAACGGGAGCTGCAGGATGACTGGCTTGATTCGGACCCCTCTTCTGACTGTCTTGAGGAACAGATTGTGCAACTAGCACTTTCATTTTCGTGTCTTTCATACGTTTTCTCTCGTGTTCTTGCTCTTCCCTGATTCTATTCTGGTGGTACTGGAGCATCTGGAGCATCTGGGACGGAGTATTTGCTTGCCAGGTGCTTTCGACTTTCAAAACTCGGTTTTTAATTGGTGGACTTGAATTCTCGACTAATTTAGTAACGAAAAGGTGAGGGTATGACTCACTACTTGTCTTGAGGCCACTGTTGATACTAAAGCACTTTTCAAACCTAGAATAAAAATCACTAATATCTTCATCTTGTTTCTGTTTACAGGCTGAGATTGCATCCCAGTCTTCTTTTCTCGTTGTTAATAATCTGGGTAAAACTTGAATTAATAATTCTGGTAATTCTTTACATTTCTCTCCTAGACCAGTACCTGGTACACGTATCTTATCTTCTGCTTCTAGGACTGCCCAATCTATCTTTTTCTCTCCCACCTCCCATTCTTTTTCCTTTAGCTTTTCATACACCCCTGCGGGCAACAGAACCTTTAACATTTTAATTATATCCGGGTATGTGTATTCTCCCATACGGAGCATGTCTTTTAATTCTCTATGGAACCCTGCTGGATCTTTGTCATGACAGGGAATTAATTTCTTCATTTCGAGGAGTTCCATCTTTGTGATCGGAGTGTATACAAACACTCGCTGCATTTCGCCACCCGCTCCTCTGACTGGGTGGACTTCTCGTAACGGATTCTGTCTGTCTATGTAGAATGATTTACTTTCTGGGGGTGAGACATGAACAAAATGCGGGTTCAAGAATGTTCTATATTTATGACGTTGTTCTATAATGACACTAATTAAATCGGTACCTAAACCTCTCCATCTATACTGGAGTAACTCGTTCAGGATATCATGTAACGGGCCTGGATCAGAATGTTGACCCTCATACAGAGTAATGAGGTGCTGAATCATATACATACCCACCAGTCGCTGCTCGGCTGGGGGCATTTTCAGAAACATTTGTGCCACTATTTCGTCTGGAAAAGTGGTAGAATCAGTAATCCATCTGACTGCTGATCGGACTAGTTCCTGTTCATGCATAGTACTTAACTCACTGTAACCGATTCGTGATTTCAGAATGTGATCGGTAGCTTGAAATACTTGTTCTAGGGAACCTTGTTCTGGTGCTGAATGATGGAAAGTAGACTTGTGTTCTAGGCGTAAATGGCGATCTGGAAATCTAGGTTTTCCTACATACGCTATTCTGGCAGTATTCTCATCGTCTTCCTCTTCAGGATCAGAGGTACTTTCTTTCTCGCTTACTTGTGCTGCTTTACGCTGTTCGTGTATCTTTATTATTTCTCTACGGATTTTCTTGTACATACTTTCCATGGCACCAATGGTATTGTGCTTTCCTTCGGCTATATTATCACTCCACTTTGTCAGAGTTTTCATTTCTGCCGGATCTTTAGACGGGTAATCTTGTTCTCTTATTAGACAATTAATTAAGAACTTTAATATCATACGCTGGATCTCAGCTTTCCTTTGAGACATGGCATCACTAATACTTTCTGGATCATCCCCTGTACGGATGAAACGATATATTCTGTCTAGATCTTCTTTCATATTCGGCAAGGTGACTAGATACTCGGTCACTCTCCTTACGCGTACGGAATATAAAACCATATTAAACTCGCCTGGAACTGGGTCGTAAACACATTCACCAAGGGTTTGCCTGATTTCTGCGACAGACTTATTACTCTTGGGAGTACGCTGTGATGCTTGAGCATGTAATTCGAGTGCTGATAAACGCTTGTATGGCGGCGGGGTTTGGGGAGGACCTCCTCCTGCGGCCCCTAGACTAGAATCATCAACTGATGCTTTTCGTCCTGGCAGGGTGGGTAATTGTAACATGGGCTGGACTTGTATGGCGGGCTGACCCGGGGGGGCTGTTAAGGGCACCCCGGTATCTGGGGGAGCAGGAATTACCTGGGGCGGAGTGCGGACAGGATTTGCATATTCTGGGACTGTGTCGTCCAAATAGGACGAGATGAAAATATCAGCTGCGGTCGGTTTGTGACGTAGTTTGGTCGGAACTAGTGGTGGCGGAAAGTTACTGGATGCCTCCGGGGTCGCTTTTGGCAAGCCCTCGGCAAGAAGAGGATACATACCCTTAATGAGGGCATTCCTCTGTCTGTCTGATTGTTCAGCTTTGACTCGTTCACCTATCTCGATTAATTCTCTTTCTTGGGCTCGTTCTTGGGATTCTCTACTTAATTCTGACTTTCTGATTTCTTTTTCGGTTCTTTTATGAGCTTCTTTGCGCCATAGCTCGATGGCGTCTTTCTGTGATTGTCTGGCTTTCTTTTTCCATAATGCCTCTTCTACTCGCATGATGCATTCGGCATCCCATGTACCCGATACGGGCCACCTATACCTTTCTTCTAACTGTTTGGTATATTCTACCCATAAATCTAGATACAATATGGCGCTTATGCCATGCTTCTGATACATAAAGTGACCTGGACTGTCCCTGGGCGGGACGGGAACTGCTGCTTCCAGCAGACCCTTTCTAGTTTTTAACTGACGTAACTTGGAAAATATGGGCATGACTGAACTGTAATCTAGACACAATACAATACACAATGAACACGATACTTATACTCCATTCATACCACGACATTAAAATACATGAAAAACATTTAAAATAACAGTTCGAACAGAATACTACCTGGAAATACTGAGAACAGAACACATGAATTTTCTCGAGAACAGAAACTGACTAGAACAGAAACGAGATGCACTGCTGAAACAGTACGAAACTTACCGGTCTCTTAAAGAGACACGTCAGGACCCGTATCCACCGAAGTGAACACTTCGTTTGTGGGACTGTGTACCACCAACCCACAGACCAGAGTCAATTAAATTGACCCTGTCTAGATACCACCCCAGTAACGGTACTCACCGGGCAGCAAGAACGGAAGGCCTCGGACTGGACTGGACTGCTACGACGACAAACTTCGGACTTCAGTTACGGGTGGACCTCCGGATACCTCGGACCTTGGACTCTTGGCTTGGGCTCTGGTCGGGACTCGCCGCGTTCCTCCACCGTCTCGTCTGGATGCTGGACCGCCTCCTCCGTCTCCTCCGTGGGCCTGAGGGATACTTGAGCAGAAATATCTGCCACTGCGCAGAAGAGTTCCGTCACGACTGCAGAGGGTCAGGGGTCGGCGTGGCTTCACCGACGCGTGGGGAAAGGGCAAGTCCCTGTTCGGGCGCCATTATGTGGTAAATAAATAAATAATACCCTATTTTTGACTAGACATATATCATGTCTAGTCAATCATTTGTCTGTTAAGGAGAGTAGCTCTAAACATATCTGTCTACTCCTTAATACGAGGTCATTGCATCGCCACACTCAAGAGATCTTTGATCTTCTGTCAACTATCAGTCCCACCTGTCTGATGCTTACTGAGACATGGCTCAATGATTCCTCTAATCCGGACATAGTGGCTGCCATTCCCACTGACTACACCATCTATCGTCAGGATAGAGACAAGGGAAGGGGAGGAGGAGTCGCCCTGATTGTGAAGAATTCTCTTCCGTGCACGGTCACTCACACACATACCATCGAAGGGACCGATTCATTAGCCTTCACCATCTCTTTATCACCGCAACAAGCATTGAAGGGTATGATCGTTTACAGACCCCCGGGCGCTGTCGGCTCTTTTTTCGAGGACCTCCAACAGGCCATGTCGGTCCTTGTTTTGAGATCGGAGCAGTGCTTATTGGCAGGCGATTTTAATTTTCACATGGACGACCACAATGACCAAAATGCCATCAAATTGTTGGATATTACATCTACCCTGGGCCTTTCCCCTTATCTTTTTGGTCCTACCCACGATAAAGGCCACACACTTGATCAGGTTTTTTCCACCATACCTATCATGAACGTTACACTCTCGCCTATCGTTTGGTCTGACCATTTCCTGGCCCACTTCGAAATACATTCTATCTCGGCCCCCCCTGCCAGAACTACGAGACAGCAGGGCAGCAACTACAGAACACTGCACAGGGTGACCTCGGACATGCTCACACATGCCTTAATTGATCACCCTGTGGTCTGTACTGGGGATCTAGAGGAAGATCTGGAGAGCTTACAATCATGGCTCCTCGCCAGACTCGATGAGTTCGCTCCCCTCCAGCCACCCAGGACCGCTGCTCGACAGGTCTCTGCTCCCTGGTTCACGGAGGACCTAGCCATTGCCCGCAGGCATTGCAAAGTGGCAGAGCGTGCATGGAGAGCCCAGTATGAGCCTGAGGCTAAACAACGTTATAAAACAACGATGAAGGCATACCATGAACTTATTTTTCAGAGCAAGAAACGATATCTCGCCAAAAGGATTGACGACGCTGCCAACTCCTGTAAGGAGATTTTCTCAATCGTGCGGGAATTTACTGGCCCTCGGTCTGTTTCCACTCAGAGTGCCCCGACAGAGATCTGGGCCAACACTATTGCCAACTTTTTTACCACCAAAATCAGGCAAATCCAGGCCTCCTTTCCGCAGAGAGACCTGGATAATGTGTCTGTGAGGCCGATTGAGGCAGTGCCTCTGTCTCCACCGGGCCCAGTCCTGCTCGATTTTCCTCCTCTCTCGGCTGACACATCTTTAACCCTGATGAGGAACCTTAAGTCGGGCTCACCATTAGACCCATGCCCGGCAAAATTTCTGGCGAGAGTGGCAGATGCTATAAATCCTATAGCCAATCCCATCCTTAATCTTTCTTTGAGCGAGGGCTTTTTGCCTCCGACCTGGAAGCAAGCCATGGTCATTCCTCTGATCAAGAAACCTAATCTTGACCCGGAGGCTCCTTCCAACTACAGACCAATCTCGCTCCTCCCAGCACTGACCAAGATCTTGGAAAAGCACGTACATGGCGTGCTCTCCAATTTCCTGGAGTCTAATGATCTGCTCCATGAGTCCCAATCGGGATTCCGTTCCAACTTAAGCACCGAGACGGCGCTCTTGGAAGTCTCGGAGATCATTAGAGAGGTGCTGGATATGGGAGGCAGGGTGCTGTTAGTCATGCTAGACCTGTCGGCGGCGTTTGACACCGTCCCCCATGAGGATCTCCTCATTAGGCTCCATGACATCGGGCTTGGGGGGACGGTGCTCAACTGGTTTTCTTCCTTTTTGGCCAGCCGCCGCCAGACGGTCTGGGTTCCACCCGGATCCGCCGAGATGCCGCCATTGGGAGTCGGAGTGCCTCAGGGCTCTATCCTGAGCCCCACTCTTTTCAACATCTTGATGACCCCCCTGGCGACATTGGCGGAGTCCTATGGGGCCCGGATCGTCTCTTATGCTGACGACACTCAGCTCCTCTTCACCTGTCGTAAGGGTGAAGAGTTTGATGGCGAAGGGATCCGCGAGTGCCTTGGGGCTGTTTTTAGCTGGTTTTCACAAAACAGCCTCAAGTGCAACTCGGATAAGTCCGAGATACTATTCTTCGGATGCCCCTCTGAACCAGATTGGCGAGGCTGGTGGCCTGTAGACAAGTTCCCTCCCACACAGTCATCTAAGTGGGCTAAGAACCTGGGAGTCAAAATTGACAATGAGCTGTCGCTCAAATCCCAGGTGTCCACCCTTACGGGAACCTGTTTCGGGATCCTCAGAATGTTGCGCAAGTTTTTCCCCTTACTTTCGGAGCAACATCGGAGGATTACCGTTCAGGCCCTCATAGGGTCCAGATTGGACTATGCTAACGCTCTTTATCTGGGCCTGCCTGAATACCTCCTCCAACGCCTGCAGATCACCCAGAACGCTGCTGCGCGTGCCATCTTTGGCCTTCATCGTCGGACTAGTGCCTCTCATCTTCTTGCATCCCTTCACTGGCTCCCGGTGCGGAAGAGGATACTGTTTAAGACTATGACTCTTGCCCACAAGGCCTTATATGGCACTGGTGCCAAGTATCTTCAGAGGAGGCTGGACTTTTATCGACCGGCACGCTCCCTTAGGTCAGAAACTTTGGCCTTGGCTCGGGTTCCACGTATCAAAAAGGCTCGGCTAGGCGGCCGGTCTTTTAGCTTTCTCGCTCCTAAGCTTTGGAACTCATTGCCGTTGTCTCTGCGGAGCACCTCTAATTTGCTTATTTTCAGGAAAAACTTGAAAACTTGGCTATTTGCCGGATAATTCTCCCCTCTGTGGCCCCTTTTTTTTGTTACTGTTATGTTTTCTGCCCCCCTTTTGGTTTGGAGCTCAAAGCGCCGGGACACTCCTTTGGAGTAGCCGTTGCGCTATATAAGCCCTAATTTAACATAACATAACATAACATAACATAACAGATAGCTCAATAAATAAGAGTCAAGATTCGAGGTAGTAGGAGTTTTTGCAGGTTTAATACAGCATAAGGACAGGAACAGGACAACCTGCATAGGAATAGGATGACAGGGCCCAGCAGCTGCTGGGGCTGGGATGAGCGCGCTAACTTTTAATAACAATACACGAGCATATATACATAGCGCAAACACATAGCATTACATTGCAGTAGGCGTAGCAGTGGGTGGAACAGAAGGCGTGACGCGTAGCAGTCGCGAAAGATAAGAGTAAAAAGAAGGCGTAACTCAGACATGTGATGTAAACGTAACAGAATATGTCATGAATGGGCGGAAACATTGGAGGGGGCTACCTAAGGAGTCGGGACCTCTAATCTGGTGGTGCGCGCAAACTGGCAATGACGTGTTACTAGGAGAAGCTGGGGGCTATGAACTCTGTGCTAGGAGCAGAGACTAAAGTCTGGAGGGTCGGAGCGACATGTACCTAAACCCTATCTAGTATCTGATGTTTAGGGAACATGTTGATATAAACTAGAAGTCATGAGGGGAAAGGCTAACTGACTCTAAGACTGGAGCATGCATTTATTCTACCTGTAGTGCGTGATGAAGAATATTAAATGACCATTAAATACAGTATTTCTCTTAACATGGAGCCGCATAGGCTAGACAATGACGGAAACTATTGATGCAGTTCAGTAGCTTAGGAATGCAGAGAAGGAAGACTAAACTGATAACTGGAATCATAACATAGTCTTGGCAGACTCAGAGGCAGAGCCAAGCTGCACCGGGCACTGCGAGGCAGGAAGTAAGTGAAAGGTCGAGGATACAGGTGGGGGCTGGATCACTCCTCAGCGAGGCTTCAGGAGACAGGAGCTGAATCTGATGTCCGGGCCCTGTTGAGGCCTGGAAACGGGGACTTTATAATGAAATAACGTGCACACTGAGAAACGTGGCAACGTAGCTTTACATAGGCCTGGTATTCGTAGTATTCACGAGGACTGGAAACTGGCATACTAGAGGAGGACACAACTATAATTGCGTCATTAATCGGACATGGGCAATAACATATGCATATTGGTCATGCACACATAACATATGATGGATGACACGTAGGGACACAGAACATGACAAAATTTACTTTTCCACAGAAGCCATCCTTACACACGACATAGATGTTGCGTTCCTCACTGAGACCTGGCTAAATAAGTCATCTCCCCCCTGCCTAGACATGCTGGTTCCACCAGGATTCTCCCTCATCTCCAAAGACAGGATAGAACAACGAGGAGGTGGAGTTGCTATCATCCACAAGGACAGCTGGAACATCACAGAAACCTCCCCCTTTGAATACAACTCATTTGAATGTCTATCCGTTTTCATTCACAACCAAAGACAATGATTCTCTATTTTGCCATCTACTCTATCACCCCCCAGGCAGAAACAATGAGTTTGGAGACCAACTATCCAACCTGATCGCTCAAGACGCTCTCGGCGATTCCAAAAACCTAATTCTTGGTGACCTAAATCTCCGATGGAATGAAACCCACAACCCTCTAATTAGATCGCTATCCAACCTCCTCGCAGATAACAACCTCACTCAACATTGCACCGAGGAGACACACTACAAAGGAGCCACACTGGACGCCATCATTGCACAAAAGAATTCAATCACGATCAACCACATACTCCCCGTTGACTGGTCAGATCATCATATGATCCTATTTCACATTAACCACCCCATCATCCCGTTTAAACCTCCCCAAGACCCACCCAAATGGTCAAGAAACCTCTCCCAAGTCCCCCTAGACATTCTAGAAGGGCAGCTAAGCTCACTTCTCCCAGACAACTCTCCACACCTTTCGACCAACGATCTCATTGACCAGTACAACTCTGAGCTAGTCTCCATTCTCGATAATCTAGCTCCTCCAAAGCTCAAAAAAAGCTGTGCCACCCCGTCTAGAACCTGGTTCAATTCGGACCTCAACGCAGAAAGAAGAACATTGAGAGCCAAAGAAAGAAAGTGGAGAAACAACCCAACAACCATCCTTCGCCTACAACTAAAAACAGCCCGAAAGAAGTATAACAACCATATCAAAAACAAGAAATCCAACTTCTTCCGAGAGGCACTTGCCAACTCCAAAAACAGACCTAAGGAACTCTACAACATAATCAGACATCAAACATCCAAGCCTCTGCCCTCACCCCTGCAGGCGTCCAAAGAACTATGCGACAACTTCGCCAGCTTCTTCAACGACAAGGTCCTAAAAATCGAGCTATCTCTAGACATCAGCAACACGACCATCCCTCAGGCCCTCCCTTCCGGCCCCCCTCCCCTCCCTTGGCTAAGCTTTCGCCACGTGCAGGAAACGGAGATAATCTCGCTAATCTCGACCTCCAAACCATCAGCTCACATCTCAGATCCCATTCCCCCCTCACTTGTCAAAAAAATGAAGCTCACCTTAGCACCTATCTGGGGCAAAATCATAAACAGCTCCCTACAAAGCGGAGTGGTCCCCGACTGTCTAAAAATGGGACAAGTCACCCCTTTGCTGAAAAAACCCGGCCTCGACTCAACTGACTTGAACAATTTCAGACCGATATCTAACCTCCCTCTACTCGCCAAAACACTGGAACGCTGCGTTCTCCTGCAACTAACTCATCACCTGGATAACATCAATCTCCTGGACCCCCTCCAATCTGGCTTCAGACAAGGTCGTAGCACAGAAACCGCAATGCTGAACATCATAGACGACATTCACGGTTCTCTTGACGCTGACAAGTGCTGCCTTCTCATACTCCTTGATCTATCCGCAGCTTTCGACACGGTAAACCATAAGCTCCTCATCAAAACTCTGCAAGTAAGAGCTGGCCTCGGCGAGGTAGTTCTTGACTGGTTTTCTTCCTTTCTCCACAACCGCTCGCAAATAACAAAACTGAAGAACTTCACCTCCGAAACACAGCAAGTCAACAAGGGTGTCCCCCAAGGATCAGTACTTTCTCCTCAGCTCTTCAACATCTATATGGAACCGCTCGCCAAACTACTCAGGAATGCCAACATCCTCTTCCACCTCTACGCGGATGACACGCAGATCTACCTGGAAACCTCTTCACCTAACGACATCCATAGACTAAATGCTGTCTTAAAAGATGTTCAAGATTGGCTGACAAAAAACCACCTGAAACTCAATCCCGACAAGACCGAAACCCTTCTCATCTCAAACAAAGAAGACAACCCTCAAGTCACTGAGTGGCTGAAGTCGATCGATGCTCTTAAAGGTTCTCTCACGCCAACTGACTCCGTCAAATCTCTGGGTTTCACCCTAGACCCCAAACTAACCTTGACAAACCACATTAAGAACTCGGCAAAAAGTGCTTTCTTCAAACTCAGACTGCTGAACAAAATCAAACCTTTCATTCCAAACAAGGATCTTAAACTAGCCACACAATCTCTAGTTCTATCTAGACTGGACTATGGGAATTCAATCCTTACAGGTATCCCCAAATCACACTTGGCTCCACTAAAAACAACACTACATGCGGCAGCAAGAATGATCACAGGATGCAAAGAATTCGACCACATCTCCCCAGCACTTAAAGAACTTGAATGGCTTCCGGTGGAAATGCGTAGCACCTTCAGAACGGCCTGCCTAACCCACAAGGCCCTCCACACCGGTAAACCAGAATACTTGGCAACTAAGCTCAAAAAAGCAGGCCAAAGCAGATATTTGAGAAGCTCCAACTCCCTGCTGCTCATCCTTCCAAAAACCAGAAAGAAGAAAACTGCGGACTGCTCCTTCACTGTAAATGCCCCCAAAATATGGAACTCTATCCCTCCGCATATCAGAACTCTACCGTCCTATGTGGAATTCAAGAACCAGCTCAAATCCCTGTTCCTCATCCGCTCCCTAGGTCCCAGATAACTAGGATCTCCCACTGAACTATGTGTCATCTATGTATCCTTATACCAAAAGTCCCACTGTTACGAACTTTCCCTCCCCCTATATTGTCTTTCGAGGACTGCCTCTACTTGTTACATGTCTTTTTGTTCACCCTGTCACGCCTTTTACTGTAAAGTGCTCTGCTACCTTCGGGTCTTGTTAGCGCTATAGAAAACTTCTAAATAAAAAATAATAAAGTCTCTTGCTTCACGATGGGATGATTTGTGTGGCTGGAGAAGTAAATTCACTTTTACTTGCTATGTCCATTTGACTATATCTTCAATTTATCAGCATACCCAGAGATATTACCAGAGCTAACCAAAGTAGAAAGAAAAATATTCCCAAAACAATCCATAGTTCAATCCATGGTGAAACCAGATAAGTCTTTTTCAGTAGATGAAAAAAGTCTGTTGCTTGTTCTTTGAAAGTTCTTTGTGCTGGCGGTGTTTCAGGTTCGCTGGGTTCCTCAGAAAACATATCAAAGTTAATGAAATAGCCAGAGGCAGTTCTGTCAATGGTTGGAATTGCATCAGGATTCGTTGAAATTGCTGGAACCAGTTGATCACTTGTTACTTCATTGTAGACAGGTGTATCAGGACGAACTGTTATTTGGGTCTCAAGAGGGACGAGTTCCACAGCTTTGTTGCTTAGTCCTTCAATTCTCACTGTAGAATCTTCAAAGGTGATGAGTCTCTCAGTTTGAACCTCTTGGATTGTAGCTACCGGAGTGCGTGTGCTACATTGTCGGAGTCCACTTGGCCTACTGCTTAGTATCGGCACATAGTGTGGTTTGATCAGGTTGATCGACACAAATGTTTTCTTCTTTTTACCATCAAGGGGCGGCAGTAGTACTGTTCTCGATCCGTGGATTGCTAGGACAGGTACTGGTTGGCTGTAAGAAGGCCCACATTCTTTCGTGTCCGCGATCTTTTCTCTGACTAGATCACCAAGCTTTGGGATCCAGGCAGGCCTTGCCGGGATGCTTGGTTTTTTCCCAGTGGTAGTTGGCTTCAGGATCACATTGCTTTGTTTCGATCTTAGTTCATTTAAGTCCTGTAAAACAACCAAACGATATTTGATATCAAACTTTTTATTTTCCACCACTGTGCCTTTCATGTCAAGGTCCAGAATCAAAATTCTAGTTCCAAATAGGACTTCATATGGAGTGACACCCCCTAGAGAACTTCTTGGCAAATTGTTTAATAAGTGTTGGACCCCATTGACCAACCCATCACCCAACCTAATACCCTAGCTGTTATAGACTGCTTTATGTCCCGGTTTTTTCCACAACAGAATTTCCCTCAGGATGGAATGAAGAAGAGTACCGCAATGCTACGCCCAAACTGGCCATGGCTTCTTTGTAACCTCGAGAGCTAAACGCAGGACCCTGGTCAGAGTGTAGTGTGCCAATTGCGTATGTGCTGATAAAGACTTGCAAATGTTTTATAACAGTTTGAGCGTCAGCTGAGCACTGAGGCCACATCCAAAGGGACCTTGATTTAGTTTTTGTGGGACTGCATTCGTCCAAAAGGACGCCTGCATGTAGATAGTCTAACGGTGTCTAACAAAGTTGTCTGAACTAGGCTGGCTATGTTGTAGTCAGGTGCCTGGTGACGTTCTGTACTGTGATCTCTATAGCAGTCAATGCATTTATTGATGAAAGTGTGAATCAATGTATTCATTCCTGGCCACCTGTACATCTCTTTTAGTTTTAAAATTGTTTTAGAGATCCCTTGATATGTCAGACCCTCTCCCAGATGTGCTTTGTAAATCAAAGCTGTTCTTTGTTCCATGTTTGGAATTGCCCTATCTCCCACGCCAGGGATTCGAGCAAACGGAACGCTGTTTGCATCAATTATATATGAGTATTTGAGTGGAAACTTTTTAGGTAACGCTGCACCGCTGCCTTTGCTTGAAGCATTGACAGCCAGTATTATTTCACACATTTTTTTTTTGAATGAGTGAATGAAGCTACGGAAGCCGTTTGCACAGCCCCTTTCGCGGCTTCATCAGCCAATGAATTCCCTTAAACATGAACGCCATCACGTTGATGACTCACTGTGTGTATCACATGAGTGTTTTGTAGTCCATTTTGCAACTGAACTACTTGTTCCCAAAGCGTTTTATGTTTGATTGTGCCACATTTTGCATCTTTGAAAGCATTTTGAAGCCAATTCTGTAAATATTCATTGTAAGATTGAACACAATAAAAAGAATTGCACACTATGAGTGTGGGGAATTCAGTATCCATATTTTTAAGTGACATTTTGAATGCTTGTAGTTCAGAATGCTGAGCTGTACAATCTCCTAGAGATTGCGTTTTTGTGACCATAGGTCTAAATTTGCCATTGAGCATACGACCTTTAACTATCGCGCATGCTGCACTATAAGCTTGCTTACCCCACGAAGCGGGTTGTGCAGATCCGTCAGTATAAATTATAAATTTGTACTGGTCAACAGGGAGAATTTCAGTAGGCAGAGGACATTTGTGTTCGTATTGCAGGAATGCTTGTGTTTTTAAATAAGGATCAAAAACATATTCAACATCAGTTGCAGCAAGAGAATTAACCCATTGTATCCATCTTAGATGTAAAGCTTTTGCATTCGGGATGCTAGCTTTTGTAACTGCCTTTAAGGCTGGTACAGTAGTTACGACCATAATGCGTTTCCCCTGTGCTAGAGCTCTTTCCTTTGCTACATCGGTTGGAACTGCTGTCAGAATTTTTTCTGTTGATGTAAATTTTATTTCTGCTTGTGTGTACAAATGTGATTTGTATGCAATTTGTACTTTTTCACCTTCGGTAAAAGTTAATTAGGTGATTCCTCATTGACCCGGAATGATTTGGATCACTAAGTTGCGTACTTTTATGCGTTTATAAGTGTTTTGTTACTAACATACCTGCTTAAACTGAACGCAGGATATCAGTGTGTTCCTGTGGCCAATGTGTAATTTTAAAATCAGGTTTGATTAATTTGTAGAAAGGTTTTTACCCTTTCTGCGTAGTTTAGAATGTATGTTCTTCCAAAATTTAGGAAACGTAGAATCGACTGTACGTTTCTCATTGTTTTTGGAGGTTGGAGCAGCACACACTTTTCTAAAAAGTTGTCTGCCAGGCTTTTGCCTTAACTTGATAGTTCATATCCTAGGAAAAGGACGTTGAGATGAGCAATTCTAGATTTTTTAAATTGAATTTATAACCCTCAGAGGCGAAGCCCAATATAATGGTGTTCACCCTGATCAAGTGCCTGTGAAGGTCATCGTCTGTCAGATAGATATCATCGACATATGACAATGCCTCCTCATCATAAATTTGTAGTAACTCTGTTACCCTTGCTGAGAATAACCCTGGACTATTCTTGAAACCCTATGCGAGACGACAGAATTGAAGCTGGGTCCCCATTATTGAGAAAGCTGTTAAATACCTACTTTCAGGTGCTATGTTTTGACAAAAGAAACCATTTGAAATATCTAATGTGGCTTTATATTTTTTACGCACGATATTATTAATTAATGCTGCACTGTGTGCATTTTGCACTGCAAATGTTTTACAACAAGAGTTTAGATGTCTGTAATCCAAAAGTGGACGATATGTATTATCTGGTTTGGAAACAGGAAACAAAGGATTGTTCATTGTTTAAATCACCCCTTGGTATTCAAGTTGATCTAAGATCTCCCTGACCTATTTTTTAGCTTCTTGCTTAATTTGGTACTGCCTTTGCGCAGTTGGTGTTTTTTTAACTGGATTTTGTGGTGAGGTGAGTCCTCATCCCATCCTACATGATTTTTGCATAATGCTGGGGATTGGGCAACTGCCCATTTCCTGGCATAAGTATATTTTAAATGTACTGGAACATGGTTGGAGAAGGTTTGCATAATGATGTCTTCGTCATTTGGGCACTCCCTGACAGATTCTGGTGGCCAGTCCCGTTCTGCTAGAAGTATATCATAACCCTTTGAAAGTCGCTCCCAAAAAAGTGCTTTCACTTTACTTGGTATGTTTCCCTCCATCCGGAGTGTTATTTCATATAACCTTTGTGGAGAACTTACGCTCGTGTCTGCAGTCTGAACTTGAATGTCTTCATTTAGGTCCACTGTGTCCAGAAGTCCCTTCAGGTTCTAGTGAGCTATTGATACTTCTGCTGCGCTGTCCAACATTGTCTGAGCCCATTCTCCGTTCGTGAGCTGTGTTCTCAGAATCTTCTGCATGTCTGATCTTCAGACCTGCTACTTTCTTCTTGGAGAATTGAGGTTTTGGTTTATTTTTCTGAACGTGTTGATCGACTTTGGACTTCACGCGTTCTTCTTTTTGATCTGTCCGTCCTCTTCTTTCAGGTGTCTATGACGATATCTAAAAGGTACGAGAGTAAAGTGTATCAGTATCTTGATACCTGTCAGGTTTTCTCAAATTATCCCTATTCCTGAGGTTATACCTCCTTTCAGAGGGCTCCTTTTGAGGAGACCTACTCGGGATTGAGAATCTTTCTCTTTTGAATGTTGTTTGTTATTTTCCCACTTCTTTTTGGAAGGGGTAGGATTGTTTTTAGTAAAGGCATTTTCAGAACTTTCAGAACGTTGTGGTTTAACTGTGTAATTCTATAAATTTTTGTATCTGACTAAGTAATTCTACTTCTGACATTGCTTCAATGTCAGGATGTGGTGTATAGCCGCCTAATATCGGCCACGTTGCTCCTGGTCTACCTAGTGGACTGAGACTGGTAATGTGATTGTGATGTTTAGGGCGCCTTTAAACCAGATATCATGCTCCTGGTATATGAGTGGAATTTCAATATCCTCGAAAGGAATATATTCCTCAGGTGGATCATCTTCTTTGCAGAAGTGAAATGCTTTAGTTACTGGATGTGATTCTGGGAATTCTATAAATGAGTAGAATACCTCTGTCTGGTGAGATTCATGTGCTCAATCACAAAAACTGCTCAAACACATCTTGGTGTTAGGCCATATTTTATAAGTTTTATAGTGATGGCTCTCCTTAAATTTGGAGGAATGATTATAGCATTCTCATCGGTTTCAGTAAAACCTGTATAATCAAAAGCTGCTGCGACATGGTTGGGTACAGCTCCACCCGTCATGGTGTTTGTCTCGTTATCAGACAGTTTAATGATAAATGCAGAGCAAGTTTCAAGGGAACAAAGATAAGATGCACAATATTTTGGAACACTGTACCCTTCAACGTTGAACGAACCAAAAAAGCTAATGCATAGGTTTTTCGTCCTACTCAGCTATGGCGGATATTATCCCTACCCACTCCAGACGTCTTATAGAGTATTATGAATAGGGGTCTCGGAGAAAAGCACGACTGAGTTACTTCAATATGTAGCGTTAAATTAGTGCCTTACTAAACCGTTGGGGGCCATGTAGTATAGTTCCTATATCCCTGATAGGCTCTGTGCATTGGAATAATATACACTATAGTTCTGACATAGGACTGATGCCAGTATGTCTCTATCGAGTACACTAAACTTAATTACTTGTGTCTGCCAGCTAACTCAGAGGTCACGAGAAACTTCTCGAATAAACCAGAAGGGATTAGTTTCTGACAACCGCATACCCATGACAACTTTGTTTCCCTTAGAATCGGAACAATCTCAGAATTGTAGAAACAATAGATAACAGTTTCACTCAGTCAATCGTGAATGCTTTGTTTCTACAGAGTTGCACAGAGATAGATAGACGAGCGTTTCAATGAAAAGGGTTAATTGAACAGTCTTATTTCTCATGCAAGAGATATGAACTGCTACAATCGTAAGACAGAATGTGAAGTATAATGCGTACAGCTTTAGCAGTAAGATAAAATAATACTACAATAGCATGGTTTGTAGCTATGAAATATATTCATAAAAATACATACATAAATAATACAGGCTAAAATGTGAATGCTCATCTGATGATTCTAGCTAGTTTACCCCAGTGTACCTAACCTAAGTGTAGTATGAGGTAAGAAGTAGGCGCTGTTTATCTATAGTCTAGTTGGGCTGTAGTTGAAATTGGTGTTGCCAAGATTCGCCAAAAGTTTCTCTAGGTTCTAGTCCGCTCCATACCTTAGAATGAGTGAGGTCGGAATCTCTTTTCGGGTCTTGATTTCGAACACCCCGCAAGGAGAGTCAGGAACACTGTAGCTGGATTCTCTGCAAGGAGGATGACAGCGTCTGGTCAGTGTTTCAGGCGGGGATTTGACTTCCTTCAGAACTTGCTGTGGCAAGCCGCTTCGTGCAAGTAGGCAGCCGAACCATGGTTGGCCATGGTAAGTGAAGGTATATTTATACCTTGAAGGTGTTTAAGAATGCCAGTATTGACGTAAAAGTCGGGCAGAAGAACATCATGAATGAACCCCTAAGGAATAGATGTGTAGCGATTGCTAGTTACAGAGGTCGAAAAAGACCTTACCGCTGCAGCACTACAACTCCCAGAAAGCTTTGGGAACAGACGAAAAGAACCGCGCCCTCTGGGCGGCGTCCATAAAGACCCTCCATTCCCTTTCTCTGGTGCTTGTCAATCCTTCCCGACATCATTGAGTTGGAGCAGAGCCGAGTTGTATTCCGAGGACGTCAGAGGAACCATTTGGTGAACGACGTCAGTGACACCGTGAGCGGGCGCTTTCCTTCCCGCAGGAGGACGCCGCCAGAGACACCGTGAGCGGGCGCTTTCCTTCCCGCAGGAGGACGCCGCCAGAGACACCGTGAGCGGGCGCTTTCCTTCCCGCAGGAGGACGCCGCCAGAGACATCGTGAGCGGGCGCATTCCTTCCCGCAGGAGGACGCCGCCAGAGACACCGTGAGCGGGCGCTTTCCTTCCCGCAGGAGGACGTCGCTGTGTCTTGAACATTTTTGTTTTCGTTTGGGTTCAGATTCAAGGTAGGGCCTTTAACATTGTGCACGGCCGTGCTATCTTTTACTTTTTGTGACATTGTTTTCACCGCAAGAGTCGGTAACACTTGAGACAAAAGGAACTACCCACGTTGATGCTATAGAGCAGCCAGTAGTGACTTTAACTACTATAGGCGGTTCAACAAAGGGAATCAGGAGGAGGAGCTATTATTCCCCAGAGTTCTACGTATTTGCTTCTGACTATAATCCTGATCTCAAGCTGCCAGAGAGCAGGTTTAAAGTACGTATCTGCTAGCTTAAGTTGTTCTGGAAGTAAGCCCTTATTATACAGATTCTCATACAACTATTGTTCTTGTGATTCTAGAGAAGTGGCACGACCGGAAGACGTCCCATTCCTCAGACCAGACCTAGAAGGGTGTCTTCGCTGCTACCTCCCCGATCAACCTCCTTCCCCCTGCCCCGAGGGCTACCTGTCCCTGGTGTGTGAGTTCGCACAGGGAGGGTCAGTGCTATAGGGTATAGGGAAGATAAGCTTCAAGCTGTGGTCCCCGCTGGTTAGAGATTACAGGTTAGTGGCATGGTAATGGTATGTCTTGCTGGGTGCGTTATCTGCTGTTAACCTTGACAAGATGTTCATGCATAATAAATGAGTTCTTGGAGAAATCAATTCCCATGCAAGGGAAAGTCCTAAAGGCTTAAGAGTCTGGTTTTCCAAGAACTCGTTGTGACGTAGATGGCCGGATGTAGGTGGCCATGCCTGTATTTGGTTAGCATGGATAATGCCTAATTAAGGATAGGATTTCTATGCCTAAATATGGGCAATGCAAATTGTGCCTATATAAGGTCATAAATCGGGAAACCTATATACGCTATCGAAATCGACACACAACAATATGTTCTGATACTCTCTAGGTTCTAGGTGTACACTGGCTCTCATATCTGCTGTTAGTCTCTGCATGGTAGGTGTAGCCCTCGCTCTCATGTGTGATGATAGCCCTTTATTCCAGGTGTTGTCATAGATCTCATATGTGGTGATAATCTCTGGGTTCTAGGTGTACCCCAGCTCTCATATCTGCTGTTAGTCTCTGGGTTCTAGGTGTACCCCAGCTCTCATATCTGCTGTTAGTCTCTGGGTTCGAGGTGCACCCGGCTCTCATATGTGCTGTTAGTCTCTGCGTTGTAGGTGTACCCCGGCTCTAATATGTGCTGTTAGTCTCTGGGTTCTAGGTGTACCCCAGCTCTCATATCTGCTGTTAGTCTCTGCGTTCTAGGTGTACCCCGGCTCTAATATGTGCTGTTAGTCTCTGGGTTCTAGGTGTACCCCAGCTCTCATATCTGCTGTTAGTCTATGGGTTCTAGGTGTACCCTGGGTCTCATATCTGCTGTTAGTCTCTGTGTGGTAGGTGTAGCCCTCACTCTCATATGTGATGATAGCCCTTTATTTTAGGTGTAGTCTTAGATCTAATATGTGATCCACACACATTCTTTAAATTTTGTTCTCCTGTCTTCTCAGTAGCCAAGGTGTTTCGTCCGTTTTAAGAACTTCTTCAGGGCTACAAGACATAGACAACATACAATATTTTAAACCCTCATAAATACAAACGGCTATATATGGACTGAATTTTATGAGCACTGTCAAACTCTTACAACATAAGTCTATATGTTTTCAATGTTGTACATACAAGCTGAGCAGAAAAGTCCTAAGTCTATTTGTGACATGTTGGGTGACCTGTGGACAAGTACTCTAGGGTATATCAAAGGCATCTTTATATAAATGATGCCGTCTGAATAGCAACCTTTAGCTTCAATGTATACTGTATTTAAGTATACATTGAAGGACATATATTAATTCTGTCTTGCAGCCTTTGACGCTGCCACCTCTCTGAATAAGAAATGTAGAAGGAGACATTAGGACTTACGCTCTCCAACTGGGGATTAAGATATCCTAGACATACAGGTATAGTTCAGTTAAGACTTTTGCTGATGATTTATGACACATGAACAAAAAGAATAGGTTGTTAGGGATTATAACATCCCTTTTTCTCTATATACGTTCCAGAAAAAATATTGCGGGTGGATTTTATTTGACAAGAAGGAAAACATATATTTTTCAAAAGACAACTGATGAGGTAACCACACAATGCTAATAAACTCTGAATGTTATCTTGTATTCCCCTGGGTTGTGCTTTGACAAATATTTTAAGAAAATATATTGGTCTCTCTATGCTGCTGTGTATAGTCATATGAGCCTGTCTCTTTTGACATCCTTAACTTAGGATTTTTTTTTCTGCTCATCTTGTATATATGTACAACATTGAAAAAATATCGACTGGGTGTAAGTGTTTGACAGTACTCATTAAATATAAGTTTCACATACTGTCATATCTATGTGGTTTGGGTGAAACTTGATCTAATATTGTAAATATGAATATAAGGAATATGTATTGTGGGATAATGGCCTTAGAGGTACTGGTTTCCGGGCTCTACAACAATGTAAATATGTAAATAGAGTTCCAATAAAGGATTATATAAACTGTGTCAATAATTCAGTCTATATATACCCGTTTGTTTTTAGGAGGTTTTAAAATATTGTATGTTGTCTATGTCTTGTAGCCCTGAAGAAATCCTTAAATAGGACGAAACGCGTTGGCAACTGAGAAGACAGGAGAACAAAATGTAAAGAATAAAGGAATGTGTGAATCACGATTTTTGGTGGAACTATTTCTTTACCTTTAATGTGTGCGGATCAAATTATTTGTGTAATTGTGTGTTGTGAAAGTTCTTTTCACTCATTGTGAAACTAAGGGATCTTGTTTCCTTTGATCATCGCACCATATGCCAACAATATTCCCGAAATTTAAATAAGTGCCTTATTAGATCCTAGACCTCCTTTGTGAATCATCTAGATCTAATATGTGCTGATAATCTCACAGTTCTAGGTGTATCTTTGCTCTCGTATGTTCTGATAACCTCTGGGTTCTAGGTGTAGCCCTCGCTCTCATGTCTGCTGTTAGTCTCTGCATGGTAGATGTAGCCCTTGCTCTCATGTGTGATGATAGCCCTTTATTCTAGGTGTCGTCACATCTCATATGTGCTGTTAGTTTCTGGGTTCTAGGTGTACCCCGGCTCTCATATCTGCTGTTAGTCTCTGGGTTCCAGGTGGAGCCTTCACTCTTATGTGTGATGATGATGATGATGATGAATGAATGAATGAATGAGTACAGACTTATATAGCGCATGGCTACCCGAAGGCATCCCAGCGCTTTAGACCCAGAACAGGACACCCTCAGCAAAACAAGAAGGTCTTCAGCCGTTTCCTAAAGGACAGATGATTGGATTCACGCCGAATAATCTCGGGGAGTTGGTTCCACAATTTAGCTGCATGAAATGCGAACCGTCGGCCACCCATACACGACCGCTTGACCCTAGGGACTGTCAGAAGATTGAGATGGTTAGATCTTAGATCTCTAGGAGAGTGATAGTGGCAGAACAAAGGGCGCAGGATGACCGGGCCATTATTAGTTATTGACTTGTGAACCATACACGTAGCTTTAAACCGGACGCTTTCCTGCACCAGGAGCCAATGGAGAGATCGCAAGGCATCCCTCGCGGAACTATGTCTGGGTAAATCCATGAGCAGACGTAGTGCATGATGACTAGATGGTGTCTTAGCTCGTGTATGTGATGATTTTCCTTGGGTTCTAGGTTTACTCTTAGTTTTCATATCTGATTATATTTCCTGGTTCCTCGGGGAGTCATACTTTTTGTTTGTGATTACAGTCCAGCGGTTCTAGGTGTAGCCCTAGCTCTCATGTGTAATGATAATCTCTGAGAATCTAGGTGGGGCCCTGACTCTTGTATGTGATGATAGTTCCGGGTCTCTAATTGGAGTCCTAGCTCTCATAAATGAAGATAGTTCCTCGGGTGTACACGAAGGCGTATCTCTTGTGTGCACTGATAGCCCCTCAGTTCTAGCTGATGTGTGTGAAGAGTCGCTCTGAATTCAGGGTGCAGTCCTTCTTCTCTTGTGGGGATCTACAGCCTGCCTCTCATGTGCGTGTTGCCTATGGTTAAGAGGTCTCTGTCTAGCTCTTTTGAGGGGGTCTGCAGCGAGGGTGCCTCTCATGTGCGTGTTGCCTATGGTTGAGAGGTCTCCGTCTAGCTCTCTTGTGGGGGTCCGCAGCCTGTCTCTCATGTGCGTATTGCCTATGGTTGAGAGGTCTCCGTCTAGCTCTCTTGTGGGGGTCTGCAGCCTGCCTCTCATGTGCGTGTTGCCTATGGTTGAGAGGTCTCCGTCTAGCTCTCTTGTGGGGGTCTGCAGCCTGCCTCTCATGTGCGTGTTGCCTATGGTTGAGAGGTCTCCGTCTAGTTCTCTTGTGGGGGTCAGCAGCCTGCCTCTCATGTGCGTGTTGCCTGTGGTGGAGAGGTCTCCGTCTAGCTCTCTTGTGCGGGTCCGCAGCAAGCATGCCTCTCATGTGCATGTTGCCTATGGCTAAGCGGTCTCCGTCTAGCTCTCTTGTGGGGTTCTGCAGCCTGCCTCTCATGTGCGTGTTGCCGGTGGTTGAGAGGTATTATTCTAGCTCTCTTGTGGGGGTCTGCAGCCTTCCTCTCATGTGCGTGTTGCCGGTGGTTGAGAGGTATTATTCTAGCTCTCTTGTGGGGGTCTGCAGCCTTCCTCTCATGTGCGTGTTGCCCATGGTTTTGCGGTCTCCTGTTGAGCTCTCTCGTTGGGGTCTGCAGCCTGCCTCTCCTGTGCGTGTTGCTTATGGTCGAGAGGTCTTCGTCTAGCTCTCTCATGGGGGTCTGCAGCCTGCCCCTCATGTGCTTGTTGCCTATGGTGAAGAGGTCTCCACCTAGCTCTCTTGTGGGTGTCTGCCATCACCCTGACTCTCATGTGCGTGTTGCCTATGGTGGAGAGGTCTGTTTCTAGCTCTCTTGTGGTGGTCTACAGCCTGCCTCTCATGTGCGTGTTGCCTATGGTTAAGAGGTCTCTGTCTAGCTCTCTTGTGTGGGTCTGCAGCCTGCCTCTCATGTGTGTGGTGCCTATGGTTGAGAGGTCATTGTCTAGCTCTCTTGTGGGGGTCTGCAGCCTGCCTCTCATGTGCCTGTTGCCTATAGTTGAGAGGTCTCCGTCTAGCTCTCTTGTGGGGGTCTGCAGCCTGCCTCTCATGTGCGTGTTGCCTATGGTTGAGAGGTCTGTTTCTAGCTCACTTGTGGGGGTCCGCAGCCTGCCTCTCATGTGCGTATTGCCTATGGTTGGGAGGTCTCCGCCTAGCTCTCTTGTGGGGGTTTGCACCCTGCCTCTCATGTGCGTGTTGCCTATGGTTGAGAGGTCTCCGCCTAGCTCTCTTGTGGTGGTCTGCATCCTGCCTCTCATATGCATGTTGCCTGTGGTTGAGAGGTCTCTGTCTAGCTCTCTTGTAGGGGTCCGCAGCCTGCCTCTCATGTGCGTGTTGCCTATGGTAAAGCGGTCTCCATCTAGCTCTCTTGAGGGGGGTCCGCAGTCTGCCTCTCATTTGTGTGTTGCCTATGGTCAAGAGATCTCCGCCTAGCTCTCTTGTGGGGGTCAGCAGCAAGCCTGCCTCTCATGTGCATGTTGCCTATGGTTGAGAGGTCTCCGTCTAGCTCTCTTGTGGGGGTCCCCGGCATGCCTCTCATGTGCGTGTTGCCCATGGTTTTGCGGTCTCCTGTTGAGCTCTCTTGTGGGGGTTTTCAGCCTGCCTCTCATGTGCGTGTTGCCTATGGTCGAGAGGTCTCCGTCTAGCTCTCTTGTGGGGGTCTGCAGCCTGCCTCTCATGTGCGTGTTGCCTATGGTTGAGAGGTCTCGGTCTAGCTCTCTTGTGGGGGTCAGCAGCCTGCCTCTCATGTGCATGTTGCCTATGGTTGAGAGGTCTTTGTCTAGCTCTCCTGTGGGGGTTTGCAGCCTGCCTCTCATGTGCGTGTTGGCTATGGTCGAGAGGTCTCCGTCTAGCTCTCTTGTGGGGGTCTGCAGCCTGCCTCTCATGTGCGTGTTGCCTATGGTTGAGAGGTCTCGGTCTAGCTCTCTTGTGGGGGTCAGCAACCTGCCTCTCATGTGCATGTTGCCTATGGTTGAGAGGTCTTTGTCTAGCTCTCCTGTAGGGGTCTGCAGCCTGCCTCTCATGTGCGTGTTGCCTATGGTTGTGAGGTCTCCATCTAGCTCTCTTGTGGCGGTCCGCAGCCTGCCTCTCATGTGCATGTTGCCGGTGGTTGGGGGGTCTCCGCCTAGCTCTCTTGTGGGGTTTGCACCCTGCCTCTCATGTGCGTGTTGCCGGTGGTTGAGAGGTATCATTCTAGCTCTCTTGTGTGGGTCTGCAGCCTGCCTCTCATGTGCGTGTTGCCTATGGTTAAGTGGTCTCCGTCTAGCTCTCTTGTGGGGGTCTGCAGCCTGCCTCTCATGTGCGTGTTACCTATGGTTAAGTGGTCTCCGTCTAGCTCTCTTGTGGGGGTCTGCAGCCTGCCTCTCATGTGCGTGTTACCTATGGTTAAGTGGTCTCCGTCTAGCTCTCTTGTGGGGGTCAGCAGCCTTCCTCTCAAGTGCGTGTTGCCTATGGTCCAGAGGTCTCCGTCTAGCTCTCTTGTGGGGGTCAGCAGCAAGCCTGCCTCTCATGTGCATGTTGCCTATGGTTGAGAGGTCTCCGTCTAGCTCTCTTGTGGGGGTCCCCGGCATGCCTCTCATGTGCGTGTTGCCCATGGTTAAGCGGTCTCCCGTTGAGCTCTCTTGTGGGGGTTTGCAGCCTGCCTCTCATGTGCGTGTTGCCTATGGTCGAGAGGTCTCCGTCTAGCTCTCTTGTGGGGGTCTGCAGCCTGCCTCTCATGTGCGTGTTGCCTATGGTTGAGAGGTCTCGGTCTAGCTCTCTTGTGGGGGTCAGCAGCCTGCC
Source organism: Lissotriton helveticus (assembly GCF_964261635.1). NCBI lineage: Eukaryota > Metazoa > Chordata > Amphibia > Caudata > Salamandridae > Lissotriton > Lissotriton helveticus. Next base: position 502,296,759 of record NC_136062.1, read on the forward strand.
TCTCATGTGCATGTTGCCTATGGTTGAGAGGTCTTTGTCTAGCTCTCTTGTGGGGGTTTGCAGCCTGCCTCTCATGTGCGTGTTGGCTATGGTCGAGAGGTCTCCGTCTAGCTCTCTTGTGGGGGTCTGCAGCCTGCCTCTCATGTGCGTGTTGCCTATGGTTGAGAGGTCTCGGTCTAGCTCTCTTGTGGGGGTCAGCAGCCTGCCTCTCATGTGCATGTTGCCTATGGTTGAGAGGTCTCTGTCTAGCTCTCTTGTAGGGGTCCGCAGCCTGCCTCTCATGTGCGTGTTGCCTATGGTAAAGCGGTCTCCATCTAGCTCTCTTGTGGGGGGTCCGCAGTCTGCCTCTCATTTGTGTGTTGCCTATGGTCAAGAGATCTCCGCCTAGCTCTCTTGTGGGGGTCAGCAGCAAGCCTGCCTCTCATGTGCATGTTGCCTATGGTTGAGAGGTCTCCGTCTAGCTCTCTTGTGGGGGTCCCCGGCATGCCTCTCATGTGCGTGTTGCCCATGGTTTTGCGGTCTCCCGTTGAGCTCTCTTGTGGGGGTTTGCAGCCTGCCTCTCATGTGCGTGTTGCCTATGGTCGAGAGGTCTCCGTCTAGCTCTCTTGTGGGGGTCTGCAGCCTGCCTCTCATGTGCGTGTTGCCTATGGTTGAGAGGTCTCGGTCTAGCTCTCTTGTGGGGGTCAGCAGCCTGCCTCTCATGTGCATGTTGCCTATGGTTGAGAGGTCTTTGTCTAGCTCTCCTGTGGGGGTTTGCAGCCTGCCTCTCATGTGCGTGTTGGCTATGGTCGAGAGGTCTCCGTCTAGCTCTCTTGTGGGGGTCTGCAGCCTGCCTCTCATGTGCGTGTTGCCTATGGTTGAGAGGTCTCGGTCTAGCTCTCTTGTGGGGGTCAGCAGCCTGCCTCTCATGTGCATGTTGCCTATGGTTGAGAGGTCTTTGTCTAGCTCTCCTGTAGGGGTCTGCAGCCTGCCTCTCATGTGCGTGTTGCCTATGGTTGTGAGGTCTCCATCTAGCTCTCTTGTGCGGGTCCGCAGCCTGCCTCTCATGTGCGTGTTGCCGGTGGTTGAGAGGTATCATTCTAGCTCTCTTGTGTGGGTCTGCAGCCTGCCTCTCATGTGCGTGTTGCCTATGGTTGAGAGGTCTCTGTTTAGCTCTCTTGTGGGGGTCTGCAGCCTGCCTCTCATGTGCGTGTTACCTATGGTTAAGTGGTCTCCGTCTAGCTCTCTTGTGGGGGTCTGCAGCCTGCCTCTCATGTGCGTGTTACCTATGGTTAAGTGGTCTCCGTCTAGCTCTCTCGTGGGGGTCAGCAGCCTTCCTCTCAAGTGCGTGTTGCCTATGGTCCAGAGGTCTCCGTCTAGCTCTCTTGTGGGGGTCAGCAGCAAGCCTGCCTCTCATGTGCATGTTGCCTATGGTTGAGAGGTCTCCGTCTAGCTCTCTTGTGGGGGTCCCCAGCATGCCTCTCATGTGCGTGTTGCCCATGGTTAAGCGGTCTCCCGTTGAGCTCTCTTGTGGGGGTTTGCAGCCTGCCTCTCATGTGCGTGTTGCCTATGGTCGAGAGGTCTCCGTCTAGCTCTCTTGTGGGGGTCTGCAGCCTGCCTCTCATGTGCATGTTGCCTATGGTTGAGAGGTCTCGGTCTAGCTCTCTTGTGGGGGTCAGCAGCCTGCCTCTCATGTGCATGTTGCCTATGGTTGAGAGGTCTTTGTCTAGCTCTCCTGTAGGGGTCTGCAGCCTGCCTCTCATGTGCGTGTTGCCTATTGTCGAGAGGTCTCTGTCTTGCTCTCTTGTGGGGGTCCACAGCCTGCCTCTGATGTGCATGTTGCCTATGGTTGTGAGGTCTCCATCTAGCTCTCTTGTGGCGGTCCGCAGCCTGCCTCTCATGTGCATGTTGCCGGTGGTTGGGGGGTCTCCGCCTAGCTCTCTTGTGGGGTTTGCACCCTGCCTCTCATGTGCGTGTTGCCGGTGGTTGAGAGGTATCATTCTAGCTCTCTTGTGTGGGTCTGCAGCCTGCCTCTCATGTGCGTGTTGCCTATGGTTGAGAGGTCTCTGTTTAGCTCTCTTGTGGGGGTCTGCAGCCTGCCTCTCATGTGCGTGTTACCTATGGTTAAGTGGTCTCCGTCTAGCTCTCTTGTGGGGGTCTGCAGCCTGCCTCTCATGTGCTTGTTACCTATGGTTAAGTGGTCTCTGTCTAGCTCTCTCGTGGGGGTCAGCAGCCTTCCTCTCAAGTGCGTGTTGCCTATGGTCCAGAGGTCTCCGTCTAGCTCTCTTGTGGGGGTCAGCAGCCTGCCTCTCATGTGCGTGTTACCTATGGTCGAGAGGTCTCCGTCTAGCTCTCTTGTGGGGTCTGCAGCCTGCCTCTCATGTGCGTGTTGCCTATGGTTGAGAGGTCTCGGTCTAACTCTCTTGTGGGGGTCAGCAGCAAGCCTGCCTCTCATGTGCGTGTTGCCTATGGTTGTGAGGTCTCGGTCTAGCTCTCTTGTGGGGGTCAGCAGCAAACCTGCCTCTCATGTGCATGTTGCCTATGGTTGGGAGGTCTCCGCCTAGCTCTCTTGTGGGGGTTTGCACCCTGCCTCTCATGTGCGTGTTGCCGGTGGTTGAGAGGTATTATTCTAGCTCTCTTGTGGGGGTCTGCAGCCTGCCTCTCATGTGTGTGGTGCCTATGGTGGAGAGGTCTCTGTCTAGCTCTCTTGTGGGGGTCCGCAGCCTGCCTCTCATGTGCGTGTTGCCTATGGTTGAGAGGTCTCCGTCGAGCTCTCTTGTGGGGGTCTGCAGCCTGCCTCTCATGTGCCTGTTGCCTGTGGTTGAGAGGTCTCTGTCTAGCTCTCTCGTGGGGGTCAGCAGCCTGCCTCTCATGTGCGTGTTGCCTATGGTCGAGAGGTCTCCGTCTAGCTCTCTTGTGGGGGTCTGCAGCCTGCCTCTCATGTGCGTGTGTTGCCTGTGGTTGAGAGGTCTCCGTCTAGCTCTCTTGCGGGGTCGGCAGTAAGCCTCTCATGTGCGTTTTGCCTATGGTTAAGAGGTCTCCGTCTAGCTCTCTTGTGGGGGTCCGCAGCCTGCCTCTCATGTGCGTGTTGCCTATGGTGGAGAGGTCTCCATCTAGCTCTCTTGTGGCGGTCCGCAGCCTGCCTCTCATGTGCATGTTGCCGGTGGTTGAGAGGTCTCCGTCTAGCTCTCTTGTGGGGCTCCGCAGCCTGCCTCTCATGTGCGTGTTGCCGATGGTTGAGAGGACTCCCCCTAGCTCTCTTGTGGGGGTCTGCAGCCTGCCTCTCATGTGCGTGTTGCCTATGGTGGAGAGGTCTCCGTCTAGCTCTCTTGTGGGGTCTGCAGCCTGCCTCTCATGTGCGTATTGCCTATGGTTGAGAGGTCTCCGCCTAGCTCTCTTGTGGGGGTCTGCAGCCTGCCTCTCATGTGCGTGTTACCTATGGTTGAGAGGTCTCCGTCTGGCTCTCTTGTGGGGGTCTGCAGCCTGCCTCTCATGTGAGTGTTGCCTATGGTTGAGAGGTCTCCGTCTAGCTCTCCTGTGGAGGTCCGCAGCCTGCCTCTCATGTGCGCGTTGCCTATGGTCGAGAGGTCTCCATCTAGCTCTCTTGTGGAGGTCCGCAGCCTGCCTCTCATGTCCATGTTGCGTATGGTTGAGAGGTCTCCGTCGAGCTCTCTTGTGGGGGTCTGCAGCCTGCCTCTCATGTGCGTGTGTTGCCTGTGGTCGAGAGGTCTCCACCTAGCCTCTTGTGGGGGTCTGCAGCCTGCCTCTCATGTGCGTGTTGCCTGTGGTCGAGAGGTCTCCACCTAGCTCTCTTGTGGGGTCTGCAGCCTGCCTCTCATGTGCGTGTTGCCTCTGGTTGAGAGGTCTCTGCCTAGCTCTCATGTGGGGGTCTGCAGCCTGCCTCTCATGAGCGTGTTGCCTCTGGTTAAGAGGTCTCTGTCTAGCTCTTTTGAGGGGGTCTGCAGCGAGGGTGCCTCTCATGTGCGCGGTACCTATGGTGGAGAGGTCTGTTTCTAGCTCTCTTGTGGGGGTCAGCAGCCTGCCTCTCATGTGCGTGTTGCCTCTGGTTGAGAGGTCTCTGCCTAGCTCTCTTGTGAGGTCCGCAGCCACCCAGCCTCTCATGTGCGTGTTGCCTATGGTCGAGAGGTCTCATTCTAGCTCTCATGTGGGGGTCCGCTGCCTGCTTCTCATGCGTGTGTTTCCTATGGTCAAGAGGTCTCGGTCTAGCTCTCACACGTGTTTGCGGTCCCTGAGTTATAGATTCAGCTCCACACCTTCATTCATTCTCAGCTTCCTTGAGCTTGTATGTTTACCACACCCAAAAGATCTTAATCTGTTCTCATCTCTGGTTTCTGGTCCTCGTCTTCTTCCAGAGCACACAGTGGGCGGAGTCAGCTTTAGTGGCTACATATACACACACACCTGCCACCTGCACCAACCACTTGTCCTCCCTCAGCCCTGAGCAGCAGTCAGTGCACCCTCAGCAGCAGCCAGCAGAGCCATGTTCAGCATCTGTACCACCCCACTGGGAGCTATGACACTCTTTGGCGCCATCAGTAAGTGATCTAATTTACAGGTGTTGCTGGTTATTACTACATGCTGCAGAACTGTAAGATTACTGCTCTGAAATGTGTGAGGGGCCACAGGCCATGGCCCCCAAAATTCACCCTGGCCTAGGGTGGGGGGGAGTAGGAATCTTAGGCTGTCACAAAACACACCCTGGGCCCTGGTTCTGAGCAGCAGCAGGTGGTCAGTGGGGGTTCAAGAGTGGGCGTGGGCTGGTTTGGATATTCTGAGCACCAGCACTGTGGGGCTGGTTAATGTTTCACTTTAAAGTGCTGAATGTTGAGAGCAGCTATAACAGGTTTATGCATAATGCATGCCTTGACATCAAACTCAGTAGTTCAGAGGATTTTGAGGAAAAGAGCTTTAAAATGAGGAACCCTAAATGTGTTACTAGTGAAATAAAGCCTGCACATGGACACTCACACATTAATGTAGCGCCTAGAGGCCAGCTGGTGGTAGGTGGTGTTTTATATGATGTGCTGTAGATATACTAGATATGAGTTTCATTATATTGTGTTATTATCTTTTCTTGTATGTGATGTGCTTTTAAGGTTTTTATTAACCAAATAAAGTATTTTGAGTGGATATGACGTGCAGTAGTAACGAGTATCAGACTACAGGAGTTAGCCCATATCCCCATGAGACTAGGCCAAAAATCTGTACCATACAACAAGGTCTCAGAAAGGGCATTATTTAAAGGTCAAATTCATATAGAACAATTAATTGCTGAGAATTCAATCAAAATGGGAGAAAACCAGGGAGACATTCTTTTGTGAAATAAATTGTATTTTAGTAAATAAACAAGTTCGACATATTAAACTTCATATGTACAAGCACATGGAATGGTAGCACTGTGTTACATTGAATGGGATGTAACCTATAAGATACTGGTAAGAATATATTGGGAGGAACCCTTTGTAGAAAAGGGAATGGGTTTGTATGTGAACAAAAATTAAAATTGCCCTTTTCCTTATTTTTGTGAGACTAACAAATTTACAAATCATACAGTATCTAAATTACAGATAATGATCAACAGGATACAATAAGGGCAGAAAAACAAAGAAATAAATTATATATCTCGTTTATTTGTTACGTTTTTTCGATTGTGTTAATAAAAACATCATTTTATTAATAAAAACAATTGCATCATAAAACAATTCATAAGAAGAAAAATATATGTCGACGCGACTTGTATTTATTTTTCCCTTTTTTTTTGTCAAATGACGGTAGAATATGATGTTGGGCAGATAGTATAAAAAGTTTAGATTGCAGAAATGTATTGAATGTCCAAAACAAATAGGATTGTGGAGTAAAGGCTGAGGGTTTGTCCTTTTAGTAAAAAATGAATGTGTAGAATCAAAAAGCTAATATAGTAGCTTCTGTAACAAGTGTTTTAAATTTTGTTTTATCTAGACTGTTTTTAATGATGAAAAAAGTGTCCTGAAGAAGGTGACGATTTCTTTCACCGAAACGCCGCGTCAACATATATTTTTCTTCTTATGAATTGTTTTATGATGCAATTGTTTTTATGAATAAAATGATGTTTTTATTAACACAATCGAAGAACACTTAACAAATAAATAAGATATATAATTTATTTCTTTGTTTTTCTGCCCTTATTGTATCCTGTTGATCATTATCTGTAATTTAGATACTTTATGATTTGTAAATTTGTTAGTCTCATTGAGACTCTAAGCCCCGCCAAGATCTTCTTGAGATGCTAGTCTCACAAAAATAAGGAAAAGGGGAATTTAGATTTTTGTTCACCTATAAGATACTGTGCACAATTGCTCGTGAAAGATAGTGACGGTGCAAGTGACACGTTAGGAGGTATGTACTGCGATAGTGACGGGCGCAACAAGAAACAGTAGGCGTTTAAAATTCTTTACATATTTAGGATACCCTAGCAGCTAATGATATAGAGTACAGAAAGTAATCAAGTGGGGTATCCTTGGAGGGTGCGCCAGGAGTTCCGCTGTCGACTTCCATATTGACTTTCCTTGAGAAACCCTGGGTAGGAGAGGCCTCTGGCCAGGGTCGGACTGGCCTATGGGGCCATCGGGCAGTGTCTGATGGGCTGGTCCGCCCGGTCAGTCTGTGGCCGGTTTGTGACTGTAATTTCTATTTATGTAGCACTTTCTACCCCTGACGAGGCATTGAAGGGGGAACCAAAACAGGATTAGTGGTGAGTTAGTACAGAGAATTATGAGTTACTTTCAGTGGTGGACTTGTGAGTCTGTTGGTTGGATTGAGCAGGATAATGGAGGGATAGAAGAGGGAAGGGTCTAATCATGGCAGCAGGAGGCAGGTAGAGGAGAGACGGGAGGCCGTCTCTAGAGCTCTAGATGGGAGATCAGATACTAAATGAGGTTTCGGATCAGTCTAAGGCGGGCACCTTAGGGAAGTATTTAGAAAGGGTTATTTGGGAGATTTTAATATTAAAATGAGGTTTGTGGTGCTGCAAGGAGGGATCTAGAAGAGAAGAGTCTACAACTTGTTATTTTGCAGTTCTAGTAGCAGAATGAATTAGAGAGTGGAGGAAGATAATAATCCACATTTGTATAGCGCACAATCACCCGTTAGGGTCTCTAGGCGCTGGGGGCCGTCGGGAAGATTAAGCGAGCTATTGCCCAGAGTCACATGGTGCTGGGCTAACCTGCCGCCGGAGCCGGGGATCGAACCCTGATCCCCAGATTCCAGCGTCAGTCGCCCTGGCCGCGGCGCCACACCTCTCCCGGAAGAGGCTACATTGAGAGAACTGTAGGGTGAGAGTCAGTACTGTATTACAGAGAGTCAGAGTTTCTTTTTCATTATTATTTATTGTACAGCAGGAGTAAAGCAACAGACACACAGTTACATAACCACAAAGAAAGGGTAGACATGTATAAGGAGGACAGCGCATAGAGATTCAAGTTGTGCCGCATCAACTCAGACCTCCAAGGGCCGCACTTGAAGCCCATTCTGCGCATTTGAATAACTTTTTAAAACTTTTATTTTAATTTCATTTGATCTTTTCCTTGACACCTCAACGGTGAAGTACATGTAAACATAATTGATATGAGAATATTTACACAGGGAGAGTGACATTAAGTACGAGCACCGGTACTCGAAGCCTGCTCTTATATTTACACAGGGAGAGTGACATTGAGTGTGAGCACTGGTACACGAGTGCTGCTGCCCAGCTTTCTTTACACAGTGAGTGCTATTGAGTGCGATCACTGGTACTCGAGCCCTGCTGCCCTGCTATATTTACACAGGGAGAGTGACATTGACTGTGAGCACTGGTACTCGAAGCCTGCTGCCCTGCAATATTTACACAGGGAGAGTGACATTGAGTGTGGGCACTGGTACTCGAGGCCTCCTTCCCAGCTATATTTACACAGGGAGAGTGACATTGAGTGTGAGCACTGGTACTCGAGGCCTTCTGCTCTGCTATATTTACACAGGGAGAGTGACACTGAGTGCGAGCACTGGTTCTCAAGCCCTGCTGCCCTTCTATGTTTACACTGTGAGTGACATTGAGTGTGAGCACTGGTACTCGAGGCCTGCTGCCCTGCCATATTTACACAGGGAGAGTGACATTGAGTGTGAGCACTGGTACTCACGATCTGCTCCTATATTTACACAGGGAGAGTGATATTGAGTCCGAGCACTGGTACACGAGTCCTGCTGCCCAGCTTTCTTTACACAGTGAGTGCTATTGAGTGCGATCACTGGTATTCGAGGCCTGCTGCCCTGCTGTATTTACACAGTGAGTGACATTGAGTGTGAGCACTGGTACTCAAAGCCTGCTGCCCTGTTATATTTACACAGGGAGAGTGACATTGAGTGCGAGCACTGGTACTCGAGGCCTGCTGCCCTGCTATATTTACACAGGGTGAGTGACATTGACTGCGAGCACCGGTACTCGAGGCCTGCTGCCCTGCTATATTTACACAGGGAGAGTGACATTGAGTGCGAGCACTGGTACTCGAGGCCTGCTGCCCTGCTATATTTACACAGGGAGAGTGACATTGAGAGTGAGCACTGGTACTCGAGGCCTGCTGCCCCCTTCTATATTTACACAGGGAGAGTGACATTGAGTGTGAGCACTGGTACTCACGATCTGCTCCTATATTTACACAGGGAGAGTGATATTGAGTCCGAGCTCTGGTACACGAGGCCTGCTGCCCTGCTATATTTACAAAGGGAGAGTGACATTGAGTGCGATCACTGGTATTCGAGGCCTGCTGCCCTGCTGTATTTACACAGTGAGTGACATTGAGTGTGAGCACTGGTACTCGAGGCCTGCTGCCCTGCTATGTTTACACCGTGAGTGACATTGAGTTTGAGCACTAGTACTCCAGGCCTGCTGCCCTGTGATATTTACAGAGGGAGAGTGACATTGAGTGCGAGCACTGGTACTCGAGGCCTGCTGTCCTGCTAAATTTACACATGGAGAGGGACACTGAGTGCGAGCACTGGTACTCGAGGTCTGCTGCCCTGCTATATTTACACAGCGAGAGTGACATTGAGTGCGAGCACTGGTACTCGAGGCCTTCTGCTCTGCTATATTAACTCAGCGAGTGACATTGAGTGTGAGCACTGGTACTCGAGGCCTTCTGCTCTGCTATATTTACACAGTGAGTGACATTGAGTGCGAGCACTGGTACACAAGGCCTGCTGCCCTGCTATATTTACACAGTGAGTGACATTGAGTGCGAGCACTGGTACTCGAGGCCTGCTGCCCTGCTATATTTACACAGGGAGAGTGACATTGAGTCTGAACACTGGTACTCGAGGCCTGCTGCCCTGCTATATTTACAAAGGGAGAGTGACATTGAGTGCGAGCACTGGTACTCGAGGCCATATGCCCTGCTATATTTACACACGGAGAGTGACATTGAGTCTGAACACTGGTACTCGAGGCCTGCTGCCCTGCTATATTTACAAAGGGAGAGTGACATTGAGTGCGAGCACTGGTACTCGAGGCCATATGCCCTGCTATATTTACACACGGAGAGTGACCTTGAGTGCGAGCAAAGGTACTCGAGGCCATATGCCCTGCTAAATTTACACAGCGAGTGACATTGAGTGTGAACACTGGTACTCAAGGCCTGCTGCCCTGCTACATTTACACAGTGAGTGACATTGAGTGTGAGCACTGATACTCAAGGCCTGCTGCCCTGCTTTATTTACACAGTGAGTGACATTGAGTGCGAGCACTAGTATTTACGGCCTGCTGCCCCGCTATATTTACACAGGAAGAGTGATTTTGAGTGTGAGCACTGGTACTCAAGGCCTGCTGCCCTGCTATATTACACAGTGAGTGACATTGAGTGTGAGCACTGGTACTCAAGGACTGCTGCCCTGATTTATTTACACAGTGAGTGACATCGAGTGCGATCACTGGTACTCAAGGCCTGCTGCCCTGCTATATTTCTTCAGTGAGTGCTATTGATGGCGAGCACTGGTACTCAAGTCCTGCTGTCCTGCTATATTTACACAGTGAGTGACATTGAGTGCGATCACTGGTACTCGAGGCCATATGCCCTGCTAAATTTACACAGCGAGTGACATTGAGTGCGAGCACTGGTACTCAAGGCCTGCTGTCCTGCTAAATTTACACAGGGAGAGTGACATTGAGTCTGAACACTGGTACTCGAGGCCTGCTGCCCTGCTATATTTACACAGGAAGAGTGATTTTGAGTGTGAGCACTGGTACTCAAGGCCTGCTGCCCTGCTATATTACACAGTGAGTGACATTGAGTGTGAGCACTGGTACTCAAGGACTGCTGCCCTGATTTATTTACACAGTGAGTGACATTGAGTGCGATCACTGGTACTCAAGTCCTGCTGTCCTGCTATATTTACACAGGGAGAGTGACATTGAGTGTGAGCACTGGTACTCGAGGCCTGCTGCCCTGCTATATTTACACAGGGAGAGTGACATTGAGTGCGAGCACTGGTACTCAAGGCCTGCTGTCCTGCTAAATTTACACATGGAGAGGGACACTGAGTGCGATCACTGGTACTCGAGGCCTGCTGCCCTGCTATATTTACACAGCGAGAGTGACATTGAGTGCGAGCACTGGTACTCAAGGCCTGCTTCCCTGCTATATTTACACAGCGAGAGTGACATTGAGTGCGAGCACTGGTACTCGAGGCCTGCTGCCCTGCTATATTTACACAGCGAGAGTGACATTGAGTGCGAGCACTGGTACTCGAGGCCTTCTGCTCTGCTATATTAACTCAGCGAGTGACATTGAGTGTGAGCACTGGTACTCGAGGCCTTCTGCTCTGCTATATTTACACAGTGAGTGACATTGAGTGCGAGCACTGGTACACGAGGCCTGCTGCCCTGCTATATTTACACAGTGAGTGACATTGAGTGCGAGCACTGGTACTCGAAGCCTGCTGCCCCGCTATATTTACACAGGGAGAGTGACATTGAGTCTGAGCACTGGTACTCGAGGCCTGCTGCCCTGCTATATTTACACAGGGAGAGTGACATTGAGAGTGAGCACTTGTACTCGAGGCCTGCTGTCCCGCTATATTTACACAGGGAGAGTGACATTGAGTGCGAGCACTGGTACTCGAGGCCTGCTGTCCCGCTATATTTACACAGGGAGAGTGACATTGAGAGTGAGCACTTGTACTCGAGGTCTGCTGCCCTGCTATATTTACACAGTGAGTGACATTGAGTGTGAGCACTGATACCCGAGGCCTGCTGCCCCGCTATATTTACACAGGTAGAGTGACATTGAGTGTGAGCACTGGTACTCGAGGCCTGCTGCCCTGCTATATTTACACAGGGAGAGTGACATTGAGTGCGAGCACTGGTACTCGAGGCCTGCTGTCCCGCTATATTTACACAGGGAGAGTGACATTGAGAGTGAGCACTTGTACTCGAGGCATGCTGCCCTGCTATATTTACACAGGGAGAGTGACATTGAGTGTGAGCACTGATACACGAGGCCTGCTGCCCTGCTATATTTACACAGTGAGTGACATTGAGTGTGAGCACTGATACACGAGGCCTGCTGCCCTTCTAGTTTTACACAGGGAGAGTGACCTTGAGTGCGAGCACTGGTACTCGAGGCCATATGCCCTGCTATATTTACACACGGAGAGTGACCTTGATTGCGAGCATAGGTACTCGAGGCCATATGCCCTGCTATATTTACACAGTGAGTGACATTGAGTGTGAGCACTGGTACTTGAGGCCTGCTGCACCGCTATATTTACACAGGGAGAGTGACATTGAGTGTGAGTACTGGTATTCAAGGCCTGCTGCCCTGCTATATTTACACAGTGAGTGACATTGAGTGTGAGCACTGGCAATCAAGTCCTGCTGCCCTGCTATATTTACACAGGGAGAGTGACATTGAGTGTGAGCACTGGTACTTGAGGCCAGCTGCCCTGCAATATTCACACAGGGAGAGTGACATTGAGTGTGAGCACTGGTACTTGAGGCCAGCTGCCCTGAAATATTCACACAGGGAGTGTGACACTGAGTGCGAGCACTGGTACTTGAGGCCAGCTGCCCTGCAATATTCACACAGGGAGTGTGACACTGAGTGCGAGCACTGGTACTCGAGGCCTGCTCCCCCACTATATTTGCAGTGGGAGAGTGACATTGAGTGTGAGCACTGGTACTCAAGTCCTGCTGCCATGCTTTATTTACACAGTGAGTGACATTGAGTGCGAGCACTTGTACTCGAGGCCTGCTCCCCCACTATATTTGCAGTGGGAAAGTGACATTGAGTGTGAGCACTGGTACTCGAGTCCTGCTGCCCCGCTATATTTATACAGGGAGAATGACATTGAGTGTGAGAACTGGTACTCGATGCCTGCTCCTATATTTACATAGGGAGTGTGACATTGAGTGTGAGCACTGGTACTCGAGGCCTGCTGCCCTGTTATATTTACACTGGGAGAGTGACATTGAGTGCGATCACTGGTACTCGAGGCCTGCTGCCCCGCTATATTTACACAAGGAGAGTGACATTGAGTGCGAGCACTGGTACTCGAGGCCTGCTGTCCCGCTATATTTACACTGGGAGAGTGACATTGAGTGCGATCACTGGTACTCGAGGCCTGCTGCCCTGTTATATTTACACAGTGAGAGTGACATTGAGTGCGATCACTGGTACTCGAGGCCTGCTGCCCTGTTATATTTACACTGGGAGAGTGACATTGAGTGCGATCACTGGTACTCGAGGCCTGCTGCCCCGCTGTATTTACACAGGGAGAGTGACATTGAGTGCGAGCACTGGTACTCGAGGCCTGCTGCCCTGCTATATTTACACAGGGAGAGTGACACTGAGTGTGAGCACTGGTACTCGAGGCCTGCTGCCCTGCTATATTTACACAGGGAGAGTGACACTGAGTGCGAGCACTGGTACTCGAGGCCTGCTGCCCTGCTTTATTTACACAGGGAGAGTGACATTGAGTGTGAGCACTGGTACTCGAGGCCTGCTGCCCTGCAATATATACACAGTGAGAGTGACATTGAGTGCGATCACTGGTACTCGAGGCCTGCTGCCCTGCTGTATTTACACAGGGAGAGTGACATTGAGTGCGAGCACTGGTACTCGAGGCCTGCTGCCCTGCTATATTTACACAGGGAGAGTGACACTGAGTGCGAGCACTGGTACTCGAGGCCTGCTGCCCTGCTTTATTTACACAGGGAGAGTGACATTGAGTGTGAGCACTGGTACTCGAGGCCTGCTGCCCTGCAATATTTACACAGGGAGAGTGACACTGAGTGCGAGCACTGGTACTCGAGGCCTGCTGCCCTGCTTTATTTACACAGGGAGAGTGACATTGAGTGTGAGCACTGGTACTCGAGGCCTGCTGCCCTGCAATATATACACAGGGAGAGTGACATTGAGTGCGAGCACTGGTACTCAAGGCCGGCTGCCCTGATCAGAGGCGTAATTCCTGTATTTACACAGGGAGAGTGACTTTGAGTGTAAGCACTGGTACTCGAGGCCTGCTGTCCTGCTATATTTACACTTGCAGAGTGTTAGACCTGGCACCATTGGCGTGGGTCTCCCTTCCATTTTTTGCTGTTGCATCATTTGTTTTTGCTGGTGTTAGATGCTTTGGGCACTGTGCCGCTGCTGTCCAGTGCCACAGTGCGAGTGCTCTCTACTGTAAATTGATGTATTGATTAGTGGTTCCATGATTGGATGTTTGGTTTACTTGTCAGACCCTAGTACAGTGCACTGAGTGTGCCCAGGGCGTGTAAATCCAAATGCTGCTAGTGGGCTTGCAGCACTGGTTGTGCCACCCACAGAAGCGGCCTTGTAAAATGTGTCTAAGGTTTAACATTGCAGAGCCTGTGTGCAGTCTGGTACTATAAAAAAATGAAAGGGGGAAGGGATCACTTGTCCAGAGTAACCAGGATTTTAGTTCTCTTGTTCGGTTTCGGTTCCGATAAAAAAAAAAACATTCATGTACCAAGGCTCCATAGGCGGTATATCTTGGTTCTCCGCCTTGTTGTTGTTAGCAATGTGACAGCATCATCATTGGGTTTAATTGTATGCTTCCTCCACCTGGAGGTAAACCACTGGTTAGTACAGTAGTGAATCAGAAATGAAAAAGTTATGGTATTAAAAAAGGCTTCTTAACCATTTCGGTAGGTTTAATAGGTGTATGGAAAAGAAAGCCTGGTTAAAAAGAATTGGCGTGCATAGGAAGCTGAGTTATGGGGCTTCCGCACTGAGTAATGTCCATAAAAAGGTCGACATGTTTCAGCCAAAGGTTGCCCAGAGGGTCAGGTTGGTACGTGAATAAGGTTTTTTTATCGGAACTGAAACCAAACAAGAGAACTAAAACCCTGGTTAATTAGGACAAGTGATGCCTTCCCCCTTTTGATTTTTGTATAGTATAACCAAGGAAGCTGAAAGGATCACCTACTTTTCCATCTCCCTTCCCCCCCTGATAAGCATGCAGCCTGGTACTGTCATGCTGACTGGGCAAGTGCACCCACTTGCCAGTCCCTAAACCTTCCCTTTTCTTCATATTAGTCACCCCTATGGTATGCCCAAGGGCAGGGTGCATTGTAAGTATAAGGTAGGACAAGCCCTGATGTGTATGGCATGTCCTAATAGTGAATTACCGCCATTTTCGTTTTTCACTATTGCAAGGCTACCTGTTCTCCATAGGCCAGAATGGGCTGTTAGAATTATTACACTTTATAATACTAGCAGTCTCAGAGAACATGGTAGAAATTCGAGGTTAGTATGCCTGGATTCAGAATAATAAAATACATCCTTTAGTGAAGTTTATTTTAATATTCTGTGTTTGCAAATACCACTTTTAGAAAGTAGATATTTGCTTGCCTAACCATTTGAGCCTGCCTCTGCGAGGTTGTGTATTCCTTGTCTGGGTTTGTGTGTGACAGGGCGGGGGAATTCCAGGAGAAAGGCTGGGGCCGCCCGGTGGTGAATAGGGAGATCTGCTTCTAGATGGTAGGGAGGAGTTGCACCTGGGACCTGAATAGGGCTGAGCCTTCCCTCTACAATGCTGGCTCCACCCCTGCGGTGCGTCTGATGTCTCTGCCCTGCACACTGAAAGAAGAGGAGGAAGACTGTCAACAAAGTGCTTCAGGACTGTACATGCCTTCCACAATGCTGGCTCCACCTCCTGTGGGGTGCCTGATGTGCCTGCCCTGTGCTGTTAAAGGGAAGGAGAACTCTGTTAAACAAAGTGCTTCAGAATTCGCTCAAACTGGGCACAGGCCCCTCTCCCCTCAGAGAACAAAGGATTTCTGGGTATAAATATTGGGACCCTGATCCCATGACATTAGATCACTTTGGACTTCAAGAAGAAACATTTACTGAGGAGAGGAACCTGAAGAAACTGAGGAGAGACTATTCCCAAGCTGAAGTGCTGCTTGGGGGATTGGCTTGCAGTGGTTGCCTGACTGCCAAAGAGAGGAGAAAGAACTTTGTGGACTTTTCTTTCAACTTGTGCAAAAGATTTCCAAGGGCTTGGAAGAGAGCTTTCCCCCTGACCGAAGTTTCCTTCGCTCCTCCTCATTTTCATCAATTTTTCTCTAATCTGCTTTTCACTTTTCTCCTCCACTCTCCCATACATACCCTCGTATTACCTCCTCTTTCCACCCCTTTCTGCATTCTTTCCCCTCACCCCTTCCCCCACAACCATTCTCAAGTCCACACCTTTTCTTATTTCTATATATATCATCCCGAGCGACCTCTTTCTCCCTCCACCCCCAAGCTCGTCTCTTCCACCCTACCTCACATGTGGCAAATACAAAAAACTCAGTCGGTTAATGACTTCCCCTGCAAAAACTTTTGGATAACATGCCGGCCACAGGATCACTTTTTAAGTAGGCCACTTTGCCTCTAATCCTTTTGAGGTCGGCAAACCGAGCCCCATGACATGGGGTGATGATAACGCAGGCTATTTACAGAGCACACCATACATCATTGGGCAAATAGTCAGCCCACTTTAGCCACTGATGCTGTTCACTATAAGTGATGGCATTTTGCTTCTCCATATGCGCACATCCACTTAAAATGTAGTGCACTTCACTGTCGGCCTCTGTACACTTATCTCTGCCTTGGTTTTGTCTCATTTCATAATTGTTTCATTTATTTTTGTAAATGGTCATTTTTACATATGGTTTTATTTTGAACAAGGTAAAACCATTTTACATGGCACAATGTGGACTTTTATTAGATTAAACGTTGTAATGCCTAATGCATATATCTGCCCAAAAATCTCACAAACCTATTGCCCATGCTAATACTTGTTTTTAAATCAGGTGACCTAACTCGTCAAAAGAAGCATGTGAGCATGTGTACTGTGATACCCTCAGGTTGTTCTAGAGCAAGCTATAGTCATTGAACTTGTCACAAAGATATTACTAAAAAACAGTACAACCAGTGACACTTCCCCACACCCCTTCTGATCAGCATACATGTGAGGGCTACTTCTCCATACTATCGCATCTAAGCCGGTGTTATAACTATCCAAGCTCCCCTTTATCTCCTTACCTCCCAGAATTGTCTGTATTTCTAAGCTTCCTCTAAAACCTGAAGAGCGACATTGGCATAGCCAATAGGTCTCGCCTTTGGGACCTTATAAGTGTTTAACCATGCAACCGCTGATGTTGTTGCACCAAGGATATTGTACTGGATAGCTACGTACTTATAAGGTCCAAAGGCGAGACCTCTTGGCTATGCCAATGCTTGTTTCTGTTTGACGCTAAACATATGTCAAATTAAGCTTTATTTCGATATAAACTTTGATATCATAAAAACATACATTTGTTAAAAAGGAATAAATACAAAACACAGCACAAATACAGATATAAGTCTAATCAAGCCAGTGTCATCAATTTCAGTAAGCTAGGGGAAATATAGAACTCATTTATACATATAAATACAATTAAAATTAAAAACTTATTTGTCTTTCAGTACCCTATATAGTGTAAAAATGTATAAAATATTTACAATCAATTTATATATTACATCGAATTCCTAAATTTAACCAATAGTTTCAAGAATTTAGCTAAAGTATGAATCACTTCCGGGGTTTCCATCCTTTGTAGTCGATAAAACGCATCTCTGCAAGATCGGAGACACCACTCTTTAAGAATTGGTTTTAGAAGGATCTTTCTGGGAACAAGATAAAATTTGAAAAATAAAATGCAGTGCAAGTTAGATTGAGGGGCAACATCATCACAGGGACAAGGCAACATTTGTCTTGACCAATCGTTGCAAGTTGGGAATGTGATTAAACGAAAAAAGGAACCCATTCTGAACCTTGAAAGAAGCATTCTAGCATAGCAATTGGTGTCACTATTAAGGTACAATTGCAGGCCCCGTTCTGTAGTAATTTGTTGGTAGGCAAGGACTGATTTTTTAGTTTTTTCCGTATTCCATCTTTTGTTCTCTTGATGGTCCATAACCATTTTACGTAGACTTTTCCTTGAAATTGTTTCCAAGCTTGATGGGGTTTTAAAAAACTTCGGATGACCAATTTCATTCATTATTTTTTCCACCACACATAGCCATTTAATTCGCTTTACACCATCAAGTTGTAAACAGTCAGATATGGTATTGCGATTAAATGCTGTTTCTGGGGTTAGCCAGAGCTTATGCCATAACAGAATGGGTTCAGCCGTTATAATATCGGAGATATAGGGGAGACCTAGTACTATATGTATAAAATAATTTGGAGTTGATTTTGGGACCCCTAAGAGGTACCGAAGGAAACGGTTCTCAGTTTGTTGTATAGAAATTGGAGAATCAATCCCCCATACACCAGAGCCATAAATGGCCGTGGAGACACATTTAGCCTTATAGACGGCAATCAATTCCTTAACGGGTCTACCCCCTATTTTAATTGCAAAATTCTGCAGTGCTCCAATCGCTTTGGAAAAGGCTTATCTTCTGGCTATAATAGCATTTTTCCAGGCGCATTTACTGTGAAAACAGATCCCAAGATAAGGGAATTGATCTATTGTCTCTATCTTTCTGCCTTCTATAAAGATAGGACAAGGAATTTTCTTTACTCCCTGACGGCAAGACATAGAAAAAGTTTTTGAGATGTTAACCGTAAGTCCCTTTTCCCTCATAAAAAGCGTAAACTTAGAGACGCTAAACATATCATGGAACCTTCTGCTGATGTCATGTGCGTGCAGGCGCCAAAGGTGTAGCACTTCTACATTTTGGCAACCGCGAGGGATTGGCATTGTAGGGCCCTCGTATCATTCCTTGTCCGCAGGCCCACTAAAGTTTTGTTGCACTACTGGGTTTGGAAATGACCAAAGGAACCGTGTAAAGCAATGGAGATAGTAGAGACAAATGTATTGGGCAATTTGCAAGTGAAAAATGAGAAAGATAGAAAGAACAAAACAAAGAGATTGAGAAAATGAGGGAAAATGAATAAGATGGGAAAAAAGGTAAAAAATAAGAAAAGGAAGAAAGAAAGTAAGAAAGAAAGAAAGAAAGAAAGGAACAAAGAAAGGAACAAAGAAAGAATGAAAGAAAGAAAGAAAAAAGAAAGAAAGGCTCACACTCAATGTCACTCACTGTGTAAATAAAGCAGGGCAGCAGGCCTCGAGTACCAGTGCTCGTACTTTATGTCACTCTTCCTTTGTAAATATAGCGGGACAGCAGGCCTCTAGTACCAGTGCTCACACTCAATGTCACTCTCTCTGTGCAAATATAGCGGGGCAGCAGGCCTCGAGTACCAGTGCTCACACTCAATGTCACTCACTGTGTAAATATAGCGGGGCAGCAGGCCTCGTGTACCAGTGCTCACACTCAATGTCACTCACTGTGTAAATATAGCGGGGCAGCAGGCCTCGAGTACCAGTGCTCGCACTCAATGTCACTCACTGTGTAAATATAGCAGGGCAGCAGGCCTCGAGTACCAGTGCTCGCACTCAATGTCACTCACCCTGTGTAAATATAGCAGGGCAGCAGGCCTCGAGTACCAGTGCTCGCACTCAATGTCCCTCTCTCTTAGAATTGGGGGTCTCTAGTTGGGACAGGTAGGTACTTGTGACAAATAGGGACCCTCTCCTCTAATCAGAGTAACGGGGTTACACTTCTAAAATAACCCTTGTGTACCCCCTTGGTGGATTGGCACGAGCAGCAAGGCTTTATTTCAGAGGCGTTGTAAGTTAAGCATGTGTGACCACATACAGTAACCCAGTGACAACACTACAAATGGACACCACACAAGGTTTTATATCAAAAATAGGTATATTTTATATAGAGTTATCACAAGACCAATAAACGACAAAAAGAATCCACAGTACTAATAGATTTCAAGAGTTCTGGTTAAAAAGGCTTAAATCAAGGTTCTGTGAGAGTCGGTAGCCTGGTCCGGCTACAGCGTTGTTGAAAATAACACAGAGTCTAGCAAATCCAGTGGACCGCGTCAGTACGGGCCCACTCAAATGTCGACAGACTCAGTCACAGCACCTTCTACTTGAGGCAGCCGGCACGGATGTGCGAGCCGGTTCGGCTGTTCGTCATGGTGCAGAAAGGAAGCGTTGAGGGACACGTTGTCCCTCGATGCGGTGCAGGCAGTGGCCCATTGACAGAGTCGGTGGATCCAAGGCTTGTTTTGCAGGGCGAGACGGTGCTTAGATGCGGTGCTTGCAGTTTTCGGTGCGGCGACAGAGCCGGAGTTCAGTAGCTGGCATCGATCAGTCCGGACAGCGGTACGAGTCGGGCGGTGCGTCGCGAAGCGTTTGAGGTGGTGCCCAAGTCCGGTGCAGTCACAGGACTCGGAGTCAGCAGCAGGGACCTCTTTGGTAAGACCAGTACGAGTCGGTGTAGCAAAGCGTTGCACGTCGCGGTGTCCACCAGTCGCGGTGCAGGCTACGGCTCGGTGACGGCATCAGGACGGAGTCGGTGAGCGCAGAGCTTGCGTTGTTCGAGGCGGACGTTGCTTGATGCGGTGCCTACAGGACACCGGGCCAGTCGTGAGAGTCGGTCACAGCTCCCTGCCCCTGTAGCCCCTGAAACAGCGTTTCCAGCAGCAATTCACAAAGGCTGGTGAAGTCCACTGGTGGAGAGAAGGAAAGAGATAAATAGACGTTTGAAAGGGAAAGGATAGAATAGGAAAATATCATCTGGAAGGAAGCAGACAGTGCGAGAAAACAATTTGAAGCTGAGGGTGGACAGTAAGAAAATATAGAACTAGACAGATAGACGTAAAACAAGCATTGGCATAGCCAATAGGTCTCGCCTTTGGGACCTTATGTATTTAGCCTGAACTTCTGGCTATGTTGTAGAGCATTGTGGCTGCTGGGCATCATGTTGAAAAGTCATAATAAAAACTGTAAAGCATTTTTTTACCTTTATTCAAACCAAGACGACATTATATACAACTGAACAACCTGATAAAAAAATGTTCACATAAAAAAAGTCATATTTTCTTTGTACTTGCACTGCTGGCAACATCTTCCTAGCCTGTTCTCATGATTGTTTGTTATAATTCTTTTTGTTATGGGGGAGCGGGACATGAATAATGGGGGAATGGATGTTGTAATTTACACGAGCAGCGGACGGACACTAGGGGAGAATCAACAGATGCAGATTCTGAGGGCAGACTGTGCTGCTTAGGTAATGGTTTGGTGGTGCGCTGATGCAAAATGGTGGGGGTGAGTGATGTTTCGTGCTCAGGTGGAGCCACAATATGTGTGGATTGGAGGTACGTTGTGGATCGTGGAGTTGAAATATGTTGTTTGATGTGTAATTAAGTGGTGTGTATTGGAAATGTTTGGAGTTGAATTTGGTGGCCTGGAACTGTGGTGTCGAGTGAAATTATGCTTAGTGAAATTGTGTCATGGTGTGGGGTGCATTTATGTTGATTAGTTGTATGTGGCATACAGTACATTTATATGGAGTGTATTTATGTTGCATTGAGTAGAATGTAATTATGTGGTGTGTAATTATGTGGCACTGAGTGGTATTATGTGGGGTGTATTTATGTTGCATTGAGTAGAGTGTAATTATGTGGCACTGAGTGGAATCATGCGGAGTGTTTTGTGTTGTATTGAGTAGAGTGTAATGATGTGGCATGTAACTATGTCGCACTGAGTGGTTTTATGTGGAGTGTATTTATGTTGTATTAAATAGAGTGTAATTATGTGACGTGTAATTATGTGGTACTGACTGGTAATAATGCACGTGTATTTGTGTTGCATTGAATAGAGTGTAATTATTTGGTGTGTAATTATGTGACACTGAGTGGTATTATGTGGAGTGTATTTATGTTGCATTGAGTAGAGTGTAATTATGTGGCATGTAATTATGTGGCACAGTGTTATGTGGAGTGTATTTATGTTGCATTGAATAAAGTGTAATTATGTGATGTGCAATTATGTGGTACTGAGTAGTATTATGTGGAGTGTAATTATGTTGCACTGAGTAGAGTGTAGTTATGTGGTGTGTAATTATGTGGAACTGAATGGTATTATGTGTAGTGTATTTGTGACGTGTGATTATGTGGTACTGAGTGGTATTATGCTGAGTTTATTTTTGTTGCATTGCATTGAGTAGAGTGTAATTACATCATGTGTAATTATGTGGTACTGAGTGGTATTATGTGAAGTGTATTTGTTTTATGTGGAGTGTTTTTATGTTGCATTAAAGTAATTATGTGGCACTGAGTGGTATTATGTGGGGTGTATTTATGTTGCATTGAGTAGAGTGTAATTATGTGGCACTGAGTGGAAACATGTGGAGTGTTTCGTGTTGTATTGAGTAGAGTGTAATTATGTGGTGTGTAACTATGTCGCACTGAGTGGTATTATATCGAGAGTATTTATGTTGCATTGAATAGAGTGTAATTATTTGGTGTGTAATTATGTGGCACTGAGTGGTATTATGTGGAGAGTATTTATGTTGCATTGAATAGAGTGTAATTATTTGGTGTGCAATTATGTGGTACTGAGTGGTATTATGTGGAGTGTATTTATTTTGCATTGAGTAGAGTGTAAATATGTTGCATGTAATTATGTGGCACAGTGTTATGTGAAGTGTATTTATGATGCATTGAGTAGAGTGTAATTATGTGGTGTGTAATTATGTGGCACTGAGTGATATTATGTGGGGTGTATTTATGTTGCATTAAGTAGAGTGTAATTATGTGGCACTGAGTGGAATCATGTGGAGTGTTTTGTATTGTATTGAGTAGAGTGTAATTACTTGGTGTGTAATTATGTGGCACTGAGTGGTATTATGTGGAGTGTATTTATGTTGCATTGAGTGGAGTGTACATTTGTGGCATGTTATTATTTGACTAGCGCCAGGATGCTCCTTTCGGAGGGACAGTTGCGCTTTACAAATACACAATACAATACGATACAATACACTGAGTGGTATTATATGGAGTGTAATTATGTAGTGTGTAAATATGTGGCACATTGTTATTAGCTGGAGTGTATTTATGTTGCATCGAATAGAGTGTAAGTTTGTGAGGTTTGATTCTGTGGATCAAGGTCTTCAGAGCAGGGACTGGAAGTGGGGGGCCCTCTCCTCCTGTGGGGGCCTCTTCACAATGTTACGCAAAGGGTGGGATGGGAGAGTTTGTGGTTCCTGCTGGAGTGAGTCTCTTATCTCCTGTCCTCATCTTTCACTTTGTAGTTCTTCCCAGGGTCTGGCCTTGCATCAGCCCCAGCTACTCGGCCCACTCCCCGGCTCCTTCAGCAGCAAAATTCATATTTATTTCAGATTTCTCTGCTCTGAAATGTAAATAAAGACAGCAAGGTGGCCACATTAGATGAGATCTCTTTTGGCATCATATCACGGTGCAGAAATCACACCTCGGGGTTGAATATGAAAAGCATAACATTAAAAGACATATCCGAGGACGCCGGCCAGAAATGTGATGGAGAAAGAAAGTGAAATTCATTCTTAAGGGTGATTTTTTTCCAAGTGTCTTGGTTAAAACCCAGTTTTATTTTATTTTGCGGTGCTTCATGTATTTGTGACGCGCGGACCTCCTCCTGGGAAGCAGCGCAGAGCTGAATAGGCATTAGGGGGCCGATTCACAGAACTAACTTAAGACAAAATCCTAAACTTACTACTTTTGGTATTCACAGAAGTTAGGATTTTGTCTTAAGACAGACTTAAGACAGACTTAAGACAGAATCCTAACTTAAGTCTGTCTTAAGTCTGTCTTAAGTCTGTCTTAAGACAAACTTAAGACAAAATCCTAACTTCTGTGAATACCAAAAGTAGTAAGTTTAGGATTTTGTCTTAAGTTAGTTATGTGAATCGGGCCCATAAGCAATAACGCATCCCTGGCTTTGCAATCGGGCCAAGATGACTGCTGCATGAAAGGTGGGTGAAGGGAAACTCAGAGGCGGGGCACTGGCCGCCGTTTGTCCTCTAGTGGAAGGATGTGTTGATTATATGTCCTGAAGAGGTACAAAGTCATGGGCGAAACTGAGAATGTATCTTTCTTGTATTTTGTTTGGAACGGTTTGGCCAGGGAAATAATGGCTCAGAATTTTGCACTTTTCGTCCTTGGTAAGGTTTTGATTGGGTATTCTGTTTTTTTGTTTTGTTTTTTACCGCCAGGGCTTAGTAGCCGAACCGCGGACCAGGCATTTATTTATTTATTTATTTATTTAATGGGATTTTATATAGCGCGAACTTTACCCAAAGGTGTCAGAGTGCTTTACATTAGAACCAGTTGCAAAACATAAGGACTTAGGATTACATGCGTTACATAAAAGATACAAACAGAAAAAAAATTGCAAATGTACAAGATGTAAAGTTACACAAAGAAGAGACTAGTGATTAGAGTTATCTCTATATACATAGGGAAGGGATACGGATGGATATACTCTAAGAGTCACATAGGAATGGTAGAGAGTACAAAGGTCTACGCATATATTAGTGATTAGAGTTATCTCTATATACATAGGGAAGGGATACGGATGGATATACTCTAAGAGTCACATAGGAATGGTAGAGAGTACAAAGGTCTACGCATATACTAGTGATTAGAGTTATCTCTATATACATAGGGAAGGGATACGAATGGATATACTCTAAGAGTCACATAGGAATGGTAGAGAGTACAAAGGTCTACCGCATATACTGGTGTTTAGAGTTATCTCTATATACATAGGGAAGGGATACGAATGGATATACTCTAAGAGTCACATAGGAATGGTAGAGAGTACAAAGGTCTACGCATATACTGGTGATTAGAGTTATCTCTATATACATAGGGAAGGGATACGACTGGATATACTCTAAGAGTCACATAGGAATGGTAGAGAGTACAAAGGTCTACGCATATACTAGTGATTAGAGTTATCTCTATATACATAGGGAAGGGATACGAATGGATATACTCTAAGAGTCCCATATGAATGGAAGAGAGTACAAAGGTCTACTGCATATACTAGTGACTAGAGTTATCTCTATATACACAGGGAAGGGATACGAATGGATATACTCTAAGAGTCACATAGGAATGGTAGAGTACAAAGGTCTACGCATATACTAGTGATTAGAGTTATCTCTATATACATAAGGAAGGGATACGAATGGATATACTCTAAGAGTCACATAGGAACGGTAGAGAGCACAAAGGTCTACGCATATACTAGTGATTAGAGTTATCTCTATATACATAGGGAAGGGATACGAATGGATATACTCTAAGAGTCCCATATGAATGGAAGAGAGTACAAAGGTCTACTGCATATACTAGTGACTAGAGTTATCTCTATATACACAGGGAAGGGATACGAATGGATATACTCTAAGAGTCACATAGGAATGGTAGAGTACAAAGGTCTACGCATATACTAGTGATTAGAGTTATCTCTATATACATAAGGAAGGGATACGAATGGATATACTCTAAGAGTCACATAGGAACGGTAGAGAGCACAAAGGTCTACGCATATACTAGTGATTAGAGTTATCTCTATATACATAGGGAAGGGATACGGATGGATATACTCTACGAGTCACATAGGAATGGTAGGGAGTACAAAGGTCTACGCATATACTAGTGATTAGAGTTATCTCTATATACATAGGGAAGGGATACGGATGGATATACTCTAAGAGTCACATAGGAATGGTAGAGAGTACAAAGGTCTACGCATATATTAGTGATTAGAGTTATCTCTATATACATAGGGAAGGGATACGAATGGATATACTCTAAGAGTCACATAGGAACGGTAGAGAGCACAAAGGTCTACTGCATATACTAGTGATTAGAGTTATCTCTATATACATAGGGAAGGGACACGAATGGATATACTCTAAGAGTCACATAGGAATGGTAGAGAGTACAAAGGTCTACGCATATACTAGTGATTAGAGTTATCTCTATATACATAGGGAAGGGATACGAATGGATATACTCTAAGAGTCACATAGGAATGGTAGAAAGTACAAAGGTCTACTGCATATACTAGTGATTAGAGTTATCTCTATATACATAGGGAAGGGACACGAATGGATATACTCTAAGAGTCACATAGGAATGGAAGAGAGTACAAAGGTCTATGCATATACTAGTGATTAGAGTTACCTCTATATACATAGGGAAGGGATACGAATGGATATACTCTAAGAGTCACATAGGAATGGTAGAGAGTACAAAGGTCTACGCATATACTAGTGATTAGAGTTATCTCTATATACATAGGGAAGGGATACGAATGGATATACTCTAAGAGTCACATAGGAATGGTAGAGAGTACAAAGGTCTACTGCATATACTAGTGATTAGAGTTATCTCTATATACATAGGGAAGGGATACGAATGGATATACTCTGAGTCACATAGGAATGGTAGAGAGTACAAAGGTCTACGCATATACTAGTGATTAGAGTTATCTCTATATACATAGGGAAGGGATACGAATGGATATACTCTAAGAGTCACATAGGAATGGTAGAGAGTACAAAGGTCTACCGCATATACTGGTGTTTAGAGTTATCTCTATATACATAGGGAAGGGATACGAATGGATATACTCTAAGAGTCACATAGGAATGGTAGAGAGTACAAAGGTCTACGCATATACTGGTGATTAGAGTTATCTCTATATACATAGGGAAGGGATACGACTGGATATACTCTAAGAGTCACATAGGAATGGTAGAGAGTACAAAGGTCTACGCATATACTAGTGATTAGAGTTATCTCTATATACATAGGGAAGGGATACGAATGGATATACTCTAAGAGTCCCATATGAATGGAAGAGAGTACAAAGGTCTACTGCATATACTAGTGACTAGAGTTATCTCTATATACACAGGGAAGGGATACGAATGGATATACTCTAAGAGTCACATAGGAATGGTAGAGTACAAAGGTCTACGCATATACTAGTGATTAGAGTTATCTCTATATACATAAGGAAGGGATACGAATGGATATACTCTAAGAGTCACATAGGAACGGTAGAGAGCACAAAGGTCTACGCATATACTAGTGATTAGAGTTATCTCTATATACATAGGGAAGGGATACGAATGGATATACTCTAAGAGTCACATAGGAATGGTAGAGTACAAAGGTCTACGCATATACTAGTGATTAGAGTTATCTCTATATACATAAGGAAGGGATACGAATGGATATACTCTAAGAGTCACATAGGAACGGTAGAGAGCACAAAGGTCTACGCATATACTAGTGATTAGAGTTATCTCTATATACATAGGGAAGGGATACGGATGGATATACTCTACGAGTCACATAGGAATGGTAGGGAGTACAAAGGTCTACGCATATACTAGTGATTAGAGTTATCTCTATATACATAGGGAAGGGATACGGATGGATATACTCTAAGAGTCACATAGGAATGGTAGAGAGTACAAAGGTCTACGCATATATTAGTGATTAGAGTTATCTCTATATACATAGGGAAGGGATACGAATGGATATACTCTAAGAGTCACATAGGAACGGTAGAGAGCACAAAGGTCTACTGCATATACTAGTGATTAGAGTTATCTCTATATACATAGGGAAGGGACACGAATGGATATACTCTAAGAGTCACATAGGAATGGTAGAGAGTACAAAGGTCTACGCATATACTAGTGATTAGAGTTATCTCTATATACAGAAAAACAGAGTTCCATTAAGTGGGGTTGGAGGGGGGATGCAGTCGGAGGGGGGATGCAGTCACAGCACCAAGGGAGGGACAGAGAAGGGCAGGAAAGTGAGACAAATGAGAGAGGGAAGCAGATAGTAATGAGTAAAACAGTGAGGAGTGTGTCAGAGGCGACAGGAGAGACAATAGAAAGGTCGCTAGGACAGAGGGGAGGTCAGAGATCGCTAAAATGGCGGAGGAGAAGAAGAAGCGAGTCATAAAAGAAAATGGCGAGGAGCACAAAGGTCCAAGTCCGAAAGTCCAGGAAGAGGGCTGCCATAGCCAGCAGGTCCAGGGGGAGAAGGGCAGACACCAGCAAAGTCACAGCCTCATCGTCCATGAGGTGCTGGGGCAGAGGAGTTCAATCCAGAGACCATGGGTCAGGGAAGAAAGACCATAGACGCCAAGGCATGGTGGGTTGTTGTCGTCAGGTGGGCACTTCACATTAAGGCACTGCAGATGTCAGGTAGATCGTGCTAGCAGTGTGACAGCAGTGTGGTAGTCTCCTGCTGACACCACGTTTGTCACGGATCTTGTGGCGGGTCCAAAGAAATGCGGCCGAGAGCAGCAGCAAAATGGCGGCCAGGACAAAAGAAAAAGAAAAGAAGTCCAGGAGAGTCCATGGCGTAGTTTCTTTCATTCGAGTGTGGCTGCAAGGCTGCTGCCTGCATCTGGTGTCTTCACAGCCTCACTGCTTTGTTTTGCGGAGGGGTGTGTGTGTTTCGAGGGCCGCTCTGCACGGGCCCTCTCTGCTGGCCCAGAGATGCCGGGGCTGCTGCAGACATGGGGCGGCCGGGAGGTCGCCCCACGTCCCAAGGCATGAAGAGGTCTGATGAACACTGGCTCCACGAGTGTCCATTGCAGATTTTTTTTTTATATAGCACAAACTTGACCCGAATGGGGTATCAGAGCGCTTTACATAGCACCCGTTGCATCACATTAGGACACTTTCATTTTAGGCACGGGGAGATTAAGTGATTTGCCCAGAATCACAGGATGTTCAGCGTCTTTACTGAAACTCAAACCCAGATCCCCGGGTCCGAGGTCGAGCGCCCTAGCCGTTAGGCCACCTCCTCTCAGCTCGCATACATGTAGTCTGATCTAAGTGCAAACGTCTGCCATACGCGGCGTTAAACAGAACCGCACAAAGCGGGAAATGCGATATTTATCGCGTTTCATTGATGATTGCTCCAAAGTGAGGCATCTAGAGGCGCTAGAAGTATTCTGGGCGCTCGCTTCCTTGGGACGGGTCCGAAGCTCGTCCTTTTAGCGCCTGATCAGTGAATACAAGGACACTGTAGCGTCGAAGCGTCGACCGGAAGCTGCAGTGAGCTATGCGCGGAACGCCCCTGCGGGTACAGCCCGCCACGTAGGGGTAAAACAGGCTCTACAGAAGACCTATCGGCCCACGGCCTTCACAACTGGAAGACACGGCTCTGCTTTTACATTTCTGTCTCATGCACACAGCCTTCAGAAGCCAGGTGTGGGCACCGGAGCGCTATACCGAGCCCCTGCAGTCCATTGAACGTAGCCAGACAGCGCCTAGAAGGCCCGTCCAGACGAGCGCAATGTTGTGACAGAGTCCGCAGCTCCGTCTGTAATGCAGCCCCCCTTTTTACGTCACCTGCAGTGCTGACATGCGTGCACGTTCACAGGACGTCCACGTGCACCCGCCGCACCCTGGCTAAGAGCCGTGACCTGGGGATGGAGGAAAGCCCTGTAACCTGAGTGACATTCTTTCATGTAAATGTACTTGAAAGTATTTTGTTTGACACTAACTGCCCAGTGGGTTCATGCACACGAAGCGGAGCTTTCAAGTTCCATGCCGGAAAAATGTGGCTGGACAGTCCCTGCTTCTAGGCACTCACAGCTGCCTGCGGTGTTTTAGTGGATTGAGCCCAATGGTGTTCTAAGGGTCATATTTAATGAGACTGAAAACCCATTCCCAAAATATAAGGCCAGGGGGACGCAGAGCAGATGTCTAGGGGGGGGGGGAGGGAGAGGGGGAGGAGCGGAAATAAGCCTGTGCCTAAAACATGAAATGGCAAGCCCCCCAAAAATGAACGGAAGTGGGATGACCCCCAGGGCCACAGCAAGTTTTGGACTGTATCACTACCATAAACTTGCTGTCGGACGCCGTGAACACAGTGCTGTTTGACTGCGACGGGGTGATCTGGACCCGGCAGATGTGCGCCGAGAAGCTGGCAAGGAAACAAAATAAAATCCTACAGCTGATCAGTGAATCAGCTGTTAAATAATCCCGTGCCTTGTGGGACAGCCCGCAGGAGACAGCACTGATGACAGCTGGAATAGGATTACAATGGGCAAAGCTGGACAGCGAGCAGAACTGGCCTTTGGCCAGGCAGCGCCCTGTGCGAAACCACACTAGGCACCCCTCCCGCTGAGGTTTCTTGCAACTGCTCCTGTACCTCTCGGGATGCTGGCGGACTGGGCTCAGTTCGCATATGCCAACGGCTAGCCCTGACTACAAGTCCCATAATGCAATGCTTGTTTGGTTGGCAGAAAAGCTTTGCCTGGCACGGGCGCACCGGACATAGCTGTACTTAGCCGTCAAGATTTATGTCAGTGGTCGCCTCATCCTCCCTCTAATCTTCACCCGGATGTGACGCTGGAACTAAACAACCTGGGACCATTCCTTTTGCATAGAGCGCTAAACACACCAACCCGATACAACAAATGAATGAGCCGATGCAAGTTCAGCCGGAATGTTGAGTTTGAAGTGCTTGAGAGTAGTGCTTGCAACACAAGTGAAAGCATCCCCTGGCGCACCTCTCAATGTTCTCCTGGACATGCCAGGATTCCTTATACAAATGATCCAAAAGGTCAGACAGTTCAAATCATCCAATAATCTTATTTAATTCATAAAATGCTCGGATATTGATTTTCAATCCATTCGACTCTGGATTTTCATTTCATATCAATTCACAAATTACATCGTCAGTCCAATGCATTTCGGGCATCTTGGCCCTTCACCTTGGACATTAACCTGAAAACAAGGTACAGTAAAAGTATAATCAATACCTATATCACTATAACATTAACCAAAAACAGTACATAATGCATGCTTGGTGTTGAACATAGCGTATATTCGTGAAGACCCCAAGTGACAATGTGCAATAATGTGAACAAAAAGAAAGCTCTCAGGCACTCACACGTATGTAATGTCAGCTGAATGTAGTCTTTATGCAAGTCGTTAGGGAAACTATAAAGCTGTGAAATATGAAATGTTGTTAGTTCATCTTATGATCGCGTTAACCGGATTACACTGGTTCATCGATTATACAAACTTACTCGTTAGACGCGAAGCGTCTCCTTCAAAGTCTCCCCCGCCATTCGTGAAATGTGCACTGTTTTAAAACAACCGCGCTCGCTACCAACCGTCATGTTTATTCCACAGTGTGTGCGTGCGTAATGTGTGAGCTATGTTGTGATTGGTCTAGCTTCCGATCACGTGATCGAAAAGCGGCCAATCGTATCTCTGTAACGATGTCTGATAGAACTGCAGTGTATGTCAGACTTCAGTCTAAATAAAGTTATAATAATGAATTAACAGGTTCATCCAATGCATATTATGAAGTGCTGTTTGAAAAAAAGAGAATAAAACAAATAATCCCCTAAGTGATAAAACAAGATGATGGAACTCACATCCTGTACTGTGGGCATAAGGCTCAGTCAAAAGTCATTAATTATAAGTAGCATGTAAATTCGGTCTGATCATTCAAGCCAAATGGCTTGTGGGAGTTTAACAAATACGTCCAATTGTTTTCTCTTTGTAATAAAAAACAGTTGTTGTCACGTCCTTCCATTTTTTCAATTACCTCCAAAATAAGAAACTGTAACTGAGATACATTATGATGTGCTTCTTTGAAATGTAACGCTATACATGATTTAACATTACCAGTTCTGATATAGGACTTGTGTTTATTCAGTCTCACTTTGATCTGATGAGTAGTCTTACCAACATACACTTTCCCACACGGGCATTTGAGCATGTAGATAACGTTAGCCGTATTACAGGTAGCATTGACTCGGAGGTTAATTTTGTGTCCTTTCATCGGATGTGCCAAGATGTTTCCTCTGATTATGTTATTACAGTGACCACACTGTAAACATGGTCTGGTTCCACGAAACAGTACTTCAGGGGTTGCTTTAATCTTGAGTAACTCACCGAGATTCTTGCCTCTAGTGAAGGCAAAGCTAGGTTGTTTATCAAATGTATTTTTGAAATCTGGTTCAGCTTTAAGAATCTTCCAATGGTTGCGAATGATTTTCTTGAATCTGTAACTGACTGTGGAGTATTTAGATACGATTGTCATTCTGTTGTCTTTGTCTTTGATATGAGTTCTCAATAAATCAGTTCTCTGCATGTTGTTAACTCTCTGTTCTGATTGCTTGATCAAAGTATCCGGGTAGCCTCTGTTTCGAAACCTGTCACCCATTTCCTTTATTTTAATCCTGACTTTATCGGGATCTGTTGTAATTTTTTTCACACGCATCTTTTGTGATGTCGGTAGGTGCTGTTTCAAAGGTTCTTGATGAAAGCTCTGGAAATGAAGGGTATTATTCCTATCTGTATCTTTTCGGAACATTTCGGTTTCTCTCTTCCAAGAGCGTAGATTAATTCGTACGTCCAGAAAGGTGATGGTGGTGTCCGATATTTCCCAAGTTAGCTGTATTCTGTCATTCTTTCTGTTCAGTTCTGTTAATGCTCTTTCAAGTGACTCTTTAGTGTCTTTCCAAAGAATAAAAATGTCGTCAATGTAACGAACAAACATTTTTAGATTGGCTGTCCAAACAGGATCCTTCAACACATTCTGTTCTTCATAAGATTTTATGTATATACTGGCATACACTGGGGCAGCGCAATTGCCCATAGATGTTCCAACCAGTTGTTGATACCAGATGTTATTAACTTTGAAATAGCTACGGTACAATGTAAATATAATGAGTTCCAAAAGGAAGGTTTGAAAAGGCGTAATCTGTTGTTAGAATTGCTTCTTCCATTGCCCCAATTCCCACCCCATGTGGGATTGAGGTGTATAACGATTTAACGTCCGCTGTGCATAACACCAATTGTTCATTTGTCTCCATTTGTAATTCATTTAGTTTTGTTAGAAAATCGGTTGTGTCACTGATGTACGTTATCATCTGTTGCACCGTGGGTTGCATATACCTATCTATAAATTAACCCATAGGTTCATGTATACTATTCCTGGTGGAAACGATAGGACGTAGAGGAGGATCAAACAAGTTCTTATGCACCTTTGGCATCATGTAGAAAGTCGGACTCCTCGGTGTTGGATTTAATCAGAAATGTTTTGGCTCTTTCAGTAATTACTCCATTATCTTTAGCTCTTTGAATAATGTCTGTGAGTTTGTTCAGATATTCTTGTGTAAGATTATAATCCAAAGGAGCATAGGTGTTCCCATCAAATAGATGTTCTGTAATTTTCTTCTGATACATCATAGTGTTCATTATAACAAGGCCTCCGCCCGTGTCTGCCTTTATGCAAGTGATGTTTTAATTATTCACCAAATTTCTCAAGAGACTACGATCTTTCTTAGTCATGTTCATCTTCACTTTCTTCTCGCATTTGATTTTGTTCAAATCTTGTTTCACCATCGTCTCGAATAGGTCCAAAGTCTTATGGCTCATAGGGGCCATAAATGTACTCTTCGGTCGTAAACCCTTCAGTTGATCAGGTTCTTGGGTCAACGGTTTAGGTGAAACGTTATCAAAAAAATGACGCAACCTCAATTTTCGCATCAGCTTAAAAAAGCTGACCTCAAGTTCTAACGAGTTGGTTTGAGTTGTGGGGACAAAAGATGTTCCTTTCTGTAATACTGAGAGTTCCTGGTGTGTTAGATTGTAATCGGAAATGTTGATTACTAGGTGTTCCTGCCCGTGGTCTTTTTCTTCTACTTCTCTTTGATTTTTGTGGTTACGCTTCTTGTATTTGGGGGATCTTTTTCCCATCCTGGGTCGTCTGTTGGAGCGTGGCTTTGTTCTAAAAAAGGCACTTCCGTACTGTCTGTTTCTGCTGATGTCATTGGTCTTATAGATGTGATAGTTCCCTCACGAGTGGTAGGAGGTCCTCTCCTGGGTGCTTGGTCCTTATTAAATGGTGGTTTGTTGGACATGTCACTTCCTGAAGAGGAAGTGTCTGTGTAAGGAGTGTAGGGGCGGTTTCTTCTTCTCTGGGCATACACATTGGCCCATGTGTACACCTCTCCTAATTTGTAATCCAACGTATCACGTCTATACTTTCTGATCTTCCGGCCGTTGATCTCTTGAGTGTGTTTATCAATTTGTTCTTTAATATCATTCAGAACTGTAGTTAGTTCTTCTCCACTCATCATTTTAGATGGATCTTCTGAGATCTCACCCATTTCTTTATTAAGTTCCACTAAAATTCCTGAAAGTTCCTCGATAATCAGCAGTATCAAATCAAGCGAACATTTATTTAGTATCGCGTACCATTTGTCTTGAAAAGTCTTTGAGTTCTTACAAAGAGATGTCTTAAGTGCTATGCGCAACCCTCTTGGTATGCGTTGCATCTTATAGTAGCGGATTAATGTGCTGGCATGAAATTTTTGATTAACATGTCTTTTGGAGATGTACAACAATTGTTTTATACTCTGTGCCTTGGTCCTGTTCGAGGATGTGTAGTCTATTTCTTCTTGTATTAAAGAATAAATCCTGGACACCTCCCCTTCTTGGAAGGCGAATGTATCTGCCCTTGCTTCCATGCTCTTGCTAATCTCCTCGTATTGCATTTTGTCGATCACAGTGTGAAAGTTATTCTTAGATACAAAATCCTTGTGTAATAGAATCTGTGGCATGCTGCTGGCCTAAAGGACAAGAACAGTACTATTAGTATAAGGTAGAGGTAAGAGCGCATAGCCTATCTGTGTAAAGCAAAGTTGCTTAGTTTCAAAGAAAAAAGTCTCATCAAATTCGAGCGTGCTTCCTGGGTGGCGCCTCTTGTCTTGGGCGTCCTGAATTATAACTTGAGAGTAGTGCTTGCAACACAAGTGAAAGCATCCCCTGGCGCACCTCTCAATGTTCTCCTGGACATGCCAGGATTCCTTATATAAATGATCCAAAAGGTCAGACAGTTCAAATCATCCAATAATCTTATTTAATTCATAAAATGCTCGGATATTGATTTTCAATCCATTCGACTCTGGATTTTCATTTCATATCAATTCACAAATTACATCGTCAGTCCAATGCATTTCGGGCATCTTGGCCCTTCATCTGGGACATTCAGCTGAAAACAAGGTACAGTAAAAGTATAATCAATACCTATATCACTATAACATTAAACAAAAACAGTACATAATGCATGCTTGGTGTTGAACATAGCGTATATTCGTGAAGACCCCCAGTGACAATGTGCAATAATGTGAACAAAAAGAAAGCTCTCAGGCACTCACATGTATGTAATGTCATCTGAATGTAGTGTTTACGCAAGTCGTTAGGGAAACTATAAAGCTGTGAAATATGAAATGTTAGTTCATCTTATGATCGCGTTAACCGGATTACACTGGTTCATCGATTATACAAACTTACTCGTTAGACGGGAAGCGTCTCCTTCAAAGTCTCCCCCGCCATTCGAGAAATTGAGGTACTGGGTTTTTAAGAACCGGCACAGAACCGGCAACCCAGCGGTGTCAGGGTACACCCAGAGACCTCGAGTCCTTCTTGATTCAGACCACAGAAACTCAGAGTCTTCTAGGTGAAGTCAAGGATCGATTTTATTGGCTGCAACCAAGGTAACAAGTGTCCTAGAAGTACAACACACGGGAAGTATATTCTCAGGAGACTGCTCGAATTCACAAAACCAGGCTTCTATTTTTATACAAAATATTCAGCTTCAGGCAAACAGTCTTCGAATTTACAGTATACCATTTACATTTCTTTGTTACAAAGGAAAAGCAGAGTCATGATGACAATCCCACATGTCAGTTCGTCCAGCCCACAACAAATCACCCGGCAAGGCCCAACCGTTCATCAGATATCGGTGGACCCCCAATAAAAACGGGCACCTCCCCATCATTAAAGCAAGTGAAGCAAAAAGAGCAGAGACAGATGTGAGCAAGATACGGCAGGTGTGTGTGCGATGAAAAGGTTTTATGGCTTGTTGAGCCTTGATGCTATCTTGTTCGGCCACTGGGAGAGGAACTGACCTAACAGGTTCGGCCTGGGGTAATGGTTCCAACTTGCACAGGTCATAGGAAAGTCGATTAAGGTGTACGTGTCCTTTTGGAATCAAATTCAGCCGGATTATAAGCCTATGTAAAGGGCAACTCATAAAATGGCTGCCATACATGAAATGGAAGCCGAGGGTTCTGAACGATAATGACGGTTTCGAGGTGAAATCGTCACTCGAATATGCTGAAAATGCTTGTACATGGTGTACTCGTCATTCTCGGTCTTTTGATACCAAATTCGTCATGTTTCGACGAAGTTTAATTCTCGAGTCCAGAATTATTATATGCGTCCAGGATTTTCAGAACCACAAACCCTCCTTTTGCCCTTACATAGGCAATTAATCTATCCTCATGCTAATCTGAGTCCAGATCTATATTCCTAAAGTCATTGAGATGTTGCTGTAACATCATTCTAGTACTTAGTTCATCTCTTGACACAGGCTTCCTTACACATGATGTAGCACAGAGGCCACATATTGCAGGAGCACACTGTACGCACAGACAGAACAGGAAAAGAATGGCTAAGACCATCCCAATGACCATCAGAATTTTCCATCCCCAGGCGGATATCAGTTCCCAGAACCATCCCATTAACGACCAATCTCCTTTATCCACATGAATAGATTCGGAAATCTTATGTAGTTTGGAGATGGCCTGGTACACTGTTGGAGCGTTATCTGGGATGAAAACACAGCAACTCGATTGGATCAATCTGCATACCCCACCTCGGTCTGCAAGTATGACATCTAATGCGACCCTGTTATGAAGGGTCATAAGACGATCCGACTGGAGCTCAGCAGTCAAGTTACTAAGGGCACCAGCAGTTTCAATTACGGTGGACTCAACCACCCTTGTCAATTGCCTTATGTTCCTGCTGTTAGCCATGGATCCCCAGAACGGCAGAAAACCCTTTGCGAAGTCCCCAAATTCTTGTCCTGCAGTGCCTTCTTTACTCAAGACACCTCTAACTATCCTTGTCTTGTGGTAATCTGCCGCTGCTGTGTAGGTGGGAGGCAACAGGAATGAAACAAAACATGAGCCCGAAAAGTCAGGGGGCAACCATGTATAGGCTCTATCATGGCAGATGAAATAGGTACCCTTAGCTGCCAAAAACGCAGGGGAAGTCTGTGATCCAAAAACATACGTTTCAGTACAGACACTCTTCCCTAACTGAGCTCTGGGATTCTTGCCAGTACCTTGCAGACACAGGTGACCCTGATGGGGTACAACCCAAATCGGGAAAGATATCTTAGCTTGCTGTTTCTCACTCAGAATAGCTCCATATCCTGTCACGTTCCATCCTATATAGGCACGTATCTCATCTTCGGGGGTAGTTTCATAAGAAATACCATCCTTAATCATGTCAACTATACCCTTGACTAGAGCACTATTTTTAGGATTGTCTGTTACAGAACGTAGGGGGTAGACTTCACGTGTATATATGAACATTGTTCTGTATGCCCACACAGAACCATTGTGGCTGAATGGCAGGACCAGATAAGGGATACCTTTATCCGTTGTGTGAGGCATAAGACCGCACACCCAACAGTTAGTTGTGTTCATTACAAGTTGGTGTTGGTGCAAGAGCTGAACAAAGGAGTTATTGATAAACTCTAATCTCCTAGCGGATTCGTGTTCAGGAAGGGGTTGAAAAGAATGTGAGGAAACAGTAGAAGGGGGAGGTATAGGCGATGAAGTGGGTGTAAATGTTACTCGAAAAGAGAACAAAACATAACTTATTAAAAATATCATCATACTGAATAACATGAAAATGCACAATATCAAAAAGCTTTTCTTCGTCATTGTATTACACAGCCTGTGTTTAAAGTTCGTTGGTTTGGCAGGTCTCTCCATCTCGGAAAACTCCATCCTCTCTAAAGTGCTGCCCGCAACGGGAGGTTGACTCTGCTAAGGAATGCTTCTGTCAGTCCAGGGCAACTCCCTTAGACCGTCCAGAACTGCCGACCTAACGTCGCCAGCTGCACCCCAAAGACTTTAAGCAATCGCGGCCCTAGCAGCGGAACCCGGATGGTGGTTCGAAAAACAAAAAAAAGCAAGTTTTCTTCAGATGGGAGAGCTGCACTTAAAAAAAATAGTACTTGGAGGGAAAAAATAAATATATTTATTTGTCCATAGGTCTCGGTCTCAAATTGTAACGGTTTCTTCCAGGTACTGTTTGATCCTGGAACAAGAGTTCAGGCTCTGTAGTGTTCAATCGCTTTGATGGTGATACTGCTGGTTGCAAAATATCATCACTCTCTTGTTCAGTTAGTGTTCCTTTTACACGTGCATCACTGAAAGGTAGGTGACGTGGCACGGTTTCAGTTTCTGAGTCAGCGACACACTTCTGGACCCACTGGTCATAAGGCAGAGGTAAAGGGATTCTTTTACAATGGACCCCGTGGATCCAGTTGGCCTTCCCCTCCACTCGAATGGCTGATCTTGTGGAAAGAAGGACAAGGTGCGGTCCGGTCCACCTGGGCTGGTCGTTCTCCGTTCTCTGGAAGTTCTTGACGAGGACCCAGGAACCAGGGTCAATGGCGTGACCTGGAGTCTCAGAGACCGGAGGCAGGGTGTCGTGAACCTGTTGATGCAAAACACGTAATTTAGCCGTCAATTCATACAGATAATCAAGCAAAACAGGGTGTTCAATCTCGCTGAATTTGGTGAGTCGTGGCACTCCCCATATGTTGGCCGGTCGGCCAAAAACAATTTCGTAGGGGCTAAGTTTCACTCGTGAATGCACAGTCATTCTGGTGGACAGGAGTGCTAGGGGTAGAGCATCAGGCCATTTAAGACCTGTGCTTGCTTGAATTTTGGCCAATTTAAGTTTTAAAGTGCTGTTGTAGCATTCTACTAATCCAGCTGATTGGGGGTGATTTGCAGCGTGGAACTTCTGCCGGATACCTAGTCCTTCATATACTCTCTTCATCACTCGACCCACAAATTCACTTCTGTTATCACTCCAGACCATTCTAGGCATTCCAAACCTGGGGAAGAACTCTTTCACAAGGGCTTTCGCTGTGGATAAGGCAGTATTGTCTTTTAAGGCATATGCTTCTACCCATCTTGAGAAGGCACAAACAACAACGAGTACGTATTTTAAATTGTTGCACCTCTCCATGTGGATGAAATCTAGCTGCAAAACCTCGAACGGATACGTAGGAGGTGCAAAATGACCAGCTGGAGTTGGGGTTCCCCTACCAGGATTGTGTTTCAGACATACCATGCAATTCTTGACGACATTCTCTGCACACTTGGGAATTCCTGAATTTTGCCATACTGGAGCCAACAACTCGCAAATCCCTTTCACGCTGATATGAGCCATTCCATGAGCCATTGTAACCACTGCAAGCACGTACGCATCGGGTAACAACCATCTCTGATGCTCTGACAATTCAATCCAACAACCATTTGCATCCATTCTACCCGTACTTTCTCTCCACGTGCTCAATTCTTTCTCTGTGGCCTCAGCTTGAATTGATTTCACACTCTCTATCGTGTCTTCACATATTCCAACATCACCAACCCATCTTGCAGGGCCCGCAACATACATTCGGCTCATCACATTCCTTGCAGTTTCTTTCGCGATTTCGTCAGCAAATGCATTTCCACGACCAACGTCATCAGTCACCTTCTTGTGAGCACTACATTTCACAATCGCCATTTGCAGTGGCAAGGTCAGTGATTCAAGAAGCTCATTCACCAACTGACCATGCTGAATCTTAGCTCCATGCGAAGTAAGGATCCACTTTCTTTCCACTATCGTCCAAAACGGTGAGCCACTCCAAATGCATACTGGCTGTCGGTATAGACAGTCACTTTCATTCCTTTCGACAACACACATGCTCTTGTAAGTGCAATTAATTCTGCTGCCTGAGCTGAATTATGTGGGACACGTGCAGCTTCAACAATTGTATGCAAAGTCGTGACAGCATATGCTGCAGTCGTGTCACCATTCGGGAGCTTGAAGCATGAACCATCCACCCATAATGTACCATCACATTCAGCAAGAGGAGTGTCGTAAAGATCCACTCTTCCTTTCGTCTCTTCTTCTGTTCTAAGAAAACAATCATGCTGTTCTGAAGCATCTGATTCCTCTACAATTGGCAACAACGTAGCTGGGTTTAAAGTACTGCACCTTTTAATGTGCACATGACTCGCTAACAATGTTAATTCGTAACCTGACAATCGAGCACTAGTTAAGTGCTGTGTCTTGGTTCTATTTAACAACGTGTCTACTGCATGTGGGACCATCACGACTAGTGTATTATTCATTACTAGACCAGCAGACTGCCGAATAGAAACAGCCGCTGCGGCTCTTAAACAACTTGGCAATGCTCTAGCTACTGGATCCAAAGTCGACGAAAAATACGCGCATGGACGTTGTTTGTCCCCAAATAACTGAGTCAGAACTGACAATGCACAACCTTCCTTCTCATGGACATACAATGTAAAGGGCTTACTGTAGTTGGGGGTACCTAACACAGGAGCCGAACATAATGCTGTGCGCAATTCAGGAAAACTTTTCTGGCACTCTTCAGACCAAGGAACGGGATTGGGTGTGTCTTTACACGTTAATGCCACCAAAGGTTTGGCTAATAACGAAAAATTTGTAATCCACTGTCTACAGTACGATGTAATGCCCAAGAAAGCACGCACTTCTCTCTGTGTTCTTGGCACACTCAATTTCGCTATTGCCTGTATTCTTTTTGGGGTCAGTTTCCTTCCCTCCTTCGATAAGAGGTGACCTAAGTAGGTCACTTCTTGTCGGCAGTATTGTAATTTGGAAAGTGACATCGCACAAATGACGCAACAATGACAATGTGGCTTTCTTACATATTTCCTCAGTATCTGCCGCAATGAGCAAATAATCAACGTACTGTACAAGAGTAGCACTTTCAGGTAAAACAATCGTATCAAGCTGTGTTTTTAGAGCTTGACTATATATTGATGGACTTTCACAGTAGCCCTGGGGAGCGCGTTTAAAGCGGAAGCTGCGTCCTCCTAAACTGAATGAAAAAATATCCCTGCTCTCCTCAGCAATCGGGATGCTGAAGAAAGCATTCTTCAAGTCAATCACCGAGAACCAAGTGGCAGAAGCTGGAATCATAGTCAATAATGTAGTAATGTCGGGGACAACTGGG
Source organism: Lissotriton helveticus (assembly GCF_964261635.1). NCBI lineage: Eukaryota > Metazoa > Chordata > Amphibia > Caudata > Salamandridae > Lissotriton > Lissotriton helveticus. The sequence continues at coordinate 502,337,322 of NC_136062.1, forward strand.
AATTGTGGCACAACTATTTTATTCACCTCTCTGAGATCAATCACAAATCTGTACACGGGTGGCTGAGAGGGATCAGTTCGTTTTAAAACAGGCAGAACAGGACTATTGCAAACGTTGCCTCTTGTCTCTTCAATCACATCTTTTTCAATTAGCTCGTAAACGATCGCTAGCAAAGCTTTTTCACCTTCACTAGAGATTCTATATTGGGGAATTCGTGGCATTTGAACATTGGCTTTCAATGGTACAACATATGGTGGTATTTCTAAAAGACCCACAACATTAGGACCAGTGGCCCAAAGAATATCTGGAAGAAACGACAATTCTGCTGGAAGTTTATCCCTTGACAAATACATTGGAGAAACCACTTTCTTACCTAAAGTAAGTTGTACTCCTGAAGGAGAACAGTACAAAGTCGCATACAACCTTTTTAACAGATCTAATCCCAACAAGTTTTCACCACATCCTGTTGTCAGAATAAGGGGTGCTTCTAATTCACGAGGACCAACAGAAAGAGACAAAGGGTCAGAAATCGGATTTCTAACTGGGGCGCCAGAAAAACCTACAGAAACATTCATTTCGCCAGACAAAGGTGCGCCAGGGAGTTTGGAGTGCATAATAGAACTCTTTGTAGCACCAGTATCCAACAGAAAAGGTTCTGACACACCTGATGTAATCACCTTAACGTATGGTCCACTCTGATCTACTGGAACTGAAACAACTCCCTCTCTTTGTCTATGGCTGTCCTAGCAATCATTACCTTCCCAATGCTCATCTTCTGTATAGTAATCATCAACATAGTATTGAGCTGTCCTGTCAGATGCGTTATTCTGCTGATCGAACCTATTCATTGAATGTTGTGGTGGAAGGTGACGTGCGTTCTGGGGGACGTTTCCGCGCCCTCTACCTCTAGGCGCTTGCTGACCACGACCTCTTGTGTTTGAACCACCATTTGCGCGCTGTAACAGAATAGGGCAATTATACTTGAAATGACCCTCTTCCTTGCAATATGAACATTAGTTGGGGCCTACAGGGACACTTGGCTGAGTGTACTCGACTCTTTGCGAGTTCCTCTGATACTGTTGAGGCTGCTGAAAATTATTCTGATAGTTATTCTGACCACCACCACCACGTGGCGGATAGGCTTGCTGTAGCAAAACCTTTGTTTTCAACTCTTTAGTTTTCTTTTCTACTCTATCTTTCTCGTCTTTGTCTCTATTCTCGTAATATTGTGCAGTAGCTAATATCTGTGCTGAAGACGAGACTGCCCAAGAACTTTCTGAATCCTTTAACTTTTTACACAATTCTGGAAGCAGATTGTGCACGGATTTATCGACGAACAATCTCTGACCACCTTCTGTGGTCATATCTTGACCACTGTGGTCGACAAACGTCTCTTCAAATCTGGTGAAGAAATCTGAGACCGTCTCGTCTTTCTTCTGCTTACATGCAGACAACTTATCCCAATTTACACGTATTGCAGGCATTATCGTTTTCATGTAATCAACTATTTTACCAGGAAGTTCGGCTACTAAAGGCTCATGCTTTGCACCACCAATTTGTCAGGCATCTGCAGCAGCAATATTAGCCCATGAGTCACCTAACTCCTGATCATGATCTGTATGACGAATCTTACCCCATAAAGGCTGTGGAACAACATTTCCAAATAACATATCTATATCGGCTAAATTCATTATACATGACCCAGTAGTTTGTGACAACTCTTTGTAATACCCTGCAGGATTTTTACGTGGATCAGGTAATGTCTGTTTAAGGGCTAAAACTTCAGCTCGCTTCCATGGGACATGTACCCACACACGCTGAAAGTGTGGGAGAATAGGTGGGTCAACAGTTGTGTCGCCCTCTCTCCATTGTGGGGGAACTTCTCTCATGGGGTATTGTCGCGCCTTTTTCCTACCGGATGCACCATGCTCAGATTGTGATCCAGAAGTGCTCCCCTTACTCCGATATGATAACAATATCTCAACTGGTCTCTCGACATCGGGACCTACGATCATACCCTCTCCAAACTCGAACCGTACACGACACAACTTTTGCGGGTTGCATTCCAGATCATTGTCTTCCAAATCCTCACAGAGGAAAACACACATCTGTTCAAAAACATATCTCTGCGTCGGTGCTTCCCATTGACGAAAGACTTCCATGACAGACTCTACATCATACTTTACAGTGTCCATAACCCATTTATGTGCTAAACGATTCAGTAAATCTCTATCTCGATAGTCAGGCAGTTGACTTCGCAACTGTCTTCGTTCCATGTTAGGGGTCGTAGTAGGCGACCCGAAATGAGGTGAGAAAAGATTAGTTACAGTGCTGGCCATTCTCTGTCCAACGGAAGGAGAAACTGAAGGAAGAACGGGCAGAGAAACGGGGTGAGATAAGGCAGAAGTAGAGGCAATAGCAGAGGGAGCATTAGGGGAAATAGAAGGTGCACTAGGCAAAGTCGTAGAAAGCATAGGTAAGGTAGATGTGATCGGTGGGCCTTGAGGAGGCTGCACCGAAGGAGCAGGAGCCAGCTGAAGAACAGCTGGTGGGTGCTGTGGAGGAGCAGGAGGCAATGCAACCACGGGTTGTGCAACTAAGGGTTGCGGAGGTGCTGTAGGATTCTGTGCATAGGGGGGTGGCGAACTTAATAAATGCGTCATTAACAGATCTTTTTCAAGGTTTTTCGCTGCATCTTGCTTAAGAGGCGGCAAAACTGGATAGCATTTATCTATTGCCATTTTACGTTGCCTGTGCAACTGCTCACTCATCTGTTCTTCTTCATTGTCTTTAAACTGCTTAGCAGCTTGCATTACTGAAATACCCCTTTCTCTCTTATTTTTCTTCTCTAATTTAATTTCCTTTTGTTTGGCTTCTTTACGCCATAGGCGGAAAGAGTCAAACATCGCCGGCCGGGCTTTCTTTTTGAATAGTTTAACTTCGAGGTTATCTAAGATTTCGGTATCAAAGCTACCATATTGGGGCCATTTTAAAACACCATCTTTTCTGGTGTATTTGATCCACACTTCATTGTATGTGATGGGGCCTACTCCATGTTTCACATATAACTCGTAAGTTGGAGTTCCAACCGGAGGAACCGGACATGAGTCCTCCAATCGGGAATCCCTATTATTACAACCAAGACAAAACAAATTTCCAAGTCTAAGACTAGGCATCTTCGCTCTCTAGTCTAGCTCCAAACTTCAAAGGATTATCGATTACGATATTTCTCGTGAATACACGAGTCCTTCGGCTTTGGCGCTTGCAAGCTCCAAAATTGATCCCAAAGGATACCCAAGACTAAGAACCAACTAAGGACTGGGAGATGCTCCACTTATACTTAACTGAGATATCGATGACGTCACCAGAAGACTCGTCTTAGTGTTTCGCTCTACCAAACTTCAAGGGTCCAAATCAGGGCGATAGCCAGGGCAGCAGTCCTTCGTAGCCGTCGGGAAGCGGGGAACCTCGCAGCAAAGACCTTCGGACCACGTCGACATGCAGGGGTCGATGAGGTGGTTGGCCGTCCTCCGGAATTTTCACACGAAGCTCCTCACGAACCTCTGGCTGGGCTGGTACCGCTGGAATCGCCCCAAACGTTGGGTGCCAGCTGAGGTACTGGGTTTTTAAGAACCGGCACAGAACCGGCAACCCAGCGGTGTCAGGGTACACCCAGAGACCTCGAGTCCTTCCTGATTCAGACCACAGAAACTCAGAGTCTTCTAGGTGAAGTCAAGGATCGATTTTATTGGCTGCAACCAAGGTAACAAGTGTCCTAGAAGTACAACACACAGGAAGTATATTCTCAGGAGACTGCTCGAATTCACAAAACCAGGCTTCTCTTTTTATACAAAATATTCAGCTTCAGGCAAACATTCTTCGAATTTACAGTATACCATTTACATTTCTTTGTTACAAAGGAAAAGCAGAGTCATGATGACATGTCCATATTTCACTTCGTCCAGCCCACAACAAATCACCCGGCAAGGCCCAACATTTCATCAGATATCGTTGGACCCCCAATAAAAACGGGCACCTCCCCATCATAAAGCAAGTGAAGCAAAAAGAGCAGAGACAGATGTCAGCAAGATACGGCAGGTGTGTGTGTGCGATGAAAAGGTTTTATGGCTTGTTGAGCCTTGATGCTATCTTGTTCGGCCACTGGGAGAGGAACTGACCTAACAGGTTCGGCCTAGGGCAATGATTCCAACTTGCACAGGTCATAGGAAAGTCGATTAAGGTGTACGTGTCCTTTTGGAATCGAATTCAGCCGGATTATAAGCCTATGTAAAGGGCAACTCATAAAATGGCTGCCATACATGAAATGGAAGCCGAGGGTTCTGAACGATGATGACGATTTCGAGGTGAAATCGTCACTCGAATATGCTGAAAATGCTTGTACATGGTGTACTCGTCATTCTCGGTCTTTTGATACCAAATTCGTCATGTTTCGACGAAGTTTAATTCTCGAGTCCAGAATTATTATATGCGTCCAGGATTTTCAGAACCACAAACCCTCCTTTTGCCCTTACATAGGCAATTAATCTATCCTCATGCTAATCTGAGTCCAGATCTATATTCCTAAAGTCATTGAGATGTTGCTGTAACATCATTCTAGTACTTAGTTCATCTCTTGACACAGGCTTCCTTACACATGATGTAGCACAGAGGCCACATATTGCAGGAGCACACTGTACGCACAGACAGAACAGGAAAAGAATGGCTAAGACCATCCCAATGACCATCAGAATTTTCCATCCCCAGGCGGATATCAGTTCCCAGAACCATCCCATTAACGACCAATCTCCTTTATCCACATGAATAGATTCGGAAATCTTATGTAGTTTGGAGATGGCCTGGTACACTGTTGGAGCGTTATCTGGGATGAAAACACAGCAACTCGATTGGATCAATCTGCATACCCCACCTCGGTCTGCAAGTATGACATCTAATGCGACCCTGTTATGAAGGGTCATAAGACGATCCGACTGGAGCTCAGCAGTCAAGTTACTAAGGGCACCAGCAGTTTCAATTACGGTGGACTCAACCACCCTTGTCAATTGCCTTATGTTCCTGCTGTTAGCCATGGATCCCCAGAACGGCAGAAAACCCTTTGCGAAGTCCCCAAATTCTTGTCCTGCAGTGCCTTCTTTACTCAAGACACCTCTAACTATCCTTGTCTTGTGGTAATCTGCCGCTGCTGTGTAGGTGGGAGGCAACAGGAATGAAACAAAACATGAGCCCGAAAAGTCAGGGGGCAACCATGTATAGGCTCTATCATGGCAGATGAAATAGGTACCCTTAGCTGCCAAAAACGCAGGGGAAGTCTGTGATCCAAAAACATACGTTTCAGTACAGACACTCTTCCCTAACTGAGCTCTGGGATTCTTGCCAGTACCTTGCAGACACAGGTGACCCTGATGGGGTACAACCCAAATCGGGAAAGATATCTTAGCTTGCTGTTTCTCACTCAGAATAGCTCCATATCCTGTCACGTTCCATCCTATATAGGCACGTATCTCATCTTCGGGGGTAGTTTCATAAGAAATACCATCCTTAATCATGTCAACTATACCCTTGACTAGAGCACTATTTTTAGGATTGTCTGTTACAGAACGTAGGGGGTAGACTTCACGTGTATATATGAACATTGTTCTGTATGCCCACACAGAACCATTGTGGCTGAATGGCAGGACCAGATAAGGGATACCTTTATCCGTTGTGTGAGGCATAAGACCGCACACCCAACAGTTAGTTGTGTTCATTACAAGTTGGTGTTGGTGCAAGAGCTGAACAAAGGAGTTATTGATAAACTCTAATCTCCTAGCGGATTCGTGTTCAGGAAGGGGTTGAAAAGAATGTGAGGAAACAGTAGAAGGGGGAGGTATAGGCGATGAAGTGGGTGTAAATGTTACTCGAAAAGAGAACAAAACATAACTTATTAAAAATATCATCATACTGAATAACATGAAAATGCACAATATCAAAAAGCTTTTCTTCGTCATTGTATTACACAGCCTGTGTTTAAAGTTCGTTGGTTTGGCAGGTCTCTCCATCTCGGAAAACTCCATCCTCTCTAAAGTGCTGCCCGCAACGGGAGGTTGACTCTGCTAAGGAATGCTTCTGTCAGTCCAGGGCAACTCCCTTAGACCGTCCAGAACTGCCGACCTAACGTCGCCAGCTGCACCCCAAAGACTTTAAGCAATCGCGGCCCTAGCAGCGGAACCCGGATGGTGGTTCGAAAAACAAAAAAAAGCAAGTTTTCTTCAGATGGGAGAGCTGCACTTAAAAAAAATAGTACTTGGAGGGAAAAAATAAATATATTTATTTGTCCATAGGTCTCGGTCTCAAATTGTAACGGTTTCTTCCAGGTACTGTTTGATCCTGGAACAAGAGTTCAGGCTCTGTAGTGTTCAATCGCTTTGATGGTGATACTGCTGGTTGCAAAATATCATCACTCTCTTGTTCAGTTAGTGTTCCTTTTACACGTGCATCACTGAAAGGTAGGTGACGTGGCACGGTTTCAGTTTCTGAGTCAGCGACACACTTCTGGACCCACTGGTCATAAGGCAGAGGTAAAGGGATTCTTTTACAATGGACCCCGTGGATCCAGTTGGCCTTCCCCTCCACTCGAATGGCTGATCTTGTGGAAAGAAGGACAAGGTGCGGTCCGGTCCACCTGGGCTGGTCGTTCTCCGTTCTCTGGAAGTTCTTGACGAGGACCCAGGAACCAGGGTCAATGGCGTGACCTGGAGTCTCAGAGACCGGAGGCAGGGTGTCGTGAACCTGTTGATGCAAAACACGTAATTTAGCCGTCAATTCATACAGATAATCAAGCAAAACAGGGTGTTCAATCTCGCTGAATTTGGTGAGTCGTGGCACTCCCCATATGTTGGCCGGTCGGCCAAAAACAATTTCGTAGGGGCTAAGTTTCACTCGTGAATGCACAGTCATTCTGGTGGACAGGAGTGCTAGGGGTAGAGCATCAGGCCATTTAAGACCTGTGCTTGCTTGAATTTTGGCCAATTTAAGTTTTAAAGTGCTGTTGTAGCATTCTACTAATCCAGCTGATTGGGGGTGATTTGCAGCGTGGAACTTCTGCCGGATACCTAGTCCTTCATATACTCTCTTCATCACTCGACCCACAAATTCACTTCTGTTATCACTCCAGACCATTCTAGGCATTCCAAACCTGGGGAAGAACTCTTTCACAAGGGCTTTCGCTGTGGATAAGGCAGTATTGTCTTTTAAGGCATATGCTTCTACCCATCTTGAGAAGGCACAAACAACAACGAGTACGTATTTTAAATTGTTGCACCTCTCCATGTGGATGAAATCTAGCTGCAAAACCTCGAACGGATACGTAGGAGGTGCAAAATGACCAGCTGGAGTTGGGGTTCCCCTACCAGGATTGTGTTTCAGACATACCATGCAATTCTTGACGACATTCTCTGCACACTTGGGAATTCCTGAATTTTGCCATACTGGAGCCAACAACTCGCAAATCCCTTTCACGCTGATATGAGCCATTCCATGAGCCATTGTAACCACTGCAAGCACGTACGCATCGGGTAACAACCATCTCTGATGCTCTGACAATTCAATCCAACAACCATTTGCATCCATTCTACCCGTACTTTCTCTCCACGTGCTCAATTCTTTCTCTGTGGCCTCAGCTTGAATTGATTTCACACTCTCTATCGTGTCTTCACATATTCCAACATCACCAACCCATCTTGCAGGGCCCGCAACATACATTCGGCTCATCACATTCCTTGCAGTTTCTTTCGCGATTTCGTCAGCAAATGCATTTCCACGACCAACGTCATCAGTCACCTTCTTGTGAGCACTACATTTCACAATCGCCATTTGCAGTGGCAAGGTCAGTGATTCAAGAAGCTCATTCACCAACTGACCATGCTGAATCTTAGCTCCATGCGAAGTAAGGATCCACTTTCTTTCCACTATCGTCCAAAACGGTGAGCCACTCCAAATGCATACTGGCTGTCGGTATAGACAGTCACTTTCATTCCTTTCGACAACACACATGCTCTTGTAAGTGCAATTAATTCTGCTGCCTGAGCTGAATTATGTGGGACACGTGCAGCTTCAACAATTGTATGCAAAGTCGTGACAGCATATGCTGCAGTCGTGTCACCATTCGGGAGCTTGAAGCATGAACCATCCACCCATAATGTACCATCACATTCAGCAAGAGGAGTGTCGTAAAGATCCACTCTTCCTTTCGTCTCTTCTTCTGTTCTAAGAAAACAATCATGCTGTTCTGAAGCATCTGATTCCTCTACAATTGGCAACAACGTAGCTGGGTTTAAAGTACTGCACCTTTTAATGTGCACATGACTCGCTAACAATGTTAATTCGTAACCTGACAATCGAGCACTAGTTAAGTGCTGTGTCTTGGTTCTATTTAACAACGTGTCTACTGCATGTGGGACCATCACGACTAGTGTATTATTCATTACTAGACCAGCAGACTGCCGAATAGAAACAGCCGCTGCGGCTCTTAAACAACTTGGCAATGCTCTAGCTACTGGATCCAAAGTCGACGAAAAATACGCGCATGGACGTTGTTTGTCCCCAAATAACTGAGTCAGAACTGACAATGCACAACCTTCCTTCTCATGGACATACAATGTAAAGGGCTTACTGTAGTTGGGGGTACCTAACACAGGAGCCGAACATAATGCTGTGCGCAATTCAGGAAAACTTTTCTGGCACTCTTCAGACCAAGGAACGGGATTGGGTGTGTCTTTACACGTTAATGCCACCAAAGGTTTGGCTAATAACGAAAAATTTGTAATCCACTGTCTACAGTACGATGTAATGCCCAAGAAAGCACGCACTTCTCTCTGTGTTCTTGGCACACTCAATTTCGCTATTGCCTGTATTCTTTTTGGGGTCAGTTTCCTTCCCTCCTTCGATAAGAGGTGACCTAAGTAGGTCACTTCTTGTCGGCAGTATTGTAATTTGGAAAGTGACATCGCACAAATGACGCAACAATGACAATGTGGCTTTCTTACATATTTCCTCAGTATCTGCCGCAATGAGCAAATAATCAACGTACTGTACAAGAGTAGCACTTTCAGGTAAAACAATCGTATCAAGCTGTGTTTTTAGAGCTTGACTATATATTGATGGACTTTCACAGTAGCCCTGGGGAGCGCGTTTAAAGCGGAAGCTGCGTCCTCCTAAACTGAATGAAAAAATATCCCTGCTCTCCTCAGCAATCGGGATGCTGAAGAAAGCATTCTTCAAGTCAATCACCGAGAACCAAGTGGCAGAAGCTGGAATCATAGTCAATAATGTAGTAATGTCGGGGACAACTGGGAATTGTGGCACAACTATTTTATTCACCTCTCTGAGATCAATCACAAATCTGTACACGGGTGGCTGAGAGGGATCAGTTCGTTTTAAAACAGGCAGAACAGGACTATTGCAAACGTTGCCTCTTGTCTCTTCAATCACATCTTTTTCAATTAGCTCGTAAACGATCGCTAGCAAAGCTTTTTCACCTTCACTAGAGATTCTATATTGGGGAATTCGTGGCATTTGAACATTGGCTTTCAATGGTACAACATATGGTGGTATTTCTAAAAGACCCACAACATTAGGACCAGTGGCCCAAAGAATATCTGGAAGAAACGACAATTCTGCTGGAAGTTTATCCCTTGACAAATACATTGGAGAAACCACTTTCTTACCTAAAGTAAGTTGTACTCCTGAAGGAGAACAGTACAAAGTCGCATACAACCTTTTTAACAGATCTAATCCCAACAAGTTTTCACCACATCCTGTTGTCAGAATAAGGGGTGCTTCTAATTCACGAGGACCAACAGAAAGAGACAAAGGGTCAGAAATCGGATTTCTAACTGGGGCGCCAGAAAAACCTACAGAAACATTCATTTCGCCAGACAAAGGTGCGCCAGGGAGTTTGGAGTGCATAATAGAACTCTTTGTAGCACCAGTATCCAACAGAAAAGGTTCTGACACACCTGATGTAATCACCTTAACGTATGGTCCACTCTGATCTACTGGAACTGAAACAACTCCCTCTCTTTGTCTATGGCTGTCCTAGCAATCATTACCTTCCCAATGCTCATCTTCTGTATAGTAATCATCAACATAGTATTGAGCTGTCCTGTCAGATGCGTTATTCTGCTGATCGAACCTATTCATTGAATGTTGTGGTGGAAGGTGACGTGCGTTCTGGGGGACGTTTCCGCGCCCTCTACCTCTAGGCGCTTGCTGACCACGACCTCTTGTGTTTGAACCACCATTTGCGCGCTGTAACAGAATAGGGCAATTATACTTGAAATGACCCTCTTCCTTGCAATATGAACATTAGTTGGGGCCTACAGGGACACTTGGCTGAGTGTACTCGACTCTTTGCGAGTTCCTCTGATACTGTTGAGGCTGCTGAAAATTATTCTGATAGTTATTCTGACCACCACCACCACGTGGCGGATAGGCTTGCTTTAGCAAAACCTTTGTTTTCAACTCTTTAGTTTTCTTTTCTACTCTATCTTTCTCGTCTTTGTCTCTATTCTCGTAATATTGTGCAGTAGCTAATATCTGTGCTGAAGACGAGACTGCCCAAGAACTTTCTGAATCCTTTAACTTTTTACACAATTCTGGAAGCAGATTGTGCACGGATTTATCGACGAACAATCTCTGACCACCTTCTGTGGTCATATCTTGACCACTGTGGTCGACAAACGTCTCTTCAAATCTGGTGAAGAAATCTGAGACCGTCTCGTCTTTCTTCTGCTTACATGCAGACAACTTATCCCAATTTACACGTATTGCAGGCATTATCGTTTTCATGTAATCAACTATTTTACCAGGAAGTTCGGCTACTAAAGGCTCATGCTTTGCACCACCAATTTGTCAGGCATCTGCAGCAGCAATATTAGCCCATGAGTCACCTAACTCCTGATCATGATCTGTATGACGAATCTTACCCCATAAAGGCTGTGGAACAACATTTCCAAATAACATATCTATATCGGCTAAATTCATTATACATGACCCAGTAGTTTGTGACAACTCTTTGTAATACCCTGCAGGATTTTTACGTGGATCAGGTAATGTCTGTTTAAGGGCTAAAACTTCAGCTCGCTTCCATGGGACATGTACCCACACACGCTGAAAGTGTGGGAGAATAGGTGGGTCAACAGTTGTGTCGCCCTCTCTCCATTGTGGGGGAACTTCTCTCATGGGGTATTGTCGCGCCTTTTTCCTACCGGATGCACCATGCTCAGATTGTGATCCAGAAGTGCTCCCCTTACTCCGATATGATAACAATATCTCAACTGGTCTCTCGACATCGGGACCTACGATCATACCCTCTCCAAACTCGAACCGTACACGACACAACTTTTGCGGGTTGCATTCCAGATCATTGTCTTCCAAATCCTCACAGAGGAAAACACACATCTGTTCAAAAACATATCTCTGCGTCGGTGCTTCCCATTGACGAAAGACTTCCATGACAGACTCTACATCATACTTTACAGTGTCCATAACCCATTTATGTGCTAAACGATTCAGTAAATCTCTATCTCGATAGTCAGGCAGTTGACTTCGCAACTGTCTTCGTTCCATGTTAGGGGTCGTAGTAGGCGACCCGAAATGAGGTGAGAAAAGATTAGTTACAGTGCTGGCCATTCTCTGTCCAACGGAAGGAGAAACTGAAGGAAGAACGGGCAGAGAAACGGGGTGAGATAAGGCAGAAGTAGAGGCAATAGCAGAGGGAGCATTAGGGGAAATAGAAGGTGCACTAGGCAAAGTCGTAGAAAGCATAGGTAAGGTAGATGTGATCGGTGGGCCTTGAGGAGGCTGCACCGAAGGAGCAGGAGCCAGCTGAAGAACAGCTGGTGGGTGCTGTGGAGGAGCAGGAGGCAATGCAACCACGGGTTGTGCAACTAAGGGTTGCGGAGGTGCTGTAGGATTCTGTGCATAGGGGGGTGGCGAACTTAATAAATGCGTCATTAACAGATCTTTTTCAAGGTTTTTCGCTGCATCTTGCTTAAGAGGCGGCAAAACTGGATAGCATTTATCTATTGCCATTTTACGTTGCCTGTGCAACTGCTCACTCATCTGTTCTTCTTCATTGTCTTTAAACTGCTTAGCAGCTTGCATTACTGAAATACCCCTTTCTCTCTTATTTTTCTTCTCTAATTTAATTTCCTTTTGTTTGGCTTCTTTACGCCATAGGCGGAAAGAGTCAAACATCGCCGGCCGGGCTTTCTTTTTGAATAGTTTAACTTCGAGGTTATCTAAGATTTCGGTATCAAAGCTACCATATTGGGGCCATTTTAAAACACCATCTTTTCTGGTGTATTTGATCCACACTTCATTGTATGTGATGGGGCCTACTCCATGTTTCACATATAACTCGTAAGTTGGAGTTCCAACCGGAGGAACCGGACATGAGTCCTCCAATCGGGAATCCCTATTATTACAACCAAGACAAAACAAATTTCCAAGTCTAAGACTAGGCATCTTCGCTCTCTAGTCTAGCTCCAAACTTCAAAGGATTATCGATTACGATATTTCTCGTGAATACACGAGTCCTTCGGCTTTGGCGCTTGCAAGCTCCAAAATTGATCCCAAAGGATACCCAAGACTAAGAACCAACTAAGGACTGGGAGATGCTCCACTTATACTTAACTGAGATATCGATGACGTCACCAGAAGACTCGTCTTAGTGTTTCGCTCTACCAAACTTCAAGGGTCCAAATCAGGGCGATAGCCAGGGCAGCAGTCCTTCGTAGCCGTCGGGAAGCGGGGAACCTCGCAGCAAAGACCTTCGGACCACGTCGACATGCAGGGGTCGATGAGGTGGTTGGCCGTCCTCCGGAATTTTCACACGAAGCTCCTCACGAACCTCTGGCTGGGCTGGTACCGCTGGAATCGCCCCAAACGTTGGGTGCCAGCTGAGGTACTGGGTTTTTAAGAACCGGCACAGAACCGGCAACCCAGCGGTGTCAGGGTACACCCAGAGACCTCGAGTCCTTCCTGATTCAGACCACAGAAACTCAGAGTCTTCTAGGTGAAGTAAAGGATCGATTTTATTGGCTGCAACCAAGGTAACAGGTGTCCTAGAAGTACAACACACAGGAAGTATATTCTCAGGAGACTGCTCGAATTCACAAAACCAGGCTTCTCTTTTTATACAAAATATTCAGCTTCAGGCAAACATTCTTCGAATTTACAGTATACCATTTACATTTCTTTGTTACAAAGGAAAAGCAGAGTCATGATGACATGTCCATATTTCACTTCGTCCAGCCCACAACAAATCACCCGGCAAGGCCCAACATTTCATCAGATATCGTTGGACCCCCAATAAAAACGGGCACCTCCCCATCATAAAGCAAGTGAAGCAAAAAGAGCAGAGACAGATGTCAGCAAGATACGGCAGGTGTGTGTGTGCGATGAAAAGGTTTTATGGCTTGTTGAGCCTTGATGCTATCTTGTTCGGCCACTGGGAGAGGAACTGACCTAACAGGTTCGGCCTAGGGCAATGATTCCAACTTGCACAGGTCATAGGAAAGTCGATTAAGGTGTACGTGTCCTTTTGGAATCGAATTCAGCCGGATTATAAGCCTATGTAAAGGGCAACTCATAAAATGGCTGCCATACATGAAATGGAAGCCGAGGGTTCTGAACGATGATGACGATTTCGAGGTGAAATCGTCACTCGAATATGCTGAAAATGCTTGTACATGGTGTACTCGTCATTCTCGGTCTTTTGATACCAAATTCGTCATGTTTCGACGAAGTTTAATTCTTGAGTCCAGAATTATTATATGCGTCCAGGATTTTCAGAACCACAAAATGTGCACTGTTTTAAAACAACCGCGCTCGCTACCAATCGTCATGTTTATTCCACAGTGTGTGCGTGCGTATTGTGTAAGCTATGTCGTGATTGGTCTAGCTTCGGATCACGTGATCGAAAAGCGGCCAATCGTATCTCTGTAATGATGTCTGATAGAACTGCAGTGTATGTCAGACTTCAGTCTAAATAAAGTTATAATAATGAATTAACAGGTTCAACCAATGCATATTATGAAGTGCTGTTTGAAAAAAGAGAATAAAACAAATAATCCCCTAAGTGATAAAACAAGATGATGGAACTCACATCCTGTACTGTGGGCATAAGGCTCAGTCAAAAGTCATTAATTATAAGTAGCATGTAAATTCGGTCCGATCATTCAAGCCAAATGGCTTGTGGGAGTTTAACAAATACGTCCAATTGTTTTCTCTTTGTAATAAAAAACAGTTGTTGTCACGTCCTTCCATTTTTTCAATTACCTCCAGAATAAGAAACTGTAACTGAGATACATTATGATGTGCTTCTTTAAAATGTAACGCTATACATGATTTAACATTACCAGTTCTGATATAGGACTTGTGTTTATTCAGTCTCACTTTGATCTGATGAGTAGTCTTACCAACATACACTTTCCCACACGGGCATTTGAGCATGTAGATGGCCCAATCTGACGGGCGGGGGTGTACTGTTGTGCCCGGGGTTCAAAATACACATGAGGTGTGGGCTGGGTCTGCCTGCAGGAGCTCAATATTTACCTTATTAGCGAGCCTTGTTTTCAGCAGAGCCATTGTACGTAAAATGACACATTCATCAGAGGCGTCCTGTGAGGGTGGCGTGTCACCGCCAGAACAGCAGGCCTTCACACGCCTCGAGGAGGCGGCGCTGGTTGCTCAGAGCCCTGCACTCCTCGCGGATATGTCATCGCTCCTCCGAGGCACCTCAACCCCTGGACTGTATGCCCTCTCTCTGCCCTCCTCTGACTTCACAGGAAGGCGCATCTGTCGGCAGAATGCAGTCACAACATACCAACCACAAACACACCACCAGCACCCCAGAGGCACCCTTATCCATTGTGCGATCTCTCTCTCGCAGGCAGGTGTGGGGGATTACACTGCTTTCTTTCAGTGATTCCATTTCAAACAATCCTTAAAACACCATCAAAGGCAGCCCTGCTTGGCAGTTAAGTGTTGCTTAAAAGCAGGAAGAGGGGCAGCACGAACTTCAGAGTGCGGAAAGAAATGTAAAGGGAAACCAGTCGATAGCATGTAAGACAAGCCCGCGAGTGGTGCACGCGCACGCCACAGCGAGACATCTGGTTTCAATTATGATGCCCGTGTCTGGGCACAATAATTAAAAGCACATGGCGGCTGTGCGGGTAACCGCAACCAATACTCCATGGGCGGAGCAATGCTCCCGCCTTTGCCCAATTAACTGCTGTCTTTGTAAAAAAGACACACGAATAGGCCAATATCCAGGGACAACACAAAAAGCACACGCAGGAGTGTGTGCAAGCCTCTGGAGTGATTTCTCAAAGCCCTTACATAAAGTCTTCGCCAGAACAGCGCAAGGGCTGTTACAGGCTCAACCTAAAAAGTTATCCTTGTGAAATGAGTACGCTCTAGATACATACAGTTCGAAAAACGAGCAGTGTCCATACTTTTATTATAATAATATTATTAATAATAACAAAATGTAACTTTAGGGGCTGAGTGAATATTCCTGTCACTGATGACTAAGTAGGGACGTTGTTTTTTAAGGGATTTGCAGATCGAAATTATATCTGGTCAACAAACGGTGAAGATTGAGCAGTTGTTTACATTTTAGCCAGGGGGCCTACTCTATTGTGGCAGGGGAGTGTTGCCCCCTCTTGAAGACCAGGAGAGGAAAAGGATATGAATAAAATGATCATAAAACATTTTTATTACCATTTTATTTTTCGTCCTACAGCTGCAAGGTGAGGGAGGGGCGTGGCCTTCCATTCTGACACTGTAGTACCAGGGAGTAGGGGGCATGGTAGACACCGCCAAGTGCGCATGATGGTTTGGCTGACCCTCTGAGGCCGGACAAACCGTCATGGGCACTTGGCATTTGTCCACCCAAGCTGTGTTGACAGCCGGGTGGAGAAACAAACCCAGGCTCCCAGCCTAGGTCTGAGCGCCGAACCGCGGCCCTCAGACCAATCCCAAGGCTGCTCACATGCCAGGAATAGTATGGAAGCAGGGGGCCTGTGAAGTTTGCCGCAGTTGCTGGATGGGACGCAGGGATTGGGAGCAAGGCGGCGGCTGTTGGAGCAGGAAGGTGCTTTTTTTTATATATAATTTTTTAGTTTGTGTTCTCCCTCCTCCGCTCCACCACTTCATAGTACAAGGGGCTGCTACTTCATTTTAACAGAGCACGTTAATCTACCATAAAGTCGCAGAGCGTCCATTCCATGAGAGCGACAGCTCCCCTTTCCATTTAATGCCTTATTCTGAGTGCCCAGGTGAAGCACCAATTTATCTGTGAATTAATGTGTGCCCCATTTGAAGCGGATTCTAGGGGCACCAACGATAGTCCAGCTAGTGGTATTTTAAACATTGCATCTAGCGAACATAATACAGACGTATGTACTGGCACACGCAGGCATGGGAAATCTGGGTAATTGTGTTTTTTACCACATAATTTGGCCCTTCCTGGTGCATAATTGCATCATCCCTTGTAAGCAATTTAAATGACTTGTGGAGGGGTTCACATTCAATGTAAGAGACGCAGGCACCTTTCAATGAATCTCCTTGGATCAAAATAAATCACAGATACCTACAGAAGATCTCCCCCTATTTTATTGCATCTGCAGGGGACACCATGCCTACAGCTGACTCTGTTCATGAGGGCTGACAAGTTCAAATCACTAGCTCTTAGCAGTATTGGGCTGGCGTGGCCACCTCTCCGCGATCACTAGTAACACCAATGAGCACTTTCTTCGGGTACCACGTGTATTAGGAGGTTAACACGTAGCAAACTAGACAAGAGCTGGGCTCGGGTTATCCAACGCCTGGATACACTCCTGGGTGAGAAGTAGTGCACTACAAATGTACTAATTGGTTGATTGAATGATTGATTGGGTTAAGGTAGCTGGTCTAAATTATGCTTTAAGTGCAAAGACTCTTGGAATCAAAGATAACTCTGAAGTGAGTAGGGAGGCTGGCTCCACAAAACATAGCATGTTTATTCCCGCACCAGCGACTGAGGGCCTGATGTAAATGTTGGTGGAATGTATACTCCATCGCAATAGCGACGGAGGTTACATACCTCCAACATGAAGATCCGCTTGCTCGATTTGAATACGAGCGGTCTTCAGTTTGGCTACGGGGGTGACTACTCTGTCACTGCCATAGTCAAACCTCGCCGATGGCCTGATGGAGTAACGGCCGTCAGAGAGATGGCTACATGTCCGCCCGCCAATCAGGATAGGTGGACATGCAACCATTTTTTACTGTCTGCCACTGCCAGGAAAACTCGGGTGGAGAGGGGCAGTGCTATGTGAATAATGCCCCCTCCCCCCTCCATGGGACATCACTCCCATGGCAATGGGACTTTGTTTTAGTTTCAAAACGAGAATCCACATACAGGATTTTCTTTCTGAAAATATAATAAACATAAAACTGTTTGGTCGCCCATCCATCTGTACATAAATCTGGCTTTCAATCTTGAACAATGGCCTTGAGTGGCCCAACAAGCCCTAGTCAAAGTAGGGCTAACACTGGCCCAGAAGTGAGGTCTGTGCCCCCCTCCTGCTTAATGTGGCTCTACTTCATGTCATAAGACTTTAGAAATGCACCACAACATCTTTTCCTTGGAAATCCTTTCTAAAACAAATCAACAATATTACCAACAGCATGGTCAATTGGCTCACACGTTCCCCAACTTGCAGTCATGCTCGTCTCAGCGGGACCCCGCCTCCACCGATGGACTTACAGTGCAGACAATCCCTAGGAACATCCCTGCTCCTCGACTGAAGGGATCCTCTTCACCTATAGGAGAATGATTTAAACTCCCTCCTTGAGAGCTGAGACGCCATGTGCACCGGGGACCTAGGTCAGGAGGGAGATCTCTACAACCCCAACCAAGGCATACAGACATCGCAAATGTACTCCAGCCCATCCTTAGTGTAAGCCCAGAGCCACAAATGCTCAACCACCCTCCATTGGAAAATCATGAAGTCAAGGACTTAGCATGGAACCCATCTGTGGGTGATTAGAAGGTTAGACACCCCAATTAACCCCCCCTCCCAAGTGTAGGAGAAATCCAACAGGACACTAGACAAATAAATGAAGCTGCAAGTCCCCTGGCTTGGGGCGGGATCCACCCAGAGTAACAATGACTTATACACTTTTCTAGATCGAGGCTATTCCTGATTACCATCCTATTGGAGAGGACTATTCCTGGAACAACCTCGCTCCTGAGCACACAGATATCCTGTAATGTCCCTGCCAACTTGGGACTATCAAGTGAGATAACACTCACGGGAGCCATACCGAGGGTGTCGAAGGTGCAAGGTCTATCTGAGCCCTATTGGGACTTGGCCTCTAGGTCATCGGGAACCGCTCCACCATTTATAATCTATAATGTCCAGTGGGTGGATACTTGCTTGGGTTCATGGTCCTTCTACAATCCTCAAGCAGAAATCTACTCAAGAGAGGCACTGTTGAACATCAGAGTCCCCCCCATGGGAATGAGGCTGTGTCGAGCAGGCTTCTGGTCCCTGAAACTGATGCTGAGTTTTGGCGCCTTTGTGGACATCCATGATCTATCTGCCTGTGTCACTAACGTGATGCAGGAGCATCAGGGGTGGCAGCAGATGGTGCCCCTCTTACCGCCCCAAGCTGTCATCACTGCATAGAAGCCCTGGTGCAAACACAACTGGTCTCCCCACCCCCCTGGTCACAGGACACGAGGTCCGCGTCCTTAGCAGGGAGGTCACCTTCTGAGCACTGGAGGAGGAATGTCTCAGACTGTCACCGTGGGGCTCTTTCCAGAAGAGCTTTTGAGACTCTGCAGAGAAGGTCAGGATAGATCAAACTACTGGGGGGCTGAGTTAGTGTTGGGAGGTGACACGAAATCCAAATATCAGGAAAGGATGTAGCTTGCCGTGGAGAATCTCCTGCTGGTGGAGAATTTTCTACTGGTGATGAATCTCCTGCTGGTGGATAATTTTCTACTGGTGATGAATCTTCTGCTGGGGGAGAATCTTCTACTGGTGATGAATCTTTTACTGGTGATGAATCTTCTACTGGTGATGAATCTTCTGCTGGTGGAGAATCTTCTGCTGGTGGAGAATCTCCTGCTGGTGGAGAATTTTCTACTGGTGATGAATCTTCTGCTGGTGGATAATCTTCTGCTGGTGATGAATCTCCTGCTGGTGGAGAATTTTCTACTGGTGATGAATCTTCTGCTGGGGGAGAATCTTCTACTGGTGATTAATCTTCTGTTGGGGGAGAATCTTCTACCGGTGATGAATCTTCTGCTGGTGGAGAATCTTCTGCTGGTGGAGAATCTTCTGCTGGTGGAGAATCTTCTGCTGGTGGTGAATCTTCTGCTGGTGGAGAATCTCATGCTGGTGGAGAATCTTCTACTAGTGATGGATCTCCTGCTGGTGATGAATTTTCTGTTGGTAGAGAATCTTCTGATCGCGGACAGTTTCATGCTGGTAGAGTATCTTCTGCTGTAGAAAATCTTCTGTTAATGGAGAATCTCTGCTGGTGGAGAATCATCTGCAGGTGGATAATCTTCTGCTATGGAACATCTTCTGCTGATGGAGAATCTCCTGCTGGTGGAGCATCTTTTACTGGTGATGAATCTTCTGATGGTGGAGAATCTCCTGCTGGTGGAGACCCTTCTGCTGATGGAGAATCTCCTGCTGGTGGAGAATCTTCTGCTGATGGAGAATCTCCTGCTGGTGGAGACTCTTCTGCTGATGGAGAATCTCCTGCTGGTGGAGAATCTTCTGCTGTTGGAGAATCTACCAACAGAATTACTGCCAGTTCAAGGGCATCATGACAGAGGCAACCCCTCAGCTGATTTTCCACTGGTGGACTCTACTAAAGAGGAGGACTAACCTTCTTATACATATATCTTGGGTTAATTTATTTCAATTCTACTCAAATTCACTCCTTTAATATAGAAAACGTACTGTAGCTTAATAAGCAACAGACAGTCTTGTTCAACTAACAGTTTTCAAGGAAGTTTGCATCAAACCATGAGAACAAAATTAAAACTATGAGATTTGACAGCAGCAAAGTGAGGGCAAACTCCTTTTAAATGTATTTAATGCAGTCGGAATACAAAGGTCTTATACTTTTTCTAATTCAGGTAATAATGAACATTTAAGGTTTAATTCCACATCATTCAAATTCTTACCAGAAGTGTGTAAGAGAGTCAAAAAGTTAAAACACATTTTCCTGTCTCCCTGGAATGCTTCTATCCACCCCAAAGGCTGGAGAGAGCCATAGACGCAGGGGCCATGAGGCTTAAAAACACCTCACATGGCTGCAAGCCACCAGAGAGCGCCTGCTGGGACAGATGGCCAGTCCACCCTGTTTGTATCCCAGGGCTGTTGTTCCAATACTAATTACACCTCCTGGAATATTTGGGAGAAAGTGTATCTTTCCTCAGATGTTCCAGAACTGGAGTTAGAATAGAAAATGTAACCTTCCTGTGTCTCCCCCCACACACACTCACTGCTGCCCTGAGGGCAGGAAATACAAACAAGCCTGTTTCAGGCAGTCCAGTACTTCAAGAATGAGGGGCATATTATCAAGAACGGAGTGAAGATGGGCTTGATAATATGCGTTATAGAATTCCAATAGAAGCCCATGTTCACTCCAGAACCTGGGCCTTGATGGGAATTCACAAGTGCATATTATCAAGCCCATTATCGAGTTTCCTGCCACTAAAGCGGCGATAATTTTAACGCTGTTTCTTGATAATATGCCCCTAAGTGTCCTTTATTCAAAAGAAAATTTGAGACACCTTGTCCTGAAAGTCATAGTTGCAAATACCTCTTCAAAAATATCACATGACCCACTGCACAATAAAAAGAGTTGACATGAGCCAGAAGGAACCGCGCTGAGTATGATTTATAGTTTCTGTGTAAACATTCTGAATTTCTGAGTTTGTTTTTGAAGCATTTTCCATTTCCTTAATTCAATACTTGAAAACAGGCTGAACATACCGCACGTTTTTTAAATAATGTTGAACTATTGTTATGCAATCTGAAACCACACACTAGAAGACGCGCCTCTTTGAAGAGCACTACATCGCCGTGCATTGTCAGTGCACAAACAACCCACCTCTCATACCCCTTGCTGACGTCATGTTCATCTCTGACCCTTACCTCTCCTACCCCTTGTGACGTCATGCCCGTCTCTGACGCTTACCGCGCTCCGCTGCCTGTGGCAGGATGCGCTATAAAAATACCACACACGTGCCTAAGTGCTTGTGTACACACTTCAACTGGGTAAACCAAAAAAGTTTAAGAGGTGAACATTCATTTGAAAAGAATGGGCTCTCAGTTCTCATCCAAATGTAGGCTCTGGCGCCCAGACCCATTGTGATATTGGGGCGCATTCAAGGGGTAAACCAAGGTTACCTTTCATACGTGTGGAGGCATTTGCAAAGGGGTTTATGGCAGGTGTATGGTGCAAGGGTGTCTGCGTTGGCATTAAGCAGCACACAGGGCTGGACTGCGAACCGCAACCGGTCCTGGCAGACTGCTCGGCTGGCCGGCCTTTCGGGTGCGGCCGAGCTGTTTGGCAGGGCCTGTGTCGGCCGATTTTGTTACAGGGGGCCGATACTGCTGGCCCTGATAACAAAAACGGACCACCAGCGGCCCAAAACCGACCCCCAAGCTGGCGGTCCACAGGGAAAACGCCCAGTGCCCGCTATGGCCAGTCCGGCCCTGGCAGCACATAGTGCCATAGCATAGGAAGAGAGGTGGTAAGTGCCACGTCTTAGTAGATATGGGTCTGTTCAGCTCTCTCCCATTCACGAAACAACTTGATTGGCTGCACTGAGCTGCATTGTGTAAACTGTAAGTAACTCTGCCCCTCGTGACCACCCCTGCCTGTTTACAGTCTCTATTTTTTCATCCACTCACTGCTTGGCGTGGACTCACTGCTTGGGGTGGACGCACTGGTTGGGGTGGACGCACTGCTTGGGGTGGATGCACTGCTTGGGGTAGACGCACTGCTTGGGGTGGACGCACTGCTTGGCGTAGACTCACTGCTTGGCGTGGACTCACTGCTGCTTCGTCAGCACACGTCCCGACACACACCTTTGAGATTCCTCCATATTCCTTGGCTCCTCTCATTCATATTCCTTTATTCATCGCTCGCTGGACTTCCACCGCCTCTCAGCAGATCACCTACAAGCAGGTGCAGACTTCACTCAGAGGCTGTCTGTAGGAGCTCAGGCCAGATCCAGGGTCTGAGGGATGATAGTCTGTCCATCATTACATCTGCCACCCTGATTGACCACCATTGGCCAACTTAAGGTGATCACCGCTAGACTACGGGGATCTATTTACGGACACCGGAACCCCCGTCATGACGCGTCCTCTTCAGGTACTAAGGGGCTTATTTATGAGCTCTTGCGTCACTTTTGCGCCGCATGTGCGTCACTTTTTGTGACACACCAGCGGCGTGAAAAAATTAGCCTGGTTGTACCATATTTACAAAGTGACGCATCTACCTAGATGCATCACTTTGTAAACCTCTGCGCTACATTATACCTACGCCAGGTATAATGCATGCATGCGGCGTTCCAACGCAAGAAAGGGTTGTAGAAGTGACGCAGTGAAATCTATAAGCTTTCACTGCACCACTTCTAAGAAGCAAATGAGTCAATATCTCACACCTGCCTCACAGCATGCCCATGTGTAATGACTCATTGCCGGAGTTGCGTCACTTTTGTGACACACTCCAGCAATGCGTCATTTTTGACATGCTGACATATCTGTAACTCCTTGCGACACGATGCGTCATACTGTAAATATGAGGCATCATTGGTGTAGTAAGGAGGGCGCAATGAAAAGTGATGCGCCGCTGTTTTCTCTCAGAGATGCGTCACTTTTCCTAAATGAGGCCCTAAAACTTTGGTGGATGGCCGCTGCCAACTGTGAAGAAGGTCCAGGAAACTTTCACAGCCTTTTGGTTTACAAAAGCAAACTCCTAAAGTGGGACCCCAGTACCATGGGAGATGCTTTCTGGATGTGGAGGGGTGATAGTTTGGGCAGGCAAAGGTATGCTCATCTTCCAATAGCCCTTACTCCCTCAAACCATTGGAGGAAGCTTTACATCAATGGAGCCAGTGGGGCTCCGCCAACAGACAACTGATGATCCTCCTGACCTTATATAGGGGGGCCAGAGCGTCACTATTGCAGACAGGACACTCAGTCATGTTTCGAATGGAGTGCCCTAGCTGCTATAAATCACCCTTAGGTACCTCACAGGGCTACAAGAGCTCAATCAGAGAACAGCCCTCTGGGCAAGAGCAAGTGCCACCTCCAGCCAGAGGGCGGCCATCACAGACAAAGCAAGCTCCGCCTCCAGCCAGAGGGCAGCCATCACAGACAAGGGAGCGAGAGAAAGACGGACAGAGAGGGGGAGCGAGAGAAAGACGGATAGAGAGGGGGAGAGAGACACAGATAACAGAAGAGATGGACAGGTTGAGAGAGTGCCTACAATGTGCACCCAGGCCACACTGCTCACCAGCTGCCACCGGTGTGTCTCCAACCACGTACCAGTATATAGTGCAGTTTACCAGGTCCCACATCTGAAACAGATCTGTCATCTGAGATAGAGTCCCGATACATGAATGGCAAAGTACATACAATTGCACACGCCATCATCGCCTGTCCGCCCCTGTGTACCCAGGCAGATGCATCCCAGCCCCTCCTGCCGTCCAGCGGTGCATGCCCGCCCCTGTGCACCCAGGCCTCACTGCTCACCTTCGGCCCTTGGTGTGTAGCAGTGATGGCCCACCACGTGCCACTGCAAGCCACATGCCCGAAGCCTGCGAGCATGGCACCCTCCACACCTTGCAGCCCCGCCACAGGTCTCACTTTTGATTCTGGGTCTTGATTTCGCCATGGCAGAGGACATACCAATGCACCTGGCATCATCGCAGACTGCACACCTGCTCAGCCCATATAGGTGCCACTAACTCTGTGATCCGGGAGGCGACACCACATGGCGGTAGGCCCCTGATGTCCACTGGCTTAGGCCTACACTGCGGTCCAGCAGGGCACACAAAACCTGAGCAGGCCGGGGCATCATCGCAGGCTGCACACCCACTCAGCTCTGTACCCCTACCTCAGTGCACTGAAAGTCACCGTCCTGTGGCGGTGTGCCAGTGCCAGCTACAATGTATCCGGTGCCACCTAGTCTGTGCCCCGCAAGTCATGGACCCTCTATTATTGGGTATTGTGGTGCAGACGCCATCATGTCACCCCCGGGCTGGCGAAATGTGATGTTGCAGGACCCTGGACCCCATACCTATATCAACACCACACGGATACACCCTTAGAGAGGTTGGAAATGGCATCGAGCACGTGCGTTGGGCCCTTTTTATTGGCAGGGTCGTATGAACTGTGAGGCGTGTGCTGGATGGGTGTGGTGTGGGTGTACACCAGCCATGAGGGAGTGGCTGCAGCATGCTGATAACTAGACCTGTGATCAGCAGATTACTACAGGGCAAACCTGGGATATGTAGCGTTGCCGTCCCCACCTGTGAGCGTAAGTGGAGTGGGCTGACCTGGGGTATGCCAGTCAGCATAAGGGTTTGAACAATGACCCTGGGGCTCTGTGCGTGGTTCTGTACGAGGCTGGACAAGGAAGTAACAAATGCGTGTTTCCCTGTTGTTGCATCGGTGTCACCTGGACAACATTCGGCAATGTGTCACCCTGTGATCCAAGTCCAACGACATGAGCCATATGGACGTAAGAGGAATTCAATGACCCTACATTCATCCATACTACCATAGTTGAAAGACCATAGACACAACACATCTGTGTGATTATACATGTTTAATGCACATTCAGTGGAGTTTTGCATCTGGAGAAGAACAGGGCCGTGCAAACCCCACATGACGATGTTGGCCCGTGGAGGGCCAGCCAGAGTCCTTCAGGGAATGACAAGTCCAAAGAAAGAGGAAGAGTTTAGTCCGCACTCTGAATGCTCTGTCATTGGCGATCAGACAGTATATGGCAGTCCATGTCGAGGTCCAAGGTGAGTGTCGCAGGGTGCATCGGGGGACAGTGGAAGGTGGTGATGCAGAGGGCAGATCCAAGCTGAAACCGGCCATATGGCGGAGATTACTGCTACTGCGTCCTTCTTACCACTAAGGCAGAATAATCCACATCTTCGTCCTCTGCAGTTTCATGTGCCTCACATGTGGGTGGTGGTGTTCTGTCTCCTGCACTGTGCGGTAGTGACACCTCGGGGGCCAGAGGTGGTTTGTCTGTCGCATTGTGTGGCACTGACACTGCAGGGGCCAGAGGTGTGGATGTAGTGGTAGCAGCAGCATGCATCAGCGCCAGGCCTTGTGGCAGCAATGCCATGAGGATGGTTTTGAGGTCATTGAGGAATCCAGCTACCACTCGCTGGTGTGCAGCTGTGGCAGCCGCTCTTTCCGCATTCGCCCGCTCCATGCTCTCCATTAACCTCCGCATGTTTCCTAACTCCTGTGTGACATTGCTAGAGCCACTCTGACTGGGCAGCTGTTCTATTCTCTGAGTCAAGGCTCCAGCAATGTCAGCCATGGGCCATTGGAGAGCATGGAGCACACTGTGGGTGTCCATTAGGGACTGTGAGTGGTCCCTGATGGAACTTAGACACCCACGTATGGCAACTAGTTTGTCTGCCATACAGTCAAAGCCCAACCATACCTGTTCAGCCAGCTGCTCCTGGCACCCCGACACACGGCATTGGAAGGCCATGTATTCTTCATGGGGGCACTAAGAGGCAGCCATGGTGGTGGGTGCTGCCTGCTGTGGTCTGTGCAGGGGGTGGGGTCTCCTCATAGCTGCTGGGCTGCCCAGCTCCTGGAGGTGGGGTGCGGAGGCTCTCCACGAGCTGTTGGAGGGCATCGGAGTCGAAGCTGTGGTGGTCCTCTTCGTCATCAGAGAAGAGAGCTTTGGGCTGTACTGCAGGAGGTGTTGATTGTCCCTCTGCAATGTGAAGAGGAGATGCAGTTTAACAATGTGTTCACCTTTTTGTTGTCACATTGTACATGTTTACATTTAGACTGCTTGACTGTGACCTGACCTGACCTGGTCAGACCCGGTCGCTCCTCCCGCCACCGCTGCCAAGCCGAGTCTCTGCCCCTGTGTGGAGTGGCCCCCTGTCCCTGCCCGCTCTCTCGTGCCTGCTAAGGTTTGCCTGTTGCCATTCGTGTTTTGCCTGTGTTTTGTTGATTTTACCATCGCTCCCCTGCCGTCTGTGCTCCCCAGAGTGTTCCCCTGCCCCTCCGCCTGTTGTTGCCCTTCTGCTGTGCCCATTGTAATGTTGTACTTGTGCTCCGTGTCTCCATTGTAATTGTGTACTTTAGCTCCGTGTCTCCATTGTACTTTTGTATTTTCGCTCCGTGTCTCGTCTCAGCTGTTCCCCTGCCCCACCCCGCTCCCTGCTGCTGCTCCCCCGCGGCCCCACCCACGCCCCCTCCGCATCACCTCACCGCTCCCCCCCCACTCGCCACCCCGCTCCCGCCTCCCAGCTGCCCCTCCCTCGCCCCTCCCCCGCCTGCCCCCCCACTCTCCATTTATGGCAGAGTGCATGCGTATGCGCAGCGGGCGCGCCGATGGCACGCCGAAGGCGCACCAAAGGCAAGCCCGTCTGCGCCCGTCCACGCCTGGCCCGCGCCCAGCGCCAGGACCCCTGGCCCCCGACAGACCTACGACGCCGCCACCCTCATCGCACTCAAACCCGACCGAACAAGAGCCTGCCACCGAGCCACCCCGAGACGCACCCACGGACCCTTCACCTGTCAAGCCTGCAAGTTCACCTGCCTCCGGACCTGCACCACAGCCACCAAGCCGAACACCAACAACAGCCACCTCAAGTGCATCCTGCTCAACACCCGCTCCATCCACAGACACGCCATCGAACTTTGGAACCTGCTCGACACAACCTCACTAGACGTCGCCTTCCTCACAGAAACCTGGATGAACACCTCCTCCGCACCCAACATCGCCATCGCCATCCCAGACGGATATAATATCATCCGGAGAGACCGCGTCAACCAGACTGGAGGAGGCATCGCCATCGTACACAAGAACACCATCCGCATCACGACCGACTCCAACGACACCTTTGCCGCCGCCGAGCACCTCCACTTCCAGATACACACCGACCCAAAGACGACCCTCAGAGGCACCCTCGTCTACAGACCCCGTACACAATTCAGCGAAGACATCACGGATTTCATCAGCCCGCACGCCCTCCGCTCCGCTGACTACATCCTCCTAGGGGACCTCAACTTCCACCTGGAGAACAACAAGGACCGCAACACCGCCGCCCTGCTGGACAACCTCACCAACCTCGGACTCAAGCAACTGGTCAACACCCCCACCCACTACGCCGGCCACACGCTTGACCCCGTCTTCTCATCCAGCAAGCACATCACCTTCAGCCACTCAACCGGACTCCACTGGACCGACCACAGCTGCGTCCACTTCAGCTTCAGAAGAACCACGACCCACCACCACCCGCAATAGGTTCCTCACAGGAGCTGGAGCAAGATCACCGCCGAGCTGCTCTCCTCCTCCCTCAGCCAGAACCCACCCGCCAGCACAACGAACCCCAACGAAGCAGCCCGCAACTTCACACAGTGGCTGACCGCCTGTGCCGACGACCTCGCGCCACTAAAGAACCCTCCCAGCAGACCCAGAAGCAAGAAAGCCTCCTGGTTCACTGACGAACTCAAGGACTCCAAGAAAAACTGCCGCACCCTCGAGAAAGCCTGGCTCCTCGACCAGACCACAGACAACATGACCGCCCTCAAACATGCCAACCGCAAGCACCACCAGCTTATCCGCACCGCCAAGAAGAAATCATTGAAGGAACGACTGGACAACAACGCCCACGACAGCAAGGAACTCTTCAGCATCGTCAAGGAGTTCTCCAACCCCAGCACCGGCAATAACGACATCACTCCTTCACAAGATCTCTGCGACTCTCTCGACTCGTTCTTCCACCGCAAGATCGCCGACATCCACAACAGCTTCAGCGCACCATCCACGCACCCAACCGTCGAACCAACGCCCCCCACCGCCACCCTTCGCACCTGGACCATGGTGACCACCGAAGACACAGCCCGCACGAAGAACACCATCCACTCCGGATCTCCAACCGACCCCTGCCCCCACCACGTCTTCAACAAGGCTGACTCCATCATCGCACCCCAACTCCGGGACGTCATCAACACCTCCTTCAACACCGCCACCTTCCCGGAGAGCTGGAAGCATGCCGAGCTCAACGCCCTACTGAAGAAACCAACAGCGGACCCCACCGACCTCAAGAACTTTGGCCCCATCTCGCTCCTCCCTTTTCCTGCCAAAGTCATCGAGAAGACCGTCAACAGACAGCTTACAGCCTTCCTCGAGACGAATGGATCCCTCGACCCCTCGCAGTCCGGTTTCCGAGCCAACCACAGCACCGAGACCGCCCTCATCGCAGCCACCGACGACGTCAGAACCCTGCTCGACAACGGGGAAACAGCGGCCCTCATCCTCCTGGACCTCTCTGCAGCGTTCGACACCGTCTGCCACCGCACCCTAGTTCAACGCCTCAGCAACATCGGTATCCAAGAGAAGGCACTGGATTGGATCATCTCGTTCCTCGCCGGAAGAACACAGAGAGTCCGCCTCCCCCCGTTTCGATCCGAGGCCACCGAAGTCATCTGCGGCGTACCGCAAGGATCATCACTCAGCCCCACCCTCTTCAACGTCTACATGAGACCTCTTGCAGCCACCGCATGCCAACACAACCTCAACATCATCTCCTACGCCGACGACACCCAACTGATCCTCTCCCTCACCAGAGACCCCGCCACCGCCAGAACGAGCCTACACGAAGGGATGAAAGACGTCGCTGAGTGGATGAAGAACAGCCGCCTGAAACTGAACTCAGACAAGACGGAAGTCCTCATCCTGGGACCATCGCCCTCCGCCTGGGACGACTCCTGGTGGCCCCCCGCCCTGGGTACCACTCCCAAGCCAACAGACCACGCACGTAACCTGGGCTTCATCCTGGACTCCTCCCTCTCGATGACCAGACAAGTCAACGCCGTCTCCTCATCATGCTTCAACACCCTACGCATGCTCCGCAAGATCTTCCGATGGATCCCGACCGAAACCAGGAAGACGGTCACCCAGGCACTCGTCACCAGCCGACTGGACTACGAAAACACCCTCTACGCCGGAACCACAGCCAAGCTACAGAAAAGACTCCAACGCATCCAGAACGCCTCCGCCTGACTCATCCTGGACATCCCCCGACGCAGCCACATCTCCAGCCACCTGAGGGACCTGCACTGGCTCCCCGTCAGCAAGAGGATTACGTTCAGGCTCCTCACCCACGCACACAAATCTCTCCACGACCTGGGCCCCAAGTACCTCAACGACCGCCTGACCTTCTACACGCCCACCCGCCAGCTACGTTCTACAAGCCTTGCCCTCGCTGCCGTACCACGCATCTGAAGAGCCACCGCCGGAGGTAGATCCTTCTCCTACCTGGCGGCCAAGACATGGAACTCCCTCCCCATCCATCTGCGGCTGACCCAGGACCATCTCGCCTTCAGGAGACAACTCAAGACCTGGCTATTCGAGCAACAGCTGACCCCTCCCCCCAAACGCCTTGAGACCCTGCCGGGTGAGTAGTGCGCTATACAAATGTTATGATTGATTGATTGATTGATTGATTGTGCATCGTGACTGCTTGAGAGGAGCTGCCTATTTGATGGGGACAGTGGACATTTCAACAACAGACATGTGAGTGTTTGTACTTGTACATTATCAACTCACATTTCCCTGCAATGCAAATTGTGATTGGCCAGTGTCTACACCCAGCCGGCACCAGTTATGTCCTGTGTTCTGTTGTGGACGTGCTGCGGTTTGTGCCACATCGTTGTCAATGTTGATGTAAAAAAAAAAATCTATATTTGTAAAGCGCGAACATGTGCTCTGCATGTTATGTGTATGTGCTGCATTTTGGGGGAGTTGCCCCTGCAGCTCTGATTTTGCTGTCCTTTATCCCTATCATGCGGTGTGCCTTTGGCTTCTGTGCTTATACATGCTGAGATGTTGCATACTTGGGTAAATAGGTCTTTTGGTGGGAGTTGGGCGCTGCAGCATGGTTTGTCCGCAGATGTGCTCAGCTCAATTGTGCATGTGTGCCATTGTGCCCACCTTCCCCCAGTCCCTGGTCGTTACCCTGGTGCTGTTGTGTCCGGTTATGTTGAGCAGTGTCCGGTCCCTCGACTAGAGCCACCGTCTCCCCACTGATGACTGTGGACACCATTTCCTCCATCTCGTCCAGCTCCTCCTGTGGCGCAAGGCTCCAACCTCCAGTCTGTATTGCTGCCTTCTGGTTGTTGGCGAGTTTCAGCTTTGTTTTGCGCTTGACATCATTCCAGCGCCTCTTGACCTCTTTCATTGTCGTCTTCAGCACTCCCACTGCATTCACCTTGTCCACGATGGACTGCCATAGTCCATTTTTGGTTGCCAATGACACAGTGGAGGTGACGAACAGTTGTTGATGGTGTTCTACCACCTCCGTTATCAGGATCCTGTTTTCCTGCGGACTGAACCGCTTCTTCCTACTCTTCTTCTCCTTGGCCTTCCCTGACCCCGAGGACCCAGGCATGTCCTCCGGGGGGCTTGTGGGGTTCTGGATCTCCTCCGTACTTGCGCCGGTGACATCCATTGTGCTTCGCTGTTGTTTGGCATTTGTTTGTCAGTTTTTTTCTGCTTTTATGGTGATTTTCCCGCCTGACGCGTGTGAATTGCAGGCCTGTCGCTGGTTTTCGCATATTTTTGTATCGCAATTGGCCTCATTGCAGCTTTTTTTTGCGTTCGTATTTCGCATTTTTGCAGCGTGGCGTTGATTTTAATGCGGCCATTTGACGCGTTATCTGGTGACTATCGCATGGTACCGCCGTGTTGTGAATACTTAGTTAACAAAGAGTAATTTTCCCACGATAGACTCTGATATTGAGAGTTGCATTAAGTTACTTTTGCGATGGTTATCACACGTTCTAGAGAATATGCCCAATAAAGAGGCAAGTCCTCGCTTGTGTGTGCCTCCATACTCTTTCAGACTACTGTTTAAGCATTTCAATCCTTAATGTCCTCAGAACATTTAAAAAGTCATATTCAGTTACTCTGTGTACACACAGGGCACACACAGGGCACACACAGGACACACACAGGGCACACACGGGTTACACACAGGAGGCACACACAGTGGGCACACACAGGGCACACCGGGCATATACAGGAGGAACACACATGGTGGGTAGGATGGAGTATCCTCCTGCGTCCCTCCATTTTCGGATTGCCTGGAGCCTTTGTTGCGAGACCTACACTCTGATTCCTTTACCAAGTAGGGTTGGCTGTGTTGATGGTCCATATACAAGGACAAGAGGTTGTGAAGAGAGGCCCCCATGGCGACTTCTCCACATTGGCACCAGAGCTCTTCCCCACCCCTTATAACTGCTGCCAAGGGAGGTTGGGAGAACCTGAGCTTTGCAAACAGCTTCTTCCCTTCAACGGGGTCAATTTGTCTATGATAATACTCAGAGTCAAGGGTGTCAGTGTGTCCATGATAATCCGCAGAGTCAAGGGGATCAATTTGTCATGATAATCTTCTGAGCCAAGGGGGTCAATGTGTCTGTGATAGTCCTCATAGTCAAGGGGGTCAGTGTGTCCATGGCAATACTCAGAGTCAAGGGTTTCAATGTGTCCATGATTATCCTCATAATCAACTGAGTCAATCTGTCCACGACAATCCTCAGAGTTAAGGGAGTCAGTGCGTCCATGATAATCTTCCGAGTAAGGGGGTGAATATGTCCATCATAGTCCTCTGAGTCATGGGTGTCAATATGACCATGATAATCCTCCTAGTCAAGCGGGTCAAATTGTCCTCGATAATCCTCATAGTCAAGGGAGTCAGTTGTGCATGATAGTTTTCATAATCAAAGGGGTCAATCTGTTACGATAATCCTCGGATTTAAGGGGTCAGTGTTCCCATAATAAACCTCAGAGTCAAGGGAGTCAGTGCGTCCATGATCAACTTCAAGAGGGTCAGTGTGTTTATGATAGTCCTCTGATTCAAGGGAGTCAGAGTGTCCGTGATAATCCTCAGAGTCAAGGGGGTCAATGTGTCCATGATAATCCTCAGAGTCAAGGGGGTTCAGTGAGTCCATGATAATCCAGAGTCAAGGGAGTTAATATGTCCGTGACCATCCTCAAAGGTAAGGGGGTCAATGTGTCCATCTTAGTCCTCAAAATCAAGGGAGTGAATACGTCCATGACAGTCAACAGAGGTTTGGCTTATCTTGACTTCAGAGATGGCCATGTCTCGCCGCTCTACTTATGGCAAGCCCTTCTCGGCAGATTTGTTGTTAGGATCATCTGCTACTTCTGCATCACAATACAGTGAAATGTTGAGATATAAGGGGAAGGTTGAGGTGTAGTACTTTTGCTTGCACATTTTTCCTAAACAACCTTTTGTTTCCTCTCTTTCCATCCAGGTTTGGCGGTGGGACTTCCTCTGCTCGGTGGGGTAAGTACCAGAAAAGATGTATGCCCTGAGCCTCTGAGTAGGAACTAAACAGGGTCTTGGCTCCTCAACAGTAAGGCTGAACCAAACTTAACTACAAAGCAATACAACTGCCAGTACTGGAAAGATTTTTTCTTTTTTACCTAAACAACAGCTATGAACTAAACATAGCAGTCTGTTCTTACTTTTTAATCCTTATTTATTATGATCATTTTTTTTCAATCAGAAAGCTTTTTCATTTTTTAAAGACATTTCTGTGCATCTACAGATTTAAATATACAAAATATATACAACTTTATACAAAATTTACAAACTTTCCAGTACTGGCAGTTGTATTGCTTTGTAGCTGAGCCTCTGAGGACAGCACCAGCCTGTCTGACTGCGTTTGTCTTTTTTAATTCAATAACATTCATTGAGATGTTGATTACTACACGCTTCATCAGACTGAAAGTAACCCGCTAAAAGATGAAAGATATAAATAGACATAACCATAAACAAAGGAGTAACATCTTAATCATTATTTCAAACAATCTTCAAACCAATTAAATTATCAATGAAAAAACTGAACATGATATTCGCTCCTATTATCTATCATTAACAGTGACTGTCAGACCCTCTGTTATGACTACAGGTGCAGTTATGTTTAATTGTACCTGAGTGGGAGCAGCACAGATCTGGAGGGAGCTGCAGCTGGTTTCTCCTCGGTACAACCGGCCGTGATCTCGAGGGAGCTGCATCTGGTTTCTCCTCGGTACAACAGGCCCAGACCTTGAGGGAGCTGCAGCTGGTGTCTCCTCAATACAACAGGCCCAGATCTGGAGGGAGCTGCAGCTGGTCTCTCCCCGGTACAACAGGCCCTGATCTCGAGGGAGCTGCAGCTGGTCTCTCCCCGGTACAACAGGCCCTGATCTCGAGGGAGCTGCAGCTGGTCTCTCCCCGGTACAACAGGCCCAGATCTTGAGGGAGCTGCAGCTGGTCTCTCCCCGGTACAACAGGCCCTGATCTCGAGGGAGCTGCAGCTGGTCTCTCCCCGGTACAACAGGCCCAGATCTGGAGGGAGTTGCAGCTGGTTTCTCCTCGGTACAACAGGCCCTGATCTCGAGGGAGCTGCAGCTGGTCTCTCCCCGGTACAACAGGCCCAGATCTGGAGGGAGTTGCAGCTGGTTTCTCCTCGGTACAACAGGCCCTGATCTCGAGGGAGCTGCAGCTGGTCTCTCCCCGGTACAACAGGCCCTGATCTCGAGGGAGCTGCAGCTGGTTTCTCCCCGGTACAACAGGCCCAGATCTTGAGGGAGCTGCAGCTGGTTTCTCCTCGGTACAACAGGCCCTGATCTCGAGGGAGCTGCAGCTGGTTTCTTCTCGTTACAACAGGCCCAGATCTCGAGGGAGCTGCAGCTGGTTTCTTCTCGTTACAACAGGCCCAGATCTTGAGGGAGCTGCAGCTGGTTTCTCCTCGGTACAACAGGCCCAGATCTTGAGGGAGCTGCAGCTGGTTTCTCCTCGGTACAACAGGCCCAGGTCTTGAGGGCACTGCAGCTGGTTTCTCCTCAGTACAACAGGCCCAGATCTGGAGGGAGCTGCAGCTGGTTTCTCCTCGGTTCAACAGGCCCTGATCTTGAGGGAGCTGCAGCTGGTTTCTCCTCAGTACAACAGGCCCAGGTCTTGAGGGCACTGCAGCTGGTTTCTCCTCAGTAAAACAGGCCCAGGTCTTGAGGGAGCTGCAGCTGGTTTCTCCTCAGTACAACAGGCCCAGATCTGGAGGGAGCTGCAGCTAGTTTCTCCTCAGTACAACAGGCCCAGGTCTTGAGGGCACTGCAGCTGGTTTCTCCTCAGTAAAACAGGCCCAGGTCTTGAGGGAGCTGCAGCTGGTTTCTCCTCAGTACAACAGGCCCAGATCTGGAGGGAGCTGCAGCTGGTCTCTCCCCGGTACAACAGGCCCTGACCTTGAGGGAGCTGCAGCTGGTTTCTCCTCAGTACAACAGGCCCAGGTCTTGAGGGCACTGCAGCTGGTTTCTCCTCAGTACAACAGGCCCAGGTCTTGAGGGAGCTGCAGCTGGTTTCTCCCCGGTACAACAGGCCCAGATCTGGAGGGAGCTGCAGCTGGTTTCTCCTCGGTTCAACAGGCCCTGATCTTGAGGGAGCTGCAGCTGGTTTCTCCTCAGTACAACAGGCCCAGGTCTTGAGGGCACTGCAGCTGGTTTCTCCTCAGTAAAACAGGCCCAGACCTTGAGGGAGCTGCAGCTGGTTTCTCCCCGGTACAACAGGCCCAGATCTGGAGGGAGCTGCAGCTGGTTTCTCCTCGGTTCAACAGGCCCTGATCTCGAGGGAGCTGCAGCTGGTTTCTTCTCGGTACAACAGGCCCAGGCCTTGAGGGAGCTGCAGCTGGTTTCTCCCCGGTACAACAGGCCCAGATCTGGAGGGAGCTGCAGCTGGTTTCTCCTCGGTTCAACAGGCCCTGATCTTGAGGGAGCTGCAGCTGGTTTCTCCTCAGTACAACAGGCCCAGGTCTTGAGGGCACTGCAGCTGGTTTCTCCTCAGTTAAACAGGCCCAGGTCTTGAGGGAGCTGCAGCTGGTTTCTCCTCAGTACAACAGGCCCAGATCTGGAGGGAGCTGCAGCTGGTCTCTCCCCGGTACAACAGGCCCTGACCTTGAGGGAGCTGCAGCTGGTTTCTCCTCAGTACAACAGGCCCAGGTCTTGAGGGCACTGCAGCTGGTTTCTCCTCAGTAAAACAGGCCCAGGTCTTGAGGGAGCTGCAGCTGGTTTCTCCTGAGTACAACAGGCCCAGATCTGGAGGGAGCTGCAGCTGGTCTCTCCCCGGTACAACAGGCCCTGACCTTGAGGGAGCTGCAGCTGGTTTCTCCTCAGTACAACAGGCCCAGGTCTTGAGGGCACTGCAGCTGGTTTCTCCTCAGTACAACAGGCCCAGATCTGGAGGGAGCTGCAGCTGGTTTCTCCTCGGTTCAACAGGCCCTGATCTTGAGGGAGCTGCAGCTGGTTTCTCCTCAGTACAACAGGCCCAGGTCTTGAGGGCACTGCAGCTGGTTTCTCCTCAGTAAAACAGGCCCAGGTCTTGAGGGAGCTGCAGCTGGTTTCTCCTCAGT
The DNA here is from genome assembly GCF_964261635.1 of Lissotriton helveticus. NCBI lineage: Eukaryota > Metazoa > Chordata > Amphibia > Caudata > Salamandridae > Lissotriton > Lissotriton helveticus. Next base: position 502,373,102 of record NC_136062.1, read on the forward strand.
ACAACAGGCCCATATCTGGAGGGAGCTGCAGCTGGTCTCTCCCCGGTACAACAGGCCCAGATCTGGAGGGAGCTGCAGCTGGTTTCTCCTCGGTTCAACAGGCCCAGGTCTTGAGGGAGCTGCAGCTGGTTTCTCCTCAGTACAACAGGCCCAGACCTTGAGGGAGCTGCAGCTGGTTTCTCCTCAGTTCAACAGGCCCTGATCTCGAGGGAGCTGCAGCTGGTTTCTCCTCAGTACAACAGGCCCTGATCTCAAGGGAGCTGCCACTGGTTTCTCCTCGGTACAACAGGCCCAGATCTTGACGGAGCTGCAGCTTGTTTCTCCTCAGTACAACAGGCCCTGATCTCGAGGGAGCTGCAGCTGGTTTCTCCTCAGTACAACAGGCCCTGATCTCGAGGGAGCTGCCACTGGTTTCTCCTCGGTACAACAGGCCCAGATCTTGACAGAGCTGCAGCTTGTTTCTCCTCAGTACAACAGGCCCAGACCTTGAGGGAGCTGCATCTGGTTTCTCCTCAGTACAACAGGCCCTGATCTCGAGGGAGTTGCAGCTGGTTTCTCCTCAGTACAACAGGCCCAAGCCTTGAGGGCACTGCAGCTGGTTTCTCCTCAGTAAAACAGGCCCAGACCATGAGGGAGCTGCAGCTGGTTTCTCCTCGGTACAACAGGCCCAGATCTTGAGGGAGCTGCAGCTGGATTCTCCTCAGTACAACAGGCCCAGATCTTGAGGGAGCTGCAGCTGGTTTCTCCTCGGTACAACTGGCCCAGGTCTTGAGGGAGCTGCAGCTGGTTTCTCCTCGGTACAACAGGCCCTGATCTTGAGGGAGCTGCAGCTGGTTTTTCCTCAGTACAACAGGCCCTGATCTCGAGGGAGCTGCAGCTGGTTTCTCCTCGGTACAACAGGCCCAGATCTTGAGGGAGCTGCAGCTGGTTTCTCCTCAGTACAACAGGCCCTGATCTCGAGGGAGCTGCAGCTGGTTTCTCCTCGGTACAACAGGCCCAGGTCTTGAGGGAGCTGCAGCTGGTTTTTCCTCAGTACAACAGGCCCAGGTTTTGAGGAGCTGCAGCTGGTTTCTCCTCAGTACAACAGGCCCAGATCTGGAGGGAGTTGCAGCTGGTTTCTCCCCGGTACAACAGGCCCAGATCTCGAGGGAGCTGCAGCTGGTCTCTCCCCGGTACAACAGGCCCAGATCTGGAGGGAGTTGCAGCTGGTTTCGCCCCGGTACAACAGGCCCAGATCTGGAGGGAGTTGCAGCTGGTTTCTCCTCGGTACAACAGGCCCTGATCTCGAGGGAGCTGCAGCTGGTCTCTCCCCGGTACAACAGGCCCAGATCTCGAGGGAGCTGCAGCTGGTTTCTTCTCAGTACAACAGGCCCAGATCTTGAGGGAGCTGCAGCTGGTTTCTCCTCGGTACAACAGGCCCTGATCTCGAGGGAGCTGCAGCTGGTTTCTTCTCGTTACAACAGGCCCAGATCTCGAGGGAGCTGCAGCTGGTTTCTTCTCGTTACAACAGGCCCAGATCTTGAGGGAGCTGCAGCTGGTTTCTCCTCGGTACAACAGGCCCAGATCTTGAGGGAGCTGCAGCTGGTTTCTCCTCGGTACAACAGGCCCAGGTCTTGAGGGCACTGCAGCTGGTTTCTCCTCAGTACAACAGGCCCAGATCTGGAGGGAGCTGCAGCTGGTTTCTCCTCGGTTCAACAGGCCCTGATCTTGAGGGAGCTGCAGCTGGTTTCTCCTCAGTACAACAGGCCCAGGTCTTGAGGGCACTGCAGCTGGTTTCTCCTCAGTAAAACAGGCCCAGGTCTTGAGGGAGCTGCAGCTGGTTTCTCCTCAGTACAACAGGCCCAGATCTGGAGGGAGCTGCAGCTAGTTTCTCCTCAGTACAACAGGCCCAGGTCTTGAGGGCACTGCAGCTGGTTTCTCCTCAGTAAAACAGGCCCAGGTCTTGAGGGAGCTGCAGCTGGTTTCTCCTCAGTACAACAGGCCCAGATCTGGAGGGAGCTGCAGCTGGTCTCTCCCCGGTACAACAGGCCCTGACCTTGAGGGAGCTGCAGCTGGTTTCTCCTCAGTACAACAGGCCCAGGTCTTGAGGGCACTGCAGCTGGTTTCTCCTCAGTACAACAGGCCCAGGTCTTGAGGGAGCTGCAGCTGGTTTCTCCCCGGTACAACAGGCCCAGATCTGGAGGGAGCTGCAGCTGGTTTCTCCTCGGTTCAACAGGCCCTGATCTTGAGGGAGCTGCAGCTGGTTTCTCCTCAGTACAACAGGCCCAGGTTTTGAGGGCACTGCAGCTGGTTTCTCCTCAGTAAAACAGGCCCAGACCTTGAGGGAGCTGCAGCTGGTTTCTCCCCGGTACAACAGGCCCAGATCTGGAGGGAGCTGCAGCTGGTTTCTCCTCGGTTCAACAGGCCCTGATCTCGAGGGAGCTGCAGCTGGTTTCTTCTCGGTACAACAGGCCCAGGCCTTGAGGGAGCTGCAGCTGGTTTCTCCCCGGTACAACAGGCCCAGATCTGGAGGGAGCTGCAGCTGGTTTCTCCTCGGTTCAACAGGCCCTGATCTTGAGGGAGCTGCAGCTGGTTTCTCCTCAGTACAACAGGCCCAGGTCTTGAGGGCACTGCAGCTGGTTTCTCCTCAGTTAAACAGGCCCAGGTCTTGAGGGAGCTGCAGCTGGTTTCTCCTCAGTACAACAGGCCCAGATCTGGAGGGAGCTGCAGCTGGTCTCTCCCCGGTACAACAGGCCCTGACCTTGAGGGAGCTGCAGCTGGTTTCTCCTCAGTACAACAGGCCCAGGTCTTGAGGGCACTGCAGCTGGTTTCTCCTCAGTAAAACAGGCCCAGGTCTTGAGGGAGCTGCAGCTGGTTTCTCCTGAGTACAACAGGCCCAGATCTGGAGGGAGCTGCAGCTGGTCTCTCCCCGGTACAACAGGCCCTGACCTTGAGGGAGCTGCAGCTGGTTTCTCCTCAGTACAACAGGCCCAGGTCTTGAGGGCACTGCAGCTGGTTTCTCCTCAGTACAACAGGCCCAGATCTGAAGGGAGCTGCAGCTGGTTTCTCCTCGGTTCAACAGGCCCTGATCTTGAGGGAGCTGCAGCTGGTTTCTCCTCAGTACAACAGGCCCAGGTCTTGAGGGCACTGCAGCTGGTTTCTCCTCAGTAAAACAGGCCCAGGTCTTGAGGGAGCTGCAGCTGGTTTCTCCTCAGTACAACAGGCCCATATCTGGAGGGAGCTGCAGCTGGTCTCTCCCCGGTACAACAGGCCCAGATCTGGAGGGAGCTGCAGCTGGTTTCTCCTCGGTTCAACAGGCCCAGGTCTTGAGGGAGCTGCAGCTGGTTTCTCCTCAGTACAACAGGCCCAGACCTTGAGGGAGCTGCAGCTGGTTTCTCCTCAGTTCAACAGGCCCTGATCTCGAGGGAGCTGCAGCTGGTTTCTCCTCAGTACAACAGGCCCTGATCTCAAGGGAGCTGCCACTGGTTTCTCCTCGGTACAACAGGCCCAGATCTTGACGGAGCTGCAGCTTGTTTCTCCTCAGTACAACAGGCCCTGATCTCGAGGGAGCTGCAGCTGGTTTCTCCTCAGTACAACAGGCCCTGATCTCGAGGGAGCTGCCACTGGTTTCTCCTCGGTACAACAGGCCCAGATCTTGACAGAGCTGCAGCTTGTTTCTCCTCAGTACAACAGGCCCAGACCTTGAGGGAGCTGCATCTGGTTTCTCCTCAGTACAACAGGCCCTGATCTCGAGGGAGTTGCAGCTGGTTTCTCCTCAGTACAACAGGCCCAAGCCTTGAGGGCACTGCAGCTGGTTTCTCCTCAGTAAAACAGGCCCAGACCATGAGGGAGCTGCAGCTGGTTTCTCCTCGGTACAACAGGCCCAGATCTTGAGGGAGCTGCAGCTGGATTCTCCTCAGTACAACAGGCCCAGATCTTGAGGGAGCTGCAGCTGGTTTCTCCTCGGTACAACTGGCCCAGGTCTTGAGGGAGCTGCAGCTGGTTTCTCCTCGGTACAACAGGCCCTGATCTTGAGGGAGCTGCAGCTGGTTTCTCCTCGGTACAACTGGCCCAGGTCTTGAGGGAGCTGCAGCTGGTTTCTCCTCGGTACAACAGGCCCTGATCTTGAGGGAGCTGCAGCTGGTTTTTCCTCAGTACAACAGGCCCTGATCTCGAGGGAGCTGCAGCTGGTTTCTCCTCGGTACAACAGGCCCAGATCTTGAGGGAGCTGCAGCTGGTTTCTCCTCAGTACAACAGGCCCTGATCTCGAGGGAGCTGCAGCTGGTTTCTCCTCGGTACAACAGGCCCAGGTCTTGAGGGAGCTGCAGCTGGTTTTTCCTCAGTACAACAGGCCCAGGTTTTGAGGAGCTGCAGCTGGTTTCTCCTCAGTACAACAGGCCCAGGTCTGGAGGGAGCTGCAGCTGGTTTTTCCTCAGTACAACAGGCCCAGGTCTAGAGGGAGCTGCAGCTGGTTTCTCCTCAGTACAACAGGCCCTGATCTCGAGGGAGTTGCAGCTGGTTTCTCCTCAGTACAACAGGCCCAGGCCTTGAGGGAGCTGCAGCTGGTCTCTCCTCGGTACAACAGGCCCTGATCTTGAGGGAGCTGCAGCTGGTTTCTCCTCGGTACAACAGGCCCTGATCTCGAGGGAGCTGCAGCTGGTTTCTCCTCAGTAAAACAGGCCCAGATCTTGAGGGAGCTGCAGCTGGTTTCTCCTCGGTACAACAGGCCCAGATCTTGAGGGAGCTGCAGCGGGTTTCTCCGCAGTACAACAGGCCCAGGTCTGGAGGGAGCTGCAGCTGGTTTCTCCTCAGTACAACAGGCCCTGATCTGGAGGGAGCTGCAGCTGGTCTCTCCCCGGTACAACAGGCCCTGACCTTGAGGGAGCTGCAGCTGGTTTCTCCTCAGTACAACAGGCCCTGATCTGGAGGGAGCTGCAGCTGGTTTCTCCTCCTTACAACAGGCCCAGATCTCGAGGGAGCTGCATCTGGTTTCTCCTCGGTACAACAGGCCCAGATCTCGAAGGAGCTGCATCTGGTTTCTCCTTGGTACAACAGGCCCAGATCTTGATGGAGCTGCAGCTGGTTTCTCCTTGGTGCAACAGGCCCAGATCTCGAGGGAGCTGCATCTGGTTTTTCCTTAGTACAAGAGGCCCTGATCTGGAGGCAGCTGCAGCTGGTTTCTAGTCGGTACAACAGGCCCAGACCCAGAGGGAGCTGCAGCTGGTTTCTGGGAAGAGACACCACTGATCGCCAGCTATTGCCATGGAAATTGTTCTTAAATCTTTGCTGTTACTTTCACTTGGGTACAGATTTGAACCAGCGTGACACTATGAATGTAGTAGATGGACTCATCTGCTAGAGGGAGTATGGTTCAAATACATCTGTGAGAAAGGCATTTACCTACCTCTCTGCAAGAAGCTCCTATAGGGTCAAGGGTGATCTGTTCATGAAGGAGCAGCCATGCAGATGTACTCATATGTGTACCTACAGATGTCCTCACATGTGTACCTACAGATGTATTCACATTTGTACCTACAGATGTACTCATATGTGTACCTACAGATGTACTCACATGTCAACCTACAGATGTACTCACATGTCAACCTACAGATGTACTCACATGTGTACCTACAGATGTACTCACACATGTACCTACAGATGAACTCACATGTCAACCTACAAATGTACTCACATGTGTACCTACAGATGTACTCACACATGTACCTACAGATGAACTCACATGTCAACCTACAGATGTACTCACATGTGTACCTATAGATGTACTCATATGTCAACCTACAGATGTACTCACATGTGTACCTATAGATGTACTCACATGTGTACCTTCAGATGTACTCATATGTGTACCTACAGATGTACTCACATGTGTACCTATAGATGTACTCACATGTGTACCTACAGATGTACTCCCATGTGTACCTACAGATGTACTCACATGTGTACCTATAGATGTACTCACATGTGTACATACAGATGAACTCACATGTGCAGCTACAGAAGTACTCAAATGTGTACCTACAAATGTACTCACATGTGCAGCTACAGATGTACTCACATGTGTACCTACAAATGTACTCACATGTGTACCTACAGATGTACTCACATGTGTACCTATAGATGTACTCACATGTGTACATACAGATGAACTCACATGTGCAGCTACAGAAGTACTCAAATGTGTACCTACAAATGTACTCACATGTGCAGCTACAGATTTACTCACATGTGTACCTACAAATGTACTCACATGTGCAGCTACAGATCTACTCACATGTGTACCTACAGATGTATTCACATGTGTACATACAGATGTACTCACATGTGTACATACAGATGTACTCACATATGTACCTACAGATGTACTCACATGTGCAGCTACAGATGTACTCACATGTGCAGCTACAGATGTACTTACATGTGTACATACTGATGTACTCACATGTTCAGCTCCAGATGTACTCACATGCGTACCTACAATTGTACTCACATGTGTACCTACAAATGTACTCACATGTGCAGCTACAGATCTACTCACATGTGTACCTACAGATGTATTCACATGTGTACATACAGATGTACTCACATGTGTACATACAGATGTACTCATCTGTGTACCTACAGATGAACTCACATGTGCAGCTACAGAAGTACTCCAATGTGTACCTACAAATGTACTCACATGTGCAGCTACAGATGTACTCACATGTGTACCTACAAATGTACTCACATGTGCAGCTACAGATTTACTCACATATGTACCTACAAATGTACTCACATGTACAGCTACAGATCTACTCAGATGTGTACCTACAGATGTATTCACATGTGTACATACAGATGTACTCACATGTGTACCTACAGATGTACTCACATGTGCAGCTACAGATGTACTTACATGTGTACATACTGATGTACTCACATTTTCAGCTACAGATGTACTCACATGTGTACCTACAAATGTACTCACATGTGCAGCTACAGATCTACTCACATGTGTACCTACAGATGTATTCACATGTGTACATACAGATGTACTCACATGTGTACATACAGATGTACTCACATGTGTACCTACAGATGTATTCACATGTGTACATACATATGTACTCCCTGTGCAGCTACAGATGTACTCACATGTGTACCCTCAAATGTACTCACATATGTCCTACAGATGTACTCACATGTGCAGCTACAGATCTACTCACATGTGTACCTACAGATGTATTCACATGTGTACATACAGATGTACTCACATGTGTACATACAGATGTACTCACATGTGTACCTACAGATGTACTCACATGTGTACATACATATGTACTCCCTGTGCAGCTACAGATGTACTCACATGTGTACCCTCAAATGTACTCACATATGTCCTACAGATGTACTCACATGTGAACATACAGATGTACTCACATGTGTACATACAGATGTACTCACATGTTCAGCTACAGATGTACTCACATGTGTACATACAGATGTACTCACATGTTCAGCTACAGATGTACTCACATGTGTACATACAGATGTACTCACATGTGCGGCTACAGATGTACTCACCTGTGTACTGGCAGATGTATTGACATGTGTACCTACAGATGTACTCACCTGTGTACCTACAGATGTATTCACATGTGTACATACAGATGTACTCACCTGTGTACATACAGATGTACTCACCTGTGCACGTACAGGTGTACTCACCAGTGTACCTACAGATGTATTCACATGTGTACATACAGATGTACTCACCTGTGTACATACAGATGTACTCACCTGTGTACATACAGATGTACTCACTTGTGCACGTACAGGTGTACTCACCAGTGTACCTACAGATGTATTCACATGTGTACATACAGATGTAATCACATGTGTACATACAGATGCACTCACATGTGTACCTACAGATGTACTCACATGTACAGCTACAGATGTACTTACATGTGTACATACTGATGAACTCACATTTTCAGCTACAGATGTACTCACATGTGTACCTACAAATGTACTCACATGTGCAGCTACAGATCTACTCACATGTGTACCTACAGATGTATTCACATGTGTACATACAGATGTACTCACATGTGTACATACAGATGTGCTCACATGTGTACCTACAGATGTATTCACATGTGTACATACATATGTACTCCCTGTGCAGCTACAGATGTACTCACATGTGTACCCTCAAATGTACTCACATATGTCCTACAGATGTACTCACATGTGTACATACAGATGTACTCACATGTGTACATACAGATGTACTCACATGTTCAGCTACAGATGTACTCACATGTGTACATACAGATGTACTCACATGTTCAGCTACAGATGTACTCACATGTGTACATACAGATGTACTCACATGTGCGGCTACAGATGTACTCACCTGTGTACCGGCAGATGTATTCACATGTGTACCTACAGATGTACTCACCTGTGTACCTACAGATGTATTCACATGTGTACATACAGATGTACTCACCTGTGTACATACAGATGTACTCACCTGTGTACATACAGATGTACTCACCTGTGCACGTACAGGTGTACTCACCAGTGTACCTACAGATGTATTCACATGTGTACATACAGATGTACTCACCTGTGTACATACAGATGTACTCACCTGTGCACGTACATATTTACCTACACTTTTACCTACTGTTCTACTTCCTTGCTTGTCTTTTCTGGCCACGAGGCAGTGCATCCTCCCCTCTGGCCCTTCCTGTCATTGGCCAGGGAGCCCTGACACTCATCCTTCCTGTAACAACAGCTGAACTCTGGACCCCACTCTACATTCAGACATGTGATATGTGTCACCCTGTAGGGGATACGCCTCCCATGGATCTGTCCAGCCTGCCCCTCACCTTCTAAGGCATGTCCTATGGCTCTCAGACACATCCCGCGCAGGTGAAGCATAAAGAGAGAAGCCTGTCAGGATTCTGGATGAGTTGGTGATAAAGGAAAGAAAAAACTAGCTTTGACAGAGCCAATAGGTTTCTTTTAAAATAGTGAGATAGTTATATATTTAGGTTAATTGTAAAGCACACACTTACTCATATTTTAGAGTCTCCCGGCACTGAAATGAGGACCTTACCTGCCCCCCTCCACTTGGATGTTGGCCGCAGGGGATGGTGCCCCCTAGGCCCAAGAAGGCTTCCCTCCCATTTTCTATTGTATTTGTCCCTGGGGGATGGGATAACCAGGGCCAATTTATGGTCAGGGAAGGGGTAGTTTGACCCACCTCCCCTGAATATATTTGTTTTGGGCTCAAGGGATGGGGTCTCCAGAGCTCGAAGGCGGAACCCACCCTGTGCATGGCAAAGGATCTCCATGGTGCCGGGTTGGCAGCCTGCTGGGGGTATGGCCACAGGGCCTAGTGGCTGCCAGGTTGACTGCCTGCGGGGAGTTGGAAGCAGGGCCCTGCTGCCAAATCTTGCTGTGCACGGTCAAAGACCATGAGCAGTGTGGAGTTGGCGGCCTGTGGGGGATTTGCAAAATTGGCCAGGCCCTGTGGACGACCCCTCGCCTCGCACGGCCAAAGGCCATACGCAGCGGGGGGTTGTCTTTAAGTATGTTAATCAAAAATTTCTTTATGTGAAAAAAATCTAGAAATTCTCTGAAATAACTAAAGAATTAGGTAACATTATAGTTAGGTGTGAATATAAGATCTGTTTCCTTTAAAAAAACTTAGAAATTCACTGAAAAATCCAGAGGTTGAAGCAACGTTATAGTTAGGTGAATGTCAGTGAAAACATTAACATTCTGAGCAAAACAAAAATTGAAATTGACGAGTCATAGTTAAATATAACTTGCGTCCAGCCGTGCACTGCTTATGACCCCAGATAACATAACGCGTTTTTTGTAAAGCGCACTTTTATCCGTAGGCATCTTGGCTCTGAATAACAGATGTTTGTTGTTACCAAACACAATGGTACTCATTTTATTGACCTCAGAAAGATGAAAGGCTGAGGGGTTCCACTGTGATTTGAACTTGTGACAATGAGATCAAATACAGGCCCCTGCAGGTGACATATTAGTCCACTGACCCACCAGACTAGACTCATGGCATGTTCTATGACAAAATGTATGACATCACTGATGACATCTCAAATGACTCATTGCTGACGTTACAAACATCATCATCCAAGCTTCTTTTGTACCCATTTCTCGATAAACTAATCTGGCATTCGAGGCCTGAAAATAATAGCAAAATTGTTTAGAATAATATGAAGCATCTACAGTGCCCTCACAGATACCACTCCCTTAGGTGTAGAGAGCACGGGTTATGTGCGACATGGACACTGTCCCTTACACTTCACGGGCAGCGTAGTTCCCATTAACAATCACCAGCAGATCTATGGGAAACCCTCATTGCACACAGTGTTCAATATGACTACAACTGTCCAGAGAAAGCCAAGTTCCTCAAGATACTCAATGTCTGTTTCAAAATCAATGCCCTGACAGTTTTTGACTGTATCAAACCCCTCACAGTCAATCAATCAATCAGCGGGTCTGGTAGAGTGCGGCTTATCACCTCGGTAGGTGTCCAGGTGCTGAAAGGTTGTTCGAGCCTCGGTCGGCGAGTGATGGTGGTCGAAGCGCCAAGACTTGAGCTACTTCTTGAAGTCCTTCAGAGATGGAGAGGTGAGCAGGTGTAGGTGGAGGTCGTTCCAGGACTTGGCAGCGAGGTCGGAGAAGGAATGGCCTCCACAGCAGCTACGACGGATGCAGGGTATATGGGCCACGGCAAGGGGGAGGATTGAAGCTCTCTGTTCGGTTGGTGGAATGTCAGGTGGTTGTTGATGTGGGCAGGTCCATATTCATGGAGGGCTTTGTAGGCGTGCGTAAGGAGTTTGAAGAGGCATCTTTCCTGGACGGTGATCCAGTGGAGAGCTCTGAGGTGAGGGGTGATGCTGGTTCTTCTGCGTGTGGTCGAGGATGAGTCTTGCCGTAGAGTTCTGGATGGTTTGCAGGCAATTCAGGAGCTGTTTGTTGTTTCTGCGTAAAGTGTGTTGCCATAGTTGAGTCGGCTGGAGATGAGGGATTGGGCGACTGGCTTCCGAGTAGAGACAGGGATCTATTGGAAGATCCTGTGGAGCATGCAGAAGGTTTGGAAGCAGGCAGAGGAGACAACGTTTATCTGTTGCTTCATGGCAAGATGGGTGCCCAGGAGGATTCTGATGCTGTGTGCATGATTGTGGGGGTGGTCGCGAGGCTGAGTGTGCGTGCGAGGGGCCACTAGATGTGGCTCTAGGGGGAGGGCTTGTTCCTGAAGATACATTTTCGGCAGCCGGTCTTCATCCATTTGGCGACATCTGAGGAAGTATGTATGTATGTATCTAGTGTATTTGTAAAGCGCAGGATTCACCCCGAAGCGGTATCTACGTGCTGTCGAGGAGCTAGAGTCAGACAGGCACGAGCCACCACAACTTAGGCTTTAAACAATTTCGTCTTCAGGAGTTTCCTGAAGTGAGTGAGACTGGGGCATTTGCGCAAGTTCTCCGGTAAGGTGTTCCAGTATTTCGGAGCCAGATAGGAAACCGTTTTGCCTCCTGATCGGATTTTCCGAAAATGCAGGACCACTAGCAGCCCCATACCTTCCGATCTGAGACGGCGGTTCGGACAATACATGTTAACCTTGTCTTGGGCTCGCACCATAAAGGCAGCCGAGCTTACATTTTATTCTCTGGTGGAAAGGGAGCCAGTGGAGAAATTTCAACAATGGCCACGGGGAAGTGTGCAGTGGTTTCTTGAGGGCTAGGTGTGCAGCCACATTTTGGACAATCTGCAATCTGCTAAGCAGAAATTCGTTCGCGGCTGCCAATAGAGCATTGCAATAGTCCAGGCAACCAATAAGCAGAGCCTGAATTAGGGTTCTGCGTACAGAAAGGGGCAGCCTTAAGAACTCTCCATGAAGGAGACTGAGAGTATGGTAGCAGGTCCCTACAGTGGTCAAGATTTGGTCTTTCATAGATAGCTGTGCATCCAGTTGGGCTCCTAGATTTTGGCCAGCAAGATGGGAGAGGGAGCAGGGCCCAGCACTGTTGGCCACCACTCAGGGGTCCAGGCGGTTTGTTTAGCAACAAACAGCAAGATTTCAGTTTTTTGCCACGTTTAGCTGTAGGAAATGCTCCATCATCCACTCTGATATGGCTAACATGCCCTTAGCAAAACGCTGATCAACTAGCTCCGTGTCTTTATCAAAAGACAGGAGTAGTTGCGTGTCGTCCGCGTAAGAGAACAGCGTAAAGCCGCACTCCCGGATGACTTTAGCAAGGGGGACCACATAGATGTTGAATAAAGTCGTGCTCAAACAGGAGCTCTGGGGCATCCCCTTGTTAAGCTTCAGGATTTGCGATCGAAAAGAGCCCGGGTGGGTTGATGGTCTGCGAGCGTTGGTCTAAGAAGCTTAAAAGCCAGTCCAGAGCTTGTCCCTGCAGACTGGCCTCTCTTATTTGCAGTATCAGCTTCTGATGAGAGACCGTGTCAAAAGCTGCTGTCAGATCCAACAAGACCAACAGCCCAGCTTTATTATCATCCGAGGCCAGTTTGATATAATCAGTGACCCCGATGAGAGTTGTCTCTGTGGAGTGATTAGATCTGAACCCAGACTGCGAGGGAACAAGGATACCATTGTCCTCGAGGTGGTTCATTAATTGGGTATTAACACGACTCTCCGCCATTTTATTCAAAAGCGGTAGAAGCAAGTTGGGACGATAATTGGAAAGTACTTCGGTCGGCACCTGCTCTTTCTTCTTAATCGGAAGCACTTAGGCGGTTTTCCAGTCAAGAGGCAGACTACCCTCACTTAAAGAGGTATTCACAGTCTCAGCAATAGGGGCGGCTAGGAGAGGGGCGAGGAGAGCATGTTTGTGGGCAGGCATAACATCCAGAGGGGATCCGTTTTTTCCAATCTTAGCATGGCTTCCACCTGCGAGACCTGAATAGAATTAAAATAATTCAGGGCTTTACCCAAGCATTCTAGTGGTACAGATTCAGAGATGGAAGACATCACCGGATTAGTGTTTTGTAAAAATTGATTGTAATTTGAATAGGTTTCATCATCAAAGTACACAGCTAACTTATCACACAGTTCCTGCGAGGAAGTAATCTGCTGGGTGCAAGCAGAGGGATTGGTAAAGGAGTTCAGAATATTATAAAGCTCCTTTGATGAATTTCCTGCCTGATTGAGTTTAGTGATCAGGTGATCTTTACGTGCCTTTGTAAAATTCTTATGGTAGACGTTGTGTGCCAATTTAAATTTAAATCTTTCACTTTCCAACTGGGATTTGCACCAGGATTTTTCCCTTCGTTAGTCAACAGTGTACCAATCTTCACTTTTTGTTCGAGCTGATGTGTCACAGTTGCCAGCCTATCTATCACATCGCACACGGTATAATTAAAAGCCCTGAGTTTCATAGTGACATCCATATGTTCATTAAAAACTGGAGGGACCTTTACGAACTTCGGGAAATACTCTGGATATCAAATAAACTGGAGTAAATCGGTATTGTTCATGCTCTGGGGGGCGGTTCCCCGTCTCCCACAGAATTGCATGATTGAAGTAGCAGTGGAGGGCTTTCGATATCTAGGAATCTATGCCTGACCCAACCCTTTTTTATGATCGCAACTTAGCCCCCCCACTGGCCCGGCTAAAAACAGATGTTAAACATTGGAGGTCCCTGCCCCTGTGTTTGAAAGGTCGCGCTGCCCTCTTTAACCCCTTCAATGTTCATGACGAGCGGAGCTTGTCATGAGCCACGGCGCTCCAGCGCTCATGACGAGCTCAGCTCGTCATGACCCATGGAACGCTCAGGTGCGGGGAGAATTCTGAGCGTTCCACGGGAGCCAATGCACCTGTGACGAGCTCAGCTCGTCATGAGCACAGGAGCGCCGTGCCTCATGACGAGCTGAGCTCGTCATGAGCATGCGGGTGCTGTGCGCACCCCCCTACCCCCCAGCACAGCGGGGGAATTACCCCCGCAGTGAAGAGGTTAAGGTGCTATCTCTTCCCCGGTTTTTATATATTCTCCAGAATTGCCCACATCGAGTTCAAGACACGTATTTCTCAGCAGTGGAGGGCGAAATCCGCACACTGCTCTGGGACGGTAGACCCCCCCCCAAATCGCTATCCACAATTGACAAAAGAATGGTATGATGGGGGAATAGCCCTCCCAGGTCTTAAACTCTACTACTGGGCCTCACAATTGGTGGTGGTAAACCAGTGGATCTATCGCTCTCCTTGTGATCCTGCCTATATGTTAGACAAATATCAGACTGGACGTTCTGGTTATCTTGGAGTGTTGTACTCCAAAGTGAAAGGTGGGTGATATTTTGGGCCTCTCTCTCATACTGTAGCGATCTGGCACCATGTAAACTCACGTCTGGGATGGTCAAATGTACTCACAAGAGCAACACCCCTATGGTATGCCCAACAGCTGGGTTCTCTTTGCCATCAACCCGGCTTTGATAAGTGGGACACTATCGGGATATCCGTGGTCGCAGACCTGATTAAAAGAGGGTCGATCCTAAGTTTTAAGGAGCTCCAGGAACAATATAGGATGGCGCAGTGGGAACTGTTTAGATACACGCAAATTCAACACACCTTCACCACAGCCCTCCCCGACCTCATAGAGATACTAGAATCATAATAGGGAAAGCGTTGGATAGCGTAGGGGTAAAAATTACTATTCCCACTCCAAAGGGTGCAACAGTAGGGAAAGCGTTGGATAGTGTAGGGGTAAAAATTACCATTCCCACTCCAGAGAGTGCAACAGTAGGGAAAGCGCAGGATAGTGTAGGGGTAAAAATTAATATTCCCACTCCAAAGAGTGCAACAGTAGGGAAAGCGTTGGATAGCGGTGAGGTAAAAATTACTATTCCCACTCCAGAGAGTGCAACAGTAGGGAGAAAGAGAGAGACAAAGAGACAGAGAGAGAGAGAGAGAGAAGGGGAGAAATAAGTTGTGAAAAAGCTTTCCCATAAGAGCAAGCAAAGAGTGTAGAAAAATTGCGCATCTAACAGACAAGTCAATATCCATGTAAAATGGGTTATGTAATATGGTCATGAACTCTTTAATGACTCTTTAACAGTGCCAACACCTAGATGTGAGATGACACAAAGCTGGATAGTCGTGAATGTTGTTTCTCAAACTTGCTGTTCTGTGCCAAACATGCTTGTGCTGTATAGTTTACTCTGTTATTAGAGTCACTGGTATTAGGTACGGCTTGTGTTGCTGTAGCCGGGCCCCGTAAGTATCCTGTGCACTGATTTAGTGCTGGTTATTTGGTGATAATGTGCTCTGGATTCGCCTGGTGAGTTAATGGCGAAGACACACAACTAGTAGAAAGGAATTTCTTTGGGGGGAGGTAAACATCTTGATCCATGAAGAATGGCGTAAGGTACAGGCAATGCTTGAGACATTGAGAATTTCGAGTGAGCTGGATTTAGGACCTATTTGTTTTACCACAAGTGCTCTTGAAGCTTTCTATTGATCCGAACATTGGAAAAAGTTGGCTTTCAACATAATCCAAGCTCCTCAGTACGGGGTGATTCTAGGGTTACCTTGGTTGCGGTTGCACAACCCGCATGTTGATTGGGTGAAGAAATCTTGTTTGTAAAAACTGCAGCCTATAGAATATTATACGAAGTCTTGCCCCTAGTGATCGTTACGACGCTGGTGTGTCTAGAGCAAAGTAAAAAAAGTGTGCTTTGTTATGGAAACGGTGGATCCGTGAATGTCACACGAATTACATTAAGTGGATCCACTATGGCGTACACGGGGCTTTCTTCGGGTGAATAATGAGACTCCTGACGGGACAAGGCATCTGCCTTTTTGTTCTCGCTTCCAGGTCGATACGTCCCAAAGAAGTTGAATTCTGCAAAGAACAGCATCCATCTCAGCTAGGTGTTAGATGCCTTGCTACTGTCATGAATTGGCGGTTACTGTGGTTTGTATATACACTGACTATATCCTCGGCTCCCATTAGAAAATGTCTCCAATCCAGGCATCTCTGATGGCCAGCAGCTCTTTCTTGGCTATTGTATAGTTGCATTTGGCAGGGTTGAGTTTTCTCGACATGTAAGCCATCAGGTGTAATTGGCCTGTTGTTGGATGATGTTGGGATAATACCGCTCCTACTGCTGTCTGGAAGCATCTGCTTCTACTATGTGGGACGGTCTGGGTCGGCATGCATCAAGACTGGGCCTGACACAAAGGCTTGTTTTAGAGCCATTGGAAGAGGGTTTTCTTCTTCAACAATCGTGTTAGGGGTGCTGCTACATTCCAGAAATGGCTAATAAATCTTTGATAAAAATTGGTGAACCTCAAGAAACACTGGATGTCTCTCATGTTCTGTGGGGTAGGCCAATCCTTCACTGCTGATATCTTCCGTTCCGCCATCTCTTATCCCCAACTCCTAAGAATTCAACAGTAGTCACTCCAAACTCGCACTTGCTGATTTTGCAAAACAGATGGTTATCTCGCAAGGTCTGCAATACGGAATGTACATATTGGCAATGAATCTTTACATTTGATGAGTATATCAAGATATCGTCGATATATACCACCACATATTGATCAAGAAGTCCCGCAAAACGAAATTGAGGAAGAATTGGAAGGCTGCCGGAACATTACACAAGCTGAATGGCATCACTAGGTATTCATAGAAACCATAGCGACTCGACCCCGTCTTCTCATCCAGCAAGGACATCGCCTTCAGCCACGCCACCGGACTCCACTGGACGGATCACAGCTGCGTCCACTTCAGCTTCAGAAGGACCACGATCCACCACCACCAGCAACAGGTTGCACGCAGAAGCTGGAACAAGATCACAGCCGACCAACTCGCGACCTCCCTGAGCATGAACCCCCCCACCAGCACACCGGACCCAAGCCAGGCGGCCACCAACCTCACCAAGTGGATCAGTGACTGCGCAGACGACCTCGCCCCCCTGAGGACCCCGCCTAGCAGACCCGGCAGCAAGAAAGCCCCATGGTTCACCAACGAACTCAAGAGCTTCAAGAAGAACAGCCAAGCCCTCGAGAGAACCTGGCGCAGAGACCCAACACCGGACAACATGACTGCCCTCAAGCTCGCCACCCGAAAGCACCACCAACTCATCCGCGCCACCAAGAAAACCGCATTCAAGGAACGACTGGACAACAACGCACACAACAGCAAGGAACTCTTCAACATCGTCAAAGAGCTCTCCAACCCCAACGCCGGAAACAACGACTTCACCCCTTCGCAAGACCTCTGCAACTCCCTCGCCTCCTACTTCCACAACAAGATCGCGGACATACACAACAGCTTCAGCACTCAACCGACGCATGCCACAACCGAACCCCTGCCCCCCACCACCACCCTCCGCGCCTGGACCCCGATCAACACCGAAAACACCATCCGCACGATGAACTCCATCCACTCCGGATCTCCGACCGACCCCTGCCCTCACCACGTCTTCAACAAGGCCGACGCTGTCATCGCACCCCACCTGCGGGACATCATCAACACCTCCTTCGACACCGCTACCTTCCCGGAGAGCTGGAAACACGCCGAACTCAGCGCCCTACTCAAGAAGCCTTCAGCCGACCCCACCGACCTCAAGAACTACCGCCCCATCTCGCTGCTCCCGTGTCCTGCAAAAGTCATCGAGAAGACCGTCAACAAGCAGCTGGCTACCTTCCTCGAGACGAACGGATCCCTCGACCCCTCGCAGTCTGGCTTCCGGGCAAACCACAGCACCGAGACCGCCCTGATCGCAGCCACCGATGACATCCGTGCCCTGCTCGACAACGGAGAAACAGCGGCCCTCATCCTCCTAGACCTCTCCGCGGCCTTTGACACTATCTGCCACCGCACCCTAGTACAGGGCCTCAGCAACGTCGGAGTCCAGGAGAAGGCACTGGAGTGGATCATCTCCTTCCTCGCCGGGAGAACACAGAGAGTCCGCCTCCCTCCGTTCAGATCGGAAGCCACCGAAGTCATCTGCGGCGTCCCTCAAGGCTCCTCGCTCAGTCCAACCCTCTTCAACGTCTACATGGGCCCCCTCGCTGACATCGCACGCCAGCACAACCTCAACATCATCTCATACGCCGACGACACCCAGCTGATCCTCTCCCTCACCAACGACCCCGCCACCGCCAGAGACAACCTACACGAAGGGATGATAGAGGTAGCCGAATGGATGAAGAACAGCCGCCTGAAACTGAACTTGGACAAGACGGAAGTCCTCATCCTGGGATCCTCACCCTCCGCCTGGGACGACTCCTGGTGGCCCCCCGCCCTGGGCAACGCACCCCAACCTACAGACCACGCAAGCAACCTGGGCTTCATCCTGGACTCCTCCCTCTCCATGACCAGACAAGTCAACGCCGTCTCCTCGTCGTGCTTCAACATCCTGCGCATGCTACGTAAGATCTTCCGGTGGATCCCCACCGAGACCAGGAAGACGGTCACCCAGGCCCTCGTCACCAGCCGTCTGGACTACGGCAACTCCCTTTATGCCGGAACCACCGCCAAACTCCAGAAGAGACTCCAGCGGATCCAGAACGCCTCAGCACGTCTCATCCTGGACATCCCCCGGCGCAGCCACATCTCCGGACACCTGAGAGACCTGCACTGGCTCCCGGTCAACAAGAGAATCACCTTCCGACTCCTCACCCACGCACACAAAGCCCTACACAACCAAGGCCCGGGATACCTCAACAGCCGCCTCAACTTCTATGCTCCCAAACGCCAGCTTCGATCGACCGGCCACACCCTCGCCGCCGTCCCCCGCATCCGAAGAGCCACCACAGGAGGACGGTCCTTATCCTACCTCGCCGCCAAGACATGGAACTCCCTCCCGACCCACCTCCGCCGGACCCAGGACCACCTCGCCTTCAGGAAGCAACTCAAGACCTGGCTGTTCGAGCAGTAGCGGACCCCCCCTCCCTAGCGCCTTGAGACCCTTTGGGTGAGTAGTGCGCTTTATAAATGCCGTGATTGATTGATTGATTGATTGATTGAACGCAGTGTTTCATTCGTCCCCTTCCCACATAAAGACTAAATGGTATGCTCCTTTCAGATCAAGTCTGGTATAAATCACAGCTTTCTTCACCTGCTCCAAAAGAACTGGAATCAAGGGTAACGGATACCGATTCTTAACCGTGATGGCATTCAATGAGCTATAATCAATGCAAGTACGCAACTCCCCATTAGCTTTGGGTATAAAAAACAGAGGGGAAGCTGCTGGGGATTTGGAGATGCGAATGAAACCCAACGCAAGCTATTTAGCCAAATAGAGACGAAGATGTGCATTTTCTGGCTCCATTAATGCATATACTCTTCGACATGGGATGATCGCACCAGGTACTATATCTATCTGGCAGTCGTACTGCCTGTGAGGCGGAAGAACTTCTGCCTTTGTTTTGTTAAACACATCTGCGTAATCTGCATAGCCTTCAGGTAACGTCACCCTCTTTTCCACAGCTGTGGCTAAATGATGACAGAGAGCAAATGCTTTAGCAGGAACCTCAAGTAGCTTAAAACAATGTGTTTGGCAATACTCAGAAGCAAATGCAAGGGATTTCTTCACCCAATCAACATGCGGGTTGTGAAACCGCAACCAAGGTAATCCTAAAATCACCCTGTACTGAGGGGCTTGGATTATGTTGAGAGCCAACTTTTCCCAATGTTCGGATCAATAGAAAATTTCGGGAGCACTTGTGGTAAAACAAATAGGTCCTAAATCCAGACGTCTTCCGTCCACAGCAAATTCAGCTTCAGGTGTTTCTTTTTCCTGTAAGGTGACTCCCAGTGTTTGGGCTTGATCCTGGTCCATAAAACAACCTGTGGCAACAGAATCGAGCATTGCCTGTACCATATGCCATTCTTCATGGATCAAGATGTTTACCTCCCCTACAAAAATTTCCTTTCTACTTGTTATGGTTCCTTCCAATGAAGGGATGAAGATCTGGAATTAAGTGGTCCCTTCTTCTTTCTTCAAGTGTGGTTATTTCCTGACGTTTGTTCGGCCATGATCACTGATACCTTATTATAATCAAGATGAGGATTCCTTGGCTTCAAGGTACATTCCTTGATGAAATGTCCCTTCTTCCCACAATACATACACAGGCCTTTTGTTGTCGAAAATCCCTTTCCTCAGGGGTTAATGAGGAATGCACAGTTCCTATTTCCATTAGCTCATGTCTCTCAAGGTTACTACTTTCCAAGGACCGGGGACGATCGAGTCGGGAACCGGGTCTTTCCTTCTTCTTGCTTTCTCCCTTTCTTTCGCTGAGTCGATGATCCAGCCGTATCACCAGGCTTATTAAATCCTCACAAGAAGTGGGTTGAGGATCGATTTGTGCCAGTACATCTTTCATCTCCTCCTTTAATCCTTGATGGAAAATAGCAGCTTGTTTAGCCTCTGGCCATTTAGTTTCGTTAACCAGCCTGCGGAAATCATTCAGATAAGATATCAGGTCACGGTTTCCTTGTCTCAACTGCAGTAGGCCTCGGTCTGCTGAGAACGTGGAAGATCTTCGATTGAAAGTTTTCTCGAATTCTCTGATGAAGGAATCACAATCCTATGTCAAAGGGTCATCCCTTTTCACTAGTAGTACAGCCCATTGGGCCGCATCATCTGGCAGAATTGAGATCTTTCTGGGGTAGCTAATAGTTTAGGGGTAGGCATCTCCACCACGACAGACGAGGTCTGGTGTGTTTGAGCCAGCCCTACATCAAATGGGTTTTTCTTTAGTTTCTCCACTCGGTCCTGTAATGCTGCTGTTTCTGCCTGAGAGGCAGTTAGCTTTGTCTGTACTAAAGCCAAGGCGGTCAGAATATCATCCAAGGTAGCCACACCGCAACAAACGACCGAGAGGATTATAATTCTTGGGCCGCTTATTCTGTCCTGGCCTTGTATCCTCAGGATCTTATGGTGCTATGTATGGTCCATCTCCTGATAGCCCGAAGGTCTGTGCTGAATATACAGACTTAATGGAGTGATCAAGTGGGGGAAGGAAAGGAAGGGAACAACTGGGAAGGAGACCTGTAACGAGAGAGCAACAATAATCGCGCAGTTTAGACATATACTCCTTGACTATCAAGCCTTCAAGTATCTAAATATTAAATATACCTGAAACTCAAAAAGGGTTGCCTTATTCCAGTTCAGGCGATAGTGTTGCATGTAATCCACTTTGTGATCTAATGAGAGGAATAGATAGTTCAACACAAGTTCAAAGGAATAATAATGCATCGTAATGACAGCACCATAACCATGAGGTGACCCTATGACACACACCTACCTAAGACGTACATGTGAAAGGATTAACAGGGGCGGGGAGCTTGTACTCCTTCAACTCTCGAACGACCCCTGCTGTGAGAAACATAAATACAAAGAAGTCCAGTAAAAAACACTGGTCATTAGGGAATGTTGTGGTTGTTTTATCCATATGACATTAAAGTTAAAGGGCAACCTCTCAAAAGGACAATACCCATAAATTCCTGGGCACCACTTCAAAGAATCAAAATCACCAATTGCAATTCATTGGATAAGTTATAATGGCAGTAATTGATTGAAACCTAAAGTCACCGGAATGAAGGTTTCCTTAGGCTGGTCTTGCCTCTTGGTGAAACACAACTTAGTTCCAGTAGAAGGAGCCAAGAGCCTATGACTCTCCACTTAGTACCAAAAAGATAGAGTTCCCCAAACGCTGTTTAGGGATAAAGACAAGTATAAGTCAGTTTCGAAACATTAAACAAATGTAAATTGCCTCTTCAGATTCCGCCTGTTCTTCCCGCATGAGTCGAAGCCTGGACTCGCCAACACGGGAGAACAGCGGGGAATCCTCAAAAGCTCTAGTGGTAATAACACCCACAACTTGGATTGTTAGCAGTGCTGAGAGAAAACAAGCACAAATGCGCTGCCACCACTCCGCTCGTTCTCCCTGCAAGAGTCGAAGCTTCGACTCAACAACACGGGAGAACAGTGGGGAATCACAAAGCACACAACAAGCACTTGCGCACACAGCATAGCCCGCAGTCCAGCCACAAGAAACAAATAGAAATGGGAAAGTTGGTGCACACCGCACCCTTACCAAACCTCTCTCTGACATCTCTGGAACTCCAATCCAAATAAGCGGCGCAGACTCCTGCACCTGAAGCTCTTTTGATCTTGAGCTTCCTCTAACGTGGCCACGTCAGTAACGTCGGTATTCCAATGGAAACATGGGATGTGTAGTTTATCCGTGATGACGGGAATCATCGCAGGACGTGGGCCTCTGTCAGTGTTCTGCCGCAACCGGGCTCTCCGCTGATTTGTTGTGACACACTGACCCTCTCAGACAGTCATGCACCCACTCACTCACCCATTTGGACACTCATGCATCCACTCACAGACCCACTCAGACAGTCATATATGTACTTTCAAATGCACAAAGGCCCTCATGCACCTACTCACAGATCGACTGAGAGACTCATGCAAGTAATCGCAGATCCACTGATGCACCCAGTCATAGATGCACTGAGACAGCAACGCAGTTCGTTATAGAACCATTGATGTACTGATGTAGCGTCTTACAAATCCACTGACATACTTATAGAGTAAAGTCCTTTTGGAAGCTGAGGGTACTTAGGGGCGGAGAAGCCTTCCTTTTATCTCTATTAAGTGTGACACAGTGAGATTCGTGAGAGCTGGTTGGAGGTGCCAAACCCTTTCTCCAGCACCCTGCCAATGCGACTGCTAGGAAAAAAAACATAGCAATTCACTGTAACAAACTAAGGTTATTGGGATGTTGTAGCTACGAAATAGAATTAAAAAATCCTTAGAAATCCAGTGAAAAAAACAGAGGTTACAGGGATGTTATAGTTAGGCTGAGGTTTCACAAATCCAGAGAAATTCAACAGGTATTGTTAGCTGATCTAACTATAACTCGCGCCCTTGCAATGCACTGCTTATGACTTCACATATTACATCACTCATGACATGGTCAGTGATATCACTGATGGCATCACTGATGACATCTCAAATGACATCACCCATGACGTCATCGACAGAATCTCTGACGCACCCACTCATACCCCCATATAACCCTTCATACTCCCACTCCAACTTCCACACTACCATTCTCAAACATATTCACACACCCATACCAGTACCTATACATCCACTCACTGATTCATAGATCAACACACACATCCACTCACTCACTCACCCATACAGGCACTCACTCACTAATACAGCCACTGACATATCCACTCATACACCCATACAGCCACTGACACTGTCATCCATGGAGTTACTCACATACCTACTCACTCACCCATCCAGTCAATCACACAGCCACTCACTCACCCATACAGATATACACTCTCAATCACGTACTCATACAGATACTAACATGTGCTCACTCACCAAGACAGTCACTGACACAAGCACACACTCGCCCATTAAGCCACTCCCACATGAACTCACTCACCCATATAGTCACTCTCATACCCCATCACTCACCTATACTGCCTTTCACATACTCAGTTACTCACCCATATACCACTGACCCATGCACTCACTCACTGACACAGCCATACACACACTCACTCACCCATACAACCCTTCACACACACACTCACTAACCCATAGACCACTGACTCACCCACTCACTGATCCACACAGGCAGTCACTCACACCCTCACTCAGACACCCAGAGGTATTCAGATAATGAATCACTCACCCATACAGAATCTCATGTGACCACTCACACACCCAGACAACCACTTAGACACCAACTGACAGACACAGACATTCATGCAACCACACACTCCCATACATTCAGAGACACCTACTCACTCACTTATGCAGTTAGTCTCCCACTGATTCATCCAATCAGATACTCACACACTCACTGATTCACCAATACACATTGGTAAATGTATATTTAACACTAATAAGCTTTTTAAAAATACTCACACTCACAGGTTGATGTCAAGAGTGATGTCATCAGTGATGTCACTAACCATGTCATGAGTGATGTAACATGGGAGGTCATACGCTGTGCACTGCGGAGGGGGGTGAATTATAGTTAGCTCAGCTAACTTTAACAGCTGAATTTTTCTGGCAGGGTTAGGCTGACGAGTGAAATGTCGATTGCAAGAAACCTGGGCATTGGACATCCCGCACAGGGTGGGTTACAAAACTTTTGGTAACAAGGCCTCTCAGTCCGTCAGGGGAAGGCCTTGTGGGGGATTGCTCATATGGCTCAAAATTACTTTAACTGTAAGAGCCGAGGTTACAGATACAGGAACCCCAGATATTCTGGCTTTAAAAATTGTATCTACCAATGGGGGCGAATATTACATTATTAATGTTTATAATAGACCAATAGGGCATTCAAAAGTCTCGCCCACTCTGGAAATTTTGGATACTTTCATGAAAAGGGTGGTGGGCGAAACTCCTGTAATAATAGGGGGCGATTTAAACTGCAATTTTGAACCAATTCATGGGATCACAGATATATTCCAAGAGGAAGATCAAGCATATAACATTCCTCAGCTTGACACCCTGAACTATGTCCCCTGTAGTACTCTGGCGGTTCAACTTATGAGGCTAACAGTTGACCATGGCCTTAGAGCGTGTAATGGTCGATTTCCCTCAGACTTTACAAAACAACCTACCTTTGGGAAATCGAATAGTAGATTAGATTTTATCCTCGTTTCATTAATTATTTGGCATTTTATGCTTGATTTTAAAGTCTCCTTGAGGGCAGAGAGTGATCATTTCCCTCTGGAACTTTTTATTGACCCGCAGATAATTAATGACATTTATGGTCCGGTATCATGTGAGGTGGGTGTTGATGTCCCATGTGAGCAGGCACATATAATTAATAATAATAGACGTGCTTTAAAATGGCCACATCTTTTAAGCGAGGGTAAGACCCTGGCTGCAGTTTATTCATTGTTTGATAAGACCTTTTCACCCTTAGTAGGACAACCTTTAGCTACTGATAATTGTGATTATTTTATTGAGCTACACACTGTCTTTTTTGAAGAACTTAGGGTCCATATGTCTAAATTGCCGAGGAAGAACTGCCAAAACGTACGCGTGGGATGCCATGGAAAACTGTGGTATGACCACGCTTGCAAAATGGCTAAGAGAAAGCTCTTAGATGCAATTAGAAGTAAAGTCCAAGAGGATGTTAGACTCGCTAGGGAGGAGTATAAGCGAGTTCAAAGGGTATCACAAAAAACATGGGAAGAGTCAATCTGGGCAGAAATGTTGTTGTCTGCTAAACGCAATGACAATGTCGGCTTTTGGAGGTTGGTTGCAAATGGGGGACACGCCAGTAGACCCGTGAGGGATTCGTATATTGACGAAATGACATGGGTAACGCACTTTTCAAATTTGTATAAACCATATGAGAATAATAATGAGGAGGAGCCCCCATGTCTACTCCCACCACCTGTGTGTCTTGACTTTACTCTGGAGGAAACATACAGAGCAATTAATGAACTAAAAAATAATAAAGCCCCCGGACCAGATAAAGTATCGGGTGACCTCTACAAACATGTACCTGAAGTTTGGGCTCCCTATATTAACCGTTTGTTCAATGCCTTGTCCATAAGCTGTAATTATCCCGACAGTTGGCGTGCTGCAGAAGTTGTCCCGATTTTTAAAAAGGGAAAAAGATCAGTACCCTCAAACTACAGACCTATTAGTTTGATGGACATTCTGCAAAAACTCTACGCTAAGCACCTACTATTTAGGATAAATGACTGGTTGGAGGAATCGGCCATACTTTCCAAATTTCAGGCAGGTTTTAGGTCCAAGACCAGTACGCTAGATCAGGTCTTTAGATTTTGTTGCCTGATTTGGAAGTATGTCCAAATTCGGAAAGGTCATTTGTATGTAGCCTTTATCGATCTAAGGGCGGCATTTGACCTTGTTCCTCGCAACCTACTATGGAGAACGTTAAACACAGCCGGCCTGCCAGCAAGTCTTTTGGTACACATTATTGAATTGCACGCTAGAAATCACGCAAACATCAGATGGGGTCCGAAAGGTGAATTGACGCGAGACATCCCGATAATGCGTGGTGTCCGACAGGGTTGCGTCCTGGCCCCCACTTTGTTTTCTATTTTTGTTAATGATGTGCCTGATTATCTTAATGCTTGCAATAACGATTCGCCACAACTAAATGGAGAGAGAGTGCCTGCGTTACTCTTCGCGGATGATACCATCTTAATATCCCAAACGAAGAAGGGTCTCCAGGCACTCTTAAACTCCTTTAGTAGCTACTGTGTGACCAAGGGACTAGAAATAAATGTTGATAAAACAAAATGCATGGCTTTAAACCCTATTAGACCGGATAAAGGGAACCTGACCCTGAATGGGGAAACTTTAGGTACTGTGGAGAATTTTGTTTATTTGGGGGTAGTACTTGATTCTAAATTAACATGGAAGGCTCAAATCGAAAAAAGTAAGGTGTCATATGCCCATAATGTAAAACCTATAATCTGCAGACTGAATGCTAGTACAACCAAAAGCATTACTCCTGTACTCGAACTTTTTAAATTCAAGACTCAGTCCGCAGCTTTATATGGGGCTGAGATATGGGGACCTTGGGCCAAGGAGAGTTTTCAAGGCCTTGATAACAAATTCATGAGATCAATTGTAAGGGTCCCAACCAGCACACCATTAATACCTCTCCATTTCGATTTGAACCTCAAACGAACCGACCACCTAGCTACCTTAAGACCGCTAATGTTCTGGATAAGGACTTGGTCCACTCCGGAACTGGTAGACTACAGAAAGGGACTTCAAGAACTATTAAATTTAGATACTTTTAACTCCCTTCGGTGGTTCGGGCATGTTAAAAAATGGTTTTATATTTTGGGGTTAAGTTCATTTTGGGAAAACCCAGACAATTTAACAACTCTCGCAAAAAAAACTGTGAAGAGAGCATATTGGTCCTTTATGACTGATAGACACACTCATGATAGTAGAATTGGCACCCTAACAAGAAACTTCCTAACCTTCAAAAGCGAACCATGTTTTGAACAGTTCTTGGACGAAATAGAGCCGCCTCTGGCCAAAACTCTCTTCCTGAAGTTTAGGTACGGGAACCTTATGTTGAACTCTAATGTTGAGCGTTGGACAAATAAAAAACTAGATTATCCTAATAGTAAAAGTGAGAGTTGTCCTATGTGCTCAGTTCAATGTAAGGAGAACGAGGTCCATATGTTGTTCATATGCAAAGCATATTTAAATGCTCGGAAAAGATGGCTCAAACCGATGTGTGCTCTTTTAGGAACTAGATCATGTCTTGTAGCATACAGAATCCTGAAAACAAATACTGCACAGTTTATTGTATTTAGTATTAGCAGGTTTCTTTACTCAGTGTTTATTGTCCGAAAGAAAATGGGACAGGTCCTTTGAAGATGGATAAATTTTAATATTGATTATTGCTGCTAAAAATTGGTATTTCTTCGCTGAATGAATTATGTCTTTGAATCTATTGGCAAGAATTTGATTTTATACCATATTAATGTAATTATCGGTTTATTTGATTCCACGTATATATTGTGTATGATTGATGAATGTATATATGTGTCTCTTTTATGGCCGACGGCCGAAATAAAGATATTTCAGAAATGTCAGCCTAATTATAACGTCCCTGTAACCTTCGTTTTTTTCAGTGAATATATATTTAAACCGCATAACTCCTCAAGTTGACACTAGATGCCTCTCTCAAGTCAAATGCTAAATCTTCAAAATTCCTGCCTAGAACTGCAGTTCCTCAAGGCCCTGTTAGGTCAAATGCAAAAGCATTTATTAGATTTATTTTCTAAGTTGGAGTTTCACAAGCCGTCACTAAGTGTCCCTCACTGGCCAAATGCAAAATCATTGAAGTTCATCCATCAAGCTGCAATTCCTTTAGTCGACACCAGATGTCATCAAAGGTCAAATGCACAGGTTTGAAATTCTTCTTGAATGAAGGCACAGTCCCACAAGTCTTTACTGGTTGTCTTTTTCAGTCCAATGCAAAAGCCTTACAATTCTTACATGAAGCAACAGTTCCACATGTACTAGGTGCCCTTATGAAGTCAGATGCAAAGCATTGAAATTCGTATTTGAAGCTACAGTTCCCCTTGTCCTTACTAGATTTCTCACATCAGAAGCAACTGCTTTCCACGTCTATCAAAAAGCTGCCATAACTCACATTGTTATTAAATATCCCTATTGAGTAATAGACGTAACAGCTTCAAATGCCCTGGCCGAAGGTGAGGGGATGTAAATACATTTACATATCTTTGCTACTCTAATAACTTGTACTTGATATCAGTAGGATAAAGTAAATATGTCAATGCCGGTGTCTGTTGATGAATCGATATTGCAACTTTTGATAAATGTCCTGATTACTAAGGAACACTGGTAAAGACAACCTATATATAGAAGTTCCAAGGCACTGGTTAAGTCAAGTGTCTTGTACTGAATGGTTGGGGAACTGTTTTTATCTGAGTGGCACTATATTTCTGTCCCACCGAAAGGCCTACTGTCTTATGCTATGAGCTGCGTTATCTATCTATCTATCTATCTATCTATCTATCTATCTATCTATCTATCTATCTATCTATCTATCTATCTATCTATCTATCTATCTATCTATCTATCTATCTATCTATCTATCTATCTATCTATCTATCTATCTATCTATCTATCTATCTATCTATCTATCTATCTATCTATCTATCTATCTATCTATCTATCTATCTATCTATCTATCTATCTATCTATCTATCTATCTATCTATCTATCTATCTATCTATCTATCTATCTATCCATCCATCCATCCATCCATCCACCCACCTACCTCTCTATCTATCTATCTATCTATCTATCTATCTATCTATCTATCTATCTATCTATCTACTACCTACCTACCTACCTACCTACCTACCTACCTACCTACCTACCTACCTACCTATCTATCTATCTATCTATCTATCTATCTATCTATCTATCTATCTATCTATCTATCTATCTATCTATCTATCTATCTATCTATCTATCTATCTATCTATCTATCTATCTATCTATCTATCTATCTATCTATCTATCTATCTATCTATCTATCTATCTATCTATCTATCTATCTATCCATCCATCCATCCATCCACCCACCTACCTCTCTATCTATCTATCTATCTATCTATCTATCTATCTATCTATCTATCTATCTATCTATCTATCTACTACCTACCTACCTACCTACCTACCTACCTACCTACCTACCTACCTACCTATCTATCTATCTATCTATCTATCTATCTATCTATCTATCTATCTATCTATCTATCTATCTATCTATCTATCTATCTATCTATCTATCTATCTATCTATCTATCTATCTATCTATCTATCTATCTATCTATCTATCTATCTATCTATCTATCTATCTATCTATCTATCTATCTATCTATCTATCTATCTATCTATCTACCTACCTACCTACCTACCTACCTACCTACCTACCTACCTACCTACCTACCTACCTACCTACCTACCTATCTATCTATCTATCTATCTATCTATCTATCTATCTATCTATCTATCTATCTATCTATCTATCTATCTATCTATCTATCTATCTATCTATCTATCTATCT
The DNA here is from genome assembly GCF_964261635.1 of Lissotriton helveticus. Taxonomy (NCBI): domain Eukaryota; kingdom Metazoa; phylum Chordata; class Amphibia; order Caudata; family Salamandridae; genus Lissotriton; species Lissotriton helveticus. The sequence goes on from NC_136062.1 coordinate 502,402,771, forward strand.
ATCTATCTATCTATCTATCTATCTATCTATCTATCTATCTATCTATCTATCTATCTATCTATCTATCTATCTATCTATCTATCTATTTATCTATCTACCTACCTACCGACCGACCGACCGACCTACCCATCTATCTATCTATCTATCTATCTATCTATCTATCTATCTATCTATCTATCTATCTATCTATCTATCTATCTATCTATCTATCTATCTATCTATCTATCTATCTATCTATCTATCTATCTATCTATCTATCTATCTATCTATCTATCTATCTATCTATCTATCTATCTATCTATCTATCTATCTATCTATCCATCTATAGTTCAAGTTCAAGTTCAAGTTTAACATTTGTATAGCGCACTACTCACCCAGAGGGTCTCAAGGCGCTTGAGGGAGGGGGTACTTTACTTATCGAATATCCAAGTTTTTAGTTGTTTTCTGAAGGAGAGGTGGTTCTGTGTTAGGCGGAGGTGGGTGGGGAGAGAGTTCCAGGTTTTGGCCGCTAAGTAGGAGAAAGATCTTCCCCCCATGGTGGATCTATGGATGCGCGGAATTGCGGCGAGGGCGTGACTGGACGATCGAAGCTGGCGGCTGGGGGTGTAAAAAGACAGGCGCGTGTTGAGGCATTCGGGTCCTAGGTCGTAGAGGGCTTTGTGTGCGTGGGTGAGGAGATGGAATGTTATTCTCTTGTTGACGGGGAGCCAGTGGAGGGCTTTCAGGTGACCGGAAATGTGAGCTTGGCGGGGGATGTCTAGTATGAGTCTGGCGGATGCGTTTTGGATGCGTTGGAGTTTTTTCTGTAATTTGGCTGTGGTTCGGCGTAGAGGGTGTTTCCGTAGTCCAGTCGGCTTGTGACCAGTGCGTGGGTGACAGTCTTTCTTGTTTCGGTGGGGATCCAACTGAAGATTTTTTTGAGCATACGTAGGATGTTGAAGCATGATGATGAGACGGCGTTGACTTGTCTGGTCATCGAGAGGGAGGAGTCCAGGATGAAGCCTAGGTTACGTGCGTGGTCCGTTGGTGTGGGTGCGTTTCCCAGGGCCGGTGGCCACCATGAGTCGTCCCAGGCGGAGAGGGATGGACCTAAGATGAGGACTTCCGTTTTGTCCGAGTTCAGTTTTAAACGGCTGTTCTTCATCCACTCGGCTACTTCTTTCATCCCTTCGTGTAGGTTGGTTTTGGCGGTGTTTGGGTCAATGGTGAGGGAGAGGATCAGCTGGGTGTCGTCTGCGTAGGAGATGATGTTGAGGTTGTGTTGGCGCGCGATGGATGCGAGGGGACTCATGTAGATGTTGAAGAGGGTGGGAGTGAGTGATGATCCTTGTGGTACGCCGCAGATGACTTCGGTGGCCTCTGATCTAAAAGGGGGGAGGCGGACTCTCTGCGTTCTTCCGGCAAGGAACGAGATGATCCAGTCCAATGCATTTCCTTGTATTCCGACGTTGCTGAGGCGTTGTATAAGGGTGCTATGACAGACTGTGTCGAAGGCAGCGGAGAGGTCAAGTAGGATGAGGGCAGCTGTTTCTCCGTTGTCCAGTAGAGTTCGAATCTCGTCTGTTGCTGCGATGAGGGCGGTCTCGATGCTGTGTTTGGCCCGGAAGCCGGACTGTGAAGGGTCGAGGGATTTGTTGGATTCGAGAAAGGCGGCGAGCTGACTGTTGACGGCTTTCTCAATGACTTTGGCAGGGAATGGGAGGAGCGAGATGGGGCGGTAGTTCTTAAGTTCAGTGGGGTCTGCTGTGGGTTTCTTCAGAAGGGCGCTGAGTTCGGCATGTTTCCAGCTTTCCGGGAAGGTGGCGGAGTTGAGGGAGCAGTTGATGACGTCTCGGAGATGGGGCGCGATAATGGAGTCTGCTTTGTTGAAAATGTGGTGGGGACATGGGTCGGTTGGCGATCCTGAGTGGATGGAGTTCATCAGGCGGATGGTGTCTTCAGTGGTGATTGGGTTCCAGGCGCAAAGGTTGTTGGAGGGGGGGTTTTAGTTCGGAGGTGGGTGGGGTGGACTAGTCTACGGACTGGTTGTCAAAGCTGTTATGTATGTCCGTGATTTTGTTGTGGAAGAATGAGGCTAGGGAGTCGCAGAGATCTTGGGAGGGAGTGATGTCGTTGGTGCCGGCGGTGGGGTTGGTAAATTCTTTGACGATGGTTCCTTGCTGTTGTGGGCGTTGTTGTCTAGTCGGTCCTTGAATGCTGATTTCTTGGTAGATCGGATCAGTTGGTGGTGTTTGCGGGTGGCGTTCTTAAAGGTGGCCAGGTTATCCGTGGTGCGGTTTTTTCTCCAGGCTTTCTCGAGGGTGCGACAGAGCTTCTTGGATTTCTTAAGGTCATCGTTGAACCAGGGGGCTTTTTTACTACCTTGATTGGTTTGATGTTTTTTCAGGGGTGCCAATTCGTCAGCGCTGTGGATGATCCACTGTGTGAAGTTGGTGTCCGATGATTTTGCAGGAGGGTTTTGGTGAAGCGATGTGAAGAGTTGGTCGGTGGTAATTTTGTTCCAGTTTCTGCGGCGAATTGGTCGTGGGTGGTTGTGGGTAGTAATCTTTTTGTAGCTGAAGTGAACGCAGCTGTGGTCTGTCCAATGGAGAGCTGTGGTGTGATTGAAGGAGATGTGCTTGCTGGAGGTGAAGATTGGGTCAAGCGTGTGACCGGCATAGTGTGTGGGGGTGTCAACAAGTTGTTTGAGTCCGAGATTGGCGAGGTTGTCCAGGAGGGTGGTGGTGTTGCTGTCGTTGTTCTTTTCTAGGTGGTAGTTGAGGTCTCCCAGTAGAATGTAGTCCTCGGGGGGAGGGCGTGTGGGCTGATGAAGTCGGTGATATCTTCGTTGAATTGTGTGCGGGGTCCTGGTGGCCTGTAGATGAGGGTGCCTCCGAGTGTGGTCTTGGGGTCGGTGTGGATCTGGAAGTGAAGGTGTTCGGCGGCTGCGAGGTGATCGTCGGAACTGGTCGTGATGCGGATGGTGTTCTTATGAACAATAGCGATGCCTCCTCCTGTTTGCTTGGTGCGGTCCTTTCGGATGATCTTGTAGCCATCCGGGATGGCTATGGCGATGTCGGGTGCTGATGAGGCGTTCATCCAGGTTTCTGTGAGAAAGGCGCGTCCGGCGATGTGGTGTCGAGTAGGTTCCAAAGGTCAAAAGTATGTCTGTGGACCGAGCGGGTGTTGAGCAGGATGCACTTCAGGTGGTTAGTGTCGGAGCTTTGTTTGGAATTTGTGGATTTGGTATGGGTCTTGATACAGTCGAACTTGCAGGACTGACAGGTGAAGGGTCCATGGGTGTGTTCAGGGGCGGCTTGGTAGCAGTTTGGTGGTCGACTTGGATTAAGGGCTGAGAGGGTTGCGGCGTCGTACATTATGCGGGTGGAGTGGATTTGGCGAGGGCCAAGGGGTTTGGCGCTGGGCGCGGTCCAGGCGCGGACGGGCGTAGACGGGCTTACCTTTGGGGCGCGACCGCTGCGCGTGAACGCTGTGCGCAAATGTATTCGTCATATGAGGATAGTGGAGGGGGCGGGGCGAGGGCGGAGCAGCTGGGAGGCGGGAGCGCGGTGGAGAGACGGGCTCTGAGGCACAACAACAACAAAATGGCAGAAAAAAGAAAGCGAAACAGGGCGAGACTGGGGCACAATCAGTGGTGACTCCTAGATATGGGCAGAGGCACAATCCGGCACAAATAACGTTAAAATCAATGCGAGCAGTGCAATGCGAGCAATATAATGTAGGTTCACGCTACCAGGCTGGACAAATGACAATATGACAATACAGGTAATGGCAGCAATGCAGAGGCACTATAGTGCTAGGAAATCACAAACAATGACAATGAAATCGCGCAAATGAAATGGCAGCAGAGCGAGCGAAGCGCAGACCAACTATCAGCAGCGGTGATCAAATCAGCTTGAAAGCGCTACGATACCAAAAGCCTTGGGAGCATGGGGAGCGACCGTATCTATCTATCTATCTATCTATCTATCTATCTATCTATCTATCTATCTATCTATCTATCTATCTATCTATCTATCTATCTATCTATCTATCTATCTATCTATCTATCTATCTATCTATCTATCTATCTATCTATCTATCTATCTATCTATCTATCTATCTATCTATCTATCTATCTATCTATCTATCTATCTATCTATCTACACAAACCTGTAATTCCTCAAGTTGTTACTAGATGTCTTTCTCAAGTCAAAGGCTAAATCTTCAAAATTCCTGCCTATAGCTTCAGTTCCTCAAGGCCCTGTGAATGAAATGGAAAAGCATTTATTTTCTTTCTACATCAAGGCGCAGTTCCACTAGTCATCACTAGATGTCTTCAACAGTTGAATGCATTGAAATTCTTAAATTAAGCTGCATTTGTTGTGCATGCTGAGAGTGTTGGTGCAACATTCCAAAAGGGATGGTGTGGTTACTGGGGGGCCTCTACTCTGGTGGGTGTGGTTTCAACCTAAAAATCTGCATATACACTTTAGCTACTCTAATGGTTGGTGCTCCTTTTCAGTAGGATAAATAAATATAACACATTTGATTTATGGTGAGGAATGAACATTGTAATTTCCAACAAATGTCTTGAGAGTTATTATAATAGTTGACCTAACCCTACCATACATATGGGGCTATCAGTCATTGGGAAATGCAACTGCCTAACAATTTCTGTTTTGGGGAAATGTTTTGTAGGTGTAAGTGCACATGCGGAAGGGCACAATGCAGTCACCCAAAATGAAGGAATCCAATGGTTGCAATAGGCTGATCTTTTTAACTTGTGCTGGGGTGGGAGGGAGCATAATTAGAGTGGCATGTCAATAGACCAATGGTGAAAGTGTATTGATTGGGAGTCCCTATAAATGTATGTTTTTTGTTTGGTAATTTTTTTGAAAACCTGAAGCTGGCTGTATTTAGACTGGACCTAACACGGTACTGCCAGCATGTTACTCTAGCCTCTGATAAGTGACTCTTGGAAGCGTGAGTGATTCTGAATATAAATCAAACCAGAACATAGCACAGCCCTAGAGCCCGGCAGTGCAGGGGGGGCAACCCTGCATCCCCCCTCCCCAGCCCTTCAAGGGTTCCCCCAATCAGGCCAACACCAATCATATCTGCTATATAAGAGGGACTCCTTATGACACTCTGCAGGGGGGCATCACTTTAGGTTGCACCACTGCATCATTCTATCCTTCGCGAAGAAGTCGGGCGTCGTCTCATAGTATAGTCAGGCAGTAAAGCATCAACCGTGCAGAGCGGCAACCACTCTGAAGAGTGAGATAACAAACATGATGTCAAGCCTAGTGTTTCTACTTAGACAGCAATTAACATTGAAATACAGATTTCAGACTTAACTCATTCTCCTTTTTCTCCCTCTTTTATTCGTCCCTCACAGGGCGGGTTTCCTGTTGTGGTAAGTCCTATTTCCATTTGTCTAACTTCTTGCTCTGCGACTGTAGACCTGGTAAGCCATGAGCACAAATACTGTTGAACAGTTTTACATGCTAATTTTACAAATGATAATAACTTCAAACTTGGAGTTTTAAAAATGCCCATTTTAGTTCTTGATGTTTAGAGTCAGAATATTTGGACTCACAATTCTATTCAGTCTGAATTACTGAGTGTGGAATGTGGTGTTTTGTAGGTGCACTTTCTCTATCTTAAGATGTTGTACTTATTTAGAATGTTATTTCCTGATGTGCTTTATAGCTTGCATACTAGACTCTCACTCCTTTGACAAGGTGTGACCCTGTGCGGAAGGTCAGGATGGAAGGTGGCGCTGTTGCCATGCTTCGGTCACTCACTCTTCATGGAATGATCATAACATATGACAAGGTTCACCATCAACTGTTGTGTGTTGACTTACCTACCCATATATAGCTTTCCCGATGTATGCCCTTATATAGGCACAACTCTATGTCATTTAGACATAGATTCCCAGTCCTTATTTAAGCATTGCCCATGCAAACCAAATACATGCACGGTCACCTACATCCGTCCATCCCACGTCACAACACGTTCTTGGAAAACCAGACTCTTAAGCCTTTAAGACTTCCCCTGCTTGGATCATTGATTTCTCCAAGAACTCATTTATTATGCACGAACATCTATTCCTTAGGGGTTCATTCATGACGTTCCTCTGCCCAACTTTTACGTCAATACTGGCATTCCTAAACGCTTTCAAGGTATAAATATACCTTCACTTGCCATGGCAAGTCACAGCTGCATACTTGCACGGCTCGGCTACACAGCTCGCCACAGCAAGTTCGGAAGAAATTCGAATTTCCGCCTGATGCACTGACCAGACATTGTCATCCGCCTCGCAGAGAATCCAGCTCCAGTGTTTCTGACTCCCTTGCAGGGTGTTAGAGATTGAGATTCCAACCTCTCTCATTCTAAGGTATGGAGCAGACTAGAACCTAGAGGGACTTCTGGCAAATACTAACTATAGATGAACTAGACTATAGCTAAACAGCACCTACTTCTTACTTCATACTACACTTAGGTGAGGTACACTGGGGTTCAACTATTTAGAAGCACCAGATGAGTAGTCACATTTTAGCCTGTGTTATTTATGTATGTATTTTATGAATATATGTCATAGCTACAAACCATGCTACTGCAGTATTATTTTATCTTACTGCTGACGCTGCATGTATTATACTTTGCATTCTGTCTTACGATTGTAGCAGTTCATATCTCTTACACAAGAAATAAGACTGTTCAATAAACCCTTTTTATTGAAACGCCCATCTATCTATTTCTGTGTAACTCTGTAGAAACTAAGCATGCACGATTGACTGAGTGAAACTGTTATCTATTGTTTCCACGATTCTGAGAACTGTTCCGATTCTAAGGGAAACAAAGTTGTCATGTTGATGCGGTTGCCAGAGACTAGTCCCTTCTTGTTCATTCGAGAGGTTTCTAGTGACCTCTGAGCTTGCTGGCACACACAAGTAATTAAGTTTAATGTACTCGATAGAGACATACTGAACTCAGTCCTACGCCACAACTATAGTGTATATTATTCCAATGCACAGAGCCTATAAGGGGTATTGGAACTACACTACACAACCTTCCTCTTCTAGTAACCCAGGCTTGAAGTCTTTGAAAGGGGTCCTAGGACAGCTACAAAGCACTGAAGGCTTGATGCCTAACTGGAACCACACTAAATCCAAACTAAGAAATAAAAGTACAGAGTTCAGAATGTGTGCACGTGAGACCCCAAAGGCGCGATCCAGGACAGATTCTCTTGTGTCTTCGTGAGGATCACGTTGTGTACCCAGGAGTTATAGGCTCTGCTACATCCTTGGGGATCACATTGTGTACCCAGGAGTTATGGGATTTGCTAACTCCTCTGGGATCACCATTGTATGCCCATGAGTTATAGAATCTTCTATCTCTTTCTGGATCACGTTGTGTGCCCTGAGGTTATAGGCTCTGCTATCTCTTTGGGGATCGCCGTTGTGTACCAAGGAGTTATGGGATTTTATATTTCCTCTAGGGTCACCGTAGTGTCCCCAGAAGTTATGGGATCTGCTATCTCCTCAGGGATCACCATTGTTTACCCAGGAGTCATGGGATCTGCTATCTCCTTGGGGATCCCATTGTGTGCCCAGATGTTTTGGGATCATCTGTCTCCTTGGGATCACCATTGTGTGCCCCGGAGTTATGGAATCTGCTGATCTAGATCAGCAGATTCCATAACTCCGGGGCACACAATGGTGCACACAAGGTTGATCCCAAGGAGACAGATGATCCCAAAACATCTGGGCACACAATGGGATCCCCAAGGAGATAGCAGATCCCATGACTCCTGGGTAAACAATGGTGATCCCTGAGGAGATAGCAGATCCCTTCTATTTGTGGACATTTCACCGCGGGGCAAACTCATCTGTCTCTTGTTTTTTTGTCTTCTTATGGGGTGTTCCCCCCTCCCCACCAGACCCAGAGATATTTTGCCACCTTCAAGTGCAGGAGGCAAAGAGTCTGATGGCACAAAGTCTGCACACCCCTTCTTTCTAAATATTAGCTGCCTCCTCTCCACTGCCTGCGTGGGGGTGATTCTGACAGCCCTAACAATATCAATTTGGGAAAAGGGGAAATGGTGGTGTCTACCAGCTTGCTTGGCTCTAGGAATTCTTGTTGGCTGTCAGTCCAAACTGACCGACAGTTAACGAAGAATTGAGCAGTGTCGGCTTCACTGACCTGTAGGGCAAGCCCATGAAACCAGGATTTCCTTGGTTAAATAAATGTCCAGTGTAAATTTAAGCCCAGATATATTTAAAGCCTTTAGGCATTGAGTAATAGTCAATTTCTACATGATTAACTATCAGGTATTGTGCTTGATTCCAGTGCTTTTCTGTGGCCATTGCGAGATCTGACCAATGTACCTTTATGTCTAGTAGAGGCCAAATATTCCATATGTATCATTGATCTCAGGACAACAGAAGATTGATTACTTTCAAATGTTAATAATTTTAAATATTTAAAGAACCATATCTGAGGAATGGAATATGTTACAGACAATTCAGAGAAGGAATGAAAACTTCTTCAAATACTTGAGCTTGGGCCTGATCTACAAAGTGTGTACGTTTACGATTGTTTGGTATTCACACTGGGATTTACGAGTAGAACCGTTATGAGTACGGAGTCTCTGCACATAAAACAACAGGACGACTGCCCTCCTTTTAATGTATCGTAAAGGTACTAGTCATAAATCCCTTTGTGAATTCAAAAAAATTGTAAACTTACACAAAAGTGTAATTTTAACTTTGCGAATCAGACCCTAGAGTTTATAGTTCTCTACTAGACAAAACTTGTACCATACCATCATGGGAAGAGTTTGGAAAACAAGGGTTTTTCCATAAATGAAGATAACAATTACATTTGTATATCTGTAACCATAGCATTTCATAACTGAATATACCAATGATCTTTTAAACCTCGTCTCCTTAAAGTGTGCTGGTTCGACAAATCCCTGAACTGACGTGAGGTCTCCATATAAATCTCAGAGTGACCATGGAGTGAGAGACAGGCCCAGGACCTCAGATAATCTTGTTGAAAAGTGTGCTCCCCCTTAGTGTTATAAATGTGGTAGGTTCCACCCACCTTTACATAAGGGTTGCTGAAGCCGGCTTGTTAGGACCAGACCCACATCTGGGACTAGCTCGTAACTTTTTTCGTTATGAGGTAGGCATTATTTGCACATTGCTACCTTGCGTCACCCTTCATCCTTGTTCACGGACAGGGCTGTGGGTGGACCCAGTGACCCAGTGAGTGCATGATCAGACTTAATCCATCACACCTTCACAAGACCCAAGAAGGTCTGGACATCAGACCTGTTTTGGTGTCACTGGTTGTAACTGTGCCAAGGGTGCCCCAGGGAAGCCTTCGTTGTGGCAGTGACACTGAGATGAAGTTATCTGTGTTACCAATGGACATTGCAGTCCTCCAAACACAAGTTACCAACTTCAAGAGGGAGTGACACGTCTAGATAGAGCGCTGAGGATGTGAAGGGCAGACTTGGTGGACCAACCTTAGTGCAGTGGGGCAATTTTACCTAGTTGGGGACCCACTGCCCTTGGCTCAAAGAGAAAGTGGCCCTTAAGGCAATCGCTAGATGCCTTGAGTAGAGTTGCGACCAGTCGTGGCCCATCCGTGTAACTATCTCGATGCAGGCAAACCCCCTACTGGAACTGACCATCTTCGGGTTACACCCTTACTGGTCAGAACCAACCTAACTCAGTCCTGAATGTAAAGAGGAAACAGAGGTCACTAGACCTGAACAATATTTTAATATTCCTGACAACGCTAAAGGTAATAAAGGGCAACAAACTCGTTTAATCCGGGGTCCAGCGATGGGCAACTTTGGATGGTGCAGAGGAGGGAACGGAGGAGATATCTGAGGCAGTGACCAAAGACTCTACTAACTACATGACCGAGCAGACATTCAGGGAATGGGCGGAAGCCCTGGTGAGAACTCAATGTTCAGGTGCCTAATACGACACCTCTAGAGACTCTGACGCTATGACGTCATTGTCAGAGGCAGATACAAACGATGATGGACCTGAAGACCATGGCCAACCCCAGGTCACCCGGTGATGGGGATGAAGTGGTCTTCAAGAGGCGACCTTCTACGGAGAGACCACAGTGCAGGTGTGTGAGGTACCCTCTGGTGTCCGTCACTCCTCAGGCTCACATTCTGGGTCCGGGAAAGAGAACAGTTCAGACCAAGAGAGAGCTTTGCAACCCAAGCCTTCAATGGCTGTCACTTTGGTCCACAGGACAGGACCACTAAGATATTTGGCTAGTTTGTTCAGGATTGGACATGTTCCATCTGTATCATCCCCTTGGGGAGGGGTCTTTTGGTCTGGGTTTTTCTTTCTGATTTGAACATTATTGAGTGGAACTGGCCGTCTCTCATCACAAGAATATTCAGAATCTGTAGGATGACGATGGGAGAGGAGACAAGGTGTCAGGACACAATCATGCCCTGGGTGGGAGGAACCGGTAGTCGGTCATGTAGTCATTGCTCTGTAATCGGCAATGACATGTATGTCCATACCTGTGAAACGTCATGAGATACAATTTCATCTGAGAAAAGGGCAGCCCGAACACTGTTTCCTGCGGGAATGACATTTAGATAAGAGTGAAGGGTTAAAGTTGTAGAAGCCATGGTGGGGCATTTGTATAATATGACATACTCTGTTCCATCGTCAAAAGGAGAACACTCATTGGGATTAGTCTAGGCGTGCTACTAGGGATATTGCCCAATAAAGAGGCCAGAAAGGTTCTTAGGACGTGGTGGATGGCCCTTTGGAAGGAAAACAGGCGGCGTTCCTTTGTTTCTGTGTCCTCAATTTGACATACTTGGCAGTGTTGGGAAAACGCTCTGCGTGTACCTTGGTGAGCAGACACATACATGAAGCGGGTCAGCCATCTCCGCTTTATCACTGATGTGGACACGGATATGTCCACGCTCATGTATCAGGCACTACGTGCTCTACTCTGGCCAGGAAATGTGGCGACTGGAAGAAGCCTCGATGCTGAAAGATGTATGGAATGTGGTCTGCTATGATATCAGAGGGTGCTCCTTCCACTTTAGACATACACTATTTATATCCAGATCTTCTTGCTGGTTCCTTTCAAAGTACAGAGATGACCGCTATACCAGAATGTGGTGGGCGGTGGTCCCTCAGGGTGACAGAGGCAATGCCCTCCACCACACCGATGACCTCTACTCTGCCCCCAAACATTCAATCAGACCCGATCTCTTCCCTTATGAGCCACAAGTGCATCTCTGGGGGCACAAAAGCACAAGACAGGTTTGTTATTCCAGTGTAGCTTCAGGACTGGTGGATGGAGCACCTTCCGTCACACAACCAATCAGGTCCAGGCTTTCTTTCACCGATTTATGTTTGTCTCTTACCTGGCTTGGTGATGCTTCATCAGCACTTGTGACTGGAGGGAGACATTGTTTGTAAGGAAGTTGTCCTAATGTTCTGTTTTCAAGTTACAAATTATCCCCCTCTTTTACTCCTCTCCTGTACATCTTCTAGGGCAGCCTTTTGGTGAGTATATCCTTTTGGTCTCTCTCACTTTCATCTGTTGTTTATCATCTGATTTAATACTCATACAAGCCCTGGACATGCCGGGTGACATTACACAAATTGTAGAGGAGATAAGAGGCGTCTCACAGGTTCAGACACGTCTGCCACAAGTCCTGCAGGGGGTATCCCTAGTCACCCAGAGTTTCAATTGACCACAATCCTCCTTTTGGTTTGATTCACTCAGATCTTTGGGTCTGAGGAGTGTTCTAAAGTGGACACATGTTTGTATTTGTCAGAGAGAAAACCTCCATGTGGTTTCTCCAAATCTGCTTTACTTCTGCATCTTAATTTAACGTACTTTGGGTCTGGCAAGCATGCAGCACCCATGGTCACTGCATGACCAAAGGGTCATTGATGTGGATGAGAGGCCCCAGACATGATTTTACAAATGCCTCAGCAAGGAATGTGAAAGATAATCTTAGTTTACAGAAGACTCTCCGAGGAACTGGAGTGAAGGAGGGACCCCAGTCACCCTTCCCTACAACTGAAGTTAATTCATGAATCAAGACACAATAAGTAGCGGTGGAAATGGCCCGATCACCGCTCATAACTGCCAAGGATTTTACATCATAAATCTCCATTCTAGTAGAGAACACCCATTTCTCTGTTGAGATATTAAAAAGGGTTTACACCGATGTTTGACCAAAATATTGTTTAGAAGGACACTGCTGCCTTTATATTGTGATAAACAAAATATCAATGTCAGATATTTGTAGATAAGAATATTGTTTTTTGTGCTGTCTTAATATTGTTGTTAAAAATATCATTATGATAGAATAAAGTTGTGTATAATATTGTTTTTGTACATAATGTACTGTTATAAATGGTATTGTTTTTAAAAAATGTTATTAAAGTGTTTACATGTTCTACAGATTAGTTTTGGGGTTTGTAAAGGTATTGGGTGGGTAGTATTTTTCAAGGAATTTATTTATATTAGTTGTAATATTATTGTACTGTGTTGAGAGAATGTTGAAAAGTTTTTCTAGTGGTGTGATATAGAGTATATAGGGGAAAAGGCTGAGGGGTGTTTTAGAGTATAGCGATTACAATAATTGTTTAATGTTATTTAATTTGTCTTATATTGTTTTAAACTTTTTTATAATTATTTTTTAATTGAAGGTTTTACTCTTTCAAATTATGTTTGGTTTTATTTTAAAATATTGTCTATTTTTTAATGTTTAGTATGTTTATATTTTACTTTTTTCAATTCAAAGATTAAAGAAAAACATTATTAATTCATAAATTTTATTCATAATGACGTTTTTATATATCAAAATAATAACATATTATTACGTGGCAATAATTGTAAATAATGAATTTGGTGTCATATCTTATGTTATTTCTAGAATTTGATAAATAATGACAACAATTTTCAGTAGTTTTTTAATGTATTTATTACATTTAGTTACGTATTTAATTAGTTACATTTCTCAAATTTATTTAAAATAGTAGTTATAGTTTATATATCCTTTTCAAGTTTAATATTTTCTATAAAGCACCACATGGTGGGATGGGATTAGAAAATTAAATCACTTCAATGTCCAATGCTTCGTTCAATGTAGCTCAGTTTGCAGTTGGACTAGTAAATTTCTCCCTTTTTACTTCCCTAAACTTAGATTGAAGTGCGAATAGTAAATGTAACACCCTCAGTGCCCAACACCTTCCTGAACGTACCTTAGATTGGAGTGCGAATAATACATTTAACCCCAATGTACATTAGAGTTGAGATGGAAATATAAATTTAACCCATTTAATATCCAACACTTTCGCCACTGCAGCTTGGATTGGAGTGTGAATAGTAAATGTAACCACATGAATGTGAAAGGCTTCCCCAGTGTAGCTTAGAGTGGAGTTGGAAAGGTCAATCTACCTCATTTAAGGTTCATCGCCCTCCTATTTTACTCGCTTGATCCTAGTATTTGTTCAGCTCTTGATCTTACTCCAAAGTTGTCATTGAAGGGTTTTATGGTTTTTGCATCGCCCACCTCTCAACACTCTGTCAAATCACCACTGATCTTTCTGCATCTATCAGGACCTCCTCTTGTACACTGGGGGGAGTCGGCTGACATTTCTGAGAGCTGCATAGAGGCAGCGGATAGTTTAAACTTCAGATCAACAGCGATGAGAGTTATCTTAGTCAATCCAAGAGGGAGAGGCCAGCATGATCTTACGTTTCTACGTATTGCACTTGGTCTGAATGCCCTGAGACCAAGTACTGCTATGTACGATAGGGCTAGGACAAGATTAGAAGCACAATTTGGAAAATATATTAATTTGGCTATGCAAATACATAGGGGCATATTTACAAGCAGAATGACATAACTCTTACATCATGCAAGATGGTGCACGAGCGACGCAAGTCCTGAATGAGACTTATGAAGCCTCGCAAAGCCTCTTTATGTTGCCATGAGCGCCTCAATAATTCCGAAGTAAAGCAATACAGCGCAAATTGCTGCATTGCGTTACTCTGCTCAAGAGAGCGCGTCCATGGGCTTCGCGTGGTTGTTACAACGCAACTCCCGTGGTTTACAAAGCATTCGCAGATTTACCAGAACTGGTAAACCCAGGAATGCACCAAAAAGATACGGCGTCCCAGTTGAGGCCTAGCGAGGAGAAATATCTTTATTTTTCCACATTACTTCCCTTGCTACATTCCACAGCTCACATAGATAGAGCAATATCCCTCTCAGGGTTGTTTTTGTGCAGGAAGGTGCCCCATCCTGCATTAATGGCAGGCACCCGGGCATCACGGTGCCGGCTTTGGTGCTGGGCAGCCAAAACGGTGCCAACACAGGGGTGAAGGCAGGAATGTGCCGTAACCTTTTAAATATGGTGCAATCCTGCGCTTTCACTGTCATGCAGTGCAGCGCAGCGCAGCGCAGTGCAGCGCTGCGCTGTGTGGCCTTTGCATAAATAGGCCCTTTCGTTTTTTTACCAACCACAAAGGGGCTATGAGGCAAGAGATCCATTTGTGGCACGAATGAGGGGAAGATTTACAAAAAAGTGAAGCAGCGCACAACAGGGAAAAGGCAGGAAAGGGCCATGTTTGAGACAATACCGCGCATTTCTGCCCTTTGCTTTACGCTGGCACCCTTTTGGCGGCCTAACACCAACCCAGGTACCCTTGCACCATTTTGCAAAGGTGCCTGCGTTGCAAGCAGGATTGTTTTTATTTTCAGCAGAAAGGGGCAAAAACCATCCTTGGAGGCATAGTCCTCTTTCTATGTGTGATGCAAAATCCAGCACACTCAGAAAGAGGAAGAAACGAGGAGACATAGAGACCTTTCTCCTCGTTATACCGTCCATGGGACAGTGCAAGATTTGAGCCAATCCCCAGGTTTACATGTTCTTGTAAATTTGAGGATGTGTCATAATCCATGGACGGTGCGTGGGAAAACCCAGGCAGCGCCCATGGAATCCAGAGCCTTTCCAGTGCATAGTAATGCGATACAGAGATTTGCACTGCGCTGTTTTTTCAATATTTTAGGCCAATCAGAACCATCCAAATTGGCATCCATGGCTTCAAAAATCTGACTTAGAGGTTTGCGTCATGCATGTATTATGTTGTGTTGTGCAGATGTGCTACAGCCCTCTCATACATTTCCTTATGTTGTTCCGCTAAACAATTTCTAGGAGGTCATAGTGACCTCAGATGCTCACAGCCAGTTACACTTGGGCAGACATGGCCCTCGGATGCTATCAGTCAGTTACTCTTGTGCAGACATGGCCCTCATATGTTTACAGCCAGTTACACTTGGGCAGACATGGCCCTCGGATGCTCGCAGTCAGTTACTCTTGTGCAGACATGGCCCTCATATGTTTACAGCCAGTTACTCTTGTGCAGACATGGCCCTCATATGTTTACAGCCAGTTACACTTGGGCAGACATGGCCCTCGGATGCATGCAGTCAGTTACTTTTAGGCAGGCATGGCACTCAAATGCTCACAGTCAGTTACTCTTGGGCAGACATGGCCCCCAGATGCTTGCAGTAAGTTGCTATTGGGCAGACATGGCCCTCTGATGATCGCAGTAAGTTATTTTTGGGCAGACATGGCCCTCGGATGCTCACAGTCAGTTAGCCTTAGGCAGGCATGGCACCTGAATGCTCGCAGTAGTTACTCTTGGGCAGTCATGGCACTCGGATGCTTGTAGTCACTTTCTTTTAGGCAGTCATGGCACTCTGATGCTCGCAGTCAGTTACTCTTGGGCAGTCATGGCACTCGGAAGTTCTCAGTCACTTACTCTTGGTCAGACATCGACCTCGGATGCTCGCAGTCAGTTACTCTTGGGCAGTCATGGCCCT
Source organism: Lissotriton helveticus (assembly GCF_964261635.1). NCBI lineage: Eukaryota > Metazoa > Chordata > Amphibia > Caudata > Salamandridae > Lissotriton > Lissotriton helveticus. The sequence goes on from NC_136062.1 coordinate 502,418,672, forward strand.
CGGATACTCGCAGTCGGTTACTCCTGGGCAGACATGGCCCTCTGATGCTCGCATTAAGTTATTTTTGGGCAGACATGGTCCTTGATTACTCGCAGTAAGTTACTCTTGGGTAGACATGGCCCTCGGATGCTTGCAGTCAGTTACTCTTGGGCAGTCATGGCACTCGGATGCTCGCAGTCAGTTACTCTTGGGCAGTCATGGCACTCGGATGCTCGCAGTCAGTTACTCTTGGGCAGTCATGGCACTCGGATGCTCGCAGTCAGTTACTCTTGGGCAGTCATGGCACTCGGATGCTCGCAGTCAGTTACTCTTGGGCAGTCATGGCACTCGGATGCTCGCAGTCAGTTACTCTTGGGCAGACATGGCACTCGGAAGTTCTCAGTCACTTACTCTTGGTCAGGCATCGACCTCGGAAGTTCTCAGTCACTTACTCTTGGTCAGGCATGGCCCTCGGATGCTCGCAGTCAGTTACTCTTGAGCAGATATGGGAGCTCTATGTCAGTCTGCTGTCATCTTAATAAAGAGGATCATATCTCAAGCAAAAGGGGTTGCTTTACCACTTTCAGATGACTATGGATGTGGCATCATTAACTGATTTGATTATATTTTCTGGTTTAACTAATTTTCATTTTTCGGTGTTAGTAATTATTGTAGATTTCACTGCGTCAGTTCTATGTGGCTTTTTGCGCGGGACCGCCCACCCTGCATACATTATACCTGACGCAGGTATAATGTGACGCAGGGCTTTACAATGTGACTCATCCTCTTAGATGCGTCACGTTGTAAATGGGCCTCAACATTTATGCCGTGGCTGCGTCTCAAAAGGGGCTTGTAAATCTGCCCCCCCTATTTTCATTAAAGGTCAATTACAACTTGACTCTAGTAGCATCCAACGCTAGAAAGAAAGCTAATTCTCAAGCATCTGGGGAGGCTCCTCCCCCAGATAAGGAGTCTCAACTAATTGATGCATCTGGCAAATGTGTAGCTGCACAAGCAGCTAATCATTGGCGTATTGCTAACACTCACGGTCTCCTAGCAAGATACGATAGGGCCCACTTGGACGAAATAGAGCAATTACTACAGTTTCTCCCAGATGCGCATGCGGCCAAAGCTCAATATTTAGTTCAAGTGGTAAACTAATTTCCAACACTTGGATTAGATGCGCTCTGGATGCGGTCAACACTGGAGCTAGAAGGGTAAATACTAGCATCCTACTCCGCAGACGTTCCTGGCTATGGATTTCAAGGTTCAAACCTAAAGTCCAGCAATCCATTCTCAATACACCTTTTGACAACAAACATCTTGTTGGCTCCGGAGGGTGATCAAGCGCTCAATTTTTTAAAAAAAGACACCAATGTAACAAAATCCATGGGTACGCTTCAATTTCCCTCAAGCAGAGGTGCCTTTCGGCGCTCCTTTTACAGGGGAGTGTCCAAGTCCACAGGTACTGGGAATTCCCAATCATCTTTTACAAAGTGATTTTTCAGAGGAGCTTATAGGAGAAATAGTCCCAGGGGCAGATGTAAAATTCCACATCCGGCAATTCCCCTTCCCCAAATAAACAGTGACTTCCCCACACTTCCCTCCGACTATTCCACACCTGTTGGAGGAAGACTTCAACACTTTCTCCCCATTTGGGAATCAATAACAACCGACAAATGTGTGATCGGAATTATCCAACATGGTGATTGCCTGCAGCTTACCAACAATCCTCCAAACATTCCACCTCAATATCACAAATTTTCACCAGACCACCAGCACTTGCTCCAACAAGAAGTGCACTCTTTGTTACTCAAAGTGCAATCTCTATTACTCAAATGAGCATTAGAACTAGTCCCACTTCATTACCAAGGGTCAGGGGTTTGTTCCCTTTACTTTCTGATTCCCAAAAAGGACAGCTCGTTAAGACCTATTCTAGATCTCAGAGAGTTAAATAAGTACATACTGTCAGAGCACAGCTCCACATTCCAAGAACAGATGCTTACTGGGTAAGTAACAATATCCTTTTCAATAAATATTTTATTTCTGATGTTCACTCTGCCTCCTGATGTCTTTTTTCAAAAAGGCAACAGTATTGGAAGGTGGTTAGTAAGTGTGGTAGGTACCTACAGCTATTAATAACTCAGCAATCACAAATTAGTTTCAGTCTAGTCTCAATAAATTAATCCTTGTTCAACCCTTTGTAGCTTGGCTCACTATCAAGTAGGCTTAACTTAGGAGACAGGTGTGTAAAGCATTTAATATCACCTAAACAGTAAATAAGTCGCAAACAAAACACAATAAAAATAGAGAATATTTTTGTCTTTAAAATAACAAAATAAATACAATGTAGGAAATCAGAGATATGTTTTTTTAAAGTTTTTATTATTCCACCTTCAACGTTGGCACATCATTACAAGAGCATCCATAATTAATAAAACATATTTAACCGCTTCAGCGCGGCGCAGATTCCTGCGCTGTGCTGAACGTTCCATTGGGCTTATGGAACCATGACGGAACGGTTCCGTCACGAGCACAGCTCAACCAACGCTCATGACGGAACCGTTCCGTCATGAGCATGGAAGGGGTTAAATACAGAAAAGGAAGAAATAAAGAACAATAAAGCATTTAAAAGAATAAATCCTACCGGTGACAAAAAATGCGTTATACAATACCATTGTATCTGAATTACAGCGCATATCGATACTGCCAAAGAAAAAAAAAGATAAAATGGAGAAAAAAAGGAAAATAAGAACATAAACAAAGCTCCAATGTCCTAGACTTATACCTAGAATCAGTCCATTCTAGTTTTCCAGTCTATTACTGGGACCCAAATACGTTTCCCTGGTTTTCTAGCTTTCCATCCTTTCTTTTCATACAGGCTCTTTTCCAGATTGTACATAGCTAAGAGGTGTGATAACCATTGTTGGAATGTGGGGGGGGGTTGAGGTCCACCCATGCAGATGACACACAGATTCTTACCACAGCCATGTCAAGAAACAGAAATTCCCTTTGTTTGTCTCAATTCTCCTAATCAAAGGGTCGATATAAAAAGCGAACAGGAGGGGAGAGCAGGGACACCCCTGCCTCGTCCCTCATGTGATATTAATTGAGTCGCTTTGATCCCCCATTATTTGGAGTCGGATCTTAGGATTCTTTTATAATCTTTGAATGGCTTGATGCACCCCCTTGCTACCCCTGAGTTCTCAAGTACGGCCCAAAGACAGCCCCCCGAGACCCTATTGAACGCTTTCTCTGCCATAGGTACCGTCAAACAGTGTGCTGACTCTGCGGATGTGTTCGGCCGTACCTCTAGCAGGGATAAACCCAGGGGCGAAATAGCCTTCCCAATCATGGTACTAAAGCGATTTGTGAGGATTTTTGAGGATTTTTTAATACATTTTTGCGTCACTATTCATTAGACTAATCAGTCTATAAGAGCCAGGCTCACCAGGGAGCTTTCCTTTTTTTTTTTTTTTAAATTACCATGCTCGCTTGTTCCCATGATCCTGGAATTGTTTCCCCCCTCTGTGCCTGACACATTACATAACTTTAGTCTTCTCCCAAAATCAAAAAAAAACATTATGAAATTATAGCGGTATTTGGTCTGGGCCTAAAGCCTTGCCTGAAGGCAGTCCCTTTACAGCTCTCTGGATTTCTTCATCTGAGAATCTTTCCTCCAGATCCCTTGAGTCTTCTGGTGAAAATATTTCAGCAGTGAGCAAAGCTAAATATTCTTTTATATTTTTGGGGTTCACTGAGCGTATTTTCCCTGTATAAATTTCCATAATACCTATGAAAAACCATGCATATTTCCCTAGGTGTTGTGACTATATCCCCTTCTGCATTTTTGATCTCTAAAATATTTCCCCCCTGACTTTCTGTCTAGTCCTTACAGCTAGCATGTGCCCGACTTGTTCACTAAATTCATAGCAAGATTGTCTCTAAGCCAACAATTTCACTGCTGCTCTTGCTCCCATGATCTCCCCTGCTGCAGCCTTAGCTAGCCCTAATTTCTGATGGCTCTCATCTGTATTTACGCCAGTGACAATAGCCCTGACAAGTTCTTCTTCTATCTCCATGATTGCGCTATGGATCGTCTTAATCTCTTGCTTTGCTTTTTTATTCTGGTTCACGGAGTAACTCAAGGTTTCCCCCCTGATACTAGCCTTGAGAGCATTCCATACTACCCCACAGCCGGCACTTCCTCTATTGATCTTCAGAAATTACTCGAGCCATTTGTTCATATGTTGAATATAATTTGAGTCCTGCAACAAGGAGCATTCAAAGGTCCAGCTGCGTTCCAACTTCTCCCTAACACCACTTTGTACTTCTAGGCCCTAGGAGTTGTGGTCAGAAATCACTCGCGGGAATTTCTTGATAAGACAAACAGAGAGAAGGGAGGATGACACCAAGAAATAATCTAGCCGTGCTACAGCCCTATTCGGTGCCGAGTAATATGTGCTACACGCGTCCTGTGTTTCAGTTGCTCCCAAGCACCTATAAGCCCATTATCCTCCATCATCTGGATTAGGGCCCTATGGACTTTTCTTTTCCGGCCTTTATATTTCCTTGGATCCCCCTTCCACAATCATTCTATTCCATTTATATGTAGATCCCCACATACAATAATCGGTTAGGGCCACCAAGCCAATTATGAGTTTAAAAAAATTGCATTTTTCCGGATCGTCCTCCTTGACCCATAGATTGAACATAGCATAACATTAAACCCCTGTTCTTGACATTCAATGATTGCCCCTCTCCCATACCCATCAGTTAACCAAGATTTAAACACAATTCCCATCTTCAGTGCCAAAAGTGCTACCCCTCGCATCCTTGTCCCTTGTGTGGCATGTGCTATCCCCTTCTATTCCCTCTTCAATAGCAAGCATCCGGAGGTTGTTACGCCTATGCCTGTCTTCAAAATCTTCCATTTTCCATTCAAGATCCGTGAACTGTGCTGCGTACGTTTCTGCATGTGTCTGTGTTCTGGCCAGTCCATGTTCCAGCGTGCTTGTGCGCTCTTCAACATGCGTTAATCTTGAATTCATTTCAGTACATGCTTTAGCCATTTTCCTCACCACGCCCTTGTCGTTCTTAGTTGACAGTCTATTTTTCTTTCCATCCATTCGGATCACTTCCTGCAGTTGCTTTATGGATTCATAAATCATTTTCAAAGAAGGTGTAGCATCTTCCTCCTGCCCTGAGAGTTCTGTATAAACACTCCTGGTAGCAGAGTAGTCCCATTTCTGGCTAGGGTCTACATTGGATCTCGTGTTATCTTCACGCCTCTTTCTAGTGTATGAGATTCTCTTTGTTTCTTCAAAAACCTCTTTTTCCTAGCAACCGTGTCTTTCTGTAAGGTACTAATACTAGAGCTGTAGAGCTGTGCACTACTGCTACATTCAGCCTCAGTGGAGCTAACTTCGGAACCATCAGTAACCGAGTAAAATGTATCCCCCAGATCCAGGGTGTCCTCTAACCCCTTACAGCCTGTTGCCTCCTTGACTAACATACTAGTGTCTAGTTGGTCTGCGGTGCCCACTGGCCTTTCCTGTGCCAGGGAGGAGTGGATGCCTTCGGCATCCTCAGGTCTTTCCGTTGTGATAGCAGTCTCGCCGTGGAGTTCGTCCACTTGGATTGACTCATTACCAACGGAAAGTTTGCTACAGGAGGCATCCCCCATATATTGAGAGTACAGCTGCTCCCTAGGATTGCCTGCATCCCCCTGTTTATTCATTTTTTCCTCGCCATTGGATAACATGGTCATTGTCATCCGTTTGGGGGTTTGTGGTGAAAAATTCTGTGATGGTGTGCTACACTACGGGACCATTTGGATACATTTTCTTTCCCTTAAACCCCAAATTAATGTCATTTGATTGTTTTAAAGCCTCCTGGCTCTCACCTTTTTTTTGTCCATCCTGGATCTGTTTTCCCTTTGTTGAGATCCTGTTAGCGTCAGTATTCGTGGAGCCTCCCGGTTTGGCTCCCTGTGCACGACCTGCCATCATGCTAATGTTTGGCTCTGCACTCGTCTGTGCTTCGGGAGCCTTCACATGTGTCAACCGGCTGGGTTTGGAAGGCATCCTCGCTTCCTCCGCTCTGTTGGCGCTCCTTCGCACCTCAAGCCACTCAACCCTTGCCGGTGCTCCTGGCTTTCCAGCCCACCCCTCAGCCAGCTCTCTGCAGCTATCGATCGAAGCGCTCTCTGCACCTCTCGGACCGCCACCAGCATCAGCGTCAGGAGCGTTTCAAATTTGCAATGGGCATCGGAGTCATCCACCTCCGACTGGTGAGTCATGGAGGGGGTCTGTACTGCTTCTTAAGCGTGGGAAAACATCCTTCTGTCCCTTAGAAGTCCTCAGGCAACAAGTGGCGACCAGCAGGGCCATCAGACAGGCACCATCGTGTTTCTACCATGTTTTTTTAAGTTCGAATGCAAAAATGTGCATTCTAGCTCCAAAAAAATGAAAAGAGCCAACTGCTGCTATCTGGTCACACTTGACTGGGACAAAGTCAAAGTTTCAGGCCAACCATGATGGACAATGGGTCAGATACAATAACTTGGTCACTTTTTTGGTTCTTTCCCCTTGATGTCGAGCGATCCTACTCGGCAAGCCTGGTGGGAATTCCATGACGGCGGCCTGCCTCAGCACAATGGCTCAATGATTCCTGGAAGTCTTTGTCTTCGTCGTCGATGGCAAAGAGCACCAGAGCTTTCAGCAGGGCAAACCTGAATTTCAGGCCGAGTCGCGGTTCAACGTCACCGGATTGACTCTCGTCGTATATATAGTCGATCAAATTATGGAGCTTTTTGACAAAACTTGCCCAAATATTTTTAAACTTCTGTATCTTCATCCAGCAAGTCTCCTTTGGGGCTTTGAGGGTCCACAATGCCAGCCAAGAGGCCAGATGCTCTGAGTTGCCTCTTAGAGTTTTGGGCCTACGTTTCCCACAATGCATCTGGTCAGATCCTTCAAAGTCCAAGTGAAACTGGTCAGGTGGGCTTATCTTGGTGGAGTTGTTGCAGGCGACTTCAAGCAGCTTTTTTCTACCTGTTGTCTTCAGGGAGTGCACTCCTCAATCCTTTGAAGCAGGGCATAGCCCTCTTTTGAGAAGCCCAGAGTGTGCAGCAGGTGCAGTCTTTCAGAATGCAGTCCTCTGTTGATGCAGACCAGAGGTTGAGCAGGGCAGGCCTTCTCTTGATAGTTCCAGGCAGGGATCTGAGTTGCTGGGCAGCTCTCCCATGTTCCACGTACCCAAAAGGGACCTCCGCTCCGCTGACCTCACCCTGGGAGACCCCACGCATCCGCAGAACCAGAGCATGCGGAAGAGCCTTCTCCTACGTCGCTGGCAGGACCTGGAATGAGCTCCCAGTCAACATCAGACGCTCCCCCACTCTGCACACCTTCAGTAAGAACCTCAAGACCTGGCTCTTCGACTGATCCAGAGCTGCCCCCCACCCACCCGCCAGGGCCTTGAGATCCTCACTGGTGAGTAGCGCGCTTTATAATCCCCTTATTCATTGATTAATTGATTGATCCTCAAATCATCAGGAACAATCACACCTTGTGAAGTCATCAGATAATCATTTTCAAGTCATCTTCAAATCTTCTGGCTCACTTTTTAAATTTTTTTAAAACTTTTTAAAACATTTTATTTGCAAAAGGTAAGGTCAGTGGTCAATACATACAGGGATTGCTAATTATCACATCATTCTCGTACATAATGCAAGACAGTTTCATTACAGCTGGTGTCACATCACACAATTGTTGACAATACAAAATTCTGTTATACTGCTAGTGGTTCGTCATGGATGGGATAAGGGGAGGTTCACAGATGTTACCACGGTATTCATTCCAGTTTGATCAAACTGCTATCCACTTCCGGGGACACCCTCAGACCACATAGACTGTTTTTTCTTGGAGCATACACCAGTCCATGTCCTTCTTCCATAAGCTTAGCGTTGGAGGTGTTACCGCAACCCACAGGCGTGCTATATTTCGCTTTGCAATTGCGAGCCCCAGTGTCACCCACAATCTGCCTTTTGCTGATAAGTCTGTGGGCTCCCAAATGTTCAGAAGGCACCTCTTGAACTCTGGACACAGTTCTACCCCCCAAACCACACGCATAGAATTATGTACCCGCTTCCAATAAGATTGCATCAATGGGCATTCCCATATTATGTGAAACAACGTCCCCCTATCTCCACATTGTCTCCTACAGAGCCCCTCCTCACTCCTACCCATCAACACCAGTCTGGTGCCAGATACGTAGACTCGATGGAGCACTTTCAGTTGAATCAGTCTCAGTTTTGCCGATATCGCTATCACTTTGGGGGATGAGAGGTCTTCCCTCCATTCCTCATCATCAATCTCAAGTTAGTTGAAATTGAAGTTGAAGTTAAAAGCATTCGTTGAGCGCGCTAACACCAGGCGGTTTCATGGCGCTATGACCAGATTTAGAAGGAAAGAGATAAAGGTAGAAGAAGAGCTCGGGCAGTTATTGAGGAGGGAAAGCTAAAGAGAAAAGATGAGTTTTGAGAGCTTTCCGGAAATCCATATAGTTGGTTAGGGACCGGATTGAGAAAGGGAGGGCATTCCAGAAGGTGGGGGCAAGGGTGGAGAACTGTAGGCCACCGTGTTTTTTCCTCTTAAAACGAGGGACCACCAAAAGGGCTTGAGTAGAAGAGCGAAGGTTTCTATTAGGGAGATAGGGCCGAATTTTTGAATTGACAAACCCAGGAGCAGTGCCTGCAAGGGCCATGAAGGTGAGGCAGCCCAGCTTGAAAAGGGAGCGTTGAGAGATGGGGAGCCAGTGAAGGGATTTGAGAAGAGGGGTGACACTATGATACTTAGGAAGCTGGTATATCAGGCGAGCCGCCTGATTCTGGATGAGTTGGAGGCGCCGGTGCTCGTACGCCGGAATCCCTACAAAGAGTCCATTGCCATAGTCCAGGCGGGAAACGATCATGGCCATGACAATGAGCTTGAGGGCCTCAACAGAAAAAAAGCGGGACATTTTACGGATGATGCGTAGGGACAAGAAGCAGGATGAGACAACGGCGCTGACCTGAGGGCGCATAGTGAGATCTTGGCTGACTAAGATACCCAGGGTTTTTGCTTTAGCGGAAGGGGAAGGAGGGGGACCAAGGGCAGGGGGCCAAAACACAGGAGACCAAGGACTAGGGAGGCTGCCGGTGAGTATCAGTTCTGTTTTGTTCGGATTTAATTTTAACTGGTTGGAATTCATCCAGTCGAATATGAAGGTGAGAACAGAACAAAGGTTAGACCTGGAGTCGTGAAAGGGGGAAAGATTGAAAATGAGCTGGAGGTCGTCTGCGTAGTTGTAGACTGACACCTCCATGTTTTGTAAAGCCGAGATAAGGCGGTGGATATAGAGGTTAAAAAGGAGAGGGGAAAGAGCAGAACCCTGGGGGACCCCACAAGTGATCAGGCAGGGGGAGGCCGAGAAGCCATCCAAGTGGACGGCCTGTGTCCGATCTCCTAGGAAGGAGGTGAGCCAGGCCAGGGCGGACCCCGGGATGCCGGCGCCTCCGACACGGTCGAGAAGGATGGAATGGTCGACCGTGTCGAAGGCGGCGGACAGATCAAGGAGAACCAAGGCCTGGGAGGAGTTGGAGTCCGCGCATTGCCTGAGCTCGTCCAGAACTGAGAGGACCACGGATTCCGTCGAGTGAACTGGACGGAAGCCGGCCTGGTGGGAGGCTAGAAGGTGATTATCCTCAATAAAGGTCGAGAGGCAGGAGGTGATGTGGCTCTCAAGAGTCTTTCCTAGCAACGGGAGTAAAGAGATAGGGCGGAAGTTGGGTCAGTTCCAGGTTTTTTCGGGATGGGGGTGATAATAGCCGATTTGAAGACAGGCGGGACAATACCCTGTTGGATGGATGTGTTGAGAAGGGTAAGCGCGGGTTCAGTACAGTTGGAGAAGACCTCCTTAAGTATGAGGGCAGGACAGCAGTCCAAGGGGGACCCTGATTTCACTTTCTTTAGAAGGTTAAGGAAAGTCTCCTCTGAGATTAGAGGAAACGTGTCAAGGAAGACGGATGGAGTGACAGGGGGGGAGGAAGGAGAGGGAGGGCAAGGGTATATTGTGCCTGATGACTGCTATCTTCTCAATGAAGTAGGAATTAAGTGAATTGCAGAGGGATTGGGAGGGAACCGGTTTGGGTTGTACTCTATCTGCGGCTGCTAGATTGTGGACAATGGAGAAAATCTCCTTGGGTTTGTTACTGGCCAGGAGAATTTTGGCTGAGAAGTACTCAGTTTTGGCCGTCAGAATAGCCATTTTATATCTGCGAAGAAGGGCAGAATATTGGGACTTAAGGGTGGGACAATACCTACGCCTCCAATGGCGTTCAGCTTGTCTTAAAGAAAGTTTAAGAATTTTAAGGGCTTCGGTGAACCATCTATTGGCCTCTTGGGAGCGGCAGGACCTGACTAACTTGGGGGGGGGCGGCTGAGTCGCAGGCTGCCGAAAGCCAATTGTTGAGGATGGCTGCCTGCGAATCCGGAGAGGAGTCAGCCAAGTGAGGGGATGAGGCCGCAAGGGAGGAGCACAGGGCAGGCATGTCCGCACGGTTCCAATTACGGAGCCACGTATTTTTTGGTGGAGAGAATTTATTGACAGCCCCTAGGTCGAGGGAAAAAGAGATGAGCGAGTGGTCGGACCAAATACAGGGGGAAATGGACAGAGACGAGGTGGAGATATTGGCAACCCAAATCTGGTCAAGGATATGGCAACCAGAGTGGGTGGGGAGGTGAATCAAGGGGGTGAAGTTAAGGCAACCATGAGATTCGGTAAAATCTTTGGACGTAAGATCTTCCCGGGGGTCATGGGGCCAGAAGTTAAAGTCTCCCAGAATGAGCACGGAGGAATTGTTTTTTTTTTCAAATAACTTTTTATTGTTGCTCTGGGCGTATCATCTGAGAATACCTAAGGACATGGGCTGGCTTCAACATTCAAAAAACAACAAGTGATGGACTGAATGTGGATCAATGTCACACACTCCCCCAGTCAAAAGATCTGGGCCCAAATCCATCGTTTTTTTGCACTCCACACCACCCTGGGTCAGATAATGGCTTTATGCAAATCAGCTCTGACCCTGTTGCCCCATGGGAACAGTCCAGTCCGAACTACAACAGCCATATCTTTCCCAGACCGGAATCAAGCATCCGAGGACCGGACCGGTTTCGAGGTAACACCTCTCTTCAGCCCGGCTAGCTTGACTCCAAGTGGTGTGGAGTGCCTGGGACCCACGTCTGGGCATCCCCAGCGCACTTAGGGCGGCAATTGCAAAAAACAACAAGTGATGGACTGAATGTGGATCAATGTCACACACTCCCCCAGTCAAAAGATCTGGGCCCAAATCCATCGTTTTTTTGCACTCCACACCACCCTGGGTCAGATAATGGCTTTATGCAAATCAGCTCTGACCCTGTTGCCCCATGGGAACAGTCCAGTCCGAACTACAACAGCCATATCTTTCCCAGACCGGAATCAAGCATCCGAGGACCGGACCGGTTTCGAGGTAACACCTCTCTTCAGCCCGGCTAGCTTGACTCCAAGTGGTGTGGAGTGCCTGGGACCCACGTCTGGGCATCCCCAGCGCACTTAGGGCGGCAATTGCAAAAAACAACAAGTGATGGACTGAATGTGGATCAATGTCACACACTCCCCCAGTCAAAAGATCTGGGCCCAAATCCATCGTTTTTTTGCACTCCACACCACCCTGGGTCAGATAATGGCTTTATGCAAATCAGCTCTGACCCTGTTGCCCCATGGGAACAGTCCAGTCCGAACTACAACAGCCATATCTTTCCCAGACCGGAATCAAGCATCCGAGGACCGGACCAGTTTCGAGGTAACACCTCTCTTCAGCCCGGCTGTTGTTTTTTGCAATTGCCGCCCTAAGTGCGCTGGGGATGCCCAGACGTGGGTCCCAGGCACTCCACACCACTTGGAGTCAAGCTAGCCGGGCTGAAGAGAGGTGTTACCTCGAAACCGGTCCGGTCCTCGGATGCTTGATTCCGGTCTGGGAAAGATATGGCTGTTGTAGTTCGGACTGGACTGTTCCCATGGGGCAACAGGGTCAGAGCTGATTTGCATAAAGCCATTATCTGACCCAGGGTGGTGTGGAGTGCAAAAAAACGATGGATTTGGGCCCAGATCTTTTGACTGGGGGAGTGTGTGACATTGATCCACATTCAGTCCATCACTTGTTGTTTTTTGCAATTGCCGCCCTAAGTGCGCTGGGGATGCCCAGACGTGGGTCCCAGGCACTCCACACCACTTGGAGTCAAGCTAGCCGGGCTGAAGAGAGGTGTTACCTCGAAACCGGTCCGGTCCTCGGATGCTTGATTCCGGTCTGGGAAAGATATGGCTGTTGTAGTTCGGACTGGACTGTTCCCATGGGGCAACAGGGTCAGAGCTGATTTGCATAAAGCCATTATCTGACCCAGGGTGGTGTGGAGTGCAAAAAAACGATGGATTTGGGCCCAGATCTTTTGACTGGGGGAGTGTGTGACATTGATCCACATTCAGTCCATCACTTGTTGTTTTTTGCAATTGCCGCCCTAAGTGCGCTGGGGATGCCCAGACGTGGGTCCCAGGCACTCCACACCACTTGGAGTCAAGCTAGCCGGGCTGAAGAGAGGTGTTACCTCGAAACCGGTCCGGTCCTCGGATGCTTGATTCCGGTCTGGGAAAGATATGGCTGTTGTAGTTCGGACTGGACTGTTCCCATGGGGCAACAGGGTCAGAGCTGATTTGCATAAAGCCATTATCTGACCCAGGGTGGTGTGGAGTGCAAAAAAACGATGGATTTGGGCCCAGATCTTTTGACTGGGGGAGTGTGTGACATTGATCCACATTCAGTCCATCACTTGTTGTTGTTTTTTGCAATTGCCGCCCTAAGTGCGCTGGGGATGCCCAGACGTGGGTCCCAGGCACTCCACACCACTTGGAGTCAAGCTAGCCGGGCTGAAGAGAGGTGTTACCTCGAAACCGGTCCGGTCCTCGGATGCTTGATTCCGGTCTGGGAAAGATATGGCTGTTGTAGTTCGGACTGGACTGTTCCCATGGGGCAACAGGGTCAGAGCTGATTTGCATAAAGCCATTATCTGACCCAGGGTGGTGTGGAGTGCAAAAAAACGATGGATTTGGGCCCAGATCTTTTGACTGGGGGAGTGTGTGACATTGATCCACATTCAGTCCATCACTTGTTGTTTTTTGCAATTGCCGCCCTAAGTGCGCTGGGGATGCCCAGACGTGGGTCCCAGGCACTCCACACCACTTGGAGTCAAGCTAGCCGGGCTGAAGAGAGGTGTTACCTCGAAACCGGTCCGGTCCTCGGATGCTTGATTCCGGTCTGGGAAAGATATGGCTGTTGTAGTTCGGACTGGACTGTTCCCATGGGGCAACAGGGTCAGAGCTGATTTGCATAAAGCCATTATCTGACCATGGGTGGTGTGGAGTGCAAAAAAACGATGGATTTGGGCCCAGATCTTTTGACTGGGGGAGTGTGTGACATTGATCCACATTCAGTCCATCACTTGTTGTTTTTTGCAATGGCTTCAACATTCAGCCAGTATCCGTCAGTTCTGCAACTTTTCTTTTGCCCATAAGGATTACTCACATATCCCAAACGACAGTATAGTTTAAACCAAAGCTGGTTACAAATGCAGATAAGTGAGAAAAAACAACCCCTAAAAACAGCTCCTGCCATGCCCGCCCTCCTCCCCCACCCCGAATTCCGTCCACCCTTTCCTGATAAAGTAACATCCACCGGACAAAAACAGGGTTCTACAGTAAGACATTGAACAGGCCCATTCTCCGCCTCCACCTTTAGGTGTGTATCAAACATCAAGTGTAACAACGTTCTCCTTCAGATCCCCTGTGCGTTCACTCTAGTCCGTGATATTGCCTCCACTTTGTCCATACTCTCCGGAACTTTTTTGGGCAGCCCCTGGCTTTATATGTCACTCTCTCAGCCGCCATATAGAGGTCGAGCCCTCTCCTCCATTCCTCTAAGTCTGGCGGCTCGGCCGCTCCCCAGCGCCGAGCAATGTATCTCTTGGCCACCACCAATGCCAGCACTAGGAATATGATCAAGGGGCGGGCCAAGTCGACTTCGGTCGTCAACCCCAGCAGAGCTAGCTTTGGGTCACGTGGTAGAGTAGTTTCCAGGATCTCCTACAATTCCCCAAATATGTCCTCCCAACATTCCTGTATGACTTTACAGCCCCAAAGTATGTGATAGAAATTTCCCTCTGGTTGGTGGCACCTAAGGCATGCAGTGTCCATGACCTTCCCCATTTTGTACAATCGCACCCTGTCGTAGTAGGCTCTGTGCAACACCTTCAGCTGTATGAGACGGAGCCTAGACTTAATCGCAACCTCACGCGGGTGCATAAGAACCATCTCCCAGTCCAGGTCTTCCATCTCACCCGTGTCTGCCTCCCATTTGTTTCTCAGGTCTTGTAGGTTCCCCAATGTATTGTTGGTCAGCGTCCTGTAAGTGAGGGACACCGCTCCCCTCCCTATTTGCTCCTGTAGTAACCTACCCTCCAACGGGGCGTATTCTGGGATGTCTGTCAGAACGATGTGCTGTGCCCTCCAGGCGTGCCTTAGCCGTGTGTATCTGTAATACTGAGTGTTATGTAGGCCAAAGTCCCCCTGTAAGGCGTGGAATGTTTTCAGTTCTCCCCTAGCAATCACGTCCCCTATGGTCGAAATGCCGATGTCATCCCACTGCCTAAAGCCTGTCAGTTTGTTAAGTTCACCCAGCCACTTACAGTGCCATAGTGGCGTCTGTCGGGTGGGCCGTTTGTCCCATCCCATGCGTTTGGTCGTCCTGTTCCATGCAGTCAACGTGATCCTAGTAGCCGGCAGAAGGTGTCTCCCCCCTGGACCTCGGTATAGGTAGTACAGGATGTTTGTGTGAGACCATTTTGATCTTTCTAGCGCATAAGTAGGGTGATCTATTGCTGCATGCAGCCATTCATTTATCGGGGTAAGGTGTTCTGCCCAATAGTATGCCTCTAGGTTGGGAAGGGATATTCCACCACTGTACTGGTGGCGTTGCAGTGTGGCCAAGGCTACTCGCGGGTGTTTCCCCAACCATAAGAATGCTCGCAGATCCGCGTGAATTTTAGGCAAGGTTGCAGGAGGGAGCGGGTAATATTCATTTTGCAATGCATAGAGGAACTTTGGCAGCAGAACCATTTTATATAGTGCTGCGCGCCCCAATAGGGTGAGCGGGAGCTGCCTCCACCGGTCCATTTCTAACTTCGCACTTGCCATGATGCGGGTCACATTGTTATTAAGGGAAAGTGTCTCGTCTAGCGTTATGAATACCCCCAAGTACTGGAATCCCTCTGTGGTGTGAATGAGGAGTTCCGGTAGGCAATCCCTTCGCTCTCGGCCCTGTGGGTCATATAGAATCGATTTATGCCAATTAATAGTATGACCAGCTCTCGCTCCGAAGTCATCCAATTCTTTAAACAGGACCGGGATCGTGGCCTCCGGTTCCGTCACAAACAGCAGGACGTCGTCCGCATATAGTGAAATCTTTTCCTGGGTGGCTTCCGAGTCTCCCCAGGTGAACCCCCTAATTCCCTGATTCCGTCGGATCCGGATAGATAGTATTTCTATCGTCAATGTGAATAGGAGGGGGGACAGTGGGCACCCCTGACGTGTCCCTCTGTTAATGTGGAATTCGCGTGACAGCCGTCCATTTACTCTCACTCGTGCCTTTGGGGCAGAGTATAGGAGTCTAATCCATTGTAAGAACTTAGGGCCAAAGCCGAACCTCCGTAGCGTCTCAAACAAGAAGGGCCAGTGAACTGCATCGAAGGCCTTTTCTGCATCTAACGAGAGGAACCAGTGGGGCTCGCTCCTCCCTCGGACTTCCTGCAGCCAGTTATGTGTGCGGCGGAGGTTTAATTTGGTTACCCTGTCTGGAAGGAACCCGGATTGATCTGCGTGCACTAAATCAGCAATTACCCCCCGCAGGCGCCTAGCAAGGACAGTGGCCAGAATCTTCGTCTCCATATTGAGGAGAGAGATCGGGCGGTAGGAGGCACATATGTCTCTGGGTTTACCCTCCTTGTGTATAGGGACAATTGTGGCCGTGGCCAGATTAGGTGGCAGGCTCGCCGTTTGGAGTGCCTCAACAAACAGCTTTTTAATATGGCGTTGCAGCAGGTCCGCCGTACGTTTGAAGAATTCCGCCGGGAAGCCGTTGGGTCCCGGCGTCTTCCCCGGCTTCAGGGACGCTATTGCCTCTGCTATTTCCTCTAGTGTAATCTCTGCTTCCAGGTCCATAGCGTCCTCCTGGGACAGTGTTGGGACCTCCATGTCGCACAGATAGTGGCTGGCTTCAACCTCGCCACCTAGGTCTCTGGCTCTATAAAAGTCTTCATAATACGCTGCAAAGGCCTCTGCTATAGCCTCGTCTGTACAGGCTGATCCGGTCCCCGCCACTTCAATTCTGTCAACCCAACGTGCCGCTCTTTCTCTCCTGCTCAGCCATGCTAAAAGTTTACCAGATTTATCACCCACGTCGTATAGGCGGTGAAGTGTCGCCAGTGCCTGTGTGCGTGCTTCCCCAGTGACAAGTTCTCTATAGTGCCTTTGTGTGTCTAGCAATTTCCTAAGAATTTTTTCCTCCTTCCCATGGTGATATTCTGATTCGAGGGCTAAGATCGAGACCTCCTCATTCGTAACCGTATGTTGTAACTCCCTCCTGGCCGCCCCCAATCTGCTGTTTATACGATCCCTAAGGACTGGCTTAAGTGCTTCCCAGAGCGTGATCCCTGAGTCTACTGAACCCTCATTCTCTGCCACATACACCTTTATGTCTGCTCTAATTCCCTTCAATAGATCCGGTGTTTGCAGGTCCCATGCCGCAAGGTGCCATTCCATGGTCTTTTCCCTCCTCCCTCGTCCCAAGTGTACATACAGGGGGGAGTGGTCCGAGATTCCCCGTGCTTTATATTCCGCTAAGTCATTGACCGTGATTTCTTGCCTAGAAGTAAATAGGTAATCCAGCCTGGAAAAGACCCTGTGGGCCCCGGAGTAGAAGGAGTAGGCCTCCTGTGTGGGGTGGAGCCATCTCCAGACATCCGTGAGGCCCAAAGTGTGCATCTGTCGAGCCAGCGCCGTGCCTTGTCCCGCTATACGTGGGGTCCCCGATCTGTCCCTTGCGGCACACATTACATCATTGAAGTCCCCCCCCACTATCTGGATCGTATCTGCCGTGTCTAGAAGGATAGCCGTGACTGCAGTGAGGGTGCGCGCCTGGAGTTTTGGGGGGGCATAGACTGAGACGAATGTGTATATGCGCCTCCTCCATGTTCCCTGTACTCCTGCATACGTCCCCTGAGGGTCCAACCATGTACGAGTGATAGTGAACGGTGTGGATTTTTTAACGAGTATTGCAGCCCCCCTGGAATCAGCCGTGTAACACGAGTGCGCAAGCACCACGTGCCTGCCTCTTGCTATGAAAGCGCACTGAGTGCCTCTTAGGTGGGTTTCCTGGAGTAATATAATGTCCGGCGCTAGCCTTTTAAGATATGCATTTACTAGGCCCCGTTTGATCTTTGACCCAAGGCCATTCACATTCCAAGATAATATTGTGACGCCTGTGTCACCCGTGTGTGTGTGATCTAGTGGGTCTGCCATTGTGTGTTCCCTCCGTATTTCCAGGTAGGGCCCCCGAGGTGATGTGGTGTAAGGTGCATAGTGGCATGTAGGCGCTGTTTCTCAACTTGTTTCCCCCTCCCTTCCCAACACCCCTGATCCCCCAACTCACAATTGCAGAAAAACCATGTCTTCCCTACCTCCCCCGCCCCACCTCCCTCCCCTTCCAGTCGCGCCCGGGACCTGACCATCCGCGGGAGAAGGCCTGTCGCCCTCCCACATTTCCCTCCCATCATACACCAAACAACTGAAAGAACAAGAAAAACAACATATGAGGGCGCGTCAACTTGCGTGTTCCCGGTACCGGGCTGCTATCTCAATGTCCCCCGGAAGTCCATGTTCATGAGTGCGAGTCTTGGGTATCCGCCGCGGGACCCAGACCCGATGAGTCCTGTTCCAGTAGCTGTATCTCGGCGACCAGGGGGTGGACTAATTCGGCACGACTGTTCTCTCTGTCTCCCCCGGATTCACGCCCCTCCGAGTCCTCGTCCTCGTCGCCCTCCGATCGGATACCATTTCGTAGGCTGCTGAACCTGGAGCCCATCACAGAGTTGTTGTTCGGTTACGTCGATCTGCCCCCTCTCCTCCCGCCGGTGCCGCGGGTCTGATAGGGCGTCGCTGGTTTACGTCCTTTGGTCTTTCCGGACCTTCGTCTTTGTGGTTTCGGCTGTTCCCATCGCGTCCTTTCCCTCAGAGATCTGTCCATGGCGTCTCTTCCCGCTGTTTCCCTACTGTTCAAAATCGGGTGTTCCTCAAGCCAGTGCCAGGCGTCTTCCGGACACGTGAAGAAAATGGTTTTGTCTTTATAGATGACTTTAAGTTTCGCCGGGAAAAGGAGCATGCAGTCTAATTTCAAGGCACGTAATTTCATCTTCACTGAGTCGAAGGAGCGGCGTTGTTTTGACACTTCCTGGCTATAGTCTGGGAAGATCATAATCGTGGCATTTTCGAATCGGATCTCCCCCAGCTTCCTGGCTTCTCTAAGGATTAAGTCTCTGTCAGCATAGTTTAGGAATCTCGCGATGACCGGTCTCGGTCTCGCGCCCTCCGGCGGCTTGGCCAGCAGCGCCCTGTGGGCCCTCTCAATAACGAAGCATGAAGAGAACTGAGCTGCGGGGAAAGTAGTCTTTAGCCATGCATGGAGGAAGGAGGCCACATCCCTCCCTTCAAGTCCTTCTCTAAAACCCACAAAGCGGAGGTTGTTGCGACGGGATCTATTTTCGGCATCATCCACCTTCCATTGCAGGTGGCGATGTGAGGCCTGCAGCTCAGCCATGTCCTTCTTTAACGCTGTGATCGATGACTCA
The DNA here is from genome assembly GCF_964261635.1 of Lissotriton helveticus. Classification (NCBI taxonomy): domain Eukaryota; kingdom Metazoa; phylum Chordata; class Amphibia; order Caudata; family Salamandridae; genus Lissotriton; species Lissotriton helveticus. The sequence continues at coordinate 502,437,682 of NC_136062.1, forward strand.
TTATCTGTGACTCTGTTCTCGGCCATTGTCACCCTCTCTGTTAAATTGCGAAAGTCATGGCGCAGCAGCGTTATCTCGGAGCCCACTTCTCCGATTTTTACCTCCAATGCCGCCCGCGATTCCTGGATGTCACTTCTAGATGCCTGGATGGCTGCCAGGAGCATTGCCGTTTCGGTGAGCGGTCCCGGCGTATCTGCCCGCTGGTCCACGTTTGGTCTTGATGTTGCAAAGTTGTCCATGGGGCCTTGCTTCGTCGGTTTAGGGATCAGGTCTCGTTTCCCCATGACTGCCCTCTCTGTGGGACCGGCTGTGATACCGGCGTGATCTCTATTGACGTCTGCGACTCGTTGTAGATGAGCGCCAGTATCCCTGACGCTGTCTCCAGCACGTTTATATCTCTTCCAGTTGTAGCCGTTAGTCCGGGTGTAGCTCCCAGGGGGGGGGGGTGAGTGTCGCGTGACTGTTGTGTTATACACCACACGTTCCCACTTGAAGCCCCTTGACCTGTCCCCCCCTAGCCACCGGGGAAGCTTCTATTTCCGATTCAGATCCCCAATTGCTGTGGTCGGCGTTCCCTCTGTGGCGCTTGGAGTGGCAGAGGCGTACTCTCCAGCCTGTGAAGGATCGTAGTGGGGTGCCTGCTGGGGAGTCGCCCTTCTCGTCGTCCTCTGAATAGCGCTTATCCCTCCTCGCACCACCCGCCGTGTAGTCCGGTCCGCGGGAAGGAGCAGCCCTCGATGACCAAAGTTTAACCCCAGACCTGGCTCCTCCGTCGTCCCATAGATAGTGGGCTGAGTTACTGGATCACGCCGTTCCGGATGCAGGCCACTCTCGCAAGCAGCGGCCGCCGGCGCCCGCTGTCCGTCGCCGCCGTCCGCCACCGGTCCCCACGCCCCGGGGGCCTCGCGGCACCGCTGCACTACTCGCCAGGTGGGTCGGGTGCAGGGGGGGGTAAGGGGGGAGGGTGTCGCCGTCAACGCGGATGGCACAGTCTCAGCCTGGTGGGAATCTCCGGCCCCCACCGCAAGGTCCTTCCCCGGGTGGCCTCACCTCTAGGATGTCGCACCCCGGGCTCACCTCTGCCTCAAGCCTCGCTCCGTTCCACCTCGCAGGGGCGAGGGAGCTCCACCGCACCAGTTGTTGGTGCTCCTCGCCGCCGGGCAGGGGTGGAGGGGGGGAAAGCAGGTCCAGACTTCTCCCGCTCCCCGCCCAGGCCCCTGCACAACGCTGCTGTTAGCCGGCTCTGTTTGCCCCACTTCTCCGAGTTCACTCACCGGCTCCGTTTGTAGGCGTCCGCCATCTTGGTGAAGGCGGCCGGGGCCAGACCCAGAAGTCCCGGTACTGTGTGGACTCCACTCGTCTGCCCCGGGACACGGGTCGGGTCCCAGCCTTTTCGCTCCGCTGCCGGCTCTCCTCCCGCACCTAGTCAGGATTCCGCAGTCTGCTTCTCTCCTCCGCGGCCGCCACCTATGCCGTCGCCGCCATTTTGCCTGGTACGAGCGCACCCGACCTGGTGCCGATTACGGCGGATTAATGAGAGATCCACGCCGCTGTCGGTGCCAGAAAGCAAGCCCCTGATATAGCACGCTTGCACACACCGCCTGATGAGAGAGTCTTCGTTTGGGGTAAGGTAAAAACGACTTATTAGTTGGCAGCCCGGCCGGAGCTCCGGCAAGACACGTCTTAGCCGGCCATGCTGCTAGCCACGCCCCGAGCACGGAGGAATTGTTGACCACGAGAGTGGCCAGCAAGTCCTGTATGCCTGTGATGAAGTGGGGCATAGTCTGAGTGGGACGGTATAATAGTAGGCAGGTCAAAGGGACCGCGAGGTTAACTGAGCGGACGACAAGAAAGTCGACTGAAGGGATTCGGGGGTAGGGCAGAAGTTGGAACTGGAACTTAGAGTGGACGATTATGGCCACTCCGCCACCGGCTTTCCCATCCGGACGGTCAGCGCGGAGAGCATAGTCAGAATCAGGGAGAGTAGCCAGGACGTCCGGTAACGAGTCAGAGGAATACCAAGTTTCGGTTAGGAAAAGGATATCGGGTTTTGCGGAGGTCAGAAAGTTGAACAGCTCGAGTTGGTGCTTAACCGCCGAGCGGGTGTTCAATAGCATAGCGCTGGCCTGGGCAGGGGAAGGAGTTGCAGAGAGCTGCGAGGGGTGCCCTGCGAGCGCAGATGATTCCGCAGGGGTCAGGACATGAGAGGAGATTCCAAGGTGACTGATGCGTGTCTGGGTGCAGGGGCTAATGCACCAGTCGCCCTGGTAGGTCCGTAGTTGGGCTGACGAGTAGGAGCTGGTTCGGGCATTATGGCTGGCCCCGGGCCCCGGCCGGTAGCGGACGGGCGCAGACGGGCTTGCCTTTGGCGCGCCGCCAGCGCGCCCGCTGCGTGGCCGGGAAAGGGGAGGCATCTTATACTGTAGGGAGGCGGGAGGGTCTGTCGGCTGCACCGCCAACCCACGACTCCCTCCCTCCAAGATGGCGGCTGTAGTCGCTGTGCCTGATCCCCTGCTGCAGCCCCAAAATCGGCTGTGCAGGGACCGGAGCGAAATGAGGAGGGGTGAAGGAAAGAGGGTGAGTGACAACAAAAGTAGTTTAAAAGCACGATTTTAAGATTAAAACAGCTACTCCCGGCTTCCGCCTCAGGAGTTAAGAGTGCTAAGTCAGGTCAACGCGCGAAATGCTGGGGCGCGGCTTAAGTACCAGCGGGAGGCGGGAGGGTCTGTCGGCTGCACCGCCAACCCACGACTCCCTCCCTCCAAGATGGTGGCTGTAGTCGCTGTGCCTGATCTCCTGCTGCAGCCCCAAAATCGGCTGTGCAGGGACCGGAGCGAAATGTGGAGGGGTGAAGGAAAGAGGGTGAGTGACAACAAAAGTAGTTTAAAAGCACGATTTTAAGATTAAAACAGCTACTCCCGGCTTCCGCCTCAGGAGTTAAGAGTGCTAAGTCTGGTCTTGTCTGCCTCCCATTTATTACGAAGTGCAATCAGTGGGTCTAGGGTTTGATTGATAAGTTTTTGGTATGTGAGGGAGATAGCCTTTTCTGGAAGGTGACCGTCCAGCAATCTATCCTCGAGGGGGGAGGACTCCGGGAGCTGATCTCCAGGTGGAATGTTAGTCTGGAGGGAATGTCTGACCTGCAGATATCGGAAGTGTTCCGTGTGTGCTAAATCATAGGTGTCCTGAAGTGAGGTGAATGTCACCACCCCGCTGGGTCCCCACAAATCCTTTATCTGGGAAATCCCTATCAGGTCCCAGTTACGGAATCCTTTCATGCGACTCAGTGTTCCCAGTTTTTCAGAAGCCCAGAGTGGGGTAGCTAACGTAAGCTTATCCGCCCATCTCAGTTTACGATTAACTATGTGCCAAGTTGGACAGAGTGCTTCGTCGGGCCAGTGAGTGGGTATCTGTTAGGTCTAGAATATAGTGCCACCTCGTAATTCCCACCCGGGAGGAGCTATTTGTCCATCCCGTAGCCAGGAGCATTCCCACCACAGTAGGTACCCTGATTTATAGCGGAGAGGTGTGCTTCCCAATAGTATTTCTGGATGTCTGGAAGCACTTTCCCCCCATCATACCACCCCAGTGTGAGTTTCTGGAGGGATATTTGGGGCATCCCGACCCATAAAAGGTCTCTTTGGGTGGCCTCAACTGCAGCAAAATATATTTGTGGAACTAAATCCACAAATGGAGAAGCGTGGCTCAGTGGTTAGAGGCAGCAGACCCGGAAGCTGAGATCGACCACGGACCAGGGTTCGATTCCCCGCCTCGGCGGGTCTCGGGCTCAAAAATTCCACGGACTCGACAATTCTCGCTCTGGTGCCTACTCAACTCACGGGGTCACACTCTGCGACTCTGGGCAATAGCTTGCTTAATCTCCACTATGGCCCCTCGCGGCGGGATGCCTGGCTTTCACCTTGTGGACACCCTGCCGGGGTTTCACACAGGGGAATACCAGGACGGGTTCCCTAAGCAAGCGCCGGGACGCTTACGGGCAGCCGTGCGCTTTACAAGTCCAATACATTTACATTTACACATTTTCAAATCTGGGTGGTTTTGGAGGGCATATAAAAACTGTGGCAGCGCCATCATCTTGAAAAGCGCTGCCCGTCCCAGCAGGGACAATGGGAGTTTCTTCCATATGGCCGTATCCCTGTTAAACCGTTGCAGGGGCGGTAGGAGATTTCTCTCATATCGAGCGGCCTTCTCCTTGGAGATGAAAATTCCCAAGTACATGAACACTTCCGTAGCCACCTTAATCGGGCAAATGCGCGGAATCACTGGTGGAGCCCCATGAAGGACGTAAAGGAGTGACCTCCCCCAATTAAAACTATAGCCTGAATTCTTCCCGACGCTGGTAAATATGTCTAAGGCCACATTCAGGGACTTGGACGGGGACGCGAGGTATAGGAGAATATCATCCGCGTAAAGCGAAATTCAGTCCTCCCAGCCATCCATCCATTCAAGCCCCCGTAAGGAGAGATCTTGTCTTATCCAGGCCGCTAATGGTTCCAGGGAGATGGCAAAAAGCAAGGGTGAGAGGGGGCATCCCTGTCTCGTTCCTCTTTCTAGAGTAAAAACCTCCGAAATTTTATTGTTCACCACCACTTGGGCTAAGGGCTCAGTATAAAGTAGGCGCACCCAGCCAATGAAATTAGGACCAAAGCTCAGTTTCTTGAGGACCGCTATCATGTAAGGCCATTCGAGCGTGTTGAACGCCATCGCGGCGTCCAACAAGACTACCACCGCGGCCTCCTGGATCGTGTTGCAGCGACCCAAAACTCCGTGAAGACGGCGCAAATTAAGGGCAGTATTACGGTGAGACATGAAGCCCGATTGGTCCGGATGGACCAATGTAGTGAGCATAGGCTTGATCCTGTTGGCAAGCACCGTCGCAAGGATTTTGGGCTCAGTGTTTAACAAGGATATTGGCATGTAGGAGGAGCATAGTTCTCTCGGTTTCCCCTCCTTAGGTATGGCCAGAATTGTAGCAATGCGCTGGTCCCTTGGCAGTATCTCCTGTTTGCAACAGGCCTCAAACATATGTTTCAGGTGTTGACCCAAGCAGTCGGGTTTGAGCTTGTAAAGCTCAATAGGGATACCATTGGGCCTGAGAGCATTTACTGACCTAAGTTCAATAATCGTCTTGGCCAGTTCCTCCGTTGTGAGCTCAGTTTCTAGGGACTCTCTATCATCGTTGGAGAGGGTGGGCAGTTTAATGTCAGCTAGTAGAGCAGCTGAGTCCTCCTCCGGTAGATCGGACCCCGTGCTGTACACCCTCCGGAAGTGCACAGCGAACTCCTTGATGATTTCCTGAGGTTCAGAGAGCAGGGTCCCTGCATTGGTCCTAAGCTCAGACACCACCCTCTGCGCCTGCTTCTTTTTGTGCAGCCAGGCTATCAACTTGCCAGCTTTGTCCCCTTGGTCATATAGTCGGCCTTTCCTGTCTCTCGCTAAGGTCTTAGCAGCATCCGTAGCCAAAGCTTTGTATTCATCCGCTTTTAGCTGCATCTAATGTAGGAGTATCTGACTGTCAGCACCCTGAGCCGCCTCCTCTAGAGCCAGAAGATCCTTATCGATAGTTATAATCTGGGCCTACCTTTCCTTGCGACGGCCAGCGATTGTGGAGAGGGCCTCTCCCCTCAGCACCATCTTAAAAGCCTTCCAGAGGACCACAGGGGATTCTACTGTCCCAACATTCTCTTGTAAGTGTAGGTCAATCGATAAATTATGTTTTTCCCTGCTTTCAGCATTACGTAGAAACCAGGTGTTTATAGGTGCCACACACCCCACCCTCCGATCCCCGACAGTGAGATGTGCCCATACAGGAGAGTGGTCCAAAATACCCCTCGCCAAATGCGAGATCTTTTGGATCGTGATATTCTGCTGCAGCGGCGTAAGTATATAATCTATCCTTGAAAAAGTGCGGTGTGGGCCTGAGAAGAAGGTATACTGTAATTGGCTCGGGTGCCGAAGGCGCCAGAGATCAATTAAGCCGAACGCCTCCAGGAGGCTGGGAAGCCACATGTGCCCTGGCTGTAAGCTTCGAGGTGGGTGTCTATCTACATCGCCTGACACTACTGCATTGAAGTCTCCGCCCACTAGGAGTTGCCCCTCAGGAAGGGAAAGAAGAAGCCCACCCAGATGGGTTTCCTGGAGGAGGACCACATCTGGGAGGTGCCTTTTAACAAACTGAAGCATTATACTCCTTTTCAGCTTGTCCCCCAACCCATTGACGTTCCAGCTGAGTATTTTAAGACTCTTATCCCACTTCGTAGCCATCAGTAGTTGCTAGAGTAGCATGCCATGAGGATCTGCTGGGACTTCCAACCAGCATATCTGAACAGTCCCTGTTTGACCAGTACAAACCCCCCCAACCTCACCCAACCACATCACTGAACCTTGAAACTGTTGTCCCTCCTACAACTCCCCCCACGTAGGTCTCGTACTACCCCCATCCCCAATCAGCAGAGCGCCTGCCGCCCGATACACCCCAGTAGAGAGAAAAACCTCCCCTCGGATAAACTACACAGAGGGAGATGCGCCGGCCCCAGCTACCGACGCTAAGCACCCTCCCCCTCCATCTCCGTAATCAATTAAGCATGTGCACACATATTCAAGCATTGTCTCCTCACACCTGTAACTCGCTCCCCCCGTCTATCAATTGCCTTTCCCGCTGTTTCCACGGCTAGCCGGGGGCACCCACCCGTCAAGGACAAGTTATGTAGGTGAAGATCAGGCATTATTCCAAGTTCACGCCCTATGCGGTCCCCATTATCCCTCCCACCCATTGGTTAGGGCCCTTCAAAGAGGGGGGAACTCCCCCACCCAAAAATATAAATGAATTATATACATTACATCTCAGATCGCCAGGGTCCATGTATTCAGTCCTTACATCTAGCAGTGTCCCTTAGCGTCTCTGGGTATCAACCATATCACGACTGGCCAAACTCGATCTCCAGGAGCGCTGACTCGTTCGGTCCGTTTTCGACCTGCCATCCAGTGATCCCGGTGAAGTGCCAGTCGGCTCTTTCTGATGGAGCGGACGGCTGTAACGGGTCTTTATCCAGCCAATCTTGCACTTCCAACGGCGTGGTGAAGAAAAGGGGTTTGTTTCCTGTGATAATTTTGAACTTAGCCGGAAAAACATCATATATTTGATTGCCTTACTCCGGAGCGCTGCTTTCACTCCATCGAAGGAGCGTCTTTCACATTGAACCTTGAGCGTGAAGTCGGGAAAGTACCGAATAGTGGTATTCTCATATTGTAGGTCTCCCATCAGCCTGGCAGCTTGCAGGATAGCGTCTCTGTCCCTCTAATTGAGGATCTGCGCAATAATTGTCCTCAGAAGCGCTCCCGGTTTGGGCTTAGGGAGCAGTGCTCGATGCTCCATCTCGATGGTGAACATGTTTTAGAGATGTTTAGGCTTGAGATAGTTGAGGATCAAGTCTTCCAGAAAAAGATCCATACTGGGCCCCTCCAAACCTTCTGGTACGACCACCACGCGAATGTTGTTCCGGCGGGCCCTCCCTTCCTGGTCCTCCAGCTTCAGGGCTACATGACGATGCTGATGCACAAGTTCATTGACCCTTTACTCGAGTTTCTTGGTTGAGGCTTGGAGTTCCCGTATGTCTGTTTCATTCGCTTTGGCCTTTTCTGACGTCTTGCCGAGATCCGCATGAATGAGATTCATCTCGAACGACATCGTGTCGATTTTTGTCTCCAGGGTGGTCCCCAAGGTCTGGATTGCAGCCTTATTGGAGGCCAAGGAGGGCTCAGCAGGCGCGGGATGGTCCTTAGCCTCTCCCTTGGTTTGGGATGCAACCAATGGGACCACGTACTTATCCAGTTTATTCGCCTGCATCTCTGTCGTTCCCTTCGGCTTCATTTTAGAGTCCCGCACACCCGGACAGCAGCCTGCCCGTCCTCCTCACGGCACTGCTACTTTTCTTCCACGAGAGCTAGTAAGTGATCAAAGGATTCCGCCTCCAGGACGCCTTACTGCGATTGGTAATTGTAGGCCTCCACCCATTCCTGGCCTTACCGCACGTCATGCGGTTTTCCATCTACTCCTGCCGAGCTTGGCACTAGGCCTCCAGTCCTGGCCAAAGGCGCGTGCCACTCGAGAACCAGAGCACTGTCCCGACCTTCAGTTTACATTCAATGCCTCCAGTGCTAAATTACTGGCACCTGTTTTGCAGGACCACCTGTCAGTGCCCACGGCCACCACCAATTCTCTGGCCGTCTCCACACTTGGGGTGCCCTCACCGTCCAGACTATCATAGTCCCAGACACCTCCTCTACTCTATTAGCCCTCCCGGGCAAAGGCCGTCCACCCTTCACAAAGGCAGGGGTCAGTGCTGCCAGGATGGTTAGGATGGGTAGAAGCTGCAATGTAGAGGCGTTTCTTGGGCGTCCCCAATAGAGTCCTTGACCTTGCCTCGCAGGGCCCCACCGCCAGTTCTGTGCTCCTTTCCTCACTGCAGACTGGGCCGCTTCTGCTTCCTCAGTCCCGATTTAGAAGGCCGGTCGGGCCGGTGTACGCAGTGAGATCTGGCCTCACTCCCTCTTGTGGCACTTCACCTCTCAATGCCGTCCAGCCACCACGCCCACAGCCGAGGGAAGCATCCACCCCTCTAGACGCCGATCTCAATGGCCACCGCCGCCGATTTAAATTATACAGCCGCACTAGGTCGTTCCAGGGCCCCAGCACCTTAGCCACTCACGCTGCCTGTGTCCGCCCTGCCGCGTGCTGCCGCTCCTTTCTTTGCCTCGAACCACGCCCCCGCAGGGCCAGCAGGGGAATGCCGATGCCCGGGCCCAAGTGCAGTCCCCGTACTCCGTGCAGGCCCCAACGCCGGGACCTCGCGTGGGTGGAGGAGGCGGGCACTCAATATACAGCCTCTGAGACCTCACATGCGGCTCCGTGCGTTTCAGACTCTCCGCAGCGGCCAAGGTGAGAGAGAACTTCGGAATCGCTGTCGAGGGCTCCGCCAGGGTTCCCGAGGCAGCCCCGTTATTTTTGTGTGTCACATGCAGGATTTTTGCCGGATTTCGGAGGATTTAGGGCTTGGGTCTGGCGGAGCTCTAAACTAAGCAGCCATCTTCGCTGGCGCCTAGCTATGCCTACCTGGCTCAATTTTCTAAACTCTGCTGATGACTTTAAGAGCTTGATGATGTTTGATGACGTGAAAATGACTTCTGGAGTAACTGAATGATCATCCGATGACTCTTAGATGGCTTCTAAAGTAATCCTGTTTGACATGGGTATCTATTAAAAGATGTTGTTGAACTAAGGTAGACCCTGAAAAGCATGGGGCTTGGGGCCTTATATCTACTCTATATGTTCAAAAGAGATTGAGGGAGCGACTGCATTCAACCATGAAATCAAAAGGTTCACAGATGTGAGTTCCAAAGAATGTTCTTTTATTTGATAGTGTTCAACAGAGATGATGACGATCAATCAGTAGCAAATCTTCATTATTTCATAAGTCAATATACATAATAAACAGCCGACGCGTTTCGTCCACAGATGGACATCATCAGGGCTGTAATTACCAAAAACATAAAAAAAATGTTAATGACCTATACAAACATAAATGACTCCAAATGCATCAAATATTACAATTTTACTATGATTAACTGTCAGTAAGATATATAGAGACACCTGCCTTTATAACAATCTACAAAAATGAAAAGCATATTTATAATGAACATTTGAACATACTCCCTAGAGCTTACCATAAAAATAAGTATTGGAAATGAAAAAAGTGTTCAGCCTACCTCCTGTTAACATGTACTTTTCAGAAAACGAAATCTTGTCTCAGTATTAGAACAATCCAAGTGCAGTACAACCTATTTGGAGATTATTGACAAACTTAATACATAATATTGCTAATAATCATACCAGAAAATATAACCTCAAAAAGATCTAAAACACCATACATAGACAGAATTCATAAGGTGAATACCACCTTCTATCACATACTAATTCAAACATAAGTTTCTTAAAAGTACACAGAAATTCCTACTAATTAACTTTCATCATATTTAGCGATTATATACAGAAAAGAAAATGTTTCTCTAAGACATAACTAAGTAACTATATAAAATATCTGAACTCGCACTAACTACGACACATGGAAACCATGACCTATTTCAAAAGTACATCTTACCTGAAAATAACACTTATATTAGTATCTTTGCCTGAACTTCCCTGTTTCAGAATTAATCCTTTTTCTTTAAATCACTGTAAGTTTAGAAAATACATTTGAATTTAATAGTAACACAAAATATAAACGAGCTGGCAAAATTGCTAGAGGAGGCATCACACATATTAGTTTGAATAACTGTAAATTACACTTCTGGAGATAGTCTCTTTAAAACATGGCAACATAGAACCAAAAGGGCTGTTTAATAAAAATTAAATGGAATTATTATCATTATGAAAGGGGGCAAAACGTTCCCTAGAAAATAATTTCATCTTAAGAAGATTCCATCAGTCACATATCAGGGTCTCTCTCCATCAGCCCTCCTTAATAACTGTTAATCTCCACCCAAAAACTCTCATAATGAATCCTAATCCTCACCTGATCTCCACAAATTCAAAAAGCACCATTCATATTGAGAGAGAAAGAAAATAAAAAAAAGACCCTTAGAAGCCATCCTATGGCTCAAAAGTTAACAAACAAAGTATAAACAAACACTCTTAATTCACCCCGAAAAACTATCAAAGCCAGTATGTACCTCACCTTGTAAAAGTATCAATCTCATATATTCGTGGGGAGTCTCGGCAGGCGACGTCTGGCGTCCTTCCCGATAGCGTGCAAAGAACCAACTCCCGCCGTCTCCCTTTAAGCCCTGTATTAGCCAATCAAATACCGGCAAGGCTGTTCCCGCTCAAAACTATCCACCCTAGTTCACAATCCGGTCCGCTATGTCTCCTACGCATAACTAAGGACCGCCAAAGAAAGTCATCTGTGAGTTCCCTATTACGTCCGTATCTAAGTTCAAAGGACGAATAACATCTGGTTTCCGTGCATTTCCGGTATGGATTTCACAAGCATATAATTTCCGGTAATACATTTCCGGTATTATAGCAGCCAATCAGATATCAGCTAGTAGCTACTGATAGAATCGCTGGTTTACCTAAAAAATAAACAATCACAGTCGATAGCATCCTAGTAAGATAACAGTGTGAGAATAAATGAAAATGCAGATTCGTATTCCACTCTGGGTTAGCCGAAACTGGCCTCGATATAACTTGGACATTCTCCTGGTTGCCGGATTCGGGGCATCATCAGTATACCCTGTAGCAAACAATGAAATGACAAAGTGTAGTAGCTATTGGTATGCTGGCCCGTCGCGCCACACAAGCCATCACTAAATTTCCTAGAGTTGCCAGTTACGTGCAACCCTAATAATTGAATCATGATAATTGTCGAATAATTATTGTGATCTCAGTTACTCCAACGTATACCTAAACACCATCTGTCAGTCTCCTGAATATTAAAAACGTACTATCCGACATAGAGATTATTTTCTATTCACAAAAAAAAGTTGACCATACGGTTATAAAATCCCAAGCAAAAATTGTTGGAACTACATTGCATGTGATAGCCAAAAGGCGTAAATTCCCAATATCAATGGACTAATTATTAACAATTCCAACCTAATTCAAAGATCATAGATTAAACGATACTATAGCTGCGCCGAATCTCAATATCACATGCTACTCCAAACCGGCAATCGTTTGAATATAGAAACACATACTCGTGTGTATATCACTACTTCATATTTAGACCCATTGAATATATATCGTAACCAAAGTGCTCATAAACACATAACTGATAAAAAGCAGATTGCATAGACTAATGTGGCAGTCAGTGCAAAAGAACCACAAAATATCAAAAAACTCTTAATACAATTCTGTTATCTATAAGGTACCAAATCCCTCAGTAATATCTCAATGGGTTGCTATAAGACACATTAGATCACAACCAGTAATCCATCTCCAGAAGTGACTCTAATTCTAAATATTACAGAAAAACAACAAGAGATTATGCAATCTGACCATACCAGAGCAAACTAGTGCTTGATAATGTCATAAGGGTAAACAGGTCCTCAAGTAGAAGATCCATTAACCCAATAAAGTTCATCCCCAAACTACAAGAAATAATGAAGCTCATTTTCAGTATTCAATCCTAATTTCACCAACCTACAGCGTGAAATCCATCTTGCCTCAACCTGTCTTAGTCGGAGAATCCAATCTCCTCCTCTTTTCCATGGTAGAACTTTTTCTACTCCGTGGAAGCTTATCCTAGTCTTGAGAGGATGACAGACCCTGATGTGCTGATAAATAGGTGATTTTACATCTTGGTTCTGAATAGACCTTACATGTTCTTGAATTCTTATTTTGAGTTTCCTCTTAGTACTACCAATGTATACCTTGTTACATTCACATTTGATAGCATAAACCACACCTTCACTATTGCAATTAATGAACTCCCTAATCATATACTTCTGATCAGTATTATAACAGAAATTCTTCACCTTATTGAATCCATAGTCGCACACATTACATGTGCCACAAATAAAGAAACCCGATGGGCGTTTAGTTAACCAATCCGAATGTCTGTCAATCACTGGCTCAAGATAATTCCTACTGATATGTTCCTTAACTGTCGGACACCTTTTGAATATGACCTCTGGGCGTTCGCCTATACAACTAGACAGTGCCGGGACTCCCTTCAAAATGTCCCAATGTTTACCAAGTGCTTTAAAAATATCACCCTTCTGCGCACAATACTTGGTGACAAAAGCTACCTGTCCCTTTGAAATATTCTTCTTTTCTTTCTGTATCAGAGTAGATTTCCTGTCTAATTTGTAGATTCTATTTTTAGCGTTAATGAGGTCAGTTTCAAGATATCCTCTTTTAATGAGCCTCTTTTGTAAAGAGTTGAGTTCCGTACTGAAATCACTATCCTTACTGCAATTTCGGCGAATCCTGACCATCTCTCCATAGGGGATGCCTCTAGTTACTGATATTGCATGATGACTTTCAAACCTCAAAATGGAGTTAGTGGCAGTAGGCTTTCTATACAATATACTCATAATTTTGTCATTCTCGATGAACAATTCAACATCCAGGAACACTATACGTGAGTTACTGTGTTCAAGTGTTAATGTTACAATAAAGTTGTTATTATTTAAGTAACATAAGTATTCCTGTAGGTCGTTCACCGACCCCCTCCAAATCATAAGAATGTCGTCGATGAAACGAGTAAAAAAAAAAATATTGTCATGCCATCTACCAGCCTGGCAGCCCCAGGCGTGCTCCCTCTCAAACCAACCCATAAATAGGTTGGCGTAAGAAGGAGCAAACCTGGAGCCCATCGCTGTCCCTCTCGTTTGATGATACCAGACATCTTCAAACAAAAAATAATTATTCTCAAGAATCAATCTGGCCATGGATACAGGTGTACAACCCCACCACATCCATAGTGACCAGGGTGTACCCTTCCTCCCAAGTGACGTCCTCCAACTTATTGAGGACGTCCATGGTGTCCCTGATGTATGCGGGCAGGTTCAATACCAGAGGTTTTAAAAACATGTCCTCAATCCTTTGCGGCTCGACAACCCTATAGTATTTTAAACAGCTGTGCAACAGCATGTGTAGTTCGTGTACATAAACTCGCTGGTCTAGCCCCAACCAAAATGTGCAAACATGCTCGGAGCGCCTGTATCGTAAACTCTCCCCCTACATTTAAATATAAAACTGTGACACAAAGAAAGCTTGCTGCAGTACAGGAAGTGGATATGTGGTTTTATAAATCAATGGCATTTTTCGTCGGTGTAATTTTTACATATCATCAAATTCCATATTCATCATCGAACATTCATGCTCTCCAGATTTAAGCTTGTCAATTGCTTCATGTCCGTGACCCAGACGGGATGTTATGAACACAAGAGCGGATTCCTTTGCGGCTCTGGGAAGACTCATGCAGGAACACTTTGTAACACCGAATAGCGAATAGTACATTTCTCCGGAACCCAAGGTTATTTGTTAATCCAGCGGTTACTGCTGGTTTATAGTGTGGGGATGGCTGAGCTAAACCTGAGCTCGTCTGCACCGACGGACAGAAAGCAACCGGTAAAAAAAAGAGTTCTTGAAGAAACACAGATATAAAATAAAACCGTATCTAGACTGTAATTGGCTGGTGCTACTCTACCCCAAACGGAAGTGAGCAGTGGGCTCCCAGAACGAATCAGGATGCAACAATTAAGCGGGGCACAGGAGCCAACCTATTACAAGTGGCAGGCAGAAATAACACGGTTTTAAGTGATTACTACAGGTCTTGCAGACAGCGCATGCGCACTGTAGGCTCAACCTAAAAAGGGTACTAGAATAGACCTTCGCCACCGGAGACATGCCCAAGCGATCCTGCTTGATGACATCATTTCCGGCTGTGAGGTCAGCGGTTATGTTCCACAGGATGTGGGCGTGGCCTAGAGGGAAGGGATGGGAGCTGTTTGAGTGTTTTTTGCTTGAATGAGGCTGCAGGGGCGGCGGGAGCTGATGCTCACGTACGTAAGGACTATGACGGGGAGGTCTGACGAGGAGGTCATGTCAGATGGCAGTGTAGGGTTGCACTTGACGTTTACTGGTATGGCTGCTTCTTCAGTGCTTGGATAGCCACTGTGTCAGGGTTCCGCCCCACAAACACAGAGTTGCTGTGACATTTGCAACAGCTTATACCAGTGTCTCTATTCTCTTTTACAAGGTGGCATTTAGTCTTGTTATTAATACCTTTAAGTCGTCAACCTTGCGAGGGAGCCCAGGAGGCTCATCGCACCCCTTGAATTGAAATTAATCCTGCCATTATCCCCAACCAGGACCCAGGAGCGGCCTATGCAGGTAATCGTGGTGGGCTGGGTGGGAGAAGTGATTTGACAGACGACGACAAGGGGAAATTAATGAATTATGTCATTTTCTCTCCTCATCGTCATCTGTCAAATCGCCCCACCCGGCTCAACCGCGCCACCACGCTTACCTTTATTTTTTTTATTTTTAGTGTTTTATAGAGCGCGAACTTGACCCGTCAGGGTATCAGAGCGCTTTACACAGTTACATGGTAAACAAAGAAAAATAGTCTTAAGTGCAGAAGTATACAAAGTTTGGGGAGGGGTAGGGTAGCTGAGGAGCATAGAGAAAAAAAGGGGGCGCAAATAAATGGATACAATTATAGTGGGACCAGTAAAAACAGAACAGAAGCCCCACGAATACTTATCAGGGTGAGTTGGTAAACTGCAGAAGAGGCAATAGTTATGGATTCCACAGACACACTGTGGTAGATGCGAGCATGCCATTAGCCTAGGCATTTACCCATGAGGAAAGTTTTGGTCTCCTTCTTGAAACATGATAGAGAAGGGATTTTTCAGATGTAAGGCCGGAAAGAGTTCCAAATTCTTGGTGCTTCTCCAGCGAATGCCCTATTGTGGGTTGTTTTTTTCTGAAAGCGAGCAGGTTGAAGCAGGAGGTTACTAGCAGACCGGGAGTTCCTAGTTCCTCCAGATATCACCAGTTTCTGCGCCAGATAGGCAGGGGAGTTTGGGTATAGGGCCTTGTGACTAATGCAATCAATTGTCAGCTGTATTCTAGCATCCATAGGGAGCCAGTTTAGTACTTTCATATGTGGAGAGATGTGGTCAAATTTCCTGGTGCCTATGAGTAATCTTGCGTCCGCATTGAGGCAGGCTTTTAGAGGAGTGTTAGACCTGGCACCTTGGCGTGAGTTTCCCTTCCACTTTTTGCTGTTGTGCCTCAAATGTTTTGCTGGTGTCCGCTACTCAGGGCACTGCGCCACGGCCAACCCGTGCCGCAGTGCAAGTGCTCCCTACTGTAAAGTGTACATGTGATTGATGTCCATGATTGGTGCCTTGGATTTACTGTTAGTCCCTAGTAAAGTGCACCAGGAGTGCCAGGGCTTGTGAATGCCAATACTGCTAGTGGGCCTGCAGCGCTGGTTGCGCCACCCACAGAAGCAGCCTTAAAATGTGTCTAGGGTCTGCCATTGCAGAACCTGCGTGCAGTCTGGTACTGTCATGCTGGCTGGGCAAGTGCACCCACTTGCCAGCCCCTAAACCTTCCCTTAACTTCATATTAGTCACCCCTATGGTAGGCCTGAGGGCAGGGTGCATTGTAAGTGTAAGGTAGGACATGCTCTGATGTGTGTGGCATGTCCTAATAGTGAATTACTGCCAAATTCGTTTTTCACTATTGTAAGGCTACCAGTTCCCTTCTAGGCCAGATGGGCTGCTGGAATTATTACACTCTATAATCCCAGCAGGCTCAGGGAACATGGTAGAAATTAATGTTTAGTATGCCTGAACTCAGAATAATAAAATACTTCTTTTAGTAAAGTTTATTTTAATATCCTGTGTTTGCAAATGCTACTTTTAGAAAGTTAGCATTTGCTGGCCTAACCATTTCAGCCCGCCTCTGCTTGGATGTGGATCTGACTGTCTGGTGTGTGTGAATGACAGGGCTGGGAGTTGACAGGTAGTGAATAGCAAGATGACACCTTAGTGGGTGGTGGGAGTTTCCCCTGAATGATGCATCAGGCTGTGCTCTGCCTCCACAATGCTGGCTCCGCCCTCCTGGGGAGCGACTGATGACTCAGCCTGCACCTGGCCCAGGAAGGACCGAAGCCTGTCAACAAAGTGCTCAAGCTGCTCCTGTCTTCACAATGCCGGCTCCGCCCCCCTGGGGAGCGGCTGATGTGCCTGCCCTCACACTGCATGCAGAAGCCAGAAGTACCCACAACAAGTGCTCAGAGACTGGAGCAGTTATGCAGAGGCCCCCCTGGCCTGCTAGAACAAAAGAAACTGGGTATAAAAGTAGGAGCCCTGCTCCTTGTAAATTAGATCCTGTTTGCGCTACAGAAGAAACTCTGCCCGAAGAGAAGGACCTGGAAGGACTACAAGGAGGAGTGCTGTCTCTGGCCTGTGTCTGGTGCCTTGCTGCCAAAGGAGAGGAAAGAAAAGACTACAAGAGACTTTTGCTTTATGGAAACTTTGTGCCAAACTCTGCTGAAAGATCTCCAAGGGCTTGCCTGTGAACTTGCCCCCTGACCAGCGCCCCAGGAACAGTGGGCGCTACCCCTCTGAAGAAAGCTGCTGCTGGCGTGTGCTGTGTGTCTCTACAGCGCCGAGTAAAGGAGATTTGAGAGCGCTGTGCCCTCCGCCACGCTCTCTGACAATTTGTGCAGCCGTGCTCCTCCCCCGACCACCGTGACGGTGGCCTGATCGTGTGCCAGCCCCAAAGTAAGGACCAGCCCCACGCTGGTTTGAGCGCCGTGACTGTCCGCGCTGAGCCGCCCTCGCAAAGGAAAGGGAGGACCTGCCCGGTCCAAGCATCGCCGCCTGTGTGACCCCCGAGGTACAGGCTGCTCCGCAAACATCGACACTGCCAAGGTTGTGCCCCTCGTGACTTGGGCGCTGAGACCCCCTGGCCCCCGCAGCTGGAAGTGACTCGCTGCTGGGCCGTGCCTGATTTGTGCCCCGCGCCTCGTGGAGTGCACCCCCCTCAGCCCCGCCTGCTGCAGCTTCCCCCTTCAGCGTGAAGCGAACCTGATCAAGGAGAATCCTGCCCCGCATCTGCACCGTCATCCCGGGTGCCCTGTGACCTGCGGCTGAGACTCGCAGGCCGCGGCACCCCCCAGGAAGACAACGCGACGTGGGACAGCTCCCCTGACCGCCGTCCGCTCCAGGATCTCCAAGAACTTGAAGGTACAGTGACTTTGCACCGCGCCGTGTGAGCTTGGGCGCCCCGGGAGCCTCGCAGCTGCTGTCTGCTTTGCAGCGCGAGCCGCCCCTGAGTCAGAGGCTCGCTCTGCTCCTGGCCCCCGAGGCCCCTCTTGACGCTCCCTGTGGCCCGCGGCCCCCTTCCCTCGAGTCAAGCCCCGAAGGGTGACTCAGTGCAAGAGCGGACCCGGCCGTGCCTTTCGCGACTCACGCGGGAAGCGTGAGCTTTGGCAGGTCGGGCCCGATTTTCTCCGAGGACACGAACGGAGACGGCGGAAAGCGCATTGAGGCGCTGCAAAACACTGAACCTTTTCAAAACCAGGGCAGAAGGCCCACAAGATTGCATTTTCTTAAGAACTGTGACTGTTGATAAAGAGTAACTGGAACCTGTATTTAAAAAAGTAACCAAGACTGTATTTACAAGCCTGCTTAAACCATATATAAAGAATATATATTTTTACAAATACAGTTTGGTGTCATTGTGTGGTGGGTTGGTGGTGATGGTGTAATGTTGCAAATGTTTAACCCTATGTGCCCCAGAGATTAGCCTAGACTGCTTGCGCCACACTACCTAGAGGGTAAGCAGAGGTTGTTCTTGAAGGTAACCCTCAGCCCTGACGGGGAAGAGAGAGTCCCTGCTTGTCGCCAGTGCTGCACTGCGCCAACTAGAGACTCCCCCTTCCTACATTGGACGCAGCGGTGAGGATCGCGAATTTACATTTGCAGTGTTTTACCTTAGCTACTGACCATTGCATAGTGATTACAGTCCAGTATCTTAGCCACAGACTTTTTTAATTTTGCCAAAGAAAAAGATCCCTAGTGTTGAAATCATGCCTGGCACAAACAGCATTGATGGAGGAGACTCCATAGCCTCTGGTGCGCAGGAGCTAGAATGGGATGCATCAAAGCTGGATGACTACACAAAGAAGCAACTGAGTTTTTTTTGCAGGAAACTCAAGGTTCCACACGCAGGGTGCAAGAACAAACCAGAGTTCTACAAGGCCATGAAAGCCTGGATTGAATCTAGGAAGGCACCTGAGGATCAGGGTGCACCTGTGGATCCTGTGGATCTGGACAAGCCAGAAAGCGTCCATAGCTTTGACAGAGGCCTGTCGCCAGAGGAGCTGGCAGACAGGCAGGCAACCAGGGATCATGAAATGAAGCTGGCAGAATTGAATTTAAAGGGCCAAATGGAGCTTGAAAGCAAAAGAATGGCTCTGGAAGAGCGAAAACTCCAAATGGAGCATGAAGTGAAAATGAGGGAGATGAGTCTAAAAGAGAAAACCTTGGATCATCCTCCCTCTGGTGGCAGCGCAACGCCGGTGCAGGTAGAGTCTAGAGTGCACATCCACAAAGATGTAGTTAAAGAGTTTTTTAAGGGGGATGACATAGGACAGTGGTTTAGGGCATATGAGGTAGCCATGTTTTCCCACCGGGTCCCTGACAAGGATTGGGGAGCGGGGTTGTGGGGAAGGTTCCTTAGCGAAGGGCGGGACACCCTGCTAGATTTGCCCACTGAAGACCAGAGATCCTATCCCCATATGAAAGAAGCCTTAATGACCAGGTATGGGCTTACCCCTGAAATGTATAGACAGAAGTTTAGGGGGTGTACTAAGCGGCCTGGGAATACATATGTGGAGTATGTGACTTTTTTTTGCAGAGCACTGGATGGTTGGGTGAAGGGTAACAAAGTGAATTATTTTCAAGGTCTCTTTGATTTAATTGCATGGGAGCACTTGTCTGATCACTGTTTTCCTGAGTTACGCCAGCACCTGATTGATAGCAAGCTGTCCAACCCGAGGAAGCTTGCTGAGGAGGCGGACCGCTGGCTCAGCACCAGGGTCCACAAGGGTCCAGTGGGAGACTCCGCCAAGGGTGGGCAGGGTCCCCAGCAGAAGAGTGGGGGGGACAAGGGAAAACAGAAAGGGTTCCAAAAAGGCCCCCAAAGTAATCCCCAAGGGGACCAGCAGAAAGGTTCTCAGCCTCCCCCACCCCCTAAGCAGAATGGGGCCCCGACAGGTAGACCTGTTCCAAAGGGGCCCTTCAATTGTTTCAAATGTGGTGACCCGGGGCACATAGCCAGTGACCCCAAGTGTCGCCTGTTTGGAAAACCAGCACCCACTGGTGCTCCGCCCCGACAAGTGACCCGTGTTCACTTAGGAGAAGAAGTGATGGTCCCGGGGGGTGGAGATCCTGTTCAGATGACCCTAGTTTCACTAGGAGACAGTGAGATGGTCCCTACAAACTACCTGCCCTCTAACACTAAAAAATATGGGCAGGTGGTTACCATCAATGGTAGGAAAGCTGAGGCTCTTAGAGACACAGGAGCCAGTGTGACTGCAGTGAGGCATCACCTGGTGTCTCAAGAGCAGGTTGTACCCCATGCCTATTGTAGGGTTGTCAATGCTGACAACTCAGAGAGCCAATGTCCAATAGCTCAAGTTCCCTTCGAGTGGGGGGGGGGTCTCTGGTACTCTGCAGGTCTGTGTGAGGAAAGCCATGCCTGTAGACTGTTTGCTAGGGAATGACTTGGAGGACTCCCCTTGGGAAAAGGTGGAGAAGACGACTCACCTGAAGATGGTGGGTCTACCTGACTGGGCGTGCGTGACCACCCGGTCAATGGCAGCCAGTAGGGGTGATCAAGAGGTCCTGGGGCCTGAAGGAGAGGCCCAGGAACCGGCCTTAGGGAGAAGGCGCAGTGTGCGTGGGAAACCGGCCCCTGAAGTTCCCACGGTCCAGGAGGAAGCAGACCTTGAGGGGGATGCCCTGGAGCCTACTGGGGAACAGATTGCCGAACTGGGGGACCTGCCTGAGCTGACCCATTGGCAGCAATAAGGAGGCCCCTCCAGGGAGGAATTCTGCAAGGAGCAGAAGGAATGCCCTTCTCTCGTGGGTATGCGGCAGCAGGCTGCAGACCAGGCCAATGGTGTTCAGGCCAAAACACATTATGTGTACTGGGAGAATGACCTCCTGTATTCAGAGCCTAAGGCTGCTGAACCTGGGTCAGCCCGTGTGCTGGTGGTACCCCAGAAGTTCAGAGCCTTCCTACTGGGACTGGCTCATGATGTGCCTTTAGCAGGACATTTGGGGATGGACAAGACCTATGACAGGCTTGTCACCCACTTCTACTGGCCCCAAATGCACAAGAGCTCAGATGCTCATTGTAGGACCTGTCCAACTTGCCAGGCAAGTGGGAAGAGCGGAGGGAAGAACAAGGCTCCCCTCAAACCCTTCCCTGTGGTCAGTACTCCATTCCAACGAGTGGGTATTGACATTGTTGGGCCTCTGGACCCCAAGACAGCCATGGGCAACAGGTTCATCCTGGTCTTGGTGGATCATGCCACCCGGTACCCTGAAGCCATCCCTCTGAGGACAGTGACGGCCCCCGTGGTGGGGCGTGCACTGATGGGAATTTTCTCACGAGTGGGATTCCCTCTAGAGGTGGTGAGCGACAGGGGGACCAACTTTATATCCAAGTATATGAAGTCCCTTTGGCAAGAGTGTGGTGTAACCTACAAGTTCACCACCCCTTACCATCCCCAAGGAAATGGGTTGGTTGAAAGATTCAACCGAACCCTGAAGGGCATGATCATGGGCCTGGAGGGTCCAATGAGGCGTAAGTGGGACGTCCTCTTACCATGCCTGCTCTTTGCATACCGCGAGGTGCCACAGAAGTTCCTAGGGTTCAGCCCCTTTGAACTGCTGTATGGTCACCCCGTGAGAGGACCACTGAGTTTGGTAAAAGAAGGCTGGGAGCAATCTCCCAGGAAACCTCCCCAGAATGTATATAGCTACATGCTGGCCTTCAGAAACCAAACCAGGCGCTTCAGACAACTTGCTGAGGCAAATCTGGAAGCCAGCCAGGAAGAGATGAAGCGGTGGTACGACCAGAATGCCACTCTGGTAGAGCTTCAGCCTGGACAAGAAGTGTATGTCTTGGCCCCAGTGGAGCCCTGTGCCCTTCAGGATAAGTGGACAGGGCCCTTTGAGGTTGTGGAGCGCAAGAGCCCAGTGACATACTTGGTGGACATGCAGACCCCCAGGAACCCTTTACGGGTCCTCCATGTTAACCGCCTCAAGCCCCACTTGAAAAGGTCCGAAGTGGGCATGCTGTTGGCCACTGATGATGGAATGGAAGAGGAGTCTGAGCCTCTCCCTGACCTCTTAGTGGCCTGTGAGAAAGATGGGTCAGTGGATGGAGTTAACCTCTCACCCACCCTGACCCCTGAACAACAGGAAGACTGCCGCCAATTGCTGGGGGAGTTTCCAGATCTGTTCTCCCTGGTTCCTAGTGTCACAGATTGGTGCGTCCATGACGTGGACACAGGAGACAGCTTACCTGTGAAGCATAAAGCTTACAGAGTGACTGACAGGGTCAGGGCCTGCATCAAGGAGGAGGTCTCCAAGATGCTTGCTCTTAGGGTGGTTGAGTCTTCCAGCAGTCCTTGGTCCAGCCCCGTGGTCTTGGTCCCAAAGGTTGCTGCGCCGGGAGCCACACCTGAACTCCGGTTCTGTGTCGACTACAGAGGACTCAATTCAGTCACCAAGACTGACGCGCACCCTATTCCCAGAGCTGATGAGCTCATTGATCGGCTAGGGGCTGCCCGGTTCCTCAGCACGTTTGATTTAACGTCTGGGTACTGGCAGATCGCCTTGACCGATGGGGCAAAGGAGAGGTCAGCATTCTCCACACCAGATGGGCATTTCCAGTTCCGGGTTATGCCATTTGGAATGAAGAATGCCCCTGCCACCTTTCAGAGGTTGGTCAACCAGGTGTTGGTTGGGCTGGATGAGTTCAGTGCCGCCTACCTGGATGACATCGCAGTGTTCAGTGGTACCTGGCCAGAACACCTGCGGCACCTCTGGGAAGTGTTGATGGCGCTGCGCAAGGCAGGCCTCACAATCAAGGCGAGCAAGTGCCTGATTGGGCAGGGTTCCGTGGTGTACTTGGGACACCAAGTGGGGAGTGGCAAGGTGGCACCCTTGCAACCCAAAATTGCGACCATCCTGGCTTGGGAACCCCCCAAGACCCAGACTGCAGTGAGAGCCTTCCTGGGGCTCACTGGGTATTACAGGAGGTTTGTCAAGGGCTATGGCACTATTGTGACCCCCTTGACAGAGCTGACTTCTAAGAAGCAGCCCAGGAATGTGATTTGGACTGACACCTGTCAGAAGGCTTTCGACACCCTGAAGACTGCCATGTGCACGGCGCCCGTGCTCCTGGCTCCTGATTTCTCCAAGGAATTCATAGTGCAAACAGACGCTTCAGAGTATGGTGTAGGGGCTGTTCTCTCACAGATGACTGAGGAGGGCTGGGACCAACCTGTAGCCTTCATCAGTAGGAGGTTACTTCCACGGGAAAGTAGGTGGAGTGCAATAGAGCGAGAAGCATTTGCTGTGGTCTGGGCGCTGAAGAAGCTAAGACCCTACTTGTTTGGGTCTCACTTCCGGGTTCAGACAGACCACAGGCCCCTCAGATGGTTGATGCAAATGAGGGGTGAGAACCCAAAACTGTTGAGGTGGTCCATCTCCCTACAGGGTATGGACTTCACGGTGGAACACCGCCCTGGCACAGATCACGCCAATGCTGATGGTCTGTCCAGATTTTTCCGCCTTAGTGATGTGGAACTCCCTGGGGAAGGGTAGTTCCCCCCACATTTCAGCTGGAGGGGACACGTGTTAGACCTGGCACCTTGGCGTGAGTTTCCCTTCCACTTTTTGCTGTTGTGCCTCAAATGTTTTGCTGGTGTCCGCTACTCAGGGCACTGCGCCACGGCCAACCCGTGCCGCAGTGCAAGTGCTCCCTACTGTAAAGTGTACATGTGATTGATGTCCATGATTGGTGCCTTGGATTTACTGTTAGTCCCTAGTAAAGTGCACCAGGAGTGCCAGGGCTTGTGAATGCCAATACAGCTAGTGGGCCTGCAGCGCTGGTTGCGCCACCCACAGAAGCAGCCTTAAAATGTGTCTAGGGTCTGCTTCTTCAGTGCTTGGATAGCCACTGTGTCAGGGTTCCGCCCCACAAACACAGAGTTGCTGTGACATTTGCAACAGCTTATACCAGTGTCTCTATTCTCTTTTACAAGGTGGCATTTAGTCTTGTTATTAATACCTTTAAGTCGTCAACCTTGCGAGGGAGCCCAGGAGGCTCATCGCACCCCTTGAATTGAAATTAATCCTGCCATTATCCCCAACCAGGACCCAGGAGCGGCCTATGCAGGTAATCGTGGTGGGCTGGGTGGGAGGAGTGATTTGACAGACGACGACAAGGGGAAATTAATGAATTATGTCATTTTCTCTCCTCATCGTCATCTGTCAAATCGCCCCACCCGGCTCGACCGCGCCACCACGCTTACCTTTATTTTTTTTATTTTTAGTGTTTTATAGAGCGCGAACTTGACCCGTCAGGGTATCAGAGCGCTTTACACAGTTACATGGTAAACAAAGAAAAATAGTCTTAAGTGCAGAAGTATACAAAGTTTGGGGAGGGGTAGGGTAGCTGAGGAGCATAGAGAAAAAAAGGGGGCGCAAATAAATGGATACAATTATAGTGGGACCAGTAAAAACAGAACAGAAGCCCCACGAATACTTATCAGGGTGAGTTGGTAAACTGCAGAAGAGGCAATAGTTATGGATTCCACAGACACACTGTGGTAGATGCGAGCATGCCATTAGCCTAGGCATTTACCCATGAGGAAAGTTTTGGTCTCCTTCTTGAAACATGATAGAGAAGGGATTTTTCAGATGTAAGGCCGGAAAGAGTTCCAAATTCTTGGTGCTTCTCCAGCGAATGCCCTATTGTGGGTTGTTTTTTTCTGAAAGCGAGCAGGTTGAAGCAGGAGGTTACTAGCAGACCGGGAGTTCCTAGTTCCTCCAGATATCACCAGTTTCTGCGCCAGATAGGCAGGGGAGTTTGGGTATAGGGCCTTGTGACTAATGCAATCAATTGTCAGCTGTATTCTAGCATCCATAGGGAGCCAGTTTAGTACTTTCATATGTGGAGAGATGTGGTCAAATTTCCTGGTGCCTATGAGTAATCTTGCGTCCGCATTGAGGCAGGCTTTTAGAGGAGTGTTAGACCTGGCACCTTGGCGTGAGTTTCCCTTCCACTTTTTGCTGTTGTGCCTCAAATGTTTTGCTGGTGTCCGCTACTCAGGGCACTGCGCCACGGCCAACCCGTGCCGCAGTGCAAGTGCTCCCTACTGTAAAGTGTACATGTGATTGCAGAACCTGCGTGCAGTCTGGTACTGTCATGCTGGCTGGGCAAGTGCACCCACTTGCCAGCCCCTAAACCTTCCCTTAACTTCATATTAGTCACCCCTATGGTAGGCCTGAGGGCAGGGTGCATTGTAAGTGTAAGGTAGGACATGCTCTGATGTGTGTGGCATGTCCTAATAGTGAATTACTGCCAAATTAGTTTTTCACTATTGTAAGGCTACCAGTTCCCTTCTAGGCCAGATGGGCTGCTGGAAATATTACACTCTATAATCCCAGCAGGCTCAGGGAACATGGTAGAAATTAATGTTTAGTATGCCTGAACTCAGAATAATAAAATACTTCTTTTAGTAAAGTTTATTTTAATATCCTGTGTTTGCAAATGCTACTTTTAGAAAGTTAGCATTTGCTGGCCTAACCATTTCAGCCCGCCTCTGCTTGGATGTGGATCTGACTGTCTGGTGTGTGTGAGTGACAGGGCTGGGAGTTGACAGGTAGTGAATAGCAAGATGACACCTTAGTGGGTGGTGGGAGTTTCCCCTGAATGATGCATCAGGCTGTGCTCTGCCTCCACAATGCTGGCTCCGCCCTCCTGGGGAGCGACTGATGACTCAGCCTGCACCTGGCCCAGGAAGGACCGAAGCTTGTCAACAAAGTGCTCAAGCTGCCCCTGTCTTCACAATGCCGGCTCCGCCCCCCTGGGGAGCGGCTGATGTGCCTGCCCTCACACTGCATGCAGAAGCCAGAAGTACCCACAACAAGTGCTCAGAGACTGGAGCAGTTATGCAGAGGCCCCCCTGGCCTGCTAGAACAAAAGAAACTGGGTATAAAAGTAGGAGCCCTGCTCCTTGTAAATTAGATCCTGTTTGCGCTACAGAAGAAACTCTGCCCGAAGAGAAGGACCTGGAAGGACTACAAGGAGGAGTGCTGTCTCTGGCCTGTGTCTGGTGCCTTGCTGCCAAAGGAGAGGAAAGAAAAGACTACAAGAGACTTTTGCTTTATGGAAACTTTGTGCCAAACTCTGCTGAAAGATCTCCAAGGGCTTGCCTGTGAACTTGCCCCCTGACCAGCGCCCCAGGAACAGTGGGCGCTACCCCTCTGAAGAAAGCTGCTGCT
The DNA here is from genome assembly GCF_964261635.1 of Lissotriton helveticus. NCBI lineage: Eukaryota > Metazoa > Chordata > Amphibia > Caudata > Salamandridae > Lissotriton > Lissotriton helveticus. Next base: position 502,463,821 of record NC_136062.1, read on the forward strand.
GGCGTGTGCTGTGTGTCTCTACAGCGCCGAGTAAAGGAGATTTGAGAGCGCTGTGCCCTCCGCCACGCTCTCTGACAATTTGTGCAGCCGTGCCCCTCCCCCGACCACCGTGACGGTGGCCTGATCGTGTGCCAGCCCCAAAGTAAGGACCAGCCCCACGCTGGTTTGAGCGCCGTGACTGTCCGCGCTGAGCCGCCCTCGCAAATGAAAGGGAGGACCTGCCCGGTCCAAGCATCGCCGCCTGTGTGACCCCCGAGGTACAGGCTGCTCCGCAAAGACCGGCACTGCCAAGGTTGTGCCCCTCGTGACTTGGGCGCTGAGACCTCCTGGCCCCCGCAGCTGGAAGTGACTCGCTGCTGGGCCGTGCCTGATTTGTGCCCGGCGCCTCGTGGAGTGCACCCCCCTCAGCCCCGCCTGCTGCAGCTTCCCCCTTCAGCGTGAAGCGAACCTGATCAAGGAGAATCCTGCCCCGCATCTGCACCGTCATCCCGGGTGCCCTGTGACCTGCGGCTGAGACTCGCAGGCCGCCACACCCCCCAGGAAGACAACGCGACGTGGGACAGCTCCCCTGACCGCCGTCCGCTCCAGGATCTCCAAGAACTTGAAGGTACAGTGACTTTGCACCGCGCCGTGTGAGCGTGGGCGCCCCGGGAGCCTCGCAGCTGCTGTCTGCTTTGCAGCGCGAGCCGCCCCTGAGTCAGAGGATCGCTCTGCTCCTGGCCCCCGAGGCCCCTCTTGACGCTCCCTGTGGCCCGCGGCCCCCTTCCCTCGAGTCAAGCCCCGAAGGGTGACTCAGTGCAAGAGCGGACCCGGCCGTGCCTTTCGCGACTCACGCGGGAAGCGTGAGCTTTGGCAGGTCGGGCCCGATTTTCTCCGAGGTTACGAACGGAGACGGCGGAAAGCGCATTGAGGCGCTGCAAAACACTGAACCTTTTCAAAACCAGGGCAGAAGGCCCACAAGATTGCATTTTCTTAAGAACTGTGACTGTTGATAAAGAGTAACTGGAACCTGCATTTAAAAAAGTAACCAAGACTGTATTTACAAGCCTGCTTAAACCATATATAAAGAATATATATTTTTACAAATACAGTTTGGTGTCATTGTGTGGTGGGTTGGTGGTGATGGTGTAATGTTGCAAATGTTTAACCCTATGTGCCCCAGAGATTAGCCTAGACTGCTTGCGCCACACTACCTAGAGGGTAAGCAAAGGTTGTTCTTGAAGGTAACCCTCAGCCCTGACGGGGAAGAGAGAGTCCCTGCTTGTCGCCAGTGCTGCACTGCGCCAACTAGAGACTCCCCCTTCCTACAAGGAGCCAGAGAAATTTTGGGTAAACCAGTGAGGGTGGAACACCCATATTCAAGTCTCGGTATGACTAGTGTTTGGACTGCCATTTTTAAGTCTGAAGCATCAGTAAAAGGTTCCAGCTTCCACAAGTAGCTCAGGTGGAATCTGGCTGATTTAGCCATTGAGTTGATGTGGTCACGCATGTTCAAGTTACTGTCGAGGAGTATGCCCAAGGATTTGGCAGAGTTCACAATGGTCGGCTGTTTAAGGCTGTGATGGCTTTGATCCAAGTCTCGATCTCTGGGTTGGCTTTAGAGGGGGAGATCGAGGAGGAATTTGGGTTTTTTCTCATTGAGTTTCAGTTGGTTAGCGGCTAGCCATTGGACAGTTAGTTTCAGGGTCTCGTTCAGGGTAATGATCTCCTCAAGTGATGTAATATTGATGTATATTTGGGTGTTATCTGCGTACATGTGGTAGGAGATATTGGCGGTATGAAGAACTTCAGTGAGTGGCTCTAGGTAAAGGTTAAAGAGGGTGGGTGATATGGTTGAACCTTGGGGATACCAACTGTGACGGGAGCTGATAGGTTTCCGTTATTATGGAATCTCTGAGATCGGTTATGTAGGAAGGACCTAAACCATTCTAGGACAACGCCATCGATCCCCATCCTGAGATTAAGACGTTTGAGTAGTTTATCATGTTTGACCGTATCGAAGGCGGAGGATAGATCTAGGAGGATTAGAAGGCAGGTTTTGCCTTGGTTAAGGGCTTGGAGGGCATCATCCACGATGTGGAGCATAGTGGTTTCCGTGCTGTGCCCCGGTCTGAAACCAGATTGAAAGTTATCCAATAGGTGGAAGTTATTGATGTGCTGGCTTTGTTGCTGTTGGACCCACTTTTTTAACACTTTAGCTTTCAAGGGGTCCGAGATCGAGGCCTGCTGAAGTGAGGCATTGTGAGAAGTTGGCCTGATGTGCAGTGTTCACTATTCTAGTGATCACTATATATCAGTCCAAACAACCCTTATTGATGATTGGTTGTAAGTCAACCTTATAGACCAGCTATCCTAGTAGCATGGATACGAGCAGTCTAAGGCTAAGACTCTAAAGGGCGTGTTAAGCCAGCTGTTTTACCATCACATTACCCCTTGAACACCCAGTGAAAGGACACCACACAAGTGTTATGAAAATAAACAGTGTATTTATTAGAATCACAACAGCCCTGTACTCTTTATGAGGACAGGGTGCTAGGCACACAACAAAACTCTTACGAAAATACTTAAGTTAGCACAGTATATACAAATGCCCGAGGGGCACGAAAAACCATATACTCTAAGAGTGGAATGCGAAATTACTAGCAGGTAAGTACAGTACTAATAGGCTTTGGAATCGCTAGGACTTGACTAGGGAATCGTTAGATTACTTCTAGGAGGCCTAGGGGACTCGGGTGCAGAGTGTGCACTCTCACGCGGGATGCGGGACAAAGTCTATGGTAGCTAGTAACGCTAAAGTTAGTGTTCACGGGCGAACCCGACCTGGTAGGGAGAAAACGACAGTGGATCCTGACCCTTGGATAGTGAGGCTATGCTGGGGCACCGAAATGCCGAAGTTACCTAGCCCAGGGGCTGCAGCTGCATATGTCTCAAAAGACGTCGGGAATCCTCGTTGCCGGACCAGGAGCCTGGAAGAAAGATGCTGGCAGGCGACCAGTGAAGATAGTTTGAAGTGATCCAAGCCTGGATCTGGAAGATGGATGACACCTGAAAGCAGAGGGGACCAAGTTCGTGACTACTAGCCAGTAGTCAGTGGGCACCAGGAGGGCACCGGATGGTAGTCACCTCGACTAGGTGAGTGGGCGACGCTGTGCTCTGCAGATCTCACGGACCAGGAGGCGTTGTCGGCGACCAGGATGGAGAGGCGAGCTGTCCCACGATGGATGAAGCTGTCGGCGTCGAAGTACCCAGGATTGGGCAACAAAGCCTTGGCTAATTCAAGCCCACGCGGTGGACTCAAAATGGTGTCTTGAGTGGACCAGGAGGGTCCGGGGTGCTCCTCTTCTGGAAGGGAGCAAGAGCCAGTCTGGAGCAACCAGACCAGCAGCAGTGATGTCGTCGGGCGTCGTTCAGAAGGCCACAAGCCAGCGGGCTAGTAGCCAAACAACGCGGTGAGCAGCAAAAAGCAGGAGGGCCCCACGCCGATCGTGGAGATGCTGGGGGGCTGCTCTTCGGTGCTGGAGCTGCTCAGGGTCGGGGCTTCTCGGACCCCAAAAGCACTCGCCAGGAAATTACTCGGCGGGCTTGCTGTGCAGAAGTCGTGCAGTCTTGGCAATAGTCGGTCCCTTGAGGTCTCGTCGCACTCACGGTTCTCAGCTTGGCTGTAGAGGTGAGTAGAGGTCGGAGGGGCCAGGGAAGCCGGGTCTTGTCGAGCTGGGCAGTCGGATTCCGGAGGAAGGACTTACAGCAGACCGCAGTGTTCTTGCGATGGTGCCTGCGGATGCAGGGTGACTACTCCTTAGTCACAAGGGAGAATCTTGAAGAAGGAAATCTTGAAGTCCTTTCGCAGAAAGTCGTGTCTTGATTCCAAAGATGATCTAATTTGGAAGGGGGCCTGCTCCTACCTTTATCTGGGAAAAGGGGGCTGGCACGCGACTAGGTCCTGCCCTATGGGTGGGACCAGGAGGGGGGTGGTTACACCCACTTCCTTGGCGGGCTTTTCCCCAGCTCAGGGTCTGGAGTGTCCCTGGAACTGGTTCAAGCCGGCCTATGCATAGTGAGCACCGGGGTGCCACTTGCAGTCACCTTCCTCTGAAGCCCTGCCTACCTAGGATACACAAAATCCTGTCTGGGACGGTGCTGGCACCGCCCCTGGCAGGAAACCCTTTGTCCTTATCTCCTGCTCTGGGAGGACTCCCAGCAGCAGGAGGGCAGACTTGTGTCTCGGTGGCAGCATCCATTTTGTGGAGCTGAGGCTCTGTTTGACTTTAACCGGGGTTAGAGGTTACATACATGTCGTGTCCCTCTAGAAGGGTGGAATGCTAACCCCGTCGCCAGAATTGGCGAGGGGTTAGTATTCCAATTCGTATGACACCTTACTCGACATGTTTTGATAAAGCGATACCAGAGTTGGCATATAACCGCGAGGATTATAATGCACTTAAGATTATATGGTATGCGATATCATGGAAACGGTTAAGGGATAGATCCCGAAAGCCGCAGACAGGCTCAGCTCGTGCCAGAGCACCATCTCACACGATTCCAAGCACTCTGCCTTCAGGATTGTTAAGGCCTGCCATAGGAGTGACTGATAGGAGATCTGTGTGTCCATTTTTAGGGTTAGATATAGGTATACTATACCTAAAGCAAAGGGTGATTACACCACCTTGCCCCAGCTGTCAAGCAGCCAGTTGTGTCAGATTTGGATGGCCAGCCAGGGGTGGCATAATACATGCTGCAGCCCCTGGTAGGCCCTGGGTACACCTATGCCCTGGGTACCTAAGGTACACTGTACAGGGACTGATAAGGTGACTCAGTATCCAATTGGATATGTACCTAGGGTACATGGAATCCATTTTACAGAGAGAGCAGTAGGCCTGGGGTCCTGAATAGCAGGGCCGCAGGTCAACTAAGTCAGAAAACCAGCAAAACACCAGGCAAAAAGTTGGGGGCAACCATAGTCAGGGATCTACCTTCCTACATAACCCCCCCCAAACGAAAGGAGATAAGGCTATCCTTGCCAGGTAAGCCTATATTGCCTGAGTGGCCATATAAGGAAGTACCAGCACTGGCATGGTTACCACCTATGTCATGGTCCACTAAGCAATCCCTCACCCTAAGGGTATCTGAGGGTCTCCACCATAGGGAATCTCTACCTGTGGAGTGTTTTGTCAAATTAAAAGGCTGGTGCTGAAATGGAGTACTGACGTGAGGCTCCACTAATTTTGGGCTCAGCTTCCTCCAATCATTTTCCACCATAGAGGCCTTTCTTTCTAAGACTGAGTTGTTTTGGGCTCTCAGGGTCAACCTCTGGCTACCTACAGCTGGAGGTTGGGTCCCTCTGTTTGGCTTACTGGAGGGACAGGTCAGGTCTGGGGCCCTCAGGTCCCAAGTTTGGCTGTGCCCAACAGTGTCCATCTGTGGGAGGTCCCTAACTAATTTTAAGGGGGATCCCTCAGGAGTGTGTTTTATTTTCACCTGGCTAGGACTACTAGCTTCAGTGCCCTTAATCTGCTGATTGGGGAATTCTTTTGGACAGGGGGCCCCTGGGGGTCCAACACTGGCCTCCCTGACCTCTACAGCCCTGGGCTGACTGAGGCAGGGTAGAGAGGGGCAGGTTACCTGCTCCAGACTGGGTCCCACCTTGGAAGGGTCCACTGACATCAGGGGTTCTGCCAGGCTAGGCCTGACTACCTCTGGGGCAGTTCCTTCACAAGGGGTCAGATCAGTTCCCTGAGGAGGCTGATCCTTTCCTAAAGTCTGGTGGGAGGGAGATTTCTCTTCCTCCTCAATGCTCTCTGTTTGAGTGGAGTGATCCATAATTTCAGGCTTCACAACACTGTTATCTGTCTGAGTTTGAGCTGTGGCCATCACAACTCTCCCAACCTTTTCAGGAGGGGGCTCAGTTTGGGTGTGGGCTGTTACCATTACAGCCTTGACAACCTGTTCTGGGAAGGAAGTTGTCTGAGATTGGGTTGTGACTGGCACAACCCTCCTGACCTGTTCAGGGAGGACATCTTGGACTGGGGCTGTGGCTAACACTGCCCCACTAACCTTACCATGGGGGTTTACCATTCTAGAATGGGTTTCTTGCTCTACCTCAGCCCAGGCTGAGGTCTCTAAATCATTCCCCAGTAGGCAATCTACAGGCAAGTTGGATGACACTGCCACTCTCTTGGGGCCAGTGACACTTCCCCAGCTGAGATTTACTACTGCCATGGGATGAGTTTTCTTCACTCCATCAATGTTTACCACCTGGTATGTGGCACCAGGTAAAAGTTGCCTTGAGGGGACTAGACTCTCAGTCACCATGGTGATGCTAGCCCCTGTGTCTCTGTAGGCCTCAACTTTCATTCCATTGATGAGGGGCTCCTGTCTGTACTTGCCCAAAGTGTTGGGACAAGTTGTGAAGTTGGCAAACCCCATGCCAGTCTCACAGACAAGAGCATCTGAGTTTGGGGACCTGGTTAGGCCAGAGTCCCCAGGAACTCCCAAAGTAAATGCACCCAAATTCTTGGGGGCACTCCCACCACCTGGGGGATTACTACTAGTAGTAACAGGAGGTTTGGGAATGTTACTTGGGGGTATGTTTTCCTTATTGTTATTCTTTGGGCAACTGCTGTCAGTTTTCAAATGACCCACCTGTTTACAGGGATAACAATAAGGCTTCTTCTGGTTATTGGAAGTGTCTTGGGACCCACCCCCATTCTTGGAGTTTTGGGGCCCTAGGGAAGTTTTCTCTGAAGATTTATCCCCACCCTTCTCTTGAGGCTTGGTTGATTCCTTCTTCTGGTCACCACCTTGGTTCTTGGGCCTAATCCTGGTTCTGACCCATTTGTCTGCCCTCTTACCCAATTCTTGTGGAGAGGTCAGATCAGAGTCTACCAGGTGCTGGTGTAATAACTGGTTCTGACAATTATTTAAGACTTGCTCTCTCATAATTAGATTATACAATCCCTTGAAATCAGTAACCTTACTACCCAGTAGCCAGCCTTCCAAAGCCTTAGTGGCACAATCAACAAAGTCAGACCAGTCCTGAGACTGAGTTTTCTGGGTGTCTCTGAACAGCAACCTGTACTGCTCAGTAGTTAAGCCAAACCCATCAACCAGTGCATTTTTCAGGACCTGGTAATCATTAGCATCCTCCACTCTTGTAGTGAGGAGCTTATCTCTACCTTTACCATCAAAGGAGAGCCACAGTATAGCTGCCCACAGACTCTGGGGAATGCACTGCACAGTGCAGGCCCTCTCCAAAGCAGCCATCCATTTCTGGATGTCACCCCCTTGTTTAAAGGGGGGCACTATCTTAGTTAGGTGTTTAGTATCTAAACCCTTCTCTTTTTCTCTTGGGAGATTGCTGCCACCAGTGGGAGCTAACCCACTCATCTGCTGCTCTCTAGCAAATGCAAGCTTTTCTTTGGCCAGGGCAAGTTCTTCCCTTTCAATCCTCAGTCTAGCTTGTCTCATCCTTGCTTCATGCTCTCTTCTCTGAGGGGAAGTCAATCTCCTCTGGGGAGAGTTCCTTCTCCCCTGAGAAGAGGCATTAGAGTGCAGAGATCTAATGGAGTCCCTAGAAGGAGATCTATCTCTCCTAACTCCAAGGTTAGGCCTCATTAGGGTCAGTACTGGGGGTCCCCCAGATCCTTCCCCAAGTAGGTCTAAGTTGGCCCTAGTTAGCCTTCTGACTACCTCAAGACCTTTGTCTACCTCATCCCCAGAGAGTTCCTCTTGATCCTCCTCCTCAACTGCATTGGTAATGTTGGGGAGGTCTGGATCCCCAGAGGTTCCCTCTAAGGCTGGCATATTCTCATGTAACTGAGAAATCTTTCTGGCATCATATGTCTCTAAGAGACCTATCAGAAAGGGAGTGGTGGGGTTAGACCCCTGCTTCAGTTTCCTGGAGGTACAGACTTGTCTCATCTACTGGAAACTGAGAGCTGCATATCTTGAAGTGACCTGTGGAGGGTCAACACTCACCAGGGGAGTCTCAGTGGACTCTCCATGGTTAGACATGCTTTTCTAGTGAGGTGTAAGTGGTGCACTTACCTACACTATATGTTTGCCTACTGATCCCTTGCTAGAGTTGTAGTTTAGGGTGTGCTAGGCCCTAGGAGCTACAACAGCTGGTTCAGTAGAACTCAGAGTATTCTAAGCTAAGTTATATGTACCTTTAGTACTTATGTGATCTTTCACAAGATATTCTTAGGATATGTGTGGTAAAACAACAGCAAGCTCAAATCCCAACCGCTGCTCACCAATGTGAGAAGTTGGCCTGATGTGCAGTGTTCACTATTCTAGTGATCACTATATATCAGTCCAAACAACCCTTATTGATGATTGGTTGTAAGTCAACCTTATAGACCAGCTATCCTAGTAGCATGGATACGAGCAGTCTAAGGCTAAGACTCTAGAGGGCGTGTTAAGCCAGCTGTTTTACCATCACATTACCCCTTGAACACCCAGTGAAAGGACACCACACAAGTGTTATGAAAATATACAGTGTATTTATTAGAATCACAACAGCCCTGTACTCTTTATGAGGACAGGGTGCTAGGCACACAACAAAACTCTTACGAAAATACTTAAGTTAGCACAGTATATACAAATGCCCGAGGGGCACGAAAAACCATATACTCTAAGAGTGGAATGCGAAATTACTAGCAGGTAAGTACAGTACTAATAGGCTTTGGAATCGCTAGGACTTGACTAGGGAATCGTTAGATTACTTCTAGGAGGCCTAGGGGACTCGGGTGCAGAGTGTGCACTCTCACGCGGGATGCGGGACAAAGTCTATGGTAGCTAGTAACGCTAAAGTTAGTGTTCACGGGCGAACCCGACCTGGTAGGGAGAAAACGACAGTGGATCCTGACCCTTGGATAGTGAGGCTATGCTGGGGCACCGAAATGCCGAAGTTACCTAGCCCAGGGGCTGCAGCTGCATATGTCTCAAAAGACGTCGGGAATCCTCGTTGCCGGACCAGGAGCCTGGAAGAAAGATGCTGGCAGGCGACCAGTGAAGATAGTTCGAAGTGATCCAAGCCTGGATCTGGAAGATGGATGACACCTGAAAGCAGAGGGGACCAAGTTCGTGACTACTAGCCAGTAGTCAGTGGGCACCAGGAGGGCACCGGATGGTAGTCACCTCGACTAGGTGAGTGGGCGACGCTGTGCTCTGCAGATCTCACGGACCAGGAGGCGTTGTCGGCGACCAGGATGGAGAGGCGAGCTGTCCCACGATGGATGAAGCTGTCGGCGTCGAAGTACCCAGGATTGGGCAACAAAGCCTTGGCTAATTCAAGCCCACGCGGTGGACTCAAAATGGCGTCTTGAGTGGACCAGGAGGGTCCGGGGTGCTCCTCTTCTGGAAGGGAGCAAGAGCCAGTCTGGAGCAACCAGACCAGCAGCAGTGATGTCGTCGGGCGTCGTTCAGAAGGCCACAAGCCAGCGGGCTAGTAGCCAAACAACGCGGTGAGCAGCAAAAAGCAGAAGGGCCCCACGCCGATCGTGGAGATGCTGGGGGGCTGCTCTTCAGTGCTGGAGCTGCTCAGGGTCGGGGCTTCTCGGACCCCAAAGCACTCGCCAGGAAATTACTCGGCGGGCTTGCTGTGCAGAAGTCGTGCAGTCTTGGCAATAGTCGGTCCCTTGAGGTCTCGTCGCACTCACGGTTCTCAGCTTGGCTGTAGAGGTGAGTAGAGGTCGGAGGGGCCAGGGAAGCCGGGTCTTGTCGAGCTGGGCAGTCGGATTCCGGAGGAAGGACTTACAGCAGACCGCAGTGTTCTTGCGATGGTGCCTGCGGATGCAGGGTGACTACTCCTTAGTCACAAGGGAGAATCTTGAAGAAGGAAATCTTGAAGTCCTTTCGCAGAAAGTCGTGTCTTGATTCCAAAGATGATCTAATTTGGAAGGGGGCCTGCTCCTACCTTTATCTGGGAAAAGGGGGCTGTCACGCGACTAGGTCCTGCCCTATGGGTGGGACCAGGAGGGGGGTGGTTACACCCACTTCCTTGGCTGGCTTTTCCCCAGCTCAGGGTCTGGAGTGTCCCTGGAACTGGTTCAAGCCGGCCTATGCATAGTGAGCACCGGGGTGCCACTTGCAGTCACCTTCCGATGAAGCACTGCCTACCTAGGATACACAAAATCCTGTCTGGGACGGTGCTGGCACCGCCCCTGGCAGGAAACCCTTTGTCCTTATCTCCTGCTCTGGGAGGACTCCCAGCAGCAGGAGGGCAGACTTGTGTCTCGGTGGCAGCATCCATTTTGTGGAGCTGAGGCTCTGTTTGACTTTAACCGGGGTTAGAGGTTACATACATGTCGTGTCCCTCTAGAAGGGTGGAATGCTAACCCCGTTAGTATTCCAATTCGTATGACACCTTACTCGACATGTTTTGATAAAGCGATACCAGAGTTGGCATATAACCGCGAGGATTATAATGCACTTAAGAGTATATGGTATGCGATATCATGGAAACGGTTAAGGGATAGATCCCGAAAGCCGCAGACAGGCTCAGCTCGTGCCAGAGCACCATCTCACACGATTCCAAGCACTCTACCTTCAGGATTGTTAAGGCCTGCCATAGGAGTGACTGATAGGAGATCTGTGTGTCCATTTTTAGGGTTAGATATAGGTATACTATACCTAAAGCAAAGGGTGATTACACCACCTTGCCCCAGCTGTCAAGCAGCCAGTTGTGTCAGATTTGGATGGCCAGCAAGGGGTGGCATAATACATGCTGCAGCCCCTGGTAGGCCCTGGGTACACCTATGCCCTGGGTACCTAAGGTACACTGTACAGGGACTGATAAGGTGACTCAGTATCCAATTGGATATGTACCTAGGGTACATGGAATCCATTTTACAGAGAGAGCAGTAGGCCTGGGGTCCTGAATAGCAGGGTCCCAGGTCAACTAAGTCAGAAAACCAGCAAAACACCAGGCAAAAAGTTGGGGGCAACCATAGTCAGGGATCTACCTTCCTACAGGCATTGATTATTGTAGTCCAGCAGGGAATAGTGGCTTGGGTTACAGCGGCGAGGCAGTTAAATGGTGGGGGTCATTGAAGTGGTTATTGGGGTTCAAAGTAGACAGGATTTTGAAGATTGAGTCTTGGTCATAGTATTCGAAGTCGGTCCATTGAGCTTGGTTAATGCAGCCCGTTTTCCTTAAAGGAAAACGGGATGCATTTAAAAAAAAAGAAGTTAACATTTCCGTTACATTTTTTAAGGGCAGGCAGTGGTCCTTGAGACCACTGTCTGCCCTTAAAAAATATTTTAAGAGCCTGTCACAAAGGGGGTTGCAAACCTGTTTGCGCATGCAAAAATGGGTCGTACATCTGGCCCTATGTGTTTTGTACACATGTAGAAGCATTTTTGTGGTTGGAATCGGCCTGATGCTTCATACACGGGGCCCCTATAGACTAACCCTGGCTCACGTGAAGGGCGGCAAAGGGACCCAGTCCTTCCACTGGGGGTGCACCAAGTCCTAGTCTTAAGCAGCAGCTTACCTGGGGAGGATGTGCCAGTTTGTGACAAGAGAACCAGATGCTGAAGTGATGAGATATACTCAAGTACCACACCCTATCTGCAGGATTAGAGAGCCCCTGCCCATGGGGGACATGGAAGCTGGGAGACTCAACCCAATCGAAGCCTGTTTCCGGGCTAAAGCTTTTCTACCCGATCTGCATACAGAATAAGGGCAAGGGGTGCAGGTAGAAATGTCTTCACCCCAGAGGTAACAACCATCTCCAACCACGTGCCCGCTGTCTCCTCACCTGGTGCCACACAGCCGTGCCTTTACTAAAACTGGGGTGCAAATTGAGGCTTACTAACGTTGTTGCACCACTAAAGCAGAGTACGGAGTATGCAGAACTGCAGCCAACTACCCAAGCATAGGTTTCATATGTGCGAAAAAGCCCCCAAACTAAGCAGGGATAGCCAGTGTACCCACAAGCACCCAAACCTAACATATATAATCAGACTAGGTACAGGGCCCTGGGGACTGGGAATACTTCCCAGCAGCTCAGTTGGCAATGCCCAATACAGATGGCAGCACCCCAAAAGAAGCATCAGTGCCCGGCATGTCCAGATGCACTCCAAACTATGGGCATGGAGTGAGATCAGCTGAGAATAATCAAGGTGGGCTCAGTCTCAGAACAGGAGAGTTTGGGCCCTGCAGATGGCATCTAGGTAGGCTCAGTCTCAGCAGAGGAGAGTTCGTCCCATGCAGATGGCATCTAGGTGGACTCAGTCACAGGACAGGAGAGTTCGGGCCATGCAACTGGCATCTTGGGGGCTCAGTCTCAGCAGAGGAGAGGAGTGGCCAGGCCCTACAGATGGCATCTAGGTGGGCTCAGTCTCAGCAGAGGAGAGTTCAGACCCTACACATGGCATCTAGGTGGGCTCAGTCCCAGCAGAGGAAAAGCCGGGCCCTGCAGATGGCATCTAGGTGAGCTCAGTCCCAGCAGAGGAGCGGCTAGGCCCTGAAGATGGCATCTAGGTGGACTCAGTCACAGCAGAAGAGAGGCCAGTCCCTGCAGATAGCATTTAGGTGGTCTCAGTCTCAGGAGGGGAGAGGCAGGGCCATGCAGATGGCATCTAAGTAGACTCAGTCTCAGCAGAGAAGCGGGTAGACCCTGCAGATGGCATCTAGGTGGGCTCAGTCTCAGCAGAGGAAAAGCCGAACCCTGCGAATGACATCTAAGGGGGTTCCGTCCTAGCAGGGGAAAGGCCGGGCCCTGCAGATGGCATCTAGGTGGGCTCAGTCTCAGGATAGGAGAGTTCGGGCCATGCAGATGGCAATTAGGGGGGCTCAGTCTCAGCAGAGGAGAGGAGTGGCCAGGCCCTACAGATGGCATCTAGGTGGGCTCAGTCTCAGCAGAGGAGAGTTCAGACCCTACACATGGCATCTAGGTGGGCTCAGTCCCAGCAGAGGAAAAGCCGGGCCCTGCAGATGGCATCTAGGTGAGCTCAGTCCCAGCAGAGGAGCGGCTAGGCCCTGAAGATGGCATCTAGGTGGACTCAGTCACAGCAGAAGAGAGGCCAGTCCCTGCAGATAGCATTTAGGTGGTCTCAGTCTCAGGAGGGGAGAGGCAGGGCCATGCAGATGGCATCTAAGTAGACTCAGTCTCAGCAGAGAAGCGGGCAGACCCTGCAGATGGCATCTAGGTGGGCTCAGTCTCAGCAGAGGAAAAGCCGAGCCCTGCGAATGACATCTAAGGGGGTTCCGTCCTAGCAGGGGAAAGGCCGGGCCCTGCAGATGGCATCTAGGTGGGCTCAGTCTCAGGATAGGAGAGTTCGGGCCATGCAGATGGCAATTAGGGGGGCTCAGTCTCAGCAGAGGAGAGGAGAAGCCAGGCCCTACAGATGGCATCTAGGTGGGATCAGTCTCAGCAGGGGAGAGGAGAAGCCAGGCCCTACAGATGGCATCTAGGTGGGCACAGTCTCTGCAGAGGAGAGGTTGTGCTGCTGTGATCCCCTCTCAGGCTCTGAGACATCCTTGATGGTGCTTGTAGAAAGGTGGAATCTGACTACATGGTTGCCCCCATTTCTTTCCTGTCGTTTTGATGGTTTTTTACTTAGTTTGGCTGGGAACCTGCTATTCAGAGCTCCAGCCTAGCTGCTTCCTCTCTAAATTGATTCCAAGTACTATAGGTACCCTCCAGTTTGGTTACTGGCGTACCCTTGTGAGTCCCTAGTATATGGTACACTAGGTACCAAGGGCATAGGTACCCCAGAGGCCTATCAGGGGCTGAAGCTTGTATTTTGCCACCCCTGGGAAGCCTTTCAAATTGACACCACTGGACTGCTACTGCAGCCGGGGTAAGGTGGTGCATGCACCCCTTACTAAGATAGGTTACCTATATCTTCCTTTAATCACTGCACATATAAACCTATCAGTCACTCCTATGGCAGGCCTTATCAATCCTGAAGGCAGAGTGCTTGGTTTTGTGTGAGAGGGTGCCCGTGCATGAGCTGGGCCCCTCTGCAGCTTTCGGAGCCTATTCTCTGAGACTGTTCAGTGATGCAGCCAGACCATATACCCTTAAGTACATTATAACCTCGCGGTAAATGCAAACTTTGGAATGGCTGCATGGAAACATTTGGTGTCAAACACTTTGGAATCCTAGTCCCCCCCCCTGGCCAGTCCTTGCGGCAGGGGTAGAATTCCACTCTTCTAGAGGGAGAGACATGTACACACTGGTCTAGCCGGAAATAATTTAAAAGAGCCCTAACATCACAAAATGGATGCCATAGCCACATACATGGGTCTGACCACCTGCTGCTGACCGAAACTCCGGCAGGGGAGGCCTGGACAATGGGCTTCCTGTCACAGGGAGGTGTAAACACCTCCCAGACAGGCTTTAGTGTATTTGGGCTGGGTGGGAGCACACCAAGAGTGCTTTGAAGTCTGCACTGGGGGCACATTTGGTGTCCCTGTGCATAGTCCAGCCCAAACCTGTTGCAGGGGCACTCAGCCCCTGCTCTGGCGCAAAATTGGACAAAGGAAATGGGTGTATCCACCCCCCTATCCAAACCATCACATAGGTGGGTCCCCAGAGTATCTCCACCCCCTTTCTTAGGTACAAGTAAGGAATCTCTGGCAACAGAAGTTTAGATTACACCTGGACGAAACTGAAATCTGGAACTTCAATGCTCTACTAAAGACTAGAAGATGGAAGAATCTCCCTTGGGGTCAAGGAGTGACTCCCCTGCTTGGCAGGCACCAATGAAGCATCTTGCCAGTCTGCATTTCTGAAGTTCCAGATGGACTCTGAAGTATTTACAATACAGGAAGAGAATTTCCAGACTTCTCAGAGGCCAACCCGAGTCCCCAGCAAAGCTGAGACCCACAGCCCTCACAAGTGACGTGGAACCAGAACTCCTGGACACCGTGCACATTCGCAAGTGCATTGACTTATGGACATCCCTTGAAGTTGTGCTTTGGGTTACTTCTAGCCCAAGCCCCGCGCATCATCTGCACTGAAGATTGTGGGCCTACACTCCACCAGTGTTCCATGAGCCCGCTTCTTGAATTTCCACTTGAGGCTCCTTCACAATCCCTGGTCCATCGACTGGTGGATCCCTGCGAAGGCAATTCTGAATTTCCTTGGGCTTCCCTAGTTTCTCCAGATGTGCCCTGACTCTCTCCCACGTGGTGAGTCCCTCGGACCGTGCTGGTCTGCACCGCAGCATTTCTTTGACTCCTGTATGGGCTGCTGTTGCCAAGGCTTGTTGGGTCCAATCTGGGCACTGACACTGCAGCACTCAACATCGTTTGTGGGGCAGCTCGATTCCAGATCCTGGTCATCATCGATGCCTCCTGGTCCCCGTGGCTGAAGAGTCAAACTTCACCTTCTTCACCTGAAATCACCCGACATCGGTGGGAATTCGACTATCGTGTCCCTGGTCACTGGCAAGTGACCCAGACTCTGTTCCCTCTGCCTCCAGGTTCTTCACATCTTCGATCCAGGCTTGGATCATACTGGACACTTTCCACTTGGACGGCAGCAGCACTTTGCCATTGAAAACGACGACGAAAACCCGACACCAAAAGACACCTATGCACCCGGCTTCCCTGAGTGAGGTAACTTGAGTACTCCGGTGCTCCCGTGGGTGTTGATTCTAGAACCCCTCAAGTCTGAAGGAGTTTGCTCAAAGTCCTCTTCTAAGTGTCCCTTTATTTAAATTTCCAACCACGCCTTTCCCCATAGAAGTTAATGCTGATTCGCGGCTGTGTTTAGACACTGCACGCGTCCCCCGTGGGTCCCCTGTGTCACTACCATGGGTGTTTCTTTGTGGTCCCAGCACTTCTACAGGCTCTAGGCCATGTGTCAAGTCAAGTTGTGGTACTTCTACCACTTTCTTAATATATGGTTTTTGAGGGCTCAACGTATATTGTGCTAATTTACTGTCTGCTAAATAAGTTTACTGAATGTACTTTTGCCTCTAGCCTCATAAAGAGACTAGAGGGATGTGTTTAGAATAAATACATATATTTTATATATGTACCTGGTGTGGTTCTCCTTTCATTTGGTCATTCTTGAGATTATAGACTGGTAAAACAAGCTGCTTTACATTCCTTCAAGACTTAGCCTGAAGGCTGCTCTCCACAGCTACCCCTAGGATAGCTTTCTATGAAGGACATCCTTGGTGCTGCTGTGATCACCTCTCAGGTATACGGACCCCGGTGTTTTCACCTCCGTGGTCCTCGTCTGATCTGACCGGGGGTCGATCCTCATCTGAAGAGTCTTTGGTGCATGGATCCCAGACACGTTTCTCTGTGTGTTGTTGGCTAGTGAGGTACTTACAAACCAGCCCAAAAGTTCTACTTTTTCGTTAACAATGGTGATAGGCCATCTAGGAAGATGCATCACGTTGTAAAGCCCTGTACCGCATTATACCTACGGCAGGTATAATGTATGCAGGGTTCAAGTTCAAGAATTTATATAGCGCACTACTCACCCAGAGGGTCTCAAGGCGCTTGGGGAGGGGGATCATTATTTATCAAATAACCAGGTTTTAAGTTCTTTTCTGAAGGAGATGTGGTTCTGTGAAAGGCGGAGGTGAGTGGGGAGTGAGTTCCAGGTCTTGGCCGCCAGGTAGGAGAAGGATCTACCTCCCATGGTGGATCTTTGGATACGCGGAACTGCGGCAAGGCCTTGATTGGACGATCTTAGTTGGCGGGTGGGTGTGTAGAAGGACAGTCGTGTGTTGAGGCATTCGGGTCCTAGATTGTAGAGGGCCTTGTGTGCGTGGGTGAGGAGACGGAATGTTATTCTTTTGTTGACGGGAAGCCAGTGGAGGTTTTTCAGGTGGCCGGTGATGTGATCTTGGCGAGGGATGTCCAAAATGAGTCTCGCTGATGCGTTTTGGATGCGTTGGAGTTTTTTCTGTAATTTGGCTGTAATTCCGGCGTAGAGGGTGTTTCCGTAGTACAGTCTACTCATGACTAGTGCGTGGGTGACAGTCTTTCTTGTCTTGGAGGGGATCCAGCGGAAGATTTTTTTGAGCATACGGAGTGCGTTGAAGCAGGAGGATGAGACGGCGTTGACTTGTTTGGTCATCGAGAGTGAGGAGTCTAGGATAAAGCCAAGGTTGCGTGCGTGGTCTGTGGGTGTGGGTGCTGAGCCCAGATCCGAAGGCCACCATGAGTCGTCCCAGGCAGAGGGGGATGATCCTAGGATGAGCACTTCCGTTTTATCTGAGTTAAGTTTTAGGCGGCTGTGTTTCATCCATACGGCTACTTCTTTCATACCTTCGTGAAGATTGGTTTTGGCGGTGTAGGGGTCTTTGGTGAGGGAAAGGATCAGCTGGGTGTCGTCAGCGTAGGAGATGATGTTAAGGTTGTGTTGATGCGCGATGGAAGCGAGTGGACTCATGTAGACGTTGAAGAGGGTGGGACTGAGTGATGATCCTTGCGGTACACCGCAGATGACGTCGGTGGCCTCTGATTTGAAAGGGGGAAGTCGGACTCTCTGAGTTCTCCCAGCTAGGAACGAGATGATCCAGTCCAAGGATTTTCCTTTTATTCCGATGTTGCTGAGGCATTGTATGAGGGTGCTGTGACAGACAGTGTCGAAGGCAGCGGAGAGGTCGAGTAGGATGAGGGCAACTGTTTCTCCCTTGTCCAATAGTGTTCGGATGTCGTCTGTCGCTGCAATAAGGGCGGTCTCGGTGCTGTGTTTGGCTCGAAATCTGGACTGTGAGGGATCGAGGGAGTTGTTGGATTCGAGGAAAGTGGCGAGTTGGCTATTAGCGGCTTTCTCGATGACTTTGGCCGGGAATGGGAGGAGGGATATGGGGCTGTAGTTTTTAAGTTCAGAGGGGTCTGCTGTGGGTTTCTTCAGGAGGGCGCTGACTTCGGCATGTTTCCAGCTTTCTGGGAAGGTAGCAGAGTTGAAGGAGCAGTTGATGACATCACGGAGATGGGGTGCGATGATGGAGTCTGCTTTGTTGAAGATGTGGTGGGGACAGGGGTCGGTTGGCGAGCCAGAGAGGATGGAATTCATTAGGCGGATAGTGTCTTCAGTGTTTATTGGGTTCCAGGCGCTGAGGTTGTTAGAGGGCGGTTTAGGTTCAGAAGGGGGTGGAGAGGATTGTTCGTGGGGACTGTTTTCGAAGCTGTTATGTATGTCGGCAATTTTGTTGTAGAAGAAGGAGGATAACGAGTCGCAGAGGTCTTGGGAGGGAGTGATGTCGTTTGAGGCTGCGGTGGGGTTGGCGAATTCTTTGACGATGTTGAATAGTTCTTTGCTGTTATGGGCGTTGTTGTCGAGTCGATTCTTGAATGCTGCTTTCTTGGTGGATCGAATCAACTGGTGGTGTTTGCGGGTGGCTGTCTTGAAGGTGGTCATGTTGTCAGAGGTTGGGTTTTTTCTCCATGTTTTCTCGAGAGTACGGCATAGCTTTTTGGATTTCTTAAGGTCATCGTTGAACCAGGGGGCCTTTTTGCTGTTTTGTTTGGTGTGATGGTTTTTCAAGGGTGCTAGTTCGTCAGCGCTGTGAGTGATCCATTGTTTGAATTTGATGGCAGCATGGTTTGGGTCCGATGAGAGAACGGGTGGGTTTTGGTTGAGCGATGTGAGGAGTTGGTCGGTGGTGATTTTGTTCCATTTTCTTCGGGGAATAGGTTGTGGGGGGTTGTGGGTTGAGGTGGTTTTGTAGCTGAAGTGAACGCAGCTGTGGTCCGTCCAATGGATAGCTGTGGTGCGGTCGAAAGAGATGAGTTTGCTTGAGGTGAAGATTGGGTCGAGCGTGTGTCCGGCTACATGGGTGGGGGTGTCAACAAGTTGTTTGAGGCCGAGATTGGCCAGGTTGTCAATAAGGGTGGTGGTGTTGCTGTCGTTTTTCTTTTCCAGGTGGAAGTTGAGGTCTCCTAGTAGAATGTAGTTCTCGGAGGCGAGGGCATGTGGACTGATGAAGTCAGTGATATCTTCGCTGAATTGTTTACGGGTTCCTGGTGGTCTGTAGATGAGGGTGCCTCTAAGTGCGGTGTTAGGGTCGGTGTGGATCTGGAAGTGAAGGTGTTCGGCGGTAGCAAGGTTATCGTCGGATCTAGTCGTGATTTTGATGGAGTTCTTATGGACGATGGCGATTCCTCCTCCTGTTTGGATGGTGCGGTCTTTTCGGATGATCTTTTAGTTGTTCGGGATGTCTATGGCGATGTCGGGTGTTGATGATGCGTTCATCCATGTTTCAGTAAGGAAGGCGACGTCCGGTGATGTAGTGTCGAGTAGATCCCAGAGTTCGGTGGCGTGTCTGCGGATCGAGCGGGTGTTAAGCAGGATGCACTTCAGGTGGTTAGGGTCGGAGCTGTGTTTGGAGTCAGTGATTTTGGTGGGGGTCTTGATGCAGGCGAACTTGCAGGAGTGGCAGGCGAAGGGGCCGTGGGTACGTCCTGGGGCAGCTGCGTAGTATTGTGATGTACGTCCGGGTTTAAGGGCTAGGAGGGTGGCGGCGTCATACGTTATGCGGGAGGAGTGCGGTTTGCGGGGACCAGGGTGTCTGGCGTTGGGCGCGGTCCAGGCGCGGACGGGCGTAGACGGGCTTACCTTTGGCGCACCTTCGGCGCGCATGGGGCGCGATTGCTGCGCGTGAACGCTGCGCGCAAAAGCATCTGTCATATATGGATAGTGGAGGTGGCGGGCGAGGGAGGGTCAGCTGGGAGGCGGGGGGCGGGGTGTACAGACGAGCCAGGAGGCAGAACGACAAACAGCAAAATGGCCGCAAGATAAATAGATTGATTCCAGGCGCAGGAAGATTATAGTTACAGCAATGAGCACTGGGAGCAATGAAGCGCTATGATTATATGAACGCACTGAGGAATATGTTCTACAAAGTGAAGCTTACCATTTACTACAGGCACATCATATGCAATTATGACAGTGAGCACTGATTTCAATGAAGCGCTGCGATTTAAGTCAGGCACGGAGGATATGGGGTTCAAAGCGCCACAAGGAAATGCAACAAGCAAGCAATGCGCGATGAGAGCAAAAACGAAGCACAGATACTCAAGTGGCCAGGGAGCGTGGTGGGGCGACCGCTTCTGAGTGATTCAGGACGGTCACCAGGGTGGGCGTTCCAACGTAAGAAAGCCTTGTAAAAGTGTGTCACTTCTACGACACCACTGCGTCAAAACCTTACGCCCGCTTGAGTAGTGACACAGCATAACAGGAATAGGCTTAGCAGATATAGCTGACAAAGTAGGTCTTCCCTTATGACCTATGCAGATGATTCTCAAATCATCTTCTCACTTTCTGATTCCAGTTCATTGGCTCCCTCCAATCTCAAATTGGGTCTTACTGATATTTTTGACTGGATGACTGCAAACCAGTTAAAACTTAACGGAGATAAGACGGAGGTTCTAGTCCTAGGACAACATAAAGATCTTTGGAATTCCTCCCATTGGCCTACTCAAATGGGAAATCTCCCAGCTCCGACCAGCCATGTTCGTAACCTTGGTGTGATTGTGGATAGTACTTTATCTATGAACCAACAAACTGGAAAATTAGCTGCTCTATGTTTCACCATTTTGAAATGGTTGAAGAAAATTCTGTGGAAGCTGCCTGTCTCCACCCAACAGACCGTAGTCAATGCGCTTATAACATCTCGACTTGACTACGGAAACATCCTCTACCTTGGGTCAAACAAGGCCGTGGTACGTAGATTGCAGTTGATACAAAACTCTGTGGTCAGGCTGCTTTGCAAGGTCCCTAAAACATCTAGCATCTCTGGCCATCTACGTGACCTACCTACACTGGCTCAGGGTGGAGAATCGCATTAAATTCAAAGCCCTGAGCTACATGTTCAAGATAAAAGCTGGTACCGCCCCCAAATACCTCCAAGCAGTAGTGCATTCTTATGTACCTACACGCCATCTACGATCTCAAACGGCAGCTAATTTCATTGTGCCAAGGTTTAAACTTTCTAGTGTAGGTGGGAGATCTTTTTCCTATTTAGTCTGGAATACACTTCCCACCTTCATACGGAAAGAAACCAACTATGTACGTTTCCGAAAAAATGTCAAGACATGGCTATTTGACCAGTAAAATCTATGTTAGGTTTTGTTCTGCTGTTTTGCTCTGTCTTGGCGCCGGGAAACCCTTTTTGGGTAGCTGCGCGACTTATAAACTTAACAAATAAAATAAATAAATTCCGAAGCATTGCTGTTGTTGTGTCGTGCTTGCAACACGACTCCAGCAATGCATTGCTTTTATGCCAACAGATGCGTCACGCATCTGTCATTCCTTGCAACATGGCGTACCACATTGTAAATGTGACGCATCCATGGTGGCACTAGGGTTTTTTTGCGTGACGCAAATTAACTGACGCATCTCTTCTAATATGTAGAGATGAGTCAGTTCTTGTAATTCTTCCCCGCAGTGTGTTACATTATTGTCTGAAGATCCAGTTATGTAGGTCACATCGTCTGTTCGGTAGCCAGGGAATAGTATCGTTCAGCCCTTTTCTGCTGGTCTCCAATTTGTACAACCATCTTTGTTCTTTTTCTTTCTGCATTTGTATCCACTTTTTTAGTGTTTCCAAGATGATCCACTCCAAATTGGTCTTAGTCTGTTGATGTTCCAAGAAGTGGGTACTCATTTGTGTGTATGTTGGATATCTCTTTTCTCCTGTGGGGAAGTTTGACCAAGACCAAAACAACTTCCCCACTTGAGAGAAATGATGCACAACATCTGGGGCCTAAAACCCGTCACAGGACATTTTCCATGTGGATCTAGCTCGCTGTGCCATCTAACCACAAAAGTACAAACCATCAATCTAAGAAATCACATGAACTGGACAAAAGGAACATACACCAACTGCAATAGAAGCCACATCATTTACATGCTCACATGTCCATGCCAGCTCAGATACATCCGATGACATGTAGTTAAGCAAATGTATGCAAAGGAGAACATCGCAGCAATATACAATGTGCTAGAACAACATAATTATGTTGTGGGGTTTTAGGTTTAAACCTGTAATAACTGATAAAACCCCACTGAAAGAGAAATAGCCCTCACCAGTGAAAATATATAAACACTGAAAAAAAACCTGCACAACCACAAACTAAATGCCATTCAAAGAAAGGAAAAAGAGAGTGAAAGAGTCATTCTTTTCTTCCTGAAGGGGCCAATACAATGTAACTTTGTTATACAAGCTAGCATTAAGAAAGACTGGGCTTACATTATTTTGCCACTAAAATCTTGTTTCTTCTTCCTTTTTCTTTTTTCAGTTTTGCGGTCTTTGATCTAAAGATGCAGGGTTTAGAAGCATGTTTCGGTCTCATTTAATTATTTTATAAACTGTAGAGAATCAGGAAATATCAAAATAATTTTTTTTAATTTTGTCTGCGTTTCATTCTTTCAACATAGGTAAAATGGCTGGTTTCATAAGAATTCTTCCCAATATGTACCATTGCATTTACCCACAGAGAATAGGTAAAACCCCTTGATACATCAACCCTCAGTGTCTAGTGAGTCAGTATTGATAGTAGGTGAATTGCCAACACCTTGGGCTTTAAACATTCAATGCAAGGTGTAGTGAAAAGTATATGTATAAAGAGCGCTATCACCAAGCATCTGGGATAGTGGTGAAAACATGACACCAGACTTTTGGAAAACATGGAACACAGTGCCACTTGTAATGCTGCTGCAAAAAGGTTCTTTCCAAGTTCAACAAAGATTGGAGTGATATTGTTTATATTTGCAGTGATTCAGCTATGTGTATGAAAAAGTTGTTTGATGACCTGTCAAAATTGATACCGAGCTGAAGTGCTTCCCTGTAAGAGAACCTTGCCACTTGCTAGCTGGTTTGCTGAAAGCATCTTTACAATCTTCAGAGTTAATGAGGAATGCGATTGACTTTTTAGTCCATTCTGGTGCACTGTTTTGTTATGAGCGGGAACTAAAACACAAATATTTCTCCTGTTGTGCTTTGTGTGGCATCAAAGAAAGAGTCATCCCAACTGTGTCATTTAGCCGGTGGTTCACAGCCCAAGGGGCTATGAATGCTATATTATCCAAGTGGCAACCGTTCACAGAATGTGTGCTTAGTGAAAATGCCAAAGGCAAGATATGTGAGGAACTTTGGTCGCATATTGAATGTGATGTGAAAAAGTACACTCTACTGCATTCTTAGATTTTACAGGCAATAATAACTGCTGTAGTGGACAGAATAAAAAACTAGAGTCTGAAAAAATCCTTGTCTGCCAAGTGTTCAGCATAATTGGTGTAGATGTGAAACATCTCCTTGAGAGTAGGTTGGGCGACACCTTTAGTGACTTTGGCACTGCCACATGTTCCATGTTACAGTTCTTGCCACTTGGTAAGCTAAGCAATATTGAAGAGCAACACAGTAACTTTTATTTTACAATGTATGAGAAATGGCTTGCAATGATGCATAGAAATGTCCCTTCACCACCAATGGCATTTGAGGTAAATGAAACCTTACTATAGTGCTCTGTACAAGTTCTAGATCCCTTCAGTAAAGGTGAATTTCCTCCGTAGATTCAATAGTGCTGCTTAATGTTTGACCACTTCAATAACTCTGAGGGAATAAGTGCCCAGCTCAATGCAAATGTTGCAGAACCTGCCCAGAGAATCACAATCTTCACGTGCACCGGTACTGGCATGGAAAGGTATATCACTGTCCAGGGTTAACAAATTGTGTACTGGCAGTTTTGGCATTGCCCTTCTCAAGTGCCAATGTTGAGAGGGCCTTTTCACAGAAAAAAGTTTACATGGGAAGGAAAGAGTGTGTGCACATGAACGAAGACTCACTGAAGATGTATTGTATGGTATACTACAATAAGTTTAATTTGCAAAAAACTATTTGGATCTCAAATACACTGTACGTACACTGACTATATACCATTGACTATCAGTGCAGAAAGCAGGCAATAATAAAAGCAAAACGTACAATAAACACCGGAAAAACACTTTTTCTCTTGTTTTAAGTGGCCCGAAAATGAAAAACCACTGATAACAACTGTTTTTTTAAGGTATTGAAATCACTTGACAACTCAGAAAAAATAACTGAATTTACAAAAAATAGAAACTGAAAACAGGAAAGACTAAACCTAATATTTTAAACTAGAAATTCAGCAGGTATAGTTATACTTATCTCAAGCAACTATGACTCCTGCCCTAAGGTAAATCGTGCATCCACTATGCACAGTTTTCCCATCAATAATTCCACTGCAAATGTTGTGGTGATATTACTAATGATGTCTTAGAAGATGTCATGAGTGATGTAATATGTGGGGTAATTAGCAGTGCACGGCCAGCGTGTGAGGGCTCCGGTCTCATGCAATGGAAACGCTGGCATGCAGAAAACTCCAGACCATGGTGTGTCTTGATGAGGTGCATTAAACCCCCAACTAAATTAAATGTGATTGGTGAGCTTCCGGTTTGTGTAACTGTCTTGTTTGTGACTGCTTCACATATCAGTCTGGAATCTTACACTAAGTTGTTGGGAGTCCAGCAGCGGTCACGGGGCTCCCTTCGGACCCTGTCTTGTTTGATCCCAATGTTTTTAGCTTCTTTTGTTTCTCCACAGCTTGTTGTGTTAATATTGTGTCGTCCTCCCATGTTGAAGCCTTTAGCTAATGCTGTTCTCTTTTTGTCCTCACAGGGTGGAGCCAGTAATGTGGTAAGCAGACTTTACTACTCTCCTCCTTTACAATCTGTACAGCTCTAATACATAAGGTTTGGAGGACGTTAAATCAATACAAATGCCACCTGCAGTGAATATGAAAGTAGAATCATTAGAATACTGTATGTAGATATGGATGGGTGTGGTATCTCTAGGGTGAGAACTCAGCCAAAGACGGTGGAGGCCGTTGCATGGTCAAAGACAAGCATGAAGTCAACTCCCTTGAGGCTGAGGTGACAGTGGAAACACCAGGAAACCAGGCCACGTCACTTAAGGGGTTTAACCCTCTGGAGTCCCAGGGGGACAGTAAAACACTAGGAAGTCACGTCATATCACA
This sequence comes from Lissotriton helveticus, assembly GCF_964261635.1. NCBI lineage: Eukaryota > Metazoa > Chordata > Amphibia > Caudata > Salamandridae > Lissotriton > Lissotriton helveticus. The sequence continues at coordinate 502,488,803 of NC_136062.1, forward strand.
TGTAGAGTTTAACTCTTTAGAGGCCCTGGGGACAATGGAAAAACCTTGACATCAAACCATATCACTTGTTGAATTTAACTCTCAAGATGACCTGGAGACAAGGGAAACACCAGGAAACCAGGCCGTATAAGTTGTAGAGTTTAAGTCTCTAGAGGCCCAGGTGATACAAGGCCACATAACATAGAATGACATGACATAGCGTCACATAGCCTAAGATGGGATAACATGACATTGCATAACATAGCATGACATATCATTACATGGCATAACATGACATGGCATAACATAGCATGACATATCATGCCATGGCATACCATAGCATGACATATCATGACATGGTGTAACATAGCGTAAGATGAGATAACATGCCATTGCATAACATAGCATGACATATCATGTCATGGCATAACATAGCATGACATATCATGACATGGCATAACATAGCATGACATATCATGACATAGCATGACATATCATTAAATGGCACAACATAGCATGACATATCATGACATGGCATAACATAGCATGACATATCATGACATGGCATAACATAGCATGACATATCATGACATGGCGTAACATAGCATGGCATATCATGACATGGCGTAACAGCGTAAGATGAGATAACATGACATTGCATAACATAGCATGACATATCATGACATGGCATAACATAGCATGACATATCATGACATGGCATAACATAGCATGACATATCATGACATGGCGTAACATAGCGTAAGATGAGATAACATGACATTGCATAACATAGCATGACATATCCTGACATGGCATAACATAGCATGACATATCATGACATGGCATAACATAGCATGACATAGCATGACATGGCATAACATAGCATGACATACCATACCATACCACAACATAGCATGACTTGACTTGAAATGACATAGCATAAGATGACATGACATGACAAATCATAGCATGGTATGGCATAACATAGTAAGACATGACATGGTGTTACATAGTATAACATGAGATAAAATGACATGGCATAGCATAACAGGACATGACGTGACATGACACTACACCACTCACCTACGTAGAAACAATAAAAATGTTCTTTAAACAAGCAGGGACATTCCTTCCTTGTTCCAACACACGATGCCGAGCCCGTGTGCCTTTGTATCTCAAAACTCCTAATAAACACTATTGGGAGCTTCCAGACGCTGGATCAAGGCAGAAACCACAGGCACGCATGACCATCCCAAATGCATTCCACCTTGAAGCTGGACAACAGCGTCCAAGTCTCGGCTATGACGCTCAACATCCCGTGATTCCGGGCAAATCCGTAATCTCCCCGTGCCTAATGTAAATGAATGTGTCCTTATGTACCGCAACTGGTGCTCATGTTATGTTATGTTAGAAGTATTTGTAGAGCGCAGCCATCACTCCGAGGAGCATCGTGGCGCTGAGCGGGTCACTGAGAGACAGGGTGACTGAGGCTGGGGAAAGGGTTCAGACCAGTGCTCTGCACAGTGCATCAGGGGCCGTAAAAATCCAGGTTTTCAGGGCCTTCCTGAAAAGAGTTTCTGATTGGATGAAGCGAAGGTTGTTGGGGAGTTGGTTCCAGGCCTTGGACCCAATCACTGCCGTTGATTTTGCCTCTTTTGAGACACATCTGAAGGATGGGGTTTTAGTAGATTTACTGTTTTGCCAGCATAGTTACTCTATTTCCACACTTCACCCTTTTTCTGCTGCTCAGCCACCGTGCATGTTTACTGTAGGATGTTGGGAATGCAGTGACGCATGGGATGTTGCGTGTCTGTGTGAGGGAGGAATGACAGAGATGGGCTGGGTGGGGTTTGCTACTACAAGCAGTTTCCTACCACTGGAACTAATGGCTACTACTGGCTAATCCACTGGCTACTTCACCTGTTACCTGGACTACTTGTTTGATGTATTTACATACCATCTGGATGTACTTGAACCAACTACAGATTAAAGGTACATGTTCAATCTACTTGGCTACCAGTGTCTACTTCTACCACAGAGTACAACATTTACGTCAGATGATCTGGGAGTACTGTGGTACATAGCGACAAACCGAGGCCGCAGGTAGTAGAGGCCTGAGGGATGAAAGATAAAGCGCTCTGATACTGATTCCTTCGGGTCAAGTTTGCGCTATATAAAACTCCAGGAAAAGAAACGCCCCACCCCACGGACCCGGGCACTCCTGTTCACGTGCTGTCCGTGGGGGACATCCGTAGATTACATTTCTCACCCTGCAATGCCTGCTTCAAGTCAAGATGGCAGGCGCTGCTGAGCCCTCCCTGTGCTGTTAATACCTATCACTGCACCCTCAGGGGCTGAAAGTGAGATAAGACCAGAGGAAGTGAGAGGCAGGACCTCCGCGGAGGCCTCTGGGGGCAGAAGAGAAGGGAGTGGATGGGGGTAAGGCTGTCCATGGTTAGCCATGATGGGGGCAGACCTGATCCTGAGTTTGCCTCCCTGTAGGGGGTCACTGTCCTCCCGGGCAGATACTACTCTATGTAATCTGAGGGTCTTTCCTGAAAGTCTCTCCTCTTCTTTCTCTTCCTAGGGTGGAGTTCCAGCAGCGGTGAGTGAACCCTCAATCCCTCTTATCTTATCTTGTGGTCACATTAGGCCGGAGTAGGTATGCCACCATTGTCCATGCTCATGTTTTAATGTTACCATCTTTTCTTAAATGCTGACATTTTAGGTTTTGCGAAGGGAGTTACCTCTACAGCCCCAACGGATTGTCTCCCGCCACAGTATAAATTCAGGCCGATTGTAATACTGGAATAACTTCTGCCTGTTGTTCTGAGTGTCATTTGCATCTTTTCTCAGAAACTGTTGTTTTATATTGCAATCGATGAACGAATCGTATTGTATAATCACAGGGCTTTTTTAGCTTTAAACGAACGTATAACCTAAATTCTGTTATCCTGCGTTAGAAATGATTATTACGAACACTGCTCCTCTTCTGCATGTTCCCTGCTCATATGCTCTTCTCTGACTTCTTCTCTCCTTTCCTGCTTTTTTGCTGTTCCTCTCCTGTGTCTCTTGTACACTTTCTCTCCACTTCTGCTCATCTTCTGCTCTTCTTCTGATCCTCTCTTGTTCCTCATCTGTGTATCCTACATATCCTCTGTTTCTCTTCCAGGGTGGTCTTCTGGTGAGTATAAGCTATTATCTAAGTCAAGGTATAATCAATAATATTCCATCAATACCTCTTAATGCAGAGATAGCACTCAGGTTTTGTTAGACCTGTCAGCCTTACTGTGCTCTGCCCCCGAACCGTTCGCCTTCACTGCTCCTATTCTGCTGGAATTCGTTTTTGTTGCCCTTTGGACTCTGTGCACTTTACCGCTGCTGACTCCCCTAAACCGAGTAAAATTGTCTTATATCCAATTGGCACATTGAATTTACTTATAAGTCCCTGGTATAGTGGTACTACATTCACCTAAGGCCTGTAAATTAAATGCTACGATGGGGCCTGCAGCACCTATTGGGACACACACTTAAGCAGCCCAGTAAATCCTGTCTCAGGCCTGCCACTGCAGCCTGTGTGCAGTTAAAAACTGCCAATTCGACTTCGCAAAATAACCCCATTGCCAGGTCTAAATCTTCGTTAGCCCTATACAGCCCTTGAGACGTGGTGCAGATTGTATAAAAAGTTGGATATGATATCATTTTTCACTACTGGAAGACCTACCTCTCCCATGTGATAGCATTAGGTTTCCCTATTGCATTTAATAAGCAATAACTTTTGCCTGGGAGTAGGTAGAAATGTAATGTTTGCTCTCAAGGAATTTTAATTTACATTCCTCTTTAATTGTAAAATTGGACATTAAGTCAAAATTCTTAACATGTTTAGAAAGTTGGCATTTTCCTGAGGTAGGCGCTTTGATCTTTTTGGTCCTATTTTTCACTTTAAACTTTAAAAATCCAAAACTCCTTTTCTACTGATTGGATTTTTGTTGGTTTGTAGTAATTTTATTTATTAAAATTAGAAAACATTTAAATTGGTGGTAGAGTGTTCTTGTGCTGTGCTTTCACTTTGTTACTCTTCGAGTGTGGTGTGCATACATTGGGGCAGAATTTATCAAGGGTTTGCATCACACTTTGACCACACAATTTTGTGCATGGCGACACAAACCCTAAAATGCAGTTACTCAAGCCACGCGAGGCTACTTTGCGGGCCCTGAGTGGCTTGATAAATTAGGAGTAACGCAACGCAGCACAAAGTGCTGCGTAGCGCTACTGTGCCCCAAGGAGGCGTTCCATGGGCGTTGTGTGGGTGCCCATGGATGTTGATGCATTCCCAGAGTTACCATTCCTGGTAGACCTGGGGGTGCGCCAAAATGCTACGTCTTCCCAGGGGACGCGCAACGAGGAGAAATAACTTTATTTATGCTTATAACTTCCTGCAGCACACATGGAAAGAGGTATATGTCTGAGCAGATTGTTTTTGTGTAGGAAGGTGCAGGAAGGTGTCCCTTCCTGCACAAAAACAATCCTGCCTCTTATGCAGGCACCCTTTCACAATGGAGCAAGGGCGCCGGAGTTGACGCTAAGCAGCTTAGGCAGCCTTTCGTGCTGTATTGTGTTAAATATGGCACATTCCTGCCCTTTTCCTGTAATACGTATTTAGAAATATATCCTAGGAGTTCATGATGGGTGGTGGCTGGCGACTTATTGGGGTACCCTTGTCTTCTTTAAAACCTTTTCCTGTAACACAGCGCAGAAAAGTCACTTGCTGCGCTGTGTTACCTATTCATAAATATACCCCGATGTACATTGTGTCGGAGTGAAGCCCGAATGCATTGTGCTAAGCTACCACTGGGTAAACCCAGGCTAATTTAATTACTTTTGTGGTTCATCCTGACAGGGATTGTGGCTCACACCCCCTCAATCAGAACCAAACACCCACTCTCTCACTTTGTTACAAACCTATCTAAATAGTAAAAGCAGTTGTTCCTTTTTACTTATTGGTATTATCCTATTATCAAACTATGACTGGGTACCTCCAAAGTCTACTGATGGAATTCTCATCAATGACAAGCCTTGGCAAGGACCTTTTGACCAATCCCTGCAGGCGCTGTGAGTGTTTCCTTAATAAGCAAATACTCTGGGCCTCATTTATGAGAAGTGACGCATCGCTGCATGAAAGCAGCGATGCGTCACTTCTCAGTGCGCACTCCTTGTGACATGATTGATGCGTCATATTTTCTGTATGACGCATCATGTCGCAAGGAGTCAGGATTTCTGACGTATCTGTAGGCGCAAAAATGACGCATTGCTGGAGTGTGTCACAAAAGTGAGGCAGCTCCAGCAATGTGTCCTTGTACATGGGGCAAGCCCCATCTGAAAGGACTTGCGTCAGTCTTACGCCTGCTGTGAGGCAGGCGTTTTTTATTTATTTTTTATTTTAGAGGTTTTATATAGCCCTGGCCTGACCCGAGGGTATCAGAGCACTTTGCAGAGGATACATTGCAGAGACAACAAACAGGCAAGAGAACGAGTCAATAATAATGCATGGCGATGTTGAGGGGTCAGCTTCGTAGTCAAGGGAACATCTGTTTCGTAGTCTCACTGACATGATGATGGAGCGGTGCGGGGTGTCTGTTACCCCACTCTGGTGCTCCTATGGACTCCCTGGGGCACAATTGAGGGACTGGATTTTGAGTTGGCTTTCGAATTTTACAACCGAGGGAATGGTTCTGATGTGGGGGGGGAATGGAGTTCCAGATTTTGGGCGCGCTTCCGGTGAAGAAACGAGCTGCAGTTTTTAGTTTTCGAGTTTTTGGCGGGATGAGAAGGAGGGAGTTCGAGCTTCTGAGGTTCCTGGCCTGACCGGCTTTTTTGAGTTTTTTTGAGTTAGGCGTGAGATATTGACGCATTTGCGTCCACGCAAAAGTCACTACTCAATGATTTAGACCCGGTGCGTGTTCCTCAAAACCCTGAACCCACGAGGAAGCAGCTACAGGCGCCTCACGTCACGGCTCATTGTTGTCCAGTTTGTGCCGTGTAATGCACCATATACGGTGTTCCGCCCTGTCTTCCGCGGTATTGTAAGTCAGTGAAGGCTTTGCCCTAGCTGAGGAGAGGCCACCATATACCATGTTTGTGCATCTCACCTTGCTGGGGAGGGCCTCACTCTCTTCTGTGCACCTGCCGCTGCTGTGGATGAATAGAAGACAGGGCACTTTGTTAAGCCAGTTCCATGTAGTTTTGGCTCCTCTTACAGTTCTGTTTTCTAGAAACATTAAAAAAAATGATCCTGACATGCTGGGGGTTTCTGGCAGTGTCTGGGAACTACTTGTGTTGCTTCCTGTTGCCCCTTCTAGTCGCACCTTTGTCTGTAGGGTGGGGGGGACACACCTCCTTTTATAAATACTGAGACAAGGAAGGCTCATCAGAATGATAGAGATTACAGAAAGTAATCTTTGCATTACATCCTCAGCCCTACTTTGTCGCAGCCCTCACAAAATGAGGAAATACCTTAGTATAGATAGTATAGTCACAACTTGATGCAAACAAACACCCCAATCTTTCAGTAATGCCACACATACATATATTGAAACAGGCACATTACAAGAAGAATAAGTTATGCAGGACCAGCAGCAGGAAGGACTGTCTTGAGAAAATCCAAAGAAATTACATCTCCAGGGGATCCTCCCTGAATAAACCAGGTAGAAAACACCCCAAGCTTCAGGAACAGATGCAAGAGCAGTTTTGATCTGAAGACTCACAAAAGAGGAAGGTGTCTGTTTCTGAAAATCAAGGAGACTGTTCTAGAGTCTATATGCTTGGCTTTGCTATTTCCAAATAGTGAATCTGTAGAAATCGCTATTAGGGAATCGCAAAATGGCATTGTTGTAAAGTGCCTTTTTGGAGGTCAGCCCTCTGCTTGTTGCTGCTGGATGCTGTGGTAATTGATCTGAGAGTGTGTCCGGTCCGGCTAACCAGGCCCAGCACCAGTGCTCTGTCCCTTAGACTGTAAATGTGCATCGGTACTCCCACATGGCAAGTGATTTTACACCCTTGTAAGGCCCTAATACATGGTCCCAGTGGTACCCAGGGCTGGGATGTAAAAGGGACACCAGGGTTGCAGCACATATTGTGCCACCTTGAGCTGCCTGAGTAAAGCCAAAGGCAGCAGGCCTGCCATGTCAGCCCTGCACGAGCAGCGTGCCTGCTTGAGTTCGACTCTACACATGCCGTGTGTGACAAGGTCACCTCACTGCATTCAATATATATCAGTCCCCACTATTGCCTAGGAGTTACTGTGCATTATATTATATCTGTGGGAATATACGGGGAAGCATATATTGCTCTGTAGTAGCATTCTTAACGTAATTCTATTGCAAAGGACTGGAGATCCATAGGATAACATAGGCTGGCATTGCCTATATGTCCAGCTCCATGATGACTCTGCCGATTTCCTTCATGTTTGGTGTCAAACGTCGTGCTTTTTAACCCCTGACATGATGGCGGGGTCGAAGTTCAACCAGCATGTGTCTAGATTACACGTTGGCCTGTGCCTTCCAGGTTAAGCCAGAGTTCTCGTGCCATAGCAGTCCTACTTCTGAGGTGCCTATTCTCGCAAACTTTCCATCTGTTTCCATGGCTGAATCTTTATTGGTAATCAAGTCTCTTAAATCAGAGCCTCCTTCGGACCCTTGTCTGCACAACATACTTGCCAAAGCGACTCATGTTATTAACCCCATTGCTAATAGCGTCTTGAATGCGTCATTGTCTTCCGTAACGGTGCTGGATCAATGTAAACATGCTAAAATCTTACCTTTAGGAAAAAAAACACGGCTGATCCTAAAGTCCAAGCAAACTATAGGCCTATTTCACTTCTTCCTGCTTTCTCAAAAGTTTTGGGAAAAGTTGTAAAACTCCCAAATGTTGGGCTAACTTGAAAGCAATAATCTTCTGCAACCTAGTCTGTCAAGTTTCCGATCCATCTGTTGTACGGAAACAGCCCTGCTAGAGGTGGTTGATACCTTAACAGCTCATTAGATAATGGGGATAAGGCTGTCCTGATTATGTTGGATTTATCGGTGGCCTTTAATACGGTTCCCCATGAGAGACTGCTGACTTGTCTACAATCCACTGAGATTGGAGGCCTGGCCTTGAAGTGGCTAACTTACTTTTTGAATAAAAGAAGTCAAGGAGTTTAGACTGCTGCTGGGGGAGGCCCTGGGCCCCTGCAGTCCATTTGTCTCACTGCTCCTGCTGGAGCCGGCATGTTTTTAATCAAAGTGGCGTGCTCTGATGCTTCCCCGGGGCATGCCACAACCAGTGCTTGTTAGACCTGGCACCTTGGCGTGAGTTTCCCTTCCACTTTTTCCTGATGTGCCTCAGATGTTTTTGCTGGTGTCCGCTGCTCAGGGCACTGCGCCACGACCAATCCGTGCGGCAGTGTAAGTGCTCCCTATGTAAAGTGTAACTGTGATTGATATTCCTGATTGGTTCATTGGATTTACTGTCAGTCCCCAGTAAAGTGCACCAGGAGAGCCAGGGCTTGTAAATGCCAATGCTGCTAGTGGGCCTGCAGCGCTGGTTGCGCCACCCACAGAAGCAGCCTTTTAAAATGTGTCTAGGGTCTGCCACTGCAGAACCTGCTTGCAGTCTGGTACTGTCATGCTGGCTGGGCAAGTGCACACACTTGCCAGCCTCTAAACCTTCCCTTAACTTCATATTAGTCACCCCTATGGTAGGCCCAAGGGCAGGGTGCATTGTAAGTGTAAGGTAGGACATGCTCTGATGAGTGTGGCATGTCCTAATAGTGAATTACTGCCAAATTAGTTTTTCACTATTGTAAGACTACCTGTTACCTTTAGGTCGGATGGGCTGCTGGAATTATTACACTCTATAATCCCAGCAGGCTCAGGGAACATGGTAGAAAATAAAGTTTAGTATGCCTGAACTCAGAATAATAAAATACATCTTTTAGTAAAGTCTATTTTAATATCCTGTGTTGGCAAATGCTACTTTTAGAAAGTTAGCATTTGCTTGCCTAACCATTTCAGCCCGCCTCTGCTGGTATGTGTATCTGACTGTCTGGGATGTGTGAGTGACAGGGCTGGGGGATGACAGGTGGTGAATGCAAGGATTACACCTTAGTGGGAGGTAGGAGTGCCCCTGGACTCCTAATAGGGCTGGTTCCGCCCCCTGGGGAGCGACTGATGACTCAGCCTGCACCTGGCCCAGGAAGGGTGAAGCACTGTCATCAAAGTACTCCTGGCTGCCCCTGTCCACACAATGCTGGCTCCACCTCCTGTGGAGTGTCTGATGTGCCTGCCCCTCACACTGAAAGCAGAAGCCAGAAGTACACCCACCAAGTACTCAGAGACTGAAAGAAGTTATGCAAAGCCCCCCCTGGCCTGAAAAGACAAAAGAAATGCTGTATAAAAGTAGGAGCCCTGCTCCTTGTAAATTAGAATCCTGTTTCCCACAAAGAACCTCTGCCCAACTAGAAGGAGAAGAAGACGCTGAAAGGACTGGCCTGCTGCTTGCCTTGCTGAGGAAGGAGAGGAGAAGATTTTTGAAAAGACTTTGCTGACTTGTGCTTTGAAACATTCTCCAAGGGCTTGACTGAGCTTGCCCCCTGAACTGAACCCCAGGACCAGTGGGTTCTCCTGTGCTTTGGCTCGTCTACTCTCTGTGGCCGAGTACTTCCTCCCACCGGAGGTGAAGTCTGCCCCCTCTCGCCCCCTCCTAGGGCCGTGGTACCCGAGAGCCAGCCTGCCCTCTTGCCCTTGAGAGCCTCGCTCCACTCGGAGTCACTCTCTGCCCCAGTGCTAAGGCCAGCCGCTCCTCTACCCCCGCCTGCTTTACGGAGCGCCTGAGCGCGATTTCAGCCCCTCCCGCCGGAATCAGTTGAGCAGTCTGCAGCCTGGACGGCCGCCCGTGCATTCCCTTTGCACCCGGCCGCCCCGCTTTGCTCTGCCCCCCAGGAGAGGCCGCGCCGCACTGTGAAGGGAGCCCCCCCTCTGTACCGGCGGTGCTGTGCTTCGCCTCCCGGAGATCCTCCGCTTTCAGAAAGGACCCCAAGGCGCTGTCCGGACCGAGTCGCGCTGTTCGTGGCCGACTCGGCCCAACCTCGAAAGGAAAGAAGTCTTCCTGAGATCCACACTGGGCTAGGGGCCCGCAACGTTTTATTTTCCCTTCCTCGCACCAGCCGCTTCCGCCTCTGCCGAACCGTGAGTACGACTGAGCGCTCTCACCCTAGCGCACCAGCCCTCCCCGCCACCTGCCTCCCTGCTAGCAACACTCCGCAGGTGAGAGAGCGACCGGGGCACTTTCCTGGTCAAGTCAAGTCAAGTCAAGTTAAAATTTGTATAGCGCACTGTAGTGTAGTTCCTATCTTCCCAATAGGCTCTGCGCATTGGAATAATACCTACAGCAGTAAGGGCCTAGGCCAGACGTTAACTAGGTCTACTACTGTCGATACTAGACTTAAAGTTTTGGGTTTGCCAGCGTAGCTCAGAGTTCGCTAGAAACTTTCTCGAATGTTCAAGGAGGAATTAACTTCCCTGATTAGACAAGAAGGGATTTAGTTTCTGACAACCATAGAACATGACAACTTTGCTCTCCCCTAATCAAGAGTCAATCTCGAGAGTCGTGTGAACAAAAGGCAAATTATTTTACTCAGTCAGTACGTGCATTCTTAGTCTCATCAGAATGTAGAGAAAAGGAAGAGACGGGCGTGTTCAATAAAAAGGTGTTATTTATTGATCAGTCTCTTTTCTCATACAAGAGAAATGGATCGATATTATTGCAATACTTATAGTTAAGTAAAGTGCATACATTAAAAGCAATAGTATAAAATAATATTGTAAAAACATTGATATGGTTTCTAAGCCATAAGATGTTTTAAAATGAATAAAATATATTACATACACATATACATTTGACTAAACGTACTCAACTGGTGTTTCTAGATACGCCTACCCCGTGTACCTGACCTAAGTCTAATACGTGGGCGGGAATAGAAAGTTACAGTTTAAGTTAAGTTTGTTTTTGCCAAGTGAATAACTAAAGAATTCTCTGTGAGGGGTTATTCAGTTCTGTACCTGGAATTTAGGATGAATGAGGAATGGTATCTCTCTCTCTGGTCTCGATATTCCAGGCTGCCTGCGAGGGCTGCCCAGAAACGCCGGTGCTGGATTCTCGGCAGGAGAAAGCAGCGCGTCTCTCAGCGCGTCAGGAAGGCGGGGCTGCTGCCAGCGGGGTCTGCTCTGCTCTTCGCTTCGGCAAGTATGGCTGCTCCGTCTCGTCACCACGCGTGTGTTTGCATATGGCAAGATCGGTAATATTTATACCTTTAAGGTGCCGAGATTGACGTAAGGATGGACATAGATACGTCAATAAAGATGTCATACGACTTGCTCGTTAGCACATTCTTTTACTAAAGTTCTCGGTGAAATCAAAACAATGGCCGCAGGGTTTTGCCCAGGTTGTCATAGGTTTGATTTGTTATGAGAACTCCGTATGCCTTATCAGGGGCTGGAGGAATATCGCTTATCTAATTAGATCGCAAGTGTTATGACCTAATCAGATAACACGTTCCTGTGCCGTAGTGTGACTGCGTCAGATAACGGTATCTGCATCATGGGGGTTTTCTGCCTCATGGGCTGACTGCTAGTTAACTTGTTGGTTTGTTTAACTGGGATAGGGTCAGGAATAGGGGGATCGATTCAGAACCTATAGGAATACATGACACCCACTCCACGCTAACTATGGACATATTTACTAATCTAGGCACAGTATAACATAGTACAACATACTATAGAGTAGTGTGTATACCTTACCACCCCAAAATACATAAATGCATTTTGAAATTTTCAAATATACTGAAAAAAATTGCAGACATATATATTCATTAGTGCAGCACTATGTGAGTTTTGCACTGCAAAGGTGCAGACCCGGATATAATACTCATCCCGGTCATTAAAAGAAAATCTATAACCTTGAAACTTATAGAAAATGTAGTGTTCTAGGTGCTTGGAGTACGGCACATTTCTCTAGGAAATTGTCAGCCAGGCTTTTGCCTTCGCTTGATAATTCATATCCTACGAACAGGACTGTTAGATGGGCAATTCTGGACTTTTTGAAGTTGAATTTGTAACCCTCTGCTGCGAACCCAAGTATTATGGTGTTCACTCTCTTCAAGTGAGTCTCCAAGTCATCATCTGTTAAGTAAATGTCATCGACATAAGATAATGCCTCGTCATCATATGTTTGTAGTAACTCTGTTACTCTCGCTGAGAATACTCCCGGGCTGTTCTTGTACCCCTGGGCTAACCGACAGAATTGTTTTTGAGCGCCATTTATTGAGAATGCAGTTAAATATCTGCTCTCTGGTGCTATGTTTTGACAAAAGAATCCATTAGAGATGTCCAATGTTGTTTTGTATTTTTTGCGCACTATGTTATTCATTAGTGCAGCACTGTGTGAGTTTTGTACTGCAAAAGTTTTGCAACATGAGTTAAGGTGTCGGTAATCCAAAACTAGACGATATGAATTGTCTGGTTTGGAGACCGGAAACAAAGGGTTGTTCATTTGTGAGGTGCAAGTTTCAATCACCCCCTGGTATTCTAGCTGATCTAGTATTTCATTTACCTGTTTTTTAGCTTCTTGCTTAATTGGGTACTGCCTTTGTGCAGTAGGTTGTGATTTTAGCTGGATTTTGTGAGGAGGAGAATCCTCATCCCATCCTACGTGATTTTTATATAAAGCAGGTGCTAGAGCCACTGCCCACTTTCTAGCAAGTGTGTATTTTTTATGAATTGGAATTTGATTTGAGAAGGCAGGCATAATTACTTCTTCGCCATGAGGGCACTCCCTGACAAACTCTGGTGGCCAGTCTTTTTCAGCTAGAAGGATGTCATAACCCTTGGAGAGGTTATCCCAAAATAGTCCCCTTATTTTTCTAGTCTTATCTCCCTCTATACGTAATGTTATCTCGTATATCTTGTGAGGTTTGCTAACCCTGGTGTCTGCAGTTTCCACTTGAAGATATTCATTCGTGTCCACTGTCTCCAGATGATTCATAAGGACTTTGCGAGCTATGCTCACTTCTGCTGCGCTGTCTAGCATTGTCTGAGCCCACTCTCCGTTTTTCAGTTGTGTCCTCAGTATTCTCGGCATTGTTAACTACCTTGATACTGGCTACCTTCTTTTTTGGAAATTGTAATTTCTTTTTTAGTTGAGCAGGTTCCTTGTCTTTGGACTTGGCGTGCTCTTCTCTTTGTTCTGATCGTCCTCTTCTTTCCGATTTCTGCGAGGAAGTCTGAAAAGATTGAGAGGGACGCGTATCAATGTCTTGATATCTATCAGGTTTTTTTATATTATCCCTATTTCTAAGGTTATATCTTTTCCCAGAGGGGTCACTCTGGGGTGACCTGTGTCTTTGGTTCGGAGATTTCTCTCTTCGCCTAGGAGACCTTCCTCTGGACTGGAATTTCTTTTCTTTAGGATTGGATTGTTTGTTTCCATCCCAGTTCTTTTTTGGTGATGTAGAATTATTATTAAAAAATATTTTTTCAGGACTTTCAGTCAGTTGCGGTTTTACTGGTATTCCACCTAAACTATCTCTACCTAGTTCCTCATAGGATTTTTCTATGATTCTGGCAATTTCAGCTGGTTGGTCTGCTATATCTGTCTCTTTTAACCTCTGGCGGATCGCCACATTTGCTGCTTCTCCCTTTATGTTGGCTAATAATATAGCCGAGACCTGCTTGAAGTCTTTCATTAATTTCATACCAAGAGTTAAAGCGGGTTCTGGACCGTATTCGTCTTGAATTTGTTTTAGCACATCTGGTATCACCGAAATGGATGGAACACCGTGCGTTTTTGTGTAGATGGAAGCAAAGACTGTACCCCAAGTGTCACAGTCCTCTATGTGTGGTGCGATTCCCATTGGGAGACAGATAGTCAGAATCCTGTGCTTTTCTAGCGGGGTGGTGTCTGGAAACACCGCCTCTATTTGGGTGATTTTCTGCGCTAGCCAGAATGGTATTTGTTCCCGTTTAGCCGGTACTTTACCTAGGCAGGATTGGATGTTCTGTGGTGTAATTTTATTTGTGTTCCCCTGGTGAGGGGTCAGCTGTGGAAGTTTAATCGCTGGCTGAATTGTTGAAGTCCGCATCACATACTGAACTAATTGTCTATGAATTTTTATTAATTGTTTTAGCTGTGTTAACAGCTCTGCTGCAGACATCCCATTGATGTCTGGATGTGGTGTGTATCCGGCTAGGACCGGCCACGTTGCTCCTGGTCTACCTAAAGGACCGAGCCTGGTGATGTGATTATTATGTTTTAGGGCGCCATCAAATAAGAGCAAATGCTCTTGGAATTTGAGTGGTACTTCCACCTCCTCGAAAGGAGTGTACTCATTAGGAGGTTCCTCTATTTTGTAATAGTGGAAGTACTTTGTTACAGCATTTGCTGCTGGAAAATGTATCCATGAATAATATACCTCTGTCTGCCGATATTCGTGTGCCTCAATTACGAATATGACTGTGCCACCTCTAGGTGTCAGTCCATTTTCTATAAGTTTCAAGGTTATAGATTTTCTTTTAATGACCGGGATGAGTATTATATCCGGGTCTGCATTTTGTAGTGCAGTATCAGCTTCTGCTATGTCAGCTGCTAATCTAACTGCCTCTCTTTCTTCATCACTGTCTGTCATTTTACTGACAGGATGGTTATTTTGTTTGTTTGCAGATCAGGTTTCTTATGGAAACAAAGATTAGATGCACAATATTTTGGAACTGTTTATCCTTCAACGTTGACTATACCAAGAACCATACATAGGAGTTCCCTCCTGCGAGGTCTGGCGGATATAACCTTTCACCCACTCCAGACGTCTTTGGAGTATTATGGGAAAAGGGGTCTGAGTGAGAAAGCACGACTGAGTTACTCTAAATGTCTTACGTTAGTTTTATCGCCCTTTCCAAACGCGTTGGGCGCCATGTAGTGTAGTTCCTATCTTCCCAATAGGCTCTGCGCATTGGAATAATACCTACAGCAGTAAAGGCCTAGGCCAGACGTTAACTAGGTCTACTACTGTCGATACTAGACTTAAAGTTTTGGGTTTGCCAGCGTAGCTCAGAGTTCGCTAGAAACTTTCTCGAATGTTCAAGGAGGAATTAACTTCCCTGATTAGACAAGAAGGGATTTAGTTTCTGACAACCATAGAACATGACAACTTTGCTCTCCCCTAATCAAGAGTCAATCTCGAGAGTCGTGTGAACAAAAGGCAAATTATTTTACTCAGTCAGTACGTGCATTCTTAGTCTCATCAGAATGTAGAGAAAAGGAAGAGACGGGCGTGTTCAATAAAAAGGTGTTATTTATTGATCAGTCTCTTTTCTCATACAAGAGAAATGGATCGATATTATTGCAATACTTATAGTTAAGTAAAGTGCATACATTAAAAGCAATAGTATAAAATAATATTGTAAAAACATTGATATGGTTTCTAAGCCATAAGATGTTTTAAAATGAATAAAATATATTACATACACATATACATTTGACTAAACGTACTCAACTGGTGTTTCTAGATACGCCTACCCCGTGTACCTGACCTAAGTCTAATACGTGGGCGGGAATAGAAAGTTACAGTTTAAGTTAAGTTTGTTTTTGCCAAGTGAATAACTAAAGAATTCTCTGTGAGGGGTTATTCAGTTCTGTACCTGGAATTTAGGATGAATGAGGAATGGTATCTCTCTCTCTGGTCTCGATATTCCAGGCTGCCTGCGAGGGCTGCCCAGAAACGCCGGTGCTGGATTCTCGGCAGGAGAAAGCAGCGCGTCTCTCAGCGCGTCAGGAAGGCGGGGCTGCTGCCAGCGGGGTCTGCTCTGCTCTTCGCTTCGGCAAGTATGGCTGCTCCGTCTCGTCACCACGCGTGTGTTTGCATATGGCAAGATCGGTAATATTTATACCTTTAAGGTGCCGAGATTGACGTAAGGATGGACATAGATACGTCAATAAAGATGTCATACGACTTGCTCGTTAGCACATTCTTTTACTAAAGTTCTCGGTGAAATCAAAACAATGGCCGCAGGGTTTTGCCCAGGTTGTCATAGGTTTGATTTGTTATGAGAACTCCGTATGCCTTATCAGGGGCTGGAGGAATATCGCTTGTCTAATTAGATCGCAAGTGTTATGACCTAATCAGATAACACGTTCCTGTGCCGTAGTGTGACTGCGTCAGATAACGGTATCTGCATCATGGGGGTTTTCTGCCTCATGGGCTGACTGCTAGTTAACTTGTTGGTTTGTTTAACTAGAATAGGGTCAGGAATAGGGGGATCGATTCAGAACCTATAGGAATACATGACAGCACTACTCACCCGGCGGGTCTCAAGGCGCTTGATGGGGGGGTTGTTACTTATCAAATAGCCAAGTTTTGAGTTGTTTTCTGAAGGAGAGGTGGTTCTGAGTAAGGCGGAGGTGGGTGGGGAGAGAGTTCCAGGTTTTGGCCGCCAGGTAGGAGAAAGATCTTCCTCCCATGGTGGTTTTACGGATACGTGGAATCGTGGCGAGGGCTTGATTGGACGATCGTAGTTGACGGGTGGGGGTGTAAAAGGTCAGGCGCGTGTTGAGGTATTTGGGTCCTAGGTCATAGAGGGCTTTGTGTACGTGGGTGAGAAGACGGAACGTTATTCTCTTGTTGACAGGGAGCCAATGAAGGTTTCTCAGGTGACCGGAAATGTGGTTGTGGCGGTGTATGTCTAGGATGAGTCTGGCGGAGGCGTTTTGAATGCGTTGGAGTTTTTTCTGTAATTTGGCTGTGGTTCCAGCGTAGAGGGTGTTTCCGTAGTCCAGTCGGCTTGTGACAAGTGCTTGGGTGACTGTCTTTCTTGTTTCGGTGGGGATCCATCGGAAGATCTTTTTGAGCATGCGTAGGATGTTAAAGCATGATGATGAGATGGCGTTGACTTGTCTGGTCATCGAGAGGGAGGAGTCTAGAATGAATCCCAGGTTGCGAGCATGGTCCGTTGGTTTGGGCGCGCTGCCTAGGGCTGGTGGCCACCATGAGTCGTCCCAAGCGGAGGGTGATGATCCCAGGATGAGGACTCCCGTCTTGTCTGAATTTAGTTTTAAGCGGCTGTTCTTCATCCATTCGGCTACGTCTTTCATCCCTTCGTGTAGGTTGGTTTTGGCGGTGTTTGGGTCTTTGGTGAGGGAGAGGATCAGCTGTGTGTCGTCAGCGTAAGAGATGATGTTGAGGTTGTGTTGGCGTGCGATGGATGCGAGGGGGCTCATGTAGACGTTGAAGAGAGTGGGGCTGAGCGAGGAGCCTTGGGGAACGTCGCAGATTACTTCGGTGGCCTCCGATCTGAAAGGGGGAGGCGGACTCTCTAGGGTTCTTCCGGTGAGGAACGATATGATCGAATCCAATGCTTTTCCTTGTATTCCGATGTTGTTGAGGCGTTGTACAAGGGTGCTATGACAGACCGTGTCAAACGCTGCGGAGAGGTCCAGGAGGATGAGGGCAGCTGTTTCTCCGTTGTCGAGTAGTGATCGAATGTCGTCTGTGGCTGCGATGAGGGCGGTCTCGGTGCTGTGTTTGGCTCGGAAACCGGACTGTGAGGGGTCGAGGGAGCCGTTAGACTCGAGGAAGGCGGCGAGCTGATTGTTGACGGCCTTCTCTATGACTTTGGCAGGGAAAGGGAGGAGCGAGATGGGGCGGTAGTTCTTAAGTTCAGTGGGGTCCGCTGTAGGTTTCTTCAGGAGAGCACTGAGTTCGGCAAGTTTCCAGCTTTCTGGGAAGGTAGCGGTGTTGAGGGAGCAGTTGATGATATTCCGGAGGTGGGGTGAGATGATGGAGTCGGCCTTGTTGAAGATGTGGTGGGGCATGGGTCGGTTGGTGATCCGGAGTGGATGGAGTTCATCAAGCGGATGGTGTCTTCGGTGCTGATCGGGTTCCAGGCGTCAAGGGTGGTGGTGGGGGGCTTCAATTCGGTGGTAAGGGGGGTGGACTGATTGCAGAAGCTGTTATGTATGTCAGCGATTTTACTGTGGAAGAACGAGGCTAGAGAGTTGCAGAGGCCCTGAGAGGGAGTCGTTGGTGTCGGCGCTGGGATTGGTAAGCTCTTTGATGATGCTGAAGAGTTCCTTGCTGTTGTGGGCGTTGTTGTCGAGTCGCTCCTTGAATGCTGATTTCTTGGTGGATCGGATCAGCTGGTGGTGTTTGCGGGTGGCCTCCTTGAGGGCGGTCATGTTGTCTGTGGTAGGGTTTCTTCGCCAGGCTTTCTCGAGGGTGCGGCATTTCTTTTTGGAGTTATTGAGGTCGTCATTGAACCAAGAGGATTTTTTGCTGCCTGGCTTGTTGTGTTGCTTTTTCAGGGGAGCTAATTCGTCAGCGCAGTGGGTGATCAATTGTGCGAGATTGATGGCTGCTTGAGTTGGGTCCGATGATTTGGCGAGAGGGTTTTGGTATAGCGATGTGGTGAGCTGGTCGGTGGTAAGTTTGTTCCAGTTTCTGCGGGGGACTTGTTGTGGGTGGTGGTGGGTCGTGGTCTTTCTGAAGTTGAAATGTACTCAGCTGTGGTCCGTCCAGTGGAGTCCTGTGGCGTGATTGAAGGAGACGTGCTTGCTGGAGGAGAAGATCGGGTTGAGCGTGTGTCCGGCATAGTGGGTGGGGGTATTCACCAGTTGTTTGAGTCCGAGATTGGAGAGGTTGTCCAGAAGGGTGATGGTATTGCTGTCGTTGTTCTTTTCCAGGTGGAATTTGAGGTCCCCTAGGAGAATGTAGTCCTCGGAGGGGAGGGCGTATGGGCTGATGAAGTCAGTGATGTCTTCGCAGAATTGTGTGCGGGGTCCTGGTGGTCTGTAGATGAGGGTGCCTCTAAGTGTGGTTTTGGGTGCGGTGTGTATCTGGAAGTGGAGGTGTTCGGCGGCTGTGAGGGTGTCGTCGGAGCTGGTCGTGATGCGGATGGTTTTCTTGTGGACGATGGCGATGCCTCCTCCTGTCTGGTTGATGCGGTCCTTTCAGATGATCTTGTAACCGTCCGGGATGGCTATGGCGATGTCGGGCGCTGATGAGGCGTTCATCCAAGTTTCTGTAAGAAAGGCGATGTCCGGCGTGGTGTTGTCTAGTAGGTTCCATAGTTCAATCGCGTGTCGGTGGATCGAACGGGTGTTGAGCAGGATGCACTTCAGGTGGTTGTTGTCGGAGCTCTGATTGGCGTTTGTGGATTGAGTGTGGGTCTTGAAGCAGTCGAACTTGCAGGATTGGCAGGTGAAGGGTCCATGCGTGCGTCCTGGGGCGGCTTGGTGACAGTCGGGGAGACGGCCGGTGTTGAGTGCAGAGAGGGTTGCGACGTCGTACATTAGGCGGGTGGAGTAGATTTTGCGGGGGGCAGGGGGTCTGGCGCTGGGCGTGGTCCAGGCGCGGACGGGCGTAGACGGGCTTACCTTTCGTGTACCTTCGGCGCGCATAGGGCACGTCCGCTGCGCGTGGACGCTGCGCGTATGTTGCTCTGACATAAGTGGATAGTGGAGGGGGGCGGAGCGAGGGAGGAGCAGCTGGGAGGCGGGAGCGGGGTGGCGAGTGGGTAGGGTCAGTAGGAGCTGGAGGGAGCGGGGGTGGGGCCGCGGGGGAGCAGCAGCGTGGACAGGCTAAGGGCACAACAACAATGCTGGGCGAGATCACTGGCACAAAGGAGGTCGTGGGCACAAAAAACAATCAATGGCACAATCAATGGCACAGAATGCGGTCGCAGGCACAAATAGCTGGCACAATTGTAATCAATGCAGGCAACGATACCAGGCACAAGGCAGGTCGCTGGCACAGATAGCAGGGCAGAATGCAGGTCGCTGGCACAGATAGCAGGTCGCTGGCACCGATAGCAGGGCAGAGTGCAGGTCGCTGGCACAGATGGCTGGGACGAACTGCGAGTGGAGCGACCAGTTCTGACCGGAGTCAGGATGGTCACAACTCCTTGTCTCGCGTTATTAGCCTAAAGTTTGTTTGTGGAAGGGAGGAGCAGCTGGGAGGCGGGAGCGGGGTGGCGAGTGGGTAGGGTCAGTAGAAGCTGGAGGGAGCGGGGGTGGGGCCACGGGGGAGCAGCGGCGTGGACGGGCTAAGGGCACAACAACAATGCTGGGCGAGATCACTGGCACAAAGGAGGTCGTGGGCACAAAAAACAATCACTGGCACAATCAATGGCACAGAATGCGGTCGCAGGCACAAATAGCTGGCACAATTGTAATCAATGCAGGCAACGATACCAGGCACAATGCAGGTCGCTGGCACAGATAGCAGGGCAGAATGCAGGCCGCTGGCACAGATAGCAGGTCGCTGGCACCGATAGCAGGGCAGAGTGCAGGTCGCTGGCACAGATGGCTGGGACGAGCTGCGAGTGGAGTGACCAGTTCTGACCGGAGTCAGGATGGTCAAGAGGGACCTGGGCGCCTCACGGCCGAGACTCGCAGTGGTACGCTCCCCTTCTCCCTGGCGAACTGTACGCCGCATACGAGTGCTCACGCCGGATGCGTGAGCCGCGGTAGGGTGTTCCGTTTCCCCGTGCTGAATACACGGAAGTGCTGCGGAGGGCTCAGACGGCCAAAGACTGGCCGTGAGCCCCTGAAGGAGTGAAAAGGGAAACTGTTGAGTGGCAGATCACGCAGTAACTGGAACAGAGAACTGTTTTGGAGGCGGATTAGGAAGAAACCCATATTTGAACTGTAAAGAAGAAAAGCTTGCCTATTTACAACCTGTGGCCCAACAAAAACGTTATTGGTCTTGTAATAAGTCTGAACTGCTCATATATGTATATTTTTACATAAAGGAACTTATTTTTATATATTCACAGCCTGGTGTCCATTTGTGGGGGGGTTGGTACATTTTACTGTGTGTGTTATTAAAAATGCTTAACTGAATAACGCCTGAAGAATAGCCTTGGCTGCTCACGCCACACACCTAGAGGGTGAGCAAGGGTAATTCTAAGGGGTCATCCTTCGCCCTGACTTAGAGGAGAGGGTCCCTGCTTGTCAAATATTATTTGCGCCAACCAGAGACCCCCAATTCTAACATTGGCGGCAGCGGTGGGATTTGCGAATTTGCATTTGTAGTTGACATACAGTGAATTGCTGATCACCACATAGTGAGAGCAGACCTATAACGCAGCCACAGATTTCCATTTTTTTTATAATTTTGTTGGAACATCTGCCATTGCTGAAGCCATGCCTGGCTCACTCCCTGCTGGAAGGGCACCCTCTGATATCTGTGGAATTGAAGATGTAGATTGGGAACACGGAGGTCTGGAGGGCTACAAAGTAGAGCAATTGAGAGGCTTCTGTGCAAAGTTCAGAGTTAAGCACACTGGGTGCAAGAAGAAAGCCCAATACATCAAGGCACTGAGAGCCTGGAAAGAGTCTAGAGAACCACAGAATGCGGTGGATATCATACCACCAGATGGCATTGTGGAGCCCAGCAGAGGCATGGAACCAGAGGAGCTGGCAGACAGGGCAGCAGACAGGGCACATGCAATGGAGATGGCAAGATTAGCTGGGCAAATGGAGATGGACAAGCAAAGATTGGTCATGGAGGCGCAGCAACGCCAAATGGAGCATGACCTAAGATTGAAGGAGTTGGAGCTGAGAGGTTTGGGAACAACTCCTTCTGGTGGCAGCACAACGCCGGTGCAGGTAGAGTCCAGGGTGTACATACCCAAAGATGTAGTTAAGGAAGTCTTTAGGGGGGATGACATAGGACAGTGGTTTAGGGCTTATGAAGTAGCCATGTCCTCCCACCGGGTCCCTGACAAGGATTGGGGAGCGGGGTTGTGGGGAAGGTTCCTTAGCGAAGGGCGGGACACCCTCCTAGATTTGCCCCTTGAAGAACAAAGTTCCTAACTCCGCATGAAAGAGGCCTTAATGACCAGGTATGGGCTTACCCCTGAAATGTACAGACAGAAGTTCAGGGAGAGTGTAAAGCGTCCTGGGAATACGTATGTGGAGTATGTGACTGGTTTTTGCAGAGCACTGAATGGATGGGTAAAGGGTAGTAAGGTAAATTATTTTCAGGGGCTTCTTGATTTAATTGCATGGTTCCCCTTGTCTGATCACTGTTTGCCTGAGCTACGCCAGCACCTGATTGATAGCAAGCTGTCCAACCCGAGGAAGCTTGCTGAGGAGGCGGACCGCTGACTCAGCACCAGGGTCCACAAGGGTCCAGTGGGAGACTCCGCCAAGGGTGGGCAGGGTCCCCAGCAGAAGAGTGGTGGGGACAGGGGTAAACAAAGAGGGTTCCAGCAAGGCCCCCAAAGTAATCCCCAAGGGAACCAGCAGCGAGGTTCTCAGCCTCCCCCACCCCCAAAGCAGAATGGGGCCCGACAGGTAGGCCTGTTCCAAAGGGGCCCTTCAATTGTTACAGGTGTGGTGACCCGGGGCACATTGCCAGTGACCCCAAGTGTCGCCTGTTTGGTAAACCAGCAACCACTGGTGCTCCACCCCGGCAAGTAACTAGTGTTCATTTGGGGGAAGAAGTAGTAGTCCCCGGGGGTGGAGATCCTGTCCAGATGACCCTAGTCTCGCTAGGAGGCAGTGAGATGGTCCCTGAGAACTACCTGCCCTCTAACACTAAGAAATATGGGCAGGTGGTGACCATCAATGGTAAGAAAGCTGAGGCTCTTCGAGATACAGGAGCCAGCGTGACTGCAGTGAGGCAGCACCTGGTGTCTCAAGAGCAGGTTGTACCCGATGCCTACTGTAGGGTTATCAATGCTGATAATTCAGAGAGTCAGCGTCCGATGGCTCAAGCTCCCTTCGAGTGGGGGGGGTCTCTGGTACTTTGCAGGTCTGTGTGAGGAAAGCCATGCCTCTAGACTGTTTGCTAGGGAATGACCTGGAAGACTCCCCTTGGGAAAAGGTGGAGAAGACGACCCACCTGAGGATGGTGGGTCTGCCTGACTGGGCGTGCGTGACCACCTGGTCAATGGCAGCCAGTAGGGGTGCTCAAGACATCCTGGGGCCTGAAGGAGAGGCCCAGGAACCGGCCTTAGAGAGAAGGCGCAGGGGGCGCGGGAAACCAGCCCCTGAAGTTCCCACGGTCCAGGAGGAAGCAGACCTTGAGGGGGATGCCCTGAAGCCTACAGGGGAACAGATTGCTGATCTGGGGGACCTGCCTGAGCTGACCCATTGGCAGCAAGAAGGAGGCCCCTCCAGGGAGGAATTCTGCAGGGAGCAGAAAGAATGCCCTTCTCTCATGAGTATGCGGCAGCAGGCTGCAGACCAGGCCAATGGTGTTCAGGCCAAGACACATTATGTGTACTGGGAGAATGAACTCCTGTATTCAGAGCCTAAGGCTGCTGAACCTGGGTCAGCCCGTGTGCTGGTGGTACCCCAGAAGTTCAGAGCCTTCCTACTGGGGCTGGCTCATGATGTGCTGTTAGCAGGACATTTGGGGATGGACAAGACCTATGACAGGCTTGTCACCCACCTTTACTGGCCCCAAATGCACAAGAGCTCAGACGCTCATTGTAGATCTTGTCAGACTTGCCAGGCAAGTGGTAAGAGTGGAGGGAGACACAAGGCTCCTCTGCAACCCTTCCCAGTGGTCGGTACGCCATTCCAGCGAGTGGGTATTGACATTGTTGGGCCTCTGGACCCCAAGACAGCCATGGGCAACAGGTTCATCCTGGTCTTGGTGGACCATGCCACCCGGTACCCTGAAGCCATCCCTCTGAGGACAGTGACGGCCCCCGTGGTGGGACGGGCACTGATGGGAATTTTCTCACGAGTGGGATTCCCTCTAGAGGTGGTAAGTGATAGGGGAACCAATTTCATATCCAAGTATATGAAATCCCTTTGGCAAGAGTGTGGTGTAACCTACAAGTTCACCACCCCTTACCATACCCAAGGAAATGGGTTGGTTGAGAGATTCAACCGAACACTGAAAGGCATGATCATGGGCCTGGAAGGTCCAA
This sequence comes from Lissotriton helveticus, assembly GCF_964261635.1. Taxonomy (NCBI): domain Eukaryota; kingdom Metazoa; phylum Chordata; class Amphibia; order Caudata; family Salamandridae; genus Lissotriton; species Lissotriton helveticus. Next base: position 502,512,754 of record NC_136062.1, read on the forward strand.
TGAGGCGTAAGTGGGACGTCCTCTTGCCATGCCTTCTCTTTGCATACCGTGAGGTGCCACAGAAGTCCCTAGGGTTCAGCCCCTTTGAACTGCTGTATGGTCACCCAGTGAGAGGACCGCTGAGTTTGGTAAAGGAAGGCTGGGAGCAATCTCCCAGGAAACCTCCCCAGAATGTATACAGTTACATGCTGGCATTCAGAAACCATACCAGGCGCTTCAGGCAACTTGCTGAGGCAAATCTGGAAGCAAGCCAGGAAGAGATGAAGCGGTGGTACGACCAGAATGCCACTCTGGTGGAGCTTCAACCTGGGCAAAAGGTGTGGGTCTTGGCCCCAGTGGAGCCTTGTGCACTTCAGGATAAGTGTACAGGTCCATTTGAGGTTGTGGTGCCTAAGAGTCCTGTCACCTACTTTGTGGACTTGCAGTCTCCCAGGAACCCTTTGAGGGTCCTACATGTTAACCGCCTTAAGCCCCACTTGGAGAGGTCCGAAGTGGGCATGCTCTTGGCAACTGATGATGGGATGGAGAATGAGACTGAGCCTCTTCCTCACCTATTGGTAGCCTCAGAGCGAGATGGGTCAGTGGATGGAGTTAACCTCTCACCCACCCTGACGCCTGAGCAACAGGAAAACTGCCGCCAATTGCTGGGGCAGTTTCCAGATCTGTTCTCCCTGGTTCCTGGTATCACAGATTGGTGCGTCCATGATGTGGACACAGGAGACAGCTTACCTGTGAGGCATAAGGCCTACAGAGTGACTGACAGGGTCAGGGCCTGCATCAAGGAGGAGGTCTCCAAAATGCTTGCTCTTAGGGTGGTTGAGTCCTCCAGCAGTCCTTGGTCCAGCCCCGTGGTCTTGGTCCCAAAGGCTGCTGCGCCGGGAGCCACACCTGAACTCCGGCTCTGTGTGGACTACAGAGGACTCAATTCAGTCACCAAGACTGACGCACACCCTATCCCCAGAGCTGATGAGCTCATTGATCGGCTAGGGGCTGCCCGGTTCCTCAGCACGTTTGATTTAACATCTGGGTACTGGCAGATCGCCTTGACCGATGGGGCAAAAGAGAGGTCCGCATTCTCTACACCAGATGGGCATTTCCAGTTCCGGGTTATGCCATTTGGAATGAAGAATGCCTTTGCCACCTTTCAGAGGTTGGTCAACCAGGTGTTGGTTGGGCTGGACGCGTTCAGTGCCGCCTACCTGGATGACATCGCAGTGTTCAGTGGTACCTGGCCAGAACACCTGCGACACCTCTGGGAAGTGTTGATGGCGCTGCGCAAAGCAGGCCTCACAATCAAGGCAAGCAAGTGCCAGATTGGGCAGGGTTCAGTGGTGTACTTGGGACACCAAGTGGGGAGTGGCAAGGTGGCACCCTTGCAACCCAAAATTAAGACCATCCTGGCTTGGGAACTCCCCAAGACCCAGACTGCAGTGAGAGCCTTCCTGGGGCTCACTGGGTACTACAGGAGGTTTGTCAAGGGCTATGGCACTATTGTGACCCCCTTGACAGAGCTGACTTCAAAGAAGCAGCCCAGGAATGTGATTTGGACTGACTCCTGTCAGAAGGCTTTTGACACCCTGAAAACTGCCAAGTGCACGGCGCCTGTGCTCCTGGCTCCTGATTTCTCCAAGGAATTTCTAGTGCAAACAGATGCTTCAGAGCATGGTGTAGGGGCTGTTCTCTCACAGATGACTGAGGAGGGCTGGGACCAACCTGTAGCCTTCATCAGTAGGAGGTTACTTCCACGGGAACGTAGGTGGAGTGCAATAGAGCGAGAAGCATTTGCTGTGGTCTGGGCGCTGAAGAAGCTAAGACCCTACTTGTTTGGGTTTTACTTCTGGGTTCAGACAGACCACAGGCCCCTCAGATGGTTGATGCAAATGAGGGGTGAGAACCCAAAGCTGTTGAGGTGGTCCATCTCCCTACAGGGTATGGACTTCACGGTGGAACATCGCCCTGGCACAGATCACGCCAATGCTGACGGTCTGTCCAGGTTTTTCCGCCTTAGTGATGAGGAACTCCCCAGGGGAAGGGTAGTTCTCCCCACATTTCGGCTGAAGGGGACACGTGTTAGACCTGGCACCTTGGCGTGAGTTTCCCTTCCACTTTTTGCTGATGTGCCTCAGCTGTTTTTGCTGGTGTCTGCTGCTCAGGGCACTGCGCCACGGCCAATCCTTGCCGCAGTGCAAGTGCTCCCTATGTAAAGTGTAACTGTGATTGATATTCCTGATTGGTTAATTGGATTTACTGTCAGTCCCCAGTAAAGTGCACCAGGAGTGCCAGGGCTTGTAAATGCCAATGCTGCTAGTGGGCCTGCAGCGCTGGTTGCACCACCCACAGAAGCAGCCTTAAAATGTGTCTAGGGTCTGCCACTGCAGAACCTGCGTGCAGTCTGGTACTGTCATGCTGGCTGGGCAAGTGCACCCACTTGCCAGCCTCTAAACCTTCCCTTAACTTCATATTTGTCACCCCTATGGTAGGCTCAAGGGCAGGGTGCATTGTAAGTGTAAGGTAGGACATGCTCTGATGAGTGTGGCATGTCCTAATAGTGAATTACTGCCAAATTCGTTTTTCACTATTGTAAGGCTACCTGTTCCCTTTAGGCCAGATGGGCTGCTGGAATTATTACACTCTATAATCCCATCAGGCTCAGGGAACATGGTAGAAAATAAAGTTTAGTATGCCAGAACTCAGAATAATAAAATACTTCTTTTAGTAAAGTCTATTTTATTATCCTGTGTTTGCAAATGCTACTCTTAGAAAGTTAGCATTTGCTTGCCTAACCATTTCAGCCCGCCTCTGCTGGTATGTGTATCTGACTGTCTGGGATGTGTGAGTGACAGGGCTGGGGGGTGACAGGTGGTGAATGCAAGGATTACACCTTAGAGGGAGGTAGGAGTGCCCCTGGACTCTTAATAAGGCTGTGCTCTACTACCACAATGCTGGCTCCTCCCCCTGGGGAGCGACTGATGACTCAGCCTGCACCTGGCCCAGGAAGGGCGAAGCACTGTCATCAAGGTACTCCTGGCTGCCCCTGTCCACACAATGCTGGCTCCACCTCCTGTGGAGCGTCTGATGTGCCTGCCCCTCACACTGAAAGCAGAAGCCAGAAGTACACCCCACAAGTGCTCAGAGACTGAAAGAAGTTATGCAAAGGCCCCCCTGGCCTGATAAGACAAAAGAAATGCTGTATAAAAGTAGGAGCCATGCTCCTTGTAAATTAGAATCCTGTTTCCCACAAAGAACCTCTGCCCAACTAGAAGGAGAAGAAGACGCTGGAAGGACTGGCCTGCTGCTTGCCTTGCTGAGGAAGGAGAGGAGAAGACTTTTGAAAAGACTTTGCTGACTTGTGCTTTGAAACATTCTCCAAGGGCTTGATTGAGCTTGCCCCCTGAACTGAACCCCAGGACCAGTGGGTTCTCCTGTGCTTTGGCTCGTCTACTCTCTGTGGCCGAGTATTTCCTCCCGCCGGAGGTGAAGTCTGCCCCCTCTCGCCCCCTCCTAGGGCCATGGTACCCGGGAGCCAGCCTGCCCTCTTGCCCTTGAGAGCCTCACTCCACTCGGAGTCGCTCTCTGCCCCAGGGCTAAGGCCGGCCGCTCCTCTACTCCCACCTGCTTTACGGAGGCCTGAGCGCGATTTTAGCCCCTCCCGCCGGAATCCCGGGGACGCGAGCAGTCTGCAGCCTGGACGGCCGCCCGTGCATTCCCTTTGCACCCGGCCACCCCGCTTTGCTCTGCCCCCCAGGAGAGGCCGCGCCGCACTGTGAAGGGAGCCCCCCCTCTGTACCGGCGGTACTGAGGGCTCCCGTGCTGTGCTTTGCCTCCTGGAGATCCTCCACTTTCAGAAAGGATCCCAAGGCGCTGTCTGGACCGAGTCGCGCTGTTCGTGGCCGACTCGGCTCAACCTCGAAAGGAAAGAAGTCTTCCTGAGATCCACACCGGGCTAGGGGCCTGCAACGTTTTATTTCCCCTTCCTCGCACCAGTCGCTTCCGGCTCTGCCGAACCGTGAGTACGACTGAGCGCTCTCACCCTAGCGCACCGGCCCCCCTCGCCACCTGCCTCCCTGCTAGCAACACTCCGCAGGTGAGAGAGCGACCGGGGCACTTTCCTGGTCAAGAGGGACCTGGGCGCCTTACGGCCGAGACTCGCAGCGGTACGCTCCCCTTCTCCCTGGCGAAGTGTATGCCGTGTACGAGTGCTCATGCCGGATGCGTGGGCCGCGGTAGGGTGTTCCGTTTTCCCCACGCTGAATGCACGGAAGCGCTGCGAAGCGCTCAGACGGCCAAAGACTGTCCGTGAGCCCCTGAAGGAGTGAAAAGGGAAACTGTTGAGTGGCAGATCACGCAGTAACTGGAAGAGAGAACTGTTTTGGAGGCGGATTAGGAAGAAACCCATATTTGAACTGTAAAGAAGAAAAGCTTGCCTATTTACAACCTGTGGCCCAACAAAAACGTTATTGGTCTTGTAATAAGTCTGAACTGCTCATATATATATATTTTTACATAAAGGAACGTATTTTTATATATTCACAGCCTGGTGTCCATTTGTGGGGGGATTGGTACATTTTACTGTGTGTGTGATTACAAATGCTTAACTGAATAACGCCTGAAGAGTAGTCTTGGCTGCTCATGCCACGCACCTAGAGGGTGAGCAAGGGTAATTCTAAGGGGTCATCCTTCGCCCTGACTTAGAGGAGAGGGTCCCTGCTTGTCACCAGTGAATACTTGCGCCAACCAGAGACCCAAATTCTAACAGTGCTGTTTTTAATAAAAATACTGGCTGGTCTCCCCCAAAACATTTTAATATTTTACCTTCACTGCTTCTATTTTTCTGTTGTCCTTAGGACTCTGCACTTTACCACTGCTGACCAGTGCTAAAGTGCTTGTGCTCACTCTAAAACTTGCTAACATTGGTTTGCACCCAATTGGCACATTTAATTTACTTATAGGTCCCTACTAAATGGGTACTGCAAGTACCCAGGGGCCGTTAAATAAATACTACTAGTGGACCTGCAGCACTCATTGTGCTGCCCACTTAAGAAGACCTTTAAACCATGTCACAGGCCTGCCATTGCAGCCTGCGGGTACAATTGTAAACTGGCGTTTCACCTGGCATAGTAAACCTTTTGCCAGGCCCGACATTTCATATTTAATACATATAAGACACTTGTGTGTGGGCCCTAAATAGTCCAGAGGGCAGGGTGTAGTGAATTTAAAAAGTAGGACATGCACTTATAAGTTTTACATGTCCTGGTAGTGAACAACTCTTAAATGTGTTTTCTACTACTACAAGGCCTGCCTCTCCTATAGGATAACAATGGTTTACCTTATTATATTTACTATATGATAACTTTCAATTGGGAGCAGATGGGAATATCACATTTGGTGTCTAAAGAATTGCAATTGAAAACCCTCTTTAATCGTAAAGTCAGATTTTAAGTCACAATAATGAAAATGCGACTTATAGAAAGTTGGCATTTTCTTGTCCTAATTAATTGGTACCTGCAACCTATTCATGGGTCACATGTTTAGGTGTAGGTAGCAGTTGCTCTTTTTATATTTATCCCAGGCAGCCACACAATAGAGGGACTAGGTGTGTCTGGAAAGTCCATCTCAGGCAGGATTGAGGGGTGGAACTGTGCACAGCCCTACTTACAAGCCCTACTTACACATCAATATGCTGTGATCCGTTCACACACGAAAACAACTTCACACTAGTATTATGCGTGCAGCCAACATGGAGACAGGACAGGGAGGCAGAAAATTCTGGGAGGAGGTTAACTCCAGAAGCTTCTCTAACTTTAAAGCTAGCACCAATGATAAATAGTAGACCTTCAGACGAAGACTCAGAAGAATGACTGCTCTGATGATGTGCTGCAAAAAGGACTGCCCTGCTGTGCTGCTACTCTGCTGCCCTGCTGTCAGAGAAAGAAAGGGCTTGACCTGCATCTGGAACCCAGGACCACCAAATTGACTCCAGGGGCTAGTTTTTTGGCCTCCTGACCAGAGCCACAAGGACAGAAAAGGCTCCAACGTTCTTGAACCCAGTCTGCTGTGAGCACCCCCTAAGTAGTACCCCTCTAGTCCTGGACCCTTGGAATTGGGATACTGGCACCTTACCAAGTCACCTGTGGTCATCTGTAAATCAAGTGCTAAGCAGCACGAAGCCCCACAAACCATAGCTGCACAGCTGCAGACTTCAACAGAACCGACACCATGCACTGTAAAGCCCTGCAAAGCCTCACTACACAGTTGTCAGCCTCAGTGGAATCAGCAGTGCAAAGCCTCACCGTACAACTGCCAGTTTCATTGGAACTAACGCCGATTGATGTGAGGTCAGCCAAAACCTATCTGCCCAGCCTCATCGGAATGACGCATAGTGACACAACTCAACACAGGACCTCTCATCGCAGCCCCAGCAGCTCCTCATTGGAATTGACGAAGCACGATGCAAACCGACACATCACATCGTAGCCCTCGCAGCTCCTTGGAAAAGACACCGGACAATGCAAAGCCTAGCCAGCAACTCCGCGCTAACCGTACTTCAAAGACATAGGATACAATATTTAACGGACTTAACCTTCCCACGGCTGGCCATTTTTTCTTCTGTGCCCCTTCTCTACTGGTGCCCACTGTTGCCATTGTTGCCCTCTGCTTCTACTTTTATTTTATCCTGTGCCCCTTTGTGCTATCTGTGTGGTTGCTGACCCCCCTTCTGTGCCGTTCCCGTTGCTGCTTCCCTGCGGCCCCACCTCCTCACTCGCCCACTCGCCACCCCGCTCCCGCCTCCCAGCTGCTCCTCCGTCCCACCTCCCCTTATATGGAGGCCACGCAGCGACAGTGAGAGCGACCTTGACCCTGCTTGCAGGTCAGCCTGCTCCCATCGCAGCTCCTCCTCCCTCCCACCTCCCCTTATATGGAGGCCGCACAGCCGCCGCGCTGCTGGTGCGCTGAATGCATGCCTAAGGCAAGCCCGTCTGCGCCTGTCCCCGCCTGGACCGCGCCCAGTGCCAGGACCCCTGGCCCTCGTAGACACCACGACGCCCGCCTCTGCTATGACTCCAGCACCCTCCATGCACTCCACGCTGGACGATCACGTACCTGCTGCCTGGCTGCCCCGAAGCGCACCCAAGGACCCTTCACCTTCCGGAACTGCCGCTTCACCAGCATCCGGCCCGCTAACCCACCTACCGAAGAACCCAACTTCCTCAGATGCATCCTGCTCAACACCCGCTCCGCCCACAAACACACCGTTAAACTCTGGGACCTACTCGACACCTGACTTACCTCCGCCCCGGCTCCCGATATCGCCATAGCCATCCCGGAAGGCTACAAGATCACCCGCAAGGACCGCACCAACAGAGTAGAAGGAAGAATTGCCATCATCCACAGAAACACTCTCAAGATCTCGACAGACACCGATGACACCCTCAACACTGCCAAAGACCAGCACTTCCAGATCCACACTGACCCCAACACCACCCTCCGAGGCACCCTCATCTACAGACCTCCCCGTGCCCTGACCGTAGGTCAGCAACTCCATCGCCAACTTCATCAGCACTCACGTTCTCGCCTCCACGGACTACATCCTCCTCAGGGGCCTGAACTTCACCTAGAGAACAACAACAATGCCAACTCTTCCACCTTGATCACCAACCTCACCAACCTCGGACTCAGACAACTTGTCACAACACCCACCCACTCCGTCGGCCACACGCTTGAACCCATTTTCTCAGCAAGCACCCACATCTTCTTCAACCACACCACCGAACTCCACTGGACCGACCACCACTGCATCCACTTCACCTTCCGGAAACCCACCACTGCACCCAGCAGATGCCTCGCCGCCACTGGAGCAAGGTCACCGAGGACCAGTTAACCACCGCCCTCACCCAGAGCCCACCCGCAGACCCAACCGACCCCAACTGCGCCAACACCCTCACCCCGCTCAAGAAGCCCCCCAACACCCACACAAGCAAGAGAGCCAGCTGGTTCACCGAAGACCTCCAGGCCTTCAAGCGAACCTGCTGCAAACTCAAAAAATACTGGATCCGTGAATGAACACCGGAAAGCTACAAATCCCACAAGAACGCCACCCGCAGACACCATCACCTCATCAGATCCGCCAAAAGCACCTCCTTCAAAGACCGCCTAGACGACAACGCACCCAAATTCAAAGAGCTCTTCGGCATCGTGAAGGAACTCTCCAACCCCAGCTCCAAAAACAACGACACCCCACCCAAGATCACTGACATCCACAACATCTTCAACGTCATCACCACCCCAGCAACCGTGGAGACACCCGCTCCCACGACCACCACCCGCTCCAACCGCCTGCTCGCCTGGACCAACATCAATGACGATGACATAATCTAGATCATTAACACCGTCTACTCCGAATCCCCGGAAGACCCCTGCCCCACACCACATCTTCAACAAAGCCAGCAGCACCATCGCACCCCATCTCCGGAAAACCATTAACATCTCCTTCAAGACAGTGACCTTCCCAGGGAGCTGGAAGCACGCAGAAATCAACGCCTTACTCAAGAAACCCAAGGACCTCAAGAACTTCTGACCCAACTCCCTGCTCCCGTTCCAGGCGAATGTCTTTGAAAAAGCCGTCAACAAACAACTGACCAGCTTCCTTGAGGAGAACAGCATCCTTGACCCGTCCCAGTCCGGGTTTCGCAGCATCCACAGCACCAAAACCGCCCTCATCACCGCCTCTGACGACATCAAGACCCTGATCGACAACGGAGAAACCGCAGCCCTCATCCTCCTGGACCTGTCAGCCGCCTTCGACGCGGTCTGCCACCGCACACTACGAACACGCCTCCATGACCCCGAATCGAAGAGAAGGCCCTGGCCTGGACCACCTCCTTCCTCTCCGGCAGAACTCAGACCGTCTGCCCCCCCCTTCCCCTCGAAAGCCACCAAGATCATCTGCGGCGTACCCAAAGGCTCATCCCTCAGCCCAAAGTTGTTCAACATCTACATGGCATCGCTCACCCACGTCGCACAAAGGCACAACCTCAACATCATCTCCTACGCCGACGACACCCAGCTGATCCTCTCCCTCACCAAAGACCCCCACGCCGCCAAAACCAAACTCCATGAGGGAATGAAGGCCATCGCCGACTAGATTAGATAAAGCCGACTGAAGCTGAACTCAGACAATCAGAGGTCCTCATCCTGGGATCCACCCCCTCGGCCTGGCACGACTCCTGGTGGCCAACTGTACTAGGAGCACCCCCCACACCCACCGATCACGCACTTTTCTGCCACACTACCAAAGTGTTGAACACAGGTATGTTGGGGGTTGCTTCTGTTTCACTCTGACAAGAACTGTGATTGCTGCTTGAGTAAGGTTCCATCCCCCTCGACCAGTAGCCCAGTTTCCTACACATGTAACTGCAACACCAGGATATCTGGAAGAAGTGCAGTGGCCTCAGGGCTGCTGTAGTTAATCAAGTTGGTAGTAGAGGCCACACTGAACTCAGATACAGTTCCTCGAAATGTCAATCATAAATCTGAGGTGTGTGTCTTCACCCTCGATATTTGAATATGCACTCTTGCTGTTCTAGTGCGTTGCTTGTTTTTCTTGAGGATAAATAAATATATCAAAGGTGTTTGATAGTTAAAAGTGAGCATTTCAACTTACACTAGCTTGAGTGTAATGGGAATAGAAGATTACGGCCTAATATACATATGCATCAGCATCAATAGGAAGTGCAATGACTAAAATGCTCTATTGTTTTTGGAGCTATTTTGTGGGTGTGTGTATACTTGTGCAAAGTCAAATGCAGTCTCCCACTAAATTTGAAGGAATTCTATGGCTGAGGTGGGCTGATCAAATGACCTATATTTCGTTCTGAAAAGGGAGGGAGTATTATTTGAGTGATACTAGAATGATACTAGAAAGAACAACAACGACGCCAACTCGGCCACCCTGATCAACAACCTCGCCAACCTCGGCCTCAGACCGCACCCATCCACACCGCTGGCCACACGCTGGACTCCGTCTTCGCCACAGGCACCCACGTCGCCTTCGACCACACCACCGAACTCCACTGGACCGACCACCACTGCATCCATTTCACCTTCAAAAAACCCACCACGCACCACCGCACCCAACAGCTGCCTCGCCGCTGCTGTAGCAAAGTCACTGAAGACCAGCTGATCACCAAACTCGCCCAGAACCCACCCACCGACCCCACCAACCCAGACGCCGCAGCCCGAAATCTCAGACAGTGTATTGACGACTGCGCAATCACCCACGCTCCGCTCAAGAGACCCTCCAACAGCCACACCAGCAAAAGAGCCACCTGGTTCACCGACAAACTCCAGACCTCCAAACGCGCATGCCGGAAACTGGGGCAGACATGGCTCCACAAACGCACACCTGACAACCACGCAGCCCACAAGCACGCCACCCGCAGACATCACCACCTCATCAGATCTTCAGATTAGCCAAGAGATCCTCCTTCAAAGACCACCTGGATAACAACGCACACGACAGCAAAGAGCTCTTCAGCATCGTAAAGGAACTCTCCAACCCCAGCGCCAACACCAACGACATCCCACCCTCACAAGAACTGTGCGACTCACTAGCCATCTTCTTCCACCGCAAGATCGCTGACATCCACAACAGCTTCAACACCACAACCACCCTGACTACTCCAGACTCCACCTCCCCTGTGAACACCACCAGCGTCAACCGCCTGACCTCCTGGTCCAACGCCAACGACGACAAGACACGCAGGGTCATGAACTCCATCTACTCAGGATCTCCGTCAGACCCGTGCCCACACCACATATTCAACAAAGATACGGAAGGTCATCAACATCTCCTTTGAAACAGCGACATTCCCGGAAAGCTGGAAGCACGCAGAAATCAACGCCCTCCTCAAGAAGCCCAAGGCGGACCCCACGGACCTCAAGAACTTCTGGCCCATCTCCCTGCTATCGTTCCCGGCGAAGGTCATCGAGAAAATCATCAACATGTAATTGGCCCGCCACTTAGAAGACACCAACTTCTTGGACCCGTCCTAGTCCGGATTCAGACGAAACCACAGCACCAAGACAGCCCTCATCGCCGCCACAGATGACAGGTGCCAACTAGACAATGGCGAAACATCAGCCCTCATCCACCTGGACCTGTCAGCCACCTTTGACACGGTCTGCTATCACACTCTAAAGACACGCCTCCTAGAAGCCGGAATGCAAGAGAAGGCCCTTGACTGGACCACGTCCTTCCTCTCCGGCAGAACCCAGAGCGTCCGCCTCCCACCCTTCATCTGCGGCGTCCCCAGGGCTCATCCCTCAGCCCGACGCTGTTCAACATCTACATGGCCCCCCTCTCACATGCGGCCCGCCATCACAATGCCGACGACACCCAGCTCATCCTCTCCCTCAACAAGGACCCACACACTGTCAAACCCAACCACCACGAGGGAATGAAGACCATCGCCGACTGGATGAGGAGCAGCCGTCTGAAGCTGAACTCGGACAAGATGGAGGTCCTCAACCTCGGACCCACCCCCTCAGCCTGGGACGACTCCTGGTGGCCGACCACACTGGGAACACCACCGACACCCACCGACCATGCATGCAACCTAGGATTGATCCTCGACTCCACCCTCTCCATGTCTAAGCAGGTCAACGCCGTCTCTTCCTCCTGCTACAACACCCTCCTCATGCTTCGCAGGATCTACAAGTGGATCCCTACCAAAACAAGAAGAACAGTGAATAAGGCCCTCGTCAGCAGCAGACTGGACTACGGCAACGCACTCTATGCAGGAATCCCAGCCAAACACCTACAACGACTACAACGCATCCAAAAGGCCTCCGCCCGACTGATTGTCAACGTCCCCCGCTGCAGCCACAACACCCCTCACGTGAGAGACCTACACTGGCTCCCCGTCGACAAGAGGATCACCTTCAAGCTCCTCACCCACGCACACAAAGCACTCCACAAAGCTGGACCAGCCTACCTGAACAGCAGACTCAGGTTCTAAACCCCCACTCGCCAGCTCCACTCCGCCAGTCTCGCCCTCGCCTGCTGTCCCCCGCATTCAACGAACGACCTCCGTCAGCAGATCCTTCTCCTACCTTGCCCCCAAGACCTGGAACACCCTCCCTACCCACCTACGGCAGACCCAAGACATACTCACCTTCAGAAGACTCCTCAAGACCTGGCTCTTTGAGCAGTATCGGCACCCCCTCCTCCCCTCAGCGCCTTGAGACCCTCACAGGTAAATAGCGCGCTTTACAAGTACTCTGATTGATTGATTGATTGATTAAATAAATGGCCAAAGAGTGTTGACTGAAAGGCTCTGTACGTAAATATTTTTGACTTATATTTTTGGGAAACCGTGGGACTGTCAACTAAAGCTACGTTTAGGCCAGACATTAAAAAGACTGTGAGGGAACGAAGCATCCTGTGTGAGTCCATTAAGGGGCAGATCTAAAGGGATTCTCTACGGAGGCCTGGACATGTTACACTTTTGGTAAGTCACATGGTGGCTGTAGACGGGTGGTGCACACCTTCTTTTGTAAGGACTGGGACAGGGTACTGTTGAGAGCTGTCAGTACGGGGAGGGGGGCAGGCTCTTAAGTGCTTGTCATTGTGTAGTGCATCCAAGGAAACACCTTCGTGAGGAGCGTTGATGAAATTTCCAGTACTTCTTTCGGGTGTTCAGTGGAAGAGGTGTGGTGGAGCGGCCAGGGTGCCTGACTCTGGAAAACGGGGTTCACGGTTCGATCGCTGGCGGCAGGATAACCCAGTACCATGTGACTTTGGGCAATAGCTCGCTTAATCTTCTCGATGGCCCCGGCACCTGGACACGTCCCAAGAGGTAGCTCTGCTCTTTACAAATGCTTGTATTTCTATTTCTCCAGTAATCAGCACATTACTCAGAGATTGTCCGGAACATCACAAGTGCCCAGGAACATTGCCTTTCAAGACTTTGACTTAGGGCCTAATTTACACCTTGGCGTAGGGTTTATTCCGTTACAACTGTGACGGATATCCCGTCCTCTGAAATATAAATCCCACAGGATATAATGGGATTTATAATTCGGCGGATGGGATATCTGTCACTGTTGTGTCCGAGTACCCCGTCTGCCAACATTTAAATCAGACCCCTCGTGTTTACTTTTCTTGGCTTTTTTAGTTAATTTAGATGAATTGAGGTATAAAAAAAAGAAACTTTTAGAAAGTAAAAATATAATAAAATATTAGCGTGATTTAAGTGTGCTATTTACATAACTCTTTTTCTAATCTTTCTATCATCTCTTTTTCCTCTCTGAATCCAGGGTGGTCTTCTGGTATGTACCTTTCAGTTGTGGTTTGCAAAGTATTTTAATTATGCGCCTCAATCCTAATCATGTTGTTTGTCTAACCTCCTGCTAAGGTGCGATGAAGGAGCTCACATGTGTTGGCGGGCTGCCCCTTATCCTAATAGTCAGGGTCAGCTAGGGCTGTCACATGTCCGGATAGGGTTTGCACAAAATATCAGAGAAAACATATTGTGTGGACAAAATATTGTGTCAAGAATATCAAGGACAAAAATATTATGAAGGTAAGCAAACTTTATTTGTATATTTGGTATATGTACCTTGACTATATATGTATATATATATCTTCAAGGTACGTATATGTGGAGCTAAGAATAGTAATTCTACACTTACCTCATTGCACTTATCTCCTCGATATTTTGGTCCTCAATATTTTCGACGCAATATATGTATGGATAGTCCAAATCAGGTACGACTGCCACAATTGCAGATAGTCATCGTCAGTAGGACAGCCTCATGTCTGGATAGAAAGGGTCAGGTAGGGCTGTCTCATGTACAGAAAGTTCAGTTAGGCCTGCCTCATATCCAGATTGTCAGGGTCAGGTACTTAGTTTTCCTGCACTCAGGGTGTCCAGTTAGATGGTGTTTCTTTTTTGAGTATCTATCAGAAAGGGGGGGATTAAACTACATAAGTCTCAATAACAGAGTCTCAGAACTTTTTGTCTCGGAGACCGTCAACCACACGTTCACAGACTGCCGTGTATGTAATCTCCGCTTAGTGTGGTTTGGTGGATAGCGTCATCATCGGGTTTTGTCACTTGAGTCTCCCATTCTACAAGTGACAGCAAAACCTCCACCAGGAGGGAGACTGTCTGGATGTTGACAGTGGCCAATGGAATACAATTATCTCCTATCCTATAGGTGAATCTTTATCAGGGGAAAAGAGTAGGATAGGGATAAGTCTAAAAAAAAAAGTGGATGAGTCACTGGTCCACGACACTAGTTGCGTTGACATGTTTCGCCTGGAACAGCCCCTATGGGTCCATGGCCTTCACTAGGAACAAAGAAATATATATGGAGTAATATATTTGGAGGCCTTATACTTCAGAGCTTCCCAGATAGTAAATTATTAGTGAGAGGAAGCACTCACCCGTCTTCGTCAGTGAGGACATTGCTCTAGACAGAACGCAGTTTACAGGTACGGTCTTAAGGCTTAGAACTGTGAGGGAAAAAAGTAAAATTAAATGCATGATAAAACTAAAATTGCCAATTTTCCAATTTACCCAGTGTGACACTGAATAAACCATGATCAGCGGTGTCGCTGGTGAGGGCGTGATTATCTTCCTATAGATATGCATTAGTGAAAGAAAGACACAGCCAGGGGGAACAGGGACACTGCCTTGCTCTCACTCTTGGCAAATGTGTATAAAGAACTGTGAGGAAAAGAATAGTGCTCTCTCCGTTAAATAATAATAATAGTGTATAGATAAATCCTGCCATATTGGCAAACATGCTGGCAGAACTAGGGGACAAAAATGTCTCTTTGTAATTTAAACAAGTGAAATTATCATTCTGGATTTTATGAGGAACCCAGATAGGGGGATTTTATTTTAATAAAGAAATTAAATGTACTGTGTTGGAGCACTTAGAGACCTTCAACCCCCTTCCCTGTCCCTTGTAGTCCTTTCTCTCCAGTGACAAACCTGCCTCAAGCTGTGCTTTATTTTATTTATTTATTGATTTATTTGTATTTACTTTTAAATACCAACTATGTATTTTGGCTACACTTTGGGTGTCCAGTTTGATGTTGATTTATTTTTTGTCTTTCATCTGTTATCAGGTATTTTAGTGACATTTTAAGGTTGTCGCTTGTGCGATTTGAGTGAGTGTTTAGGTGTAGATTTAATATTGCTTCTTTCACCAATAATAGTAATAATATTAAAATTCAAGGCACGACTAAAAGGCTTAGAATTTAAAAAGCATCACTAGTAACATAGTTACATTAGTGATTATTTTCTAATCTTACATTTTTGTTGCAAACAAATTGGGGCCATGTCTTATTCACAACATTATGTTTTCTATTAATTTTTGTGGCATTTGCTTTACGATAAAATTAATTTTTAAATAACCATAGCACCAGCCTGCCAGGTCCAGACCTTTTGATTTTGGCAATGCTTGTTCTTTCTTTCTTAATGTCTTAAATTGGCACTGTAAGCATAGGTTTCGTAGTTTCCTCCCCACCTCATGTTCACTATGTATTTGCACAGGGCCAGAACACCATCCTTTTCTATCACTGTGTTCTCTAATTGGATGACATTTAAGAGAGATATTTGATATGTAATGTATTTATTAAAGATATTCAGAGAAGCTTATATCCCATTTGAGGCCGGAAGGCACATTAATGCTATGGGCACAGCCTCCCTTAATTAAATATATTTCTAAGATTCTCTGTAGTGCTTTTCATGTGATGCTTGCCTTCGGACACAAAGGTCCCAGTGGGTTCCATCAACGGAGGATGGTTTGAACCCTTCCCCAAAATAATCTTCTTCTGTTGGTTCTGAGCTGAGGCCTGTGTTTCTTTTGTTCCATCATTCAATGTTGAGGCTTTTACCTAACACTGTTTCCTTTTTGTCCTGTTAGGGTGGAGCCAGCGGTGCTGTAAGTATGACTTTACAACTCTCTGAGTTAACACTTAGTGCAGCTCTGGAAATCAAGCTTTGAAGGAGGTTGACAAGTGAAATAAATAAGCTGCTTCACGGATATTGATGATAGCCAGACTGACATGCTCCTAACTCAGATTTCTGTTCCACTTAGTAAATCTCTGCTCCTGCTGACTACTGACTCAGAGCTCTGCTCCTGCTGATTACTGACTCAGAGCTCTGCTCCTGCTCATCCTGATTACTGACTCAGAGCTCTGCTTTAGCTAATGCTGATTACTGACTCAGAGCTCTGCTCCTGCTAATGCAGATTACTGACTCGGAGCTCTGCTTTAGCTAATGCTGATTACTGACTCAGAGCTCTGCTCCTGCTAATGCTGATTACTGATTAAGAGCTCTGCTCCTGATCATGCTAATTACTGACTCAGATCTCTGCTCCTACTCATGCTGATTACTGACTTAGAGCTCTGCTCCTGCTGACTACGGACTCAAAGCTCTGCTCCTGCTAATGCTGATTACAGACTCAAAGCTCTGCTTTAGCTCATGCTGACTATTGACTCAGAGCTATGCGCCTGCTCATGCTGACTACTGACTTAGAGCTCTGCTCCTGCTGACTACTGACTCAGAGCTCTGCTCCTGCTCATGCTGATTACTGACTCAGAGCTCTGCTTTAGCTCATGCTGATTACTGACTCAGAGCTCTGCTCCTGCTGATTACTGACTCAGAGCTCTGCTCCTGCTCATGCTGATTACTGACTCAGAGCTCTGCTTTAGCTAATGCTGATTACTGACTCAGAGCTTTGCCCTTGCTAATGTGGATTACTGACTCAGAGCTCTGCTCCTGCTGATTACTGACTCAGAGCTCTGCTCCTGCTAATGCCGATTACTGACTCATAACTCTGCTCCTACTAATGCTGACTGCTGACTCAGCTCTGCTCCCGCTAATGATGATTACTGACTCAAAGCTCTCCTCCTGCTAATGCTGACTGCTGAGTCAGCTCTGCTCCTGCTAACACTGATTACTGACTCAGAGCTCTGCTCATGATAATGCTGACTGCTGCCTCAGAGCTCTGCTCCTGCTAATGCTAATTACTGACTCAGAGCTCTGATCCTGCTAATGCTGATTACTGACTCAGAGCTCTGCTCCTTCTAATGCTGATTACTGACTCAGAGCTTTGCGCCTGCTCATGCTGACTACTGACTTAGAGGTCTGCTCCAGCTCATGCTGACTACTGACTCAGAGCTCTGCTCCTGCTAATACTGATTACCTGACTCGGAGCTCTGCGCCTGCTCATGCTGACTACTGACTTAGAGCTCTGTTCCTGCTTACTACTAACTCAGAGCTCTGCTCCTGCTAATGCTGATTACTGAATCAGAGCTCTGCTTTAGCTCATGCTGACTACTGACTCAGAGCTATGTGCCTGCTCATGCTGACTACTGACTCAGAGCTCTGCTCCTGCTCATGCTGATTACTGACTCAGAGCTCTGTTTTAGCTCATGCTGATTACTGACTCAGAGCTCTGCTCCTGCTGACTACTAACTCACAGCTCTTCTGCTGCTCATGCTGATTACTGACTCAGAGCTCTGCTTTAGCTCATGCTGATTACTGACTCAGAGCTATGTTCCTGCTAATGCTGATTACTGACTCATAACTCTGCTCCTGCTAATGTTGACTGCTGACTCAGCCCTGCTCCTGCTAACGCTGATTACTGACTCAGAGCTCTGCTCTTACTAATGCTGACTGCTGATTCAGAGCTCTGCTTCTGCTAATGTTGATTACTGACTCAGAGCTCTCCTCCTGCTAATGCTGATTTCTGGCTCAGAGCTCTGCTCCTGATCATTCTGATTACTGACTCAGAGCTCTGCTCCAGCTGATTTCTGACTCAGAGTTCTGCTCCTACTAATGCTGATTACTGACTCAGAGCTCTGCTCCTGCTCATGCTTACTACTGACTCAGAGCTCTGCTTTAGCTCATGCTGACTTCTGACTCAGAGCTCTGCGCCTGCTCATGCTGACTACTGACTTATAGGTCTGCTCCTGCTAATGCTGATTACTGACTCCGAGCTCTGCTTTAGCTCATGCTGACTACTGATTCAGAGCTCTGTGCCTGCTCATGCTGATTACTGACTCAGAGCTCTGCTGTAGCTCATGCTAACTACTGACTCAGAGCTCTGCGTCTGCTCATTCTGACTACTGACTCAGAGCTCTGCGTCTGCTCATGCTGACTACTGACATTGAGCCACAGAACTTAGATCGACCCCTAGTCTTGGACTCATTGATGATAAATCTAGGTTTCTATAGATAAGTATTGACGTAGGTGAGTTAAGAGAATGTATAGAATTCAACATTTTGTGTTATTTTTTTTATTTCTTTAGTTTTAAATGAGTTATTTTAATAGATTCATATGCTACGTATATGTGACGTTAAGAGTGGGGATCATATTGTGGTGCTTGGTTGTACCATGGCATATTCCTGTTGATGTAGTAATTCCTGTAGCTACAAACATTTTTGATCAATTTCCAACCATTGTCGATTAAGGGACACATTTACTTCCAGTACTGTGCTGTAATGATTTATGTACTGTGTTATTGTGTTGTTGTTAATGTTTCTCCTCTTCTCCTCTTTTGCTCCTTTGGTAGGGAGGCCTTCTGGTAAGTACAGCCCCTTGTCTCTATTAGTTGTTATTTACCAAGTTATAATGAATCCTGGGTTCTCCCCATATTTTTATAGATGTTCCTAGTAAGACTATCTCGCCATAGAGCTTCATTTGTTTTAATGTTCTGATCACCCTAGAGATTTTTCCTATTTTTACGGGTGTTTGCAGACCTCCTCTTTGCTGTGGTGGGGTTTTTATAGTTGGGTTCTTCCCAGACACACCATTTAAAATGTCTCTTCTGTATCTGTAGCTCTACCAAGTCCTGCACACAGCACCAGCTCCCCGTCTTTCAGTTATACCATATATGACTTTACTCTTTTGAGCCTAAGTTCCACCGCTAGTAATTTGTATATCTATAGCTTTTCTCAAAGGACAGTTGTTTTTTTCTGATTAGAGCATATTCTGCCCTGTTTGTAATACTATTAGTAGTGCTTTAGCTGCAATCAAGTTCCTCTCGACCTGGAGATCTTCAGGCCCACTCTTACTAAGCCTTTGCGTGTCCCTTACATTTCTTAGTAGTAGGTGTTCCATGGGTGGAGCATGGGTGTTGCCCTGCCTCCACCCATGGATTTCATACAATTTCAGACTTACTAAGTTTGCAAAGCTGAAATTGTGTGAAAGTAGTTTGCCTACTTAGCATAATGAGGAGAAATATGTTTATTTCACCTCATTACTTCCTCTTTCTATGCATAATGCTTTCTGCATCACACATAGAAAGAGGTATCCCTGCCTGTACAAAACCAATCCTGACAACAATGCAGGCGCCCATGCAACGTGGTGCCTGGATGCCTGCATTGGTGCTAGACAGCCACCGGTGTGCCTGAGATGAACTACGCCATTTGTAAATATTGCGCTCTTCAACTCTCTCTCATTCACACAATGAAACACTGCACTACATTGCATACATTCTTAGTAAATCTACCCCCTGGTGTTCTTGTCTTGTCGTTAGAACTCTTTATGAACCTGTGATTTATCCTGCTTCATATTGTAAAGCATCAACTTTAAGGTTATAAAGGTCCTTCCATATGACATCTATAAAGCACAACCTCCTCTTTCTCAGTATAGCTCTTTTTAACCTTTAGCTATATATTAGCAGCAGACGGGTGTAGTTGTAAACCAGCATGCTGCCTATCTCTGATATATACTCAATCAATCAATCATAACATTTGTAAAGCGCACTACTCAGTTGTGAGGGTCTCAAGGCGCTGGGGTGGGGAATGCTGCTACTGTTCGAAAAGCCATGTCTCGAGGAGTTTTCTGAAGGTCAGGAGGTCTTGGGTCTGCCGTAGGTGGATGGGGAGGGTGTTTTAGGTCTTGGCGGCGAGGTGGGAGAACGATCTGCCACCGGAGGTAGCTCTTCGTAAGCGGGGGACTGTGGCGAGGGTGAGGTCGCTAGAGTGGAGCTGGTGGGTGGGGGTGTAGAAGCTGTTGTGGAGTGCCTTGTGTGCGTGGGTGAGGAGCTTGAAGGTGATCCTCTTGTTGACCAGGAGCCAGCGCAGGTCTCTCAGATGGGGTGTGATGTGGCTGCGGCAAGGGATGTCGAGGATCAGGCGTGCAGAGGCGTTCTGTATGAGTTGAAGTCGTTTCAGGAGTTTGGCCGAGGCTCCTGCGCAGAGGGCGTTTCTATAGTCCAACCTGCTGCTAACGAGAGCCTGGGTGACCGTTCTTCTCGTTTCAGTGGGGATCCACTTGTAGATCCTGCAGAGCATGCGGAGGGTGTTGAAGCAGGAGGAGGAGACGGCGTTGACCTGTTTAGTCATGGAGAGGGTGGACTTGAGCATGACCCCTAGGTTGCGTGCGTGGTCGGTGGGTGTTGGGGCGGTTCCCAGTGCGATTGGCCACCAGGAGTCGTCCCAGGACGAAGGGGTGGATCCGAGGATGACGACCTCCGTCTTGTCCGAGTTCAGCTTCAGTCGGCGGTTCCTCATCCATTCAGCAACGGCCTTCATTCCTTCGTGAAGGTTGGTTTTGGCAGTGTGGGGGTCCTTGGTGAGTGAGAGGATCAGCTGGGTGTCATCGGTGTAGGAGATTATGTTGAGGTTGTGCCGACGGGCGACGTGGGCGAGCGGTGCCATGTAGATGTTAAACAGAGTTGGGCTGAGGGATGAGCCCTGGGGTACGCCACAGATGATCTCGGTGGCTTCGGAGCAGAAGGGGGGAAGGCGCTCTGTGTTCTGCCAGAGAAGAAGGAGGTGGTCCAGTCCAGGTTCTTCTCTTGGATCCCGGCATTGTGGAGGCGTGTTCATAGTGTGTGGTGGCAAACCATGTCGAAGGCAGCTGACAGGTCCAGGAGGATGAGGGCCGCTGTTTCTCTGTTGTCCAGCAGGGACTTGATGTCATCGGTGGCCGCAATGAGGGCAGTCTCGGTGCTGTGGTTACTGCGGAACCCGGACTGGTAAGGGTCCAGGATGTTGTTCTCCTCGAGGTAGTGGGTCAGTTGTTCATTGACGGTGTTCTCGATGACCTTTGCCAGGAACAGGAGCAGGGAGATGGGCCGGAAGTTCTTGAGGTCCTTGGGGTCTGCCTTGGGTTTCTTGAGTAAGGCGTTGATCTCGGCGTGCTACCAGCTCTCCGGGAAGGTTGCTGTCTCGAAGGAGGTGTTGATGACTTTCTGGAGATGGGGTGCGATGGCTGTGCTGGCTTTGTTGGAGATGTGGTGTGGGCATGGGTCTGACGGAGATCCGGAGTGGATGGTGTTCATGATCTTGATGGTGTCATCGTCGTTGATGTTGCTCCAGGAGAGCAGGCGGTTGGTGTGGATGGTGGTCATGGGGGCGGAGGTCTCAGTTGTTGTCGGGGCGGTCGTGGCATTGAAGCTGTTGTGGATGTCTGAGATCTTGCGGTGGAAGAAGGTGGCCAGCGAGTTGCACAGGTCTTACGAGGGTAGGACGTCGTTGGTGTTGGAGCTGGGGTTGGAGAGTTCCTTCATGATGTTGAAGAGCTCTTTGCTGCAGTGCGCGTTGTTGTCTAGGTGGTATTTGAAGGAGGCCCTTTTGGCGGATCTGATGAGGTGATGCTGTCTGTGGGTGGCGTTCTTGTGGGCTGCGTGGCTGTCCGGTGTTCGTGCACAGAGCCAGATCTTCTCCAGCTATTGGCATGTTTGCTTGGAGGCCCGGAGGTCTTCAGTGAACCAGCTGGCTTTCTTGTGGTGTGATGTTGGGGGGTTTCTTGATCAGGGCAAGGGTGTTGGTGCAGTCGTCAATCCACTGTCTGAGGTTGCGGGCGGTGGTGTTGGGGTCGGTGGGGTCGGCGGGTGTGCTCTGAACGAGGGTGGTGGTTAGCTGGTCTTCGGTGACTTTGCTCTAGCATCTAGATCAGAGTGGTGGAGTTGGTGTCTTTGTTGTTCTCGAGGTGGAAGTTCAGGTCCCTGAGGAGGATGTCGTCCATGGAGGCGAGGGCGTGTGTGTTGACGAAGTTGGCGATGGAGTCGCTGAACCGTGGTCGGGGTCCAGGTGGGCTGTAGATGAGGGTTCCTCTGAGAGTGGTGTTGGGGTCGGTGTGGATCTGGAAGTGCAGGTGTTCGGCGTTGCTGAGAGTGTAATCGCTGTTGGTCGAGACTCTGAGAGTGTTCCTGTGAACGATGGCGATTACTCCTCCTGCTCCATTGGTGCGGTCCCTGCGGTTGATCTTGTAGCCTTTCGGAATGGCTATGGCTATGTCGAGTGCCGAGGCAGGGTTCAGCCAGGTCTCCGTCAGGAAAGCGACATCTGGGGAGGTTGAGTCGAGTAGGTCCCAGAGTTCAACGGCGTGTTTGCGGGTGGAGCGGGTGTTGAGAAGGGAGCATTTGAGGTGGTTGGGTTCTTTCCTGGTTGGCAGCATGGTGGGGCGGATGCTTGTGAAGCTGCAGATCCGGCAGATGAAAGCTCCGTGGGTGCGCTTCGGGGCAGCCAGGAAGCAGGTGTGTGATCGTCCGGTGTTGAGTGTGTGGATGGTTCTGGCATTGTGGTGGTGTCGGGTGTCATGGCATTCGCCGGGTCCAGGGGTCCTGGCGTTGGGCGCAGTCCAAGTTAAAAATACAGCAAGCGTTTAAACATTAACATTTCATTTCAATATTAAAATTGTGGCAGTATATGCAAAGAAGAGCCCAACTGAGAGTCCCGTTCCCAGTGCAAAGTGCGCAGACGGGCTTGCCCTAGGCGTGGCCGTTGTGCAGCCTCCATATGAGGGGATGTGGGAGGGAGGAGCAGCTGGGAGGCAGGAGCGGGGCGGCAAATGGGATTGCAGGGGGGCGGGGCCACAGGGACGCAGCAGCAGGAAAAATGGGCGGGCCGCGGGAGAACTGGGCACAGGAAGGAAAGTTTAGGCTAGAAAACAAGTACAGGCACAGAGGAATAAAAACAAGTCTGGGCAAGAAAACAAGTAGAGGCACAGAGGAATAAAAGCAAGTCTAGGCAAGAAAACAAGTAGAGGCACAGAGGAATAAAAACAAGAAAGCTAGTTAGGCACAGGGGAAAAATACAAGATTTAGGCAAAAACAATGCAGGCAGAGCCGTGCAGCAGCGTGGGGAGCGACCTGCCTGCGTGCAAGTATACTATCCTGTGCATAGCACAAATGTCATCAGTCAGAAGAAGAGTGTGTGTGTAGGTCCTGTGTGCATGTAAGTCGAAGGTCTCTCTTCTTAAGGTGTCACACTCTCCTCATTTCAAGAAGCCTCGGATATTTTATTCTTCCCGATTGAGCGCAGAATTATTATATTAAAGCCCCTCCTCTCCACTTTCAGTGCTGCAGTTCTGGACACCTCCCTGGACTCCTCCACTCAAAGAAGCACCACAGACCCAACGAGAAGCATCTCCCGTTCCCTTCATACTGGCTGTTTAGTTATGTTTGCATATTTGATGCTCTCGCCTGCTACTCTGATGCATCTGGTATGCTTAACAATCTCTAAGGGCCGTTTGCCTGTTTGGACTGCCACTATGACTGTAGCTCTCACGAGAAGAGTGTGACTGGGGTAATTGATAAGATTCTTAGTTCAACTGGATTTAACACTATAAACCAGTTGTGTACCTGGAAGGGGCTGGTAGCTAACGTACGCTCTTTACCGAAACATGCCACTGAACTCTGGGACTTGTTTAGTTCAGAATCTCCAGATCTTGGCTTTTTAACAGAGACCTGGCTAAAACTGACATCCACGCCTGATATCTCCCTTGCGCTCCCTGAGAACTACCGTATTCTCAGGCTTGATAGAGTAGGGAAAGTGGGTGGTGTAGTGGCCTTTATCTTTAAAAAAGACCTGAAAGCTACAGTGGTTGACTCCATCTCGGATAGCCTGATGGAAATGTGTATTTTTAAAATTGAGCTATCTGCACAGGAAATCCTAAAAGGCGTACTTATTTATCGCCCTCCAAGCCCACTTAAAGATTTTAATTTATAATTAATTGAGAAAATTGCCACTCACATTGTTACCTCCAATCATTTTTTACTGCTAGGGGATTTCAATATCCACAGGGAGGATAAAGATAACAACGAGGCTGCTAGTTTTTTAACGGACATGGCCATCCTGGGACTGAGAAAGATTAATGCTGGCCCCTCGCTGGATATTATTTTCACTAATTCCCCCCTTATGAATGCTGATCCCCCCTGCCCACTTACATGGTCGGATCATTCCATGGTCCCTTTTTGGATCACTAGCTGCATTAGAAAGAAACTGGCTGAAGACGCTCAGTCTGTCCCTCAAAGACGATGACAAAGAGTTACGCATGACTCTTATAGCAAATTATATACGCCCATGACATTCACGGAACACATGGACAGTACTATGAAGCTGAGGGTCTTTAATGACAATGTTAGCACAATAATTTATACGTTGGCCCCGCTGGAACACTGCAAGAACAAATCTAGGAAAAATAATGATGACTGGTACACTGTAGAGTTACGCAGGGAAAAATCCAGTTGTAAGGTGCCGGAAAAAAGATGGCGGACATTTCAGCATGAAAATGATAAACTTAGTTTTAAGCTGGGCCTTGCTGCTTACCACAAGAACTTAATAAGTGCACAGAAAAATCATGTTATTTTAAAATTGAAACAGGCAGGAAATTATGCAAAGGAATTATATAAAGTCCTTAACTCTTTCACTAAGCCCACAGCTTGCGCCCAACAGATCACTCCCTCTCTTTGTGACAGCATAGCTGTGTTCCTTGATGAGAAAATCAATCGGATTTATAGTGAATTTCTGCAAAAATCAGATTATGCTGTGTCCACTGACCTGGGTTCTAAAGTAGCTGAGGATTTAAAAGTGGGCCTGGATAGTTTCAATGCTATCCAGATCTCTCAGGTGGAAGCCATGCTTAGCACAGCGAAATCGGGCTCCCCCTAGATGTTATGCCAGCATACAAATATGCTCTGCTTGTCCCTCTTTTAGCCGCCCCGATTACGGAGATCTTGAATACCTCCTCACATGAAGGTATTTTACCATTGGACTGGAAATCCGCTCAAGTGATTCCCATTAAAAAAAAGAGCAGCTATCTGATGACAAGCTCTCAAATTATCATCCCATCTCGCTCCTTCCGTTGATGAGTAAAATGGTGGAGAGCTATGTCAACACTTAGCTTATGGACTACCTTGATAAACATAATGTTTTGGGTCCCCCACAATCTGGGTGTATACGCACCATTCTACAGAGACAACTCTTATTGGGGTCACGGATCATATCAAAATGGCTTTGGATGGTAATAAAGCAGTGATACTGGTCTTATTGGATCTGACAGCAGCCTTCGAGATGGTCTCTCATCAGAAATGTGATTTTTCAACTGAGAGAGGCCGGGCTGCCG
Source organism: Lissotriton helveticus (assembly GCF_964261635.1). Lineage (NCBI taxonomy): Eukaryota > Metazoa > Chordata > Amphibia > Caudata > Salamandridae > Lissotriton > Lissotriton helveticus. The sequence goes on from NC_136062.1 coordinate 502,538,133, forward strand.
GGCTCACCAGTTTCCTCGATCAGCGCACTCAGACCATCAACTTGGGCCCTTTCTGGTCCCAAACAATAAACCTTACTAAGGGGGTGCCCCAGGGCTCCTGTCTTAGCCCGACTTTATTTAATGTCTAAGTGGCCCCCTGGACAAGGTAATCAGGAAGTTCGGTTTTACCCCATTCTCTTACGCCGACGATACCCAGCTGCTTCTGACCTTTGATATGGACTCCGAGGATATTGAGCAGCGTTTTGCTAAGGGTATGTTAGCTATATCAGAATGGATGACAGACCATTGTCAAGTTTAATGTGTCTAAGATGGAAATCCTGCTGTTTGGTACAGCTCAGGCCGTTTGGTCCCATAGGTGGTGGCCGGCTACATTAGGTCCAGCCCCCCCTCGAACCTCAGTGGCAAAAACCTTAGGGTTCGCATAGATGTTCTGTTATCTATGAAGGACCAAGGTATGTCCACCTTAAGCCTCCTGCAAAGAGTGTTTCGCTGGTTGCCACTCACGGTGCAAAGAACCTTGATTCAGGCAATGATTATTGGCCTCCTGGACTACTGCAATGCTCTGCTGCTAATGAGTCCCTTCTCTGCAGACTGCAGATTGTTCAAAATGTGGCCGCACGCCTGGCTCTAAAAAAGCCTCCTCCTACCTTGGCAAGCCCTTTATTACAACAGCTTCACTGGCTCCCTATCCGCCAAAGAATTAATTTTAAGCATGGTTGCCTTACCCATAAAGCTCTGTATGGCACAAGCCCTAGCTATCTGGCGGATTAATTCAAAGTCTATTGTCCCAATCGTCATCGTAGGTCAGAGGTAAAAGGCTGTTAGTGGTTCCGCGGTTCAAGAAGCTTAGGACTGGCGGCAAAACTATTGTCCATCTGGCCGTGAAATTTTGGAACACCTTACCTGTGGACCTGCGTAAATGCTCCAATCTTGCACACTTTAGAAAACTCCTCAAAACGGTACTATTCAGGGTGTAATTTCTATCCGCACATGGTCGTCTGACTTTCCTGCAAAGATAGTGCGGAGATACCCTTCCGGGGGTGATTCCGGCGCTTTATAAATACTATACATACATACATACATCTAATGTTGTTGTGCCTCCACTGGTTTCTTGGGTGGCTAGTTCACCTGTTGTCAAGAGGATTCAGCTTCTGGAGTCACCTGCATTCCTCAACCAATCTCATTTCTGTGAGTTCATCTCCTATTCTGAATCCCAGTGCAGCTGGAATTGCCCATCTGTAGTGGATCTTCTCACTGGTCAGGGAGATCCATGATTCGTTTCATCTGATGTCTTCTGGCGGAGGTTAGATGTGATTAATCTTTCAGCACAAGAGTCTTTTTTCTCTAATGCTGAAAATGTCTTTGTTCTCGTAACAAACATGAGAAGGCTTTTAGTAAGCCTTCTAAGCCATTGGTATTTCTTTATCCATTGATGTTCCAATTCTGAAAGTTTTCCAGCTGGACCTATTTTTGAGTTCTTTGCATTGTCTTCCAGCCAGAGCACTTTTCTCTGTAGAGATTGATGGCTTGTTCCATGCTGGCGTATTTTTGTAAGAGGTCCTGGATAGCCTATCTGTTGCTGTCTGTCCTCTTGTACCTTAGCTGTGGTACCTTTCCTCTTCACAGGTGCTTCAGCCTCTTTCACAGGTCCACAGACCCCCTGGCCAAGTTACTGAGGGTCGGGTATTGCCCTGTTCCAGCTTACTCACAGTGTTCCTGGTCAGCATGGAAGGCACTGTTTAGGATGGCACAAATTCACCATCACAATACCACTCTCCAACTGCTACCTCAGTCTGACCCCCAAGGACTCATTTCACAGTGTAACATGACTCGCCACCACCATAAGAATTCAATCGTATAACATGCCACTCAGATGGATTCCTGTGATGTCTGCTCTGGGAAGGCGAGGTCACAGGTAGAGAGAGAGAAACACATGTTGCTGCCCAAAGCCCTTTGATGACTTTTTCTTCGTGACATTCAACTGCCCTAATCCTGAAGGGCAGTTGACATGCCTTTATTCCATCAGCTGTTTTAGTACTGCATTGGTTTTTGTTTCAAATTGTAATCTGTAACCATTACTTCATGTGAGGGTTTCTGTCACTGTTACAGTTTATCCTGTGATATAAAAAAAAAAAACTAATTAAATGTGTAAATTCTACTTTTCTACCATGTTCTCTGGCTTTTACTTAACACTGTTTGCTCCTTGCTCCCAGGGTGCAGCAAGTGGAGCAGCTGGCGCTGGTGGAGCTGGTGGAGTGGTAAGATTGATTATACAACTCTCTAACTTGACAATCCGACTTTAGAATCACTATAATCGTGATAATAAAACATTGAGAAATAAGATGTCAATGATAATAAAATAATTATTTCAGCTGCAAAGAAAGTGTTTAAAATCAAAGGTCCATCGAATATGAATGCCAAAGGCTTTTCACCGAATGGATGATTTCACAATCTACTAATATATCATTTTTAGGACAAGACTATGACTCAGATCAAACACAACTCAGCATTTACAAGACAAAAAACAAAAACATTCAAAAGCTTGATAGCATTGAGAGACTCTTCCACAAATAAAACATCTATTTTACAATATTAAGAGAAGGTAAAAAGGGATTGTCAGGAAGCAGTCACAAATACAGGTCCTATCCTAAACAAATGGCTCATATATAAATCCAATTGACAGATATTTGAGAAATCCACTCAAAGGGAGAAAGTGTTCCTATATTCCTAGTAGTTATAATTATAACATTTGAAAGTATCAATCTAATCATAATTGGGCAGGACATCAATGGTTCAGGACATAAGACCATCCACAGGTCAGAAAGGATCTTTAGGCCAACATCGGGCAGATCCCGATCAAATGGAAGATAAAAATAAATGAGAAGCACAGAGACCCATGATTAACGCGCACCACCACACACATATACGATAAGGATCACTGACAGAATATCGGAACTAAAATATTGTGTGGGCAGAATATTGTGTCAGAAATATCAAGGATCAAAATATCAAGAAGGTAAGTGCAAGAATGTAAGTGTGGATTTACTATTCTTAACTCGTCATCTACGTACCTTGAAGACATATCATCAAGATACATATATTTGGAGTTATTTATAGTAAAACATTACTTCCTTATAGAACCATACCTTCTCAATATTCTTGACATGATGTTTTCACCCACAATAATTTTGGTGCGGATATTCTCTCTAAACATCATACGATAAGTTACCCCCCACCGTACATTATAAGTATATTGCTTTGTACTGAGAAGTTCCATGATCATCTTGGTAAATGAGGCTAGTTATATCTATATATCTATTCACTGATACAAACATAGTTTAGAGGGACTTTATAGTTAGGCTCATATTTTTCTCATACAACACCACAGAAATTTAGAAGTTATAGTTACCTGGGCTAACTATAACTTACACCCCAGCAATGCACTGCTTATGACCTCACATATTATAACACTCACGACATAGTGACATCACTGATGACATCTCAAATGACAGCACAGATGATATAACTTTGACATGATCTAGTGAGTGTAAGTATTTTCTAAGGGTTTATGATTGTTAAACATATATACTAACCTACTAAAAAATCAAATTAGTATTCTATGGGCACTACTATTGAGTGACACTATTTCTAACATATATTATGTGAGTGGCTGTGTGACTGCATGTCTCCCCGTCTGTGTGGATGTGAGAGTAGATGTGTGGGTGTATAGGTGGGTTTGTGAGTAGCTGTGTGGGTGAGTGAGTTGCTGTGTGAGTTCCATTGGGTTGAGTGAGTGGGTATGTCTGCGGATGTATGGGTAAGTGGAGGTGTGAGTGCCTCTATTGGTGGGTAAGTGGGTATGTAGTGACTGTATAAGTGAGTGAATGGGTACCTGAATGGCTGAATGAGTGATTGACTGGGTTTATAAGTATGCTGGATGGCTGTATTGGTGAATGAGTGGCGGTTTGAGTGAGTGTTTGGTTAAGTGAGTTGGTGTGTGATTGGCTTATTTAGATATTGAGTGTCTGTGTGAATGGCTGTATGGGTGAGTGAGCAGATGTGTGGCAGCTGGTATGGATTTGTGAATGGGTATGTAAGTGGGAGTGTGAGTGCTTGTATGAGTGAGTGAGTGTGTGCAGAAGCTGTATGTGTAAAGCACTTAGGAGCAATGGAGACTGCATCCCCCAACTAGTAGTGCACCAGGAGGTGCGTTGTACAGTGGTGGTGAAAAAGGGTAGAGCTTCCGACGACTTGCCGGACTCAGATTTTTGAGAAAAGTTGTCATGGCCCCCCCCTTCCCTGGGCCTAGTTAGGCCCTGAGGACCCTATCCCTCTTAGTCAGGCCTTTTTAGAAAGGGTAAATGGGGTGGGCATCCCCCTATCTTGGCCAATTCCCCGACCTAGGGCTCCCATCTCTCCAACCCAGCATTTTAAATATTTATTTTTTATTCATGGTGCAAGGGTGCTTGTCGTTCTATGTAGGATTGTTTTTGTGCAGGAAGGTGTTGTTTTCCTCTTTGTATGTCTGCTGTAGAATGTTATTTCTACTTGTTACACCTCACCTTAGGAAGTGTAGGTTTTTGGCTCTTCCCCAGGTTAAATCTGGGGCAGCTTCAAAATCCATGGGTGTTGTGTGGGAAAACCCTCCACAACCTCCATGTTACGCCTCCCAAGCTTAGAGTAAGGTGACGCGATTTCCGCTGCTTTGCCTTACTTAAGAGTTATGAGGCAAAAGGCCCTGCAAGGTGGCTTTGCGAGGCTTCATAAATCTGATTCAGAGCCCTCTGTCACGCATCTACCACTTTATGTGGTACAAAAGCGAGCAAAGGCACTCATAAAAATGTCCCTAGCTAAGCAACAAAGCCAGTGTATGTAGCCGCAGCTGCGGCAAAGGGAGCTATAAAGTCTATATCTGGAGGTGCTTTGAGGATATGATGTGAGACTGTGCTGATGTAGCCGGATGACCGGACTCTACAGGCTCCCTGTATCCAACCTTCCATGTCAGACCAACTCTCAGAGAACGAGTCAAAGCAGAGACTTAGAACGCGTGTTTATTAAATACAGTGCATTTCTGTCCTTTCCCACTGTGCTGCTGCACAATTAGCTTTTTGCCTCAGATGTGGTTTGGGTGCGGCAAAAATCACATCGAGGGTCTCACTCTACTGAGTATGTATTATCATACTTACAGGAAGAGCCTGCTGCTATTATTTTGTGTATCAATTACAAGCTTTAATCAGGAACACAAATCATGTTATTCTGAGCTTTGTGTTCCTTTATTCGACGGGTCTGGGACTCCATCTATGTCTTCTGTGGTGGGATCGATTTGAGTGTACAGAGTCACTAGGGGTCACTCTTAGGAGACTGTCATATTCATATATTCTAATATCTTCTCTTCTCATACTCCTCTCCTTGTCTCACATTCTCTTCTGGTTTGCTTCTCTTCTTAGTCTCATCTGTACCCATTCTACTTCCCTCTGTGTCTCTTCTGTGTCTCATCTGTACCTGTTCTGCTCTGTTCCTGTTCACCATCTCTTACTTCCTTCTTCTTCTCTTCTCATACTCCTTTTCTGGTCTCTCATCCTCCTCTGTTCTACTTCACCTCTGCGTCTCTTCTGAGTCTCATCTCTACCTGTTCTGCTCTGTTCCAGCTCACCTTCTCTTCCTTCCCTCTTATTCTTTTCTCATATTCCAATTCTTGTCTCTTGTTCTACATTTTTATGCTTCTCTTCTGGTCTCTCTGGAATCTGGGGTGAGTACTTACCGGAATCAGCACATCACTCTGAGGTTGTCCGGAACACCATAAGTGCCCAGACTTTGACTTACGGCTAATTTGAATCTTGGTCGAAGGGTTTACTCCGTCACAACAGTGACTGATATCCTGCCCACTGAAATATAAGTCCCATAGGATATAATGGAATTTATATTTCAGTAGACGGGACAACCGCTGTATCAAGTAAGCCGTTAGCCAAGATCTAAATCGTGCCCATAGTGTTTTATTTTCTTGGATTTTTTAGATGATTTAGTTTAATTGGGATTTATAAAAAATTAAGCTTTTAGAAAGTAAATATGTAATACAAGTTTTGGGGTTTTAAGCATGTTATTCACAGAACTTTTTTTCTAATGTTTCTATCATCTCCTTTTCCTCTCCGAATCCAGGATGGTCTTCTGGTATGTACCCTTCAGTTGTGAAATACAAAGTATTTTAATTATGCACCTCAATCCTAAGTATGTTCTGTGTTTGCCCTCCTGCTAAGGTGCCATGAAAGACATGTGCAGACGGGATGCCCTTTGTCCTATTATTCAGGGTCAGGTAGGGTGTGCCTCATGTCCAGATGGTGTTTGCACAAAAGATCAGAGAAAAAGTATGGTGTGGACCAAATATTGTGTCAAGAATATCGAGGACAAAAATACTGTGAAGGTAACTTTAAACATACTTAACTCCACATATGTGTACCTTTTTGATATTTAATATATATATATATATATATATATATATATTTTTTTTCATACAAAAGGAGCGGCACAACCAGATAGTTTTTTTAAGCCTTTTAATCAGCGCTTCACCCCACCAACGCGTTTCAGCCAAACAAGGCTTTGCTCACGGTTAGTTGGTCCTTCTACTATTTTCTTTTTTATACTGGCCCATATTAGCCATTATGAGGTATTATGGGATATGTAGTTTGAAAACAGTATACAAACAATTATTTAAAAGAAAAGAAAGACTGGTGTGATATTTACATGCCTTAATGCTATGCAATTCATGTTAAGTCACATGGGCAATTTAGATATATTCAAGTTCGTTCTTGGAGTAGTTCCAGAGCAATATCAGTTTTGTTGTTGGGTATAGTACCCTGCTCAACTTTACATTTTCCAGCTGGTACTGTTATAGTCACAGCAGAGAAAACTTAACAAAGGATGAACGGAAAGCAATCACCTCTCTCATGGAGAATGGAAAAATTACAATTAAACCCGCCGACAAGGGGGGGAATATTGTAATAATGGAAACCTCGGATTACGTTATGGAAGCCATGAGACAACTGAATGTACAGCAGAATTATTCCAAACTGACGCATAATCCGATGTCGAGCATGCTTAAAGAACTGAAAAATCATCTAAACGAATGGCACAAAAAAGGATTACTCTGTGATGAAGAAAAGAAATTTTTAGATACCGATTTTCCAGTGATGCCCTGCATTTATTTTTTACCAAAAATCCATAAGACACTAAGAAATCCACCAGGGAGACCAATTGTGTCCTCATGCAGTTCCCTATATGAGAATGTCTCAAAATATGTGGACACTTTCTTGGCACCAATTGCCCAAAGCATGCCCTCCTATATCAAGGATACAGGGGAGTTCTTGAGAATCATCCAAGATATAATATGGAATGAGGAATATCTTCTGGTCACAATCGACGTGGTCTCACTTTATACATCGATAAGACACAATGTGGGAATGGAAGCTTGTCAGTACTTCTTAAAACAACGAAGTATCACCACACTGGAACATACAAATATGCTCCTAAAAATGATCCATCTATGCCTAACGAACAATGTTTTTCTATTTAATCAAGAACTGTACAGGCAAGAGTGTGGCACCGCCATGGGCATATAATTTTCTCCTAACTATGCCAATACCACCATGGGCTGGTGGGAAAAAACAATTGCATGGAACACCAACAACCAACAAGAACTGGAACGGATCATTTTATGGGTCCGATATATAGACGATTTGTTTATAATTTGGCATGGATCAGACCTTGAATTTCAAAACTACTTTTTAAAATTGAATCAAAATGATGTTGGTTTACAATTCACATGCGCGACAAACAAAAAACAAATCGATTTTCTGGACACACAAATTTACATTTCAGAAGGAAAGTTGGAATCCACACTGTTCCACAGGAAAACAGCCACTAACAGTGTGCTACACGGAACTAGTTTCCATCCCCAAGCTCTCCTGAAAAGCATACCGTACGGAGAATACTTGAGGCTTAAACGAAACTGTTCCAAACCTGAGGATGCTGAAAGAAAAATGAAAGAAAGCAAGATGAGATTTAAGTCAAGAGGATACGAAGATCGTGCCCTACAGAAATGCAAACAAAAGGCTGATCAAAAAACAAGAGCTGAATTACTAGTAGAAAAACCAAAAAAAACAAATAAGAATGACCCACCGAGGTTTGTGACTACGTACAACAAAGAAAGTGGAATCATTGCTAACAAGATGAAAAAGTATTGGCATCTCATATCTGGGGACCCAGACATAGGAGAATTAGTAGGCAAGCAACCACAAATTACGTATAGAAAGAACACCTCCCTTCAAGATCTTTTAGTTAGGAGTCATTTTCAGATAAAACCACAGACAAATTGGCTTAAAGAACAACGCAAAGGATTCAAATCTTGCTCTTCCTGCAAAGCCTGTAAAATAGGTACCAGCAAAAAAAGCATTGAAGAACCGAATGGAAAAATAATGTACATTGACCAACAAATTACTTGCACATCCAAAAACGTGGTCTATGTGATTGAATGCAAATGCGGGATCAAATACATTGGCAGTACCACCTGCATGTTAAAAAAGAGGATCCTGGAACATATTAGGGCAGTGAAAAACAAAAACATGCTATATGCAACGGCAAAACATATAAATGCATGTCAGGAAGGAGACTGGAAAACAATGCGATTCTATGGACTAAAAATGCTAACTAAAACAGAGAGAGGTGGTGACACAGCTCGGAAATTGCGACAAATGGAGTCCCGCTTGATCATCCGATTGCGAACAAAAATACAGAGAGGAATGAACTTTGGAGAGGACCTCCATGTACATCTAGAGTGACTATAACAGTACCAGCTGGAAAATGTAAAGTTGAGCAGGGTACTATACCCAACAACAAAACTGATATTGCTCTGGAACTACTCCAAGAACGAACTTGAATATATCTAAATTGCCCATGTGACTTAACATAAATTGCATAGCATTAAGGCATGTAAATATCACACCAGTCTTTCTTTTCTTTTAAATAATTGTTTGTATACTGTTTTCAAACTACATATACCATAATACCTCATAATGGCTAATATGGGCCAGTATAAAAAAGAAAATAGTAGAAGGACCAACTAACCATGAGCAAAGCCTTGTTTGGCTGAAACGCGTTGGTGGGGTGAAGCGCTGACTAAAAGGCTTCAAAAAACTATCTGGTTGTGCCGCTCCTTTTGTATGAAAAAAGTGATTTTTGGGTCAGGATCCGACCCCTGGGCTGAGCACACACTGGTGAGCGCTCTCAAGATCTTCTGGATCACATTGTGACGATATATATATATATATATATATATATATATATATATATATATATATATATATATATATTCACTGAAAAAAACCATAGGTTTCAGACATGTTATAGTTAGGAATTAGCATTTAAAAAACCTTAGAAATTCACTGAAAAAACCATAGGTTTTAGGGGTGTTATAGTTATTTGGCCATTTCACTCGTACAAAACCATTGAAATTCCCAACTATAACTTGCGCACCCGTAATCCACTGTTGATGATGTCACATATTACATCATTAATGACATGGTCAGTGACATCACTGATGACATCACTGATGACATCTCAAATGACATCACTGATGACATCATCCAGTGAATGTGGTTTGCTTCGATATTTAAATAAGTATTATATATATACTAGCAGACCGCCCCAGCGTTGCCCGGGGCAGAAGGGGGCTGGGGGCAGCATTTCAGGCTTGCGGCTGCGTTGCCCGGGGCAGAAGGGGGCTAGGGGCAGCATTTCAGGCTTGCGTGCACCCATGGCTCCCGCCCGTCCCTCCGCCCGTCCCTCGTTGCGCACCCGCGGCTTTTGGATGGTTCACTTACCTTACTCGCCGCTCCTCCTCGCGCTGCTGATTTTACCGCTGCACTGTTCCTCCGCTTCTCGCTGGTCATTACCGCTTGTCCGCCGCTCACCGCTCCTCCCCGCCTGTCCGCAGCTCCCTCCCGCGATCATGTCCTCCGCTCTTCCTGTTGCTCCTGAACGCCGCTCCTCCCCGCACTCCCGATGTCATGACGCAGACATCGCGGCCGGCGCTTCTTTCAGAGGACTACTTTGTTTTTAAAGTTAATTTAATTTTTTATTTATTTTTTATTGATTTTATGTAGCCTATGTCCATCTACACAATTAAAAGGATGTATCGGGTGTGTGGATTGGCGCTGTGGTTCCCGAGTTTACCTGGCTCAAAGGGTTGTGTTCTCTCTTTATAATAGTAGTATAGATAGCAATCTGCCTTGTAGACTGAAGTGGATGTATAAGTGTCTGGAGGATTTAGTAGCAATGTGATTGACTGTCTAAGTGATGAATTTAAAGTGCCTCACTAAATATATGGGATAGTGATTACACCGTGTGAATACCTGTATCAGTCTATCTCTTGTTGTGTAAACTACTACATAAGTTGGTTACTAGCTATGTGAAAGTCTATATTAGTTATTAATTAGTTAAGTGAGTATTTGTATGGGATAGTGAATGAATGTGTGTGTGGTTGGGTGGGAGGTGTGTGACTGTCCAAAGATGTGTAAATAGTTGATTTAGTAGGTATATGAAGCTAAGACTGGAAACAGTTGTTTGGGTGAGTGAATCTCTTCATAGATGTGGTGATGTGTAAATATATTTCTCAATGATGCATGTCCAACAAACTAAAATATAAAAGGCAGTGTATGTGACAGTTGTTGTACATGAATAAGTATACATAAAACTCAGTGATTGTATGAGTGACGTATGGATAACTGTGTACTTGTAATAGTGATTTTATAACACACTAAGGGGCCGATTAGGATGGCGGACGGACTTGCGTCCGTCCGCCACCCCTGAGTTGGAGTGACCGTCCGCATGGGCAGCGGCGGTCCCTCCATAGCAATTAGGATGTGACCGCCACCCTGGCGGTCACATCCTGTATGTTTTACATTGCGGCGGATGCTGCTTGAAGCAGCATCCGCCGCAATGCAAAAAACGAAAGGTGTGCATTTGCATGCACAAAGCGGCAGGCACCGCGCGGTGCCTGCCGCTTCGTGCACGCAAGGGCAGGGGGGTACCATAGGTACCCCCCATGTGCACCCCCCATGCAACCTTCACCCAGGGGGCCCGCAACGGGCCCCCAAAGTGACTGTCCGTATGCTTTTCCACGGCGGAAAAGCCGCCGCGGAAAAGCATGACTCACCCTGCATCCTAATATGGCTGGCGGTGTCTGATAGACACCGCCAGCCATGTTATTGCTTTTCCGCCGTGGTCGCCTTCCGACCGCGGCGGAAAAGCGGCGGACGGATTGGAAGACCCACCAGCCATCCTGATTTGGCGGTGGGTCTTTCAGGCCTCCTCGGCGGATTTCCCGCATACTCCGGGCCGGCGGTGGCTTCCGCCGGCCCGGAGTATGCGGGAAATCCGCCATCCTAATGACCCCCTAAGTATGAGTTACTATCTATATGAATAAATAAAGTGGTGTTTGTGTAAGTGTGTAACTTAGTAAATGTAAGTATGATCAATTGTTTGCATAAGTGAGTAGAATGACTGCATAAGTGAATAGGATGTGTGCTGGTGTGTAATGTCGATGTGGGTGTATAAGTATATTTAATAGTGTTCTATTGATCTTTGTTAGCATGTATGAGTGAATCTATAGGTAAGTGTTTAGATGTGTGTGTAGATGTAGGAATCACTGAGTGTGTTTTTAGAGACTTGTTTTGGTGTGTCAATGGTTTCAAATATGGTACTCCATATTTTATAATGAGCGTTGAAAGGTTATACTAGTGTATGATAAGATGTATCAGATTGTCACGTGGATGATGTCATTAGTGATGTCATCAATGATGTCATTTGAGATGTCATCAGTGATGTCATCAGTGATGTCACTGACCATGTCATGAATGATGTAATATGTGACATCATCAACAGTGGATTGCGGGCACGCGAGTTATAGTTAGTACAACTAACTATGATGTGGGAATTTCATTGTTTTGTATGAGCGAAATGTCCAACTAACTATAACACCCCTAAAACCTATGGTTTTTTCAGTGAATTTCTAAGGTTTTTTAAATGCTAATTCCTAACTATAACATGTCTGAAACCTATAGTTTTTTCAGTGAATTTCAAAGGTTTTTTCAATGCTAATTCTTAACTCCTAACTATAACAGGCCTTAAACCTATGTTTTTTTCAGTGAATTGCAAATGTTTTTTAAATGCTAATTCTGAACTATAACATGTCTGAAACCTATGTTTTTTCAGTGAATTTCAAAGGTTTTGTAAATGACAATTTTGTAATATATTTATTGTTATTTTAACTTTTTTTTATACAGATTTTCTAAAAATTTTTAAACAGTTTATTTTTAGATATTTTATTTTTTAAATTACATTATAATTACATTATACATTACATTACAAAATATATAATGAATTACTTTAGTTTAAAATTTTGCAAATAGGCAATAGAATTTTAAGTACAGTAGTAACTGTTGTTGCAATGGGAAACTCAATTTCAAACACAATGCAACATTGAGGTCAATGTGAATTTCTAGTTAAATGTAATTAATTACTTTTTGGATTACTTTTATAACCACAGGACTGGACCCTAAATTCAGTCCTGAGACATCACCTGTAAACAGTTGAGTAAAAGCGTTTTGGTTACAGTAGTGATTTTTAAGGAACTTTATTGTATTTTAAAAGATGACAGAAACTTTTTCACATAGAATCACCAGTGTTATCCTATGGGAGGAAATTCACTTATCAAGTAAGTAGTGTTAACATTACTTTTTCTTACTCAGTGTTGGATCCTGGTTCCAGCACGGGTGCATCTCCTGTAATCAGTCAAAAGAATGCATTTAAGTCATACAGGCAATTTGTAAGGAATATTTTTAGTTTGTGAAAATAGACACTTAGAAACTTTTCTGGTGAAAACCACACAATGGATTCCTATGGAACGAAATACAAGTTACTGGTAAGTACGGTTAGACTTACTTTTCAGTAGCAGTACTGGGCTCAAAGAAGCAGCACTGAGGCAACTCCTGATAACATGTGAGTAAATCGGAATTCATAGTTCTGATTTTATAGGAATTTTTAAAGTTCAAAAACTCCACACTTAGAAGAATTTCCAAGTGAAACCAGTCAATGTTCGCCTATGGAAGGAAATTCAAGTAACTGGTAAGTACACTTAGAATTACTTTTCAGGGTCAGTGCTGGGCTAAAAGATGCAGCACTGGGTTCTCTCCTGATAACAGGTGAATACATTGGAATTCGCAGTTTGGCTGATTTTACAGGAATATTTGTACGTTTCAAATATCAACAATTAGAAACTTTTCTGCTGAAAACCACACAATGGATTCCTATCGAAGGACATACAAGTTACTGGTAAGTACGCTTAGAATTACTTTTCAGGGTCAGTGCTGGGCTAAAAGAAGCAGCAGTGGGTTCTCTCCTGATAACAGGTGAGTAAATCGGATTTCGTAGTGCGGCTGATTTTAGAGGAATATTTCTACGTTCCAAAAATCAACACTTAGAAACTTTTCTGCTGAAAACCACACAATGGATTCCTATGGAAGGACATACAAGTTACTGGTAAGTACGCTTAGAATTACTTTTCAGGGTCAGTGCTGGGCTAAAAGATGCCACACTGGGTTCTCTCCTGATAAAAGGTGAGTAAATCAGAATTCGTAGTTTGGCTGATTTTACAGGAATATTTGTACAAGGGTGAAGGAAGGGGGCGGGTCCTGAGGTGACATGTGTGCAAACACGCCCTGTGGTGCGTTTTAAGTTGCAGGATTAAGTGCACTTGCATCCCGAGGTCCCCTGGGGGCCAACTAGCCCACCAGCTAACTCGCATGTGGAAATGCAATCTTGTTTGGATTTTGAAAGTAAGAACAGATTTCACTGCTCTGTCTTTCAAAATGCAAACTAAGGGCCATATTATCAAGAAAGGGCAATATATTATCACCGCTTTTATCACCAGGAAACTGCCAGAACACCAAAACCTGGGCTTCTATGGGAATTCACAAGGGAATATTATTTTCTGCCGGTAAAAGCAGCGATAATGTATCGCCCTTTCTTGATAATATGGCCCCAAGTTTGCTATGGAAGGGCGGGAGCCAGAAGACATACGTCTTCTCATAGCAAACAGCAGTGTCCCGAGGGTAGGCACCCCGGGACACTGGAGGATCCGGCTTTGGGCGTGGCGGTCTCCAGGGCTCTCAAGGGCACCAGGTGGAGGGCCACGCAGCCCCGTCACACAATACACAAATTTCCGGGGGGTGATTGTTCCCGGGGTTTGAGAGGCATCATTGAGGCCCACACACTTGTAATTTTTACGGGGGGGCCTTGGACGCGAAAGTGGCGCAAGGGTGTTGTAAATCTGGTACACAGTGTTTTGTTTTATTTTGCTTTACTTTCTATCTTGTGGAGGAGCCAGGGTAAATATAACGGTTTTTGAACAGCTAGTACCTTTCAACTCTACACCCAAACGGCTTTCTCCCTGTTACCATAGTAACAGTTTATGGAACACTTACGTGAGCACAGAGGTTAGAAGTTCACCACACTATGTTGGTAATTGAAAAAAGTTACTGTTGTGGAGTTTTAAAACTTTTCTAATTGGAAGCTTTAGTTGTAGCTATAGACTGGTACAGATCTGGTAAATAGTTAGTCTCAGAATTATACTTCAAATTATACATATCATTTCTATTGGGGATCGCTACCCCCCACCCCCACCCAAAAAAAAAACCGTATATACTTTTTTTTTATTAACTTTTATTAAAACAACAATAATTAACTAGAAACGTAACTTAAAGATAACAATACAATAAAGAACTAGAAACCTAACTTTAATAAATAATAAACAAAATGTGATATGTACTCCAATAGACGTACGGTAGGTAATCTGCAAAACAAAAAAGAAAATTAGTGTTTAAAATTAGATCGATGTTACTAAAAGAGGTCAAACATTACAAGTCAAGGTAACACTTGGCGATATTTTCTTATTTTTATGTCTGCAGTGTGCCTGATACATTTCACTTGTCTTATAGGCTTGTGTTCAAGCGGTGTCTGTATGGAAGAGCCTACTGCGTCAGATTTAAATTACAGTTCAACAGGTCTTTAAAATGATTCAGAGATGAGACAGAATTAGGTGAGAGATCAAGTCATTATGCAGGAGAATATTCTTTAGGACTTATTTACAAGAGACTTGCGCCACTTTTGTGTTACTTTTTTCATGTTGACAGTGACGGAAAAGTGGTGCAAGGGGCTTGTACATAAGCTCTTTTATTTGTACTGCATTTAATCGGAGGTATTGTATATGTAGGCCGCTCTGCTTACCTTCTGTAAACACGGTGGCCAACAGAGTTCACAACTTGAAGTCACCTAAGGTTGTAAACGGCGGAGTGGACAGCAGCATACATAACTTTAAAAGAGAAAGAGAAACGATGTGAGAGAGAGTGAGGAAGAGAAAGAGAGAAAAAACAACATTAAAACGTGGGAGAGAGAAAGTTATAGATGGAGCTGTTAATACTGGAGAAAATACTCGTAGCTCACGTTTTGCCTCTGTTGTGTGTCCAAGCACTTCATAGTGCACCCTCCAGTTTAGTGATCTGAAAGATAGTATATAGAGTGGCGTAGCAAGGCGCAACGAGGACAAATGTTTTAATTTCTCCTTGTTTTTTTCCTCTTTCAATGCGTGCTGCATTCTACGCACGCATTGAAAGAGGAAAAAGCTTTTAGTGATTTTTTTTGTACAGGATGGTGCCCCTTCCTGCACAAAAACAATCTCCCCTTGGCGCAGGCATCCTTGCACCATGGTACAATGGTGCCTGCGCCGGCGCATGGCAGCTGTTTATGCGCCAGTGGAGGGGAGAGCAGAGGAATAAGACATATTCTTGTAAATATGTCGCATTCCTAAGTTCTGAAAGTGCTGCAGTGTGGTGCAGCCAAAGGGCTTATGGTGCCACGTTGCCGCACTTTCTTGTAGACCTGTCCCTGCGTATCTAGACTGATGCACCTCATTGACTCGTAGAGTCTGGAGGTGAGTGTTTTTCTTGAGAAGTCAGAGGCAGATTTACAAGGTCCTTGCGCTACTTTTCCCATGTTAAAAGTGACACAAAAGTGGCGCAAGAAGCTTGTAGATCTGTTCATCAGACTGTTGTAACCTATGAATTCTCACTGCTCGGAGGTAATTGTATATTTCTATGCAGTGAATGTGCTGGATACTACCCACTCTCTCCTTTTACAGATAACTTGTTATTGTTTCAGAAACAAGCTTCTTTGCTCACCTAGTGCCATTGGCGTGATTTAAAGAGGGTGCACAAAGGGTTGAAGCAGGCTTCACCGTGGCCAACAGAGTTTAGTACTTGTACATAGCTAAGGTTGTGCACGGCAGAGCGGACAGCAGCATCCATAACTTTAAAAGAGAAAGAGGAACCATGTGAGAGAAAGTGACAAAGAGAGAAAAAATGACATTAAAATGTGGGCGAGAGAAAGTTATAGATGGAGCAGTTTATACTGCAGAAAATACTCGTAGCTCACCTTTTGTCTCCGTTGTGTGTCCAAGCACGTGCTTTTTCATAGTGCACCCTCCAGTTTACTGATCTGAAATATAGTATAAAGAGTTAGTAATAGTATAGTTCCACTTTCTCCTTTCACTGATGACTTGTCGTTGTTTCGGAAACAAGCTTCTTTGCTCACCTTGTGCCATTGGCGTGATTCAAAGAGGGTGCACTACGTGTCGAAGCAGCTTTCTCAGAAGTTGTTACGATGGCCACACATCATCGCAGAATCCTCGAACATTGAGTTTTAGAGGTGTTGGGGGAGACGCCAAATTGTGAAGCACAACCTGTAAGATAAAAAGGAAGTTAACATTGTGTGTAATTTTTTTATCAAAGGAGAGAGAAAGTGACAGAGTGACTTCAAAGAATATTCGCAGCTCAACTTTCTGTCACCAGTGTGTTTTTCACCACGTGCTGGGACATAATGCACCCTGAAGCTCTACATCTAAAAGATAGTAAAAGAAAGATGTTATGATTGGTAATTGTTACTATCTTAATGTGAAGTTGGATATAATCGCCCTTACACACACGTTCCTTCTTACATTTAAAATAATTATTTGTATAGTTTATATTCCGGACGTTTGAGCGATTATAAAAACGTTCCTGCTATTGGAAAATAAAATATGTACATGTAATTTGATACACTATATAGGACTGCGTTTTTCTAAATCACAGTGTTGCTTTTTTGTATCCAGCCTTCTACAGCCCTTCCACTCCCTCCGATGCATACCCAAGCCTCACTGCTCACCTTTTCGTGGACAGGACACCTTTTGCATCATGTAGTCCCGATCTGCCACAAAGAAGTCTCGTACAGGATGCCGAGTCTTGATATCTCTATGGCTAACGACATACTCGTGCTCCCATCATCAGCATCGCAGGTTCTTCACCCGTTCAGTGCTTCGGTTACTACTAACTCAGTGACCAAAGAGGCCATGCATGTGGTAGTTGACCCTCTTGTTCGGTAGTTTGGGCCTACATGAAGTGTGCGAACCACCAGGACGAGCCATCAGAGCGCTTGTGATGGGAGCAACTCTAAAATGGCGTACAGCACATGCGCCCCGTCTTTTTTATAGGTGGGGTCACATGTGTAGTGACGGATGCGCTGGATGGGTGTGGTGTGGATATATACCAGCCATGAGGGAGTATGTGTGTGCCGTTCTGACAACTAGACCTGGAACTAACAATTCACTACAATGGAAATCTGGGCCATGTAGTGTTGTTGAGTTTTCCTGGTAGCGTAAGCGGAGTGGGTTGTACTAACGTATTCAGCCTCGATTCATTTACCACCTCCCCCCGGGACTTTTAAATGTTGGGAGGGGGGCCGCGAGGCTATGGGACACTGCAGGAGCTGGCCCTGGGGCGTGGCAGTCTCCAGGGCCTTCGGGGGCTCTAGGCATAGGGTTACGCAGTCTGCCTCACACAATACTCTAAAAAAGAAGAGAAAGTGATGAGAGATGATTTGTGGCGTGTTTAGGCTTGAGAGCCTGGATAATCATTAAATGGGGTCTGGCAGTGAAGTGCGTTCTTATTATGCAAGAAGCCTTTCGGGGTCTTGCGAAAGCAAGTCATCTTTAATAATTGCTTCTTGCTGCGTGTATTTGCAAGGTTATCTGATTTGCTCGTATGTTAAAAACAGATACTTTCAACACCACTTTTTGATTGGTTGTGAAGCATTGTAAAGAGACGTATTAGCGACAAATCCCTTTCCTTGCGTAGATTTTGAAAAACATTTGATTGGCTGTTGTGTGGTTACGTCTACCTTCCTGATGCTAATTTTGATTAGCTTTTTTTTTATGTGACGTTACGATTCACTCACCATGTATGTAGCCCATTTTGTGACGCCCTTTATTTTACAATGCGTTTCAAAAACTAGTTGTGGTAGGGTGTTTTTAACTTAAACTGTGTACTCTGCTTATGAGTTTGTTGACTGTAAAGGTATTTAAAAATATGCAAAAGTTTTCAGAATATTTTTATTGAGTCTTTTATATTCATCATATGGTGAAATGCAAATTTTTCATTTTTTATTCATTGGTATCACACGTTGGACCACATTTCTTTTATTTTATCATAAGCACTCATTTCTTTAGTTTACATTATATAAGTGTTGCCCCATCATTTTTTTTAAATGTTTGGGCTTTTTTTAACTTTCAGATAAAGTAGAATAGAAGTGCTACCACAAACACTCCCTCACTACTTCATTTTTAATGTACATTTCATATCAATATTACATTTTACAATCATTTTTAAAAATTGAAAGAATTAATATTCACATTAATATTTGAAGACACCAAAATATTTATTTGTTGAAAAAAGATAATCCTCTTGTTCTTCATGAGTGAAAATTACTAAAAGCACTACTCAATATAAATACTTTTAGCCCATTTTCACTCTAGAAGTTAAAGAGTATTCTCTTTTATTGCTAAGTATTTTCTCGAAAGTTTATTTATTCTATATTTTTTAATCATTAAGAAATACTTGCATACTTAAAAAAAATGTCGCGGTTGTAAATCATCCAACACCAGTTGAAGGATCATAAAGTTAAATATAAATAAAATATATATTAACAATATGATCCCTCTGTGGAAATGAAAGATACATTGAAGATTATGACATCGCTTCTAATCATTACTTTGCACGTAGTAATTCCGTAAATGACCTATATTTCTTGTAATGGTTTTTTACTGAGCTCATTATTATATTCTATTTAAAGGTAATCATTTCACATTCTATAATCATTTAAATATTTTTGC